>NC_140585.1:673945207-675208540 GCF_964204655.1 Triturus cristatus
CGCCAAGATGCTCCTCACCTCGTACTCAAGACCCCCCGTACCAACCACTGGAGGCGGCGCATGTCGCCTCTCTTTCGCAGCAGGCTTCAGAAGGCTGCAATGGAACACAGAATGTATCCTAAGACTGCCAGGCAACTTGAGCTTGTAGGCGACTGGGTTGAATTGTCTGACCACGGTGTACGAACCAATGTATCTGGGGTGAAACACACTGTGCAGTCTAAACTGGATGTTCTTCGTGGACAGCCAGACTCGATCACCTGCTTTATATGGATGCCCTTCAGTTCGATGACTATCCTCCCATTACTTATAGACCAGTTTGGCTTGGATCAAATGCTTTCTTGCTTTCCTGTGAACGGCTTGCAGCGCCTTCACATGTTCACGAACCGTAGGTTGGTTCTCGAGATCGTTTGGAATGTTAACCGGTAGCGTTCTAGCATCGTAGCCAAAGTTGGCCAGAAAAGGGGATAACCCTGTGGAACAATGCCAGGCGTTTTTGTAGGCCAGTTCCGCCATCCACAGTAGAGACACCCATGAGTCTTGCGCCTCTTTGACATAACACCGGAGATACTTCTTCAGGGTCTGGTTCAGCCTCTCCGTCTGGCCATTGTTTGTGGATGCAAACTTGTTGAAAACGTGGAATCAATCTGCAGTGCCTTGCACCACATTTTACAGAAACGCGCTATGAATTGGGTCCTCTGTCGGACACAGTCACTTTGGGCAATCCATGGAGTCAGATAACGTTACTCATCAATAACTGTGCGGTTTGTCCCGCCGTTGGCAAATTCTTGCATGGAATAAAGTGTCCCATTTTTGTAAGGCTGTCTACCACCTCCAATATGGCTGAGTAACCCTGATCTCTGGGCAATCCTGTGATAAAATCCAAACTGATGTTCTGCCATGGCTGGAGGGAAGTGGGCATGGGTATGAGTTTCCCCTTTTTCTTGATGTTTTCCCCTTTAGCTCTGGCGCATTCCTCGCACTGCGACACCCATAAAGAGACATCCGTGCCTATGTTTTTCCACCAAAAGTGACGTTGCACTAACTGCATAGTCTTGCATATTCCCGGATGCCCTGCCAAAGGGGACTCATGACACCAGACATAGGCTTTCTTTTGAAGTTCTAAAGTGGGTAGATACAGCTTGTCTCTGTAGAAAGGCAACCCCTGTTTCACAGATCGACCTGTTTCTTGATCCGCCCATTTCTCCCACACAGAGTTCGGTTTATGCTGTCTTACTTCCACCAGAAAGTTTTCCACCCGGATGGCACATAGCACTTTCGATGGATCAATGATTGCTTGCGTGTCTTTGCTGTTAGTAGCCTCATGGGTCTCCTGTCGGGACAAGGCATCCACCTTATGATTCTCTGAACCTGGCCGAAAGGTAACAACGAAATCATATTCCGCGAAAAACAGCATCCATCTCATCTGTCGTTGCGAGAGATGCCGCTCCGTCTTCATATAATGAAGATTTCTGTGGTCGGTATACACCGTGATGGAATGACGGCCCCCCCACAGGTACTGTCTCCACTTCTGAAAGACTTTTTTGATTGCCAACAACTCTTTTTCGGCGATTTTATAGTTCCTCTCTGCGGGTTAAATTTCTTGGAAAGGTAGGCCACCGGATGCAGCTGCCCAGTGTGTTGATCTCTTTGAGAGAGGATGGCGCCAATGGCCTCATCCGAGGCGTCGGCTTCCACTACGACAGGGTTCTCAAGTTTGGGATGTGTGAGTACACGAGCCGTGGTAAATGCTTTTTTCAGGAGAAGGAAGGCTTTCTCAGCATCCCCAGACCAATGGAAAGGGACTCCCTTCCTGAGCAATCTGGAGATTGGGACTGCGACTTGGGAAAAATGCATAATGAATCTGCAATAATAATTCGTAAATCCCAGAAAACATTGTACATCCCTCACATTTTTTGGAGTTGTCCATTCCTGGACCGCTTGTACCTTGCGTTCGGCCACGTGTAGCCCTTCGAGACAGAGCATGACCCCTAAGAATTGCACTTCACGCCCTCCAATTTCGTATTTGCTCAGTTTACAAAACAAATGATGCTCTCGTAACTTCTGCAGTACTAAGCTGACCTGCTCTATGTGTGTTTCATCAGTGGTGGAATAGATGAGAATGTCGTCTATGTAGACCACCACAAAGTGGTCCACATATTCCTTAAGGATGTCGTTTAAGAAATATTGAAATGCCGCCGGGGCATTCCCATGCCCAAATGGCATCACAGTATACTTGCAGAACCCAAAACGAGTCTTAAAGGCTGTCTTAAACTCATCCCCCTCTTGGATGCGCACCACGTGATAGGCCCCTCTCTAATCTAATCTGGTGTAAATCTTTGCCTCTAGCACTTGATCCAGCAATACTGAGATGAGCAGTAAAAGGTATCTATTGCGTACGGTGTTTTTATTCAGCATGCGGTAATCTATACAGGCTCTCAGATCACCATTTGCTTTTGCTATTAAAAAAAGCATAGAGGCTGCTGGAGAACGGGAAGGTCTAATAAACCCTATTCCTAGGTAGTGATCAATGTATTCCCTCAAATATTTGGTCTCTGGCTCCTACAATGCATGCACTCTACATTCAGGGATGGTTGCACCTTCTACCAAGTCTATCCAGCAATCATAT
This sequence comes from Triturus cristatus, assembly GCF_964204655.1. Lineage (NCBI taxonomy): Eukaryota > Metazoa > Chordata > Amphibia > Caudata > Salamandridae > Triturus > Triturus cristatus. Next base: position 673,947,834 of record NC_140585.1, read on the forward strand.
TGCCGGTGTGGAGGTAGTTGTTGGGCTTGCGAGTCACTAAACACATCTGCAAACTGCTCATGTTCCGAAAGTAGCACTGTCTCCTTCTCAACAGCAGTAGACACAAAAAATGGGTAAGTTAGCGCTGCTGCCTGCGAAGGAGTGACAGGAGCAAAATGATTCTGACACTCTCTGAAAAATAACTAACTGAGTTGGTCCTCCAGTCTATTGTGAGATTATGATGGCATAACCAAGGCATCCCCAATATCACCTCGTACTGTGGTGCCTCAATGATGTTCAAGGACAGGTCCTCTATATGCTGCCTGTTAACATCTGTAACTGAGAGCTGTATGGAGTCTGTTTGATCCATGATGAGACCAGACTTCAGTGGCTTGCCATCTACTGCCAATACCACTTCTGGCGTCTCACGAGGAACTCGAGTCAAAGCAAGACTTGTTACCAACCCACTATCAATGAAATTCCTGGTGGCCCCAGAATCCAACATGACTAACACCTGATGGATATGATGATTGCACATGAGACTCATAGGGAGCATAATGTGGGATTCAGTGTCTTTTAAAGCAGTGGATGACAATGAAGGGAGTTTCCAGCCCTTATCCATGTCTCCTTCTGTTCCCGTTACTGCTGGGGGACCTAACTCTGGGTGTGTGACTGAGACAGCCTCCTTCTTAGGTCTAGACCAAGCACCAGATTATTTGGGTTTGGATGGACATCCCCTTACGTAATTCCCCCTTTTTCCCCAGTACATGCATAGGCCCTGGGTTCTCTGGCTTTCCCTTTCTTCTCTAGTTAACGGGGCTCTTATCACCCCTATTTCCATGGGCTCTGCCCCAGCCTCGTTGCTCAACATAGTTCTATAAGGGTTTTTATCGGACCTAACATAAACTCTGTCCATTCTTCTTCTATCTCCCCCTTTTTCTAACATTCTGCTATCCAGCCTCAAGGTCAGGTTAATCAAATCTGTGCAATTAGCAGGCTGAGGATCAATTTGTGCCAATACGCCTTTCATGTCGTCCCGCAACCCCTGGTAAAATAGAGACATCCTCTTTTCCTCTGGCCTTGCGGCTTCAGCCACCAATCGGTTGAAGGACGTGAGATAGGTGATCAAATCGTTTCTCCCTTGTTTAAGGTCTAAAAGCTCAGGATCTGTGCTGAAAGTGGTGGCTCTTCTGTCGAACACTCTCCCAAATTCGGCTCCAAAGGCCGGCCAATCGGACAATACTGGGTCGTTATTCCTAACCAAAGGGACCGCCCAATTGGCTGCGTCACCCACCAAGTATGATATAGCAAATGCTACTCTAGAGGGGTTATTTAGGAAGGATGCAGGCTTGCATGAAAAGTGCAGCATTATCTGAGACAGGAACACCTGTATCTTCTGAGGGTCACCTGAATACCGTTCCGGACTAGCCAAAGGAATGGGAGGTGGAACTGTGACCTGTATCTGGGAGGTAGAAGCTGAAACATCAAACGGATTGCTAGTGAGCTTGTCTACCTTTCCTCTTAATGCTGCGGTTTCCGCTTTGGAAGAGGCAAGTTCCAGTTGCACTAACACCAGGGCCTGAAGAACGTCATCCATGGACGCCATTATTGATACAACTGGATTGGTTTGGTAGGAGTTATATTTTCGTGGGTGCGTAATTCTGTCAGAGATCTCCTTCTTCGGAGATCGAAACTCCGCAGAATCCAGTTGAAGCAATAAAGTGTCCACCTCCTGACATCAAAGTTTTTTTGTCTTTTTTGGTTTGGGAAGGGGTGTGTTAGTGATCCCTGAAAAAGTCATGGGAAAGCAATAAGTGTTTTTAAAATACCCCTCACACATTAAGAGTCCCTTAGTGTCATGCTTCATCATAGGGGTATTCCCGTCCTTCTACGGGGCGGGGCGTGCTACAACCTGCGAATACGTGGGAGCACTTTTGTTGTGAAATACCTCCATGGAGCAGCATGGAGGTATTTACGGGCGAGGGAAGAGCCGGTATCATTGTATATTACGAGGCCACCTCTCTTTCTGTGCCAGCTCATGGAGTCAGACTATCCTTCTCATTAAATACCAAATTGGTTTTGAGACTACAAGGGACCATTTCCCTTTTTTCTGATATGCTAAATTTTTGCATGTCATTTTTTGAAAAATATGCATACAATATATAAAAAGTAAGATATATTTTGAGTGCAGTAGGGATCATATTAGGTCCTGACGAGTAGGCCGTGGGGACGGTTTACGAAACATGTTGACCCAGTAGGGGGCATTTCATTATAATTTACCCCCTACGCATCCCCAATTTTTTAATATTTCCAGCTAGGGAAGTGAGTAAAATTTGTATTTTCCACTAGCCAGGGAATTTTTATTACTCATCACATTCCCACCACTCTCACCCCCACACTACACATAACCTATTTCACAACAAAAGTCCTCCCACGCATTCGCAGGTTGTAGCACGCCCCGCCCCGTAGAGGGACGGGAAGACCCCTATGATGAAGCATGACACTAAGGGATTCTTAGTGTGTGAGGGATATTTTAAAAACACTTAGTGCTTTCCCATGACTTTTTCAGGGATCACTAACACACCCCTTCCCAACCCAAAAAAGACAAAAAAACTTTTTTGTTTGTAGGGTAGAATCTTATTGTTTATAAAAATGTTGAACAGGAGATGGATTCTCTCCAATTACCTCTTTACTCCCTCCCCATTTGTTATTTTTCTTCTTCCCACCTCCTGACATCCCCAACTCTGAATATAACCACAGAGTAATAGGGCGATCAGGCGAAGGAAGGAGAGGAAGGGAAAAGCAGGGAAAGGGATCCTGTAAAACAAATGACAATCATCATGAATAAACAAACACAGGTATTCTACTCTCATATGATCTCGCTAGTCACTCCTATGTACCTTGGTGTTATCTGACATAATCCCGTTAAATCGTCATGCACGGGAGAACCTCTCTCTCCATGAACAGATATCTACAAAGCGTAAGCAACACATTACTACACATCTAAAGACAACATTTCTATAGATACATTATGGCAGGCAGACCACATACATACCGGTTCCTATAGCACATAGAAACAAAAGACTACGTCCAATGAGAAAAATGGAAGAAAATAAAACTGTGGGAAATAAATTAGTGTCTCAATCAACAGAGCGGACAAGGGTTTCCGGAAATCCTCAATAGCCCCTCTTCCATAGGACAGAGAAACGATCAATTCAAAGGAAAATTCTGTTGACTTCTTTTTGCTTCAACACTTTAAAATATCAGTTCAGTATATGCAGTTTCCCCACAATGATGCTGTGCAAAACGTCCTGAGATAATGAGTTCCACATGTTAAATGAAGGAAAGGAAAACAAAATACTCTTTAAGCACCAAGCTTCCAACAGCTAGATACGGTAAAGCGTGGTTACCCTTTCACCACTGCTTTCCGCTCTTACAAGGAACAAGATAGACACGGTAATGCGTGGTTACTTTCACCACTGCATTCCACTCTACGAAGGAACAAAATAGACACGGTAATGCGTGGTTAATTTCACCACAGCATCCCGCTTGACGAAAGTGCATCCGCAGAGTTCTCACGTATTGCCCCAGAGGAAGAAGAATGTGAAGACGGGAAACAATTCTGGACGGCACCCAAATCACCACAAGACTGGCTGAGACAGAACAGAAAGGAACGGAACTAGAATTCCCGATTCAACTCACCGGTGCCGTGGAAGGTTGCCGGCTGAATCAGGGAACGGGTACAGCAAACGCGCTTACTTCAGTGCGAACTAAGAACAGAGCTGAGCAGCAACCGGCAGCTGCTACTCTCTTGCAGCCGCAAGAGAACACCAGCACCAACAAGAATTACGCACGCCTGCGTGCGTATGGCCGTCCGTTATAAAGGCCCCATCACCTCTGTTGGCCTTATGGGAGTTGAAGTCTACTCCCCGATTAGGTAGGCGCTACTCGCCTAAGATCCTGACGCAAAGTGTCCTAAGAGCCCTGGATATACACCTAAGGGTGGTCTTATTGTGGTATACGCTGAGTAAGTTTGCCTGCTGTGAGTAGACGGTACTGTGCGTAAGATGTCATCGGCAGTACCAGCAGAGAAGAGAACTTTGCGAGAGTGTGAAGTTTTATTTGTTAGGGTTTTTCTAAAAGTGCACATAGAATAATTGTAAGGATTTGAGGTGGAGTCGCACTGGTCGAGATTTCGCTTGGAGTGTATGATTTAATGATTCCTTGAAGTGAGTGAAAGTCTATAATTTTCTTTTAGTGGAGCAGACTAGAGTTTATTCTTTTTACAGCTTTGTAATAAGAAAAAGAAGTGAGTTGGATTAAAAAGAGGGGCAGCTGCTGCGAGTTATCTGACATCATAGAGTGTTGTGTTGTGATTGGTTACCTAGTGTGAAACTGCGCTGGATTGGTTAATAGTGTCATAGAAGAGCTGCACAGTAGCTTGGACGACAACAGGGAAGTGCTTGCTAGAAATATAGAGTGAAATATTTGTAAAGGACAATTGCGAAATTTATCGAGAACAAAGAAAATTTTGAAGAGTAGAAAGACATTATTACAGAGAGATGTGCCCTCACCTACCTGAGAAGGGGTACCAATACCACCTGAGGGTACACCTGCCTTGTACATGACCCAAGAGAGAGGCTATCATACTTGTACATGATTAGTGAATTGGATAAAATATACACGGAATGACGGGCCTTTAACTTTCCCACAATATGGGATATTTTAATATACGAATTCTCGAGAACTTGAGGAGTCAACTGAATGATATTAAACCACCTTCGAGATCTATGCAGTTTGATGCCCTCGGAGAATGGGAACATTTTTCCCATCAGAAACAGAAATATCAGGGAAGATATAAGAATACCTTGAATAGGTATGTGGAGGCTAGATGGGATGCCCAACAGAAAGCATGGAGGACAGAAATAGCAGAAGGAGCACAAATGCATTCTGAATTAGTTGCAGAAAAGGGTGAATGAGAAAAATGTAAAGAAAAAACAAATGAAAAATCACATGATGTAGCAAAGCTTAAAGCGGAACTGCAAGAAATTATTCTGGGTACTGTTAGAATTATTTATTATCAGGATGATAAATTGTTATTTGTATGTAAGGATATTACTCAACGAGCTAGAATTACTAATGAGAAGTTAGCTGTAGTTACACAAAATTATGGAGTGTACATACAAAAATCAAAGACATTACAGAAAACTTATAGATTAGACTTCAGTGACAGAGACCTCGAGAATTTAAAACCCTCAGGAAAAAGATTACAGATTAAAGAGCTATTGACAACTCCCAGCAAATGGAGTGAATTGGAGAAATGGGAAGGCAGATGGGCTAAAAAGAAGAAAACAAAAAAAAGATTATGCCCATGTATCCAATGTTTGAAGGAGAAGCAAAAAATCAGAAGTAAAGATGCTTCCAATGAGGGAGGTACCTGGAGGAGGGTATATTTACGTCCCATGGACAAGGCCAGGCATATTGTCTTTTACAAACGATTTCCCAAAACTAAGAGAGAAACCCATTGAATGGTATAAACAAGTTGAGAAATTTGTTAAGGTTTCAAAGGTTTTTATAAGATTTGGATACTTTGTTTGATATTGTAGTCCCTAGTGTTTTATGGACTGAATGTAAAATTGCTAAAGATTGGCCTGAGACTGAACCTGCTTGAGATCCGAGAACTGGTGCACCATCACCTGAGGTAATTAAAAAATATAACCAAGCCCATTTCCTATTTGAAAGAAAAGATTTCTCCAAAAGAGATTGATTGGGCTAAGATTGACAGGACAGCCCAGGAATTAAAGAAAACAGTACATGCATACTATGAACGACTTTTACAGGCATTTAAACAGTACAGTGGAATGGAAAATGTGTTAGGAAAAGATTTAGGACATTTTGTATATTGATTTGTGCATGGATTGAGACCTGAAATAAGTGCCATGATACAACAGCATTTGATTTGTTGGCAGAGTAAACCCATAGATAAAATTCTTCGATGTACTAAATATTGTGGAGACTAATTGGATTCTAAGCATAAGAGATTGAAGGAGTTGATGTTGGTGCAAATGAGAGCTGCAAAGAAAGGTTACATTTGAGTTGGTGCAGATTGTGCAACTGTTTGCACAAGGAATTGGTCAAGCGAATTCAGATATGTGGGGAGTAGCAGGTGGGCAACAACAGAGTATGCAACACACTCAGACAAGGGGGATGAGGAAGATCTCCTACTTCGACCTCCACTAAAAATATCCAACTACACAAAAAGAGAAGTAGGAGTAAACTACAACTCGCTTTTAGAGGCTTATGGCAAAGTTAATATGTTTGAAAAACTACCCTCACCCACAAAATTGTGGCATGCTTCATCATTGGGCTGCTAAACGACACCCCTGCGCAGACCAGCGCATGGGGTGGAGTAATAGGGAGAGGGAAACAATACAAACATAAAGAAGAGTAGGGCTCAAGCAAATAATATGTGCAGAAAATAGACTCTAAAACTAGCTCAGGGATATCCAATTCCCTATTTTATTCCCAGGTTCCCTGGCCAGGATTAAAATGTTTTTACAAAATAGAGGATGGTGGCGACAGGGTTAGTTACAAACAGTTCACCCCTCCTCTCTGCATGGAAGTCGGCATGTTTCTGCCGGTTATTGTGTCTTTTCCGGCTTATGTCAGGACTGCAAGATCCCCTTTATAATACCCTCCTTTTCTACCTTTATATTAGTAGATCAAAGACTGACCCTGTTTTTTTAATACAGGATGTGTATTCACACTTCAAACATGATCTGTGGATTGGAAATATAATCAAGTGAAAAAATTTGCAAAACAAAACAGACATATATGTGCATGTATTAAAAGAAACATATAACCATGACGCTCTAGACTAAGTTAGTGAGTTTGCGGCTTGACCTATTGAAACTAACATTTCGTTTTCGCTCGTTGGCCATATATCAGGACTATACCTTCATATGATATTAATCAGCATTATTTTTCATTTATATTGTTTATATGAAAATCATTGCTTGGAGAAAACCACATCCAAAATCCTCCACAAGAAGGGCGTATTGTCATAAAATTAGACCAGTGTTACCTTACCGATTTTCACAGTTGTTGAAGCTCGTCAAAGGCGTGGGAGTGAGGGTGGCTCCCTGTAGTCACATACTGGTTATAAAAGGGAGGTAATGCATAGAGTTAGAAAAAGATGTCATTTCAACCTGTGTTTATCCATTCTTGCACATACTTTAGCCATGAGCTATACTCCACCAGCAAATGGTGGATACCCACGGATTTGACAGTGTCTGAGCATTATATCAATATCAGGTTAACCGAACAAGGTACCGTATAACTATGAAATTTCCATCCCCTAATCTGTATTTATTGGCCTATTTCTCTTTGCACTCATCTGTGTGCTGCACCCCCTTCTTCCCCCTCTTACTTCGTCAAGGTACGTTCACCGCTTAGACACTGTCTCTCCGTATGCCGTGAAGGTTCCGAGCAAATGCCTGGAATCCCCTTTACGGCATGACCACTTCCCATCACGTGACCTCAGGAGACGGTCACATGATCAGTGCCTTGTTTTGAAAGACTAGAGCGTGTCCACTCCTCTGGGTGTCTGTCCTGTCGGGAGTATGGAGGAATATTTCCTTTTTGATATACAGCTTATCCTTTTCCGGCACGTGACCAGAGACGAAATTTATAAAGCCCATTTAATGTACTATGCGTGAGTGTGAAAATAGGAACACATGAGTATCATGAATACTGTGCTCATTAATATTGGTGTGTCACAGACCATCTGATATTGTCAGCATATTTTCCATATGATGTACGGTGTGTGCCTCGGCTGAGCTCAGTATGTATTCTGACTGTGATATTATGAGCGTAAGTATTACCATCAGCTCACAAAAAAGGCGGGGCCTACTTGATCCTATGCTCGTTTAAAGGTGTACCATGTTTGTGTCAAAATGTTGGCGTAATAGACACACGCTCTGTGATGTGTTCCCTTGAATAAACTTGATGTACCTTATATCACCTAGTTATGGGATATCATCTTACATCATTAGTAGGAGTGAGTTACTCAATGAACGTACGGGAATTGTAATTCTCCTTTAACATATATGTTATTTGCGATAACTGTAATGCCAAGGTAAGTGTTCTATCGATGGGAGACTCAGGCCTCCATTGGAGTGATGCACTTTCAATTTACTCTCAGCTAAACGAGGTTTTGCAGATCCCCAAATAAAAGATTTGATCTTAGAATCTATGCGGCGCAACACGGATAAAGAAATCTGAAGAGGGAGCATTCCAGGTGTGTAATTGAAACGCGGTAGTGTGACCATTTTTACAGCTTGAACTCTACCCTACATAGATAATCCCAATATTTTCCACTTTTCAAAATCATGCTGCATCTGGGTAATTAAAGGACATAAGTTGTCTGCAACCATTCCTTCTGTTCCTTTATTTACCAGAATACCCAGGTATTTAATACATGAATGTTGCCAGTGAAAGGGATAGTCTTGTATAGCTGCTTTTGTGGTGACGTCTGATATGGGATGTGCTTCGCTCTTATCCCAGTTAATTTTATATCCAGAAAATGAGGAGAATTCTTCTATGATTTTAAGTAATGATGGTAGGGATCGAGACAAATCGGTAATAGTCAGTAGTATGTCATCAGCATAAAGATACATTTTAGAGTTTCCCTCCGGAAGAGGAATGCCTGCAACATTATATGATTGACAAATTGCTGCCGCTAAAGGTTCTAAAGCTAATAGGAATAGAAGAGGAGAAAGGGGACAACCCTGGTGAGTTCCTCTGCGATTTGCAAATAGATCTGAGATGAAACCTCCACAATTAACTTGAGCAGTAGGATGTTCATATAGTAGTTTTATTTTATCTATAAACTGGTTTGCCAAACCAAATCGCTCCAAGATGTTGAAAAGATACTGTCACTCCACTCGATCAAATGCTTTTTTAGCATCTAGTGATAATGCCATAGCATTGTCCAGAAGAGATCTGGCGGAGTGGAGCATGTGTGCCAAGGTACACAAATGATTCCTAGATGAGCATCCAGGTACAAATCCCACCTGTGTGTAATGAATCAGGGAGGGTAGTACTTTGCGAAGACGAGATGCCAGGACACTAGCTAAGATTTTAATATCACAGTTGAGAAGTGATATGGGGTGACAACTACTGCAAAGTAATGGATCTTTTTCTTGGTTTGGGTAGAACTGCTATTACCGCTTTATTAGAAAGACACCCTAAGGAATCTTTGCGCTCTGCTTCCTGAAAAGCGGCATGTAGGCTATATATTTGAATGAATTAGACTATTTACTTAATTGTGTATTTACTAATACTCAGCTTCGACAATTGCTTTAGAAAATATTATATTTTATATTATATACTGTATGTTGTATATTGTATTTTATAAAATGCTAATAAAAATATGTCAACACAAAATATTCATAGTCTGCTCAAAGTGTTCCAGGGTATCTCATTGTTGAGACCCTTTTCATGACTATGGTTTCTGTAAATCCACTTCTTTTCTCTCAGGAATAGGACTTTCTTTGGGTCTCCTTTCGTAGTGGGAATGTATTGTTTATCCAATACAGTCCACCACTGAGTGTCGTTTCTCTACATAGTGTGTTGTGAACCTCGTCATGGTTCTCTGGCACCTGATGTTGGTCCTGTGCTCCATGATTCTGATCTTCACCTTTCGTGTCGTAATGCCCACATACAGTAGTCCACAGGGGCATTTTAGAAGGTAAATTACATTCTCTGAATTACAATTCATGTGTTTTTGTTGCTCCCATGGGTAGTTCAAGCCAACATCAATGCTTTTTGTGTCTTCAGTGAGGTTGCAGACGTCACATGATCCACATCTAGTATGACCTGTGACTGGGGGAAGGTCCTAACGTCTCTGTTGACCACCCTGCACTTCTGGTCGTGGTCTAGTATGGATTAGGTAGTCCCTCATATTAGAACTTCTCTTGAAGGAGAAAAGAGGTTTTTCCAGATTGAGTCCATTCGAGTTTAAAATCCGCCAGTTCCTTAATATAATACATTTGATGTTATTTGAAGCAGTATTAAAGGTTGTGACGCAAATGGTGTTATTGACAGATGTTTTTTCTGTACTTTCCAGGAGGGCCTACATGTTGCAATTCAATGCTCTTTTCTGGGCTTTCTTGATGATCTTACCCAGGTAGTTTTTGTTCTGGAGTTTCTCTGCCAGTGCCTTTGACTCTTTCTTAAAATCCCCTGTGTCAGAATAGTTCCTCGGGAGACGGAGGAACTGTCCTACTGGTAGGTTTTCCCTCAGTGATCTGGAATGAAAACTATTGAACAGTAGGAGTCTGTTCCTATCTTTGGGTTTGTGAAAGACCTGTGTCATAAGCTTTCCATCCTTAGGGACGATCTCAAGGTCTAAAAATGGGAGTCTTTCCCTGGTGATGGTAGATGTGAAGTGTAATAGGGGGTTACGGCTGTTCAAACAATGTAAGTCAGTGATGGATATTTCATCTCCCTTCCAAATGAGCAGCACGTCGTCTATGAAACGTCTGCATAGTCTGATATTGTCACCCCATGGGCTGCTCTGATCAAAGATGTATTGCTGTTCAAAAAGATGCCACATAAAGACCTGCCAAGCTTGGGGCAAATGCATTACCCTGGAAGTCCCATGGGTCTGCAGGTAGTAGGTTTCTTGGAATTCAAAGAAGTTTTTAGTGAGTGTAATTTCTGCCAGATGCAGTATAAGTGACCTTGGGGTGCAGTATGTCCAATCCTGTGTGTAGAGCAGTTCCTCTATCACCCTTAATGTTTCTATCTGGGGGATATTAGTATAAAGGGACTTACCATCCAAACCCTCAAGAAATTCTTTGGTAGGGTCAAAATCCATGTCCTTGACGAGATTCAAGATATCCCTTGTGTCCTTCACATAGGCCTCCATTTTCTGAACTAATAGCTTGAGAAAGAAATCGCAAAACTGCGACAGTGGTTCCAGAATGGATCCAATACCCGACACAATTGGTCTGTCCGGGGGCGGTCTGGTGGGTTTGTGTACCTTGTGGAGGTTGTAGAAGTACGGGATAATTGGATTCTGTTGACAAAAGAAATACCCTTGTTGTTCTGAGATCCACTCATTACTGACTGCTTCCTCAACCAGTACAGCTATCTCAGATTTGATTGCAGTCAGGTAGGATGCTGTAGTTCCTACTATCAGAGAGTAGCCTATTGAACTCTCTTTAATAGGCAGTTTTTGTCTGGATGACAATGGCCCCTCCCTTATCGGCAGGTTTGATAATTAGTTCTGGATTTCCTTTCAATTGTTCCAATGCTTCTTTTTCATCTCTAGTTAAATTCCTATAGGGATAAGATTATTTTTTGGCTAGTTCCTCCACTTCATGGATCACTGCCCTTTCAAAAGTATCTACCTCTAAGGGGAGTGTTGAAGTCATTGGTGTAAAGTTAGACTTGTGGCCGAAAGTAGTGCCCCCTCTCCTATCTCCCAAGTAATCTTTTCCTTCAAAAAATATCTTCAGTCTGATATTCCTAAAGAAATCTGCCTATTCCTGTCGAAGTTGGAAGCTGTTTAGGTTGCTGGTAGGAACAAACCCAAGGCCTTTGTTCAACAGTCTCTCCTGGAGTTCGGTGAGTGGTGTGTCCGTCAAGCTCACGCCACACCACAAAGAGGGGACTCGCTGTACCAGAATTCCACCAGGAAGGGAGGAGGCGGAGTCTGGCTGCGCGCACTGAAAAGTGCAGCTGGTCTCCCGCACCGCAAGAAAGTGTTCCAAGTGTTGCCTGCCCAGTTTTTCAGAAAGCCAAGCCACGAAGAGGGGACTCGCTGTCCCAGAATTCCACATGGAGTGGAGGAGGCAGAGTCTCCCTGCGTGCGCTTAAAAGGTCAGCTAGTCTCCCGCGGTGCGGGAAAGTGTCGCCTGCCCGTTTTCTCTGCAAGCCACGCCACGTCCCAGAAATCCACCAGGAGAGGAGGAGGTGGAGTCTCACTGCATGCACTGAAAAGCACAGCTGGTCTCCCTCGGCGTTGGATGCGCGCGGGCCGTCTGCACCCAGAGGATGCTGGGCTGGGCCACCCCTCTTGGCAGGCAGATCCGAGGACTGAGTCGGATCCAGTCTGCTTAGAGTGTTGTGGCACAGCATTCTACCTCGGGGTGTGGATAACACGCAAGTGCCCTGTGCATACCAGCTCCTGGGACCTCACTATCATTATCAATCATCACTAATACAGGTAGGAGCTTTTAGGATGAGCATTGTGGACTTGGATTAAGTCAAGTGGGGGTTGATCGCACATGATATTGCAATATATTTTATAGGGAGTCAACAAGTCAACTTGCCTAATGCCCGGGTGACGGCAATCCTGTTGCTACCTCCCTTCAGCTGACATTAATGGGAAAATGCATGGGGGTGGCGGCAGGGGCACCGGCATCACAAGGTACCACCTTGGATGCATTCCTTGTAAGAGCAGTGGGGATCATCGACAAGGAGCTTGAGCTTGTCACACGACTGTTGTCCCGTTCCCCAGCACCCTGTTCTTGATCCTGTTTAGTTAACAAAGGAAGGGTCAGTACAGCCCAGCCTGATAGCCTAGTAGGGCTGGTAGAGCTAGATCCGAGCTTTCTCCTCCCTGGTTCAAGCATGCATCATCAGGGCAGTGGCGGATATAGGATCTAGCCTGGGTGGAGAGGTGGCCAGAACAGTAGGGCCTGACCCAGCACCTCCTCCAGACAAGCAGGACATCTGTGACAAGAGTGTGGGTTCCACCCCCACATTAAGGAGTACTGGGGCAGGGAAAGCCCTCAGAACAGAGTTAGGGAAGGGAGTTAAAAGGAAAGGCCTGTTGTTGGCGAGTAAAGCAAAACGCCCAAGGGCAGATGGTTTGGCGCAAGGTGTAAACAACAAGCTATCCAAGGATGAACTGGTGGTAATGATGGAAGGCTGGCTCGAGTTACTTCTGACAAACATGGACTGTAAATTAGACCCCATCCTGCAACGCCTAGCTGTCATAGAATTGGAGCTCTTAAAGCCACGACAGGAGAAGTTAGTAGAGGCACAACCAACCCTGAGCAGGCCAGGAGGAGGAATGCCTGGCCCTCAAGGAGATAGCGCAAGAGCACATTATCATGGGCCCAATGGGATCAAAGGACAGAGGACTTTACCACCCCAGAGAGATTTTCTCAGTGGAGAACTCCTTCCCTCCCAGCCGACGATGGACTCAAACCCCTCAAACGCTAACACCCCTGTGTAATAGCAGATATAGAAATCCCCTGTTTCAATGCCCAGACCTGTCCCAGGCCAGTAAACATCGCATGGGGAGAACCTTCAAAGGGAGCAGGGGCATGCAAAGAGACACGGGCATCAATGCATATGGGGACATGCCAGACGCAGAGGTCACTGTCTCTTGACCTATCGTCGGAGTCAATTCCATATGTAGTAGTTCTTGGTAATATCCCGGCATTACCTCGAAGTGACACTAAAGCCTTTGATCAACTAAAGAACAAAGTGTTACATTGGTTGTCTCGCAACACGATCCTAGGCTTAAGATTGTAGGGCTTTATTAACATGGTACGAAGAGACTCATGGATCGGAAGGTCCAGTAAACATATGGGATGAGAAGACTGCGTTGTTATTAATTTGAATAGGCCACATATGGTAGATAGGGTCTTGCACGCAGACGCCCAGAACACCTCCCGCGGTCCCGCCTCATCCATAGTAGCCCTCCCCTTGGGCTACTTCTATAACTCTGCTATTAGAGGAAGACCACCTGGGGAAGGGAATGAATGGCCCTATTTGGCTCCTATCCTGCACCAGCAGCCTTACAGTCAGCCGTCGACTCAAGATATCCCCCTCACTAATCGATTCACTCCCCTGGCCACCCTGGATACCTGTGATTGACTCATTTACAAGGTCTCGGTTCAGTCATCTTCCTCACTCAACACCGTGACTTTGCTAGGTCCTATTGGGAACAGAGATGGGAATGCTTGTAAACTCTTGTTGTCGAATATTGCTGGGTTAACGAGCAAGCATAGTAATCCCATGTGGTGTTCTCTTATTAAAGGTTTTGAGGTAATATGTCTCCAGGAGACATGGGTCCATACTAAAAACCCCTTTCTTGAGGGCTATAAGACTTCTTTGTTGTTGCCACCACTCCCTCAAGGGCGGGAAGACACAAGGGTGGTCTGATCATTTTGTCTCCCTGGCCGTCAATTGTCGTATGAAGGTGCTGCCAATGGACAATCCCTGTCTGCAGGCTTTGTTATTTTCACAGGGGTCCGATAAGTTATTGTTAGTGAATTTTTATAATGCCATTGTTGTTGCCCCGGATGCTTGTTATATCACCAGGCTAGGTTTGTTTTTAAACAGCATGACACCAATTTAATTATAATGGGTTTCTTATGATTGCTGGGTACTTTAACCTTCACTTATGCTGGGACCCTTCTGTGTTACATTCGCCCATACAGGAGCGCACAGTGGGCGGGAATGCATGTCGAACATACTAAGCAGGGAGAATCACTCAACACTCTTGTGGAAGAATTTGACATGACTATTGACTATGGCAATGTGTCGAGTGGATCGGTCAAGGTGTGTATGCTATATTGATTTTATTTATTTGTCTAATTCTTTTTTCCCCTTCCTGATAAAGATTTAAATTGAGGAGAGTATTTATAGTGATCTTACTCCCCTTTGTGCTACAGGTAGCTAGTTCCAGCAAGGGAATTACAGGAAGAATTGTGTAATGGGGTCCCTTAAGGCTACAGACAAGGCAGAAGGCTAAGGTGGGCCTAGATCACCCCGGAACTTTACCACAAGTCCCTCATTGCAAGGTGCAAAGGGGAACTGGATACTCGCGCCAAAGAGCAGCAAGTTCCAGGGATTATCCTTGACGTATTCAAGTTTATCTCTTGTGGTATTGGGGATCTCTTAAATGTGCCAGTCAGGGGCCGGAAAGACCGTGGGCCGAGATGGTTCGATCATACTTGTTCAAGAGCAGCAAGGGAACTGAGGGCAGCGTTATGTAGTAAACCTAGGGACCTAGCTTCAGAGAAAGCCTGTCGAAGAAAATATAAGTTAGTACTATCAAGCCGCAAGGCCGCATTGAGGGATGAGGATTGGATAAAGCTCACTGATGCCAGCACCCTAAACAATAGTGAAATGTGCTGGAGTATAGTTAACAACCCATTTTTGGTGTGAGATAATGGCCAGCCTCTTGACGCACATATAACGGAGGAGGAATAGGTTGGGTGTTTTCAGGAAATGTTTGCGAATCAAATAGAAACTAAGTTACCGGATGGCCGGAGGGCAGGAAAGTCGGCTCTTGTCATCTATGCTGAAGAGGTCAGAAAAGGTATCGAGGGACTGTCCAGAAATAAGGACCCTGGTCCTGATGACATACCCCCTGACCTCTTTTTATCTAACCCCCAGTTTTGGGTGCCAGTCATTACTTCCATCAATAATGCAGCCATTACAGAAGTTCCACACCCCTCCTGGGCCATATCTATCATCATACCGATCTTTAAGAAAGGCAACAGGGATAGTACCTTTTGCTATAGGCCCATATCACTGTTGGATTCTTCAGTAAAGGTGGTGGGCCGCATTTTATTGGATAGGCCTAACCACATGGGCTGATGAAAACAATATACTATCAGATATTCAATTTGGCTTTCGTCCGGAGAAGTCAACAGTGGACCAATGCCTCAATCTGTCCTTGATCTTAAATAAATACATGATGGCACGACAAGGTACGATTTGCTTGGCTTTTATGGACCTGTTGTCGGCCTTTGATAGGGTGAACAGAAGCAAATTATGGGAGACTCTTAGGTGTATGGGAGTAGATAACAACATTGTCCTCTTTTTACTGGAGCTCCACAGTGACACCAAAGTGGTGGTTCGCTTTACTAACGAGGCCATAGTCACCAGTCAGGTTTCAATCCAGAGAGGGGTATGTCAGGGATGTATATTGGCTCCCTTTTTGTTTAATTTATATATTAATAATGAATCTGTTATCTACCCACGCGGATGTACCCCAGATGGGCCGGCGGGGCCTGCTGGTACTACTGTATGTCAATGATGCGCTTCTCATGGCCCGGATTCTAGGGGTTTGAAATCTTTACTTAACTCCTTTGTGTCCTTTATGGAAGACTAGGACTTGTTAGTATATAACTCCAAGTCATAAGTGATGCAGCTAGGCCAGAGGCCAACAAAATTCCTTAATTTCAAGGTAGGGACCATCCCTGTTCCTAAGACCAGTGTCTTCTCCTACTTAGGACTTATGTTGGATGCCAATTTAAAGTGGAGCCATCTAAAAAAAAAGCAAACAGGGGGCCCTCCTTCGTGCCAACACTGCCATTTTTAGGTTGAGCCTAGGGCAGCCGGCATGCGCTGCTTTCTCTGCGAGACTGCTGTAGTAGAGTATGGGAGAGAAGCCGCTCCCACCCTCCTCCCATATTTTTCATTGGCCTGTGTCCATATCTTTCGTAAATGCTGCCTTCTGATTCGTTAATAGGCTTGTTTGTCCCTCCTTAGTACGGGCTTGTCTTTATTTGTACCCTCCCAATGCTACTGGCCCTTTTACTTCAGTTGTTTCACGGGGCCTTTTATTTAGTCTGTAAGCACTATTTACTTTATTGAGTTTCTCTTACTGCAGGCCAGACATGCGCTGCTTCAGCTGAAACCGCTTCTGTTTTTATTAAGCAGCACGGCCGCCCATGTAACACGGCCGCCTGCTTTCAATCACTTTACCCCGGCATTATCTTGTGTCTGTTTCAACCCCCCCCAAGTAAAATGGATTTAGAAATGATTAGTGAATTAAGTCATGTGAATTCCAGGTTGCACATAATCCTGTGCTAATGGGCTGAAACTGACAACAGCACATCTGTGTTACATGTCATCTGTACTAAAGCCACCTGACGGGTTGTTTTCAAAAGCCTGTTTTCTTACCAACAATAGCACCAAAACCACCAATACCACCATCATCAATACCACCACCTCCACCAATACCACCACCACCATCAATACCACCACCTCCACCAATACCACTAATACCACTACACCAATACCACCACCAATATTACCACCACCAATACCACCACCACCACCAATACCACCACCAACAATACCACAACCACCAATACCACCACCACCAATACCACCACCACTAATACCACCACCACCAATACCACCACCAATACCACTAATACCACCACCAATACCACCACCTCCAATGCCACCACCAATACCACCACCACCACCAATACCAATACCACCACCAATACCACCATCAGTGAATACCACCACCAATACCAACACCATCAATACCTCTACCACCACCACCAATACCACCACCACCAATTCCACCAATACCACCAATATCACCACCAATACCATCACCACCATCATCAATACCACCACCTCCATCACCACCACCACCAATACCCCACCACCAATATCACCTCCACCAATACCACCACAACCAATGACACCACCACCACCAATACCACGATCACCAGTACCACCACCACCAACACCACCACCACCACCACCAATACCACTACCACCAAAACCACCACCAATACCACCACATCACCACTAATACCACCACCACCAATACCAGCACCACCACCACCAATACCAATACCACCACCACCAATATCACCACCACCAAAACCACCACTACCACCACCACCACCAATACCACCACCAATACCAACTCCACCAATCAAATACAACCCCCACCAATACCAATGCCACCAATACCATCATCACCACCACCAATAACACCACCACCAATACCACCACTACTAATACCACCACCACCACCAATACCACCACCACCATCAATACCACCACCAATACCAATACCGCCAATACCAACACCACCAATACCACCAACACCAATACCCCACCACCAATACCACTACCACCAATAACACCACCACCACCAATACCAATACCGCCACCACCAATACTGCCAACATCCAAGATCACCACCACCAATACCAGTAACACCGTTACCAATACCACCACCAATACCAATACCACCAATACCACCAATGCCACCACCACCAATACCATCACCAATACCACCACCACCACTACCACCACCAATACCACCTCCACCAATACCACCACCACAAATACCACCCTCAATACCACCACCAATACCAATACCGCCAATACCAATACCAACACTAGCACCAATACCAACACCATCACCAATACCACCACCATCACCAGTATCACCAATACCACCAGCACCACCAATACCACCACCACCATTACCACAACCACCAATACCACCACCACCACCAATAACACCACCACCAATACCGCCACAACTAATACCAGTACCACCACCAAGACCAATACTGCCAATACCACCACCACCAGTACTGCTACCACAACCAATACCACCACCACTACCAATGCCAATACCGCCACCACCAATACCAAAAATACCAGACCCCCAATACCAGCACCACCAATACCACCACCAAAACCACCACCAAAACCACCACCTCAGCGCCTCTTGCTCACTAGTATTAGTAGGGGCGCTGTACGAGGCTGGAGCTGCAGCCGAGGCCATCCCTCCCTCCTTCCATGCGTGCCATAAAGCACAGCCTGCACTGCACCAGGAAGTGAAGCCAGGGCCCTACTACAGCTGGAGGGTTTGTTATTAGGCCTAAGATAGCAATGACATTACGCAGTGCCACACAGCACACTCAAATCATCCAGAGGGCAGGAAATAGCCCCCCTCCCGCTCCTCCTCCTGATCCGTGGCAGTGTAATCACAGAGCGAATGGTGTTGGAGCGCTTTGTTAGTGTTTATAGCTCGGATTATATGTAACTCTCACTTCACACTTTGTGTCTGTGTAATTTATAACACTTACACATCTTCTTCACTGCACTATTTATCACTACTTTCAAGACTTCGCAGGCCGGTCTCTTCCTAAGATATTTACAATCTAACAAGCGGTCGACAAGGCCCTTTATTGTAATGCAATAGGTCTCGCATTTGTGAGAGTTTAAGCTATTAGTATTGTAAATGACAATGCCTTTTATCCATATTTTAAAACCCAAAACATAACTAAAAGGCATTGTCATTTACAATGCCAATAGCTCAAACTTGCGTGAATGCGGGACCTATTGCATTGCAAATGCTTGTTAATTTTGCCACCCGTCTGGGCAATAAGCCTATAGGCACCCTTCTGCAGTTTTATAAATCTAGGTGTGTCTCTCAGGCAGTGTATGGCAGTGAGATCGGGGCTTTGCCCTGCATGGGGAGCTCCAAATAGTTGAAAATAGTTTTTTGAGACGCCTATTATGTTTACTGCAGGGTAACGCTACTTATATTATTCATAGAGAATTGGGTGTGCCCTATCTGACAGACTTGTTGTCTTTTCATCCTTTATATTATTGGATTAAAATCTGGTCAAGCAATGGGGCTAACCTCAACAAAGAGATATTAAGGGACTGCCTATGCCTTGACCGTGTTATAGAGAACAGTGGTCCCTATTCAGGAGGAATACAGTGTGATAGATAACCATACACCTAGAATAGAATGTATGTCTTTTGTCCAGCCGGACAAGAATTTATTTTCATAGTATTTTTCAAAAGTAGTATCAAATAAAACATTCAAATGACAAGTGGGCACAGCCGTGACCAACAGAACACAAGACAGAACAATGAACACAGAATTGGCCAAAGGGCAAGCCAAAATGGGTCTGTACAGTTGTTCTCAGTATAGACAGACACAAATTAATCATTTAACACCGTTGCACAATGTGTTATAGCTTGAGTCTAGTGCATAGGGTGTTTGGGTGTCGACAACGTTTCGATGCCACATTGAGTATAGGGCATCATCTTCAGGACAAACAAATAATGCACTGCTGTCTTGATAATATATCACACCTTTTTTTTACAATTCTTTACATACAAAAAAGGAGCAAGGGGAGAAAAAGGGGAATAAAAATGGAAAGGAAGAATTTTAACCACATTTGACACAATACTAGGCATGTTTTCAGCATAACGTTTGTGACTTAGGTGCTTGGAGTTGCGTGAACAATGTGGATTGAATTTCATGCAGAGGTGGTGACATTTCTCTAGTTTATGCTGAGTGAGGATTGAAATTCGTGTCGCAGTGACAACGTTAAAAAGGAGTTGGTTGAATTGATGCTGATTTATGGTGCCTAGTACAGCTTCGTCATGAAATGGTGAATTATTGCAGTGATTCAACGGAGAAGAGACAAGTGAGTATGATATAAACCAGTCTGCATATTAAAGGACGACAAACCGGCACAGTGCCTGATCATGAGCAAGGTGTTTCCAGTGATTCAGGAGGAACAAAAAACGGCGCGGTGCGATGGTGAATGAAATATTTTTATGGGTGAACCCAGAAGAGAGTGGGGACTTTACCTAAGGTGGCAGAGAGTCGACGGTCGACGCAGGAGCGCTCAACATCTGGACTTTGGGGGTTGCTGACACCGGCGGGATCTGAATGAACAAAGGGCAGAGGTGGAGGTGTCTAAGTTTAAGAAGGGGTGGAGTTGACACGGAAATTGAGTGTAAAACAGAATAATTTAGTTACCAATTCTGTTTGCTTTATGGCAGAAAGTCCTGTTGGGTGCTGTGTGCCAGCTGTTGGAGAATGCACGATCGCATTGCCTGGAAGCAGAGAGGGGTAAGAATGGGTTAGGCGTGAACCCGCCATGTTAAAGAGGTGGTGTCCAAGGGATCTAGCCGTGCTACTTACTTCAGTGAGCGTGGGCAGTATCGCCGCATCTGCTTCGGAGTTTCAATGGAGACTGCCGGTTTGCCGAGGCAGAGCTAGTTAAGGCATACTATCGGCAGAAAGTGAGGAAGGACTGGTTAAAGCACACTATCGGCCGAAAGCAAAGAAGGACTAAAATGATGGAAAGGAGGCGGACATTTTAAGGTGGTGTGGGAAGCACTGGTTAAGGCACACAATCGGCAGAAAGTGAAGAAGGACTAAAATGATGAAAAGGAGGCGGCCAATTTAAGGTGGTGTGGGTTGCCCAGGAAAGGTGCAGAGTAAGTGATTCATAGTGTGATTACACAAGCACGTGCATACAGAGTGGCAGTGTTTGTGACTTGAATACATGTTGAAAGAGACATCTTTTTAGAAAAACGGGGACATCTTTATAAAAGGGAGGTCCAGTCTTCAAGGCGATTGAGGCCACTGTGGATGCTATTGGTTCTCAGAATCCAGTGGAGCTCTTCCTTGTTGAGTATTTGAGAAATGTCTGCCCCTCTTGGGGGTGGTTTGATCACTGTGATAATTGTCCATTTGAGATCCTTCTCTGTATGTCCATTGTCCGTAAAGTACTCCACTAGGGGTGCATTAGCCGTTTTACACCGGATTCTACTGCGATGCTGTCCGATCCTAAGCTTGATTTTCTGGCTTGTCTGGCCTACGTAGATCATTTTGCAGGGACAGAAAATTGCATACACAACATTTGTTGAATTACAGTTAGAAAAATATTTTCTCTCATATTTGATTGCTCCGTGCTCAAAGGTTTTGCCTTCAACAGTGTAATCACAACATATGTAGCTACCACATTTTACATGACCTGTAAGAGTCGGTAACCCCCATGCATCGTTGATAGTTGTTTTTTGGGGGGGTTTTGGCAGGGCTGCCCGGACTAGATGATCTTTAATGTTTTTTGCCCGTTTAAAGGTGAACAAGGGACGTTCAAGGTTTAGTTGGCCGGCATTTAACACAGGCCAGTGCTTGACTATACTCTTTTTGATTGCATGTGATGCTGGTGAAAAAGTGGTGACACAAATTAAGTGTTCCTGCATTTTCTTAGGTTTAGGTTCTAGGAGGGTTTCCCTAGGGCAATACCAGGCGCGTTTGAGGGAATGGCGCACTAATTTACGTGGATAACCTCTGGCTCTAAGCTTATGGCTTAGTGTCTTGGCCTCACTGAAATAGTCTTCCTTAAAATAGCAATTCCGCCTTAAACGCAGGAACTGGGAGAAAGGGAGTGAATCTTTGAGTGCACGAGGGTGATGGCTGATGTAGTTCAATAAGGTGTTCCGCTAAGTGGGTTTGCGATGGAGACTCATGGTCAAGCGGCCCTCTGCGTGTTTTATCACTAAGTCCAAGAAGGGAAGTGATTCTTTACTAGTACTGAGTGTGTAGTTCAGGCCTCCGCTGTTATTATTTAGCCAATGATGGAATTGTGTAAGGCTCTCTAGGGAGTCACTTCACAGTAAAAAAATGTCGTCTATGTACCGTTTCCACAAGGTGATTCCTGAGTGGAAGGGGTTAGACGTGTCTCGGATACATGATGTCTCAAGGTGGTCCATATAGAGTATGGCCAGGTTGGGGGCAAAAATTGCTCCCATAGATGTGCCACGTACTTGGCCGTAGAACTGTCCTTCAAAGACAAAAAAGTTTTTGGTTAAGCAAATCTCGAGCAGCTGAAGAATAAACACGGTAGGAACATTGTGTGGGCGTGGACGTGTTTCTAGCACTTTTTCGATGACATGAAGGGACTCATACTGGGGAATATTAGTATACAGTGATTCCACATCCAGCGTACACATGGTGCTGGATGTGGGTTCTGTGGAAGTCTCAGCGGAATCAGACAACAGCGAAGGACCTCCTATAATTTTGTTAATGTATTCTAGAGTGTAAAGAGGTGGGTGATCTGACATGCCTAGTTTGGAGAGCGTGTAAAGGAATAGAAAGAGAGGGGTTGCACAGTGTGGACCCACTTGAAACAAGGGGGTAAGGATTTTTCAATCCCTTGCAATCCAGCGATTGCGCGAAGTACTATTTTACAGTACAAGGGAACCCAAAGGAATTAAGACAGGGACCTTGGGCAATTTCATAATATAGAGAACAGTGGTCCCTATTCAGGAGGAATACAGTGTGATAGATAACCATACACTTAGAATAGAATGTATGTCTTTTGTCCAGCCGGACAATAATTTATTTTCATAGTATTTTTCAAAAGTAGTATCAAATAAAACATTCAAATGACAAGTGGGCACAGCCGTTACCAACAGAACACAAGACAGAACAATGGACACAGAATTGGCCAAAGGGCAAGCCAAAATGGGTCTGTACAGTTGTTCTCAGTATAGACAGACACAAATTAATCATTTAACACCGTTGCACAATGTGTTATAGCTTGAGTCTAGTGCATAGGGTGTTTGGGTGTCGACGACGTTTCGATGCCACATTGAGTATAGGGCATCATCTTCAGGACAAACAAATAATGCACTGCTGTCTTGATAATATATCACACCTTTTTTTTACAATTCTTTACATAGAAAAAAAGAGCAAGGGGAGAAAAAGGGGAATAAAAATGGAAAGGAAGAATTTTAACCACATTTGACACAATACTAGGCATGTTTTCAGCATAACGTTTGTGACTTAGGTGCTTGGAGTTGCGTGAACAATGTGGTTTGAATTTCATGCAGAGGTGGTGACATTTCTCTAGTTTATGCTGAGTGAGGATTGAGATTTGTGTCGCAGTGACGACGTTAAAAAGGAGTTGGTTGAATTGATGCTGATTTATGGTGCCTAGTACAGCTTCGTCATGAAATGGTGAATTATTGCAGTGATTCAACGGAGAAGAGACAAGTGAGTATGATATAAACCAGTCTGCATATTAAAGGACGACAAACCGGCACAGTGCCTGATCATGAGCAAGGTGTTTCCAGTGATTCAGGAGGAACAAAAAACGGCGCGGTGCGATGGTGAATGAAATATTTTTATGGGTGAACCCAGAAGGCAGTGGGGACTTTACCTAAGGTGGCAGAGAGTCGACGGTTCATTATAGGCGCAGGAGCGCTCAACATCTGGACTTTGGGGGTTGCTGACACCGGCGGGATCTGAATGAACAAAGGGCAGAGGTGGAGGTGTCTAAGTTTAAGAAGGGGTGGAGTTGACACGGAAATTGAGTGTAAAACAGAATAATTTAGTTAACAATTCTGTTTGCTTTATGGCAGAAAGTCCTGTTGGGTGCTGTGTGCCAGCTGTTGGAGAATGCACGATCGCATTACCTGGAAACAGAGAGGGGTAAGAATGGGTTAGGCGTGAACCCGCCATGTTAAAGAGGTGGTGTCCAAGGGATCTAGCCGTGCTACTTACTTCAGTGAGCGTGGGCAGTATCGCCGCATCTGCTTCGGAGTTTCAATGGAGACTGCCGGTTAGCCGAGGCAGACCTAGTTAAGGCATACTATCGGCCGAAAGCGAAGAAGGACTAAAATGATGGAAAGGAGGCGGCCAATTTAAGGTGGTGTGGGTTGCCCAGGAAAGGTGCAGAGTAAGTGATTCATAGTGTGATTACACAAGCACGTGCATACAGAGTGGCAGTGTTTGTGACTTGAATACATGTTGAAAGAGACATCTTTTTAGAAAAACGGGGACATCTTTATAAAAGGGAGGTCCAGTCTTCAAGGCGATTGAGGCCACTGTGGATGCTATTGGTTCTCAGAATCCAGTGGAGCTCTTCCTTGTTGAGTATTTGAGAAATGTCTGCCCCTCTTGGGGGTGGTTTGATCACTGTGATAATTGTCCATTTGAGATCCTTCTCTGTATGTCCATTGTCCGTAAAGTACTCCACTAGGGGTGCATTAGCCGTTTTACACCGGATTCTACTGCGATGCTGTCCGATCCTAAGCTTGATTTTCTGGCTTGTCTGGCCTACGTAGATCATTTTGCAGGGACAGAAAATTGCATACACAACATTTGTTGAATTACAGTTAGAAAAATATTTTCTCTCATATTTGATTGCTCCGTGCTCAAAGGTTTTGCCTTCAACAGTGTAATCACAACATATGCAGCTACCACATTTTACATGACCTGTAAGAGTCGGTAACCCCCATGCATCGTTGATAGTTGTTTTTTGGGGGGGTTTTGGCAGGGCTGCCCGGACTAGATGATCTTTAATGTTTTTTGCCCGTTTAAAGGTGAACAAGGGACGTTCAAGGTTTAGTTGGCCGGCATTTAACACAGGCCAGTGCTTGACTATACTCTTTTTGATTGCATGTGATGCTGGTGAAAAAGTGGTGACACAAATTAAGTGTTCCTGCATTTTCTTAGGTTTAGGTTCTAGGAGGGTTTCCCTAGGGCAATACCAGGCGCGTTTGAGGGAATGGCGCACTAATTTACGTGGATAACCTCTGGTTCTAAGCTTATGGCTTAGTGTCTTGGCCTCGCTGAAATAGTCTTCCTTAAAATAGCAATTCCGCCTTAAACGCAGGAACTGGGAGAAAGGGAGTGAATCTTTGAGTGCACGAGGGTGATGGCTGATGTAGTTCAATAAGGTGTTCCGCTAAGTGGGTTTGCGATGGAGACTCATGGTCAAGCGGCCCTCTGCGTGTTTTATCACTAAGTCCAAGAAGGGAAGTGATTCTTTACTAGTACTGAGTGTGTAGTTCAGGCCTCCGCTGTTATTATTTAGCCAATGATGGAATTGTGTAAGGCTCTCTAGGGAGTCACTTCACAGTAAAAAAATGTCGTCTATGTACCGTTTCCACAAGGTGATTCCTGAGTGGAAGGGGTTAGACGTGTCTCGGATACATGATGTCTCAAGGTGGTCCATATAGAGTATGGCCAGGTTGGGGGCAAAAATTGCTCCCATAGATGTGCCACGTACTTGGCCGTAGAACTGTCCTTCAAAGACAAAAAAGTTTTTGGTTAAGCAAATCTCGAGCAGCTGAAGAATAAACACGGTAGGAACATTGTGTGGGCGTGGACGTGTTTCTAGCACTTTTTCGATGACATGAAGGGACTCATACTGGGGAATATTAGTATACAGTGATTCCACATCCAGCGTACACATGGTGCTGGATGTGGGGTCAAATGGTAGCTCCTCAATGAGATTAATCATGTCCATACTGTCTTTTATGTAACAGATAGTACCCGGGACAAACTGTTTTATGAAGTAATCTATATAATGTCCAAGGGGTTCCAAAATGCAACCACAGCCCGAGACGATGGGACGGCCGGGTGGAGACTCTGCGTTCTTATGAATCTTAGGAAGACAATAGATCACTGGTATGCGTGGGGACTTTGTGTTGAGGAATTCGTAATCCTTTTTTGATAGAAAGCCTGTTTCTAAGGCTTCTGAGGTGACTTGAGAGATTTCTGAATCTCATTGGTAGGGTTGCGAGGTAATTTGCAATAGTGTTCAGTATGATTGAGTTTCCGCAAGATTTCTTTTTTGTAAGAGTCTATTTCTTGAATGACAATCCCTCCACCTTTGTCTGCCGGTTTTATCACGAGGGACTGGTTATTTTTTAGAGTGGATAAGGCATTTTTTTCTTTAATGGTAATGTTGTAAGGTACAAAAGATCGTTTAGTTTCAAGGTCTGCAAGGTCTTTCAGAACAAGTTTTTCGAATGTAGGGATCTCCGGGGGTATCATACTTGCGGTAGGGGAAAATTTAGATGGTGGTTTAAAGGGGGTGTTACAGTGTTTTGGTTGAGATGGGTTTAAAATAAAGAAGCTATGTAGGCGAACTTTTCTAAAAAACTTTAGAAGTTCAGTTTGTGCGTCCACAAAGTTTGGGCGTATGGTTGGCACGAATGATAAGCCTTTGTTGAGCAGTGAAACTTCATCAACCGACAACGTGTGTTGTGTTAGATTAAAAATGGGTAGAAGACCTTTTTCTTTGTTTAATGTTAGATCATTTTCAATAGGGTCGGGTTCTGCTACCAACGGTAATGTTGGCAGCGGGTGAACCGTTCGCCTGGGGGGTTGGGCCATCGCTGTGGTTGTTTGCCTTTGCCTGTCCCTTGAGGCTCTTGCTGGCCACGTCCTCTCCCTAAAAAATTCCTGTGTGATGGACATGGGCTTTCGTGTTGATCAGAGTTGTCTGAGGAGTCAGCCGAACTGTCGGTGAACCCTACGAAGTTTTGTCTTTTATTATATCTACCCCAGGGCCTCTGGCTTTGTGGGCCACTGTAGGGCCGGTTGGTATAATAGTCTTTGGAGAGGTACGGATATGCCCTCTCCTGAGAAAAGGCTTTTATATCTTTCTTAACTTTGGTGGTTTTTTTGTTTAGTTCAATTTTGTTGAAATCCTCGATGGTTTTTTGTATTTGTTCTAGAAGTTTCTTTGCCTCTGTGGGAGTACCTTTGTCTTTGATTTGTTTTTCTAATTCAGCAATTTCTGTGCTTAGTTTTTTAAGTTCTTCACTGGCAATGTCTATCCCCAGCACCATCCAGTGCCGGGAGCATGTGGTGCTGATATAACTAAAGCCGTTCAGATATTTGGGTTTGGTTGTAAAAACACCAGGGACGTTGCGGACCTGGAGTCTAACTGGGATTATGTTTGCTTTTAAGTAATATGTCAATAGTTTGATCATCAGTATCATACGTACCTCTTCTTCTTTAATTTTTCTAAGTCATCTCCTAAGGAGGAACTTGGTTCTGTGGAAGTCTCAGCGGAATCAGACAACAGCGAAGGACCTCCTATAATTTTGTTAATGTATTCTAGAGTGTAAAGAGGTGGGTGATCTGACATGCCTAGTTTGGAGAGCGTGTAAAGGAATAGAAAGAGAGGGGTTGCACAGTGTGGACCCACTTGAAACAAGGGGGTAAGGATTTTTCAATCCCTTGCAATCCAGCGATTGCGCGAAGTACTATTTTACAGAACAAGGGAACCCAAAGGAATTAAGACAGGGACCTTGGGCAATTTCATAATATAGAGAACAGTGGTCCCTATTCAGGAGGAATACAGTGTGATAGATAACCATACACTTAGAATAGAATGTATGTCTTTTGTCCGGCCGGACAATAATTTATTTTCATAGTATTTTTCAAAAGTAGTATCAAATAAAACATTCAAATGACAAGTGGGCACAGCCGTTACCAACAGAACACAAGACAGAACAATGGACACAGAATTGGCCAAAGGGCAAGCCAAAATGGGTCTGTACAGTTGTTCTCAGTATAGACAGACACAAATTAATCATTTAACACCGTTGCACAATGTGTTATAGCTTGAGTCTAGTGCATAGGGTGTTTGGGTGTCGACGACGTTTCGATGCCACATTGAGTATAGGGCATCATCTTCAGGACAAACAAATAATGCACTGCTGTCTTGATAATATATCACACCTTTTTTTTACAATTCTTTACATAGAAAAAAAGAGCAAGGGGAGAAAAAGGGGAATAAAAATGGAAAGGAAGAATTTTAACCACATTTGACACAATACTAGGCATGTTTTCAGCATAACGTTTGTGACTTAGGTGCTTGGAGTTGCGTGAACAATGTGGTTTGAATTTCATGCAGAGGTGGTGACATTTCTCTAGTTTATGCTGAGTGAGGATTGAGATTTGTGTCGCAGTGACGACGTTAAAAAGGAGTTGGTTGAATTGATGCTGATTTATGGTGCCTAGTACAGCTTCGTCATGAAATGGTGAATTATTGCAGTGATTCAACGGAGAAGAGACAAGTGAGTATGATATAAACCAGTCTGCATATTAAAGGACGACAAACCGGCACAGTGCCTGATCATGAGCAAGGTGTTTCCAGTGATTCAGGAGGAACAAAAAACGGCGCGGTGCGATGGTGAATGAAATATTTTTATGGGTGAACCCAGAAGGCAGTGGGGACTTTACCTAAGGTGGCAGAGAGTCGACGGTTCATTATAGGCGCAGGAGCGCTCAACATCTGGACTTTGGGGGTTGCTGACACCGGCGGGATCTGAATGAACAAAGGGCAGAGGTGGAGGTGTCTAAGTTTAAGAAGGGGTGGAGTTGACACGGAAATTGAGTGTAAAACAGAATAATTTAGTTAACAATTCTGTTTGCTTTATGGCAGAAAGTCCTGTTGGGTGCTGTGTGCCAGCTGTTGGAGAATGCACGATCGCATTACCTGGAAGCAGAGAGGGGTAAGAATGGGTTAGGCGTGAACCCGCCATGTTAAAGAGGTGGTGTCCAAGGGATCTAGCCGTGCTACTTACTTCAGTGAGCGTGGGCAGTATCGCCGCATCTGCTTCGGAGTTTCAATGGAGACTGCCGGTTTGCCGAGGCAGACCTAGTTAAGGCATACTATCGGCCGAAAGCGAAGAAGGACTAAAATGATGGAAAGGAGGCGGCCAATTTAAGGTGGTGTGGGTTGCCCAGGAAAGGTGCAGAGTAAGTGATTCATAGTGTGATTACACAAGCACGTGCATACAGAGTGGCAGTGTTTGTGACTTGAATACATGTTGAAAGACACATCTTTTTAGAAAAACGGGGACATCTTTATAAAAGGGAGGTCCAGTCTTCAAGGCGATTGAGGCCACTGTGGATGCTATTGGTTCTCAGAATCCAGTGGAGCTCTTCCTTGTTGAGTATTTGAGAAATGTCTGCCCCTCTTGGGGGTGGTTTGATCACTGTGATAATTGTCCATTTGAGATCCTTCTCTGTATGTCCATTGTCCGTAAAGTACTCCACTAGGGGTGCATTAGCCGTTTTACACCGGATTCTACTGCGATGCTGTCCGATCCTAAGCTTGATTTTCTGGCTTGTCTGGCCTACGTAGATCATTTTGCAGGGACAGAAAATTGCATACACAACATTTGTTGAATTACAGTTAGAAAAATATTTTCTCTCATATTTGATTGCTCCGTGCTCAAAGGTTTTGCCTTCAACAGTGTAATCACAACATATGCAGCTACCACATTTTACATGACCTGTAAGAGTCGGTAACCCCCATGCATCGTTGATAGTTGTTTTTTGGGGGGGTTTTGGCAGGGCTGCCCGGACTAGATGATCTTTAATGTTTTTTGCCCGTTTAAAGGTGAACAAGGGACGTTCAAGGTTTAGTTGGCCGGCATTTAACACAGGCCAGTGCTTGACTATACTCTTTTTGATTGCATGTGATGCTGGTGAAAAAGTGGTGACACAAATTAAGTGTTCCTGCATTTTCTTAGGTTTAGGTTCTAGGAGGGTTTCCCTAGGGCAATACCAGGCGCGTTTGAGGGAATGGCGCACTAATTTACGTGGATAACCTCTGGCTCTAAGCTTATGGCTTAGTGTCTTGGCCTCACTGAAATAGTCTTCCTTAAAATAGCAATTCCGCCTTAAACGCAGGAACTGGGAGAAAGGGAGTGAATCTTTGAGTGCACGAGGGTGATGGCTGATGTAGTTCAATAAGGTGTTCCGCTAAGTGGGTTTGCGATGGAGACTCATGGTCAAGCGGCCCTCTGCGTGTTTTATCACTAAGTCCAAGAAGGGAAGTGATTCTTTACTAGTACTGAGTGTGTAGTTCAGGCCTCCGCTGTTATTATTTAGCCAATGATGGAATTGTGTAAGGCTCTCTAGGGAGTCACTTCACAGTAAAAAAATGTCGTCTATGTACCGTTTCCACAAGGTGATTCCTGAGTGGAAGGGGTTAGACGTGTCTCGGATACATGATGTCTCAAGGTGGTCCATATAGAGTATGGCCAGGTTGGGGGCAAAAATTGCTCCCATAGATGTGCCACGTACTTGGCCGTAGAACTGTCCTTCAAAGACAAAAAAGTTTTTGGTTAAGCAAATCTCGAGCAGCTGAAGAATAAACACGGTAGGAACATTGTGTGGGCGTGGACGTGTTTCTAGCACTTTTTCGATGACATGAAGGGACTCATACTGGGGAATATTAGTATACAGTGATTCCACATCCAGCGTACACATGGTGCTGGATGTGGGGTCAAATGGTAGCTCCTCAATGAGATTAATCATGTCCATACTGTCTTTTATGTAACAGATAGTACCCGGGACAAACTGTTTTATGAAGTAATCTATATAATGTCCAAGGGGTTTCAAAATGCAACCACAGCCCGAGACGATGGGACGGCCGGGTGGAGACTCTGCGTTCTTATGAATCTTAGGAAGACAATAGATCACTGGTATGCGTGGGGACTTTGTGTTGAGGAATTCGTAATCCTTTTTTGATAGAAAGCCTGTTTCTAAGGCTTCTGAGGTGACTTGAGAGATTTCTGAATCTCATTGGTAGGGTTGCGAGGTAATTTGCAATAGTGTTCAGTATGATTGAGTTGCCGCAAGATTTCTTTTTTGTAAGAGTCTATTTCTTGAATGACAATCCCTCCACCTTTGTCTGCCGGTTTTATCACGAGGGACTGGTTATTTTTTAGAGTGGATAAGGCATTTTTTTCTTTAATGGTAATGTTGTAAGGTACAAAAGATCGTTTAGTTTCAAGGTCTGCAAGGTCTTTCAGAACAAGTTTTTCGAATGTAGGGATCTCCGGGGGTATCATACTTGCGGTAGGGGAAAATTTAGATGGTGGTTTAAAGGGGGTGTTACAGTGTTTTGGTTGAGATGGGTTTAAAATAAAGAAGCTATGTAGGCGAACTTTTCTAAAAAACTTTAGAAGTTCATTTTGTGCGTCCACAAAGTTTGGGCGTATGGTTGGCACGAATGATAAGCCTTTGTTGAGCAGTGAAACTTCATCAACCGACAACGTGTGTTGTGTTAGATTAAAAATGGGTAGAAGACCTTTTTCTTTGTTTAATGTTAGATCATTTTCAATAGGGTCGGGTTCTGCTACCAACGGTAATGTTGGCAGCGGGTGAACCGTTCGCCTGGGGGGTTGGGCCATCGCTGTGGTTGTTTGCCTTTGCCTGTCCCTTGAGGCTCTTGCTGGCCACGTCCTCTCCCTAAAAAATTCCTGTGTGATGGACATGGGCTTTCGTGTTGATCAGAGTTGTCTGAGGAGTCAGCCGAACTGTCGGTGAACCCTACGAAGTTTTGTCTTTTATTATATCTACCCCAGGGCCTCTGGCTTTGTGGGCCACTGTAGGGCCGGTTGGTATAATAGTCTTTGGAGAGGTACGGATATGCCCTCTCCTGAGAAAAGGCTTTTATATCTTTCTTAACTTTGGTGGTTTTTTTGTTTAGTTCAATTTTGTTGAAATCCTCGATGGTTTTTTGTATTTGTTCTAGAAGTTTCTTTGCCTCTGTGGGAGTACCTTTGTCTTTGATTTGTTTTTCTAATTCAGCGATTTCTGTGCTTAGTTTTTTAAGTTCTTCACTGGCAATGTCTATCCCCAGCACCATCCAGTGCCGGGAGCATGTGGTGCTGATATAACTAAAGCCGTTCAGATATTTGGGTTTGGTTGTAAAAACACCAGGGACGTTGCGGACCTGGAGTCTAACTGGGATTATGTTTGCTTTTAAGTAATATGTCAATAGTTTGATCATCAGTATCATACGTACCTCTTCTTCTTTAATTTTTCTAAGTCATCTCCTAAGGAGGAACTTGGTTCTGTGGAAGTCTCAGCGGAATCAGACAACAGCGAAGGACCTCCTATAATTTTGTTAATGTATTCTAGAGTGTAAAGAGGTGGGTGATCTGACATGCCTAGTTTGGAGAGCGTGTAAAGGAATAGAAAGAGAGGGGTTGCACAGTGTGGACCCACTTGAAACAAGGGGGTAAGGATTTTTCAATCCCTTGCAATCCAGCGATTGCGCGAAGTACTATTTTACAGAACAAGGGAACCCAAAGGAATTAAGACAGGGACCTTGGGCAATTTCATAATATAGAGAACAGTGGTCCCTATTCAGGAGGAATACAGTGTGATAGATAACCATACACTTAGAATAGAATGTATGTCTTTTGTCCAGCCGGACAATAATTTATTTTCATAGTATTTTTCAAAAGTAGTATCAAATAAAACATTCAAATGACAAGTGGGCACAGCCGTTACCAACAGAACACAAGACAGAACAATGGACACAGAATTGGCCAAAGGGCAAGCCAAAATGGGTCTGTACAGTTGTTCTCAGTATAGACAGACACAAATTAATCATTTAACACCGTTGCACAATGTGTTATAGCTTGAGTCTAGTGCATAGGGTGTTTGGGTGTCGACGACGTTTCGATGCCACATTGAGTATAGGGCATCATCTTCAGGACAAACAAATAATGCACTGCTGTCTTGATAATATATCACACCTTTTTTTTACAATTCTTTACATAGAAAAAAAGAGCAAGGGGAGAAAAAGGGGAATAAAAATGGAAAGGAAGAATTTTAACCACATTTGACACAATACTAGGCATGTTTTCAGCATAACGTTTGTGACTTAGGTGCTTGGAGTTGCGTGAACAATGTGGTTTGAATTTCATGCAGAGGTGGTGACATTTCTCTAGTTTATGCTGAGTGAGGATTGAGATTTGTGTCGCAGTGACGACGTTAAAAAGGAGTTGGTTGAATTGATGCTGATTTATGGTGCCTAGTACAGCTTCGTCATGAAATGGTGAATTATTGCAGTGATTCAACGGAGAAGAGACAAGTGAGTATGATATAAACCAGTCTGCATATTAAAGGACGACAAACCGGCACAGTGCCTGATCATGAGCAAGGTGTTTCCAGTGATTCAGGAGGAACAAAAAACGGCGCGGTGCGATGGTGAATGAAATATTTTTATGGGTGAACCCAGAAGGCAGTGGGGACTTTACCTAAGGTGGCAGAGAGTCGACGGTTCATTATAGGCGCAGGAGCGCTCAACATCTGGACTTTGGGGGTTGCTGACACCGGT
Organism: Triturus cristatus; assembly: GCF_964204655.1. Taxonomy (NCBI): domain Eukaryota; kingdom Metazoa; phylum Chordata; class Amphibia; order Caudata; family Salamandridae; genus Triturus; species Triturus cristatus. Next base: position 673,981,328 of record NC_140585.1, read on the forward strand.
GGGATCTGAATGAACAAAGGGCAGAGGTGGAGGTGTCTAAGTTTAAGAAGGGGTGGAGTTGACACGGAAATTGAGTGTAAAACAGAAGAATTTAGTTAACAATTCTGTTTGCTTTATGGCAGAAAGTCCTGTTGGGTGCTGTGTGCCAGCTGTTGGAGAATGCACGATCGCATTACCTGGAAGCAGAGAGGGGTAAGAATGGGTTAGGCGTGAACCCGCCATGTTAAAGAGGTGGTGTCCAAGGGATCTAGCCGTGCTACTTACTTCAGTGAGCGTGGGCAGTATCGCCGCATCTGCTTCGGAGTTTCAATGTAGACTGCCGGTTTGCCGAGGCAGAGCTAGTTAAGGCATACTATCGGCCGAAAGCGAAGAAGGACTAAAATGATGGAAACAAAGTGTGTTGTGTTAGATTAAAGATGGGTAGAAGACCTTTTTCTTTGTTTAATGTCAGATCATTTTCAATAGGGTCGGGTTCTGCTACCAACGGTAATGTTGGCGGCGGGTGAGCCGTTCGCCTGGGGGGTTGGGACATCGCTGTCGTTGTTTGCCTTTGCCTGTCCCTTGAGTCCCCCTTCGCGTTGATCAGAGTTGTCTGAGGAGTCAGCCGAACTGTCGGTGACCGTGAGCACCATATTCCTTGGTTTAACTATATAAGGGAAGGATTAAGGAAACTAGGCAGACCGGACCTTTTTTTGCACCCCTGATAATACCTGCAGGAAAGACCTACCTTGGGTAAAATAGTCCTTTTTTTGACTGAGGATGATGGAAAGGGAAGAATGTGAGCTAAGGAAGCCCAGTGTACGTAGACACAGCTTTTTGAAAACGGTCCTAACTAGGGAACCTTATCTGCTAGGTATTCCCTGTTCACATGAACGCTTTTTATTGACTAGATTTCGGCTGGACTTATTGTATCTTCTCCGTGCACATCCCAGAGGGAGTAGGAAAGGTGAGACTCTGCTGCCCTGTGGCTGCGACGGTACGTCTCCACAGGACATGCTTCATTTTTTAATGTTTTGCAGTAACTATGAGGTGCCTAGGAAGAACTTCTTATTCCCTATTTTAAAACAAGCCAATTTTAATCAAGTATGACATTCTTTACCTTTTAATTAATGCTTTCAGGGAGCACAGTATGGTATGTTTTTAGCTTCTCAAAGGCTGCAGTAAGGCTTAGAGCAACCTGTGTCTAACCTGAGGGGGTGAAGGAAAAATGGGATTTGGAGCGATTTGTACTCTTTTAAACTTTTTAACTAATACAAATTGTAGTTTTTGTGAGTTTTGTGATGTATTTCCGACTTTTATGGTTTTCCTTCACAAACCCAAATAAATTTCGATTTGACTGATTTATTGATTGGTTGACTGTATTGTGTACAAAACCACAACCAGACATTTTCAGGGTTCTGTTGCCTGAATCAGATCATGTGCTGTTTGTAGATGGAACATGCTTGCGAGATGCTGATGGAAATTTGAGAGCTGCATATGCCATCTGTACTTCTTGGATGCCAGGAGTGTTTTCTGAGCAAGTCGCATAATTGGTTGCTGTTTGACCTGGCAGCCTTGGCGTGGGTTTCCCCTGCATTTTTTGCCTTTGCCTCCTATATTTTTACTGTATGATGGTTTTCATTTTGCTGGTCTAGATGCTTTGGACACTTGGCCACTGCTGTTCAGTGCCAAAGGGCAAGTGTTCCCTTTATAAAATGTTGTTATGGGTTGGTGTTTCCATGATTGGTTTATTTGGTTTACTGTTAAATCCCTAGGACAGTGCAAGGTGTGCCCAGGGCCTGTAAACCAAATGCTGCTAGTGGCACTGATTGTGCCACCCACACAAGCAGCCTTGCAACAAGGTCTCAGGCCTGCCATTGCAGTGCCTGTGTGCAGTCTAGTACTGCCATGTCAACCTGGCAAGTGCACCCACGTTTCAGGCCCTAACCTAACCCTTTTCTTACATAACCGTGGGCAGGGTGCAGTGTATGTGAAAGGTAGGACATCCCTGATGTGCGTGGCATGTCCTGATAGTGAACTACTGCCAATTTTGTTTTTCACCATTGTAAGGCTATCTGTCGCATAGGATGGAATAGGGAGTTTGCTCATAACTTCTTATGAGCATTACTGCCCATTGGAACAAGAAAGAAAAATAAAGTTTGATATGCCTGAGCTCAGAATGTTTAGTGAGGGTTATTTTTACATTCTGGGTTTGAAAATGCCACTTTTAGAAAGTAGGTGTTTTCTTGCCTAACCATTCAGTGTGCCTATTCTAGGTTGTGTATTGACTGTCTGGCATTGAAGTGACAGGGGCTGGGGATGTGCATTCTGTTCAGACAGCCACTGGGGGTTGAGATGTGTCCAGCCTTTCCATGGTGAGTCAGGGCTGGGCTGAATAGACCTGGTCTGCATTCAGAGTAGGGGGGAGGAGATTTCTTTCATATATCAATGGGCCTGGCCTACCAAGGACAAGGCTGTCTCCACCTTCTGCCAGGAAGCTGCACCAGAGAGGACCAAAGTGGTTTTGGCTGGGCAAAGAGTTTCTCTGCGACAGCGAACAAAAGGATTTTGTATTATAAAAAGGGGGATCCAGACCCCAGACTTTCAGATCACTTCTGGGAATCAAGAGGAACCTTTGCCAAGGAGAAGAGCTGGAGAAACTGAGGAGGAGTACTGCCCCTTTGCTGTTTGCTGTCTGGTTTTGGCCTGCAGTGGCTGTTGCTGTTTCTGCCAAGGAAAGGACAAGGACTTTGCTATGTGCTGTGTCCCCTGCTTGAGGAAGATATCCAAGAGTTTGAAATAGAGCGTGCCTCCTGTTCTGAAAGTCTCAGGGATAAAAAGACTTCACCAGCAGCTCCCCTGAACTTCTCTGCTGGGAGTTCTGACCTGCTAAGAAGTGCCTGCTGCTGCTTTGGACCTCTGGAGGCTGTTTGCCGCTGGGAGCTGGAAAAGTAAAGCAACTTCGAGAAGCGTGACGCATCTGCACTTGTTTATGACTCATCGCCAAAGAAAACGACACAGCGCCTGCCCGTGGCTCGAGAAATCGCAGCACACCGCCTCAAGAACACCGATCTGAGAAGTCCAAGATCACCGCACCAATTTTGATGCAGGCCCTGCAGTGCTGCTGCAAGAACCAACCCATCGTAGCACCGCGGCTGGAGAGATCTACTCAGTGTTGTTGCTGCATCGAGAACTGACGCATCCCCGTTCCTCACGCATCGCATCTGGGCACCACACCAGCAAGAACACTGTGGTCGCAGTAGGAAACCGACACATCACCTCCCCTCACAGTAAGAAACCAATGCATCACCTCCCCTTTAGTAAGGAACTGACGCATCACCACCCCTGCATGGCAGTAGGACACCGACGCATCACCTCCCCTGAAGTAAGGAACCAAATGCATCACCTTCCCTGGGCATAAGGAACCAACGCATCACCTTCCCTGCGACAGTTTTTGTTTGTATGCGCGACGCATCCAAGGTACTTTGTGTGAAAAGTGTTGCATCTGCACGTTGCTTTGTATAGAACTATTTTTACCTTTTAAAAGTCATATTTTGATTATTGTATTGTAGATTTTTGTTGTTTTGGTCTTGTTTGGTTTAGATAAAGATTACCTATATTTCTAAACTGGTGTGGTGTTCATTTGTAGTGTTTTTACTGTATTACTGTGTGTGTTCACAAATGCTTTACACACTGCCTCTGAGATAAGCCTGTCTGCTCGTGCCAAGCTACCAAGAGGGTGAGCAGCGGTTATTTTAGAAATGTATCCCCCTTACCCTGACTAGGAAGAAGGGTCCCTACTTGGACAAAGGTACCTACCTCTGCCAACTACAGACCCCCATTTCTAACATTTGCTCTAACACAGGTTTGCAGTATTTCTGAGCAATTGAGAGTTACCATCTTTACTGACAGCCAATATGGCTTTAGGGTTTTCCATGATTTTGGACAGTTGACGTCAAAGCGTGGATTTATGACCTATTCCGGGTCACCCATCCGAAATGGAGAGAGCGCGAAAAATATACTGCTGTCATTTCAACTGCCTGCCCGAATTACGGTGGTCAAGTGTCCAGCCCATCGACAGGGAAATAATTATGTTACAGTCGGCAACCGCTATGCGGATGAGACTGTGCGCTATTGCGCTCTAAATTCAAGCATCTTTAATGACGATCCCTTGAAAGAGAAAACTGATGTCATGGAATGTAGGCTGATGTTGTCAATCATAGAAACATGGGATGAAATAAAGGCTTTACAAAATGAAGCACCAGACGTTGGGAGACAGGTGTGGATGAAAGCAGTATACACACAGTGACAAGAAAATGAAGTGTGGGTGTACACAGAGGTCACCCATGGCAAGGAATTACCATGGTTCTGCACATGTTGGAAGAGATGTTATGATGTGTCTCTTTTGTCAAACGTGGTTTAATCCCTTATTTAGAGCAATTGCAGGAGTGCTGTGTCAAAGACACATAATATGTCAACAGCAAAATGTGGAAAAGAAAACGGTGGTCACAATGAATCATTTGGGAAGATCTGGAGGACCATTTGATAGGATGCAACTTGACTTTATTGAAATTCCTCTTTATAATGATTTGAAATACGTTTTGGTGATTGTGTGTCTGTTTTCTCATTGAGTGGAAGCCTACCAAACTAGGTGAAATGACAGTTTAACAGTAGCAAAGTTACTTCTTAGAGAACTCATACCTGCATTTTGGATTTCCGACTTCTTTGGAATCTGATAGAGGGACTCATTTTAACAATAAGGTTTTAAGAATGCTTTGCGCAGCATTACAAATTGAGCAGAAGTTGCATTGTGCCTATCGACCAGAAGCAACTGCAGTGGTTGAGCAGGTTAATGGAATGCTAAAATCCAGATTGACGAAAGTGTGTGCGTCTACTTCTCTGAAATGGCCTGAAGCTTTGCCTGTTGCAAATTCACCCACCTGTGCTCCGTAGTGTTCCTTTCTTGATGCTGCTGATCCCTCATTCCTCCTGAAACCAACCCGAACGGCAAGGTTTTTTAAAATACGCTTGCGATTCAGTTTGATCAATGGGGAAGGGGGGAATGGGAGAGAGAGAGAGAGAGAGAGAAAACACTGTGAGCCTGATGTCGGGTTCTGGAACTGGTTCTTGTATGGGTCTCTCTCTGGAAGGGGGTACTTGGATTGGGAATACTCGCGTTTCTGACACTGTCCAGTCAAATAGCCTGGTAGAGCCTACAAGATATAATACACACCGTGACTTTTCTGCAAGTCTTATTATAGTTAAGCAAGAATAAGTGCCCAATCTACATTGAGTTAAACATACCCACAATGAAGAACTCAAACGTTTTGCGCACTTCCTGGATTCAATACTTGACTATTCTTATTTGCCCTTATGTGGAAAAATAAACAATGATTATACAAGTTTTCTTTACATAGAGTGTTTAGAATTAACTAGATCTCTTTTAACATTCACTTGGAATTTCTCGTACCTTATTCAGTTCCAGGCAGTGTTTCTAAAAGGGAGTCAAAAAGTAATAAATACAAACAAAAGATAGAACTCTGTTTTCAAACCTTACAGCCTCTAAACTGTTCAGAGCTCAAGATTTATCTTTCCAGTTCTGTTTTAGTCCTAAAATAGTTCACGAAAGTTCAGCTCAATAGCCCTGAAATATATATCTTCCTTGGTGTTCTTGATACTTCTTTAAAAGTCTTTCAGAAGCCTTAAGTTCACTTTCTCAGGCAGTTCCAATCGTATAATATGTAAAACAAAACAATAACTCTTACCGGAGCTTTAGCAGCGCTTGAAAATCAATGTTACCTAAAATCTCGATGGGTTGCTTAGCAACCGTCTTGACAATTACTCTTTTCTTTTGCAGGAAATCAAGGGAATTCTCCTGGCGAGTGGAAGGGGAGCCAGCCGGAAGGCTTCAGATGGGGGACTTGCGAGAGGTGACAGGATCCAGAAGAGAGGCGCCGGGTGAGCGAAGAGCCGGCCGGATGCCTTCCTCTGGATGAACCTCTCGACTGCGGGACACTGAAGCAAGATGCCGGGATGATCTAGAACGGAGACAGGTAGGTACGCTTTTGAGAAGCGAAGCATTGGGACCAAGCGGGTGGGGGTTTAAATAGTTGAGGAGGCACGCATACGGCAAGGCAGTTAACACGTGTTTCCAGAATAGCGGTTACAACGTGCCCTGAAGTTGCTCCACTTAGCGTTGCACGTTTTGGCAGCAAGGCGGTTGGCAGGTGTCAAAAACGTGCGTTGACTATTTGTATGGGGCTTTCATATGAACAAGCATTGGTACATACAATATCAATAAGCATTGGTGCCTATGACACAATGACAATAAGCATTGGTAACTACAATAACATTCCTCATGTAACTTGTATGATACAATACCAAAGTTTAAATTAACATTTACTAATTCTGGTTTTCATGAAGAATATTAAGTTTTAGCCTAAAGACATTAAGTAACTTTACCTTTTAGAGAATAAACAAGGAAGTTTTGGATGTTCAGCTTAGGTTTTTCGCAACATTGCCTCTTTTATTGATGAGTCTGAGAAGTACCCCAGACAGAAGAACTGGGCTGTTCCCACACAAAATCATTATGGGGAGTGCTATAAGACAGTCTGCAATCCCAGAAAACCAATTAGTGAACATTACTGATGATTTGGTACTCAATGACTGTAAAGGAGTGGCTCATGTGGCACGTTCTGTGTCTCAGCAGGTTGGGGAAGCTGCCCCTTTGCCTCAACAGGAGCAGTGCCATGATATTAGTCCAGGTGACTGGGTCCTGATGAAGAAACACATATGCAAGTCGTGTTTGGAACCTCGCTGAGTTGGGCCATACCAGCTGATACTTGTTACCACAACTGCTGTTAAATGTGGTGGTGTGGGGGCAAGATGGCCGCTGACTGATTTTCAGGGACGGCAGCGCTGACCCTTCTCTCCCTTTGTGAAATCCCCACTAAAGAATGGACGATTAAACTGAAGGGTTATGCCTCGATGGATTTGCTGTGAGGCTGCTCGGACCCCGCTGGCTCCCGGCGGCATAAGCTTTAATAGAATTTGGGGAAGCTGGTTTTGCTTACGTGACCGCCCTTACAAGGTGCACAGCGGCTGGCAACTCCTACCGATTACTGTGACTCTGTGGCGGCTTCTTGTGTTTGTTCGGCAGTGATCACTGCGGTTTCGAGCTGCAATGGCCCTGAAGGCAGCAAAAAACGGGAAGGACCAGAGTGCCGTGAAGGACGCTAACGATAGGAGAGATGCTAAAGATCCTAAAGATGCAGCCAGAGACACAAAGGAGAGAAAAGGAATCCCAGGAATACAGGATACGGGTGCAATCTCTGGGCAGACGCGACGTGGTGGCCCCAAATAGAAAGGTGAGGGGAACAAACTGCTGGATGTTGGTGTGGCAGGCAGCACAAGGCTGCGCGCTGCGACCATCGTCGCTACAGAAGGCACTATGCGCCAGCCGTCAGTCTTAGAGGCGTTTGGGGTGATTGGGGCGATAAATAGGGACAATACCTTTGAATAATGCCTCCTCTTCGGTTTGTGCCCCCGCCTCAATATCTGATGTGTCTGTCATACCTAGAATCAATCCTGGTCTATCTACTTCAACGGATGATCCAGGCGCACAGAGAAATGACTTTCCAACAGCCGACCAGGTGGATTCTGGGCCGGGTAGTTCTTGTCCCTACACCTCACTTCAGATATCAGAAAATTTAGAAGAGGGTTTGTAGCTAATTGGCGGTATCCAGGCAAATGGAAAGGCGATGGAGGGGGTAAATTCTCGGATGATAGCCATTACAGCGAATGTACATAGCGATGTCTTGGATAAGGAGAAAAGTAATGGTCCCTCTGGTATCCAAGATATCCCAGTAGTAGCAGATGAGAAAATAGCTAATCAGCTAACTCAAGGCCAGCTCAACAAGCTCAACTAGCCCCAGATATACTGGAGATCGACGATGGCAACCTTAGTAATGCTTCCGGCGAGCAGAATAATCAAGGGACTATATCTTCCTGGTCGAGTGCATCCCTGCTCTCCCCGGAAGGAGATACGTTTTCCTCTGTGAATGACGATTCAGACACTTCTCAGATAAGTGAGCAGGAGTCCTTGCAAGAGAGCGTCTCAGGGGATGATTCCCCGTCTACACAGAAGAGGCACCGCAGCCAGTCTATGATCTCCAGACGACGGGCTAGGACTAAAGGCAGGTCCTCGGATTCAACTAGTAGGCGGCTTGAATGGGATTACTCTGCATCCACGTTGACAGCTTGTACTGGTAGCGGGCCTGTTTTAGAAAACGAGATACAAAGTGGTACAAGCACAGGCGAAACCTGAACTCTGGCAATGTGTCTTCATCCCCGAAACTGGAGTTATTGTTTGCGACTCTTAAACAAATGCAGGGCGAGGCACGGCAGGAAAGTAAAAGATCGCAACTTGCCACTAAGAAGATTCAGGGGGCCAGTCGCAAAACAAATAAGCTATGTACGGACATGTCGGAACGAATAACCCATGTGGAAGCGCAAACCGTTGCTGTGGAGGAGGAGGTCGAGAAACTGCATATATTCAAAGCCACACAAGAAAAACAAACACAAGATGTATGTTGGAAACTTGAGGAGTTTGAGAATCGGCAGCGTTGCAACAATGTCCGGCTGCTTGGCCTTGAGAAAAACGTGGAAGGAGAGAACACTATGGCCTTTGTTGTAAAGTTACTGAAGGGCGCTTTCCCAGAACTCACCCACTGGAACTGGGAGATGGAAGTATAGCGGGCTCACCGTTTCCCAATGTTTAAGAGAACTCACACGAAAAATCAAGGAGAACGACCTAGAGCTATATTGATTTTTATTGGCAATTTTTTGCTAAGGCAGGCCATTATAGATCGGGCTAGACCTGATTCAAAAAGAACTTTTGAAGGACACACCTTCTTCGCTCGGCCGGACTTTTGCCACACAACGGTCGAGCGGAGATGGAGGCTACGACAGATGATTGCCTCATTCCAGGGGGTGGGCTGCGCAGCTTTTTTGCTCTTCCCTGCACGGCTTAAGGTTATTTATAAGGGGAGGGTCAGAGTGTTTTTTTCTGAGATAAAAGCTCAAGAATTTCTTATGGAAGTAACTGAATCACGAGGGGAGAGATCCCTAGGTAATACTGCAGACAGGGGGGCAACAGGGAATAATTGACGGAATGATTGATGGGGCTTTCTTCTTTTCTTTCAGTTAAATGAATACGAAATTTAACTCTTTTAGCCAACACGCGCTACTAATGCCCTATGGGGCAAGGGAAAGGTCATTTTGAGGTATATATTTGTTGCTTAGATATTATTTTTTTTTGCTTGAAAAATGAGGGTTGGGGCTGGAGGTAATTGATGGAATGATTTTAAGGATTGGAGGCTAGGCAGCATCTGGTGTTAGGGGATATTCGGGAGGGGGGAGGTTGGTGCTGTTGGTGCTGTAACTACAGCGGCCACACTTAGGTCATGTCTGACCTCTTTGCCTGTAAGGGAAGTAGGCGGGGTGGGGGGAGGGAGGGGGTGTTCTTCTAGAGGGGTTTGGTGGAGGTTCAGCCAGTATGTGGTATTGTGATATGCAAGGTCAATGAAGGAGCGGCCTAACTGGATACAAAAAGTTTCTGTTTGGTTATTCAAGGAGATTCAAACAAGGCGTATAAATATAAATGTTTGTAGGGAGAGACTAACTGAAAGCAGGGCTTACTCAATAGAAATGAAAAAATCTAAGATATGAGTTTACGGATTCTGACAGTTAACATTTGCGGGTTAAATGACCAAAATAAGCAGATTAAGGTGGCAATCTGGCTGAAGTCTCTACGCATAGATTTTCTTTGTGTTCAAGAGACAAATATAGAGGGCAGTAGAGCTCGTATAATGGAGTAATTGGAGCTTAAACTTTTGGCATATACAACGCAGGGCTCTCGAACAAGGGTTGTGGCAATTCTTACACGGAGGAATGATGTAAGGGTCCTTAGAAAGAGCGCAGATCAATGGGGTCAGTGGGTGGTGATTGAATGTCTGGTTAATGGATGTAAGTTTACACTCTGCTTGCTATACGGATCAACTTGTGATGACCCGGAGTTGCTAGAAGAGCTAGACTCTAGTCTGGCTATGTGGTCTACCCCTATGATTATTTGTGGGGATTTTAATATCAATGGGTTGGGAGTACAGTGGGGTTTGCCAGGAAGTAATTATCTTGGGAAAAAAAAAAAGGTTGGTTTTGCCATAACTAATCTAGTTCGTAATAATGGTTTGATAGATTTATCTGCATATTTGAAACCCTTAGACTCAGGTAGTACCTTTTTTTCAGCTCCACATAAGGTTATTTCCCGCTTGGATTACTTTTTTGTTTCAAAACAATTTATTTCTAATTCTGGTATTGAGAGGCATCCTCGGGTAATGTCGGATCACAATCCGCTAGTTTTCACAGTTAATGTGTTGATGGGGGAGAAGCAACATCCGGGATGGACCGTTGAACGGAGGTTGTTATATGATCCTGACTATGTCGCATTCATGAAGGGCTGGATTAAGGAATTCTGGGATTTTAACTGAGAGAGCACTAGTGATGGAATAATTTGGGACACTTTTAAAGTGTGGGTTAGAGGTGAAACTATAAGTTATAGTCTGCGCCGACAGAAGAAGGAGCAACAGCGGGAGATGGATGGTAGGGAAAAATTGAACAAACTGGAAGAGGCTCTAGCTACAGCCACAGTACGGGTGGTTTGATAAAATAACACTACAGTTGGCTATAAATAAGGCTGAGGCGGGGGATCATTTTGCTACGAAAGCAGCAGAGATCTATCTGGCAAAAAAAAGAACACTGCCATGAATACAACGAGCGGGTTAGACATACCCTGACTATAAGAGTTAGGCAAAAAATAGCAGCTGGGGAGATCTCTGAAATTTATGACGCCGGAGGAAAGGTTATAACAAACGCATTAGAAATTTGTTAACATTTTTAGGCTTTTCTATCAGCACCTATATAGTAGAGGACCATCAGTGGCGTCCCCGGGCATTCGAAAGTTCTTAGATAAAGTAGCTGTACAGAAGGTAGACCCTGCTGATAGGGAGGAACTTGAGAGGGTGTTCTCACATGAAGAAATAATTGGGGCCTTGCAAGACTTGCCATCTGGAAAGGCAGTTGGCTCGGATCAGATTCCGCTGGAGTTTTATAAAATTTTAAGGACTCTATTGGACAAGATTTGATTGAGGTTATGCTGCTGGCTCAAAAGGGGGGGCCTGCACCTGAGTCGTGGGCGGGTGCAGATATTGTAGTTTTTCTGAAAAAAGACAAACCAGCAAGAGAGCCGGGCTCATATCGCTCTATTACACTATTGAACAGCGACGTTAAAATCTTCTCTAAGATCATGGTGACACGATTAAATGGTATATTAAAGAAAACTATCCATCCCTGTCAACACAGGTTTATAACGGGTCGTGGAACCACACAGCATGTACGGCAGGTGATTATACTTTTTGATACAGTGGAAGTTTCAGGAGACCCTATGGCTGCTCTGTTATTAGATGCTGAAAAAGCATTCAATAGGGTCTCCTGGGATTTTCTGTGGGAATCAGTGAGATGGTTCGGCTTGGGGGAGGGGTTTATTAAATCCATTCAAGTGCTTTATTTGGCGCCCACAGCTCGCCTAAGGGTAAATGGCAACTACACTCTGCCTTTTAATATCCAGCACGGGACACGGCAGGGGTGTCCATCTTCGCCCCTGCTATTCGCTATCTACATGGACCCCTTAATAAGGCTATTCGAGGCTAATAATGGAATTTCCCCAGTAGTATGTCAGGGTGTGGAATCTAAAGTCCTTGCCTATGCCGATAATGTGGCCATTATCACCACGGATCCACTCTCTGCGTTGGCAGTGGTCGAGGTAATAGCACAAGAGTTCGGCACTTACACAGGGTATGCACTTAATAGATCTAAGACTCAAATAATAAAGAACGGATTTGTCAACTTTGAAGATCCCCGCGTAACAGAATCGGCAATGTATCTAGGTATAAGGATTACGTCTGATTTAGAAAACTTGGTGGCTAAAAACATTGAGCCAGATGGATCTTGACAGACTGAATAATCTTCATTTGTCTCTGGTTGGACGGTGCAACGTCGTTAAAATTATGTTTTTACCAAAGATTTTGTATTTGTTTAGGGCGATCCCACTGGAATTTCAAAAATCTTGGTTTGTTATTTTAGAAGGCTTTGTTAATCGATTCATTTGGGCACAGGGGAAGACTAGGAGGGCTCTTCGCTATATGTCTTTGCCACGGGAGAAAGGGGGGTTTTTAGTTCCGGATTAACAAAGTTATTACTGGGCAGCTGCACTTCAATATATGGGTATTTTGGTTGGGTCATCCCCAGATGATATAGACGGGAGAAGAGAGCTCCCTGATGTTTACAAGCTGTTATTGGGGGAACATGCAGAGAATTGTTTCTGGAAATTCACGGAGCCTAGCTATTATAAGACGCTGCTATCTGCTTTTAAGATCTGGGGGTTCTAAAAAAGAAGATTGGTCTGGGGAGGATTAATCATTATACTTTGCTTTACAAAAACCCCACCCTTCCGGAAATATTTTCTGACGAGGTTATGGCAGGATGGGCAACAAAAGGAGTCCGAAAGGCTGGTGATTTAATTGGGAAGAAAGGGTTTTGCCAATTTAGGGACATTCAGCTGGAGTTCGGGCTGGAAAAGGGCAAATTTTTTAAATATTTGCGGCTGCGCAGTTTTTTTGGCAAAAAGGTTGAGGGGGCTAGTGGGTTTAATAGCAACCTAATAATTGACATCATGCAAGACAGAGCTAAGGGTACAATTAGGCTAATATATGCAGAATTGATTAGCTTAAAAAAAGATGATCACGCTAAACAGGAGAATAAATGGCTGGAACGCGTGGGGGCTGCACCAGAGGTATTTACAAAATCCTTAGAGCTAGCCCGGACAGTTTTGTGTTCGGCCGGGCTCCAGGCGCAACATTTTAAAACAGTTTTTTCTCTATATTATACCCCGGCTAGATTAGCACAGTGGGGGGGTCATCAGGGGTCACCTGTCCACGGTGTGGGGGGATGGCAGCTGATCTCGTACATATGTTTGCAACTTGCCCTCGCCTGCAAGGCTTGTTGGAATCTATTATGGAATTTTTAGATCGGTCACTTAGGCTAAAAAGTACATTAACCCCCGGACTAATTCTGCTGGGAATAAGCAATCCAGGACAAAACGAGAGGGCTCATCAATTTCTTTTTATTGCTATGGCTGTCCTAAGGATTAACATTGCTTCTGCTTGGTTGGATCGTCTCCCTCCCACCTTTCAGCAATGGCTCTTGCGGTTACTCTCTATATATACATTGGAAAGAGCGATCTATGAAAGGAAGGGTAGCAAATCTAAGTTGTTAGGATGGAATATCTGTGCTCCCTTAACAAGATGGAAGGAATCACAATAACTGATAGGCATGAGTGGAATAAACTAAGCACGATGTAGGAGCTAATTGGGTTAGCTTCAATGTGTGCTCTTTTGAATCAAGACCTATGCCTTTTATTTGTTTTGTTTCTAATTCCTTTTTTTTTAAAAATAGTATTCTTTGTTTATTTTGTATGATCGCTTCCGTTTAAAAAACCTTGCATTTGTGTTGCTTTCTATCTGGTTGTGTTTACTGTGCTGATACCTGTGGGGAAAAAATGTAAAAATGGAATAAAGATATTTATGCTGCCCACACTCACCGAGTCCCATGTCCCCTTGAAAATGCAGTACCTGTAGCGGATGTACCAATGGTCACAGTGAGACACCCGACTCAGGTCAGTCAAATAGTAGAGGGGGCTCCAGCTACTGGGTCTTGAGGCACTGATTCGAGTATGGGTCCGAGAGAGTTTGGGGGAGGGGTTTATTAAATCCATTCAAGTGCTTTATTTGGCGCCCACAGCTCGCCTAAGGGTAAATGGCAACTACACTCTGCCTTTTAATATCCAGCACGGGACACGGCAGGGGTGTCCATCTTCGCCCCTGCTATTCGCTATCTACATGGACCCCTTAATAAGGCTATTCGAGGCTAATAATGGAATTTCCCCAGTAGTATGTCAGGGTGTGGAATCTAAAGTCCTTGCCTATGCCGATAATGTGGCCATTATCACCACGGATCCACTCTCTGCGTTGGCAGTGGTCGAGGTAATAGCACAAGAGTTCGGCACTTACACAGGGTATGCACTTAATAGATCTAAGACTCAAATAATAAAGAACGGATTTGTCAACTTTGAAGATCCCCGCGTAACAGAATTGGCAATGTATCTAGGTATAAGGATTACGTCTGATTTAGAAAACTTGGTGGCTAAAAACATCGAGCCAGATGGATCTTGACAGACTGAATAATCTTCATTTGTCTCTGGTTGGACGGTGCAACGTCGTTAAAATTATGTTTTTACCAAAGATTTTGTATTTGTTTAGGGCGATCCCACTGGAATTTCAAAAATCTTGGTTTGTTATTTTAGAATGCTTAGTTAATCGATTCATTTGGGCACAGGGGAAGACTAGGAGGGCTCTTCGCTATATGTCTTTGCCACGGGAGAAAGGGGGGTTTTTAGTTCCGGATTAGCAAAGTTATTACTGGGCAGCTTCACTTCAATATATGGGTATTTTGGTTGGGTCATCCCCAGATGATATAGACGGGAGAAGAGAGCTCCCTGATGTTTACAAGCTGTTATTGGGGGAACATGCAGAGAATTGTTTCTGGAAATTCACGGAGCCTAGCTATTATAAGACGCTGCTATCTGCTTTTAAGATCTGGGGGTTCTAAAAAAGAAGATTGGTCTGGGGACGATTAATCATTATACTTTGCTTTACAAAAACCCCACCCTTCCGGAAATATTTTCTGACGAGGTTATGGCAGGATGGGCAACAAAAGGAGTCCGAAAGGCTGGTGATTTAATTGGGAAGAAAGGGTTTTGCCAATTTAGGGACATTCAGCTGGAGTTCGGGCTGGAAAAGGGCAAATTTTTTAAATATTTGCGGCTGCGCAGTTTTTTTGGCAAAAAGGTTGAGGGGGCTAGTGGGTTTAATAGCAACCTAATAATTGACATCATGCAAGACAGAGCTAAGGGTACAATTAGGCTAATATATGCAGAATTGATTAGCTTAAAAAATGATGATCACGCTAAACAGGAGAATAAATGGCTGGAACGCGTGGGGGCTGCACCAGAGGTATTTACAAAATCCTTAGAGCTAGCCCGGACAGTTTTGTGTTCGGCCGGGCTCCAGGTGCAACATTTTAAAACAGTTTTTTCTCTATATTATACCCCGGCTAGATTAGCACAGTGGGGGGGTCATCAGGGATCACCTGTCCACGGTGTGGGGGGATGGCAGCTGATCTCGTACATATGTTTGCAACTTGCCCTCACCTGCAAGGCTTGTTGGAATCTATTATGGAATTTTTAGATCGGTCACTTAGGCTAAAAAGTACATTAACCCCCGGACTAATTCTGCTGGGAATAAGCAATCCAGGACAAAACGAGAGGGCTCATCAATTTCTTTTTATTGCTATGGCTGTCCTAAGGATTAACATTGCTTCTGCTTGGTTGGATCGTCTCCCTCCCACCTTTCAGCAATGGCTCTTGCGGTTACTCTCTATATATACATTGGAAAGAGCAATCTATGAAAGGAAGGGTAGCAAATCTAAGTTGTTAGGATGGAATATCTGTGCTCCCTTAACAAGATGGAAGGAATCACAATGACTGATAGGCATGAGTGGAATAAACTAAGCACGATGTAGGAGCTAATTGGGTTAGCTTCAATGTGTGCTCTTTTGAATCAAGACCTATGCCTTGTATTTGTTTTGTTTCTAATTCCTTTTTAAAAAAAAATAGTATTCTTTGTTTATTTTGTATGATCGCTTCTGTTTAAAAAACCTTGCATTTGTGTTGCTTTCTATCTGGTTGTGTTTACTGTGCTGATACCTGTGGGGAAAAAATGTAAAAATGGAATAAAGATATTTATGCTGCCCACACTCACCGAGTCCCATGTCCCCTTGAAAATGCAGTACCTGTAGCGGATGTACCAATGGTCACAGTGAGACACCCGACTCAGGTCAGTCAAATAGTAGAGGGGGCTCCAGCTACTGGGTCTTGAGGCACTGATTCGAGTAAGGTTCCGAGAGAGTTAGCTCCTGTTGGTACAGAGGGACACGGACACGAGGAGCTGACTTGGCGAATTACTGACCCAGTTGATGCGAACAGTGCAACCAAAACGTGAGTGATAAACGGAGACTGTTGGCCCAAAAAAAGAGACAGATTAATGCAAATTCTGACAAAAGGAAGAGTACCCCCGACTGTCATCGAAGTCTCGAGTCAATCAGAACAGAGCGACACTGATGATAATGTACCGACAGTAAGACGGTTGAAAAGAGCCAAGGTACCAAATCAAAAATACGCTGCACCTGAGTGGACTTATCTGGCAGCAGCCAATGACTCAGGGAAAGCATATCATGCTTTCTGCTTCAAAGATAGAAGCTCAAAGAAAGCACCTTGAGGAACTGTCATAACAAAGGGACAATATCAAAGCAAAAAAAAAATGGAAACATCTACAAAAATCTGAATAAGCGAAAAATACACCGATATATGCCATCAAAGCTGAAATCTGTGAAATGTAATGGATAAAAGAAGTAAAGAGAAAAACCACAAATATAAATATTTGCTGTAAATAATGTTATATTAGCATCCTCTGCAAATTTTAACATGAGTCATGAAATCTAGTTTAGCAGAAGTCGGGAATTCAAACCCGGTATTAGTAAAACACAAACGTGTATGTGCATGTTTGTTAGCTGCTTTTTCTATTGTTATTATTGTGTTCCTTATTATTCCAAATCTTCCTCATCCTATCTATATAGAAAATGTTAAACCTACATTTGTTACTAAATTGTTAGATGGGAAAGGTGAGAGAGTTGAATCAAACATATTAACTGACTAAAATCTACATGTAGATCAGTCTATTAGTGAATTCTCTCTAAATGTCTTTACTAAGTTATTGCATGAGTCTGTGGATACTATGAAAGTTGGAAATTACTATGTATGTATGCAATTACCAACTTCTGTCTTAGAGGAGGTGACTTACCATCACCTACCTGTTACTTATGGAATTTCATGAAGTGTAATAACAAGCTTGTTTTATTGCAAAGGCGATTTCAATATTACTATTCAAATTATGATTTATTTTTTTCTGAAGTACAGATTAAGAAAAATATGAACATTGTGCCAGACACACAGCCTGCTGAAATGATAGGCCAATTTTTCCAACCTACATAAACTAAAGATAATATTAATGCTCACAGACACAACTTAACCTGTCTCTTACTTAATGTAGGAAAGGATTTGATCAATTCAGTTGAAGATAGACAAAGGAAAATACAGAAAAAGGCTGAAGGTCAGACAAAGGTTCCTCTTTGGGCCCACAGGGAAGCTGATGCACAACTTGCAATGGCTTTAGATTTGCAACATGAAGGAAAATTATGTATATTGCCACGTAAAGCTGAATTTAACAACAAATATGTTGGTTCTAGTGAATGTGATCACACCTTCCGAAATGTGGATCACATAGGACAAACAGATGGAACCAATTAATTTAAACATGAGCTTAAGAAGAGGAGCTAGTACTGAGAGGTAATTGGGGATATACTTGGTGCAATAATACCATCAGTTGGGGTTATTCTAAATTCACACAAAATTCAAAAACTTTCTGCTATAGTTGACCGATTGTCAACTGATACAGCTGGAGGGTTTCTTGCCATAGATACTAAAATGGTTGCTATCAGATCTATGGTCTTACAAAAATGTCTTGCAATAGAAAACAAGGTGGGGTCTGCCGGATGCTGAAAGTTAAACAATGTTGCACGTATATACCTGACAAAAGTAAAGATTTGCGGGGGTATATTACCAACATTACCCATCTAGAAAAGGATGTGGCTTAGAAAGCATGGGAATCAATTAGGAAAGGATTTTCTTCGGTGGGAAAATGGTTTGCAACGTTGGGAGGTAGTTTAGTGGGACGAATGTGAACACCTTTACTAACTCTTGCTATTGGCATATTAATACTAATATTGTTTATTAAATTCTATAAACGCATGAAAATGAGACATGAGACAAGAGGATTGAAAAGAAAGAAATCAGAAATAGAATTAGAAGAGAGACAATGTGGATATTATAATGAACTAAAAGCCTTAGAGAAATCTAGGCTAAACCATTTGAAGACATCAGCACTATAATTGTGACATCAGATAGGATAAGAGATGAGAGTGTGATGGCTTGATTCGCCATCAAAGAGGGAATTGATGGAGCAGATATTTCACTTAACAAAAAGAAACAATTATGACAACCTTTTCACAAATCATGACGAACGTGTGTTAAGCTCCACACTTTTGAAAAACGGCATGCAACCTTGATTCAGATACTGCATCATAAAAACATGCAGATGGTAGAATAGAAAATGTTATATTTTATGTTCAACTTCAATAGATGTGATTATTAACAAATAATAATGATTTAGATTTATTATTTGATAATGTGTCATTAATGAAAACTAAGAAATCTATGTGCAATAGATTAAATGATATGTGAAAGGTATGAATTATTATTTCATGTTATAATGTGTGTACCGAAAATGACAAAAGAAAAGTAACTGCTACACAGGATTTTGTTTAAAGCTATATTCATGAAACTTTCCTCTAATGTCATTTATTATATCTGTGCATTGAATAGAATTCACGTAGAGAGATTTTTATGTATTTATTCTATATGTGTAACGTTGACATTTACAAAAATGTTATGAGTACCTATACTTGCAGGAATTAATTCTGAATTAATTGAAGTGTTTATCAATACATTCACTTATAAAATGAGTAATGTTAGTTGTTATTCATGAGAAATGTATGATTCATCACAAATGAATCACGTATTAGCAATATTACAGGCCTCATTTCTTGATCTTTTACAACATGAACTTGTGAACTGAATAGTCTGTAGCTTGTGGGAATAT
The DNA here is from genome assembly GCF_964204655.1 of Triturus cristatus. NCBI lineage: Eukaryota > Metazoa > Chordata > Amphibia > Caudata > Salamandridae > Triturus > Triturus cristatus. The sequence continues at coordinate 674,000,314 of NC_140585.1, forward strand.
TCAGCAAAGTTACCATTTGTGCTCCAATTCTTAATGGTTCCTTTTACATCCTCAGTACAGCTCAACTACAATTGAAACATTTTCTGGTACATACTAGAACACATGCTTGGGAACAGAGTATGAACAAGTCATAAAGTTTTTTCTTTTTCTCTCTGAAAAATCTAATTGTTCTTACGACTAAGCTTACATGACTTAAGGAAGCTATATGGCCCATTACGATGGCGGGCGGACTTTGTCAGCCCGCTACCGTAACGGTAAACGGGACAGACCGCCAGAGGTGCGGTGGTCCCGCAATGAAAATAAGAGAAATTACAATTCCTGGTCCTCATTGGATAATTGCCCAGTCTCCCAAAATCCAGTCCCTTTCAGCACAAACAAGATCCATCAGAGGACCAAGAGGTTTGACTTGGTAGCTATAGAGGAGAAAGGAAATCTAGTGAAATAGAAATAATAATAGCTGATGAATAAATAAAAATATATGGGCCCAGAGTAACTCTACAACACTATTTATAAAGGAGTGCACTCATTAGTTTTAGAGGATTGAATCTGTAACTTGATCTAAGACATCTACATGTTAGGCTTTAGGTGCAGACATGCAGAGAATAGTTAAAGTCAAATGTGTGCGCCAGTGCCTGGTTACATTCTTCAAATGATGTAGTGAGTTTTAAGGTTGTGAGGCTGTTAGAGCACATTTTTTTCTTTTTCAATTGTAGGGGTGCATTATAGTCATGGGTAGTCCGCACCTACATATAATCTTTCATTGTATTAACTTAGGCCATTAGAACGTGAACTGTAATAACGTGAAAGGTGATGTGATAGGGATTTTTTCAATGTAAATGTGAAGAAATTAACGTTGCATCTACATGTGGTTAGTCGAAAATAATGTACAGTATTCGTATATGTCACTGACGAGTACTTACACAACTGATGTGCTCATGTAATGTGTTAATTTAGAGATGCTTAGCAGTCATTTTCATTTTATATGTGTAACTTCAAAAGGCCTTCTGCTATTTCTTATGTTGACTGATTTCTGTAGGCCTGAATTTTATTTTTTCCCTGGAAGCTCTCGCATTAGACATACTAGTGAATTTCATGTGCATGTTGGATTTGATCTTTCTCATGTTTCTGTTGCAGGTGGAGAATTCATCCTTGGTAGCTAGAATAATGTTTTTGTTTTAGGATTAGTACTTTGGGAGGAGCGGACACATTGAACGTTGATACTGATAATAAACAACTGTTGTAAGCCTGGGAATCTAGGTCATCTTGCCAGGGCCTGGGAGCCTCGCTGTTGTGTGGAAAATTACCTACAAGGAGGTGGCTTGACTGGATGGTGTGATGCCGCAATGCATCTTGGGATACTACCTGTGAAAGAGAAGTATCAAAGTTAGGGTCAGTGTCCACGGAATTCTGCCCTGCCTTGAGAGAGAGAGCATCTTAGAACGGGCTCTGTAGCTTTAAGATACTTGACCTATCTAATGTGAAGAGATTTCTTAGGAAGACTTCACACGCAGACACCTTTATGGACCTTGCCTTGGGAAATGCTAAATAGGGATGTCACATTAGTGGTAGTGTAGGGACAGACTAATGCTTTATGCCCACAAACCTCCAATGAAGGGTAATCTTGACGTTTGTGCTGTTTGTGCTGTTATCTTCTGTATTCTGATCCTCGAACTGATTATTCTGTACAATTGATTAGATACCAATTTCCTCGCCTCCACGCTTTCATGCTGACAAAAAGAGTCCTCGGCCTGGGGTTCCAGAGTAGCTCTAGAAAGTGGAACCCGGCTCCTTCAAGGCCATTGTGAATCAGGTCGGAGAATGCTAGAACAAAGTCAGTAAAGTTTTTCTTTTTGGAAAGAAAAGCAGTAGCAATGAAGGAATTAAGAGAAATAGTGATCAATTTATAAAGAATGTGTAGTAATGAAGTCCACACATGTAGGATGTAGTTTAAGTAGATTTATTGAAGTAGGTTACATGTAGAGGAGTTCTAGTGTAGCAGCCCCACCAGGAGCAGCCTGCCTGCTGCTCAGTCCATTCTCCAACTGTCACACTATACCTCACAGGCACCCAACATTCCAATACGCATCATCACTCCAACATTCTATGCAGCACACAGCACATTCACACTGGCTGAGCAGCGGGAGAGATGATGACAGGACATTCACATGAACAGAATACTACATATCCCCCTTTCTTATATAACAGAAGCATAAATATGGTTACCGGAAAGAAGCTAAAACAAGGTGAGCCAGGAAAGGGAAATAAATGAGAGGAAAACAAGAGCAGCTGAATAAATGGATGAAGTGAACAAAGAGGAGAGAGCAGAAAGATAAGTGGAAGTAAAAGAAGAGGAAGCAAAAGATAAATATACATGGATAGATATAATCCGTCCTCCCCTTCTAATAAATTTCAACAGAATAGAATACGATAAGTGGGAAAAGAAAAAACAAGTAGCAGATAGAAGTAAGAGCACCAATGACTACCCCCAAACACACCCACTGGCCAGACAGGCATGCAAGAAGGAAAGCCATAGCACAACACAAACTAAACACTAGCCTTACACCGAGACACACGAAGTACTGAAGGAAGAGTATCGTCCTAGGAAAGGACGAACGAGAATCACACTACAATGAGGGAAAGACAGTGGACAAAAAAAAGACTAACAAAAAAATTTAGTCCAGATTCCAAGGATGACAAGAAGATAAGACATCACGAGGAGAACTGAACAAGCGAGAAAACAGAGAAGATGAGAAGAAAATACAGGAAGTATCACTCATCCTCCCCATTTTCAAATTGACAATGTAATATAATATAAACATAATGTTGTGTTTAAAAGTTGACAACGTAATATAATATAAGCATAACGTGGCGAGAAAATAACAGCAATGTCTAAGTGTAGACTCAAAATAAACTGTAACCCAACAGGGGAGAGATCATGTAAAGGTTGGTGAACGAGAAAAATGTAAGATGGGAATGACACCCATAGGGACATCCCTCATGAGAGTATCCACTAGCAGAAATGGGACAGGCACCCAATAAGACACACCCTATGTAAGGGTAATGATGTACCACTAGTACATGAAGATGGGACTAAAACCCATGACCTACCCCAGGCAATCCGGGTGGTTTGCTAATGTAAATTGAACTGGCACCCATGACCTACCCCTGACATAAGGGTGATTAGATAATGTAAATGGGACTGACACCCATGACCTACCCCGTGACATGAGGAAGGGAAGAAAATGTTAATGGGACAGAGACCCATAACCTACCCCCAGGCATAGGAGAGGAAAGCTAACAATGTAAATGGGACTGAAACCCATGAGCATGTGCCCTTTGAAAAGGGTAGACAACGTGAACTCATGAAGGTGGGACAAACACCCAATTTAGACAAATCTAAAGTAAGTAAATGGGGCTATAACCCATTGAGACCAATGTAATGTAAGCAAATGGGGCTAGTACCCATTGCCATCCCTCTTGTAGGGAAGAGTAAAGTGTAAACATGCGATAAGAACACGGAAAACATGAAGCTGTGTACCCAAAGTCCAGAAAACTAAGATGATGTGCCAACATATCCCACCAAACAATCCCATGCTGGATAAGTGGGGAGCAAAACAGTTCCTTCGTGATATGATGAAAATCAAACATACAAATCAAGCTGTAACGTTCAGCCTAGTGCACATTAGGCTTATAAATTGAAGAACTTTCACCATTGTTGAGTGTCAAGGTTTAGGGTGTGTGTGTTACAACAACCCTGTGTCACGCTAAACTACATAATCTGTCATAATTGCCACTTGCAGGATGAGGTGTGCGGGTCACCAAAAACAAAAGTACACACAAGTCAGGAACAAGAGATATCGTTATTGGCATATCGTATATTTATCAAAGAAGCTGGCAAAGAGAAGAGAAAAGTACCAGGCAACATTTTATAGAAGTAGATTAATCTTATGACACATCTTGGCTGCATAAACTATCCTCTGTGTGTACATCTCTCTTTATCACCACGGAGAATGCGTCAAAGATGTGACTGAAACTTTCGTCGGCACAGATTGTTTGCGATCCTTAGCGTTACAGTGAGTGACAAAAAGTCCCAAATATGGCGGCACGTACAATGCACTGTGACGGGTGGCTCTTAGCACGTTCATGTAGCAATGCGTCCTTGCACAGCTCGGGAAGCTGCCTAGCAATGTAGACGACGACTGGAAGGCTTCACCCGACAAGGAACGAAGGTAGGAATGCACGTGCCGAAACCGTTTCATGGCCTCCATTTAAACCGCAAAGCAGCGATTTAACAGCCCAACCGAAAACAGTTCTCAGATGAGAGAAACAAACGTGGTCACAAACTGACTCACCAACAATGTCCCGCTCTGGTCGAAATAAACACAAACGTAAGCTTACAATAAAGCGCTACAACTTTCTTGCGATGCCAGGTAAAAAGTCAGTCACAGTATTGGCCTCTGTGACTGACATGATCCAAGACTGCTCGTTGGCAACATCTCGAGGAAGACCTTATCTTGATGAAACACAAAGGCGTTGGAGAAACGTGTAAAAACCCACACTTGTGTAACTTCAACATTGTAGATATTATTCCTTTTCAGTTGGAGGCAACAGCTGTGAGAGAGAATGTTCACTAACTCAGAAGGGTTGTAATCCTTGAACTCTCACAGGTTGACATAGAAGCATAGCTCAATGACCTCAAAGAGCACGAGAACAACACCACAATGTGTCGTTCACACAGAGAATTTCCACTACTCATTTCCAATAAAACTTCTAAAAAATGCATCATGAAAAGCCAAAGATAATGAATTTCCCTTCTTGTTGATTAGAATGTGTCGCCAAATTCAATATTGTTTTTGAATGTCCTTGTGTGGTTGGAAATGCACATACATGACCCAGAGGAATTTTCAGGTTGAATATTGTAATGGCTTGATGACACCAGCAGTACTAGTTACATCAAAGTCCAGAGTAAGTAATGTTGATGAGCACCGCATGCCAGGGCTAGGGCTGTCAGATGGTGATGACACTGGTGGGGCTGAATGGCATAGTGCTTCATCTTCACAGGTTTCTTGTGTACATCTTCTGTTGTATGTGAAGTAGTCCTTGCTGTCTTGTGTACGTATTTACTGTTCTGTGTAGAACTCCTTTGTTTCTTGTGATCGTTTTTTCATTTAAGTGGATACCTCCTCTTGCAAATGTATGTTGGGTTGCTGGCATCTGAAGGCTCTGCAGGTAGCTTCATCTTCAGGTCCTCTATTGGTTGCCAGGTCTATGAAGTCCAGCTGTAACACATGAGTAGTTACCAACTTGTCGCCAAAATAATGTAGTAATGTAGTCCATGCAGGTAGGATGTAGTTTAAGTAGATTTATTGAAGTAGGTTACATGTAGAGGGATCTAGTGTAGCAGCCCCACCAGGAGCAGCCTGCCTGCTGCTCAGCCCATTCTCCAACTGTCACACTACACCTCACAGGCACCTAACATTCCAATATGCATCATCACTCCAACATTCCATCCAGCACACAGCACATTCACACTGGTTGAGCAGGGGGAGAGATAATGGCAGGACACTCACATGTACAGGATACTACAGAATGGCATGGGCAGACTAAAAGAAGTCAAATGTCGATGGAGAGTGAGTGTTTTTCAGCCACAGCACTGGAGATGATCTCAAATCTGATACTGGCAACGGCACGTGGCCCACAGCCAGTTGTTCTCCCCTGGTTCAATACCTGCGGCGTTTGAAATTTGCAACGGGGTGGTTGCGGGTCTATATGCAGTTTCCATCAAAGGTCAACACTCCCCTGTTGCTTTCATCCAACAGACTTAGATGGCAGCACTTATTGGGTCTGGTATACTTCCTAAGAAGACTGGGCAACATTTCTCCTCAACCACAGTAGATCTCTCAGAGACTCCAAGATGAAATTCCTGTGCTTCAAAATCCTCCAGGATTCGTAATGAACCCCTTGGAAGCTTCATAGGGTGAAGGGCCTGCCCCATGCGCTTTGTTGGAGATACAGAGCTGCTGGATGTTACCCCTTCCACATCTTGTGGTCCTCTCTTTCAATCATGCCACACAGTCTTTAGGTGTGGATCAGGCTACTGCAACATGGTACTATTCCAGCTGTTCAACCCCCTCAGCCCTTCTACATGTCTTCTCCAATCTCCTTGACAATGCATCTCCCGACCGCAGATGGCTAGCCACCTATTTTGCCAAGGCCAAACTTTGAATACTCCGCCATTGACAGCAGCCCACCCTTCCCGTGACTTCTGAATGGCTCCTTGAACTGTATCATGTTGCGCGACTTGAAAAGTGTATTTAAATGTGTTTGTGTTTGTACTTCTATAGCGCTGAACTCATACCGCTAGGGAACCCTTCCTGGTTTTTCCCTGTGAAATGTCCACTCCTGGGCATCCCCAGGGTGAAGCCAGGCATCCCAGCGCTGTTGGGGCTGGATTAGAATAGGCACCGAGGCGAGAAATCAGGTCCGAGGAATTATGAGTCCAAGACCCGCTGAGGCGGGAATTGAACCCTGGTCCCGGGCCAGACCTCTGCATCAGGGTCTGCCGCTCTAACCAATGAGCCACACTTCTCATTTACCACTTAAATAACCAGTCTCACATCTTCAAGTCTATGTGGGACCCTTTCATGATGAGTGCTGAGATAGCACTTGACTGACGCATCCCCTGACTAAAGCAGGGACACAGCTGTGTCCCGAAGACAGACAGGAGCAGTGGAGCAAGAGCCTGAGAGGCGTTGACCAATTACCACACGTTTCCATTAATCAATCAATCAATCAGGGTACTTGTAAAGCGCGCTACTTACCCGTGAGGGTCTCAAGGTGCTGAGGGGTGGGGAGTGCCGCTACTGCTCGAAGAGCCAGGTCTTGAGGAGTCTTCTGAAGGTGAGTAGGTCTTGGGTCTGTCGTAGGTGGGTTGGGAGGGTGTTCCAGGTTTTGGCGGCGAGGTAAGAGAAGGATCTGCCGCCAGCGGTCGTACGTTGGATGCGGGGGACATCTGCGAGGGCAAGGTTGGCGGAGCTGAGCTGGCGGGTGGGGATGTAGAAGCTGAGTCTGCTGTTCAGGTAGGCTGGTCCGGCGTTGTGGAGTGCTTTGTGTGCGTGGGTGAGGAGCTTGAAGGTGATCCTCTACTCGATGGGGAGCCAGTGCAGGTCTCTCAGGACGGCGGTGATGTGGCTGTGGCGGGGGCGTTGACGATCAGTCGGGCGGAGGCGTTTTGGATGCGTTGTAGCCGCCGTTGGTGTTTGGCTGGGATTCCTGCGTACAGTGCGTTGCCGTAGTCAACTGACACTGTTTGCATTCCTGGGGGTGCTTAAATATGCGAATAGCCGCTATTCTCCATTCCATTTCTCCCATTTTTTAATTGCCACCCTCCACCCCTAATGCCCTTCCTACCTGAATGTGCCTTCTGGATTTCCACCTACTGGTAGATTTCTACCATTTTGTATTACTTGCATTTTCAATGAAATTTTTGTTCAGTAGGGTACGAATTGGGCCCCAGTTCACTTTGGCCCAGTGGGGAAAATATGCCCTGCCCTTTTCTGAAAGGGATTAGACAAGGCTGTATACTACCTTCTTCTTTATTAGCATCTTTCTGAACAATGTTATGGCTGGTCGCTGACAGTCAAGGCTAACGTCCCTATTCAAAGTGGAATGTGCTTTTATCTAGTTTATTGAGTACTCATTACTGGGATACAAATGGATCTGTATAGACTGTTTGCGACCTTTGAACACTGTTTCCAACTCACTTTGTCAACCTCCTTTGGGACAAAACAAAGGTTATTATCATTGGCTGCTCCAAACATCCTTTGTGCTCAATGCTATTAATTTCAGCAAGTAGGTGTTTGACTATCTTGGTGCTCCCACGTATGCTTTTAATATCTGACTGAGCCAACACTCTATCAATACATCCCAAGTCTTCACAATCCACACTCTTTGAGGTAAATCCTCATGCTAGGTTCATCCCCTCAGCTTTTAAAATGCCCCGCACCTTTGAATCTTTGTCTGTAATAATAGGATAGGATCAATAATGTTGGCGGATCTGACAAAGAGGAGATGTGAGTGAAAAGCAGGATCGTAAAGAGGAAAACCTTCCTAAGTGGAATTACGTTTTTTGGTACGGAATTGGGACATTATTCAATATCTCTATTCTTCTTTATCAAGAAATTTGTGAAAGATGCCTTACCTAAGACAAATACCCACAACAGTGAGTTTTCCGGGCCTTTTAATGAATTTTACATTTTCATGGAAGAGAACCTAGTGTAGATGTCAGAAATTGGGTTCCTGGTTGACTGGGGTGCGACCACAATCTTAGTCAGGATAAGGCCCAAAATTAACCTATGCTCACCCTCTGGTAACTTGGCACAGAGCAGTCAAGCTTCACTGCAAGGAAATGTGTAAAGTATTTGTGCAACACTTCAAACAGTAAAAAAGCAAAGACACCATACTAAATGCTCCCACACCAGGTCTAGAAAAATAGAGTGAGTTTTAATTAATAAAACTGTCACGATCATGCGCAGATAGCATGGGGAACTACATACATTATACAGTATACATGAATAGGGTGTGTGTGTGTGTGTGTAAGAGTCAGAACTACATCTCCCAGAACACCTGGTGGGAGGATCACATGGTAGTAGCAGTACTGAATATAGAAGCACCGCCTGCAAGCAGTCTGATGCTTGTCATTCACTAAATGTCAGCCTGCTAGTGATTCTGCTTGGATACCATCGTGCTGGAGCACGTTAGGGGCTTGGTGGCTTCGGTGCTTACTCGACTCACACCACTCCCGCTGTTATTAACGTTGTGGCAGACGCGTTGTGGCATTTTGAGAGCCATTGAGAGGCTCATGCAACTTTTCTTTGAACTCTCTTTAAACCGAGGTGGATTGCGTTCGTGAGCCGGCGAGGGGCTCGTAGTCGGCCCTTTATTCCTTTCTTGTTGCAACCGCGCTGGAGCACGGCTAAGAGCTGGAGAAAAGCTCTTTAACCCTGCCTTGTTACTATGTTACAACAACGCTGGAGCGTGGCTAAGAGCTGGAGAGTAGCTCTGTAACCCTGCCTTTTGTTCATCAATTAAACCGCGCTGGAGCGCGTTCGAGAGCCAGTGAGAGGCTCGTTCATCTTGCCTTAGTTTGGTTTCTTTGGCAGAAGTGCTGGGGCGCGTCTGAATCAGACTCACTAAATTGCCATTAATGAACAGACACTCCTTTTCCCTAACGGTGGGTACGCAGGTGCGTTACCCTCTACCTTTTGCAAAGAGAACACATCTACTCAGCTAAGTACATTCGTTTCCATTACTGTGGTGCAGATACCTTAAAAGACGAAAGGTGCTAGTGCTGTGCTTTCAAGTGAATTACCGCTTATTCATTTTTCTTTGGTTTCTTTGGGGATTTTTAATGTTTTCATATGAGGCTGAATGTGGCAATACTGACGTAAGTGCTTACACATACCCCTGATTAAGTTACACACATATACTTACTGCAGGTGTTACAAATGTGTTGTTCTTGTGTTTTGCTACAGGGAACATGGGGCTAGACAGCTGGAGTAGAGAGGATAGGACCGAAACCTACAACTCCGAGCCGCTTCCTCATTGTATGTTTGCACAAAGCTCCAACAAAGGGTATCTTGTCGCACCAGAACAGGACAAAGCCACAAGTTCAGGTTGACCACAATGGGGTGCAGGCCAGCTACAGAGACCCAGTTAGGCCTGTTGAACAAAGTACCTTAAACCGTGGTTGCGGAGCGCTGCGTTTATCCTGGTTGAAGAAGCGCTACACAGTCACAACGAAGCATTGGGTCCAGGATGCGTTGAGACTGCAGTGTGAGGTCCTGTCGCATTGACGTCGAGGATCCTGAAGGACTGGGTTATTCTAAGACCCAGCGGTGCCAGGGGACAACACCTGAAACCTTCGTGGGTTACCTGTTCTGGCGTACGAAACACAGAGACACGGGACACTTCCAGCGACGTCAGAGATCAGCGTTTATTTACTGCAGGGATACAGAGATCACAAGAAGTACACAACGTGTAGGTTCTCGGAGACTGCTTCAAATTGCAAAAGTGGATCGCTCCTTTTATACACGTTTTTGCCATTACACAGTATGGCGAACAAAAGTTACAACTCAGTTCCCACAATAAACTTCAAAAGAGTCGTGTTCATGTTTCAGGAGGCCGGAACATAATTACAACAGCATTGCCGGTTCCCAACTGTAAAAACATATCTACCCCGCAATAAAACACATTCCATTCTGACCATAAACACATTAGGAGAGAGGACAAGAACAGATGCAAAGAAAGGACAAGGATGCGCAACAGGTTAAAGAAGAGTGTCGGGAGTAATAAAGGAAACTTGATGACAGGATCAAAGACCTCGTGTCCAATGCATGCATGACTGAAACAATAGGCTAGCACGGCAAGATGAGTCCCGAGCGGGGCCATCTGCCTTCGCCGTGTCATTTCCCTTATCATAAAAGTCACCCTCAAGGAAACACGTGTCCTTCATGTAAGCTTGGGAGTCCCAGGGTCACGAAGCGGGCAACGTCCGTTCGCTGGCTACTTGAGGGCAAGAAACAAAATGAATGTCGTATCTAAAATGGAACCCGAGGGTTCGGATGAACAAACCCAAAAATGAGACGAACCATACGTGGCTGCGTAGCGAAACTGCGTACACCCACTATACTCGTCATTTGCGGTTCGTAGACACCAAACTCATCCATATTCGTCACCACTCAAAAAGTGTCGTTCCGTCTCACACGGAACCTCAGACGCTCCTTTTGCCCTCAGGTAGGCAAGCACTAGTCAAGATCGGAATCGATTTCAATAGTCATCAGATCGTTCACCTGCTGCTGAAACATCATTCTACTCATCAATGTCTCCTTGGTAACAGATGGCCGTCTTATACACGTTGTAGCACAAATGCCACATAAGGCAGGACCACACTGTACACAAAGACAACACGTGAATAGAAACGTTACAACAACCCCTACGATCATCAGAATTTTCCAACCCCAAGTGGATATCAAACCCCAAAATCATCCTAGAAGTGTCCAATTACCTTCGTCCACGTGTATGGACTCGGAAATCTTGTGCAACTTTGAGATGGCTTGGTAGACAGTTGGAGCATTGTCAGGAATGAAAATGCAACAGCTCGAATGGATAACTTTACACACACCACCTCTATCTGCGAGAACGACGTCTAGAACCATCCGGTTCTGCAACGTCATGAGTATATCCGCCTGAAGTTCAGCTGTTAAGTTACCAAGGGCACTCGCGGTAATATTAGCAGTCGACTCGACTACACGGGTCAACTGTCTTAGGTTCCTACTATTAACCATAGGTCCCCAAAACGGCAGGAAACCCTTAAAGAAATCTCCTGCTTCTTGACCGGCAGTATCCTCTTTGCTAATAACGCCTCTCACAACTCTAGTCTTGTGATAGTCTGAGGCAACTGTAAAAGTCGGTGGTAAAAGATTCGCAATATAACAGGTACCCGAAAAATCACGGGGTAGCCATGTATATGCACGTTCATAACATATGAAATAAGTGCCCTTAGCAGTCAGGAAAACAGGGGAAGAGAGCATTGGTAGGACATACGTGTCAGTACAAGCACTGTTCCCAAGTTGTGCTCTCGGATTTCGACCCAAACCTTTCAAGCAGAAATTACCGAGGTGAGGTACAATCCATATTGGGGACGAGCTCTTAAGCTGTCTATCACCCACTGAAACACTATACTCAGCCTCACTCAGATCCTTATAGGCTTGCACCTCTTCATCTGGGATAAGCGATGCATCAAAAACATCTCTATCTAAATCCGCTATCGCTATCGCCAAAGGCTTGTGGTACGGACCAGGACCAAAATTAACAGAGCGTGGCTCTCGACTGGGGTAGGAATCTAGTGCACTACGGAACATAGTTTGGAATGCTCGAGCGGAACCCTGGGAGCTGTAAGGAAGAACCAAATACGGAATACCCCTATCCATGGTATGTGGCATTAACCCACACACCCAACAGTTGGTAGTATTCATCACCAACTGATGCTGATGTAGGAGTTGAACGAAGGAGTTATTCATAAATTCCGCACGTCTAACCTGTTCGTGTTGAGGCAAAGGATGAAAAGAATGTGGGGAAACAGTGGTGATGGAGCTTAGATTAGGAGAAAAGGTAGGTGAAACAGAAGGCAATAACAACTGTATTCCAAAATACACTCCGCCCACCAATAGCATGGATACAGTCAGAAACAGTAGGAATACCTGAAACCGAAAACATTTTGTTCGTACAACCCTAAATAACTCTGATCTCTGCGCCGACATCCTTTCTACTTCCAACAGCTTAGAGAATGCCATCCTCTACAAACCGTCCGTGACGTACTTGACGCACTTCGTTCTGAGTAGCGATTATCAATCCCCAGGAGTTCCCAGGAATCGACAAAAGTAATCGACCTAGCGTCAGAAACCTGCTAAACAGGTAACCCGGATGGTAGGTTTTCCTCAAAACGTTCAGTTTCAATACAAATCTCTTTAGCAGTGGAAAACACATAAAAACTCAAAAAGAAAGGATGTAATTGTCCATAATGCTCATCACACCGAAAAAGGAAAAAGAAAAAAAACAAATATACGACTTAATTTTTATTAGTCCTTGAACGAAGAAAGTATCGACTTCTTCCAGGTCGAGTTTGTTCTGTAAACAACTGTTCAGCTGGCGCAACAGTGTTCGATAAAGTGGACAACGAGTCGGACCCTGGGTTCTCTGCTACTGATGACTCCACAAGTGGGTTTGGCAGCGACAGATCATCTCCTACAGGTTGAGCATCACTAAACGGCACAAAGTTTAAAGGAGTCTCAGTTTCCGTTGCCGCAATCCCAGTTCTCACCCAACCGTCTGTTGGTGAGGGGATCGGTACCTTTTTCGTGTGGCCGGCGTGAACCCAGTTTTTCCGGCCCTCCAATCGAACCGCAGTCCTCGTTGTCAACAAGACTTGAAACGGTCCTACGAATCTTGGCTCCAAGTTACGTTTCCGACCAAAGTTTCGGGTAACGACCCAATCGCCTGGCCGGAGCTGATGTCCAGGACCCTCTGTCTGCGCCGGTAGAGCTTCAAAGACCTGTTGATGAATCAACCGTAGTTTAGTGGTCAAATCATGAAGGTAATCAATTAGCATTGGATACTCAAGACTATCAAAGGCCTTAGGTCTCGGGACTCCCCAAATGTTCACAGGGCGGCCGAACACAATCTCATATGGGCTAAGCCCTACTTGAGAGTGTACAGTCGCCCTGGTTGATAAGAGAGCCAGAGGCAAGGCATCAGGCCATGATAGACCAGTGGAAGCTTGTATTTTTGCAAGTTTCAGTTTCAGGGTACCGTTGTACCCTTCAACCAAACCCGCTGCCTGAGGATGATTAGCGCTATGGAATTTTTGACGTATTCCAAGGCCCTTACACACACTCTGCATCACACTTCCTACAAACTCACTTCCATTATCCGACCACACGATCCGTAGCATTCCATACCTAGGAACGTATTCCTTCAGCAGGATTTTCGCTGTGGACAGGGCAGTATTATCCTTAAGAGGATAGGCCTCAATCCATCTAGAGAACGCGCAAACCACAACCAAAACATACTTCAGGTTATTGCATCTCTCCATATGGATAAAGTCCAGTTGGATCACCTCAAAGGGACAAACAGGGGGAGCAAAATGACCAGGTGGAGTGGGGGTGCCCTTGCCAGGATTGTGCATCAAACACACCATGCAATTCTTAACCACTCTCTCAGCACACTTAGTAATACCCTCATTCTTCCATACAGGGGACAAGAACTTACATATCCCTTTTGCACTAATTTGTGACAACCCATGAGCCATCGTCACGACAGCTAATACGTACGCATCTGGTAACATCCACCTTTGACGTTCCGTCAAGTCAACCCAACATCCATGCATATCCAACCTTCCCGTACTTTCTTTCCACTTGATCTTTTCAGCTTCAGTTGCCTCGTTCTGAATTGCCTTCACACTCTCAACAGTGTTTTCACACATACCAGTTTCCGTCGGCCATCTCACTGAACTTGTCACATACATTCGAGTTGTAAGATTCTTAGCCGTTTCCTTAGCAATCTCATCCGCAAATGCATTACCACGACCAACATCATCCGTCACTTTCCGATGTGCACTACATTTAACAATCGCCACTTGTTTAGGCAAGGTAAGTGCATCCAAAAGATCATTCACTAGCTGCCCGTGTTGGATCTTCGTCCCATGCGATGTCATAAATCCTCTTTCTCTCCAAAGTCTTCCAAAACTGTGCGCAACACCGAATGCATACTGACTGTCGGTAAACACATTCACTCGCTTTCCTTTAGACAAGACACATGCCCTTGTCAATGCAATCAACTCTGCCGCTTGTGCTGAATTCTGATTCAATCTCGCACTTTCCACAACCGTGCTCAACGTCACTACAGCATACGCAGTCGTCACATCGCCATTCGGCAATTTGAAGCAAGAACCATCAACATACAAAGTACCATCAGGATCTGCCAAAGGAGTGTTTTTCAGGTCCACACGACCCTTTGTTTCTTCCTCAGTTCGTAAATAACAATCATGTGGTGGTACATCATCTGACTCCGTATTACTCGGCAATAATGTCGCCGGATTCAGTACATTACAACGCTTGATCTGTATATGACTTGCCAAAAGGGTCAGCTCGTACCCAGACAACCTTGCACTCGTCAGATGTTGAGTTTTTGTACGATTCAGAAGAGTATCAACTGCATGCGGAACCATCACTATGAGCATATTATCCATGACAAGGCCTGCGGATTGTCGAATAGACACCGCAGCTGCCGCCGTCGCCCTCAAGCAACTCGGCAACGCTCTAGCTACCGGGTCCAAAGTCGAGGAAAAATATGCACATGGGCGCTGCTTGTCACCAAATTGTTGCGTTAAAACACTCAACGCACAACCTTCCCTCTCGTGGACGTATAGTGTAAATGGCTTGCTGTAATCAGGAGTACCTAACACAGGAGCCGAACACAACGCATCACGAAGTTCAGAAAAACTTTTCTGACATTCCTCCGTCCATGGCAAAGGAGTCGAAACATCCTTGCACGTAAGAGCTATCAATGGCTTCGCTAACAGTGAAAAATTTGGGATCCACTGTCTACAGTATGACGTGATACCTAAAAAGGCACGCACGTCTCTCTGAGTCGTCGGCACAGTCATTCGGGCGATTGCTGCGATTCTTTCAGGGGTCAACTTCCTTCTCGCCTTTGACAATAAGTGACCTAGATAGGTAACTTCTTGACAACAATATTGCAATTTAGAAGGTGACACCTTGTGGTGTAAGTCACATAGATGCTGCAACAGTGCCACAGTAGCAGTCTTGCAAATTTGTTCAGTGTCTGCAGCTACCAACAGATCGTCAACGTACTGAATCAAGGCCGCACCAGCTGGCAGCACGAATGCATCAAGTTGGCTCTTGAGAGCTTGACTGTAGATCGATGGGCTCTCACAGTAGCCTTGAGGTGCACGTTTGAACCGGAAGCTACGCCCACCTAATGAAAAACCAAACAAATCTCGACTTTCCTCAGCAATTGGAATGCTAAAGAACGCATTCTTCAGATCAATTACCGAGAACCAAGATGCAGAGGCTGGAATCAGAGTCAGTAAAGCTGTAATGTCGGGCACCACAGGAAACTGCGGGACAACAATTTTATTTACCTCCCGTAAGTCAATAACTAGACGGTACACAGGGGGCTTGGAGGGATCAGTTCGCTTCAGAATAGGCAACACAGGACTATTACACACGTTACCTCGTGTCTCCTCAATAACATCTTTATCGATCAAATCATAGATGATCGCTAATAGTGCCCGTTCACCATCAAGGGAGATACGATACTGGGGTATGCGCGGTAATCGCGCATCAACTTTCAATTGAACAACATAAGGTGGTATTTCCAGCAGGCCCACATCATTGGGACCTGTCGCCCACAAAGAAACCGAAAGTGAACTCAATTCCGGTGGGAGCTTGTCGATCGATAAATACATAGGGGAAATCACTCTCTGACCCAATGTAAGCTCTACTCCCATAGGAGAGCAGTACAAAGTCGCATGTAACCTTTTCAACAAATCCAAGCCCAAAAGATTCTCACCACAACCAGTAGTCAAAATCAAAGGAGCTTCTAACTCGTGAGACCCAATCGTAAGGGGCAAGGGTCTAGAAACCGGATTGCTAACGGGGGCGCCAGAGAATCCAACGGAAACATTTGTTAAGCCAGACAAAGGCGCGCCAGGGAGTTTCGAATGTATGATGGAACTTTTTGCTGCACCAGTGTCCAACAGAAAAGGCTCAACGACGCCCAATGTGGCAACTGCGACATAAGGCCCTCTCTGATCCACCGGAACTGATACTTCTCCCTTCCTTTGTCTATGGCCGTCCTAGTAGATGCCGTCCGTATCAACATCACGCTCGACATAATAGTCGTCCACATGATACTGTGCAGATCTACCAGACGAGAGATCGCGTCGATCGAAACAATTCTGCGAGTCTGACGAAGTTGCAAGACGCTCAGACTGAGTCTGAGTAACACCGCGACCTCTACCACGTGAAGCTTGTTGAGGACCACTACGACCTCCTCGAGCTGACACACCATTGTTCCTATCACGTAGAACTGGGCAATTAAACTTCAAATGGCCCTCCCCTCGACAATATGCACATTGATTATACCCCAACACAAAGCGAGGTGCGGGAGAGTCATTACGCACCTGTGATCTGGGAAACTGCGATTGTGAGCGATTTGGCTGTTGCGAGTCATTGAAATTTGAGCGCGGAGGATACGCTTGCTGCAATAAGACCTTAGTTTTAAGATCCTTCGTTTTCTTATCTGCACGTTCACTTTCTTCCTTTTCTCTGTTTTCATAATATTGGGCCGTAGCCAATATTTGAGCAGTGGTAGAAACAGCCCACGAACTCTCAGAATTCTTCAACTTGTTGCTGAGTTCGGGCAACAAGTTCGATACAAATTTATCAACAAACAACCGCTGACCACCCTCCGAACTCATGTCCTGACCACTATGATCAACAAATGCTTCCTCAAATCTCGTAAAGAAATCGGAGACACTCTCATCCCTCTTTTGCTTACACGCGGACAATTTGTCCCAATTAACGCGCATCGCTGGCATAAGCGTTTTCATAAGAGTAATTATCCTCTGGGGCAAATCCACAATAAGCTGTTCAGGTTTAGCCCCACCAACTTGCTGGGCGTCTGCCGCCGTAAGAGCAGCCCAGTCACCGCCTAACTCAGCCGCGTGATTCTCGTGACGAATTTTCGCCCAAATCGGCTGATGCACTACATTGCCAAACAACATGTCGATATCAGCAAGATTCATAACAGTAGCATCCACTAGTTGGGACAACTCCTTATAATAACCTGCAGGATTTTTACGAGGATCGGGCAAAGTTTGCTTCACCTGCAAAACTTCCGATCGCTTCCAAGGGAGGTGTATCCACACTCTCTGAAAACGTCCTGGGACAGCAGGATTAGCATTAGGATCACCTGGCATCCACACTGGGGGAACTTCTCGCATAGGATATTGACCAGGTTTTGCCATCCACTCTTCGGTCTCGTCTTTGAACAGCGCTCTAGGTTGCACTGTACATCGAAAGGATAACAGACGTTCTAGAGCAGCTCGAACCTTATCACCTACAATCACACGAGTTGTAAATTGATGCTGAAGCTCAGAAACCTCAGACGGTACATTGTCGACCACATTGTCGCTCACATCATGATCCCATTCTTCCCTCAACGATTTACACATTTCCTCAAACACGAATCGTTGCGTGGGCGCATTAAACTGGGAAAATGTTTCAAACACTATACGCAAAGTGTACTTAACAGGATTACGAATCCATTTACGTGCCATTTTTACCAAGGATTCACGTTCCCTACCATCAGGAAGCTGACTACGCCTCTGAGCAACATCAGAAAGAGTCGAACCAAGTATTGGCCCAAAAAGCGGAAAATAAAGAGTAGCAACAGCATTCAGGAGACGGCTACGAACAGAAGGAGAAGAAGAAGACGGCACAGGAGCAACAACAGTAGGAGTGGAAACAGTAGAGGTGGACGCGGCACCAGAAGTAGCGGAAACGACAGGCTGAGGAGGGGCTGGGAAAAGCGCAGTAGGAAGAGAAGCCGGTAAAGGAGGATGGACAATTTGCGGCACAAGAGGATTCGGGAGAGCGGGAGGAACGACGGGCTGACCAGCAGCCGCCAAAACAGCAGGTTGAGGAATAGGAAGAATCATAGGACCCACAGTATCTGGAGCATAGGGAGGTGGTGATTTCAACAAATAAGATAGGAGCGAATCTTCTATCACTTCTTCTCCCGTCTTATCAGCGTTAGACGGTAACACCGGGTAACACTTATCCACCGCCATATGATGAAGTCGAGCACTAACTTCCTGCTCTTTCTCATCTTTGTCTCGCTGATACTGTTCAGCATTTCGCATCACCGTAATAACACCTTCTCTCTTATTTTTCTTACTCTGTTTGATTTCTTTCTGCTTGGCCTCTTTACGCCATAACCGGAAGGAATCAAACATGGCTGGCCTAGCCTTCTTTTTAAACAGTTTAGCTTCCAAATTGTCTAAAACGGCAGTTTCGAAACTACCATGTGATGGCCAACTAAGAACACCATCATTTTTAGTGTAACGGACCCAATATTCGTTATATACGATAGGCGACTATAGAGCTCATAAATTGGAGTTCCAACCGGAGGTATCGGACATGAATCCTCCAACCGGGAATCCATTCTGCAACATTTAAGAAACCCAAACAAAGTACTACGGCCAGGCATCATGCACACTAACCGAGTTTACAAACTTCAAGGGCTATCGAATTATGATGTCCTCGCACAAAAATGCGAGACCCTCGGTTTTGGCAATTGCAATCGTCAAATAAAACCCAACAACTAAGAACCACAAATGCTATGGAACCATGTAAACAACAAAGGAACACTGGGAGCGACCCACAAATACTTAACTGAAAGAGCAATGGCGTCACCAGGAAGGCCCGTCTATCGTCTCGCCGTACAAAGGACTACGCCAGGCGCCAAAACAGGTCGACAGGCAGGGCATCAGTCCGTCGCAGCCGTCAGGAGGCGGGGATCTTCGCGGGAAAAGACGTCGGGCCACTTATTTCGACAACTGGATCGATGAAGCGGGGTGCACCTTCCCTCGGAGATTTCACACGAAGTTCCTCACGATCGTCGGGCTTTGGACCGGTACCGCTGATGTCGCCCCACGTTGGGCGCCAACTGAAGGACTGGGTTATTCTAAGACCCACCGGTGCCAGGGGACAACACCTGAAACCTTCGTGGGTTACCTGTTCTGGCGTACGAAACACAGAGACACGGGACACTTCCAGCGACGTCAGAGATCAGCGTTTATTTACTGCAGCGATACAGAGATCACAAGAAGTACACAACGTGTAGGTTCTCGGAGACTGCTTCAAATTGCAAAAGTGGATCGCTCCTTTTATACACGTTTTTGCCATTACACAGTATGGCGAACAAAAGTTACAACTCAGTTCCCACAATAAACTTCAAAAGAGTCGTGTTCATGTTTCAGGAGGCCGGAACATAATTACAACAGCATTGCCGGTTCCCAACTGTAAAAACATATCTACCCCGCAATAAAACACATTCCATTCTGACCGTAAACACATTAGGAGAGAGGACAAGAACAGATGCAAAGAAAGGACAAGGATGCGCAACAGGTTAAAGAAGACTGTCGGGAGTAATAAAGGAAACTTGATGACAGGATCAAAGACCTCGTGTCCAATGCATGCATGACTGAAACAATAGGCTAGCACAGCAAGATGAGTCCCGAGCGGGGCCATCTGCCTTCGCCGTGTCATTTCCCTTATCATAAAAGTCACCCTCAAGGAAACACGTGTCCTTCATGTAAGCTTGGGAGTCCCAGGGTCACGAAGCGGGCAACGTCCGTTCGCTGGCTACTTGAGGGCAAGAAACAAAATGGATGTCGTATCTAAAATGGAACCCGAGGGTTCGGATGAACAAACCCAAAAATGAGACGAACCATACGTGGTTGCGTAGCGAAACTGCGTACACCCACTATACTCGTCATTTGCGGTTCGTAGACACCAAACTCATCCATATTCGTCACCACTCAAAAAGTGTCGTTCCGTCTCACACGGAACCTCAATCCTATTGACAAAGCTTGCGATTTGAAGTCCTGGCATCAGGGTTGCGGCACGCAGCTGGTGGTGCATCAGTTCCAAAGAGCTGTGAGGCTTCGAGGCGGGGGTCCGGCATCATCATTGAGGCTGCCGTTAACGAGAGATGTGAGGACCTGGCCCGAAGATGCACCTGGTTCAATCCATGCAGGAGTGGCGGTGCATTGGTTTTGCTTGAGGATGCCCCTATCATCCGAGGATATGTGTCTATCTGGTTCACTGTTGTGCTGCTCAGCAGAGAAGATGTGTTGGTTCCACTGGTAAGCACATTAGACCCACTTCCAAGTGTCCAGGACTGGGGTGGCACTACTTGGCAGGGTAGACTCATAGATGACAGAGCCTAGTCACAGATGGCAGGTTGTTGAAAGCCTGTGATGTCCCAGAGGCTTTGGATCAGGAGACAAAACAACTAGCCCTTGGAGTCACTCTGAGTCCTGGGTTCAAGAAATGCAGGTCAAGTCCTACTCACCGAGGCAAGAGGGTAGCGGGTTAGCACAGCAAAGCAGAAGCCCAGTGTTGGACTTGGCCCTTTTTGCAGGGTCATCCCTAAACTTTTTGTCTTCCTCCTGTATTTTTTCTGACCTGTTGTTGGCTGTTTTATGACTCTGGGAACTTTGCCACTCCTGATCAGTGCTAAAGTGCATATGCTCTCCCTACTGTAAAATGTATATGTTGGTTGGATCCCATGATTGGCTTATTTGGTTTACTGTCAGACCCCAGTAAAGTGCACCAGGAGTGCCCAGGGCTTGTAAATACAAATGCTGCTGGTGGGCTAGCAGCACTGGTTGTGCCACCCACAGAAGCGGCGTAGTAAAATGTGTCTAAGGTCTGCCATTGCAGAACCTGCGTGCAGTCTGGTACTGTCATGCTGACTGGGCAAGTGCACCCACTTGCGAGTCCCTAAACCTTCCCTTAACTTCATATTAGTCACCCCTATGGCAGGCCCAAGGGCAGGGTGCATTGTAAGCATAAGGTAGGACAAGCCCTGATGTGTGTGGCATGTCCTAATAGTGAATTACAGGCATTTTCGTTTTTCACTATTGTAAGGCTACCTGTTCTCCATAGGCCAGAATGGGCTGCTAGAATTGTTACATTCTATGATCCTAACAGACCCAGGGAACATGGTAGAAATTTGAGTTTAGTATGCCAGAACTCAGAATAATAAAATACATCTTTTGGTAAAGTTTACTTTAATATTCTGTGTTTGCAAATACCACTTTTAGAAAGTTGGTATTTGCTTGCCTGACCATTTCAGCCCGCCTCTGCTATGATGTGTATCTGCCTGTCTGGTTGTGTGAGTGACAGGGCTGGGGAAACCCAGAGGAGCAGGGCTAGGTAGCCTGGTGGTGAATAGGAAGATTGGCAGTCAGATGGGTGGGAGGAGTACACCTGGGCTCTGAATAGGGTTGTGCTCTGCTACCACAATGCTGGCTCCACCTCCTGCGGAGCGGCTGATGTCTCTGCCCTGCACCCTGAATAGAAAGGCAGAGTCATGTCAACAGAGTGCTCAAGAACTGGTTTGGACTGGGCAAAGGCCCCTCTACCTCAGAGGAACAAAGGAATTAGGGGTATAAGTATTGGGACCCTGCTCCCAAGAAATTAGATCCTGCTGAAACAAGAAGAACCTCTGCCAGAGGAGAAGGAACTGGGAAAGCTGTAGGAGGAGTACTGTCCCTGACCTGGGGGATTGGCCTGCAGTGGTTGCCTTGCTGCTGAAGGAGAGGAGAAAGACTACTAAAGACTTTGCTTCAACTTGTGCTTTGAAAAGATCTCCAAGGGCTTGAGCTGAGCTTGCCCCCTGAACGAAGTCCCAGGACCAGTGGACTTCACCCCCAGCTCCCCAGAGTCTTTTGGAAGTGCCTGCTGCTGTTGTTGGGCCTTCTGAGGGACTGCGTGTCGCAAGGAGCTGGAAGCGTGACGCAAGGAAGAGAAGCGTGCCGCCGTCGGAGCCGCTGTCGTCGCATCTCGCAAAGGGTGTCGCCGCTGCAGCATCGCATCGAGCGGAAGCGTCTCGCATCATTCCGGAAGTGTCTCGCAACGCTGAAGAAGCGCGTCGCCATCGCAGCCATCGTAGCTGTCGCATTGCACCGCATCGAGAGAAGAGTCTCGCATCGAGGAGGAAGCGTGTCGCCATCGCAGCCATCGTAGTTGTCACATTGCACCGCATCCAGAAAAGCGCCTCGCATCCACGGAGAAGCGTGCCGACGTCGGAGACGCTGTCGTCGCATCTCGCAGAAGGGGTGTCGGCGCTGCAGCATCGCATCGAGCGGACGCATCTCGCAACGTCGGAGAAGAGTGCCGCTGCCAAGGCCGCTGTCGTCGCATCTCGTCAAAGGTGACACCGCTGTAGCTGACGCATCGAGTCGAGTCTTCTCTCAACATCGGAGAAGCGTAACGCATCTGGAAGATCCCGTCTTTATTTCTTTTGCACCCAGAACTTCAACGCATCTGCATCGCTGCAACACTTTCGTTGCCCTGCGTGTCGCATCTAAGGTACATTGACTTAAAGTGTCGCATTTAAGAACTTAAGAGAAACTAAGCAATCTTCTACCAACTAAGCAACCGTATTGTGTATTTTTAATCGTTTAATGGTCTTGTGATAATCCTATATAAAGAATCCTTATTTTTAATATAAATACCTGTGTGGTGTCCATTTGTAGTGTTGTCACTTGGTTACTGTATGTGTTCACAAATGCTTAACCTATAACGCTCTGAGATAAGCCTTGTCTGCTCGCGCCAAGCTACCTAGAGGGTGAGCAGGGGTTGTTTTAGTAGTGTAACCTCTTTCCCTGGCTAGAGGAAAGGTTCCCTGCTTGTCACAAGTACCTACCTGTGCCAACCAGAGAACCCGGATTCTAACACCCAGCAGAGTAGCAGTCCAGCAGAGTGGTATTCCTTCCAGCCGCACAGCAGTCCTTCTTCCTTGGCAGAACATCTACAGGTCCAGAAGTGTGCTGAAGGGGTGGTGTCTGAGGTTCATAATTTACACCCAGTGGTGTCTTTTAAGTGGGGGGGCATCAAAGACATGCCTTTGAAGTGCACAGGTGCCCTACCAGTCCTGGCGCAAGACTAACTACAGGGGGTAGGCAGCTCTTTATGTGGGAAAAAGATAAAGCCTATTCAGGTGTAAGTGAGGCTGTGCCTAGCTTCTCCCTCCCATTCTGCAGTGATGTCCCATTGTGATACACCTCAGCTCCCATTGTGTGTGTCTGTCTAGGAGGAATGTACAAAGATCTACTGCCAACTACACTGAGATATGTGACCAGAGACAGGCTGCAGGCAGCAAATGACTAGGGCAAAAAATGCCAACTTGCTCAAAGTGGCATTTTCAGAGTTGTAATTTAAAATCCGACTTCACCATAAGTTAGGATTTACGGATTCCAGAGACACCAAACTCTACCAGTTATATCATCCCATTTGGAAATTACACTTCTGAAATATAATAAGGCTACTCCAATGTTATCTTATGGGAGATATAGGCCTTGCAGTAGTGAAAAACGAATTAAAGAGGTTTTCACTACCAGGATATATAAAACAAAAAAGTACATGTCCTACTTTTTAAACACATTGCACCCTGCCTTCTGGTCAGTCCAGGGCCTACCCTTGGGGTGACTTGTATGTATTAAAAAGGAAGGTTTGAGCCTGGCAAAAGGTTTGTTTTGCCAGGTCGAAATGGCAGGTTAAACTGCACACACAGGCTCTGCATTAGCAGGCCTGAGACATGTTTAAACGGTTACTTAAGTGAGTGGCACAATCAGCGCTGCCAGCCCACTAGTAGCATTTAGTTTTCAGGCCCTGGGCAAATGTAACGTACTTTACCAGTGAATTAAAAAAAAGAAAATATGGCAATTGAGTATAAGCCAATTCCACCATATTTGAAGGGGAGAGCACAAGCACTTTAGCACATAGTTCTAAAGCAGACAAAAGCAAATTCACTGAAAAAATAGGAGAAGGAAAGCAAAAAGTCTGGGGATGACCCTGTAGAAAGGGGCACTTCCAACAGCGCCTGTAGAGCCATTACAGGAAATATATACTCCTAACATGCAAATGCCATTTATTAGAGGACCATTTCTGTATGTTAAGGCCAAACCAAGCATACTCAAATGTATACCTTCATGCCCTTGAATATTGCAGAGGGGCTACTACCACTCCCTCTTGCTCCTTAATGCCTGCCAGCATTTGGTCCTGACAAGTAGGTAGAATCAGACTGCATGCTGGGACCTGGTCTATCACCCCTTTTGGCTAGTTGCCATATCTGACAAAGGACCACGACCTGAATATGACATTCAGCAATTTCTAAACTATGAGCCTTGAGAGCCTATTAGTACCACATTATTTTCATTTCCATGACCTTAAACTGTGTTTTGGAGTGGAAAATCAGCTGGAGGAACTCAGTACCATTTTGTTGAAGGATGCAGGGCCAGAGAATGGAAAAGATAACTCCCTATGGTTGGGTTTCACAGTTTGCGGTCTATTTGCTGCCAAATTGTGTTACTGTCATCCTCTTTTCACAACATATGCAACTATGTTGCTCAGGCAGCTTGCCTTTAGTGACTCCCCATTAACCCTGTTGGTGCTTACGGATGTAATCACATCCTTCCTGTGCAAAGTCTCATAGCTTGTAGCTGATACTGATTTTCTGAACAACTTCATAAGGTCAGATTTCTGTGGATCTAGACACTAGAGTCCGAAGGAAATGAGAATGACAAAGAAGAACCTATGAGTTCTTATCACCAGTTCAAAGGCAGATGTTAGATTGTCCAGGGAGCACGAACACTCTCTGTAGCCAACCTGACCAACAATGACATTTGTTTTGACAGAGAACTAAATCTGCCTAATTCTCTGAATTGTGTAAATACACTTGAACAGGGTCCCTATTGGCTTAAATTACCTAATCGAGCTCTCAGCCCATAGAAATAAACCATGCAAGATCATGCCGATATTCTAGGATTAAATAATTTACAAGACATAAAGAATGGCTCTTTACTTGTAATTTAACCATTCTCTCGTACCTGAAATGTAACATCCAGCCTGCCTCAAGGTTAAACTATGGCGCGATGAAGGGGAAGATGATCCACAGGTGAGAGCATCCCAGTCTACTCCCATACTGAAAGAGACCGGCGTTCCCAGGCCCAGCAAGGAACACAGCTAGCCATGCTCTCCATGAGGATCTGCTGACATTTGGCACCTAGAAAACATCTGGAACCAGAAGACGGAATTAACCTCAGTGTATGTCAAAAAGGCATAACT
The DNA here is from genome assembly GCF_964204655.1 of Triturus cristatus. Lineage (NCBI taxonomy): Eukaryota > Metazoa > Chordata > Amphibia > Caudata > Salamandridae > Triturus > Triturus cristatus. The sequence continues at coordinate 674,025,819 of NC_140585.1, forward strand.
CTACACCTACACGTGGGATTATAGAAGTGCTGCTGAGATATAAAACAAGTATTTGAGAAAGAGGCCCCTTGCTTATATGTACAAGAAACTTGATGGATCCTCTGCCTCCTTAATCATACAGGGTAGAGCATCGTAGCCCTTACTTGTCCTGGAGACCCCTTGATAAGGGATATGTGCACAAATCGCATTTTGTTTTAGCAATTTGAAAGATGATTTCACCCTAGAAGTAATTGGATCATTAAGGAGAAAAAGCATGTAAGATAACAGTCGGGCTCTAAATCTCAACCTTCGGCAGCAAAATGAGATATGCCCAACATGCCATATGGGCTTTTTGTAACATAATTTAGGCTACATGGCTGCCTTTGAGTGACTTTAGTCCAAGATGTTAATACAGGGCGTCTTCTTCTCTTACACAGTAGGTCCATTGGAAATATTCTGCATGATAAGGAAATATACCAAATAGGATTAAGTATGACAATTGAAATCCTATACCAGTAGTTTTTAATCTTTTGACTTCTTTTGAGCCCACCTGATTTCACTACTGGCAGTGCTTAATATGTAAAAGAATGATTGTCGGACACAAAGTTTTGCTCACAAGCCAGCAACCTGTGCTATTGAAAGCCAGTACGCCGACTACCAAGGCTGCATAGTCTTGAGTCAATCTCTTGCCTCTTTAATCCACCTCCAGACACTTCCTGACCTTTTATCTCACTCTTGCAGGTCCCAGCTTTCTCCCTTTATCACACTTCCTCCTTCTTTCCCCCAGTTTGTCTTTTGCACTTTCTTGCTCTGGGTCAAAGTCTGATTATAAGTGCCAGGGTCCAAATATGAATACCAGTGGCCCTACCTGCAACCATTAGCTCACATTAATCACTGACTTGGGAGAACCTAGCCTAACCAATTTCTAAAATTTGAATCTCAAAGCGAAAATTAATATAAATAAACAAGTGTTCATCAAACAAATGCATAAATGTTGAAATATTTTATTCATTTCACAAGCAAAAACTATGCAAAAATCGAAATTGTAATTTTAATGCGAAGGTTTGCGCATTTCAAAATGTATTTTTATTTTTAAAAGACAAAGTGATATGCTTGACTTTAGCATATCTCTTTGCCGTTTAACTGCTAATGCATTCTCTCTTTTTGTGGGCCCATATCTATGCTTCAATTAAGGCTACCAATTGTGCATGCAAGATTTTCTTTGTTGTACTACTCCCACTACTCAATCTAAGAATAACTATTTAATTTGCAGCCTCAAATTCCAAATTCCTTCACACTTGCAGAGCATTTAACATTTTTTGAATTTTAATGTTTTATTTGTAGTATGTATAATTGAATGACCTGCTAATATTATTTAGTTTTCCAAACAGTTGCTGACCCCCTGAGTAGGTGTCGTGGACCCAAGGCCAAAAGCTGTTGTCCTATACCAGAAGGTGATGCAATGGCTGTCAGAGTGAGCTGTTTTTATTGCAATCTTGAATCTGATGTGACTGATCCAACCACTACTTTTGAAAGCATACCACAGACGTGATCGCCTTTGAAATCTCAGGAAGACTGAACGGAAGGCTTACATTTGCCATGATAACCAACCTCAGGTGTTGTAGGTGAGGCTAAAACTCCAAGACACAGAGAAATGTTCAACACCTACCAAAATGCTATAGAAGCACTTCAGTAGCACCGGCCATTTCAACATAGAGAGGCACTCCAATCTGTTCCATCAATCAAAAGCAAAAACCATCCACTACCCTCAAGTAGGAACTTTGGGAATCGACATTTGTGAGAGCACCAAGCTTATCACTAATTAAATTACCTCACTGGGAACTTGCAACCTGGCACCCCTTTATGGGTTTCTGCAAGAAGAGGAGCCTGGCCATTCAGTCTGAAGCTGCACCTGTGACGAAGACACATACATGTGCATGTAGCCGGTCCAACCATACTCTGAGCTACATTTTAGCCCCTTTCCCTCGGACAGAAGGAGCATCACAAACAATCACCCCCTTTACCTACTGAAGTCATTGATAGAAGGGCAAAATCAACACTTCTTCCCAGATGCTATGCAGGTGCAATGAGATACTTGGCTGACGCTGACAACATCAAGATGCGAAAAACTATTCTTTACAATTTCCACAGCAAGAACCTGGTTATTTGAGTAATTCAACCGATAGGGCTAGGGTCTGGGAGAAGATGTGAGAGCTATCCCATGTGAACCCCTACAGCTAGTGGTGTACTGCAAGGACAGCTCACAGCAGCCCTTCTTACACAAAGTGCTGGCCATCGTGGAAGAATGCAAAATGATATTCCAAGATGTCTGTCTGCTTTTACTGCCTTTGCCTCTGCTTGCAACACAATTCTGCAAGCATTGACAAAGTCAATAGTGGAAGCGCTGAGCAAGGTGTCAAAGAGCACAGAGCAAAACAGACATGGGGTAGGAAGGAGAGAGAGGCACTGAGCAGCACCAGTGGATTACCTATGCGGAGGCAAGGGGGGGGGGGTAGAGCAGTACCGAGGCAGTCTATGGGGAGGGAGCGACACAGACGCATTGAGTGAGCGTGAAATATTCAGGAAGACTCGGAAAGGTAGAAAGAGAGAGGAGAGGAAGGACATGCACTTGTACTGCATGATAAAGCATGCACACACAAAAATAGTCCCCCGATGTCAGCTGTGGAACGGCAAAATCAAAAATCAGGGTTGAAATGTAAATGCTTTAGGAGCAGGACAGACATGAGAATAGGAAAGAAAGCCATCGAATTAGTTGGGAATTAAAATAGACAATAACACCATCCAATCATGAGCAAAAGCACACTGTTGGGACAGAAAAATCCTCTGTGTGGTAAGAGATGTGCACCTCTGACCTGAGGGCCCAAGTGTACTATTGTCTGTATCCTTAATGATATTTCTTGTTATAGGCAAACGGGGATCATGGGTGCTCACCATGACAAAGGCCTGTCTCATCGACTGTTGTCTTGTTGGACCCAGCAGGGCACCCAAAGCGCTATCCTCATAGTGGTGGAGGCTACTGCCTTGACCAGGAGTTAAGCGGCACGAGTGCAGCGGGGGCAGCATACCGTGTAGAAATCTGTAGAAGTGAGCAGGCCCTTTTTAACCTGTGTCACTGGAGTGAGGCCTTCTGGCTCACTCATCTATTTAAAGTTTTGTTGCTGTGTGATTAAGTCACCCCTTGGCCTTCATTAGTTATGTTATGTGTAGAGTGCTGCTCAGTAAGAGGGATTCTGTACTGGAATTTTGTGTGCATGGGAAGGGTACAGTACTGGGATAGAGCAGCGCTGTGCAGTACATGCATAGTGGGTGCATGTACTCGGTGCATGTATACTTGCAAGAGATACATTACATGAGCGATGTAGAGCTGTGCAGTGTGTGCGCCGTGGAAGCATGTGCTGGGTGTATGTGTGCTTGCGATAAGTACAATACATGTAGGATGAAGTGTTGTGCAGCACACGCATGGTGAGTGTGTGTGCTGGCAGTGTGTGTATTTGTAAATCACACACCATGGCACAATACAGAAAGCCTACAGTACTGAGAAGTGTATACAGAATGAATGTGTGAGCTAAATGTGTGTGGGGCTGGAGTGGCACAATACATGGAGCTGGCAGTACGGTACACATCGCAGTCCGCAGAAATGTTTTCATCCATCCTCTGACCCTTTTTACTGGCTGTGCGATCTTGAATTATTTTTTAAAGGGCAAGTGAAAAATCCAGCACGGTGGGAAGTGCCTCCCGCTTGCTCCTCCCTGTGGACTCCCATGACTGGACAGTATGTGCGCTGTGTATGTACACTGAGTACATGTGTGCCTGCAATTATATGGAGGACTCCGGGTTGCAATCTGGAAGCTCAGGCATGCCTGGTGAAGACATGAGAAGTAAAAGAATCCCTCAGACAGATTTGTGTATTGCTGCATTCCTGTTAGCTGGGTGGGACAGACTGGAGAGAGAGACTCCCCATGCACACTTCAAGTGGGTGCTCTTTGATTCAGTGATAGATCACAAGGAAAGGGCCTATATACTTCTCAGTGAGGAGATGGAGCTGATAAGTGCATCATAAAGAGTAGGACTTGGATCTAGGAGAAATCCAGCATAAAACATCAAAGACCTAGAATCTGAATCACATCTTGTGTCCGAAAATGGGCTATAAGAAGGGGAGGTTGAGAGCCCAAAATGTGTCATCTGCCAAGCAGCCAGACAGGCTGTGTGAGGAGGGGAAGCTCTGCAAGACCTCTGCCTATGACCAGGACTGAGGCTAAGGCCTGCTAGTCTCTCTGCTTGGTGAGGGGACATTACCCATGGAAACCAAGAACACCTGCTCTGGAGTCTGGAGCACCAGCCCCTGCCTCCTTGCCAAGACCAGTGTGCACTGTGAGGAAGAGCAGCGCTTTGAAGGGAGCAAGGCCCAATGGGGAGCCTAGCCTAGTGGACTCCCTGTGCGAGGTGTGAGGAGATGGCTACTGCCCCGATTGGGTCATTACCCATGTGCAGATTCCAGTCGGTGACCCCTATATGCCAGGAGGGGGTTGCCATGAAGATAGTCATGAGTGGAGTGCCATGCAGCACAAGTAAAGCTGTGTGGTGTCTGTGGCGGTGACCCCGTATGCCAGGAGGGGCTACAGAAGGGCGGACGCCTGAGTGAAGCCTAGTGGCTACCCTGTATGACAAGAAGGGCTACCGTGGTGTATGGAATACTGTGTGGGGAGAGCCGATGCCTGTGCTGGTTGAGTTATGGTAACTCTGTATGCCAGAAGGGGCTGCCAATACTTAAGTAGTTGCCCGAGAATTCTTAGCCGTGACACATGGGAATCCACGACGTAAGAAGGATTCAGCTGGAACTGCCCTCTAAGACTGGACAAAATGCTGTTTGTGCATTGCTGCATCACCTTGACCCCAGACAGGGGCACAGGAATCCACCCCCCCCTTCCTTGGGAGAATTACAAGACTTGGCGAGCAGGAGGAGCAACTCCAATTGCTGCTGGAGCTGTCCACGTATGCCCCAAAGAGAGCCTCATGCAGCAGACTCCCCCCACAAAATTGTAACAATGTGAGTGCCCGTGGTTGGGGCACTTGCTGGGACATTTCAAGCTTCCATGCTGCGGGAGTGGGTAAGAAGGGTTACAGGCCTATCGAAGCCCAGAGGAACTCGCTGCTGAGGGTGCAGGGGCAACAAGACACTTTTGACTATTTTACGAATGGATTCTTGAGATAAGGCTTACTAGTGAGCATTCCCAGGATGCAGCCACAATGAATGGGGAATAACCCCTTCCACGTTACGAAGAGCAGGTGGTAGAGGGATATGCGAGCAAAACAGTAGAGCCAGGAATTCAGGGGGAAATGTGCTATTCTTTATATATGTTGTAAGACTGCTTTGAATTTTCACTATGAAAATCAGTATTTGACGGGATGTTGATTTTATTGACATGGTTGCGCACTCTTTGAGTTATGAGTCGTATTCACTGACCTGTATTCACACTCCCTGCCCCCGCTTGAGGGAGCCCCGTCTGCTCGACCATAGCTGTCACTGAGAGTCCACTGAACTGCCGAGGGGTACTTGACCCAGTTGCTCGGGATCCAAAGGAGGTCAGGGCCCGGGACATCAGGAGTACACGGCTTCAACCCCCTCAGTTGGGCTCAGTGACCCTGTCTGCCCCGTGTCGCTCTGAAAGGGGTTTTAATTCCAACTCTAAGTATCTATTCAAGTATTGGTTACACATGGGTGTGTGACAGACAGCTAGTCTGTTGCGAAACCCCAAAGAATACTCTGTTTGCTTCACATTTCCGAGAGAGGATCTTTAATGGTGTGGAGGTTGGGGTGTGGACTGTGACTGTGGAGCCTCATAAGGAGGTCATAGAATTTCACAGTGTTCAATGGTGGGAGACTTAGAAAGTTTACAGGCTTGTGATGCCTTCGCAGCACTTATAAAATAAAAAATATATATGAAGAAGATCCAAATAAAACGACTCCGAATGGCACATTAGTCCCTGAATATTGTGCTCCCACAGTTCCTGCTATGGCTACCAATCTCAGAAAGCCTGGAGACATAATCCGATGACGCAGTTGTAGTATGTTCTGAACATTTCCAAGTCGATCATTATCTCCACGGGGTGAAAAAGGCCAACATACTACTTTACTTGAGCTATATTTACCAGCCACCGACTAAAACCATATAAATATTAAATGTGCAGCACCATGGCAACCGCGACGGGGTGGGGGTGCCTGTCAGAGAATGTGAAACCCGCATCACGACCGTATTGCATCATTTCCTTCCCATTCATGTAACCTCCGAACGTCTACCTGACCAGCCGTGATCAGCAACGAGATGACTCCGGGGAAAAAACAAAAATGAAATGTTCTCCTCGTCCAAAGGGGCCTGAACTCACTTTACCACATGCACAATGCGGATGTGCTCAACCGTGTGCCGCTGTTCACTCTACGGTACAATTTGCATGTACAAGTGTTCAATTTGTTCAGCTTGTTTAGGCAAGTTCTGTTCAGTTTGTGTTGTCTCCCCAAATGAGAGGGTGTAATCATACGCTTTGCACATGTCCCTGCTCTTTCCTGTCGCCATGCATTCCTTTTGACTCGCACAGCGTTCAAGAGAACAGCACTCACACGAATGACTGCAAAGCATGCTGTGTCTCACACGCTCCACCTGCCCGGGGTTCAGGGCACCTTGTTTTTAGGACACGTTGAGAGAGAACTTTTAGACACATAACATTAAAGGGGAATATTATTGTCTTGTTCGCTTAAAGTCCATTGTTAACTTTTAGTATCCCGAGGAATATGATAAATTAAACAAGCGAGGCATGAAAATAAAAAAAAGCACAGCAATATATTCATGCATTTTAGAAAATACTAATTAATATCTAGGACAGGCCCCTCTAGAGTATTGACGTTTCGAGTCGTGCAAGCCTCTCTGCATGGCTCTCTAGTGACCTCACCACGTCGTCATGGTGATTTCCAAGCAAAGCATTCCTTTTGGGGCCGGGAATTCACAAAGTGGCAGTGCGTTGGTAAGATAAAAGCCCTCTAGTGCTTGGCACACCTCCACCAGAAAGGCATATATTATTCTGGCTCCCATAAGAAAACATTCCAACCCAGTCCACGTACCTGTGTTGTTTGCTGTGTGTTGGTATTGCAATAGACGACACATATTACCACAGTGGTGAGATGAACAGTGGCAGCTGCTGAACTTTGGAAGTGTTTGCGCGTAAATACCTCCTCCATGTTTGACCAAGTGAGTAAAGCAGGGCATTCTTTAGGGCAGCGGGTCAGCTACTCGCCAAGAATTATTTTTTAAGTACATGGGCAGTTGGTGAATGTTACTGCAAAAAATTCACATAAATTGGGAAAAAATCCGGAGAATCCGAAGGGGCACTAATGAAATATTCCAATACTTTTGTTGTGTTCCAGACAAGCCTTGTCACGGGTGTTTGTTCTTACACCTGCTAAGGAAACTTTGAATAATGAGGCAAGGAGTAGATTTTTCAATCTAGTGGCCTCTAAAACTTTATTAAAGAGCTAACTATACTATAAATATTTAATGGACCATTATATCAGTGAAAGCCACATGTTTTATGTCAAGTGCAATTGGCACGTGCCCAAGATTTCATGGAAGGGCCCCATAAGTTCGGATGGCACCACTTGCCCACAACCAGACACACACATACACAATCACACACACGTTCATTCTCAATCATTTTTAGGTCTCGCCTGACCCAGCGCATGCGCTGGTCTGGCGAGAATTATTGAGAGGGCTCGAAAAAGTGCTACCAGGCCAGCCTGGAGCTACAGTGCATGTGTGCGCGCGCCGCACTTTGCCGCAATTACTTTCACTTTCGCGGTTGCACGGCCGCTTTGATGTGTGATCACGATCGCGATCATTTTCACTTTCGTAGCCGCACGTTCGCTTGGTATAGCCAATAGGTCTCGCTTTTGGGACCTTATAAGTATTTAGTTATGCAACTGTTGCATGACTAATCACTTATAAGGTCCCAAAGGCGAGACCTATTGGCTATGCCAATGCTTGTTATACATGTTACTCGGAAACCCACCAAGCATATTTCCTCACTACTGCAACAGGATTGTACGCCCTCTTTTGCAGCATGTGCTGGACTAAGCATCATCTTGTCCCGACGGTTTTAGCTGCTCCCTCCTCCCTCACAGACCCAAACAACAACTGCATTTTCAATTTCCCTTCTAATGTGCAAATGGCAAAATGAGCCCAAGTTTAAGAGCAACAATTAAAATGAGCAGTAGTTGTGTATAAAAAGTACAAGGATACTTGGCTATCAGTTTTGTACCAGTTGATGAATCTTCACAAAAGTTTCCCAAAAATGTGACACTCACATTAGCTGTTGTCTGGAAAGTTCAGGGCGATTTGTGAAGTGGGGGCCAAGAAAAAGGGGGTGCCCTAAAACGTGTTTTTCCCAGTTTAATTCCCATAGGTATTTTGAACACGACTGCAGTCCGAACTGTTGGACAGAATAACACCAAATTTGGCATAAAGATAGCTCTTGGTGCAGAAAGCACACTTTTCTGTTCAGTAGTTTTAGAGATATTAACCGAAATTCAAATCCAAGCAAGATGGGTAGTCTGTTTCGCTTCTAAAAGCAGAAGACCTGGATAAAGAAAAGGCTCCGATATGCTATTTTGGCGATGACCCCTTTAGGAACTCGCGGCAGGAACAACAGGTGACCATAGAGGAAACCAATGGATAAAGGTCATCAGATGCAAAAGGAGGAGACATCCGGAGGAGAAGCGTGTGGAGTCGAAGGAGAGATGTGGAGGAAGACGCCGAACTATATCCCAGTCGACCCTGGAACCAAAGTCCTGAGACAAGTGGAGCTAGGAGACCTGACTGAGGAAGGAAGAGGAGAACCAGGAGACCACGGCTGGGATCAACTGCCCCGACAAGGCCCAGGAGGGACTTGGCTATCCTAGGTGCATCATTGTATACTGGGCAGTAGCAGGAGGTAGAGGGGTAAGGGGTGGACGGAGAGATGGACCCAAGAGGCAGAGGGTTCTTCTGTATGAAATACTAAGGGGCCCAGAGGCATCAGAAGTGTTGTTGGTGTTTACTTTTTTATTTTTTTACGTACATTTTTTTTGTTTTCCAAAACTTTCCAATTCTTTACACATCTCACTATTATTCCGATAATCCAATACACATAATGTGTTTTAATATGTATAATAGGCTAATCAATCCCCCCTTTCATAACTCTAACAAACCAACAATAACCCTCCCCCTCCCACAGACTCAGCTCCTGTCTTGCATTTTTCTGTCTCAGTCGGCATTATAATGCACTATAAGTATGACCTTTTGATACATTTCCAGTAATAAGCTCTATTCAATATGGGTAATATTCTCTTGGTCTTGTCTAGGATATTATAATACTTATTCTATAGTGCATGTGTCTCCACTGCTGTGAATTCTGTTAGCATCACATACCATTCAAGCGAAATAGGTTTTTCCGTATTCCTCTCAATTCTTCGCGTTTTATCTCCGCGCTTTCAGCCTTACCCCATCTGCCCATTTAATTATACCATTCTAGTACTGCAGGCGGACTTGCCGCTTTCCATCGCATTGCTACCTTTCGCTTAGCTAGTATCAATGCCAAGTTTGCAAATCTGCTTTTAGGGCCTCCTTTCTTGCATCTGGGGTTCAATCCCAGTATACAGTATTCTAATGAGTCCCCTCCACCCCCTGCGGCAATCGCGTTAAATATGGTTTGTACTGTTGTCCAGTAGTGTATTATTTTCGGGCAGTCCCATAACAAATGTAGCAAATTGGCACTGGGGGTCTGGCATCGGGGGCATGTGTCTGGAAAAATCAAATTTAGTTTACAGGGAGTGAAGTATGCTCTGTGAATTATCATGAGTTGTATAAATTTGAAGTTTGGATTACGCGAAACCTTCTTTTGGTACTCGACCATATTTCCCCATTCCTTATCCGTCATGTCTCTACCTATGTGTGCGTTCCATTTCTCATGGAGTATCTGTAATGAGGTTGCAGAGTGTGTTCGGATTCCCCGATATAACCATCTAGTCAGGTGACTACCATTACCCATTAGATACTGCATGTGTACTAACTTGTGTACCGGGGGTTCTGTTCCGTCTGGGGCCCATGTGGTTCGAACGTATCTTGTAATGTTCATGTACAATAAAAATAAGGTGTCTGGTACACCCTGTTTCCTCACAAATGTGTCATGAGTCATTAATGTGTTATTTGTGAATAACATTCCCACCGTGCTCACTCCCTCCTCCACCCAACTAGCTATATGGTGCGCTGTTGCTGTCCCTAGCGGTGTAGGAAGGCCCATTAATGGAATGTTGGAAGCGTAGGGGACCACTGCCTTAGTATAGCGAATTGCCTTCTTCCAATACTTCAATGCTGTAGTTAAGAGTGGGGGCGCAGTCTTTGGGATTTTGCTCTTCGTTAATAGAAGCAAGTGCAGTTCCCCTTTCTCCCATAAGCGTTTAGTCATGCCTATCCCCTGCAGATTGCGTCCTGTAATCCAATACGCCAGCCACTGCAGTTGGCCTGCGTAACAATATGCCTTTAGGTCAGGAACCCCCAAACCCCCATTTTTTGTATCTAGCTGGAGTTTCGATAACACTATCCTCCTTCTTCCAGTCCCCCAGACCAGTTCAATCAGTAGAGTACCTGTGTCTTGCATACATTGGCAGGGATTACGATTGGTAGATTCGTAAAGTAATAAAGCAGTCTGGGGAGCTTCGCCATTTTGGCAATAGCTACCCTCCCTGCTACTGATAGTGGCAGTGATGGCCAGAACGGTATTTGTGCTTTAAGTGCTGGGATTGCCCGATTTAAGTTGCCATCCAGTATGTTCTCTGACTCTCTATATATCTGAATTCCTTGATATCTAAAGGTGACTGGCGCTGTTTTAAACGTCCTTTGACCAAATCGTATTGGGTCCACTTGTGCGGTGCCTGTAAAGTAGTATGCATACGACTTGGTCTTGTTTATTGTTAACCCAGACAATATTTGGAAGTTATGAAATATTTTGGGGATTGGTTCACATCCCGCTTTAAGATCATTAACATATAGTATTAAATCATCTGCATATGCAGAGATAAGATGAGTGTCGTTCCATAGGCTTATTCCTTTGTGTGCAGCAGTGGCACGTAATTTAATAGCTAACGGTTCTAATGCTAGTATAAATAATAAAGGTGAAAGTGGACAACCCTGTCGGGTACCTCTCGCTACTGTATATTGTTGTGATATGTGGGCGCCTGTGCGGGCACGTGCCGTGGGGTTGGTATATAGAAGGCTAACCCATTTCACGTAAGCGTTTGGGATTCCAAACTTCAAGACAGCACGTCGCATGTAGCTCCAATGGAGTGAGTCGAACCCCTGGGTGATTACGTATCTTGTCGAGTCCAAGCAGAGTAATTTACCATTTTTCCAGGAGCATGTGGCTATGTGTATTTCTTTCTTTTGTTGCAAGTTAATCTTATTTTAAGGAGCTCTGAACTCAGTAAGGTAGCAAGGTGAAGTACGATAATTCCCCATACACTTGAGGAAGGGATAGGATAATACAGTGACTTGGGTGCCCCCTCACAGCTCCTTCCCCTAATTTAAAATAATGTTTTTCTTTAAAACGAAACACTTACCTCTGACTTTTCTGAACCTGGAAGAGAAGAAAAGAGACTGTGAAATTCTTGTGTTTAAGTTCTTAAGTGCTGAAATAAAATAAAGGGAAACTTGCACTAAAAGACATGTTCTGGTCTAATGTATCCAACATATTGCAACAAGGAGTTACATGAAAACTCCGCAAGTTTCCACATAGTTCTGTGAATAGGTGGAAATCTGTATGCCATGCTACTCACGCTGATTTTTAGTGCCAGGACCTTGTTACGCAATGAAAAGTCAGCACAAAGGGCACCACATAGAGCACCAGAGAGTGGTGCTTCTTGAGTTGGTTTTGCTGCTGCTCAAGTGGATTTTCTACTGGAGCAGCTGCAGTTTCTCTCCGCAAAGGTTCATGGCCGCACACGTTGGGGAAATCTCACCAGGTACCCTCCTAGCACATGAAAGTCGCGCCAGGGGAAGTCAATTTTCGCTTGGTAAGTTATCTCTGGCAAGCCGCATGCGAGAACAAATTCCACCACACGGTTATTTGTGCAATTTAGTGGGACCTCAACTCGGCCAGTGCAGTGGAATTTATTGCCAACCCCTAATAATTTGTTGTTAGGCTTGAGATGCAAGAGACCCCAAGAACAAATGTAATAGTACAACACAACATCAATTCCCAAAAATACACGAGCAATCCTGACAAACAATTTTGCATGCTAAACATGATGGGAACCAGTGCCAAGGCCCAACACCTTTCACATTTATGAAGGAATTTACCTACTTTGGACATCAACCTGATTTTGCCTTTGCCCCAGGTGTACAGTGTGATGCCACATACACAATATCCCAATTCAGTGCATGAGTGTTGGTGTAGATAAATCCATTTCTTCTTCTTAATTACAGGAAAAAATGTATGCAGGCCTTTTCAGGTAAATGCACTTGTGTAAAAGGCTGCGTGCCATATGCTTCTGCCTGCCTGATACTGAGGCAGCTAAAAGAGAACTCAAAGGACAGAAGCATATGCATTTCCATCAATAGATGCTAGTCTCCTGTACTAATAATTTTACCCCCTAATGTGGGACCCTGTGCTGCAGACTTTACCTATCCTTTTAACCATCTTAAAATTCCAGAGCATCTGACTTGCGACTCTGTCATCACAATCACTATTTTATAATCAAGCACATATTTTCCTGAGATGGACCTCATGAACACCCGAGGTTGTGGTCTTCCTCCCACTGTCCTTTGTAACCAACTGTAATGCCCTCTGTAGGCTCGTGATATCTGAAGGTTCAATGAAAGAGACATTTTGCAAATAAAGAAAAGCACAACTACAAGTGTTTCCCACATTTCATTGTCGTTCTCAGTCAATGGACACTTATGCTTAATCCTTTGGAGCCTGAATACCACAGAGTAATCTCCTGGCCATTGCTGCTCTGCTCTGGTACATCTACTCTCCAGTATGGACCGGCGGCTCCAACTGCAAGAGCCAATACTACCTGCAGGTACGTCTCTGTATTATTGGTGGGTACTGAATCTAGCCAATTAGGTCGCAACATTCTTAAATATACTGCAGTACACACCACTCCTTTTATCTAGACTGAAACATCTGCTGCCTGGAATCCCAAACTAAAAACGAGTGTTTTTTGGTCTTACCAGGGTATACAGTATTAACTTTATTTCGGTTCCATGAACCACCTGGTCTTTTGTCATTTGCTCTTGTGCTCTTCTACAGCTCAGCCTCATCTTACGAAAATGTTACGTGGCCACAGGGTTAAACAAATCCTCATTGGTCTCAACTCTTTGACTCTTCAAAGAAGCACCTCAGGTTATGACTGTGGGGTTAGAACAGGTTAGGATATTTTAGAAGAGTATCTCAAGCACGTTTTGTTTAATTCTGGTGGTACTATAGGTTTTAAAAACGCCATCCTTCATATGTTTGCACACTCACGTTCCTTAAGTTCCAAATTTAAATTGCCACCATTAATTCAGCGAACTGGGCTCAGTTGTCAACCAATTGATTATGAACAGGAGGCTCTTTCGTAGGCTCTTTATATTCTGGTTGCCTGTTTGTTACAGTAACCTCCAGTAGTATCAGCCTGGCATGTGTCTTTGCCCCCCACCTCCTGTGCACAGTAATTGGCACCCAGTAGGCGCAGCAAAGGATGATACTGGGAAGCCCATTAGAGCCACATCTGTTAAGAGCGGCAGATCATCCTGAGCTGAGCTCAAACTGTGCCCGCCTCTGTTGACAGTGTAAATTGACTGCAAGTGAGAAGCTCGCTAATGTTTTTAATGCACAAAGGACTAGATGGGTAAGGGAGGGATGGTGACTAGTTTTTACCTGGATTCTTTTTTTAAAGGGAAAAGTATGTTGATGGGTCAAAATAACATTATTTGTAGGACAAGAAACGGCAGACTATACATTCTGAAATTAGGTATATGCAAAGACAGCATGAAAGATGCACCTTGCTTATGTTAACCAATTGTGAGATACTGGGGAAATACGATTTGTTTCCAATAATCATTTCCGAACTGCCTGACATGTAGCTCAGCACACATGATGAACGTGGTGCCTCAGCAGCCCCAGAGTTTTACCTTTATGATAATGTTTATATTAGTTGTGAGGCAGATTTCTAACTATCTGACTCTCTCGTAGCACTGTGGTGGACTGTGGCAAAAAAGAGTAAGAAACGTACTTCTACTGCCACAGATCCACTGACTGTACTTACCTGATTCCTTAGAGAATGAGGATGTAGATGAATGTGGAGACTGCAATGAATGTTGATGTTGAGCTGAGGAATGTGCATAGTGTGCGTGCTCCTGCTAACTAGCTAGATGCATGTTGACAGGCCTCCTTTAGCCAAGAGGTGGCCTGCTGGCAACCCATCAGCAAAGAACTTACCAAGGTCCTCAACTCCTCCATCATCAGAGCCCACTTCCCCCATAAATAGAAACATGCAGACGTGAAACTGCTGCTGAAGAAGCCTTCCACGGTCCCAGGGGAACCTAAGAATTACCGACCTATCTCCTTGCTCCCCTTCCCAGCCAAGGTTATCGAGAATGCCATCAACATCCAGCTCACTAGACAACTGGAGAACCACAACCTTCTGGACGCCATCCAATCAGGCTTCAGAGCTAACCACGCCCCAGAGACAACCTGAGTCGCAGCCACAGATGACATCAGAATGCTGTTAGACCATGGAGAAACAGCAGCTCTCATCCTCCTCAACTTCTCTGCAGCCATCAACACCGTATCCCACCACACACTGTTAAACAGACTCCAAATAGATCAGAATCCAAGGAGCAGCCCTCAAGTGGATTGCATCCTACCTCACAGGAGGAATACAGAAGGTCATCCTCCCACCCCACTGCTCGCTCCCTAAGCATCACCTGCAGTATACCTCAAGGCTCATCCCTCAGCCCTACACTCTTCAACATATACATGGCACCCCTGTCCACCATCTTCAAGAGCCACAAACTCAACATCATCTCCTACGCAGCCAACACCCAACTCATCCTCTCCCTAATGACCCAACGACCACCCGCCAAGGACAAGTTTCAAAGATGCATGAAAGGCATGGCCTTCTGGATGAACAAAAACTGTCTCAAACTTAACACCAACAAGTCAGAAGTACTCATCTTCGGGAAAGGCAAGGGCAACCTCTGGAACAACGAATGGTGTCCACCTGAGCTGGGCTCAACCCCTAAACCCACGAATACGCCCGCACCCTCAGCATCATTCTCTACAGCCAGCTATCCAAGAAAAAGCAGGTCAGTGTCGTCCCCTCCGCTTGCTTTCTCACCCTCCGAATGCTCAGGAAGGCTGTCAGATGGCTCCCACCCAACACCAGGCGAAGGGTCATGTAAGCTCTTGACACCAGAAGAATAGACTACGGCATCTCGCTCTACATAGGAACAGCAGCCAGACTCATCCTCCACCTCCCCAGACAGCCTCACATCACCCTTCACCTCAGGAAACTCCACTGGCTACCAGTCACAATTTTATTTATTTATTTATTATTTTTTGGGGGAGTTTTTATATGGGGAAAACTTAACCTGAAGGTATCAGAGCACTTTACATGAGCACCAGTTGCATTAAAGATGGACACATTCATTTTATTCAAGTAATTTGCCCAGAATCATAGGATGTTGAGCGTCCCTGCCGAGACTCAAACCCTGTTCCTCAGCTTCAAGGCCGACCGCTCTAGTTGACGTTTCTGCAGATGGTTGCTATCTTGTTGTGGAAGTGGTCGGCAAGTGCGTTGCAGAGTTCCTGTGAGGAGGTGATCGAGTTTTTGGATGGCTGACGGGTAGATAAAGTCTCTGACTATGGTGAAGAGTTCCTTGATTTGGTTGGTGCTGGTCTCGATCTGTTAAGTTAGGGACTCGTTTTTTGCACCTTTGAGCTGGTGGTCGTAGTCTTTGAGTGCTGGCTTGAAGATGACTCTGTCGGTATGGTTTTTGCTGGTGCGCCATCATTTTTCCAGTTGTTTGCGCCTGTACTTTGACGTGCTGAGTTCTTGGGTGTACCAGTTGGCACATGTGGTAGGTCTATGCATTTTGGTTGGTTTGGTGGGAGCAACTCTGTCGGTGGGGCAGGTGATCCAGACGTTGAAGTTCTCTCCTGTTTGGTCCAAGTTGGTGGTGACATTGGGCTGGGTGATGCTAAGGGCGTCAGTCCATTGGTGCTGAGTGACGTTGGTCCAGCTGAGGAAGGGAACATTGTGGCAGTTGGAGGTGGTGTGAAAGCTCTGGCGAGGGTGAAGTGTACGATGGAGTGGTCTGACCAGGTGAGTTCCGAGGTGTGGCTTTATCTGATTCTGTGGGGTCCAGCGTGTGTCCTGATTTGTGCGTGGGGTATGTGACCAGCTACTTGAGGCCGATTTTGTCCAATCATTCCAAGAGGTCGGTAGAGTTGGTGTCAGGGGGTCATCCAGGTGGAAGTTGTGGTCTACCAGGAAGACATAGTGTTCTAATTCAAAGGTGAGCAGGGTGATGAATTCCACGATGGGAATTCTGTATCAAAAGGAGTAGTGCCATCTGTCAGTGGTAATATTGTTGATTTGGTCCAGTTTATCTGGATACCAGTGAGGCCCCCATAACGCACTAGTTCCCTCATCACTGGCGCCAAATTTGTTTCTGGGTTCATTAGATATATCGTCATATCATCTGCATACATTGATATGAGCAATCCCCTTGACGTGAACCCAATACTTCGCTGGGTATGGTGCTGCCTAAGGCGGGCTGCCAGGGGTTCCATGGCAATCGCAAAAAGGAGCGGCGAGAGCGGGCAGCCTTGTCTCGTTCCCCTCGTTATAGTGATTGGTTCTGATATGTGGCCGTTCACCCTAACTCTCGCCGTGGGAGCGTTATATAATAGTTGTACTTGTTTCAGAAATATGGGACTGAAGCCCATGCGTGCCAGCAGCGTGAAGAGGAATTTCCACTCAAGGGAATCAAACACCTTTGTGGCATCTAGTAAAGCTGCAATGGCTTGCACGTGAGGAGCCCGATTGTGCAAAAGAGCGAATATGGTGTGCAAATTATGTGCCGTCGAGCGGCCTGGTATAAATCCCGATTGGTCAGGGAGTGCTATTACTGGGAGAAGGGGCTGCAGCCTTTTCGCCAATAGCTTTGCATAAATCTTGGCATCCAGGTTTATTAAGGACAATGGGCGGTACGAGTCGGGCTGGGTTGGGTCTTTATCTGGCTTGAGCTGGGTAATGATTGTGGCTTCACATAGGGACTGAGGTAACAGTACAGTTTCTTGTGCTTCCTGGTGGACCAGCAAAAGTCTAGGTGCAAGAATATCCGCATATGCCTTGTAAAAGGCTGCAGTCAATCCAACTGCTCCTGGAGCCTTGTCTGCCGGCATGCTGTTTATTACTTGTCTTAAGTCATCTGCTGTAAAAGGCAATTCCATATATTCTCTATGCCAGCGGTTAAACCATACTAATACTATCATTCCAGGTATTCTGTTATATTGGTCTCTGATGGGTCTGTATGGGAGGTGTATAGAGTCTTGTAAAATTGTGTCATAGTTCGTAGTATCTCTGGTGGCGTGCGTGAAGGCGGTGCATCTTGATTTTGGAGTTCAGTAACAGAGGCCGAGCCCCTCGGCATGCATAGAAGGCCTGCTAGTGTTTTCTCTGGCCTGTCCCCCTCTCCAAATCTGCACGCTCGTGTGTATTTATGCACATACTTCGTTTCCCTGTCTGCTTCTTCCTGAAACGCTGTTAGTTTACTTCGAGCAAACATGGTGGGAGAGGGGGTGGTGTAATATTTACCCTCCAGATCTCTAATCTCTCCCTCCAAACATGCTATAGTGTTTCGTATATATTGGAGCACTCCCATTTTCAATGCTATGCATTCACCTCGGGTTACCACTTTAAAGGTCTCCCAGAAGGTCCCCGGAGAGGCCACCGTGCCTTTGTTTATGTCAAAATAGTTTGTGATTTTGGTCGAAGTTCTTCTCTGAATACCTGATCTAATAAGGCACCTGATGGGAATCTCCAGGTAAAAGGCTGAATATATGGCTTGGGTAGACGTAGTTCAAGTTGTAGAGGTGCATGATCCGAGAGTGTACGTGGATGGTGTACTGTGTTGGCGACCCAAGCATGCAAATCTTTTGTGGTGAGCCAATAGTCCAGTCTGGACCATGCATTTGGATGGTGTGTTATGCAAGTCCCTTCCCTGTCAGTCGGATGTAGAGCCCTCCATGAATCTATTAGCTGTAGTTCTTCAATGATATCATGGAGCATGGAAGCCGCCTGCGGGTGGTGCGCTCTAGAAGCTCCTATTCTGTCTGTGTCTATAGAGAGGACCATGTTGAAATCACCCCCCCCCCATAGTATTGCTACATCCCCTAGTGCTTGGATTTCCCGCCAGATTTGCTGAAAGAATTCAGGGCAGTCTGAATTGGGGCCGTATGTATTAACAATTACTATTGGGCTATTATAGAGTTCTCCCTATACCAGAACATATCTCCCTTCCTTATCTGTTATTATTTGGTGTGTCTTCCAATGAAGGCCTTTGTGAATTAATACCGCTACCCCCCAGGAATAACTGGAGTAGCTTCAGCTAAATATCTCACCCCACCTGTTGATTTGCAGTGTGGCCGCCGAGTTACTTGTCAGATGTGTCTCTTGTAATATACAAATATCCACTGTATGCCTGGTGAGGTAGGCTTACACCAATCTGGTTTTTCTACGATCATTCAACCCCCGTATGTTCCAGGTAAGACATTTAAGTGCTGTCATGGCGTTGCTACACATTGTAAAGTACAGTGCATGAGGGTAACAGGCATTCGTCTAGCCTGTTACTTTGCATAGCTGTGGTGGATAGTAGGACCTATAGTTCTGGCCACTTAGTACTGTTGCTCATTGTGAGCATGTGTGTTTGTGCGACATCCTCCCCCTTATATATACGGTATGAGCGGTCTCTGGCGGTAAACATATAAGAGATCAGTAACTTAGTTTTCTACAGACTCCCTCTCAGGATGAACCCTCCTCCCAAAGTGGTGCCTTTCAAGAATAGTACTCACTTTAGGCAAGTAGTATTTATCCAATTTCCTTATGCATGTTTCGAACTCATTAAGATCCACAGCCTCACTGTCTGGAATATAAGGAAGATGAAGTACCTCAGGACTCAGACAATGCAAAAGAAGAGCTCTTTTTCTTTCTGTGCTAAGGGATGATCCACAAACCCTGGCATACTTCTTAAAAACTTTTTTCCACTTGTTCCACTTGATGGGATGTAAGCCAGAACTTGTAAAAAAAAAAATGGAGGAGTAGTAACATTCTGCATTTTTAAGAATATGCAAATTCAAATTGGCAATAAATAACTATTTTGCAATGCGCCAAAGAAAAAAACCTGTAAATATCACATACACACAATAATGTTCCGTAGAGCCTACCTGTGAAAAAAAAAATGATTAATGCTACACAGAGAATTCCACATGCTTTTTCAGAGGTATGACATCAAATCAATGCTGTCCCCGATATTCCTACTAAAGTATGCAACACATAAATACAGCACAATAAAGTAGTGAAGTTACTAAAGTTGTCTCTCTTCATTTCAGTTGCAGAAATAACTTTAATTAAATATGCAGTTAACAGCTAGAGAGCTAAGGTCTTTCCTTTAATCTTCTCATTCAATGAGTATCCTCCTTTCTAGAAGACTTACACCAATGAAAATCCTCAAGAGTTCCTTGTGGCCACAATCTCCTCACAGCATATATGAAGGGGACCAAGAGGCTCAAATAACGCTATTGCTGTTGAGATTGCTGTTTATATTGATACTCCGCAAATCAGTCAATTATTTACAATCTTACTACTTTCTAAAGAATATTGCCCTTGTTGAACATATAAATATTCCCAAAGTTAAAATTTGAGAAAACCTTCCTCCGATACTGCGCTGCGAGACACAGCGAGTTGCCGCTACGAGGCATGAACAATAGTCCATAGTGTAGACCAGCACCCGGCTTCACTCTGAAGAAGATTGCAGGCGCATGGCACAGAGAACAGAGGTGGGCGCACAACTTCACCTTCACAGAAAACTGCAAGTGCGTGACTGAACTGAAGGTGCACGTCTCCACTGCAAGATAAACTGTAGATTAAGTTGTGTGGCTTCTCCCGCACACACACGGAGGAGAACTCTTGCTGCGGGGCCATACAAAGTGCTTGTGGTAGCTGGTTGTAGTCAGAGGGTCACACAGACTCAAAGGACCCATTAAATCCGCAAAATTCCCCCAAAACAGTAACCAAGCTGAAAAGTAGCTTAAATAAGCAGTTAATTGTGCATAATAGAGTAAAGACATAGGGAATACACATAAAGTCAAATGTCACAAACGGACACGGATACTCCCCGGTGTGATTTCTGGAAAACAAATCCCACAGACTGTTGAGATGTCCACCACCCACAAAACATCACAAGACCTCTGAGTCTAGAAGATTCTCAAAAGAGTATCTCAATTTGGCTACTTCCTCTGGCTTGGTTTTAGATGCCTATATATGTTTAATTATGAAAATAGGTAAAGATCCACATTTGTCCAATCTCTTTAGTTAACTTAGATTACAAAATATACTCCAAGGCATTGGCCCTGAGGCTCGAAACCCTTCTCCCTGATCTTCTAAGCAAGGAACAATCTGGCTTTGTCAAAGGTAGATCTTTCAGATAATACTCGCTTATCTTTTTATATTATTTCTAAAGCTGCAAACCTACCCAATTCTCTAGCGGCTATTGTTTTAGATGCGTAGAAAGCTTTTGATCATGTTATTTGGCCCTTCATCTTCCAAGCTTTATCTTGGTTTGGTTTTGGGCCGAAGTACAGGACTCTTATTTCTTTTCTCTACTCCTCTCCCAAGGCATCTATTTGTGCTAATGGACTTATAGCTTCTTTTTTAAACCTACATAGAAGCGTTTGACAAGGTTGCCCTCTCTCTCCCTTTCTTTTTAATCCAGCACTGGAACCCTTTTGATCTTGGATCCGTCAAAACGTTAACATCCACGGTTTCATTAATGACTCAGATCAGATGAAACTCGCTGTATACGCTGACGATATTCTTTTATTTATTTCCCAGCCTAACTCCTTGATCCCCGCCTTCGTGTCAGAAGTTGTTTCTTACTCATCTGTCTCCGGCTATAAATTAAATGCTGATAAGTGCAAGACTTTACCCCTTAATAAATTCACTTTTAGTCATGATTTTTCTGCTTCTCAGTTCACTTGTCAACCCAATCAACTTAAATATCTCGGCCTTCAATTCTCTTTCTCTATCACAGCCTGTGTTTCCATTAATATGGACAATTGTATTCAGTCAATTACGTCTCTAACCAGTAAATGGTATCCTCTTTATCTGTCATGGTGGGGTTGTCTGGACAAAATTGAGATGATGTTGGTTCCTGTGATTCAGCAAGCGCAAGGTAAATAGTTTTATTTAGTTATTTACTTACTTACTTTACTCCTTGCCATCATATGTCTGACTCCACTAACCCCCCACCCTCTACCTCCCCCACCCCACCGCCCCGCATCACTCTCTCTGCGAGCCGGACTGTTGGATTTCATCCTCTTCGCTACATACTCCACTCTGGGTTGATCTAGAGCATGGGTACTCACAAACTTTCTCTCGGGGGCCAAATTTACAGTGTGGTTTGTGGCTGAGGGCCGCACCGGTGGGGGCGAGGGCAGTGGGGGAGGAGGCGGGGCTAGAGCAAAAAAAAACCTATGACCATGAGGTTGAACACAGGCCCCTGCAGCGGACGCCTTCATCCACTGAGCCACCAGACCCGGCATTCACACATCTTTATCTATCTATCTATCTATCTATCTATCTATCTATCTATCTATCTATCTATCTATCTATCTATCTATCTATCTATCTATCTATCTATCTATCTATCTATCTATCTATCGCTCCGTCTCCTCCCTCTCTCTCTCTCCCTCTCTCTCCCTCACTGTGTCTCCCTCCCTCTCTCTGTCTCCCTCTTGTCTGTCTCCCTCCCTCCCTCTGTCTCCCTCTCTCCGTCTCCCTCCATCTGTCTCACTCTGTCTCACTCACTCTGTCTCCCTTTCTCTCTGTCTCCCTCTCTCTCTCCGTCTCCCTCCCTCTCTATCTCTGTCTCCCTCCCACTCTCTCTCCGTCTCCCTCCCTCTCTCTATCACTCTCTCTCTCCCCCTCTGTCTCACTCACTCTGTTTGTCTCCCTTTCTCTGTCTCCTTCTCTGTCTCCCTGTCTCCTTCTCTCTCTCTCTCTCTCCGTCTGTCTCCCTCCCTCTCTCCATCTTTCTCCCTCCGTCTCCCTCCCTCTCCCTCTCTGTCTCCCTCCCCCTCCCTCTCCCTCTCTGTCTCCCTCCCTCTCTCTGTCTCCCTCCCTCCCCTCTGTCTCCCTCCCTCTCCCTCTGTCTCCCTGTCTGTCTCCCTATCTGTCTCCCTCTGTCTTCCTCCCTCTGCGCACTCTGTCTTCCTCCCCCTGTCACCTCACCTGCTGCTCTCACTCCCTGCTGCCCTCCGTCACCTCACCCTGCTGTCCTCCTCACCCTTTGCCAAGGTGTTTTAAAAACCATTCACTTGTTAATGAGGCTTTATTGTATTTCACCTCTTCTTAGCGCCCCTGCATCAGGGGCGCTAAGAAGAGGTGAAATTCAACAAAGCCTCATTTACAAGTTAATGGTCTTTAAAAGAAATCGCCCAGGCCCCAGAAGCTCCACGCTGCTGCAACCGGCGATGTAAAAACACACAGGTATGATGTCTGTAAGGTCCGCGGGCCGCCACGGAAGGCTTGCCGGGCCGCCGCCGGCCCGCGGGCCGTACTATGAGTACCCGTGATATAGAGGGAGCTTTCGTATCACTCTATTCTTTTTCAGAATACCTATCTTTTATAAAGAAGCCTTGGAAAATGTCCAACCCAATTATTAATAATACTTGCAAACTACTATCATCCATAATCCATTTTACACCCATGGATCTTGTCTCCTTTTTTAATTCCACAATATGGAATAATCCATTCATTAAGATCAAAGGTCAACCTATTTATTGGCATTCCTGGAGAATTAAAGGGTTGACTTGGGTCCATCAACTATTTGATAAGGATTCTTTTCTTACTTTCCCTCAAGCACAGAAGTTTTTTACCCTTCCATCTACCTTCCTTACTAAATTCATATTTTACAGGAGGTTATGATTCAAACTTGTAATTATTTCAAGTCCACACCTCCCACAGATTTCCCACCACCCACAAGATTATCGGACATTCTACCTACATGTCCCAAGGCATCCCTTATCTATTCTCACTTACTTGATTCCCCCGTTCTGAGATCTAAAACTGAGACGGAACTTTTATCTATCACAATACCCACACATTCCTGGAAACGAATCTGGATTAAAATTCGGAAATCTTCTCGTGCTGCTAACACTACACAAACACTTTTTTTTCATTTACGACAGACTTTTTATCACACTTGATACCCTTCACAGGAATAACCAGGACATCCCTGACACTTGTTGGACTTGCTCTGCACCATGAGCTGACTTGCTGCATTTACTTTTCACGTGCACCCTAGTTTCTGCTTTCTGGTTACAAGCATGGCGCCAAATTAATCTAATTTTTAAAAGTAATGTTTCTTTTTCTATTCCTAACATATTTTTAGGCAGTGTATCTGAGGACTGGGTTAATGCCCCTTCTCACACGCCAATGTTAGATTTGTTATTAGCACTTTCTTTCCAACAAATCACCCATAACTGGAAAATGTTTGTGGTGGTATGCAGATTGTTATAATCACAGATTGGATACTGCATATATGCACCCTTTATCTCTTGTTTTAAAACGAAAAGCCCTATGGACACCCGTTACTCGATTTTTAGATCACTCCACCTCTTCTCCAAGACGTTTTACAACCTCCCTGACTTCCCCACAAAAGTTTTTTCCCCAGACCTGTTAATATCAAACGTCCCCTTGTATTCCCTCAAATCTATAGAGTTGATAAATAATCAGACTGTAAGGTGATATTTTTTATGCAATGTATTTTCTCTTCTTTTATTTCTAGTTTACTCCTTTTTTGTAATCCTTGGTAATTGCTTTGTATTTTTATTTTATTGTATGCCTTCTTAAGCCTAATAAACTTCTTTTTAAAACTTTTTTTAAAAGTATTGATAACATGAGGTCTTACAGGCAAACAAAAGCTGTCATTTGCGAGACATAGTAAAGGATGACTTTGACAATGCATGGTTGAGATAAAGAATTAAATGTGTCACGTCAGAGTGTACTTCTCAGATGTAAAGTAAAGTAGTCCTTCATGTATTCCATTGGAGATGGAAGACTACATCCATACAGTGAATAAGCATAAGTGAGACTAAACACTCCTGTGGGCTGATTCAAGATGTGATTATCAATGTTTGAAGCCAATGGATTATTCCTGAGCTGAAGAAGCCAATGGCTGCAAGAGGCTGATCCAAAACCTTGTAGAGGATGTATAGAATACAATCTGATCAGATTTATGCTTAAGATTCCCCGGTCCTTTAGGGCTAGGCTGGGTGGACGTGTTTTCTCAGTGCGAACCGCTGAAGAACCAGAACCAATTGGGCCTGGCGGCGCAGGGTACGCCTTAATCTCCTGGGTTCTCCTGCTCACCTACACAGAGACACAGGACACTCTGTTAGGCGTTAGAAGATTTGGATTCATTAGCTGCAGCTAGTACAGTTATCCCAGAAGTACACAGGGTAGGTTCTCAGGAGACTGCCACTTCACTCCGTGGCGCACAATCTTATATACCACATAGGTGACATATACATTAACCAAATACACACCCAGGACATATAAGAAAGAGCCAATAAGAAAAGTTGAAAAACAGGACAGAACCAATAGGAAAGGTTTGAAAACAAAGTGTCAGATGACTCGAAGAAACCTCTCCTCCAACTATGTTTGTCACCCCTCCCTCAAACTAATTCATTAACGGATTCGTAACTAACTTGCAGGTGGCAAGATACGTTTGTGTGTGTTGGAGGACAGTTGTGAAACGAGAGAATGCTAGCAGGGACAGTGAAGGCCAGACGATAAGATAAAGTCAGAAAAGGATAGTGTGAACCAACAGATAGTTGAGACGGGGATTAGAAAAACCAGACAGGGATTAGTGTACTCGGCCAGTCCTAACACCAGCTTTGCAAATAGAGGCAGAAGGGTTATTCCGACACGAAGCTGTAGAAAAAGCAGAATAGACCTTGTTCGCCGTGCTGCCTGAGTGATGGCAACACAAAATGGCGGCGGAGCACAAAATGGCGGGTCGATTCGATCACGATCGGAAATCGAAGTTCCTCAGACCCTCCTTTTGCCAGAACTCAGGCAAGATAGACTCATGTTAATGTCGATAGCCATGAGGTCATCGAGCTGTTGCTGTAACATCATTCTTATGTTTTCTGTTCTTGGTGATTTGGGTTTAGGGATGCACATAGTAGCACAAAGGTCGCAGATGGCAGGACCACAGTGCATACAAAGGCAACAAGAGAAAATAATGGTCAAAACTATACCAAGGAATGTCAACGCTTTCCAACCCCATTTGGACAGTAGTCCCCAAAACCACTCCGTAAATTACCAATCTCCTTCGTCCTGATGAATTGACTCAGAGATTATATGCAATTTAGAGATAGCTTGGTATACTGTCGGAGCGTCATTAGGTATGAAAATACAGCAACTTGACCCGATCAATTTGCATACTCCACCACGATACGCAAGAACAAAATCTAGGGCAACTCGATTTTGTAAGGTCCTAAGACGATCCGCCTGCAGTTCTGCCGTGATATTACTTAAGGCTCCTACAGTGATGTCTATTGTGGTCTCTTCGACACGGACCAGTTGCCTTATATTTCTGCTGTTGGCCATTGGACCCCAAAAAGGAAGAAATCATTTGAGGAAATCTCCTCCCTCTTGTCCTGCTGTGTCTTTCGAATCAATAATCCCTCTGCCATATCTGTTCCGATGATAGTTTGCAGAAGTGGTGTATGTAGGGGGAAGAAGGAAAGCTATATAGCAGGTACCAGAAAAACCCGTTGGTAACCACGTGTAAGCCCTATTGTGGCAGATAAAATACGTGCCTTGAGATGGCACTAGAGGAGACGAGTTTTGACAGGAGTAAACGTATGTGTGGGAACAGTTATTTCTTTGTAGGGTGTCAGAAAAGCCATCATTTATTTGCAGACAGAAATTTCCCTGATGAGGAATAGTCCAAATTGGTGGAGATTTTCTTTGTTTAATCTTATCACTAAGGCTAGTGACATAATGGGTGACGTTCCAGTTTGTATACGCTTTCCTTTCGTCAACAGAAATCTTACTATTTTCCATGATTTTAACCATAGCTACCATTCCCTTAATTAATGAGCTATGACTAAAATCCGGACCACCAATATATGAACTAACGGATCGTATGAACTTGCTTTGGTAGGCATTGGAGAAGATAACAAAATAGGCCCAAGCAGAACCCTCATAAGAAAACGGGAGAACTAAATATGGCATTCCTTTTTCTGCGGTATGTGGCATAAGTCCACACACCCAACAATCAGTCGTGTTGACCACTAACTGGTGTTGATGTAATAATTGGACAAAGGAATTGTTATAATATTCAGTTCTTCTAATGAGTTCATGTTGAGGAAGGGTATGAAATAGATGTGGAGAGACAGTAGAAGAAGTCGAAGAGGAAGAAAGAGAGACAACTTTTTGCTGCAGAGCATAAATAGTCCATCCTATAAACGCCAAAATAATACACAATAATATAATAACACATAAGGTTATATTAAAACGACTGTACATTAATTTACAGGATTCTTTCTTCATTTCATCCTTTCTCTCTCTTTTGCCTAGTGTAGTTTCCATCTTTCTAATGGATGCTCACGGCAATCTTCCTCGATCACTCAATTATGATTATCTGCCGTCCTATGACACTGCAAGTCCTGCAGGCCTATTACCACTACTCAGGTCACAATCAAGACTCCTACCGTGACCCTGCAACCGGGATAGAATACTACACAGGAGAGAGAAAAATCTTAAATGTTCTTTGGTCTAGGTCTTAGATTATAGTGTTCTTTGTCAGGTACAGTCTGGTCGTGGAACAATGTTCTCGGATTTGTCGTATTCAAGCGACGATGTGGTGGTACAGCTTGCTGTAGTATGTCGTAGTCCTCTTTTTCAGACAGTGTCCCATTCAGGCGTGCATCGCTAAGAGGTATGAATCGTGGAACTTTTTCACTTTCAGAGTCACCAATACCCCTACGACCCACTGATCGAAGGGCAAAGGCAAAGGCACTTTCTTACAATGCACGCCGTGAATCCAATTTTTCTTTCCTTCGACCTTGACTGCTGTTCTCGTGGTCAAAAGCACCAAACGAGGCTCCCTCCACCTGGGCTCCAAATTTCTCGTCCTTTGGAAATTCTTGGTACAGACCCAGTCACCTGGTCGGATGGAATGACCTGGATCTGTGGAAGCCTCCAGTAAAGCACTCTGAACCAAGGGATGGAGAACACACAATTTAGTCGTAAGATCATGCAAGTAGTCAATCAACATTGGATATGGCAAGTCTGAGTATTTCTTAGGGCGAGGGACTCCCCATACATTAGCCGGGCGTCCAAAAACCACTTCGTAAGGGCTAAGTCCCAAACGAGAGTGTACTGCAGTTCTGGTGGACAGAAGAGCCAGTGGCAGAGCATTGGGCCAATTAAGTCCTGTACTAGCTTGAATTTTCGCTAGTTTTAGCTTTAGTATACCGTTATAGCATTCTACTAGTCCCGCTGACTGTGGATGATTTGCCGCATGGAACTTTTGCCTGATACCAAGACCTGCACAAACTTTTTGCATGACTTGGCCAACAAATTCGCTCCCATTGTCACTCCAGACAACGCGTGGCAAACCAAACCTGGGAAAAAATTCTTTCAGCAAAATTTTGGCTGTGGATAAGGCTGTATTGTCTTTTAGAGGGTATGCTTCTATCCACCTAGAAAAAACGCATACTACCACCAGAACATATTTGAGGTTGTTTCATCGTTCCATATGAATGTAGTCGATCTGCAACACTTCAAATGGATATGTCGGAGGAGCAAAATGACCCGCTGGAGTTGGGGTTCTCTTTCCCGGATTGCACATTAAACAAACAATACAATGTTTCACTACATTGTCCGCGCATTTTGGGA
The DNA here is from genome assembly GCF_964204655.1 of Triturus cristatus. Classification (NCBI taxonomy): domain Eukaryota; kingdom Metazoa; phylum Chordata; class Amphibia; order Caudata; family Salamandridae; genus Triturus; species Triturus cristatus. The sequence goes on from NC_140585.1 coordinate 674,054,086, forward strand.
TTCCTTCATTTTGCTACACTGGAGCCAGAAGTTTGCATATACCTTTTGCACTTAAGTGGGCTGGACCATGCGCCATAGTAACCACTGGGAGTACATAGGCATCTGGTAACAACCAACGTTGGTGTTCAGATAATTCCACCCAACAACCCATCTCATCTAACATTCCCGTACTTTCTTCCCACCTACTCAATTCCTTCTCTGTAGCCTCTTTCTGAATTGACTTTACACTTTCTACTGTATTCTCATACATTCCTCTCTCTCTAACCCAATTCGCAGGACCCGCCACATACATTCGACTTGTAGCGTCTCTCGCTGTCTTTTTCACTACTTCGTCTGCAAATGCATTTCCTCGGCCAATATCATCTGTAATCTTTTTGTGTGCACTACACTCCACAATCGCTATTTGGGTGGGTAAGGTAAGTGAATCAAGAAGATCATTCACTAACTGACCATGTTGTATTTTAGTGCCATGTGAAGTGAGGAATCCCCTTTCCTTCCAAAGACGCCCAAAATTGAACGCTACACCAAACGCGTATTGACTGTCGGTGTACACGTTCACTCTTTTCCCTTTTGACAATACACATGCTCTCGTTAAAGCTATCAGTTCTGCTGCTTGAGCTGAGTTGTGTCTGATACGTGCTGTTTCCACAACTGTATGTAAAGTAGTTACAGCATAGGCTGAAACTGTATCTCCATTAGGCGTTTTGAAACAAGAACCATCTACCCATAGAGTTCCATCCGGATTTTCTAACGGTGTATCTTTCAAGTCAATTCTACCTTTTGTCTCTTCTTCAGTACGAAAGAAACAATCATGGGCAACAGAGTAGCTGGATTTAGGGTATTACATCGTTTGATGTGTACGTGACTAGACAAAAGCGTCAGCTCGTATCCAGTTAGACGAGCACTCGTAAGATGCTGCGTTTTCGTTATATTTAGTAAAGTATCCACTGCATGTGGTACCATGATAATGAGAGTATTATCCAACACCACTCCAGCAGACTGTCGAATAGAAATTGCTGCTGCTGCTGTCGCTTTGAGACAACTAGGTAATGCTTTAGCTACAGGATCTAACGTAGCCGAAAAATAGGCACATGGTCGCTGTTTGTCTCCAAATTGTTGTGTTAAAACTGACAACGCACAACCTTCTTTTTCATGAACATATAGCGTGAATGGCTTACTGTAATCGGGAGTACCCAATACAGGAGCAGAACACAGAGCAGTACGTAAGTCAGTAAAACTCCTTTGACACTCATCAGTCCAAGGAAGAGGCTGAGGCGTATCTTTCAAAGTGAGTGCCAACAAAGGCTTGGCCAACAGAGAGAAGTTAGGGATCCACTGCCTACAATAAGAAGTAATACCCAGAAAGGCACGTACCTCCCTTTGTTTGGATGGTACAGACATTTGCGTAATCGCCTGAATTCGTTCTGGTGTTAATCGTCGTCCCTCCTTTGAAAGGAGATGACCCAAGTAGGTAACCTCTCTACGGACATATTGTAGATTGGAAGGTGAAACCTTGTGATTCAGTTTAAACAAATGGCGTAGCAATGCAACAGTCACATTTTTGCAAATATCTTCTGAATCAGCAGCGATCAACAAGTCATCCATGTATTGTATAAGAGCAGCACCAGACGGCATATGAAAAGTATCAAGATGACATTTTAAAGCTTGGCTGTAAATGGAAGGACTTTCACAATAGCCCTGAGGTGCGCGCTTAAACCGGAAGCTTCGGCCTCCAAGAGAGAAGCCAAAAATGTCCCTACTCTCTTCGGCAATGGGAATACTAAAGAAGGCATTCTTTAGATCAATAACAGAGAACCAAGTCGCTGTGGAAGGTATCATTGTCAACAGAGCAGTGATATCTGGAACAACAGGAAATTGTGGTACAACAATTTTGTTTACCTCCCGAAGATCAATTACGAAACGATATACAGGAGGCTGAGAAGGATCAGTGCGTTTAAGAACAGGAAGAATAGGACTATTGCATGTGTTTCCTCTCGTTTCTTCAACCACACCCTTCTGGATTAAATCATGAATGATTTCCAAAAGCGCTTTTTCACCTTCAGTGGAAATTCTATACTGCAGAATACGCGGCAATTCAACATTGGGCTTGAGAGTGACAACATAAGGTGGAATTTCGAGACAGCGCACATCATTCTGACCCGTGGCCCAAAGCGTTGCCGGAAGAGAAAGCAATTCAGGTGGAAACTGATCTTTGGACAAATACAATGGAGAAATCAGTTTCTGTCCCAAAGTAAGATGTATACCAGAAGGAGAACAATATATCGTAGCATGCATTCTTTTCAATAAGTCTAAACCCAACAGATTCTCACCGCAACCATTCGTCAAAAGAAGTGGCGCTTCAAAATCATAAGGGCCAATTGAGATAGGCAGAGGGCAAGAAACCGGGTTACGAACAGGGGCGCCAGAAAATCCTACAGATACGTTTGTTAAGCCAGACAAAGGTGCCCCGGGGAGTTTTGAATGGATGATAGAACTTATCATCGCACCAGTATCTAAAAGAAATGGCTCTGAAACACCCATTGTAGTGACTTTAACATAAGGTCCATTCTGGTCTACTGGAATCGACACAACTCCCTTACTTTGTCTATGGCTGTCCTAGTTAGCATGAAGACTTTCATTCCCGTCTTCAATATAACAATCCTCATTGTAGTACTGTGTAGACCGTACGTTCTGCTGATCAAAGCATTCACAGAATTAGTAGGAGGAGGAGAACGCTGTTCTTGGGTCAACATACCCCGACCTCTACCTCTGTTTGCTGACTGGAGGCCAGCATGACCTCGTGAAGCAGATGGTGTGCCATTACGCTGCAATAAAACCGGACAACTATTCTTGAAGTGACCTTCCTCCCTACAATAGGCACATTGATTAGGTCCTGACAAAGGTCGCGGAATGTATGGCTCAGGCTTTTGATACAACCTCTGAAACTGCGGAGGCTGTTGAAATTGAGGCTGAGCATAACGAGGAGGATAAGCTTGTTGCAAGAGAACCTTTGTTTTTAATTCTTTCATCTTTTTCTCTTGCTTTTCTTTTCTTCTTTATCTCTGTTTTCATAATATTGTGCAGTAGCCAATATCTGAGCAGAGGAAGAAACAGGCCATGAACTTTCGGAGTCTTTCAATTTGTGTGACAGCTCGGGAAGCAAATTAAATACGAATTTATCCACAAATAATCGCTGTCCCCCCTCTGTAGCCATATCTTGACCACTGTGATCAATAAATGTCTCCTCGAAACGAGTAAAGAAATCAGAGACACTTTCATCTTTCTTTTGTTTGCATGCCGCTAGTTTATCCCAATTAACTCTCAATGCAGGCATCATCGTTTTCATTAGTGTAATAATCCTACCAGGGAGTTCTGAAATCAAAGCATCAGGTTTTGCACCACCCACTTGGTTTCTATCTGCGGCGATGATAGCATCCCAATTTCCACCTAATTCTTGGGCATGGTTTTCTTTACGAATCCTAGCCCATAATGCTTGCGGAACTACATTCCCCATCAACATGTCAATATCTGCTAAATTCATGATGCAGGCTTAAACAGTTTGTGACAACTCTTTATAATAACCTGGAGGATTCTTACGAGGATCCGGTAGAGACTGTTTAAGGGCTAAAACTTCAGAACTTTTCCAGGGGACATGTACCCATATTCGCTGGAAGTGAGCAGGAATAAGTGGAACGTTACCTGCTGCTGGAACCTCGTCTCTCCACACTGGAGGAACCTCTCTCATTGGATGATTTTTCAATGTTAGTTTAACCGACGGATCAGAATCAAGGAAAGTCTGAGAGGATAATAAGTTTCTAAAGGAAATAAGTGTCCTTACAGCATTTTCAACTTTGGAACCCACTACAAGTCCTTTATCAAAATCAGCCTGAACATCTAACAGACCCTGAGGAACCGAATTTAAATTCACATTCTCCCATTCTTTAATGAGAGTATCGCACATTACATTAAAAACATATCTTTGCGTGGGTGCATTCCATTGTGAGAAGGTAGGCATAATATCGAGCACACTGTATTGAGGACCCTTTTTGATCCATTTTTGTGCGAGAGATTCCAATCTCTCTCTTTCCTCAGAATCTGGGAACTGACTACGAGACTGTCTTCGAACAACAGCCGGAGATACATTTAAAGCTTCAAAGAAAGCAGATAGAATACCAGTGACAGTGTCCGTAAGTCGCTTACGCATGGACGGAGAATTGGACATGAGAATTGGAGACAAAGTATTAGGCGAACTGACAGAAGGAGAACCGATAATTGCAGGAGGTGCAGAAGGCAAAGGAGATCGAAGATCAGGAGATGAGGGTAAAGAAGTCGAAGTTAATGGTAAAACTGGCAGAGGCGGAAATGCTGGAGGAGGCAAATGCGGAAGAGCCGGAACAGGCGGAGGGAACGCTGGCGCCTGAACATGTTGTAACAATTGGGGTGCATTGGCACTTTGTGCATTGGGCGGAGGCAATCTCAATAAGTGAGACATTAGGGGATCTTCTTCTATATCTTTCTTGTTTTTGGTAGGGGAAACTGGCAACACCGGGTAACATTTATCTATCGCCATACGATGCTGTCTCTCTGAAATTTCTGTCACATTATCAATTTCATCGTCTTTAAATTGCTGGGCAGCCTGTATAATTGTCATACCCTGTGCTTTTCTATCTCGTATTGCTTGCTTAATTTCTTTCTGTTTGGCTTCCTTACGCCAAGGGCGGAAAGAGTCAAACACTGCCGGCCGGGCTTTTCTTTTGAATAGAACTGCTTCTAAATTGTCTAACACATCAGGATCAAAACTACCATTTTCTGGCCATTTTAGAACACCATCTTTCTTTGTGTATCGGGTCCATGCCTCGTTAAAGGCAATGGGGCCAATACCATGTTTTGAATAGAGCTCATATGTGGGAGTTCCAACGGAAGGAATCGGACAAGAGTCCTCCAGCCGGGAATCCCTATTACAACCAAAGCAACAAATTCTTCCAAACTTAGTCAGACCAGGCATCTCGTGATTTCACCGGACTGTTCACAAACTTCAAGGGGGCAAACTCAGTTTACGCAGCACAAATGAACTTACCCCTCGGCTTCGGCTATTGCAATAGTCGAATCTAAGAACCAAGAGTAAACAACTAAGAAACAAAATTGTGGGAGCGACCCACCAAATACTTAACTAAGGACGTCTTCTCACGCCAACAGAGGCCCGTCTATCGTCTCGCCTTACCATACATCACCAAAGGAAGGGCCAAGGCAGGGCGGCAGTCAGGGCAGCAGTCATCAGTAGCCGTCAGGGAGGAGTAACCGCGCTGCAAAAGACCTACGGACCACTTTCGACATACAGGGGTCGCTTAATGTGGCTCGCGAACCCTTCGGGAATTTTCTTGCGGGGTTCCTCACGACCTTCAGGCAGAACCGGTATGACTGAAGCCGCCCCACGTTGGGTGCCAGTTGAAGAACCAGAACCAATTGGGCCTGGCGGTGCAGGGTACGCCATAATCTCCTGGGTTCTCCTGCTCAGCTACACAGAGACAGGGGACACTCTGTTAGGCTTTAGAAGATTTGGATTTATTAGCTGCAGCTAGTACAGTTATCCCAGAAGTACACAAGGTAGGTTCTCAGGAGACTGCCACTTCACTCCGTGGCGCACAATTTTATATACCACATAGGTGACATATCCATTAACCAAATACACACCCAGGACATATAAGAAAGAGCCAATAAGAAAAGTTGAAAAACAGGACAGAACCAATAGGAAAGGTTTGAAAACAAAGTGTCAGATGACTCGAAGAAACCTCTCCTCCAACTATGTTTGTCACCCCTCCCTCAAACTAATTCATTAACGGATTCGTAACTAACTTGCAGGTGGCGAGATACGTTTGTGTGTGTTGGAGGACAGTTGTGAAACGAGAGAATGCTAGCAGGGACAGTGAAGGCCAGACGATAAGATAAAGTCAGAAAAGAATAGTGTGAACCAACAGATAGTTGAGACGGGGATTAGAAAAACCAGACAGGGATTAGTGTACTCGGCCAGTCCTAACACCAGCTTTGCAAATAGAGGCAGAAGGGTTATTCCGACACGAAGCTGTAGAAAAAGCAGAATAGACCTTGTTCGCCGTGCTGCCTGAGTGATGGCAACACAAAATGGCGGCAGAGCACAAAATGGCGGGTCGATTCGATCACGATCGGAAATCGAAGTTCCTCACCGCCACTCTCTGGAACTCCATACCTCTCCATCTTCGCATGCTGGAGTCAGAGTCTACCTTCAGGAAGGTGCTGAAAACTTGGCTGTTTAGCCTCCCTTAGTACTTCCCCTTCTCCCCCGTCTGTCAGTCTGCCTAGCGCCGGGACACCTCCGTCGCTGGGGCACCTCCGTCGGAGGTAGCTGTGCGCTCTACAAATTCCCTATCATTATTAATATTGTTTGAACATTAAAAGTAAAGATGTCACAGAAGTGCTACCTGCAAGCATTTATGACTATCTTCCAAGACATATACATTCGGAAGATGGGCCGCTAGCACCACAGAAACTACCTGGGCAGTATTGGCACAAAAACAGGTAAAATAGGTGGTTGGATAATTTTTGTAAAATGCTCAGTGGTGTGATACAGTTATGATGTTATGAATGTAACTGTATTCCTTATGGCACAGTCAGAGTTTGTCTGCACAGACTCTATCACAAAGCAAACCGTTTTTAGTTTTTTTGGAGTGTGGTTATGTTTTGATATTTGTGCTGAATTTTTTTTGTGTGTGTGCAGCACAGTGAACTGTCGTAGCCTCTAGGAGCAGAAAAGATCACGCAGAACACTGACCAGGCAAACAGTACGCCACAAAAACAACAATATTCCTTGGTACAGCCTTTCAACAATTATAAACGGTTTTACTCTTGGCACGTGTTTGCCTATCCTGCTCTTCCGTAGGGCGGGTGCATAGAGTGGGGAAACATCCCATTCAGCGTTTTATAAACAAAACATGGTCAGTTTCGTTCTTGCTTGTTTCATTAAGGGTATTTGCTTTCTCTGCCCATCATGATAAGCAAGGAAGAGCACTTGTGTAAATAAGCTACTTTCCCATCTTATTAGCGATATTGATTGACCTACATTGCCCTGAGCTAGATAATTTACTGGTATCGTTTTGCAAATGGAAGAGAATCAATTTAAATGCAGAGGCTGCTTACCAGATACATTAATTATGTTTTGAATTGCAATGCAATTATATTCTTAACAGGTAAACATACACCTGCACAGCCATCTACCTACAGCAGGAGACAGCACGCCCGAATATCATGGATCCTAACAGATCTACTACAGTAGCAGTCAGCAAGAAGGGGATAATAAATTGATCTCAATTGTTGCTGTTTGTCAGAATGTCACCTGTCTTGCGAGTCTCCACGGTAATCTTATTTTTTGTTCCCAGGGCACAAAGCTCTTGTGAGTGCGCTCAGGCCTGGCATGAACAAAGGTATTGAGACCAGAATAGGGCTCTATGGTCGGGAGAGGTGACCCAAGCATGGTTTACTTACTACATGGCACTACAGTCCTTGTACTAACATCTAGATGATTGGCAGTGGTGGCAACATACAGGTTTTTGCCAATGCAGGTTTTTTTCTCTGCTCCTGCTAATGCATGAGTAGCCTACTGCCGTTGCTCTGTAGAGTCCTGTTGAAGCATGGTGACTAGGTCCTTTTGCTGACATGCTTTGTGTGTTGTCTGTATGGAGATAGTATAAGGTGACTGGTAACGTGGAGCTGTTTGGAAGATGAGTAAATTATATGAAACCATTGGGATCCATAATGTATGGGATATCATCAGGTGTTCCAGGAATTCTCAATGATCCCAGATTCAGGGTTGGTGTTGCTGACAGCCGGTCTTGCAGAGGTGCTGGGATATCACCTGAAAGTCTGCCTCTGCCACAGGATCTGTGGGTTTCCATTTATATGAAGTCTGCCTGGCCTGTTGAGGAAGAAGAGCAAAGGGCATCCCTGCAGAAGGAAAGCTTTCAAGAGGAAAAAAACAGTTTCGCTGCCTAGTAGAAGGGAACTGCCCAAGCTGGACCAGAATGCCGATGTGGCACTCCCTGCAATCCTGGAATCACAAGTGGCAAGCTGCACTGAAGTGCAGGAGAGTATGGCAGTTGCCTGTGGTCATCGCTGACATGTAGAATGTGGCAGGAACAGGTGTTTGAGTTGGTCCTCTTGTGACCCACCATAGCCTGGTGCACTGAGAGACAAAGACAACCTTAGTCTCCTGGTGCTGCACCGGTGGATTGGCGACAGATGCAAACACTGCCTATGACCACCCGGAGTCAACTACCCCACTTAGAACTCAGGGGTGGGGTCTTTACCAATTGGGCAGGGTGCTTTGTACTTGGCCTATTTGCACCACCAGTGCATTAGTAGGCTCAGTTGTAGGAAAATAGTCGTAAAAGATGCCCAGTAACCCCTGCTTGTCCCGTAACGTCGACTAAGCAAAGACCATGTTTTTAGCATTGATTGTAATGTCAGTCCACCCCCCCCCCCACCCCCCCCCTTCAAATGGCTCTCTCTGGCATGTGTCAGTAAAACTCTGCACAGATGTTGGACTGTTGGTAGAATCATGCCGTGTCTAGACAGTAATCCATGCGCCTAACCCATGAGACAAGCTGGAAGAGGGGCCCTTGATGAACAAGGTGGTAAATGCCACAAAATTGTGCCCTTAACAATATGTTTCAAGAAATACTGTGATTGCGCTTAGTAAGATTCTTCTATCTTCAGGTTTTCAAAGTAAAGTCTGTCTTCCAGTGAGGACATTGGAGACACTGCAACGTTCTGGGAAATGGCATTTGATCATTTGGTTTCTTCTTGTGTGTGGTGAAGTCCTCAAATGTGTTCTACAGTCCACAACATCTCTTGTGTGGTGACTATGTTTGCTTGTGATACTCTTTCTCTTTTCAATATTGTTGATGACGCTAACAATATTACATTTCCAATTTTTCATTTATGGCTGTGCAGCTCCTCAAATTGCTGTGTCATCCCTTTGCTTAATGGAGTGCATTGTTTTTACTTTGAAATCTAATACAGATAGTTTAAAAATTTAGAAATATCGTCCTCTGAGCATTTTAATCGCGAGTAAGGTTTAAATAATTGCAACATTGTGGGCAATTGCGTCTAAATCTGTTAATAAGAACAATATCATCTAAACTTTTCGGACAAAAGCTTTGTGCTTGAAGGCTGAAAATTATGTTAAAGATATTGGGGGATCACAGGTTGCTATATATTATTTCCATGGACCACGAAATCTCTCGAAAAACAGGATGGCAAGTGCTTGGAGAACTTTACTATAAAAATTAGGATTATGGCATTTTCAGAAAAGCTTTACTTGTCAAACGGTCTTATGGATGCATTGCATGTGTGCTTACCAAGCAATCTTATCTTATTCTCAAAATGTATTGCACCTCTATAGCATGTTTCCTAACAAAGAGTAATAATATGGTTCGCACAACTATTTAATTTAGGTTAAGTAAACAATAACATACCATACTAAACAAATCTATATTTGCTAATGTAATGCAAGGATAAACTTTGCAGCTGTTTAAATTGGTACAATTGTTCTAAAATTATGAAGCGCATGTGTGGCTCACTGATAAGCTTAGGCATTGTAACTCAAATGAGTGAAATAATGATTAATGTAACCAGAGTATCTGGAATACTTTTTGAATACAATACCTTGGACGAGTTCAATGAGAGTGTGTGACTGGAAAGCATAGTAATAAGTGTAGGTTGCTTCCCTCCTTTGTGTTCACTCTATAATTTACTAAATTAGAAACACTCAGAAACTTTATATATTGAAATGATCACAAGTTATCGTAGTCAGGCTGTGCAAATTTCATGACCAGTGACCTTCCTCGGGGTTTATACACTGACACTGTATATTTCAACTGAACCTCGTATGTTCTATTTATATGAATTCTCTGCCATACAGTTCCAGGAGGAGTCTAAACATTACATTGGAGAGGAAGTACTCTGCCAGCATATCAGAGCTAGTTCCTTCAAACGCATGTAATGCAGTTGCATGAATGAAGGGATACTTTACCGGAGAAACTTTAAGCAACTAACATCACCACACTAGCATTCCGCAAAATGTTTTTGAGCTAGAGAGGAAAACATTAGCTTAGTTTCTCAGTCCCCAACATACTCAATGCCCATTTTTTCCTGGTTTTGTCCTAACAGTCATATAAAAACTCATGGGCATATTTTGCCGGAGTGTAACATGTGTTAGCTGATTCAATTCTAATTTGTTATTCAGGGATGGAACCTAATGACACACAGGCAGTACTAGCCATGATGTCAGCTACATACACATCCCCAAAATTAGAATTCATCACACTTCAACAGGATACATACCTACTACATGTTAAGCAAGAAGGCACCCCCCCCCGTGGTCTGGTAGTTTGGGCACAGCCCCACATACACCTGAATAGGTTGCGTCCTTCCTTCACACAAAGGATTGCATACCCCCTGTAGTTTGTTTGGAGCCAGAGGAGTCAGGAAACCTGATCACTTCAAAGAAAATACTCTAGAAGCTCATCCCACTTCATAGAAAGGCACCAAGCATAAATATTGGACCTCAGACACCAACTATTCAGTACTCCTCTGGACCTGTGTAAGACTCTGTCAGGAAGGAGGACTGCTGTGCTGCTGAGAGGACTGCCACTCTCGTGGACTGCTGCCCCGAAGGACTACTGCCATGCTGTGCTGACCTACTGCCCCGCAGTCCTCTTACCTGCGCGAGAAAGGCTGGATCTTGCAAACCTTAACCCAGGACCCAAAGAGTGACTCCAAGGGCTAGTCTCATGTAACCAGCACCTAAACTCTTCAACTGTGAGCCCTAACCTGCCAAGTGGTGCCACCTGAGTCTAGGATTCTTGGAAGTGAGCCTGACGGTGCTCTGCCAGTCCATCTCAAGTCTCGCAGCTTCTTCGGAATAAGCCAGTGCCTAACATATCTTCGACACAGGTCTTCGCAACAAATGCCCCCCTGTCAACAGCCTCCTAGATGATGATGCAGGACCATCCATCGCAGCCTAGCAGCTCCCCAGAACCGATACTGTGTGACACAATGGCCACAAGCTAGATGTGCTCCAACTAACCTGTCTCCCTCCCAAACATCTGTCACGCTAATCCGACCCTCAAAAGGAGGAGAATAAGCCGCCGGAAGGCATACCGAACCCAACAAGGCAAAAACCAAGGCTGAGAGACGTTCACAGCCAAAGTTATAGCCGCCACTAATTGCGGCTCTCACCAGAGCTGAAGCCGGGCCCTAAAGTGGTCACTGAGGCCAAGGGTGTTGTGGCAAATCGCGGCAGGCGTCTGGCGTGGGCCCGTACCTCCGAGTGTGGCATCACTGGGAATCAAGAGTGAAAGCCGGCAACACAGCACCACTCCAGATACAATAAGATAGGTGAGGTGCTCACGACCTGCAGCGGATTGCCTGCAGAGGTGAGAGTGACCTCACAGGAGTGCTCCTGTGCTGCGACATTGCGGCCCCGCATCGAGGAATCGCGATTACGGAGGGGAAGCACTGCCACAGTGGTGTATGATCGAGGCAAGGCGGAGACCCTAAGAAAACCTGTTCTGACCTCGGTGGCGACCCCCAACACACCTGCGGCGCCCCGCACAAAACAGAGGTGGGTGACCGATGTGACTACATGCCAGGAGCATAGGGAATTGAAGAGAACCCCGCGAATGTCGTGGTCCTGAGTGCTGGTAGATCCAGACGGCAGAGGCGGATCTGGACCATAAGTATCACGCATAGGTGGCAGTCTCCTCCTAAACACAGGCAGCAGTGTAGGGGGCCCTGGGGCGCCACCAAGAGGGTGATACTAACTGAAGCTAACTTTGGTGATAGCTGCCACGGAGTTCGGCGCTCCCTTCCCGCCTACCACGTACTATCGGTGGTGATATTGAGGGGGCCTCTATCCTTTTCTCCCCCACCTCACAAGCCTGCTGATCTCGAGGGGCAGGGACCCCTATGGAGATACACTCCCCCACCTGCATGCTAGTGAAGAGCGGCGATCAGAACCAGAACACATCACCGCGCAAAAACGAAACAGGGACCAGATCAGAGAGGGCCAAGATGTCGATAACAAGGGGTCCCAAAGTAACCCAGCAAAACAAACTGGACCGTTATACGCTCCCTAAAGTGACTCTCCAGGACCAGCAATCCAGAGACCAATCGATAGGGATCAGAGGGGGACCTCCCTGAACTTACTCTTCAAGACGTCTTGGAAGCATTAACTGGGGTCCGAACGTCTCTGGAGCAGAGAATGGACACAATCTACTTGGAAGTGACGCTCATCAGGGCAGTCCTCACAAAAATCAACGAAAATGACAATAGAGATTACTACAGCAAGTCAGGTTGACGATACCTCACACCTGCAAAACGAAATTCGAGAACTGCAAACTTTAAAACAATTCGCTGAAAGCAAGCTAGATGATTATGAGGGGCGCACTAGGTGAAACAACGTACGCATTCTGGTACTGCTGGAGCAAGACGGAGGGGCAGGCACCAGATTTTTTTATAGAAGACCTTATACTCAACCACCTGCAACCGAAATGCCTGTCAAAAGTCTTTGTAATTGAAAGGGCGGAAAGAGTTCCTGAGGAATTACCAAAACCCGTCCCCCGTCTGATACTGGCCGGGGTACTCAACTTTCGCGACAGAGATGTGATACTCCAAAATGCCAGGGTACCCCCACCGCTTCGATATGAAAATGCTGAGATAGCCTTCTTCCCAGATTTCATGCTAGCTGTACAGAAACAGAGACGATCTTTTCTTGCCATCAAAAAGAAGCTTAGAGAAAAAGGTGTGAAGTACGCAAAGCTGTTCCCAGCTTGGCTCCGGGTGGAAGCTGACGGAAAAGCCTGGTTCTTTGACTATCCAGAGAACTCTGCTGAGTGGTTGGAGGGTTGGAGAGGAGCTAAGGAACATAATTCCCACTGAGAGACTGGCCGGACCGGGCCCTAGCCTGAGGTACCATCCTGCTCCATGGAGCCACAGAAACTCTCACCCCACCGAACTTGGCCTACATCAGCGAAAGGAACCGGTATTTAGGAACATAGACAGACTATGGCTTGTTGGGTCGCCTTTCATTATATATGGGTAAGGATCCTGTGACTCGGCCCTTCTCCGGGAGCTAAAAAATATTGGTTGCATAGGGAGGGACAGAGTGATGAAGCACCGCATCCCCCACATTTCTACTTTTAGTTCATAAGTTGGGCGACAGGCACTCTGCATTGTTGTATTAATGGGTGGCTTTGAGCCCAGAGTGCAGGGAAGCAGGGAGGGGGGTTGTTGGGTTTGGTTTTTAGAGTTTTTGTATGTTTTTGTTGAATTGACAAGAAAAATCTGCACCGTTCAAGAGAAATCCATGACTTACACAGGTTCTAATGAGTACACAATGGGACAAAAGTATTAAACTACTGAGTTGGAACGTCAACGGGCTTGGGGATAAGGTCAAACGCGGCATGATATTACAATATATTAGACGACAAGCCCCGGATATTATCCTGCTCCAAGAAACGCACTTGGTGGGTAACTCCTGTAAGGCGTTAAACAGGTGGGGCTACAAGTTGGTGGCTCATGCAGGCTTCACCACCGGATCAAGGGGAGTTGGTATAATGCTGAGAAACTCCTTTCCCTTCTCCATACACTCCACATGGTCCGATGACTGGGGAAAGTACATAGGAGTCACAGGACAGTGGGAGGGGAACACGCTAACACTCATGTCTGTCTATGTGCCACCCGGCCTTCAGAGCCGTACATTTAAGTATTTGGTTTCAATACTACTCTCACTCCCAGAGGGTCTTCTGGTGGTGGGAGGGGACCTTAATTCAGTGGTTTCAGGCACCTTAGACCGGTACCTACCACGGGAGCTTGGAGCCTCATATTGATGGCTACTTGATTTTCTGGAGGCCTTAGGCCTAGCGGATGTGTGGAGAGCGTATCACCCAGACAGTATCCAACACACTTTTCACTCAGGGGCACACAACAGTGTCTCCTGTATAGATTATCTCCTCGTCCCAGCATCCCAAGTTGCAAATGTCCAAGAAATCAGGCACATGGTGTGTGGCATCTCCGACCATTCCCCGGTGTGGGCTCAATTAGTTCTATGTCATAGGATGGTGGGTAGAATCGCTCCTATAAATCCTGGTATCTCTGCGATCCAGTAGTTCGAAAGGCACTACTCCAAGCCTTTGACCACTACTTCCAAGACAACAAGGGGTTGGTTGAATCCCCCCAGGTCCTGTGGGAGGCATTTAAATCAGTAATAAGGGGGCAAGCGCTCGCCCTGATAGCCGGGACATGAAAGGAGAGATTAAAGGAGCTAGTTGATGCGGAAAACGAAGTCCTCCGGCTGGAGGAAGACCTAGGAGAGGAGGTTACTCAGGAGAAACTGCATACCTTACAACTTAAAAGAGGTGACTATAAATTGATAGCTATTAACAGGGCCAAAACACTGGGGAGAGAAAAAGATGGCAGAGTGTATGACCTGGGTGATAAGGCAGGGAAGCTAATCGCATGGCTGGATAAGAAAGAGTTGGCGAGTAGGCTGGTGCCAGAGCTATGAGATAAAGACGGCAAGTCAATTACCAGAACCTCAAGCCATTGCTAATAAGTTTGCCGCTCACTATAGCGTAATTTACTGCACAAGTACACCATATCCCGAAGATGATTCTCAGTCGCTACTCAAAGACATAACACTTCCCATTATATCAGCATAAGACCTGAGCCTTTTGGAGAGCGGCTTTACCAACGATGAAATAGCACAAGCAATCATGAGTCTCCAATCAGGCAAGGCCCTAGGTCCTAACGGCCTACCTATCGAGCTCTACAAACTGAGACCAGACAAACTAGCCCCGCACCTGCGTGACATGTTTGAGGAGAGCAAGAGGCTAGGGACACTTTCACTGGATCAGAGGATAGCCACACTGATCACTATCCACAAAGAAGGCAAACCGAAGACTGACTGTGCCTCCTACAGGCCTATCTCCCTACTCATTGCAGAGTCCAAAATACTAGCCAAACTCCTAGCAAACCGCCTCGTCAAAGTAATAAGCGGGTTGGTGCATCCTGACCAGTCAGGCTTCATTCCCCATCAAAACACCGCGCTGAACTTGTGTAGAGTGCATGGTGTGATGGGGAGAATAGCCAGAATCCAGGAGGCAGCAGTAATAGTTTCACTGGATGCCACCATGGCATTTGAAACCATCGAATGGCCATACCTCTTTGCAGTCCTAACAAAGATGGGGTTTGGGCCTAGTTTCATTCAATGGGTCAGACTCCTTTACTCGGAGCCCCTTGCTCAAGTTGTATTCAACAATAGAAAATCCGAAGTGTTCCTACTAAGTCGGGGGACCCGCCACGGCTGTCCACTGCACCTCCTCCTCTTTCCATGCCCTGGAACCACTGGCGGGATGGATTCGTAGGGATCCAGTGATACGAGGACTGCGATGGTCAACAGCATGGCAGGGTCACATCTCATTGTATGCAGGTTACATTCTTCTGTTCTTAGCCTCCACAAAAGTGTCACTCGGAAGGGTACTAGATATCTTTGCAACCTTCAGTAGATACTCTGGGTACCCAATCAACTGGAGTAAGTCTCTCCTATATGTCCTCAGCGGGGCCCCGCCCACACCAGGGCTGCCGTATCCAAATTACTACAGTAGGCTTTAAATATCTAGGTATTTTTGTCACTTCAGACCAGAAACTCCGATTCGAATGTAACCTGCTCCCACCACTACAAAGATTGAAGCGAGATATAACAAGCTGGAAAGCGCTCCCACTCTCGCTGTTGGGCAGAGCAGCACTTATTAAAATGATGTCCCTGCCCCGCTTCCTTTATGCATTACAAAACTCCCCAGACCTAGCTCCCGCACGCTATTTCAGGGAAATAGAGGGCCTGCAGAGAGACTTGCTGTGGAATGGGAATTCCCGTATAGCATTGGCTAAACTTGCCCTAAACTGGTATGATGGAGGGATCAGTCTTCCAGATCTCAAGAAATACTATTGGGCTGTCCACCTCACGGCCATCAATCATGGCACTTACCGCCGCGCGGAGGACCCGAGATCTGCCATGGACAGGTGGCTCCTTCCAGGAGGGAACTACAGCAGGGCACTTTATTCTAAGCACCAGTGACACCCCCTAACAGGACCGACTAGACACTCGGTTCAGGTCTGGCATGCTGCGAACAGAAGTCTGGGGTGGAAACAGAAACTTACACTGGCAACTCCCCTCTGGGATACCGAGAAACTAGGCAATCTGTGGACATCGAAAGGGTTCGACAAATGGGATCTAATGGGGAGCTCAAAAATAGGGGACATGTGGGTGAAAGGCGATGTGATAAAGTTTGTCTCCCTGTTACAGGAACACGAACTAGCTAACTCAGAATACTTTAGATACCTGCAAGTTCACCACGCACTACAGACACACCTGCCAAAAGGTTCCTCTACTCCAGAATCCTCACCCCTCGAAGACGGCTGCTTGACGGCTACTTACCAGAGAAAGCTATATCACTGACTTATAAGAAATTGGTTAGTAATACTGCGGACCCTCTCCAGCAAACAAGAGAGAAGTGGGAAAAGGATGGCCTAGAATTAAATGACGAAGAGTGACAGGAGGCAGTAGCCTCCCCAAGGGAAGTAGCAATCTCTGCCAGATTGAGACTTGTCCAACTTAAAATACTACACAGAGTGTACATCACTGGGCCCTGTCTGGTCCAAATGGGGAAAACGGAGAGGGGAGATTGCAGACGGCAATGTTGCCGGGTGGGCACTTTTATGCATATATTATGGGAATGCGAACACATTCAGCTGTACTGGCGCAAAATACATGATATCCTTAGTGAGGTACTAGCACTTGTCCTCTACCCTGAAGCGAAGAGATGCCTTCTGAATGTATGGAAGCCTATGGACCTGAACAGTAAAAGTAAGCTCTGCGTCACTCTAGGTCTAATGTTAGCAAAGAGAAACATCGCACAATTGTCAGGAGCCGCACAAAATAGAGGCCTGGAGAGCAGACATGGACTTGTGTATGTTTAGGGAAAACACGGTATATGTAGTACTGGGCTGCCCCAAAATGTGGTCCTTAATCTGGAATGCTTGGAACACTTACCGAGGAAATATCTGTAACCCCCCCCAAGCAATTCCCTTCTTGATGATCCACCCTCACCGTGAATGATGTAACTCCTACCGTACTATTGCGCTGTACCTGTTGACAATGTGATTACCAATGTAATGTTGAATTAACTCCTCTTAACTGTAAACTGCTTGGTCGATTCACTATGTTTAATAAAAAGAATTCTAAAAAAAAAGAAATTCTCTGAAACTTCTATAGAATAATCTTCATACATGTACTAATGAGAATTACTGGAAAATATATTGACATTTTAAATTTTACATGTTGGTACTTTGAGAATGTAGTAATGTGTCATACTTACACATGCTAATTACAATGAAACTATAATGCTTCATGAGTGTAATAAATTGAAAATACTATGTAAAGGTTCTAAAGAATCTAAATGTAATGCATATTTCCATTATTTTATTTTCTGTATTTCTTGGACAAAATTCAATTTTGGCCTGCAATTTCTTTCCTTCCCTTGATTCCGTTCTCGTGGAAAGACTTCACAAACTTGCAATGTGAGATGGAACTATTTTTCATAGAAAGACTCCCATGCACATCCTAGGACTACTCGCTATTAATTTGTTACGTTGGGAACATCTGCCATGAGAAACTGCCCTCTTGAACGCGCTCATGAGCTTTTGCTAAAAGACTATTGTTCACAGCCTTACTATTTTGAATGGTTTGACGGCTAACATAATGATCACCACCTTTTTGCCGTAAAATGTGTCTTTTTTTTATTCTGCATGACATTCACTCTATACAAACTGACCAATGGACTGAGTGGTCTGACCAGATGAGGTTACCCAGGAGGTATCACCACAGAACTTGTGGATTAATATACGCTGTGTGACAAAGAAGTTGCAGTCGCTGCTGGAGACCCTTTCCTTCTCTTTGGAGATCTTGCTCTTTTGTTGACTTATGGACTTTCTTGGCTGAATCATGTGCTGTGTTGTGCTGTGTACACTATTCCCGGACTTCTTTCCCTCCTGGAGAGTACCATTGAGCTGATATGGTTCATGTCCTTTCCTGAACCCTCCCTCTAAAACTTTGGTAATTGATGGCCCAAAAAAGAATAATTTGATTATTCTGCACTCCTAAATTCAATGCCTGAGATTGATGTATTTACTTCCTTAATTTATTGATAAACTCTAACCATCCTCAAATCCTGTTTCCGTCTCTTTATGAGTTGTCTCCAGTAATTGATTGTACATTCCAATTGAGTATTAATGGGGTATGGGAATTCAAATAGAGAGGTCTCTGGTCAACAGATCCTAATGTTATTCTTTTGCATAGCTCTAACTGCATATTGGTCTGCATGATTCTAGTTCAACTGAATTTCTTCAGGAAATTTGGTCTAGCTGTACTAATCTTAAATTTGTGTAGTGTAGTGTTTAGGGTTATCTTCAGGAATTTAATTACTAGTTTGTCGGTCAGTTACCCAAGGTTGGGTCATCATTGAATAACTGGATTGGGTCCCCTATATCTGACCCCTCTAGGCACGACTAAAAGATCCATCAGAGTACCAAGTAAATGACTCTGAGATGTAGTATAAGAAGATGAAGTAAGACAAAGTAAATGGCCCAGTAGCACTACAGCAGTTATACCTGGTCGCGTGCCTGATGTTTTATCCGTCTGGTGAAGTTAGGATATAGGGGGGGCCCTACTGAGATCCCTATTGAAATTCCCTTTCCAAAGATTGCTCATCCCAGCCCAAGTTATGAGCTCATATCCGGTTTATGGAGATGAAGTGCTGGTACCAATGGAGGAGTGCAACGAAGACAGTTTAAAGCTGTGGTGTGACTATCAGTAAGGTTGCACATTGCAAATGCTTAAAGTTTTGAATGCAGTATTGTAAAATGGCTGTATGAGGTTATGTGAAATGGTTAAAGTCCATGTTTGAGTGTTGCGCTTTGTGCAGAGGAGTCCAAGTTGTTATTGGGCTCTTCATGACCTAGGACCAGGGGATACACACCTACTGGTGGTCTCGGTGTGGCATACGCTGAGTACGTTGTCTTCTGTCTTTTGAAGGTGTTGTTTGTGAGGCGTCATCAGCAGTACCACTAAGAATTTGATGATTGGCTTAAAGTTCTAGCTACTCCTGTAAATGACACTGCTAAGGGAGTTAGAGTAACAATCTGTTCAGGGATGAAAAAAGATAGGTCCCTTGATGTCGCCAGGAGTAAGGTGGAATTTGAGGAAATAATTATAGAAACCATAATCCCTGCTAGGATAGTTGCATATCAGGATGATGAATTGTTGTTCATCTGTAAAGATATTATCAGATGTGCTCGAAATACACATGAAAAGTTATCTGAATTGGCACAAAATATGAAGTGTATGTATACAACTTTCAAAAACATTGCAAAAATCCTATATAATAGACTTTAGCGACAAGGACATTGAGCATGAGACCTTCAGGAATCACACAGGTGCACCATCTCCTGAGGTAATGAAGAGGTATAACCAAGCTATAAGCTATTTAATAGGGAACATTTCTCCTAAACAGATTTATTGGTTAAAGATTGATGGGACTACACAGGAGCTGAAAGAGACAGTTCATGCTTACTATGAAGGCATTCAAGCAGTATAGCGGGATGGAGAATGTGTGCGAAAGGATATGGGACATTTTGTTTATTGGTTTGTGTACGGATTAAAACCTAAGATTAGCAGCATGATTCAGCAGCATTTAATCTGTTGGCAAAGCAAACCCATGTATGAATTTCTCCGTTATGCAAAATATTGTGAGGATTAATTTGACTCAAAACACAAGACGCTTAAGGAGAAGTTGATGATTGCTCAGATGAAAGAGGTTCAGAAAGGCCAAGTGAGAACAGGTGTTGATCCCGTGTTCATTGTGCACAGAGGTTATCAGCAACCCCTGAGGATGCAAGAGGTGGGCGGAGTGCAACAGCAGGTATGCGGCCTCAAGGTGGAGGTCGAGGTGTTTCAATTGATGTGTTAAAAAGGACCAATTTGTGACATGTTTGCTGCAAATTGGGGCATTGGAAGCGTGAATGTCGATTTAATCTGATTAATCAAGGAAATGGGGGACAGACTCAGAATGTTGGTAATGCACAACCATAGGGAGATGACATGGTACAGACTCAACAGTGTCACAGACCAAGGAATCAAATTCAAAATGTACCCCAAGCCCCGATGCCTCAAATTAGTGGTCAGTATAAGAAATACAATTCAAGTAAAGGATTTCATACAAATGCAGGATCAAATGTGAATCAGAATGTGTCCCAGCAATACTCTTTGATCCAACTAGATGACACAGACTCAGACCTGTCACAATGAAAGTGCCGAAGAGGGGAGGAGGAATGCGTCCTTGGCACATCCTTAGAGGTAGACCAGAGTTGTCCCTATGTGGATGGCAAGGTGAATGAGACTCCTATCTCATTTCTTGTCAACACTGGTGCTACCTGTGTCACGATCCGTCCACGGTCCAGTACTCCTCAGGATTCGAGCGATGCCATATGGGATCCACCTCTTGATATCCCCAACTCCTGCACTAAAGGCACGGAGGTATAGAGCGATCAAGTGAGGGAAGGGAAGGAAGGGAACAGCGGGGAGTAGAACCTGTAACGAAAAAATACACAAAGCAATACCTATATCTCTGTAATGATACTCTCATTCCTTCTCGCTAACCTCAGACCCATTCTGTGGGCTAACCCTCTGGAAAGACACCGCCTTTCCGCCTATGCCAACATTAGATTACTATCACACATCTTTTTTCTTTTCATGAAAGCATAGGTATATTCTGAGGATATAGTTTGAACCTGAGCGTTAACAAGCAGTCCACAACATGAGGAAATAGCAGAGGCAAGAGCTTAAACGTTATTAACTAATACACCTTCTCTCGTCCGGAAAGAGGGCCCCCTCTATCCGTTCCTTTAGAGATTCAACATGACAAAATACTAAATCTGAACTGCTCCCTGTACTGACCAGAGAGTAAGTTACGAAGTCTCGTAGTGAGTAGTACCTCACTGGTGTCAAAAGTCTCGCCACCCCACCTTCCTTTTCGAAATTCCTATTTACTGCCGGAAACAAAGGGAATCGTGGGAGAGTAAGGTGTAAGGTGTGGGTCTGCAAAGTACGACTTTAAACACCTCTAACACTCACCCTAGCGCTATGGAAACAAGAAAAACTAAACACTAGGAATCCTGTTACCCGCTCACTGGCACGGTAACTTTAAGCAACTTAGACTCCAGCTGCTCGTTCTTGGGCCCGGAACGGACTCTTAGGGTCTGACTCGGTTCTCTCCTGTCCAGGAGAATGTTGCACTTATCTGTACTCTGGGAGCCTCCTCCGAACGGCGTCTTCCTTCGACGGAGAACCCGCGGCCCTGTCTCCGACTCGCTCGTTTCTTCTCCGCGACTTCTATCGGATGCAGGTTCCACGCCTTCTGTTTCGACTTCTCCGGGATAACGCGAAGGCGAGGACGCTTCTCCCACTGGCTCAACGACGGACGTGCTTCCTTGAATTACGCACAGCGTCCATGGGGCGTCTCTTCGGTTTTGTAGGCGTGACTCCTCCCCTCCCGCACCGGGGGCAGGCTGGGACTTGTAGGCAATGCAGGCGCGCGATTCCAGCGCTTGTGCTCTCGGCTTCCTGACAGTAGGTCCCCCTGCCCAGCGCCTCCTAGAACCGGGCTTGTCAGGGTGCCGTAGATAGAAAGACCTAATCCTGGCCGGGGCATGGACGTCACGACACGGCACCCACGAATCCTCTTCAGCAGTGTATCCGGCCCAGGAGACCAGGAACCAAAGACTCCCACCTCGGAATTTGGCATCCAATATGCGCCGTACCTCGTACTCCTGTCCTTCTGCAGAGACCGCCGGAGGAGCTTTCTTTACCCCCCCTTTTGCCGGCTTCAGGAGATTGCAGTGGAATACTGGGTGGATCCGAAGAGAGCCTGGAAGGCGCAATTTGTAAGCCACCGGGTTAATCCGTTTTATCACTTGATATGGACCGATATATCGGGGGTGGAAAACACTCCTCAGTTTGAAACGGATATTCTTAGTGGATAACCATACCATGTCTCCTTCCTGATACTGAGGTCCTGCCACACGATGTTTGTCTGCCCATTTTTTGTATGTCAGTTTCGCTTTTCCCAACTGCTTCCGTACTAGCACGTGTCCTTCGCGCAACAACCTCATTCGGTCGTGAACCGATGGTTGATTACTCGCCCCTCTGGGCACGATTATGGGTAGGACGTTGGCGTGGAAGCCGTAATTGGCTGAAAAGGGAGATGTTCCTATGGAACTGTGCGTTGTGTTGTTATAGGACAGTTCGGCCATCCACAGCAAGGAAACCCAAGAGTCCTGTGCCTCCTTAGCATAGCATCTCAGATATTTCTTTAATGTTTGATTAAGTCGTTCCGTTTGCCCGTCTGTCTGCGGGTGGAAGCTTGTGGAAACTGCTGAGTCTATGCGCAGGGAATGGCACCATCCTTTCCAGAAACTGGCGATGAACTGAGGGCCTCTGTCGGACACTATGACTCGCGGGACGCCGTGAATCCGCACCACATGTTGCAACAATAACTGGGCTGTTTGACTAGCCGTGGGTAAGTTTTTGCACGGGATGAAATGCCCCATCTTGGTTAGGCTATCTACCACCACCAGGATGGCTGAGCACCCTTGATCCACCGGGAGTCCTGTTATAAAATCCATGCTAATGTTCTGCCACGGTGAACGTGGTGTGGGCATGGGACAGAGCAGTCCCCTAGCTGAGGCGCTGTTCGATTTCCCTCGGGCGCAGTCCTCACATCGGGATACCCATTCCGTGACGTCTGAGACCATCGAATCCCACCAAAACGATCTTTTCATCAAAAGGATGGTCTTCTGAACGCCCTGATGTCCTGCTAACAGCGATTTATGACACCACTCAAAGGCCTTTTTCTGAAGAGACCGTGATGGTACAAACAGACCATTCTGTTGAAAAGGCAGACCCTGCCGGATCAGTCGATCCGGTCTTTGTTCAGCCCATCGGCCCCAGGCCTCGGGGCTCTTGTAGTTTCGTATGTCATCCAGATAATTCTCTGCCTTGATGGTGCAGAGGACCTTGGCTGGAGGTATGATTGCCTCTTCGGGTGCCTCCAAGGCCCCTTCTGTGGTCCACACCCTAGATAGCGAATCCGCTTTCCGGTTATCCACCCCCGGTCTGAAGGTGATAACAAAGTTGTACTCCTCAAAAAAAAGCATCCACCTCATCTGTCGGGGAGACAGGTGTCTCGCAGCCTTTAGGTATTGTAAATTCCGATGATCGGAATATACGGTGACCGGAAATCTGGCACCCCACAAATAGGGACGCCACTCCTGAAAAGCCTTCTTAATGGACAACAACTCCTTTTCGGCTATATTATAGTTCTTTTCCGCGGGGAGCAATTTCCTGGATAGGTAGGCTACCGGGTGCAGCTGCCCAGTGTCTTTGTCTCTCTGGGAGAGGATGGCCCCAATGGCCTCATTGGAGGCATCAGCTTCCACTATGAATGGGGTATCGAGCTGAGGGTGACGCAACACCGGAGCCGTAGTAAATGCTCCCTTGAGATACCCGAAAGCCTGGTCTGCTTCGGGGGTCCAAACAAACGGCACTCCTTTTCTGAGTAGCCGGGTAATCGGGAGGGCAATACTGGAAAACCCATGAATGAAGCGTCTATAGTAATTAGCGAAGCCCAGGAAACACTGGACTTCCCTCACATTACCTGGCACTGGCCACTCCTGCACCGCTTGGATTTTCCGTTCGGCCATACACATACCCTCAGGACGCAGTATAACTCCCAAGAACTCGACTTCCGACACCCCAAACTCGCATTTACTCAGCTTGCAAAACAGCCTATGTTTCCTCAAAACCTGTAACACTTGTTTCACGTGTTCCTGATGACAGCTCTTGGCCTCTGAGTAAACCAAGATATCGTCTATGTACACTATAACAGTTCTGTCTATGTACTCTCGCAAGACGTCATTTAGAAAGTACTGGAATGCCGCCGGGGCGTTACACAACCCGAACGGCATCACCAGGTACTCAAAAAGCCCATACCGGGTTTTAAACGCCGTCTTCCACTCATCCCCTTTGCGAATGCGCACCAAGTGATAAGCCCCCCTGAGATCTAGTCGGGTATATATCTTGGCCTCACGCACTTGATCCAACAAGACGGGGATGAGTGGCAACGGGTATCTGTTGCGAACGGTGTTCTTGTTCAGCATGCGATAATCACAGCAGGCTCTCAATTCCCCATTCGCCTTATTTATGAAAAATAACGGTGACGCCGCCGGGGACCGGGAAGGACGAATAAACCCTATCTCTAGGAAGTGATCCAGGTAATCTCTGAGGTGTTTCGTCTCAGGTTCCGAGAGAGCATACACCCGACAGGTGGGCATGCTGGCTCCCTCCACCAGATCTATCTGGCAATCATAAGATCTATGAGGTGGAAGTGATTCGGCCTGAGATTTGCTGAAAACATCAGCGTAAGTAGCGTATTCCCTAGGTAGACTCACTTCTTTTTCTGCTGCTGTAGCGGCGACAAAAGGGCAAGCTAAAGCAGCAGCCCCGGAGTCCTTCCCCTGAATGCAAAGGTCGTTACAGAATTCTGACCTGAAGAACACTGTCTTCTCTTTCCAGTCTATCGTTGGGTTATGAAGACAGAACCACGGCATACCCAGGATCACCTCATACTGAGGAGCCTCAATAATGTTTAAGGCTACGGTTTCGACGTGTCTCCCTTCTTCCGTTCTGGTTGTTAGGATTAGGTCCTCTGTTTGTTCAATGAGTAAACCTGAAGTAAGCGGCTTTCCGTCTACCGCCAATACTTCTTCTGGAATCTCCCTAGCCACCTTAGTAATACCCAACTGTTCCACCAACCCGGAATGTATGAAATTACCCGTCGCTCCTGAGTCCAACATGGCTTTCACCTGAGAAAGGCTACGGCCGTTGTCCAACCACATAAACAACTCTATGTGTCTTTCGGTTTGTCCCTGTTGCGTGGTAGCCAACGAAGGGATTCTCCAGGGTTTGCCCTCCGACGTCTCTGGAGCTTCCTCGGCCGCCGAGCCCCCTTCAGGACTGGTGACTACTGCTATATTTTTTCTATAGCGATTGTTTCCCCCTGGTTTCTTGGGCCTAGCCCGGCATTCTCGAACATAATGTCCTTTCTTCCCGCAATACATACAGAGCCCCTGAGTTCTCCTGCTCTCTCTTTCCGTACGAGACAATGAGGCACGAATGGCACCTACCTCCATGGGTTCTGGTGCCAGGTCGGTACCTGCCGTCTCTTTCTTGCCTTTTTCTCCCCTAAACCTATCTCCACCTCTATCTGATATGCGCCCATCTAACCTTAGAGCCAAGCTGACCAGAGCGGCACATGTACGAGGTTGAGGGTCTATGCGGGCTATGACGTCTTTTAACTCATTACAAAGCCCTTGGTAGAAGAGTGACATCCTTTTTTCTTCAGGCCAATCGGCTTCTGCCACCAGCCGATTGAATGAGGTCAAGTACGTCACCAATTCATTCCGTCCCTGTCTTAGTTCTAACAACTCCCTGTCTGCACTGAATGTCGTCGTGCGTCTGTCGAAAACTCCTTCCAGAGCGACCCTAAACTCGTCCCAATCGGACAATATCGGATCGTTGTTCCTGACCAATGGCACTGCCCAATTGGCTGCATCTCCCGCCAAATAAGAGATGGCAAACGCCACTCTTGAGTGGTTGTTCGGAAAAGAGGATGGTCTACAGGAAAAATGCATCAAGATCTGCGTTAGAAATACCTGAATTTTCTGGGGGTCTCCTGTATATCTTTCAGGGTTGGCTAATGGTATGGGTGAGGGCACATTTACATGTATAGGATTAGATCCTGTGCTGACATTGAAGGGGTTTCTAGACAACCTGTCTACTTGATCTCTTAATGCGGCGGTTTCTACTCTGGAGGCTGACAGTTCCTGCTGAACTGCTGCTAGTGCCTGCAAAACTTCCTCCATACTGTGGCCCTATATTCACCCCCCGAACCGGGAGGAGTATTAATACGTGGGTGCGTAATTCTGTCACGATCCGTCCACGGTCCAGTACTCCTCAGGATTCGAGCGATGCCATATGGGATCCACCTCTTGATATCCCCAACTCCTGCACTAAAGGCACGGAGGTATAGAGCGATCAAGTGAGGGAAGGGAAGGAAGGGAACAGCGGGGAGTAGAACCTGTAACGAAAAAATACACAAAGCAATACCTATATCTCTGTAATGCTACTCTCATTCCTTCTCGCTAACCTCAGACCCATTCTGTGGGCTAACCCTCTGGAAAGACACCGCCTTTCCGCCTATGCCAACATTAGATTACTATCACACATCTTTTTTCTTTTCATGAAAGCATAGGTATATTCTGAGGATATAGTTTGAACCTGAGCGTTAACAAGCAGTCCACAACATGAGGAAATAGCAGAGGCAAGAGCTTAAACGTTATTAACTAATACACCTTCTCTCGTCCGGAAAGAGGGCCCCCTCTATCCGTTCCTTTAGAGATTCAACATGACAAAATACTAAATCTGAACTGCTCCCTGTACTGACCAGAGAGTAAGTTACGAAGTCTCGTAGTGAGTAGTACCTCACTGGTGTCAAAAGTCTCGCCACCCCACCTTCCTTTTCGAAATTCCTATTTACTGCCGGAAACAAAGGGAATCGTGGGAGAGTAAGGTGTAAGGTGTGGGTCTGCAAAGTACGACTTTAAACACCTCTAACACTCACCCTAGCGCTATGGAAACAAGAAAAACTAAACACTAGGAATCCTGTTACCCGCTCACTGGCACGGTAACTTTAAGCAACTTAGACTCCAGCTGCTCGTTCTTGGGCCCGGAACGGACTCTTAGGGTCTGACTCGGTTCTCTCCTGTCCAGGAGAATGTTGCACTTATCTGTACTCTGGGAGCCTCCTCCGAACGGCGTCTTCCTTCGACGGAGAACCCGCGGCCCTGTCTCCGACTCGCTCGTTTCTTCTCCGCGACTTCTATCGGATGCAGGTTCCACGCCTTCTGTTTCGACTTCTCCGGGATAACGCGAAGGCGAGGACGCTTCTCCCACTGGCTCAACGACGGACGTGCTTCCTTGAATTACGCACAGCGTCCATGGGGCGTCTCTTCGGTTTTGTAGGCGTGACTCCTCCCCTCCCGCACCGGGGGCAGGCTGGGACTTGTAGGCAATGCAGGCGCGCGATTCCAGCGCTTGTGCTCTCGGCTTCCTGACAACCTGTTCCACTGTAAGAACTGCGGAAGTTCCAACCCTACTCCTCTCGGGAGAAAGAATCCAAGCTGTAGGAGTCGCAATCCGACAGAGGTCAAACCCAGTTACAGAATCCGTGCCTGTGAAAATTGGTTCCTTTGAGGATTTACAAAAAGATTTAGTGTGTGATTCAAGCCCACTTGTGTAAACTCAATTGTTCAATCTCTAGTACTCCGAAGGGAATTAAGTTTCACACAAATGATGAGGATCTGGTCTTTAAATTGACTAAACAGAAGAAAGAAAGCGCAGAACTGATTCCCTTGTTAACGAGAGACGATCTGCCTTTGGAAGTAAAAATTATTGTGAAGACGAATGCTGAATTCCAGTGATTTCTGCAATATAATTTGAGTCCAGAAACTATTGCAGGAATCAGTTATTTAATTGATTTGATGATTGAGAAAGGAATCCTGAAGGAAATGATGGGGAATCCATGTAACTCTCCTAATATGCGTTTAAAGAAACCCAACGGTAAATATCATATGTTTCAGGATTAGCACAAAAGTAACCATATTGTTGTCTCATGTTGTCCCGTGGTACCAAATCCTGCAGTAATCCTGTTCCAAATTCTATGTGAAGCTGAATGGTTTTTGGTCATTGATTTGTGTCAAGTCTTCTTTTCCATTCCATTGCATGAGGACAGCCGTGCTTTTTCTGTTTTTTTTCATTAAAAAAAGAAAATGTTTAGGGAAGATAATAAGTAATTTACTGGTCCTTATGATGAAGGAGCAGGTTTACTTAGGCTCAATTTGAGCTGTTTTCTGCCGGGCAGATAAGTTGTCTACTATGCAAAGCCCTGCAAGTTTCAAGTATAAAGGTTGCAAAACCCAGCAAGCTATTTAAAGGGATTGCCACTCCTGTTTAATCAGTTTTCCAAGACTTACATTTGTTGTTATCATGGGCAAGCACTTGTTTAGTTCACGGGTTCGTAATGGGGGACATAGGTGCCATTCGCCTCCTGTGACTGCAAAATATCTCCAAGAGATGGGGAATCTTTGTCTGTAGCCTATAATCAACATTGCAGAAGGAGTCCCCCGTCTAAGGCTTCTCCTATATCTTCAGCTGGTTCCTATTGGTCGGTCTCCTCCCCCTTATCTGCCTCTTCTTGGACGTCTCTGGAGTATTACGAAGAGAAAGTGGGGGTTCCAGCTGACTCCTCCACTACATGTAAATATGTTCTTAAGGAAGTTTTAAAGCCTGTATTATCTTACTTCTCTATGAACCTCCAGTTATCAGTTGAGAAAGATCAACCTTCCATAAGTAGAGATTAGTTCAGTCAGTTTTAGAAGCCTTCATTTCCTAAGGTTCCAGTGATTCCAGCTATCCAAAACCTTTAAAACATTTATGGAGGGACCCAGACAAAGTCTTGGTGCCTAGATTCATGAGAAGACTATATCCATGGGCGAAGGAAGAAACTGAGTTACCACAATCTATTGTAGTGGATACTCTTTAACAAATCTGATTGGAAAACCATTTTTCTTAAGGAGGATGTAATATCAGCAGACCAGGTTGATAGGAAGATGAAGCATCAAAGAGGATCATGCAGGCCTCAGCATGACTTTAAGATCTGAAATTGATTCAGTCTGTGCATCTCAGTCCTTCGTCAAGTATTTTAAGGCATTATCCTTTTACATTCAAGAAGGTGAACATTTGCCACAACTTCTGGGTCACATGGAGATACAGGTCAGGTTCCTCTCAGAAATCATGGTTCACAACCAAAGGGCCCCTTCTATGGCTTGGGGGGTGGAAAGTCGAGGCAGCCCTGAAGAATTACCTCCTAAGAATGCCTTTTCCCGGTAGTAAACCTTTTGCAAAGGGATTGGAGAAGGTGCTAAAAAAGGTTAATCAAATGTCAAAACAGACACAACCTTTCTGCAACAGGCAGAAATTTAAGGAAGGAGATAAGAAAAAGTGTGACTGTTACAGGAGGAAAAGAACAGACTTGCCCTAGAACAGAGCCCTGTTTTAACCTATGGGTTCCCAATCAGGCGCTTCACCTCACCAGTCTGGTGGTTTGAAACAGAACTCGTGGCTAAGGTGGGACTCATTCCAATCCTGTGGGAGATTGCCTTCTCCAACTTCAGCATACTTGGAAGGAATAGATTTCTGACTGATGGGTTCTGCAAATTCATTCACTGTAATGCATTAGATGTTTCACCAGAATTGCAGGACCCACACTTTGTTTAAACACCTTGTCCTTCGGAAGCAATAAATAGAAGGCATTGCAGGACAGCATCTCTTCACCACTGGACAAAAGGTCTTTAATTGAAAACCCCTTTCTCGTGAGAGGTTATGATGCTATTTATGGGTATTCCTCATCAAGATTGTTTCTGGCAAATGCGGGATAATCATAAATCTATTATTCAACATGTGCATCTCAACTGTGGGGCGTGGTCAAGCAAGATGGCTGACTGGATGCTCCTTGCAGTGCTCCCACTGCACTAATCTGAAGCCCTCATGATCCTGGGCCTGAGGTCTGCCGTGGCCCCTAGCTGTGAAGGCAGGGCCATGTGCCTTGGGTGGACTCAATGCTGCATGTAAAAGAAACTGTCTCCAGGCTGGTGAGTGCTTGGAAAGGCAGGGGCTGGCCAAAGGTGTCAGAAGATGAGACGACTTACTAGCGACGGTTGTGTGAGTCCAATAGGGGGCAGCAGTGGACCACCTTGCGCTGGCTCAGACTTTGCTGAAAAATAGTGTCTATCAGACCCCAGAAGTGATTCCCTGTCAAGACTCGATGGTCCCCTGCAAAGATCAGGCCCTGTACAGTGTCCATGAGGGTCTGGAGCATACTTGCCCGGAGTGTGTCTGCTTTAGGCTAGCGCTGCGAGCACACTTGTCTGCAGCGACAGTTTCTCCCAAGAGGCCCTTGCTGTTGGGGGCTGCGCTGGGAGTCGGTGTTCCCAAGTGATGATGCCACTGAATGGAAGGGATTACCTTGCTCGGCCCCGAGGACAGAGGAGTCGGGGAGTGCTGTGTGACAGGTGGTAAATGATTGTGAGAGGCAGGAACGGCACTTGGGCGGCTCCGGAAAACCCCTGCTTGTCACATAGGGTTGACGGGGAAGCCCCTTCAGATTCCCAGCTGCTGATGCAGCCTTAAATAGGGTATAGGAGTTGTGAGCTGCCAAGGAGGCACCAGGGGCAGAGAGGAGTCCCAACTAGTCCCCAATGACCAAGTAGAGGCGGAAAGGGGCAAAAGTGCCTTGCTCACCCACAGATTCAGGAGCAGGACTGTGCAGGCCACAAGAGGGAACATTGTGCCTTGCTACTGATTGGCATCAACCCAAAACAAAGTATACTGATTGCAATACTGTGATATTGGTCCAGCTGGCCCCCGCGGTCTGTCCCCTAATTTTGTGCTGTGGAGGGTTTCATTGAGTCCTCCTGGAGAGTGCTTTGACATCTTTTTGATGTGAGGGGTGATCCCTCAGAGTGAATGCTGGCAAAACTGGCCTCCGGCTCCCCAACCTGCATTGGGACCACCAACAACATGCTGTAAGATCGAGTGTCCAAGCCCACGCAAACTAGCAAAATTGTAAACTATACTCACAGCATCCATCCAGAGGGTCCAGTCAGATTCGAGTCAGCGGAGGGCCCGAATGAAGGCACGTGAGCTTGGCTCCATCTCGGCCACATCTCTTGTGGAGCTACTGTTGGCGATACAAATCTCACGTGACAAGATGGTCACTAAAATCAAATCACAATTGAAGTCAGGTTACTTTTGGCAAACTTATGGAAGGTTGCGGACCTTGTTACCATCACAGAACAACACGTGGACACCCTACAACAGGAGGTGCAATGCAGCACTGCTCCTACTCTCCAGAAGCTGACGGCCCAATTGGACAAACAAATAGAAGGGCAATCTAAGATTTTTGGGTTTACCGACAAGGGCGGTGGGGCAATCAACAGTACTGTTTTTTGGGAAATTAATTTCTACCGCCCTTCTCAATCAGAGACTATCCAAGTTTTTCAGTATTGAAAGAGCCCACAGGACACTGGCCCTCCTGCCAAAACCTGGAGCCCCACCAAGAGCCATGATTGCCCAACTGTTTAGTTTTCATGACCATGACGCCATTCTACAGTGTGTTGGGATACATAGCCTGCTGCTGTTTAAAGGGAAACCCATCTCAATATTTTTCAACTACATGCAAAAAGTGCAGTAACAACGGAAGACTTTTATATCCATCAAGAAACGCATGAGAGATTTAAACATGAAATACAGTCAGATTTCTCCTGTGAAACTGCACGTTTGGCATGAGAGAAAGGTGTTGTTCTTTTTTAGTTCGGGAGAGACCAGCGAGTGGTTGGACACTTTTGTAAGGAACACTAGCCAAGACACAGGACCGCAGGGATCAACTCTGCCGAGCAGAAAAAGACAATCTGTCCGCCTTCGGAGACAAAAAGGGCAACGGAGGAGCCTGGACGATAATTGACAAGGTGGAAAAATTGTGGTTGCTCAGATGGTACCCTTCAAGTCACTGATGTAGTGCTGGATTTGAGCGACTCGTTTCAGGAACGTCGAAGTGACCCGGGCACAGCCAGTGATAGCACAGGCCTGGAGTGATCCCTGTGCTATGTCCACCTAACTGTGAGCATTGGCTACCCCATGGGGAGTGTGCCTATCAGAGAGACTGCTAAGCCTTCCTGGCTGAGCAGGAGATGGTGACCGATGCTGCCTGAACTATAGACTGATCGGTTTTGGGTGCTCTGGCCTGACTCGTTGTTAGGTGTGGGGGTGGGGGGGGTTGGTGTGTTAAGACATATCAAGATTAATTTTACTATATCGAAAAAATGTCAGTGGGAGAGAACTGGGAGAGAGGCAAGTAGACACAGAGAGGGTGCTTGAGTGCTTCTGCCTCACACCTTCTTCTCAGACCTGGCCTTTAGCGTAGCACAAAGTTTCTATTAGAACTGAACTTTTTTCA
The DNA here is from genome assembly GCF_964204655.1 of Triturus cristatus. Lineage (NCBI taxonomy): Eukaryota > Metazoa > Chordata > Amphibia > Caudata > Salamandridae > Triturus > Triturus cristatus. Next base: position 674,086,422 of record NC_140585.1, read on the forward strand.
TTTTGATATAAGGTTGTGGTAATGGGGCGGAGAAAGTTAGCTCCTGACTGGCCAGTTGATGGACGGGAGATTTAGCTCAAGCTTCCCATGGGGAGAGGGGGAGTAGGGGAGGTGTTTTGCTTTTAAAGGTTTGAAAGGTTGTGGGATTACATGCTGCTCTTGTACACTGTGGTCCTGGTTGCTACTCTTGGAGTGGTGGCCAATAGCAGCAAATGGCGTGGCAAATAACTAGGCTTATGATCTGGAATATCAGGGATATTGCCCAATTTGAGAAGTTTAGAAGAGTGCAGGCCTATCTGAAATGTTATAATGTGTCAATGTTTTATTTTACAAGCAACACATGCTTGGAGGATTGCATTACTAATCTCTGGATGCGGTGGAGGGAAGAACAGTACGCCACCTCATACTCTGGGTATCCCTGGGATGCGCTGATATGGGTGGCCCAGGGGTCTCATTCCACCACATAAGACATGTTTCCCTCCCCTTCCAATAGAAAGTTTGTCTTACTTGGCTTACTGTTAGCAAAACTCCGTATAGCCATAAAATGGCTGGCAGCGGAATCCCCAGGGCATGTGGACTGGCTCAGGGATGTTTCTGAATGGGTGACAGCTGAGGAGATTCAAATGAAGCATGTCCTCAGAGATGAAAACCTAGAGGATGATTTAAGAGCTTGGACAGTCAGTTGTCTGATTTAAAGGAATCCCCAGAGGGTGTGTCACTTGGGGAACCAGCTCTAGGATGTACTTGATGGCCACACTGTTACTGGGGAGGAAGGATGGAATCTAGGTCCCATGTGGGAATGTATTCTGAAATCGAAGACTGATTAATAATATGCTAATGTGATTGCTTCAACTGTCTCTGGGGCCATGTACGAGAGCATGGGAGGGATGTCAAAATGCCAATGTTCTGTTTAGTGCTGATGCCAGTTGTATTCTGAGACCTCAATAAAGATCATTTGAAAAATAAAATGTAATTCCAACTGTACACTTCAAAGTGAATACATTTCAGCAGGTCTTTTCACTCATTTTCATCAGAGATTTACTAACAAAGGTTAGCCTGCAGGACGCATATCTGCATGTTCCTGCAGCTTCTTGTTCTCAGAAATTATTCAGGTTTTCTGTGGGGATCAACATTGGCAGTTTCCCCAGTCTCCACAATTTTTCCAGGTCTTGTCTTAGGTGTCCTTCATTCTTGAGGAATAATAGTCCCTCCTTACCGGGAGGAGCTGCTAATCCAAGCTGTGTCTTAAAACAAGTCCTTAGACTACACAGCCTTGATATTGTGGACTCTCCAGGATTTTAGATTTTTGATCAACCAATCAAAATCACTCCTTCTACTACCGCAGAGACTGGAGTATATAAGGGCGGAGTTTTCAATACAGTCCAAGGATTAGTCATGCTTACGGATTCCAGGAGAATGAAGCTGAGGAGTCTTGTACAGGAATTGATTGGGAGTCGAGGAGTTATGGCAAGAGACTGCCTGTGGATCCTGGGGAATATGATACAAGACATCCCTCTGTTCTGCCTTTATAGCTCATGTTTTACGGGAAGGGGATATTTTTCCTCATTTTCCCTTGTCCTTTTTTTTTCTTTTGGGTAGCAGCATTGAGCATCGTGGCATGGCCTCCTCTCCATCTGGTCTAACTGGTTCACCACATCAATTCCAATAAATTTGAGCTTGGTGCACTTCTTATCCAGTACCAGCCGTTGTGTGATACCGCTGCCAAGCAGAACCAAATTTGAAACAAAGTGGAATGGCGCACCCAGAGATATATAAGTCCACATATATTTGGTTTTGTAAAATATATTCTTCCTTCATTTAATGCTAAAGATATATCGAGGATGTGAGGCAAGCGTGTACCTTTAATACAGATTCTGGTATTAACTTGGGGCACACTACTACCCCATTTAACACTAGATCAATTTCGAATCTTTATCATAAGCTCGGGATTTGCCAGACTTCTCCGAGGAACATGGCTATTTCTGAATCGAATTGTACCAGACATGGCCAGTGAATATGGATATTACTAAATCAATTTGTGAAATCAGGAAACAATAATTATTAAGACATGAGAGCCCTGAAGAAGTTCAGATGTCTTTTTGAAAGAAATGCATTGGCTGGATGTTCTTTTCATGGATTTTATGCAATACATGAGAATTAAATAAAAGAAGAATATTGTTTACAAAACCAAAGATTTGTGGACTTATATATCTCTGGGTGCACCATTGTACTTTGGGGACATCACTCTAGTTCTCTCTCACCTGGAAAAACACCCATGTTAGCCTTTAGAGGAGGTATCTGAAAGGTTTCTGACCCTGAAAGTATTTTTTAAGGTTGCTATAACTACCACCAGAAAGAGGTTAGGAGAGTATATCATTTGGACCCTTATCTAAGGGTTTTCGATGTTGGAATGAAATAATATTCATAACTTTATTTCGACTTCAAGTCCTAAAATAATACAATAAGGTGCAAATCTTGATTAAAAGCTGGGTATAAGCAAACATAAATATAACAATAGTATGACAGAGTCTGCCATCTCTTCATTCGCACTCGGCGCTCTTGCAATCCACTGTGATTCTACTTCAGCCTAATACAAGTTGATAGAACTCATAACATCAATGTCTAATCGGTAGCCCTTTGTAAAGTGCGCATTGTGCGATAACATTATTTACAGTTGAATGCAGTCAGACGTTATTCATGTTAGCTGCTTATGTCCAGTGCCATCTGGTATTATGCATTTTACAAGATGAAAATAGTTAAATACAATATAAAAGGTAAAACCAAGATAAAAAGCATCAATACATGAAATTCATCGGAATTCATCAAATCTGTTAAAAGTACATTAAACCATCAGAATTTGAAGGATATCAAATTCATCTTAAATGTACGCACAAGACATTTTCTTTGAAGATAAGGAAAACAAGGCCTATCTAGAGTACTTGTGGCTTCAATTAGTATTCGCTCTCCGAGCCCTCTGAACAAGCAAACAATGGCCTAGGATCAGACTTCAAAATTCTCAAAGTGGTTCTATAGTTATCAGTTCCCACTAGCTTGCCGATAGGAACCAGCCAATTTTTCCTCTGGGTCGCTAATATTGGTCAGGCAAACATTGCAAGTGCTATGGTCTCTTTATGATTTTCACAGCCAGTGCAACTGAGGTAAGCCTTGTTCCTGCGATTCCATTTGCTGGTAAAATCGTTCAGAGGCAAAATAGCAAATCTAAATTGAATATACAACTTTCTGTCCCCAAGTGTTCTATAAAATTGAGGTAGCCTTCCAAGAAGCGATCTAATTTGTGGGCCGTGAAATCTAAAGTAAGCTTATCCCAAGCCATGCTACTTATTTCCTCCTGGGACACCCACCCCCAGCAAGCATTCTTCACATGACATTTCCAGGGGAACAGGGCGGATCGTTGACCTCCCATAAATCACCCATTCCAATAGCTAAAAGCAAGTTCTTAACACTTCTCAGCCAACTAATTTTATATTGGCTGTATCCCTGGATTTTACATCCTCCATTGCACAAGCATATGGCAGAAGTTCAGGTGTTGTCTTGATCCTCAGCCAAAACAGCAAGGGACGCAATCTTGCTTTAGAAACAAAGGAGTGTCTGCCCATATCTAACATGAGAGGAGAAGAGGGGTACTCTGGGGTGGCACCCCTTAGCTTCTAAGAAATGTATAATCAAGGCATCTGATAGAATATTCATTTCTGTGGCTTCAAAGCTTTATCCAAAAATAAATTCTACCTTCTACAAGGAACAAGAAATAATTCTCCCTGCATTACAACGGGAAGGGATTACCACAGACCTATGATGACACCTCTTTGAGGTGGTATAAGGTGGTATAAGGGCAGCAGAGTTCAGACATTCTGACAGTCTATTCATTAAGTTTATCCCTGTGAAAAGAGGAGAGCAATCCTCTTCTTCCACTCTAGCAAACTGGATGAAGATGGGTATTTTCTCAAGTTATCAGGCAGTAGTTAAGGACATACCAAATGGCATCAAGGCATATTCTGCGAGGGGTATGGCAGCCTCTTGGGTAAAGTGGGCAGGTGTTTCCATCTGGAACTTTTGTGTCACACTTAAGACTTCTTATGGCTCAAAGCTCCGAGTTATTTTTTGGTTCCCAGCTAATCATAGGATCAGTGTCAAGTTAGGTGCCCTATTGGGCAACTTGTTTGCCATTATGCGTAGGATGAGTATGCCAGATATGTTTTTAAATTGGATCAGGCTTCTCTACACCGAGCCAGTTGATAGAATTAAAGTGAATGGGCAGATATCAGAATCAGTGCAGATTAGACATGGAACACGACAGGGTTGTCCGCTCTCCCCTCTACTTTTTACTATAGCATTGGAACCCCTGGCCTGTAAAGTCTGACAAAAATATGCAGACGCTGCACTTCGATTCCATCAACGCCAAATAGGGTTATCACTGTACGCAGACGACATGGTGCTGTACGTGAGATACCCACAGCACAACTTGTCACAGCTCCTGAGGGAATACATTCAATTTGGGGGGTTCTCGGGCCTCCATATCAACTGGAAAAAATCCACTATCCTCCCCCTTACTGAGCATACGCAAAAATGCTCCCTATAATACCCCCTGGAGTGGCAGGCAGACCCAGTAAAATATTTAGGCGTCTGGATTCCCAGGGACCCGGCGGTAGTCATAAGCCAGAACTATGGGAGAGCAATTGTCAAACTTGAGGAGCAAGTAGACAAATGGATAAAACTCCCCCTGACACTAGCAGATAGAATAGCCATTATAAAAATGGTTGTACTACCAACATTTTTATACTTCTTTACCAACATCCCGATCACTCTACCGCAACACTTCTTTAGAACACTACAAACACATATTACCAAAATGGTGTGGGCGCGAAAACAAGCAAGAATCAGTTGGGACACGCTGTCACTCCCGTATAATCAGGGTGGGTTCGCCGACCCCGAATTTCAAACTTTATTATTTATGTGCGCAGTCACATTACGCCCACTACTGGTATCATCCAGTGCAATACCTGTCTCATTTGGCCGTAGAAGAGGGCGATGCCTACCCCATACCACTATGCCATATATTACCGCACAATCGCGGGGATGTCCCTCGCTCTGAAATCAACACCATACAGGCCACCACGGACGCATGGCGACAACTAGGAAAAATGACTAATAAACTATCACTATATGCCCCTGCCATACCACTTTCTAACCACCCTGCGCTGACAGCGGCGCAAGACGCTGGAAGCATCATTATGCTACGTGACGTAGGTATTATTACAATGAGTGATTCGTACATAGGAGGGCACTTTTTGGAATTGACCGCCTTACAATACATTACCAACCAATCATTACTGTTTCGCTTCATTTATGATAGGATAAGAGTGGCCATCAAATCGTTATACCCCAACTTCCCTGAGGAACCCCCAGCCCTGGCCCCACTACAGACGATAATAACAGAACCCAAAAGACGTCACCTGGTAGCCCGACTATATCACGCAATGCAGATAGAATATACACAAACCACTACCAGAGCCTTAGTACGATGGAACCAGACCCTGCCCACGCCACTAACACAAGACGACTGGACAATTTGTTGCAGCCTCACAGACATGCTGACACCGAACGGCAACTTACACATAATTCAGGCCTACCACACACCCCAGAGGCTATGGAGACAGGGTCTACGGGCGGAGCCTGTCTGCCGCAGATATGGGATGCAGGAAGCAGACTTCACACACATAGCATGGAATTGTGGGAAGGTGAGAGAATATTGGGTACGTGTAACAGAGATTTTGAGGGAGGTCATACAATGGGAGATTGAGTGCTCTATACAGGTGTGCATTCTGGGTCTGATCTGCAAGATACCACCAGCGAGGAAGAAGTTGTTGGCGATAGCACTGCTCATGGCAAAGCGGAGGGTGTCCATACACTGGGACAGTACATTATGCCCTACGCCCAAGACATGGCTGAAAGATCTAGGGCCATATGTAGGTAGCTGCACATTTACCGACTCATAAATACCGAATTTTACCGATTCGGTATTTATGAATCGGTAAATGTGATGTAGGTAATCAATTGGTAAAATGTACCGATTCGGAAAGGGTCGGAAATTTAGAATCGGTATTTACCGATTCGGTAATGAGGCATACCTTCCCATTGATTCCTATGGGCCAGGAGGCCCATAGGAATGAATGGGAAGCCAGTTACCATTACCGAATCGGTAAATACCGAATCGGTAATGGGGGAGGCAGTATGATGGGTGGCAGGGTGTCACATTGACACCCTGTTGCACCCCTGATTCGTCCATGTGTGCACATGTGGCGCACATACATGCCCTAAGGGCATGTATGTCTGCCACATGGCACTTTGACATCAGCAAAATGTCACGTTTTGCTAGGTATTCGGTATTTATCACCAACCTATATTTGGTGGTAAATACCGAATTCTAATTCCTACCCGTCACTCATTTGAGTGTTACCTACATCTCATTTCAGGATTCGGTATTTACCGAATCGGTAATTTTACCGAATCGGTAATTTTACCGATTCGGTAAATTACCGAATCCTGAAATATGCCCCCTACATAGCAAATGCCTAAATACCGGTCGGTAACGGGATATTTACCGAAAATCGGCCGTTACCGACCGGTATTTGGCTTCCTACATATGGCCCCTAGTGTATTGCAGAGACACTCACAAGACATATGAGAGGGAGCTGCCGGCCAGGTCACGTCCGAATGACTTTTGGGCACCCCTTACTGCTTACTTACTGGAGCGCAGTGATAATGCATCATAACCTACTCTAAACCCGGTCACTCTGGTAGGAGGATATATCTGTTTTAGCTGTATCAAGCCTCTATGTGTATCCTCTCTATGCAAACACTGCTCACCAATGTATAATGTACCATGACTCAATGTTGCTGTATTGTTATTACTGAATTAAAAAAAATATAAAAGTTAGGTGCCCTATACATCTTTCTGGTTCCTTCTGGCACATGACTGTATATGTTTCGTTTTGCATGTGTTCTATACGTTGGCATGTGGGAGAGAGAGGTGAAAGCTCAAGTCTGGTTTAATTGAATACAGTGATTGAGTGACAATAAAAGAGTTTCCCTATTGTAGAAATTGAAGTGGTCTTTTAGGCTGATAATGACATTAGTGCTTTGGCATACCTCCAATAGTAAGGAATGTAACGTGGATGGAAAAAGAGGAGGCAAGGTCCGGATTATGTACCGGTAGATTCTTCTTTACTCGTCCCATTAATTGCAACACCCTCTGCCCCTTTCCTTCATCGGCCTCTGCTTAGGGCTTGATATTAAACAGGAAGGGGCATGGGTGAGGGAGGGCTTTATGGGAGGTCCTATGGCCTCCAATAGAAAGTGAAAACAGCTTAACAGTGGTGAACTATAAAGTGAATGGATACCTTCACTCCAACAGTAAGTAATGGGACAAGTAAGGATGAATCGGAGCATTTATCATTTAACTACCAGCCTTGAAGCTATTTTGTCTCCAAATATCAGCTTACCAGTTTTGAAAATACTCATATTTTACTTTTAAATATATCCTTTTCAATTTTTAACTATACCAAATTCAACCAAACAAAAGACTTTCATTTACTAGTTTGGCTGCCTAGCAACAATAGCTCCCGAGCTACTCTCTGGAGAACTCTGCTTTATGCCTTTTGCTACTTAATGTCTCGTTTTTAGAATTTACAAAGCAGGTCAGTCATTTTTTCAGAACAATATTTAGCTAATAAATCACAAAGAGATGACATTACATGAAAGGATTGTCACTGCCCAAGAACCAGACCTCTGAAATGCACAGGAGATTAACAAGTTGTTTTTCGATCAATAGTTGAAGCTCGAATTGCCACATTGACCTGTCTCTTATCGAAAATGTTTTGCACACGGGCAGAGGTCATCAACCTAAGAACGCAGTATATTTATATATGTTGGCATTGTGTAAAATAAAACATATCATGGACATCGAACAAGAACTAATTACACAATTCGATTTATAATAAGGATAAAGGTATGAAGAAAATTATCGTGCACATTAATCACGATATAAGTATCCTTGGCCAGTGTTTACTCCTGCAAAGCAGCCAAATGAAATTACATAATAGTACATCTAAATAAATCTTGCAAAGATTTTCCAGAGTTCATTAATAAGTACACCATATGCATATCGCAGAGGCATGAACTGAAGCACACATATATAAATAGACGGGGGCGAGTAGTGGTAAATAAATGGTTAACATGTAATAAAGCGATTTCTCAGATTTCTTTAGCATTAGGAATAAGCTGAAGATACAGACAATAATAGAAATACTTAGACAATGGTCTAATTGTTGGTCTTGCTTTTACTGGGGTGATTACAGCGTGTACATTGCTGGTTGACATGATGTTTAATGTGATTTTCCCAGATAATTGCTGTACTGGGAGCAGCTATTTTCTCTGGGTTGTTTTTAAACACGTGATGCAACTGTTGAGCACATCTGAGTGTTGTCTAGATGTTTAACTATGATTAACTATGGCAGCATTTGCAATGTATCCTCCAGGATGCAAGACAATTGAACAGCTTTTTTTGTCAGTAGGCTAGGCCATGAACACACTGTTGTGATTCATTTCCATTCTTTTGACAGTTCATTAAAAAATTATAAAAACATCTGCGGCCCCTACAGGAAGCACATGGCCCTCCTTTTGTCATGATAGGACAGGTTTTTGAGCCAGATTGTATGTTTCTGAAAAGTCTAGACCTTCCCCCTTCTGCATTCAACTATGCATTTCATGAGCTTCGAGAATTCATCTTTTTCAACATGAAAAGTTCACTATCATCAATGTATTTGTGTATGTATGTGTATGGTATTTGTTGTACATTGGGTTACTGGTTGACTGGCATGTGAGCCCTAGTTAAGCAGCAGCCACCATCTTAGTGAGTATAAGGCACATGCAAACCCCAAATTACCCTGTGCTCAACCCCTGGTAGCTCGGCACCAAGCAGTTAGTCTTAGCTTTGAGGCAATGTGTAAAGTATTTGTGCAACACTGCAACCAGTACCACAGTCAAAACATCACACGAATAGGATCCCACCATAGGTTAGAATAATAGAGCTTAATTTGACAAATAAAAAAAGACAAAAAGGACAAAAATCCAATCAGTAGAACAAACGTTATGAATGTTTTGAGAAATAAACGGTAAAATAGCACCTAAAAGCAGAAAGCGCCAACCACGGCTATCTAGTCCCACTGGACTAGGTCAACGTCAAAAGATCAGACCGACTGCAATGGAGCATCAATTGAATTAAATTCCAAACTAGTCTGCTGAAGTTTTACGTTCTCAAGTTTTGTGCCAAGAGTCCCGTTTGCATTGGTGATGGTTGCGAAGAGCAAGGAGAGCGTTGCAGGCAATTGTCGAAGTTGTGCGAAGATGGGTAGACTGGAGCTTCGTGTTGGCCGCCCCCCACAGGCTTTTGATGCTGCTTTGCAAAGAGACAGGCCTGCGGCGGCACACAATAAATTCCAGTGCGAGTGGCATGGTCTCTGTGTGAACAGGCATGTTTGCTGTTGCAAAGCACCCAAAAGATTTATGAGCCTGGGAGCCACACCAAGGTTCCAGGACCTGAGAGGCACCAGGAACTCGCTGCAGCTGGGTCCAGAAGTGGTTGGGGGCCCTTTATGTCCTGGAGGCTCAGGTCAGGAGGCCAGCAGACTAGCCCTTTGAGTCACTCTTGGGTCCTGGGTTCAAAATAAAGTTGCAGGTCCAGTCATTCTTCTGCAGACAAGAGAGCAGCAGCTCAGCACAGCAGTGCAGCCATTCCTTTAGAGCAGCAGCCAAGCAGAGTGGCAGTCGTGTAGCAGCACATCAGTCCTTTTTTCTGGAAGAGTATCCACAGGTCCAGAAGTGTACTGAAGAGTTGGTGTCTGAGGTTCTTCTTTTATACATAGTTGTGTCTTTAAAGTGGGGAGAAACATCTAGAGGGATGCATTTGAAGTGAAAAGATGCCCTGCCTTCACTGGCTCCAGCCTAGCTACAGGGGGTATGTCGCCCTTTGTGTGGAGACAGGACACAGACTATTCAAGTTTAAAAGTGGGGCTGTGCTCAGCTCCCCCTCCCATCCTGCCAGTGATGGCTATCCGGTCACACCTAGGGCCCCATTGTGTGTGGCTGTCTAGCAGGAATACACAAAGCCCCACTGCCAACTACACCCAGTCATATGACCAGAGTGAGGCTGCAGGTACCAAATGGCCAAGGCTAGGTAATAACAACTATCTAATAGTGGCATTTTCAGAATTGTAATTGAAAATCCGAGGTCACCATAAGTTAGGATTTTTAAATTTCGGATTCCAGAGATAGCAAACATGATCCAGTTGCCATTTCCCATTTGTAAATTACACTACTAAAGTGTAATAAGGTCATTCCAATGGAGAGGTAGGCCTTGCAGTAGTGAAAAGCAAACGTAAGAGTTTTTCACTACCAGTACATGTAAAACTTAAACCTGTCCGACCTTTTAAATACACTGCACCCTACCCTTGGGGCTGTCCAGGGTCTATGTTAGGGGTGACATATGTATTAAAAAGCAAGGTTTGGGCCTCCCAAAAGGTTTATTTTGTCAGTCATAATGGCAGTTTAAACGGCCCACACAGGTTCTGCAATGGCAGGCCTGAGACATGTTTAAAGGGCTGCTAAAGTGTGTGGTACAATCAGTGCTGCAAGCCCACTAGTAGCATTTTATTTACAGGCCCTGGGCCTGTGTAGTGCACTTTACTAGGGACTTATAAGTAAATAAAAATGGCAATTGGTTATAAGCTAATGTTACCATGTTTTAAGCAGAGAGTACAAGCAGTTTGGCACTGGTTAGCCGTAATAAAGTGTGCAGAGTCCTAAGGCAAACAAAAATGTATCCAGCAAAAATGTGAAGGCAAAAAGTCCGGGGATGACCCTGCAGAAAGTGCCAAGTCCAACAATATTTCTAAAGCACAAATCTAGCCAAAAGGTAGCGGTGTGCTTTACAGTGTAATCTATCTCTAAATCATGAAGGCTTGATCAGCATGCCATAAACCTCTTCAACTGGCCAGGCTGTTTAAGATAAACTCTTTTATTACCCATAACAGATTTCAAATTGGTGACCTAGGCGGTAGCATCTTCAGAACACAATTTTTGTTCCAAAAGTCCCTTTGCAATCAATCACACAAAAAATGTAAAGGTATTCTCATGGCAGGAAAATACATAGCATCTTAGAAGAGAACCAGTAAGGCAATACAGTGGTCTTGGATTTTATCTATTCCACATTATCTTACTGTTTTTGGAGACGATTGAGCACCAATGTTATAACAGAGATTAATGTCATAAAATACATGCTCAACTGTCAAGGGTAGTGAGGCAACTGTGCATCTACTAGGGTACTTAACTCAGAGAATGTATATATGCGCACTGTGAGTAGTTAAGTTGATAACTTGAGAAATATTGAAATTTGAAATTACAGTAAGTGAGTAAATTGCCATAAAAATGTACAACCAGTCTTCTGCAGGACCTACCTCGATATAATCTGCCCATCTTGCCCAAATGTTATTATATCCACTTTTAGTCATCATCATCATCATATATAACTTTATTTCGATCACAGAGATCTTAAAAGGTGCACAGCACTAGAAGAGTATAAAACAAAATGTAAAAAACGTTTCCTTATTTTTCTGAAAAAGACAGAAGTGCCATAAAATAGTTTAAAAAATAGAAAAAGTAAAAACAATAATAAAGTACAGTACTTTATACAATCCATTTAGAGCGCTTAATCCAAAGGGCAAACCAATATTTGGCCGGGGCAAAAACTTTGACCATGTGTGTATCTGTGTACAAGATTCTCACCATCTCTAGGTAATGGCCGGGACCAACCAATCTGCATAACGGAATTATCCACTTTTTCCTCAAAGATATGTAGTTTGGACAGAAAAAGGATAGATGCACAATGGATTCTGGGCTGGCTTTGCATGAGGGACAGAAATCATAATTAAAAGCATTACAGCACCAATTAGCACAAAACAATTTAGTAGGTAAAGTCTTCTATCGAAATTGTAAAAAAAGTTTGCGTGCCAGAGGTGGAACAATTCCGTCTATGGTGTCCTCATAGCGGGAAACAAATTTAAAATTAAGGAACTCCTGGGTCAAACTACCCTCTGGTTTTACCAACCCCTTCCTCAGCTTTTGTTTCCCAGATCATCACTTTACCCTGGCCCTCTGAATAAAAGCCAGACTTTCCGGATTAGACCAGAACGCCTCCATCCAAAGCCACTGCAGTAAGTCCCTCAATGAGCTACACCATGGAATCAAGGTTACCTGGGAGAGTTTCAAAAGACCAAACAGAGCCTCACGGTAAGAGGTAAGCTCTTCATCAGACCACAACCGATACCAGAACATGAGTAATTTATAGTCTAGCTTATGGGCCAGCTTGTCTATGGGCAAAATCCAAGTAGAGAGGAGTCAGAGAGGTACTGGGGGGTAAGTCTAACAGAGATCTAAGGAAATGATTTTCTATACTTGACAAACAATTTGTATTACCTGTGCCCCAAAGTTCTGCTCCATAAAGGCCCCCCCTGGACTTTAATGTTATAGATTTTCAGGGCCGGGGCCACTTGACTAGACAGCATATTTCTATGCATTTTACTGGTGTGGGTGGTCTGCTGGGTTAGCAACAGTTTCACTTTCTCGATATGGGGAGCCCAGTGTATATTGGGGGGTCAGGCATATACCCAGATAATCAAAAACATCTACTTGCTCCATATGGCTGCTTCCTACAAGCACACGTCTTTTGGATGGTTTAGCAGTTCTTCTTTTGAAAATTATATATTTTGTTTTCGCCTCATTTAATACCAGGCCCTGCTCATCGCAGTACAGAGTGAAGTCATTCAGGACTTGTTGGAGGCCTTGCGGGATTTGGAGATAAGAAGGGTGTCGTCGGCAAAAAGAAGGGCAAGTGCTCTTCTTATGCCGATTTTGGGGCCATCACACTCATCTCGTTCTTAGAAATCGACTACCTCATTGATAAAAAGAGTAAAAAGTTTAGGAGCTAATACACATCCCTGTCTCCCTCTAAGTTGAATTGGGAATTTATCTGTTACTTGATTGTTATCCCCCCACCTAACTTGTGCTGTGTTTGATGAGTGCAATCGGATTAAAATATCTAAAAGATTTCCCGGTATGCCCGTCTCTTTTAAAACTCTTCATAGACTGGCTTGTGGAATTAGATCAAAAGCAGACCATACATCAACAAAAAACACATAAAGCTTACCTCCCACAATGGCAAGTTCCTTCCAGTAAATAAAGAGAAGGCAAAAGGCCTGATCCAGGGTGCTGGTTTTCGTGCGAAAGCCTGCTTGGTAATCGCTCAAGATTCGGGACTCTAGGATCCAGTCCTGGATCCTAGCCAAAATCTGCTCACAGAAGATTTTCTGCAAGGAGTCAATAAGGCTTATGGGCCTGTAATATAATAATAATAATAATAATATTAATAATAATAGCATTAGTAGAGCGCAACAGCTACCACAAGCAGAGGAGACCCGGCACTTTGTTGTCAACAGCAGGTAAGGGAGGTCTTGATCAGGCGCATATGGGAAGTCAGGGAGTTCTGCAGTCTGTCTGTCCCCACAATGAAGGACCTACCTCCCATACCGGACTTAGCAAAATGAGGTACACAGAGCAGGTGCTGGGAGTTAGATCATAGTGTGCATTCTTGTTGGTATAGGCAGAGCATTCGCTTAAGAGAGCCCGGGCCAACATCTTGCAAAGCTCGAAAGTCCAGAGTCAGGGACTTAACCCCTATCCTTTTAGCTACAGGTAGCCAGTGAAGTTTTCTGATGTGCGGAGAGATGTGGTGACGGAATCTTGATGACGCATTCTGTACCATCTGTAATCTATTAACCAAATAGGCAGGCAGGCATACCAAGGTAAAGACAGTTTGCATTGTCCAGCCGAGATGTCACAGTAGCATGGACTATGCAGGAATTTCCTCAAACTTCTCAACTTCCCAATGCATGAGGCTGATATATGACAGATTTTGACCGATAAAGAGAGGTCTGTCTCCCATTTGACGCCCAGGTTTTTCGCAGTGTTTGCCGGTAAAGGTAGCGATCCCATTTCTACTGGCCACCAAAGTCCGGCGGGGGGAGGAGATGTCTGGCCGAAGAACAAGACCTCTGTCTTGTCCACGTTAAATTTTAAGCTGCTATTATTCATCCAGCATGAAATGTCCTTCAAACACCCCCTAAATCTAGTAAAAGAATCTGCAGAGTGATCCTTAAAAGAGAACACCAGCTGGGTGTCATCCACATAGGAGATTGCATTCACTTCCCAAGAAGCAATGAGAGAGAAGAGTGGCACCAGATAGGTATTGAAGAGAAATGGGCTCAGGGCACTTCGCACCACAGTGGCTTAGGTTCTGATTGATGGGGTTGGAGAAAGACCCTTTGAGAGCGGTCTTTAAGGTAAGACTGAATCCAGGAGAGTACTACCCCCTGTAAGCCCAGCTGTTTGAGTCTGTCCAGTAGGATTGGGTACACAACCATGTTAAATGCAGCAGACAGATCTAAAAGGACCAGCATCGCTGAAGCCCCTGCGTCTACCGTCATTCTTACAGAATCCGCCACCTCCAACCGTGCAGTCTCAGTGCTGAATGCTAACCAGAACCCGGACCGAGTATCGTGCAAAATGTCATGACCTTCTATAAAATTGGCAAGTTGGCATTGCACCAGTTTTTCCAGCATCTTTGCGGGTGTTGGCAGTAGTGAGATCGGGCGGTAGTTGCTAAGCTATCGGGTCAGCGTTCGGCTTTTGTAATAGGGGTAGTAACAAAGCATGTTTACAAATATCAGGGAAAATGCAGGTGGAAAGCGAGGTACTCCAAATGTGATATAAAACAGGGTTAATCAAATGAGCCAATGTCCTGAACAACTTCGGGGAACATGGATCCTCCGGCGAACCAGACTTGCATTTCATGATTTCAGCCAGTGATTCCTGCCGGGAAATAGGGAGAAAATTTGAGAGGGTGCCCTTAGTATTTAGGATTCCCTGTGACTGTGGCTCAGCCATCTCATCCCCTGCCGTAAGTGTGGCATACTTTCTGTATTTTGTCTTCAAAGAAGTCCGATAGCTTCATGCACAGAGAGGGGGAAGGCTGTATATTACCCTCCATCACAGAAGGCTTGGTGAAGGAGCTGACTGTCCTAAAGATCTCTTTACCAGAGTTTTCTGTGCTATTAATGTGCTTCACAAAGTATTCCCTTCTAGCCTCCTTCATAAGTCTGTAACTAGCCGACTTAGTTCTATCCCCCTTCTTATAGATGGGGATTATTTCTGCTAATTTCCACAACGGGGGGATGGTAGCACCAGATGCGATGGTATTGGTAAGCAGATTTATATATGAGCCCCAAAGGATTATGTCCTCTCTAAAAGTAGTAGGGGGGCTCCTGTTGCAGTTGCTGTTTGCCGTTGGGGAATTACCCGGCCATCCTTTGCTGACCCTGTCCTCTGCTGCTGCCCACTGTGTTGGTCTCCCCTCGTCACCGCCACTCCAACAACGCGGCTGACGAGAGGGGTGGACCACAGGTTCCAGGAGGCTCAGCGGCGCTAAGCCGTCAGCGGGATTCTCGCGCCAGGCGGCGCTTGAAATTGAGGAGCGCCCCGGCAGAGCGGGGGCTCCTGTTGCAGTTGCTGTTTGCCGTTGGGGAATTACCCGGCCATCCTTTGCTGACCCTGTCCTCTGCTGCTGCCCACTGTGTTGGTCTCCCCTCGTCACCGCCACTCCAACAACGCGGCTGACGAGAGGGGTGGACCACAGGTTCCAGGAGGCTCAGCGGCGCTAAGCCGTCAGCGGGATTCTCGCGCCAGGCGGCGCTTGAAATTGAGGAGCGCCCCCGCCTCGCGGGCACGCGCGCGGGCACCGCCGGGCTAAGCCCGGGCAAAGGGCGGGCTGTCTGTGGCCGTCAGGGGCCAAAGGAGGCCGGGCCGGGCCATACCCCTTTCATCTTAAACACAACCAGCCCAGGAGGATGTCCTCTCCAGGACTTTGCAAAGTGACTGTCAGGGAAGGGGGCTGCAACGCAGGGACATTGGACAAGTACTTCAAACCTACCAAAGAAGATGTAGGTAAGGAAAAATCACTGGAGAAACGCAGGGCTGAGCGGCGGCGCTCCATTGATTCCATGAAGAATACGCCCCTGCCAGAGATCATCCCGTATCCCATTACCCAAGAGGATGGCACGCCCCCACTTAGTTTAAAACCTCTGACCCCTGAGGACTTTCCTCTCTTATTGCGGGACATCCCCACCTCCCCTGAGTTGGCCCCTGGAAAACTCCCAGATATAACCCCTTCTGGGACTTGTCCTACTCTTGTTAATCTGGTCACCCAAACCCCACCTTCGCACGCAGCCAAGAAAAGCAAGCACAAACAAAGAGTTGAGGTAGAGTTGCACAGGCCCCCACCGAGTAAACGTAGTAAAAAGTCAACGGGGGGCAGGGGGAAAGTCAAACCGTCGTATCTAGACTTCGGAAAAAAACACACACTTGTACCCCAGCCTGGGAGGGATAATAAGATTGCTTCCACTGCTCTTCTCTCAAAGGTCTCTAGTCCAACTAGAACTCCTATTCTAAACATCCCAGTGGCTGATATACCTAACCCTTCTACAGCTATAGGGAGCCTAGAATCGCTACTGCGTTCTCTTCTACAGCCCATTAGCGATAGTCTGATAAAAGTAGAGAGTAGGCTCACCTTATTGGAAACAGCTTTTACTAATCTCAACACCTTAGTTAGTAAGCAACCCAATAATATGGAACCCCATCCCTCCGCAGGAAACCTTACTAAAAAGGGAATTACGAAGGGTAATAACAAAGTCTCCCCCCAGAGCGCGACTACTGCCCCTCCTTTACAACCATTAATGGCTGTTTTAGACCATGCACCGCGCTGCAATGTATCCAATAGGCCCAGAGAGACACTGAATTCTGCCTCTCAAAGTTCCCATTCGGGGACTATTGACGGCAACCTAGAAGCTGGTGGTATCTCTCTACCCTCCCCGGGTCGGCCGGCGCCAAGTCCACGGAGACCAGACTTGCCACCAGAGGCTAATAGTCTAACGGTGGTCCTAGCAGGCGTCCCCCGTTTAAGACTAGGGGAGATCGAGGATTACCAATCACTAAAACACAAGGTCATTAAATGGCTGAATTGGAATCGACCCCTACCGTCCCATTTTAACAATGAGATTATTATGGTAAGAAGGGTCCCCTGGTTAGGTAAAACTAGGAAATCAATAATAGGGGACTGCATCCTGACAAGTTTTAAGGACCCGGGCACTGTGCGGCACATTTGTAAAGGAATAAATAGGTCACTGGACTCTACTATCCAGACCATGCCAGTATCCTTTTTCTTCCCCCCTACCCATATGCATCATATCCCGACACAAGATGAGTGGGTGAGGGTGGAACATAGACATAGATACAGGGATCGTGTACAACGTCCAAATTTTCAAGTGCAGGACATGCCCTACTTCCATTTTAATCGTTTTAATTGCCTGAATGGCTTGGACGGGGTCGATTGACTCCCTAGTTACAAGCCAATGGCTGTGGATTGTGGTGTTTGCAGTTCTCCTAAGCTACCTACCTCGACTGCTGTTGAATTGGACGGGCCACTGAACAATCGGGCTGTCTTGGATAATTTATTGGCCCATAATGTTACCAACGCCCTTGGAACTTCAATTGACACGTCATTGGTGGAGAATGTCCGCAGCAGACCTTTTGATCTACCGGCCCCTACTGTTAGCATCACGTTAGTATCCCCGATTTCAGTGGAGCCCGGAATTACACTTTTTAACACTATCACATCTCAACCCATGGCCACACAGCCTACCACTGTCAAATCCCCAGTTGTATGTGAGGACGTAACATTAACGCCACAAACTAACTACAGGCAGACCACCAGTGTTAAGCATCTAGGCAGGCCAAGCGGTTATGATCTGTCTATCCTTAGCTGGAACGTTGCAGGCATTGAATCAAGACTGTCTGACCCCCAGTGGGTCCAGCTATTGGACGGCAAAGATGTCATTATGTTTCAAGAGACTTGGGCTATAGAGAATGTGTACCTAGAGGGCTATCATTGTTTTAGTGCCCGCCTCTAAGTCCGCTCACGGTCGAGCTATGGGAGGACTTTTTATTGGGATCAGAATATTGGCTGGTGGCACTTTTAAGGATTTATCATTCGGGAACCCAAACATTCAGGTTCTCGAATATAAACGAAAGACCTTGATTTATTTAATCAATTTTTATAACAATGATTTTAATTCGACACCAAATAGGAACTACGCAGCACTTTCTAATTTATTGGTACACCTTGATACGAACATGAACATAGGCCCAGGCGAGAAGTCAGGGATCCTTATTGGGGGTGATTTTAACGCAAAAATCTTAGGTAAATACCAATCAGAGGACAAAAGTTGCCCCGATCTAGTAGATCGCAGAGGTATTGAGCTTGTTAAGATTTTAAATGAACACATTCTCAGTAATGTCATGGAAGCAAGCCAATCCCCAAGGTTGACCCGCGCCCCCACGTTTAGAGGGAGAGATTCAAAATCGACGATTGATTTCATTTTTACATCCCCCCACCTAACAGACTGTGTCACTGATTCAAATGTGGTAGAGACCCTATATGGAGATCACAATCCCCTTACAGTCACCTTGTATTTGGGCCCTAGCCCAGTATATGCTAAATTCAATGGCGCAAGAGACATCACGCCATCGGGTGACGGTCTCCGTCTTAAATGGAGGAGAATTGACTTTGAAGCCCTACTTGACCGCGTAAAGATCGATCACCCAGCATTGGTAAACTCCTGTCTATCAATGGATGGGGATTGCCACAGAATAGTTAACGATTTTGGTAAATTATGCGTGGCAATTAAAAACTATTTGTTAGTCCCTATACCCCCTGAGACGAAGGACCCTAGATGGTTCGATTCGGCTTGCTCTACGGCAAATAGGGAATTACGTAGGGCATTAACCACCAAACCAAGGAACACAGCGGAGGTACAAACAGCCAGGAAATTTTATAAACAAAAAATAGCTGAAAGGAAGGCGGCACTTTTGATGGAACAGTGGGAGTCCCTGGTTGATAGCGCCAATTTGAAGAGCAGCGGGCAATTTTGGTCCGCTGTTAGGAAAATGCGCGATATGGGTAAAAACTTATCCCCTATTGGCTGCAATATAACTGGCCCTACCTGGGAAGACCACTTCTCCAATATTTATGCTGCTCCCACTGAAGAAATAATCACCCCGGATCTGAGACAGTTGGGAGATTTACGGTTTGACCTCTCTGAGGTGGCGATAGCCATTAGAGAGAGCCTTGGTAACAAGGCCCCTGGACCAGATGGCCTACCTATAGACTTTATAAAACACAGCTCAGATTTATGGGCACCAATTTTATATAATGTTTTTAATAGTTTGTCAAGAGCGCCCATCCCCGAGACGTGGTCTCTTAGTATTATTGTTCCAATTTATAAAAAGGGCGACAGGTCAGACCCAGCAAACTACCGACCAATTTCGCTTTTGGACAATACTCTAAAAATACTCGGGCGAGTTATTTACAACAGGGTGGTAGAGTGGGCTGAAGATTCTGACCTATTGGATCCATGTCAGATGGGATTCAGGAGCGGGGTGGGCACGGTCGAGCAATGCTTGAATTTAAAATTAATAATTGATAAGTATACCGTCGCCAGATCGTCTCCTATATACCTCGCTTTCATGGATCTCTCATCCGCATTCGATTTGGTAAACAGATCAAAATTGTGGTCAATGCTTCTCAGTTATGGATTGGACGAGCCCTTAGTACACTTCTTGGCACATCTCCATACCGATCTCAGGGCACAAGTCAGGATTGGGTCGGGAGGAGAAGTTTCTGGTGCTATAAAAATTGGCAGGGGGGTCAGACAGGGATGCGTTTTAGCACCCCTGTTGTTCATCATTTATATTAATGGCATAGCAAAGGCTTTAAAACAAGTAACTAGAGATGTCCCAACTATCCAGGGGCACCCCTTGCCAGTTCTATTATACGCAGATGATGCGGTCCTTATGGGCCGCACTCCTAACGCCCTCCGTGTGCTTGTGGAGAATTTTGTACATCATATGGAGGGCCTAGACCTGCGCGTGAACTTTAAAAAATCCTTTGTTATGTCATGCGGACCTGGTAAACGGAAACTCAACACCATCCATATCGGGTCTGACAAACTTGACTCTGTAAATTCTTTTATATATTTAGGGGTGGCCTTCGCTGCGAACAACTCGTGGAGTGGGCATTCTGCCCACGCCACGAGCAAGTTCTCGAAGGCCATCAACTCAATACTGAGTCTCCCACGCCCTAAGAAATTAGGTGCAACCAGTGCTATTTTAAAATTTTTTAAATTACAGTGTGTTCCTGTTGCCACCTATGGGGCCGAAGTTTGGGCTACTGCTAAAAATCCCGGCATCCAACGAGAAGAGACACGTTTCTGCAGAAAAGTTTTGGGTGCCCCAATTTCGTCCTCTGAATTTATCTGCCACAAAGAGCTAAACCTCCCTTACGTCTGTGATTTCATTAGAAGCAGACCAGTTTTATTCTGGTTGAGAATTTGGAGGAATAACGCAGCCTCTCTAACACAAGACATAATCAAAGACTGTCTTAAATGTGATCACGGGCTTTTAATCCCATGGTTAGCTGGTGTTTCAAAATCATTAAGCGCCGTGAATAAAGGTGATCTCTTTGTAGATCCCTCCAGTATTGGATGTCAAGATAAGGTAGAGGTCAAACAAGCACTATATGCACTTTATGAGGCAGAACGGTTGGAAAGGGAAACATTGAAAGCCACGGTTATCAGATATGTTGAGAATGACCTGCCCAGGCAACCTCTCCCACTTTATCTTACTCTTCCTATGACTAGTTGGGAGAGGTCTCTGTTATTTCGATTAAGGGCAGGCTCCATAAAATTCATGTTGAGTTTCCCTTTGGGTTACAACTCTACTATTGACCGCAACCCTTGCCCCTGTGATGGCACCAGTAAGCAGAATGAGTTACACTTTTTATTTTTTTGTAAATTTTATTTAAAATATATTAACTGGTTTTTAACACCCTATTTTAGAAAACACAGACCCCTCTCTCTCATGGAGTCTCGTCAAATGTTACTCTCCCTGGACTCTGAGGAACTGATTTTTCGCACTAGCACCTTTTTAAGATTAATAAACCGTGTACGCAATATGATGGAAAATCCCTGAATGACTGTTGTTTTAGTTCATTATAACTTTTAGAGATATTGTGTTGTGCATATTGTAATGATGAATTGTTTTTTATGTCTGTACTTTTATGAATTCAAGTAATTCGAATAAAGGTCTTTTGATTGATTGATTGAATTAGGGACTCTATTGGGGCCAGGGACACAGGCTGCAACACACAACAAATCACTGCTTGGGTTTTTACGATGAAAAAGACCAGCGCTTCACCCACTATGGTTTGGACCTCCCCCTCCTATGCCTAGCTTCCTCGGTTACTCTTGCCTGATTTGTAAAGGGACCCAGAGTGAAATACCCACTCTTCAGGCTGGACTGGGAACTCCAGAGCCGGCTTCCTCCTCTTGAGCCAGTGTGCTACTTAACTCTAGAAAGTCTTGGGGTCTTTAGCTGTCAACACCCTCTATTGGGAGGACAACAGGCAACCTTCCCAGGTCTTCTTAGCTATCTCCATTGCTTGCCTGTACTTGGCTCTAATTGCTGCTACAGCTCGACATACTTTTGATTTTACTGCACATACAAGCACCCCCTTTGCTTTCCTACAGTCCTAATTGTACCAACCTCATGTGTGTAGAGTTTAACTCCTTTTTTGCACCTTACCCGGTTGACTCAGCATGTCCCTGATCTCATTATAGAGTAGCTCATGACAGGTGCCCAAAATGATTGCTGCATCATTAGTGGGGTATTTGGCCAGTTCTTCCAGCTCCAGGCGGATTTTGCCTTTGACTGCATCAAGAACCCCTGGGTGTTCCTGCACCCAGTCCCATCTGATTAGTCTCTGGTTATTAGTAATAAATAGATCACCCCAGATCAGGTCTACCTGTTATATCAGGATGGTGACCTGTTATATCAGGATGGTGAATGCCCTACTTTATAAGGGAAAGGACAGGGCATTATGGTCAGTGTCATTTCTTTTGGCCACCGTCATTTCATGGAATAGGGGCCAAAGTTTGAGGGCATCCAGACAATAGTCAAGTCTGCTAGCATGGCCAGGTGTATTAAAAGTAAAATCCCCTTTTGGGTCACAGTTCGTTCTCCTGTTAGGTCATGCTGCAGAGTAAGGGCCAGCACCTGGCATCCTCTCTTTGTCCACTTAACCGTGAGAAGATCTAACTGAGGGATTTCCGCTCACTATCCCACTCCTCAGTCAGGTCCGACAGGGCAAGGGCGAGGAGTTCGAAGGTGCAGTTAAAATCGCCCGCTACTAACATGGGAACATTAACTGAGAGTTTGGACAGGGCATGGTCTAGGATGCGGATCGTGTTAGTTTCCTCAGAACCCCGCACCACTCTATTATATACATTAAAAATCATAATTTTCCAGCCACTCTAAAGTATCAGCTCGAACGCTAATATATCTTGGGATTCAACATGGACCAACTTGACTCTGGACCCTAGTGCAGTTTTGATCCAGACAGCTAGACCTCCTGAGGGTCTACCCATCTCTTTCCTAGAGGCATTAATGCCATAAGCAGAAAACCCGCTTCTATGGGGAGTACACAGGCTCCAGGTTTCTTGAAATAAAATCACATCATGGGAGTCCACAAAGGTACACCATTCCCTATCTGCTAGTAGCTTAGAAATCCCTGCCACATTCCAAACAGGGAGCCTTATATAACGATCACCAATTCTGGTTGGCTTGAATCTCTACAGCGATCCATGAATTCCCCCCCCTTCCACAGTATCAAGAAGGGTGGGAACCCTACCGCTCCTAGGGCCCTCGACAATTGGCTCGCAATAGGCCTCAGAAATTGTGGTTAGCCCTGGGGAGAGACCTCTGACTGGTGCGGGTTTGAGGATGCCCCGTGAGACTGTAGCTTTTTGTCTAGAGACATCAAACCCTTGGCCAGAAGTCATCTTTGCCCTCTCAACTCACCCATGCTGCATGTGGGATGGCCTGCCGGGACAAGCCAGGGTATCCCTAAATCTTGCCAGACCGGGGGTCTATATCTGATGGTGATGGAGGAGTTCACAATGGGAATGGTGCAGGAGTCAATTGACAATAATCCAACTACTATGTCCTTACCAAAGAAACTAACTTGGATCATTTCTCATGGTGACCCCAGAAGGTGCAGTCTTTCTATATGCTAATGTCGTCTCTGATATTTGAGTAGCAGTGTCAAGTAGACATAATCCAGTGGACAACCTTGTTTTTAATTGAGTCCTGGTCTTCGTACCCGCCCTTGTAGAGTTTGGGAACCTCTGTAAGGTATATCACTGCTTGACTGCCCTGGTCATTGGGTCTGGTGTAAACATCATCCTCACTACCCCTATTCCCAAAAAAGCCCCATGATCTGACTTGGAGGAGCATCCTTCATCTAAGATAACCTCGCCTCAGTCTGTCACCTTCCCCTACCTTGGCCAACGCCTTGTGAGTATACTGATGATTTGATATACGTGTTGATAGGGCAGAGACCTCTAGGGTGGGAAAGAGGGGGTGATGTGGGCCTTTGCGCTGGTCTATTGTAGCCCGTCCTGGAATATCCCGAACACTATCTTCACTTCCCTTTATGACAGTGGACAGAAATGCTGAAATTACCTTCTCGCAGTTCACTCTCTGTTAACTAGCAACCTCCATTCTCAGCACTACAACCTCATCTCTTAAGAACTCAATTTGTGTTTTCAGAGTCTGTATCTCACTTACAGGAATTCTATGATTTTCCTCATGGTTTTCTAACCCACCCCCTGACACCCCAGCCTCCAGTTTGGCAAGAATCTCAATTTTTTTGTGAAATTCTACTTGTGTAGAATACGCCACATCAGGAGGATCCCTTATCTCATTACAAGGTAAGGGGGAGTCTGCACCAGGCAATAGGAAAATGGGCCCACTTCCCAGACCTCTACTCTGTCCTTTACTGTGACTTTTGAAAATCTGGGGGATTTGCTTAAAATATTTTTATGCTGTGGCGGTACAGGGGGAGTGGCCGTCGAGACACCACAATTAATATCAGAATTTGAAGGACTACTTGGGAGCGAGGGTGGGAGAGGAATCCCAGAGTGGGCTATTTTGTAGCATTCGGTCAATATCAACTCTATCCTATCCATTGTCTCATGGCAAACAGCACCCGAGGCCTTCTTTTTAGGATGGTCCATACCCTGGGCCCTATACAGACCTTTTCTTTTACCCATCTCTCAGTGTGCCCTCTGTAAAGCCCTAGAGCCCTAGAAAAAGATGACCTTAAAGAACACACAACCACCCACTCTGGGCCCACACACAGAATATGCAAGAGACAATGTCCCAAAGTTGGTAGGTTTTGTAACTGGGAAGTGCATAGAAGACAGAAAACAAAAACAGTCTTAAAGAAGCCAGCGCCAACAGCTTTTTCAGTACCTTTCTCCAACAGGAGACAGTCCAGAGTACTCTGTAGCAGTTTGCAGGGGGAGAAAAAGACCGGATCCAACAACTGCCAACAGCAACCAAGCATCCTCTTCCTGATGCTGATGGGGGCCCGGGATCGGCCCACACGTGTCTCGCAACGCCGGAGTGTGGCGGTGCTTAAGAGTGCTATGCTGGCCCCTCCCTCCTGGGAGCAAAGGTTGCTGGGGCTTGGAGTACCCCAGAGGAAGCAGACTAAAAGCGCTGATTGCGCCGTACCGCATAGTGGGAGTGTGGTGGCACTTAAGTGCACTATGCTGGCCCCTCTCTCCTGGGAGCAAAGGTTTCTGGTGCTCGAAGTCCCCCCAGAGCAAGCAGACAAACAGCGGTTATTGCGGCATCAGATGCCTATAGACCTGAGCAATTTGACCTTCACTAGAGTGCTTCTGAAAAGCCATCTGTGGGATAACCAAGCTTTTTTATTGTCTGGGAGACCGTAATTAGGAAGGGCCAATTCCCGTTTTTTCTAGTCTGGCATAAAGTTTTTTACTGGTGACACCTGGAGATTTAACTGCACATATACAAATGGTTACATGTCTGTAGCTATGATTTTGTACATGGTAGGGCAGCTTGTCCCATGCATAACCCTTCTCCTTTTGCAGCAGGGCTTGGGACCAGGCCAAGGCATCAGGAATTCTTACCAGGGAATGACCTGCAAGATAGTCCATGAAGGACTTTCGAAGCAGAGACCAGAGTCCACCAGTGTTGTCTGCTCTCGTCTTTTCTCTTCCTGCTGGCCATAGACTTGATCGTGAAGACATCCACAGCAAGGAGAAGAAATGGGATCCAGTGGACACATTGGACACAGCTTACTGACCTAGACTTTGCAAACAAACTGGCCCTACTCTCCCATACCCTTCTGTAGATTCAAGAGAAGACAGACTATATGGCAGCCACATCAGCGCAACTTAGCCTCAATATCCACAGGGGGAAAGTGAAGATCCTGAACACATGGCCAGCATAACTGTAGTCACCCTTGCAGGCAATGCACTGGAAGAGTTTGAGGTCTTCGCCTAACTGGGCAGTGTCTTAGATAAGCAGTGTGGCATAGATGCTAGGAGTGGGCAGAATTTGCGTAGTCGGGCTAAGCAAAGCTCCGCGAAATGGTAAAAATGGTAAAAAAATCGCTGTTTGCGTGCTCCGGCAAAAATATCTCGCGAACACCCATTTTGAGAACGCGAATAAGCAAAAACTTCCGCAAAGCCGCAGAACGCAGAATTTTGGGCAATTCTTTGTTCTCCGCCGAATGCAAAATTACCCAAATTTTGCAAAATCTGCGAGCGGAACGGAATTTACCGTCCAGGCATAATAGACACCAATGTCAAGGCAAGAATCTGCAAAGCGAGGGCTGCCTTCTGGAGCTCCAAGGGCCTAACGCTAAAACCCAAGATCTGGCTTTTTAACAATGATGTAAAGTCGTTCCTTCTGTATCTTCTGTTTACAACAAAAACTTTGAGGACAACAGTGACCACCACCAACAAAGTCCAGACTTTATACAACACCTGTCTGAGGAACATCCTCCAAATCCACTGGCCAAACACCATCAGCAACTACGACCTATGGCAGCAGATTTTCAAACTCTCTGCTCATGAATAAATCATGAAAAGATACTGGGGATGAACAGGTTAACCCCTCTGCAAGCCCTCATCAAACACCACCAGGCAAGCCATCACCTGGAACCCTGAAGGGAAAAGGAAAAGAGGAAGGCCAAGAAATACCTGGTGTTGACGCCTTTAGGATGACTGCAAGGAGATGGATTACACCTGGAGTCAGATTGAAAGAAAAGCCTAAGACAGGGATGACTGGAGAATCCTGATTGATGGCTTAACCCCCAGGAGAGGTAGTAGACATAAATAAGAAAGTATAAACATTGTAGTAAAAAAGAAATTGTACTAAGCAAATAGAGAAGTGTCTGAAAGAGAAAATGGCACTGGAGAGGGATCATTTTCACTGTATTTAGATGTCACACTGAGAATGATGCAAAATCATCCCCTTTGGTATCGCTTTGTTCGCCCTAAGTTGGCAGGGTATGCCCAGATGTGGGTCCCTTGCTCACTTTGCCACTGGATTCAAGATAGCCTGGCTGATGAGGGTTATGAACCCGAAACCGGTCCCAGGATGCTTGTTTCCGGTCCAGGGAAGATATGGCTTGGCAGTTCGGGCTGGACTGTTCCCATGAGGCACAGGGTCAGACTGATTTGCATATGGCCATGTCTGAACTGGGGTGGTGGAGTGAGCTAAAGGATGATGATGGATTAAACCCAGATCAGTTGACTGGGGGTGAGTGTTTGATTTGCTCAAACGCTCCGTCCATCATCCCCTTTAGTATCACACTGAGAATGAAGCACGTCCTCACCCCAAAGGTCTTGCTTGATCTTAAGTAGAAGTCAGCAATTGTGCCATTTGCATAGCTCTTCAGTCCTAGAGGTAACTAGTATTCTTAAGTATCTGATAGGAAGCAAGGTGTTTTTACTTCACTACTCAGTGGTAAGTATTTAGGCAGAGGCAAGGGAAATTATTACTTCCATATTACTTTTATTAATATGGTTCCAGAGATCCTGGAAAAATTATATAAAACGTTATACACATATTCAATGATCTCTCCAGGGAGAGGGCAATATTGTGTGCAAAGAGACACATTTTTGAAACATCTGAATTGTGGACAGTAAGTGACTCTAGAAATATGGAGAATCATAATGGAGCGTGTCTAGGCTTAAGGGTTTACCCTCTCTATTTTTACTCATCCAGCAGATATTCTAGTAAAAATACTTTTATTGGTGAAACTGGTGTAGAGTGACATGACAGTAAACTGGGAAGGGAAATTAATTTCTGTTAAAACTGCTACCAATGGGCCCAGTTCACGAGCTCAAATGCTTGTTCTGCTTTGAGAAAGAGAACCACTAATGGTGTCGACAGGAACCACAATGTGACAATGCACACGAGAGAGCATCCATGTACAAAGTGCAATTGCTCTCGATCAGTAAGGCCAAGGATCATACTGGCCAACTGCTTTGATAAAGGCTTCATGAAAATATTATATTTGATGTTCAAACATGTGATAGGCCGGTATGACCCTCAGGACTAGAAGTTCTTCACAAGTTTTAGAAATGACCCTAGTTTGCCCGACCAAAAAGACTTGGACATGTCTTGACCCCCAAGAGAGAGCGTTAAAAAGGGAAGCAAGCCATGACACACACTCCAACAGGAGTAGTGTTTATACTTTGAAGGGGTGTCCATCCTCCATCCTTTCCAGGCGAATAGGTTGTAGTATGTCCATAATGGAAAACCTTGGTTCTTCTGATTAAAGCTCCTTTAAGATGAGTTGTTCCTTGCTACTTTATTGTTTAAGACCAATCGAAGCCAGGACGTACTCAACTATGAGACTGCTACATTGTAACAACTGTCCATTTTCAAAGACAATGTTTAATGTCCTTGAAGCCCATAAGGATTTTTGCTATTTGCTGGCAGTTGTAGATATTGAGAAATGGGGTTCCCTGTTTGTTGAAGCAGTAGAAATGTACATAAGTGAAGAGATGCTGGCCAGATGTTGTGACGCTTGCGAGGACACATGGAACATACATGGGTAAGACTGTTTAGATATCTTAAAGAATTCCTTCACAGTTAACAGAGAAAAAATAAGGGTGGGGAATTATTTCAGGAAGTAGCATGTGTATTGCTGTGAATACACGCAGTAACTTGGATACTGCAAAGCTCATGCTCTAGAATGAAAGGCTGATTTTAATAATGAACATCCTGGATGAGCCATATAAACCCAGAATCTAACTCACATGCCTTGCAAAATGGCTATTTGCCTGGCACTGGTCCTCTCACTGGAGTTCTGCTGGTGAATAGTTTAGCTGTGTCTGGAGTGAAGGTATCTAGACAGATCAAGCAAATATTTGCCGGAGATTTTAAGGCACAGTAACATAAATAAAGATGCTCATAGGCTTATTTGACTATTGACAGCCGATCTACTGGATCGTGCACTAAAATGGCCTATAGGTTAAAGACATTTACTCAAATGTATTATTTCAAGGTCTTAGTACGAGTTGTGTCATATGGTGGGGTGTTATGACTCAAGATAGGAATTGTGTGTTTTACATAGTAACAGATTTATTGAAGAGGGTCTGAGCCCATAGAACACAGGACATTACTGTAATTTATGTTTTTCGGAGGTACCTGCTTGGCTTGTACAATGATTCATCATCTCCCATACTCCTTTATCTTCAGTAATTTACAAGAACCTTCAGAAATGACACATCTAAGGTGATAGATGCTGAGGACATTTTTAAATAGAATTAGGCATAGACGATCCTGCTTCTTGCTGCCTGCCTGTCCGAGCCTGCATCAGGAGGAGAGGAGCGAGGACTCCATCATCCAGACTCCCCGGCTCGACCGTCATCGTCATTGCGGAGGAGGTGCATAAATTACAGCCGCAGCCCCCGCGGTGCGGGGAAACCATCTTGCTTCTTGCTGCCTGCCCATCCGAGCCTGCTTTAGGGGGAGAGGAGCGAGGAGTCCATCATCCAGACTCCCCGGCTCCAACGTCATCCTTATTGTGCTTGGAGGCGCATAAATTACAGTCGCGGCCCCCACAGCGATATCCGCGCCTGGGTGAAGCTCGGGCCCGTTCGTGCCCATCAGAGCCTGGCAGAGGCCATATATTGCCATCTGACATTCATTCTATCCTTTCACATCTACTGCCCACTACAGGACTAAGGTACTGTCGGCTAGACTGCCGACTTTGGTGCTGGAAACCAGGGTTCGAGCCTCGGGGTCGCGTCCACATCCTGTGATTCTGGGCAAATCACTTAATCTCCCCGTGCCTGAAAATGTAATGTAAATACGGTACTCATGTACAGCACTCCAATACTTTCGGGTGGAGTTCCCGCTATATAAAAGATGCAAAAAAAAAAAATCCCTTCTGCTCTTATAGTAGCCAGTCAACCGCTATTTTACTTATAATTGTTTGGTTCCCCTTACATGTACTATCTTACGTACTAAGCCATACTCCCATAATGGGAAGCGTAAGACTACTGAGGAGGGCATGAAGACTGTTACTAAAAAGATGGTGAAGAAGAGTAAATCTGTCCAGAGTCCTGATAAGGGGGATGGAGGTGGGGGAGAAGGGGTGCTGGACAGTATTGATACCCTACTGTATGAATGTGAAGGCCTCCTTGGTCCAAACACAATGAGTAACAGTGTGCATTGTCCACAGACTTATGGAGGCCCCACACCTAACACCCCTAATGGCTGTATTCCTTCGATCTTCAACAGAGTTAAGGGAAAGAACCATCCCCCGCTGCTCTAAATTCTAGCCATAGTGTGCCTGCAAATGAGGAACAAGTATTTGTAGATGATCTCTCTGCTTTCCCATGCAGTAACAGCTTTGCCCCACTCATAGATAATGCAGACTCACTGGAAAAGCATGCTACTTCGAGTAGCGAGGATCAAATGGGGGGGATCAAAGGTAAACAGGTGAATTCATAGGATGGCCTCCCTATCTCCAGGCTCTGCCACTCATCCTAGCACTGAAGCTGTCCAACCCAGCAAAGCTACAGCGACAGTTACACACACAAATTCCACATATGGTGTGATGTCCCCCCAAAAGTTATTATCTGCCCAAATTTCCAACCTGGTAGAAGAAATCAGAGCGCTTACGGTAGCTGTAGGATCCCTTTCTGAATCTTTTAACAAGGTTATTAACGATGTACAACTCCCTAAGGAAAATTTAGGATCTAACTCTACCCGTTGGGAAAACAATAGGGGTGAGCAGTACAATCCCCGGCCATTAATAGTGGAATCTCTGAGCATTAACTCAGGCGTAAGTAACAGTAGCACAAACCAGTGGAGCATTAAAAGAGCCCAGCAAGATCAAAATCCTCTAGGTGGGGAGATCTATAATAGGGTTGTCCCCAATCAAATTTCTATTCCAAATTCAGTGCAGGGTCCTTATGCAAGTACTTCAGACGACAGACATATAGGTATCCTATCTCGCAGGGTACTTGCAACCCCTCCGAACGGAAGTAGACAATATATCTAACTAACGTACCTAAGCTCTCATCACCAAGGTCACATACTGAGGTTGAGGCCTCTCTGATTAATAAGTCCATTCATTGGATTCGGCAAGTGAGGGGTTGCCGATCTATAATAAGGGACGACTTAGTCAGGGCAAAAATACATTCTTCCATGGGGTCTGGTTTGGATACTATTGCTCTCACCTTGACTCATCATGATCTTGTTTAGAATTTGATAGCCTTCAACTGATGGACCCAACATCTTTTTTGCAACAAACATTTGTTTTAAAGATAGCCTCTCGGATGAGTTTAGTGAACCATCCGCTAATCATCCTGTCGCCCCTCAGTGCATCATAGCCCCTCTTAGAGAGATAGACTGAAGTCTTTTCTCCAACGCCCAACGTTAGTTCGCAGGTACTAAACACAGTACACACTAGCGAGATCATCAACTCTAGCCCTAAGGGTACATCTTAAATTGAGCTGAGCTCCTCCTGTGGCACCCGGGGGGAGCTAGACCAGGTGTCAGGATTACTAACTCCTATGGTTGGCCCGTCCCCAGATACACATCTAATGTCTCGCACCCTCACAGTTCTATATTGGAATATCGTGGGATTAAGGAATAGAGGTGCCGCTCAAGATTGTAAGAATTTTATAGAAAGTTTTGATATCTGTGCCTTCCGGGAGACCTGGTCTGTGGAGCCCCTCTAGTACCCTGGGTACTTGAATGATTACATTCCGGCCACCCAGGGTGGTAGGGGTTATCCATCGGTGGTCTTACACTTTGGATTGGACAGGATATCGGCCTTGAGATCTTGGTATTGTCCATGGAGAGTAATGATATTCTTGCAATTAGGCTGGCAGCTGGCTCACACAGATCAATTATCATCTTTAATGTATTTGCTAGAGGCCTTAGTGGGGGGCAGCGATCTGATACCATTGATACCTTAGACAAGCTCCTAGATATGGTCTTAGGGGAAGCTGCGGTTGTCGTTGCTGGAGATTTAAATACAATGTTCGAACCCTTTAATAGTGAGGATAATGATTTGGTAAGGGACGAGGACGAACAATGGGGCGTACCATTCTTAGTGTTAACCCCAATTCGGTGATTGACTGAGGGTGCAATTCAACTGAAAGCTCTTCGTTTAGAATATGGCTTTAGAGCGGTTAACAGCAGATCCCTGTCTGATAGAGGTGAGCCAAACACGTTTAATAATGGTTATCATTCAAGCCGGATCGATTATCTCTTAGTCAGTTTGAATCTATGAGACAATTTTGAGGATATGGTCGTACAGGCACGTGTGGAGAGCGACCACGATCCTCTTTGCTCCAGGATTATATTTAGAGATCTAAAAGCAAAAGCGCAAACCGCCACCCTATCCACAACTAGTGATCTCCAGCTTACAAATAAAATGCAGAGGGTTAAGTGGCCCATGATCCTAGAGTGCCCTGAAATATTATCCTCTATATCTAGGGCAATGGAAAGTACCGTAAAAGCAATGGAGACATGCCTACTTAATCACCAGCCGCTAAATGATTTTACACAATTGCCCAACTCATTGTTCTCAAAACTGCATACCCATTTCCAAAGACCGAGTAAGGCTAGGGTGAAAGCCAAAAACCCAAAGCATGACTGGTATATTACTGACTGTAGACACACCCGTATAGCTCTTGGTGAAACAAGCAAGTCTGGTGACGTGGCTAGAGCGCAAACTACTTGGTCCATATATAGGAAGGCTATTCACTGTGCTAAAAAATCCAGTGACAAAGACAGGTGGTTGGAATTGAAATAAGCTTGTGATAGTAGCAACTCTCAGCGGTTTTGGAATTTGGTTAAATGGGGTAGGGTAGGAGCACCCCAGTCCCTGGAAAATAATGTTGACCCAGGTGTATGAGTTAGTTACTTTGCCTTTCAATACGTCTGTAATGAAGCCGAGGATAGTGGACCTCTACTGATTCATCCTTACGCCTCTGACAAAGTATTGATTAGACAGACGATTGCTCCACTCTCAGAGCTCTTACTGGGGATAGATTGTGTTCCTGCTGACAACTTTTTTGCAGGATAGACATAAATTGGTCCAATATATATTATTAGCTATCGCCCACAGTGCACCAATCCCGGACACATAGCGGGGGGGGGGGTGGAGATCATCCCTTGTATATAAAAAAGGGTAACTACAGGCGAATAAGCCTTATAGTTTCTATACAGAAAGTGGTGGCCCAGCTTGTCCTGGCCAAGGTACATGCATGGATAGATGAAACTTCTATCCTTACCCCCCTTCAGGCAGTCTTCAGGCTGCACATTAGCACACTGGGCCCTTTCCTGTACAAAAAGGCGTCCGCCAAGGATGTGTGCTGGCTCCCACACTGTTCTCCCTTTTTTTTTAATGGTTTTGCAAATGTTCTTGCTGCTATTCATACCGATGCACCTGTTTTAGCTGGTAGAAAGATCCCCATTTTAATGTTCGTAGATGAAACGTTGATCATATCTAAAACCCCAAGCGGACTTCAGCGTGCCCTGCGACGTTATGAAGAATTTTGTGTTCTACGCGGTTTAAAAATTAATGCTGCCAAGACAAAGTTCATGGCTTTTATTCAGCATAGATCTTTTAAGGGTAGACTGATGACAGATGGGCTCCCCCTTGAGCAGGTTGATACAATTGTTTATTTGGGTATCAAGCTGCAGAAGGATATGAGATGGAAGCCACAAATTGAGGCCATGGCACTAAAACATCGCCAGCTGGCTGGAGTTATAGGGAAGGAATTTAAAACCTCCCTGATCAAGCCCCTTAGCCCTGTGCTTCAAATCTATAACAGCAAAATGGTGAGCTCAGTT
Organism: Triturus cristatus; assembly: GCF_964204655.1. Classification (NCBI taxonomy): domain Eukaryota; kingdom Metazoa; phylum Chordata; class Amphibia; order Caudata; family Salamandridae; genus Triturus; species Triturus cristatus. Next base: position 674,119,929 of record NC_140585.1, read on the forward strand.
CTCTATGTCGCAGAGATGTGGGGCTTGGAGAACGTGCCGCAGCTAACATCTGCCAAGAATGCGTTCATGCGAATGATTATTATTCCCCCACAAAGCACACCCATTCTTCCATTAAGGAATGATTTAGATAGGAAAGCTCGGGAGGAACTAGCCAGGCTAAGGGCCACCTCATATTGGCGCAGAATTTGGTGTATTTGCTGAGGGGCTAAGAGATATTATCGATATGTATCCATTCCACCAAATTAATTGGTTGCGAGACCTGAGAAGCCTTTTTAATAAGATGGGTCTATCACATTTGTGGAAGTACCCTTCTAGCGCCACGTATCCATCAAGAGATTCACTCAAAGATACATACAGGGAAATGGTTGCGCATGAAGAGATGAAGTGCCACGAGTCCACCTCTCTTTTAGGGTCTTCTGCAAGGCAATAAGCAACTGCCGCTCTCCAGGTGGCCGAAGCCCCGAGGTCATTTCCTCATATGCCTTAATGCATCTCACCACAGACAACTTAGGATGGTCCGGAAAGGAAGGATACGATACTGACCTGGAATTGGTTTTCGTCCTCCGTGTAATGGTAAAGGTAACTCCTTCCGGAGTAAAAACCCTAGCCGTGATGTCTAGAGCCCTGACGTCTGACACCCTTTACAACTTAGCGGACAGATATTGATTATCCTGCCAACCCAACAGGAGTCTCAGAACCTGGTTGACATCCCACAGGCCTGACTATCTAGGCTCAGGAGGATTAGCAGACCGGATGCCCCGCATCAGTTTACAAACCCAGGGGTGTTCCCCCGCTGGTCTGCCGTCGATCTCGCAGTGTCCAGCGGAAATGGCTGAACGAAAAGAGTTAACTGTCCGGTACGCCAAGCCTCCTTGAGACAATTCTGCCAAGAAATTTAAAATATGAGGAACTGGTGCCCCCATGGAATCCAAGTGTCTCTCCAGACACCAACTGTGCCATCGTCGCCAAGCCGAGCGATACCTCTTGATCGTTCCTGACACCCAAGCCTGCTGGATGAGGTGCGCAGCGTCTGAAGAAAGGTGGTCGTCTTTCCAACGAACCCTGAAATCTTCCACGCCATGAGAGGCAGATGGCCCTCAAGCACTAGAGGATGAAGGCCCCCCTGGGGATCTTGGAGAATTGAAGGGAATGAGGGCAGTTGAATCGGACAATCCCACGACAATTCCATTAGTGTCGGAAACCAGGCCTGTGCTCTCCAGACCGGTGTAATCAGCACCATGGACGCTACTTGCCGATGAACTTGGGCCGCCACCCTGAGTATCATCATGAAAGGGGGGAAAGCGTAAGGGTACTCCTTCGACCAGTCCTGCAGAAAGGCATCTACCGCTGTGGCCTCCGGATCCGGTCTCCAGCTGACGAAGCGCGGAAGCTGGTGATTCAGTCGTGAGGCAAAAAGATCCAGAGTACATGGACCCCATCTAGCCATCAAAGCCAGGAAGACTGCACGATCGAGTCGCCAGTCGCCGGAATCCAAGAAATTCCTGGAGTTCCAATCCGCCACCGTGTTCTGCAAACTGGGCAGGTATTCCGCCATCACTGAGATCTGTTTCTGGAGGCAATAGTGCCAGAAATCCCTTGCCAGGTTGGATAAGGCCTGAGATCGAGGACCGCCCAGGCGATTGATGTACTGCACCGCTGACATGTTGTCCATCCTCAAGAGGATGCAACAAGAGATCCTGTCCTTGGTCAGTGACTTCACTGCAAAGGATCCCGCCAGCAGTTCCAGACTATTGATGTGTAAATGGAGTTCCTCCTCCGACCATCTGCCTCCCATCGATATGTCGCCACACCGGGCTCTCCAGCCTACTCTGCTGGCTTTCAACTCGATCACCAAGTCCGGGGACGACCCGAAGATCGCCCAACCATTCCAGGCCGACATGTGGTTGATCCACCACTGAAGTTCGGTCCGGGCCACCTCCGATAGTGAGATGATCTCCGAGTAGGTTAGACCTCGCCGTAGATGTCGAGACTTCAACCTCTGAAGAGCCCTGTAGTGCAACGGGCCGGGAAATATGGCTTGAATTGAAGAGGAGAGCAGACCCACTATCCTGGCGAGCTTGTGCAGCAAAATCCAGTCTCTCCGTAGAACCTGTGACAGTTCTTTCCGTATCTTGTTCACCTTGGGTTCTGGCAGACTCAAGGAAGCCGAGACGGAGTCTCTGAGAAACCCCAAGAAGACCATCTGCTGTGCTGGCTGCAGCTCCGACTTCTGAGCGTTGATGACAAAACCAAGATCTTGAAGTAATGCAATAGTCATGTTCACGTTTTGGGAGAGATGCACCAGAGAATGATCCAGAATCAGGATATCGTCCAGATAGATAATCATTCTTACCCCCCTTTGGCGGAGCGTCTCCACCACAGGGCGCAACAGCTTCTTGAAGCACCACGGAGCTGAAGAAAGGCTGAAGGGCAATGCTCGAAACTCGAAAACCTGTCCGTTCGAGGCAAACTGGAGAAAACGCCTGTGAGGGGGGAAAAATGGGAACCGTCAGGTAAGCATCCTTCAAGTCGATGCGGACCATCCAATCGCCCTGAAGGAGGAGATCCCGAAGTAAATGAATCTCCTCCATCTTGAAGTGGCGGTAAACCAGCCACTCGTTGAACTCTCTTAAATTGATAACCGGTCTGAAGCCCTTGTCCTTTTTCTCTACCAGGAAAAGGTTGCTGAGAAAACCTTTCGGATGAAGTACTGACCTGCAAACAGCTCCTTTCCTTAGAAGATCCGAAATCTCGGTCTCTATCAAACTCTCCTCCTCTGCTGAAAAATGTAAGGGCCTGGGGCGTATCGTCTGAACAGGGGTGCCGTAGAACTCTATGTGGAAACCCCTTACTGTCTGCAATACCCACGGGTCTTTCCCCAATTGTGAGAGAAGAGTAGGAGCCTCCCCCCTAGATCTTGAGGGGAAGAAAGGGTAATCCTTACCAGAGGGACCTCCAGGGGCGTTCGCACCACCTCTGTTGTTCCGACCTTTCCCTCTTCCGGAACCTCTAGTGGGATAGAAGGTTCCCTGGCGACCGTCATTCCAGCCGTTATTCTGTCGTTGTTGACCTCTACCGGAGGGGCCATGTTGCTGGGAACGGCCGGAGGAGTGATCCCTGCCTCTTACGGCCCCAGCAAAAACACGCCCAGGAAAAATCTTCTTTATAGAGGCCTGAGCCTTGTCCAGGGCTGAAAAAGTGGTGACAAACTTGTTCAGCTCCTTAACAAACGGATCACCAAACAGCTTACCCTGAGCCACAGGGCCTGCCTCAGAGGTAGCTAAGTCCCCTAGCTTTGGGTCAACCTTTATAAGGAGGGATCTTCTCCTCTCAGCTTCCAGGGCACAGTTCGCATTGCCAAGAAGGCAAATCGCACGTTGCGCCCAACCCGCGACTATATCAGTCGACAAAGGGTCTCCAGATTCCTTTGAACGTTCCGCCAGCTGGATAATCTGGGTTAAGGGCCCTACCACGTCAAGGAGTTTATCCTGACAATTTCTCCAGGATCTATCTATACCCTTTTTGGGATCACGCATATATTTGGAAAAAAAGGTACAAAGCTTTTCATTAATTTCTGGAGAATGCGCTACCTTCCCTTTAAGGGAAGGCCGGGACATTCTCCCCTCATCCGAGTTCTAACCTCCCTCTCTAGAGGCTGGTGAATCTTAGCCGCCACGTACTCCGCCACCTTGGCGTCAAGGAACCATTCGGACGACCTGGGATGGTAAATCTGCGTGGCTTTAAACATGTCCAAATGTCCCCCGTCCCCGTCCTGGGACTCAGAGGAACGGGAACCTGGGCACCATGGACGACCCGAGTCCTTATCCTCGTTGGAGGAGACGTCTCCTTCTGACACACCCTCCCCTTCAAGGGAAAGACCACCATCGGGGTCCAACGTTGGGTCGACCGAGTCGCAAGTTTCTCCGGGTTCCTCTTCCTCCCGGCAGGGTGCGTGTTTAAGCGTTGGCGCAGTCTTCAGGAAGGTGTCTCTCAACCTGTCAAACCCTTCCAAGTGCCCCGCGTGACGCTTTATGGCCTTCCTTCCCTCCCCTTGAGAACCACTGGGACCTGCCCCTGTCGAACTAGGGTCTCCAAACATCCCTGGGATGCTTCTGGCTAACTGATCTATCCTATCCTGCAGGGGGGCCAGCACCCTCGAGATGGCTTGCGAGAGGGCATGGTCCACTGCAGGAGGGAGGTATTGAGGAGGCCATTCATCTTCTGCCGCCTGAATGGAGGAGTAAAAGTGGTCTTCAGAAGAAGACATTATCAGTAGGGTGAAGAAAAGAGCACAAAACGCCTTAAAGATAAAGCAGGCAGCCCCCTCTCCAGCGCTCAACACGGTTAGGAATAAATCCAAGCCGTCACAGCCTCCCACAAATGAGAGAAAGATCAACCAGCAGGTGGCGCTGTGAACGCGCGATGGGGAGAAAGCACCGCAAGCAGTGTCAATGGAGAGACTTGGTCGGGAAAACGGGCCGGCCACAAGCTCAGCGCCCGCGCAGCCGATCGCGCCTCACAGCCGGTTTAGCGCTCGTCAGAGCTGCCCCCACCGGCGATGACGCACGGCACGGAATCCGGGAAACAAAGCGCTCGGGCAAGAGCCTACTGCGCTAGACAAACAAACAAGGATACAAGCGATACCAACAGAAACACCAATAACTACTATGACACAAAACCAAAAAAACGTCAGATAAGCGAGGAATGAAAAGAATGCCACTTAACTGACGAGCAGTGAAGAAAGAGGAAGCGGAAGGGACGTCATGGAAATATGTGTGGTGGACTGTCACAGGATTGAACTGTTATTACCATGGAGACTACCCCTATGGTTCATGGGATTTGTAGTATATTGTGTTTATTGTGTTTCTTTACAATGTTCTTTTAACCTGCTATGCAAAATAAAGTGAAGGAAGATATGCATAATCCTCACCTCCGTCCTGCCATAGAATCCCAGTTGCAGAAGAATATCCAACTGCTAGAAGCAAGAATCTGAGACAAAACTAGGCATAAAAAAGATGATGGAAAAACGAGAAACACCCCGGCATGTAATTGTAGCAGGAGACTTCTCACCCAAAGGAATCCACAGGGAAAGAACGGCACTCAGCAGGGCTTGCAATATTCAAGATGTAGGTTATTGTTCCATCAAGAAAATAAGTTGGTAAAAGCGTCTACGCATTTCGGCACGGAGCCTTTGTCACGACGCTGTAGCACAGTTACCAGGCAACTAATAGACAGGAAGTGAGTGAACATAGAAGACGGATGACTACACAAATGCATTCGTAAATTAGCGGCCATTTTATAACATCAGATGTCTGGTCAGAAAAATAAATAAATCAATGTTTGTGTTAAATAAACAAAGCAAAACAGAATCACACGAAGTTGGAGTAACACAAATTACAATGGATTCCTCTCAAATCGCATACAATACACAATTGGGGGATTCTTAGTTCAGCATTACCATCATCATACTGATAACAAATATTGATAAAAAATACTATACATGTCAAAAATATAATTGCTCATCCTGAGTTCTGCCCCATTGGGCAGCGTTGAATTAACACAACATTTGATTCTGTTGCCCCCAAACTTTATGCAAAGCACTGAGTTCTGCCCCATTGGGCAATGTTATATTAACATGACATTTGATTCGATTATACCCTCAAACTTCATGCAAAACACAAAAGTTGTATGCTCTTCATACAGTATTAACTTCTACTACTGGTTAAGAATGCCATACATTACTAATGCAATGACTAGATATGGCTAGGTAGTTGATGTTACTGTCATGGTAGCGCGTTCAAACTTGTGCCCCATTGGGCAGTACAAATGACCTCAAATAGAGAGTGTATTAAAATTAAAAATTTGCGAACATTCGTGACAAGAATTTTCAATTCTATTAAGGACAACAGAGGCTCGGATTATGCTTCTCATTTCTTTGCTTTATTACAATTGCAGCCAATAAAAAAAACATATTTTTTATTCCAAAAGCTACAAATCCCATGAATCTCATGTACTACACTACCATAGAGACTATCCCTATATAAGGTCCAGCTGAGGCAAACACCTCCTCTTTCTTTGCGTGACTGTTAACTGTTAAGTCCAATACTTTCAACAAACTACTCCGTCTTGAACTGAGTCCGTGAAAAACAAACTTTCATTAGAAACCAAACATCTGGGGACCAACAGGCGAACTTCGGCTCTGAGGAATGAGCTCCTGACGTCCAATGCAGGCGGACGAGCTCCACACCGTGAAGGGGAAAACCATTCCCAATGATATCATGAACAGAAGGCACTTCTCACTTGCCACTGGAATCTGAAACAAAGATAAAGTTCCGTAATAACGGTAATCCCCAAAACCATGTTCCAACCTCAAATCTTAAAACAAGGGGGGGAAAGAGAAAAAAGGAATCAAATATAATGCAGTCAAAATGCCATAGTAAAATTGATTTACATATATATTCATGTAACAACATAATTCTGGGTGGGATAATCCTCGCCTCCGTTGTCCTTAATAGAATTGAAAATTCTTGTCACGAATGTTTGCAAATTTTTAATTCTATGTCAGGACCGAAGGCTCCGATTATGCTTGTTTAAAGCTTAGCCACCAACACTGATGCAACATCTACTATAGGTTTGTAATAGAATGATTTAAAAGTAGATTCATTTGACCAATCCGCAGTATTCATAATGTCGGTTAGGCTTACACCTAAGGAAAAGGACTTAGACGCCATTGCGCCATGAACAGAATGAGCACCGAACTTAGACACATCAATGCCTGCTTCATACATAAGCCAACGCACCCATCTCGCCAAAGTAGCTGAAGATACTGGGCGAAAGGGTTTCTGCAATGCAATAAACAGTTGACCTTGCATGTCAGAACGGAAATTAGATGTACTCACCTTGTACGCTTTGACACATTGTACCACACATAAATTGGGATTATCCGGAAAATCCGGATTAGACACCGAAGTGGAGTTGCTTTTTATACGTCTGGAAATAGTAAAAGTCACCCCCTCTGTGGAGAACCGACGACCTGCGAGATCCAAAGCTCGAATATCGGAAACTCTCTTGCAAGAGACCAAACATAATAACATCGCCAGCTTGGCTGAAAGCTGTTTCTGCGACAGGTGATCGTTAGGTAGCCAAGAATCCAAAAATCGGAGCACCACCGTAACGTCCCACAAAAAAGAGTACTTCGGACACGGAGGCCTGACCATCCGGATGCCTCTAAGTAATTTACACACCAAAGGATATTCTCCCGCCGGTTTGCCATCTAACTGAGCATGCCCAGCCGAAATAGCAGATCGGAAATTGTTTACTGTCCTATACGCAAAACCCGATGATGCCAACGAAGCAAGGAAATTCATGACCATGGAGACATTAGCTGTAGTGGGATCGACCTCCCGTTGAACACACCAGCTACACCACTTGTTCCATGCTGATGAATACCGCTTATGGGTATTATCTGACCATGCTTGCTTGACGAAAGCGGAAGCGTCTGTCGAAAGGCCTGGGACCTGCCATCTGTCCCTGAAACTCGCCACGCTACAAGTGGTAGCTGTCCTGCGTCCAATAACGGATGAGGGACCTTGAGAGGATCCAGCAACAGGTTCCATCTCTGGGGTAGGATAATTGGTACAGCACAAGACATTTCCAGGGCTATCGGGAACCATGCTCGGGCTCTCCGCAAAGGTGTAACCAACACCATCTCCGTCTGTTGGTGTCTGGCCTGGGTCCTGGCTATCATGACAAAAGGCTCGAAGGCATAACAAAGGACTGGTGGCCAGGTCTGAAGAAACACATCCGAGGCCAGAGCCTCTGGATCAGGGCGCCAGCTGTAAAAATCCGGAAGTTGATTGTTCAGCCGAGACGCAAACAAATCCAACTGGCAAGGTCCCCATAAGAGGTTCAGCATTTGGAAGACTCGAGGATGTAGTCGCCAATCACTGTAGTCCCGTAGGTAACGGGAATGCCAATTGGCCACTTCGTTCTTCCGTCCCGGGAGGTACCCCGCCACTACTGACAGGTTGCACTGAAGGCAGTAGTGCCAAAAATCCTTGGCAATTTCCGCTAGGATGCGGGATCCTGTACCCCCAAGTTTGTTCACGTACCGGACCGCTGATATATTGTCCATTCTCGGGAGAATGCAACAATTCGTCTTCTGCGGGAAAGGCTGCGAATCGCGACCGATCCCGCCAGCAACTCCAGGCAATTGAAATGAAGGGAGAGCTCCTCCGGAGACCATCGTCCTCCTGTAGAGATTGGACCACAGCGGGCTCCCCAGCCCCAGCGGCTGGCATCTGATTCGATCACTACTTCCGGTTTGGACCCGAATATGGCTCTGCCATTCCACGATTCCATGTGGTCGAGCCACCACAACATTTCCAACCTCCCTTCCTCTGAAAGAGGGATCTGTTCGGCATAGCTGAGGCCTTTGCGGAGATGTTGAATCTTTAATCATTGGGGAGCATGGTAGTGAAGAGGGCCTGGAAAGATGGCCTGGATCGAGGTGGCCAGCAAGCCCACTACCTGGGCTATGGATCTCAAGGACACAGTCTGCTTGCTCACTATCGATCTCAATTCTTTCTTGATCGTTCTGATCTTGGCCGTGGGCAGCAGAAGCTGGCAGCTGTGAGAATCCACCTGAAAGCCCAGAAACTCTATAGATTGCATGGGCACCAGAAAGGACTTCTGAGAGTTCACAATGAAACCCAGGGTTTGAAGCAGGTGAATGGACCGTTCCAGATGCGTCGTCACCAAACACGGACATTGCGCCATGATAATGACGTCGTCCAGATAAACGATTGGCCTCACTCCGCGCGAGTGTAAGTACTCCATCACCAGCAGAAGGAGTTTCGTGAAGCACCATGGTGCTGACGAAAGTCTGAAGGGAAGAACCGTGTACTCGTAATAGACACCTTGCCAGAGGAATTGAAGAAAACGGCGGTGAGGTGTGTAGATGGGCACGGACAAGTAAGCGTCCTTTAGGTCCAGCCGGACCATCCAATCGCCTTCTTGCAGCAGATCGCGCAGTAGGTGGACGCCCTCCATTTTGAAATGGCGGTAAACGATCCAGCCATTGAATTCCTTGAGGTTCAGTACCAACCTGGACCCGCCCCCTTTCTTCTCGACAAGGAACACATTGTTGAGAAAACCTCGAGGATTGAGACTCGACTATTGCCCCCAACCTTAAGCGGGATTGTACTTCTTCCGAAATAAAATTCTGATCGAGTTGGGAAAAATGGATGGGAGGAGGAGGGGCACGCTGGATGGGAGTGTTGTAAATTTCCAATTTGTAACCCTTTCTAGGATCCAGGGATCTTGCGAGAGCGTTTGCCAAGCTTGCAGCAAATACTGAATGCGACCCCTCAACTTCACCTCTGAACAAAGGATAAGTCTCACCTGCTGATCCTGAATCTTGGTGGTTTCCTTGGTTGCCACCGAACCTGCCTCTGCGGAAACGGTTCCGCGCCCGTCGGGAAGGGTAGAAATTAGAGTTTCCTGAAGAGTCATCCTGGTAACCTCCTCTGTGGTGTTGTTGACCACGCAGGGTGCCTTGGGTGTGATCTCGGCTGAACGACCGCCCTCAATTTCGTCCGGCCCTGGTGAACACCGGTCAGAAAGCACTTCGTAGAGATTCCTGCGCCTTATATAGGCCACTGAAAGCGGGCTACTGGGCCACATCTGAGGAAGATAACTCCGCCAGTTTAGGGTCCAGTTTGAGGAGGATAGACCTCCTCCTCTTGCTAGACATGGCGCAGTTGGCATTGCCTAACAGACACACAGCACGCTGCGCCCAACCAATGAGGTCGTCTGGATCCACCGGAGACCCGCACTCCTTTGCCTGGAGACCCATCTCGAGAATTTTGGCCAAAGGCCCTGAAAGATCTAGGAGTTTATCCTGGCATGACCGCCAGCCGCAGTCAATGCCCTTTTTTGGGTCCTTTGAGTATTTTTTAAGATATGTCCGCATGGTTGGATCAACTTAAAGGGGTCTCCCCCACGCGAGCTGCCAGGTCAAGTCTCGGGCATTCAGACTTAAGTCGCGCTCTGACGTCCTTGTCGAAGGGGCGTCAGAGGTTCGACTGGAGATAGTCCGCCACTTCTTGCAAGGGCATCCATGCCGTAGAATTGGGATGAATGATGTCTGTCGTGTCGAAGGTCAGATGTTTAGGTGGTGGAGTAGGCTCCACATGATGTTCCCTCCTGGTCTTTTTTGCTGGTTGAGCGAATTCCTCCTGATCGGACTCGCTGTCAGCCGAGGAATCTCCCTTGTCTTCGTGGGAAGACTCAGTTTGTTCCGTTTGTGCCAGATATGCGTGGTCATTCGCTAGGGCCCTGGACAGCCGAGCGAAGTCTTCCGAGTGAGGATTAGTATTCTTCTTTCCCGTTGGTTTGGACGGGTATTTGCAGCTGGGAGCCAACCTTGCTGCAGCTCATAATTGTTAAGATGCCGCTTAAGGGGTGCAATCGCCCTGACAAGCGCTGAGCTCACTGATTGCTGCACTCCAGCATCTAGGGCCTCCATGAGGTCTTGCTCGAATGAGCCAGAAGGCGCTGAATCAAAATACTCCTCCTCATAACAATAATCAGCCATGGTGCAAGCGGTAGCTGTCACCCTAGAGCACAACGATGGTGCGTAGGCAGGAGCAAATAAGGGGGAGAGGAACAACCCCAGGCAGGCCAGGCAATCAAGCCTCAAACAATGATGGTAAATAGTGGAGGGAGGGCCTGCCAACCTCTCTAGGCAGAGCCTATGCAACTATTGTCCAGCCCTCAGCAAAACCAAAGCGTCGGGCGTCAGCGGGGCTAAAATACGGGCTTTCCTGTTCGAAATACGAGCGTTTCCTGCTCTGAACGAAATCCGATCTTAACTAAGTCGGAATAATGGCCACCGCGCATGCACGGTATCGGCCGCCCGTAGAGGAAGAAAGAGGACGCGCGCGAACACAGACGCGCCGTCCCCAACCCCCAAGAAACTCCCACTCCACTCTGTGAAGGCCATGGGCGCAGAGCGCCCGGCTGGGGAGGCTGAAGCGCTCCCTGATTGCCGCACACACACGTGAGCTAACAGCCAGTAAGCAGGCAGCGCTAAGCACGCGCAAAAGCAAAGGAGCGCCAGCGATCTCAGTAATATGGACTACCACAGCATAGCAAACAATACAAGCGAACGCTAGCGATCAAGTAATCAGCTTTGCCAACGCGGACCAAGCGCACAACAGAAACCAAATTGTTAAACCTGTAAAGGCATCGAACAGAAGCAGTGCACTCAAGAGACCCATACACCACAATCGTATGAAAAGCAGTAAGGGAGAGGCACTTAACTGGCTGCGGAGCAGCAAAGAATGAGGAGATGTTTACCTCAGCTGGACCTTATATAGAGATAGTCTCTATGGTAGTGTAGTACATGAGATTCATGGGATTTGTAGTTTTTGGAATAAAAAAGATGTTTTTTTATTGGCTGCTATTGTAATAAAGCAAAGAAATGAGAAGCATAATCGGAGCCTCCGGTCCTGACATAGAATTAGTGGCAGGAGTCGGCGGCATTTTTCTGCAGCAAGTTTCGGTGCATTTAAGTGCCGTAGGGCCTGCCATTATATTGCAGTCTGGATATTGTAGTGACAAGAATGGAGTTCCATCGTGGCAGATGAGGAAATAGAAACGAGGCTAAAACTAGCCGAAGGGCTTTTTAGTGAGTCCCGTACTGGTGGGGCAGAGGCAACAGCATTAACATCGAAGACTGGCACAGATGCCACATCGTTTCAATCGATCACCACCAAATTGGAGAGACTTACCAAAACCAAAATATCTAAATGGTAGGAAGTACAATCACTAAATAAATACCCAGGAGTCGGCAGGGTGCCAAGGGGATTCCGAATCATGATCACCTCAACTTATGAAAACCCCCATCCTGACCTAATAAAACAATGGGCAGAATTGAATGCAGAGGATGATCACCCTGCTTGTAAACTATGCAGAAATTGACAGAGAATATCATGAAAAACATCAAGGAACTGAGAGACCAGGTAAACGGATTGGAAGATAAAGACAAAATAAAAAAAATTGAAAAAGAACTGAAAATAAGGGTGAACAAATTATGAAAAGATTATTACAGATAGGAATGCGCACAAATTTCAATGTGATCACATCGATTATGAGCAAGGAAGGATTTACACGTTCTCGAGAAAATTCAACACCATCAGATGGGAGAGATTAGAAGTCACCAATCGGGCAAGACAAGACAACACCTTAAGCGACTTGAGTTCGGATACGGGGTCAGGATCTGATCGTTACTCGGTTGTAGCGCAAAGCAAGCCTACAAAATCAGTCTATGATGAATTTCTTTTTTTAAGACTGGGCAGACTGACGAATCACAAACCGCAAACCCAAAAGGGAGGAAAAACAGGAAGAGGAGGCAGAAGCAGGGAGACCAAGGAAAAAGACAACAGAAGCACTTTTGGAGTACTGACAAGGAGCCACACCAAAAAATAGTGGACTCTAATATGGTAATCAACCTATCCAATGATATTCTAACTGATGAAGATAAACAGGTATTGGAATTAGGTCTTTCGTACTGTTTACACACACCTTTTGATTATGTGCAAAGCCACATTGACCTATATATGTTCACTAGAAAGTTAAAACTAAGGAAATTATTTAAGGGCAAACACAGACCCAGTTTAGAGACAATGTTACCTTCTGGTCAAAATGTATTAACCCCTTCGATGCTCATGACGGAATGGTTCCGTCATGAGCATCGGTGTTCCTGTGCTCATGACGGAACCATTCCGTCATGAGGACAGGGGCACAAAATCCCTCTGCTGCAGACAGCAGAGGGATTTCTTTTTCTCCCCCAAAGCCTCGGAAGCTGGGGAAGAGCTTCCCCAGCTCCCGAGGCCCCCACGCCGTTTCTGTGAACTGACGATCAGCGCGCACGTCGCGCTGACGTCATTTCACTGAAACCAAAACTGAAATGAGCCTTTAGGGATCCACCCCCTAGACACTAGGGAGGGAGGAGCGGACCCTTGGGCAAGGGCCTTTGCTCCCCCCATATGCATTTGGGCAAATTTAGTCTTTCTGCCCCCCCTGGGAGGCAGATGGGGCAGTAGCCCACAATCTGCCCCCCCCAGGGGGCAGAAAGCCCACTAGATACCAGGGATTTTTGTTTATATTTTAATTAGGAGTGGGGGCTGCCCAATATGGGCATGCCAATGCCCCCACCCCCCGGCCACAAAATTGCAGTCTTTCTGCCCCCCCGGGGGGCGGATGGGGGCAGTAGCCTTGTGGTCGTTTTGTGATAGGCAATTGTGATGTTGCCTCAATACGTTTTGGGCCCTTGCCTGTCGCGGGTACGTGGGCCTCCTACACGAGTGAGGCACCATTTTTATTGGGAGACTCGGGGGAACGCTGGGTGGTAGGAAATTTGTGTCAGCCTGGTGATGCCACAACTTTGGTAAATACACAATGGATGGAGGGTCTAAGGGAATTTAAAGACCAGCACGGGCAAATCCCCAAATACCAGAACTAGAACAACAAAAGAGCCCGTGGGTCTGAGGAGATCTACCTAGCGATGAAACCTAGAAACCAGTTTGCTTACCCCAGTAGAGGATCCTATCTACAAGAACCAAGTCCCATCACCCACCGAAGTGGCATGCTTCATCATCTGGGACCTCCCGTTAACCACACCTGGTGTGGTTAAAGAGCTACTACTCCTTTAATTACTTAAAAAAGGAGGAGCTCAGGGATGTTTTTAACTATCCAACAGGGGGGGAAAAAATATCACTGGATATTTAATAAAACAGTTGTCCCGTGATAATCAATTTTAACTCACATTTTTCACACACTGCACTTTATTTCACCACACCATAGGCAGCTTTCTTCCATTTGGGTAGTGCTTTTTTCCCCCCCTGTTGGATAGTTAAAAACATCCCTGAGCTCCTCCTTTTTTAAGTAATTAAAGGAGTAGTAGCTCTTTAACCACACCAGGTGTGGTTAACGGGAGGTCCCAGATGATGAAGCATGCCACTTCGGTGGGTGATGGGACTTGGTTCTTGTAGATAGGATCCTCTACTGGGGTAAGCAAACTGGTTTCTAGGTTTCATCGCTAGGTAGATCTCCTCAGACCCACGGGCTCTTTTGTTGTTCTGATGCCACAACTTTCCCACACAAATTTTGTCAGCTAAATTTGAGGTTTGCAGGGGATTCTGGGTAAGAAAACATTGGGGGATCCACACAAGCCATACCTCCCTGGAATGCCCTGGGTGACTAGTTTTCAGAAATGTGTGGGTTTGGTAGGTTTCCCTAGCTGGCCGCCGAGCACGGGGCCAAAAACCCAGGTGACCCCCTTGCAAAACCAGGTCGTTTTGTGATAGGCAATTTTGATGTGACCTCAGTACGTTTTGGGCCCTTGCCTGTCGCGGGTACTTGGACCTCCTACACAAGTGAGGAACCATTTTTATTGAGAGACACGGGGAAATGCTGGGTAGTAGGAAATTTGTGTCAGCCCGGTGATGCCACAACTTTCCCACACAAAAATGTGTGAAAAAAGTGATTTTTCAGCTAAATTTGAGGTTTGCAGGGGATTCTGGGTAAGAAAACGTTGGGGGATCCACGCAAGCCATACCGCCCTGGAATCCCCGGGTGTCTAATTTTCAGAAATGTGTGGGTTTGGTAGGTTTCCTTAGCTGGCCGCCGAGCACAGGGCCAAAAACCCAGGTGACCCCCCTTGCAAAACCAGGTCGTTTTGAGATACGCAATTTTCATGTCGCCTCAATACGTTTTGGCCCTTGCCTGTCGCAGGTACTTGGGCCTCCTATACGAGTGAGGCACCATTTTTATCGGGAGACCCGGGGGAACGCTGAGTGGTAGGAAATTTGTGTCAGCCCGGTGATGCAACAACTTTCCCACACAAAAATGTGTGAAAAAAGTACTTTTTTTGGCTAAATTTGAGGTTTGCAGGGGATTCTGGGTAAGAAAACGTTGGTGGATCCACACAAGTCATACCTCACTGGAATGCCCTGGATGTCTAGTTATCAGAAATGTGTGGGTTTAGTAGGTTTTCCTAGCTGGCCGCCAAGCACGGGGCCAAAAACCCAGGTGACCCCATTGCAAAACCAGGTCGTTTTGTGATAGGCAATTTTGATATCGCCTCAATACGTTTTGGGCCCTTGCCTGTGGCGGGTATTTGGGTCTCCTACATGAGTGAGGCACCATTTTTATTGGGAGTCCCGGGATAACGCTGGGTGGTAGGAAATTTGTGTCAGCCCGGTGATGCCACAACTTTCCCACACAAATTTTGTCAGCTAAATTTGAGGTTTGCAAGGGATTCTGGGTAAGAAAACATTGGGGGATCCACACAAGTCATACCTCCCTGGAATGCCCTGGATGTCTAGTTTTCAGAAATGTGTGGGTTTGGTAGGTTTCCGTAGCTGGCCGCCGAGCACGGGGCCAAAAACCCAGGTGACCCCCCTTGCAAAACCAGGTCGTTTTTCCGATAGGCAATTTTGATGTCACCTCAGTACGTTTTGGGCCCTTGCCTGTCGCGGGTACTTGGACCTCCTACATGAGTGAGGTACCATTTTTATTGAGAGACCCGGGGAAAGGCTGGGTGGTAGGAAATTTGTGTCAGCCCGGTGATGCCACAACTTTCCTACACAAAAATGTGTGAAAAAAGTGATTTTTCAGCTAAATTTGAGGTTTGCAGGGGATTCTGGGTAAGAAAACGTTGGGGGATCCACGCAAGCCATACCGCCCTGGAATCCCCGGGTGTCTAGTTTTCAGAAATGTGTGGGTTTGGTAGTTTTCCCTAGATGGCCGCCCAGCACGGTGCCAAAAACCCAGATGACCCCCTGCAAAACTAGGTCGTTTTGTGATGGGCAATTGTGATGTTGCCGCAATATGTTTTGGGCCCTTGCCTGTTGCGGGTACTTGGGCCTCCTACACGAGTGAGGCACCATTTGTATCGGGAGACCCGGGGGAACGCTGGGTGGTAGGAAATTTGTGTCAGCCCAGTGATGCCACAACTTTCCCACACAAAAATGTGTGAGAAAAGTGATTTTTTCAGCTAAAATTGAGGTTTGCAGGGGATTTTGGGTAAGAAATATTTGGGGGATCCACGCAAGCCATACCTCCCTAGAATCCCCCGGGTATCTAGTTTTCATAAATGTGTGGGTTTGGTAGGTTTCCCCAGCTGGTCGCCGAGCACGGAGCCAAAAACCCAGATGACCCCCCTTGAAAAACCAGGTCGTTTTGTGATTGGCAATTTTGATGTCGCCTCAAGACGTTTTGGGCCCTTGCTTGTCGCGGGTACTTGGGCCTCCTACATGAGTGAGGCACCATTTTTATCGAGAGACCCGTGGAAACGCTGGGTGGTAGGAAATTAGTGTCAGCCCGGTTATGCCACAACTTTCCCACACATAAATGTGTGAAAAAAGTGATTTTTTTCAGCTAAATTTGAGGTTTGCAGGGGATTCTGGGTAAGAAAACATTGGGGGATCCACGCAAGCCATACCTCACTGGAATCCCCGGGTGTCTAATTTTCAGAAATGCATGGGTTTAGTAGGTTTCCCTAGATAGCCGCCGAGCACTGGGCCAAAAGCCCAGGTGACCCCCCTTGCAAAACTATGTGGCAATTTTGATGTCGCTTCATCACGTTTTGGGCCCTTGCCTGTCGTGGGTACTTGAGCCTCCTACACGAGTGAGGCACCATTTTTATCGGGAGATCCGGGGGAACGCTGGGTGGTAGGAAATTTGTATCAGTCCAGTGATGCTACAACTTTCCCACACAAAAATGTGTGAAAAAGGTGATTTTTTAGTTTTGCAGGGGATTCGGGGTAAGAAAGCATTGGGGGATGGCCGCCGAGCACGGGGCCAAAAACTCAGGTGACCCCCCTTGCAAAACCAGGTCGTTTTGTGATGGGCAATTGTGATGTTGCCGCAATACGTTTTGGGCCCTTGCCTGTTGCGGGTACTTGGGCCTCCTACAAGACTGAGGCACCATTTGTATCGGGAGACCCGGGGGAACGCTGGGTGGTAGGAAATTTGTGTCAGCCCAGTGATGCCACAACTTTCCCACACAAAAATGTGTGAAAAAAAGTGATTTTTTCAGCTAAAAGTGAAGTTTGCAGGGGATTTTGGGCAAGAAAACTTTGGGGGATCCACGCAAGCCATACCCCCCTAGAATCCCCCGGGTATCTAGTTTTCATAAATGTGTGGGTTTGGTAGGTTTCCCCAGCTGGTCGCCGAGCACGGGGCCAAAAACCCAGGTGACCCCCCTTGAAAAACCAGGTCGTTTTGTGATTGGCAATTTTGATGTCGCCTCAATACGTTTTGGGCCCTTGCTTGTCGCGGGTACTTGGGCCTCCTACATGAGTGAGGCACCATTTTTATCGAGAGACCCGGGGAAACGCTGGGTGGTAGGAAATTAGTGTCAGCCCGGTTATGCCACAACTTTCCCACACATAAATGTGTGAAAAAAGTGATTTTTTCAGCTAAATTTGAGGTTTGCAGGGGATTCTGGGTAAGAAAACATTGGGGATCCACGCAAGCCATACCTCACTGGAATCCCCGGGTGTCTAATTTTCAGAATGCATGGGTTTAGTAGGTTTCCCTAGATAGCCGCCGAGCACTGGGCCAAAAACCCAGGTGACCCCCCTTGCAAAACTATGTGGCAATTTTGATGTCGCTTCATTACGTTTTGGGCCCTTGCCTGTCGTGGGTACTTGGGCCTCCTACACGAGTGAGGCACCATTTTTATCGGGAGACCCGGGGGAACGCTGGGTGGTAGGAAATTTGTATCAGTCCAGTGATGCTACAACTTTCCCACACAAAAATGTGTGAAAAAAGTGATTTTTTCAGCTAAATTTGAGGTTTGCAGGGGATTCTGGGTAAGAAAACGTTGGGGGATCCACGCAAGCCATACCGCCCTGGAATCCCCGGGTGTCTAGTTTTCAGAAATGTGTGGGTTTGGTAGTTTTCCCTAGATGGCCGCCCAGCACGGGGCCAAAAACCCAGATGACCCCCCTTGCAAAACTAGGTCGTTTTGTGATGGGCAATTGTGATGTTGCCGCAATACGTTTTGGGCCCTTGCCTGTTGCGGGTACTTGGGCCTCCTACACGAGTGAGGCCCCATTTGTATCGGGAGACCCGGGGGAATGCTGGGTGGTAGGAAATTTGTGTCAGCCCAGTGATGCCACAACTTTCCCAGACAAAAATGTGTGAAAAAAGTGATTTTTTTCAGCTAAAATTGAGGTTTGCAGGGGATTTTGGGTAAGAAATATTTGGGGGATCCACGCAAGCCATACCTCCCTAGAATACCCCGGGTATCTAGTTTTCATAAATGTGTGGGTTTGGTAGGTTTCCCCAGCTGGTCGCCGAGCACGGAGCCAAAAACCCAGATGACCCCCCTTGAAAAACCAGGTCGTTTTGTGATTGGCAATTTTGATGTCGCCTCAATACGTTTTGGGCCCTTGCTTGTCGCGGGTACTTGGGCCTCCTACATGAGTGAGGCACCATTTTTATCGAGAGACCCGTGGAAACGCTGGGTGGTAGGAAATTAGTGTCAGCCCGGTTATGCCACAACTTTCCCACACATAAATGTGTGAAAAAAGTGATTTTTTTCAGCTAAATTTGAGGTTTGCAGGGGATTCTGGGTAAGAAAACATTGGGGGATCCACGCAAGCTATACCTCACTGGAATCCCCGGGTGTCTAATTTTCAGAAATGCATGGGTTTAGTAGGTTTCCCTAGATAGCCGCCGAGCACTGGGCCAAAAACCCAGGTGACCCCCCTTGCAAAACTATGTGGCAATTTTGATGTCGCTTCATTACGTTTTGGGCCCTTGCCTGTCGTGGGTACTTGGGCCTCCTACACGAGTGAGGCACCATTTTTATCGGGAGATCCGGGGGAACGCTGGGTGGTAGGAAATTTGTATCAGTCCAGTGATGCTACAACTTTCCCACACAAAAATGTGTGAAAAAGGTGATTTTTTAGTTTTGCAGGGGATTTGGGGTAAGAAAGCATTGGGGGATGGCCGCCGAGCACGGGGCCAAAAACTCAGGTGACCCCCCTTGCAAAACCAGGTCGTTTTGTGATGGGCAATTGTGATGTTGCCGCAATACGTTTTGGGCCCTTGCCTGTTGCGGGTACTTGGGCCTCCTACACGAGTGAGGCACCATTTGTATCGGGAGACCCGGGGGAACGCTGGGTGGTAGGAAATTTGTGTCAGCCCAGTGAAGCCACAACTTTCCCACACAAAAATGTGTGAAAAAAGTGATTTTTTCAGCTAAAAGTGAGGTTTGCAGGGGATTTTGGGCAAGAAAACTTTGGGGGATCCACGCAAGCCATACCTCCCTAGAATCCCCCGGTTATCTAATTTTCATAAATGTGTGGGTTTGGTAGGTTTCCCCAGCTGGTCGCCGAGCACGGGGCCAAAAACCCAGGTGACCCCCCTTGAAAAACCAGGTCGTTTTGTGATTGGCAATTTTGATGTCGCCTCAATACGTTTTGGGCCCTTGCTTGTCGCGGGTACTTGGGCCTCCTACATGAGTGAGGCACCATTTTTATCGAGAGACCCGGGGAAACGCTGGGTGGTAGGAAATTAGTGTCAGCCCGGTTATGCCACAACTTTCCCACACATAAATGTGTGAAAAAAGTGATTTTTTTCAGCTAAACTTGAGGTTTGCAGGAGATTCTGGGTAAGAAAACATTGGAGGATCCACGCAAGCCATACCTCACTGGAATCCCCGGGTGTCTAATTTTCAGAAATGCATGGGTTTAGTAGGTTTCCCTAGATAGCCGCCGAGCACTGGGCCAAAAACCCAGGTGACCCCCCTTGCAAAACTATGTGGCAATTTTGATGTCCCTTCAATACGTTTTGGGCCCTTGCCTGTCGTGGGTACTTGGGCCTCCTACACGAGTGAGGCACCATTTTTATCGGGAGACCTGGGGGAACGCTGGGTGGTAGGAAATTTGTATCAGTCCAGTGATGCTACAGCTTTCCCACACAAAAATGTGTGAAAAAGGTGTTTTTTTAGTTTTGCAGGGGATGCGGGGTAAGAAAGCATTGGGGGATCCACGCAAAACCATACCTCCCTAGAATCCCCCAGGTGTCTAGTTTTAAAAAATGTATAGGTTTGGTAGGTTTTCCTAGGTGCTGGCAGAGCTCAAGTTCAAAAACTACAGGTAGGCACTTTGCAAAGAAAGGCTCATTTTTCACTCTGAAAATGTGGTGTGTCCACCTTGCGTTTTGTGCCGTTTCCTGTCGCGTGCACTAGGCCTACCCACACAAGTGAGGTACCATTTTTCTCGGAAGACTTTGGGGAACGCGGGGTGGGTGGAATTTTGTGGATCCACGCAGATTCCAGGACTTTCCACCACAGAAATGTGAGGAAAATGTCTATTCTTGACAATTTTTAGGTTTGCAAGGGATTCTGGGTAACAGAACCAGGTTTGAGCCAGTCAAGTCACCCCATCCTGAATTTCCCTGGGCGTCTAGTTTTAAAAAATGTATAGGTCTGCAAGGTTTCCATAGGTTCCGGCAGAGCTAGGGTTAAAAACCTACAGCTAGGCACTTTGCAAAAAAAGGGTAATTTTTCATTGTGAAAATGTGGTGTGTTCACGCTGCGTTTTGAGCCATTTCCTGTCGTGAGCACTATGTCTACCCAGACAAGTGAGGTACCATTCTTATCGGGAGACTTAGGGTAATACGGATTTGTAAAGCAACTGTTTTACCTATTGACTTTTGATGCATTTCTACCTTCCAAATGAAAGACAATGTGTAAAAAAGAAGTCATTTTGAAAAAGGACCAATAATTCTCATGCTAGTATGAGTATTCCCAATTTCGGAAATGTGCACCCAGCCCCAATACACATAATCCTGTCTGGGAGGTGGTTACACCTCCCTGTGACAGGAAACCTATTGTCCAGGCCTCCCCTGCCGGAGTGTCGGTCAGCAGTAGGAGGCCAGTCTTGTGTCTGTGGCTGCAGCATCCATTTTGTGATGCCAGGGCTCAATTAAGTTTCTACCGAGTATACCAGTGCTGCCATGTCTCTCCCTGTAGAAGGGTGGGATCATACTGCCACACCAGTTACTGGTGTGGGGGTATGATTCCAAGGTGTTTGACACCAAACACGACATGTTTCTGTGCAGCCATTCCAAAGTTAACATTTACCATTTGGTTATCATGCACTTAAGAGTATATGGTCAGGCTGCACTACTGACAACCCGGGGAAGAGATTCCGAAGGCTGTAGAGGGGCTCAGCTCATGCCTGGGCACCCCCTCACATATAACCAAGCACCCTGCCTTCAGGATTGATAAGGCCTGCCATAGGGGTGACGGATAGGTTTGTATGAGCAGTATATGGTGAGATATAGTGAACCTATATCTCAGTAAGGAGTGCATGCACCACCTTACTCAGGCTGCAGTCGCAGACCTGTGGTGTCATTTTGGGTGGCTTTCCAGGGGTGGCATAATACATGCTTCAGCCCCTGGTAGGCCTCCGGGGTACCTATGCCCTGGGTACATAGTATACCATATACTAGGGACTTATAAGGGCACTCCAGATCCAATCTGAACTGTACCTAAAGTACATGCAATCAATTTAGAGAGTAAGCAGCTAGGCTGGGTCCCTGAATAGCAGGGACTTAGCCAGACTAAAGTCGAAAAACAGTGAAACACCAGCAAAAAGTTGGGGTAAACATGTGAAGCAGATCATACTCTCCTACACAACCCCCCCCAACGCAAGGACATTAAACTAACCTTGGCCAGTTGAGTCTTCATGTTCCAAGTGAAAATATCTGGAGAGTCCATCTGCATTGTCATGGTTACTCCCAGGTCTATGTTCCATTGTATAGTCCATCCCCTGTAGGGAAATGGACCACCTGAGATGTTTGGGGTTTTCACCCTTCATCTGTTTTAGCCATAAGAGGGGCTTATGGTCTGTCTGAACAATGAAGTGAGTACCAAATACTATGGCCTCAACGTCTTCAGAGCCCAAACCACAGCAAAGGCCTCCCTATCAATGGCTGACCAACGTTTCTCTCTGGGGGTCAACCTTCTGATTATGAAAGCTACTGGTTGATCCTGACCTTCATCATTCAACTGTGACAGTACAGCCCCTGCCCCCAACTCAGATGCATCTGTTTGGACAATTAACTTTTTGGAGTAGTCAGGACTTTGCAGAATGGGAGCAGTGCACATGGCCTGCTTAAGGTCATCAAATGCCTTTTGACAGCTAGCTGTCCACTGAACCTTTTTGGGCATTTTCTTAGAGGTTAAGTCATTCAGGGGTGTCACTATTGGTCCATACCCCTTGACACATCTTCTATAGTACCCAGTCAGGCCTAAGACGGCTCTCACCTGAGTCTGGGTAGTTGGAGCAACCCAGTCCATTATGGTCTGGATTTTGCTCTGCAATGGTTGAACCTGGCCTCCACCTACAAGGTGGCCCAGGTACACAACCTGACTCTGCCCTATCTGGCACTTAGTAGCCTTGATAGTTAGGCCTGCTTTTTGCAGGGCCTCCAAAACATTCCCCAGGTGGACCAGATGATCCTCCCAGGTGGAGCTAAAGACAACAATATCATCTAGATATGCTGCACTATTGTCTTCCCGGCCTGTAAGGACTTGATTCAGCAACCTTGGAAAGTGGCAGGTGCATTCTTCAAACCAAAGGGCATTACCACAAATTGATAGTGCCCACTAGGGGTAGAAAATGCTGTCTTTGGCTTTGCATCATCAGCTAGTCTGATCTGCCAGTGGCCAGCTGTTAGGTCAAATGTGCTTAGAAACTTGGCTGAGGCCAAAGAATCTATTAACTCATCTGCCCTGGGGATGGGATGGGCATCAGTCCTCGTGACTGCATTGAGAACCCTGTAGTCTACACAAAACCTCATCTCTTTCTTGCCATCTTTGGTGTGAGGTTTAGGTACCTGGACTACTGGACTAGCCCAAGGGCTATCTGAGGGTTCAATAACTCCCAAATCTAACATCTTTTGGACTTCTGTCCTTATACAGTCCCTGACATGGTCAGGTTGCCTGTAGATTGTATTTTTCACAGGCAGACTGTCCCCAGTGTCCACTTCATGAGTGCACCAGGTTGTCTGACTTGGAGTCAGAGAAAACATATGTCTGAACTGGATGAGAAGTTTTCTGCAGTCAGTTTGTTGCTGGGCAGTGAGGCTGCCTGCCAAGGCTACACCATCAACTGACCCATCATCAAGGTTCTGAGAAAGAAGATCAGGGAGTTGGTCACTCTCTTCCTCCTGTCCTTCATCAGTAGCCATGAGCAAGCCCAAGTCTGCCCTGTCAACATATGGTTTTAGTCTGTTGACATGAAGTACCCTGTGGGGACTACTAGGGGTCCCAAGGTCTACCAAGTAGGTGACCTCCCCTTTCTGCTCAACAATTGTATGGTGGCCACTCCATTTGTCCTGGAGGGCTGCTGGGGCCACAGGCTCCAACACCCACACTTTCTGTCCTGGCTGGTAGACAGTCAGTACAGCCTTTTGGGCATGCCAAGCTTTTTGTAATTCCTGGCTAGCCTCAAGGTATTTGGTTGCCTTTTTCATATACTCAGCCATCCTGGAGCGGAGGGCTTGAGAGGTAACTCCCATCCTTCCTTAACCAGACACAATGGACCTCTGACAGGATGACCAAACAAAAGTTCAAAAGGGCTGAGGCCAACCCCCTTTTGAGGCACCTCCCTGTATGCAAATAAAAGGCAGGGCAAGAGTATGTCCCATCTTCACCTAAGCTTTTCTGGGAGCCCTTTAATCATGCCCTTTAAGGTTTTGTTGAACCTTTCAACTAAACCATTGCATTGTGGGTGATAGGGTGTGGTGAACTTGTAGTTCACTCCACACTCCATCCACATAGCAGTCAAGTAACTAGACATGAAGATTGCATCCCTGTCAGATACTACCTCCCTAGGAAAGCCTACTCTTGAAAATACACCCAGGAGAGCTCTTGCCACCACAGGTGCTTGTTCTGCTTGGGTTTTCGGATCAGATAGAACCCACTCATCAGGGCCTCACTAACCCAGCCAGAACGTTACCCCCTCCCTAGAACCTATTTACAATCCTACAACCACATATATCTATCACCTAAGGACAGGGGATTCCTACTATGTATACCAAGATCTCACAATCGGCGGCCTCGCGATCCCCTACGAATCCAGACCTCTCTGCCCAAACGACAGTATCACAAGTGGCGGCCTCGCGGTCCCATACGAACCCAGACCTCTCTGCCCATACGACAGTATCACAAGTGGCGGCCTTGCGGTCCCATACGAACCCAGACCTCTCTGCCCAGACGACAGTATTACAAGTGGCGGCCTCGCGGTCCCATACGAACCCAGACCTCTCTGCCCAGACGACAGTATCAGCACAAGTGGCGGCCTCGCGGTCCCATACGAACCCAGACCTCTCTGCCCATACGACAGTATCACAAGTGGCGGCCTCGCGGTCCCATACGAACCCAGACCTCTCTGCCCATACGACAGTATCACAAGTGGCGGCCTCGCGGTCCCATATGAACCCAGACCTCTCTGCCCAGACGACAGTATCAGCACAAGTGGCGGCCTCGCGGTCCCATACGAACCCAGACCTCTCTGCCCAGACGACAGTATCACAAGTGGCGGCCTCGCGGTCCCATACGAACCCAGACCTCTCTGCCCAGACGACAGTATCAGCACAAGTGGCGGCCTCGCGGTCCCATACGAACCCAGACCTCTCTGCCCAGACGACAGTATCACAAGTGGCGGCCTCGCGGTCCCATACGAACCCAGACCTCTCTACCCAGATGGCAGTCTCATACGACAGTTCATCCTATGGTTACCATAACATACAAAAAGGGCTCACTATTCATCAGATCACACAAGGATTGTCAGTTTGAGTACAGCCTGTTCTCAGGTTCGAGGGGCTCCTCTTTCCCTTATTCAGATACCACTTACCTGATCAGGGTTAACATCTGTTCATGTAGCCGCAGCTGACTAGCAGAATAGGCTACCCTCTTATACAAGAACACGCAGTACATGTTGGTTCACTACAAACTGAATATTTTATTACTCATTACATACATAATCACATAACATTACGATATAACACATAACCTGCAAAGAAAAGTGAAAGATTAAGTTGTACACTCTAATAAGAAAGGGTCGACATCACCTTAGTAATATGTAGCCTGCACTCAGTGGTCATCTAGGTTCCCTTCTCGTCTGTATCTCGGCTCGCCGGGAGTCACCCTTCTTCGAGTCACTGGGACCTCTCCCTTATCGGCTACTCTCTCCTCTCTGGCTATTCTGCTAGGAAAGCATCTGTCTCTCGGTTCTTCTCCGCCTTCAAGATGGCGTCTGTCTTCCCTGGAATAAGTAGTAGCTTTACTGCTAACGGCCAGATGCCGCCTACGGACTGAGCGTGTAACTGCCTAAGACTTTCACTAATATAGAGGTGCATTTCCTCATGGAAAATTCCGGCCCGTAACCTGCCGCCCACCAAATTCTTGTACCTCCCCCTACCAAGGACACGTTCCCAGCCGGCCGGCCTGATGTAGTGTCTTCGGCATGAAGAAAAATACAATCCTTTGATAAGGGCCGGCCTGAACCGGTTCTCTCCAAGCGAATAACACCTCATAACTAAAACATAGCTTTTGGCCTAGAAGCATCCCAAGCTGCCGAAGCAGAAAGAAAGATGGAGTCTCTCCCGTTTGAGGCCTAACAGGCCTGAATTCAGCACAGCTCCATGAATTACTCTCACTATAGGACAGGTTATCCCTAATATTAACGAATCTATCCCCTAGGCTATATATGCAAGCCCTGATCTATGGGGAAGAGCACAGAATCATATCAAAGTGCCTAGTAAATAGGCTCCATTCACTACTTTGACCCTTAGGCTTGAATGATAAGAGACTGAAGTCACATCCAATCACTTGTTAACACAAGAAGGCCAGGAAAATCGAGCAGTACATTTCACCCTTGACTTCAGTCTATTATACATTCATTAAACGGAACTAACATCTGTGGAAGAATAATATGAAACAAAACTAACTGATCTATGTCGAGTACCAGGTGTGCAGAATTGAAGTAGTGAAGGAACACACTGAATAAAGCAACAGATGGAAATCAAAATGGCGATAGTAATCAGAATACCTCCTAATATTTGGCGTAAGAAATGCAAATCAGGTAACCAATTAAAGAGCCAGTCAAACCAGCCCTGATCAATGTGTTTTCTTACTTCTTCTGTCAAGTCATGTAACTTGTTAATGTGAGCTCGAATGGATTGTGTATGATCAGACAAGTTAAAACAACAAAGACCCTCAAAATCGGAACAATCGTGTCCATGTTTAAGCAAAAGATAATCAATGGCCGCTCGATTTTGCAAGATAGCCCTTCGTTCACCCTGGGCGTCTAATAGCATGTCCGACAGGACTGTGGAAGTATTATTAATGGATTTCACCATCCAGCAGGCCATTTTCTCAATAGATTTGGCATTATAAACAGCCAAAGCAGGAACACCAATAATTGAAACAGCCAGGCTAAGATATTCGGACTTAGAATATAAATGCAAAGATGAGTCACAATCCTCCTGTAATCTCACTGTATCTCGAATCACACGAGAAGTGGCATTCGGATGTGAGGAAAACATGAGTAGGCTCAGCCTAGTAATGGCACAAGGGCCTCCAGAAATATTTGCGGGGACATATGGCCAGGAAGTATTACCACATGAGAAAAGCCATCCGGCAGGTAGTAACATCGTGCGATAATGACTAGGGGTAACTACCAAACTCTTGCAAGTCATATTGTTCTGGACCGAAGCACATGTTTTCGGTGTCCTTTGAAAGCACAAAGTTCGCTCATGAAGGGTGAAGGAAGTAGCACCTTTCAATTTTAGACGCAGACATTCAGAAATTGCACTAGGATTACACGTAAGGAAAAAACACATATCTCCTTGTGTGATATTATAGGTAACTATTTGGGACTGGACGGGGGGTATCTGGTCTGGTAGTTCAGTACATAAGGGGCAATACGCATGGGTGGCAAAATCGCCCAGAAGAACATTGGGGCGGGCCTTTGAAATGTTAAAAATATTAGTCAAAGTTTCCAGCGAGGCAGGGACAGCAACCAGACAGGTCGCTAAGATGTCGTGTACAGATCTCATCGGCGTCAAACACAAGTGAGGGGCATCGGTCACCCTTTTCGCCAGTAAGGTCCAAAAGTTCGATGACGAATCCCACGCAGCGAGGGAACGCGACACTCGGGTGCGTAGCTCATCCCGGGTTGACGGGATTCCTCCTCTCTCGTCGAACCAACCCGAAAATAGTCCGACGACGACACATCCTGCAGCAGCAGTCCAAAGAATGATCTGAAAGAGAATCAAATACAGGCATTAATCATTCTCGTAAGTAACATTTGTCAGCCGGGACCGCTTCCCGGCTATCTTTCCCTGGTCTCATAACTAAAATGGTGTTATCATGACCGGTGGCAATGACCTCTGCTTGTTCAGGGGGATTCTTAGGCGACTGCACCCAAACCCTGGCCCCAGGGTTATTTGTGGAGCCAAAACCTTTCTGGCCTCGTACAGTTAGCAAAGTTGGGGCAGTGCCTTTTACCATCCCACCACTGAAGACAGGCATTATGAGTAATTGAGCCACTCGGTCAGTGCGATGGATCAGCAAGTCAGCCTCACTGCTATTCAGCAGGAGCACCTTAATCTCTCCCTGATAATCACTGTCAATGACCCCTCCAAGTACCTGAATGCCTTTTACAGCCAGCCCCGATCTAGGGGCGATTAATCCAAAATTCCCGGGTGGTATATGAACACCAACACCGGTCGCAATGATGACCCGATCTTTACCTTTTATAACGGTGTCATCCATGGCATGCAAGTCTAAACCTGCCGACCCTGGGGTCGCTCTACATGGAGCCATAGCTCCGGGAGTAATTTCCCAGTACATCACAGTCTCTCCGATTTCATTTGGCTGAGCATTAACATTCGGAGGGAACAAACGCATAAGTGGAGATTCAGCATTTAGAAAAGGACGATTATTCAAAATTAATAGCGCTTGGGGCAAAAAGTCTCGCCAATTCTTGTATTTGTCATCTGTCAATCTACGCAGCTGCTCCTTCAGCAGACCATTCAATCTCTCCACAAGACCCGAGGCCTGCGGATAGTACGGGATATGAAATACCCAGTCAATATTGTTTTCCACACAGAATTCCTGTACCAATCTTCCACGAAAATGGGATGCATTATCAGATTGAATTTGGAATGGCACACCATAATACATCATAATCAATTCCAATGTTTTAATGGTATTCAATTGGGTAGCTTGCTTACAGGGAAGGGCCACCAACAGGCCACTGTATGTATCAACAATGGTGCAAACATATTGACAATTCCTACTCATAGGGAGTGGACCAATGTAATCAATCTGCCAAATTTGAGCGGGCACTTTCCCGCGATGTAAATGACCTTTAACAATTTGGGGCACTTTGCGCTGCCTGATATGCTGACAAATGGGACAATGTAGAATAACATTTTTAATTAAATCTAGGGGAATATAAATTCCTCTATCAGCAGCCCACCTGCTAGTGGCTTTCTCTCCAAAGTGTCCTGCTTTCTGGTGTGCCCATTTCGCCAATCCCGCAATATCAGAATCTTGCGTGTCCACCACTGCCTCAGCAATTTTAGATTTCTCATCTGCAATATTATGAAAGAATTTGTCAAGAGAGTCTATCGGGGTATGAGCATCCACATGGAAGATTGTAACAGTACTCCGTGGGAGCATTTCCCAAATCTCCTGCCATAATTCTTTTCCCCACAATTCCTTGGAATGGATTTTCCAACTATGGGAATGCCAAGTCGGTAACCAAACTGCCAGTCCATTGGCAGTAGACCAAGAATCGGTAAAAATATGACATATGCCAGGTAACTCTTGTTTCAGAACTTGATAAACAGCATAGAGTTCAGCAAATTGACTGCTCTTACCCTCACCAGTTGTACTCAGCAATTTTTGTGTGATCGGATTATAGGACACTGCCTTCCAATGCCGTTTCGTCCCTATGAACCTTGCTGAACCATCCGTAAACCAGACATGGTTTCTGTCCTCTGCGGACAAATCATCGAAAGGTTTACCCCACTTAACAGGAGATTCCTGTACTAAAGGTACGAAACATTCACTCTCAGTCTCAGTTGATGGCGCCCGTGCCACCTGCTCATGCAAAGATGCAACTCCTTTTTGTCCCACACGTGCCCTATCTTGTATATACCATTTCCATTTAATCACACTCGCCTCTTGAGCGTGTCCAATTCGGTGAGTTTTCGGCGAACTCATAACCCACTGCATGATAGGAATTTCAGGTCGCAAAACTATATCATGTCCCAAAGTCAACTGCTCGGTATCCACCAGAGCCCAATAACATGCAAGTAGCTGTTTCTCAAAAGGTGTATAACGCTCACCAGCATCAGGTAACTTTTTGGTCCAGAAACCTAACGGTACTCTACTCTTGCCTTGTTTCTGCCACAAACTCCAATTCGCATAAAGACCTTGTACAGACACATTCAAATCCACATCACCATCACATACAGGCCATAAATCCAGAGCATGCTGAATTGCTTCTTTTGCCAGACTGAACGCATCTTGCTGTGGTTTATCCCATTCAAATGCATTCTTTTTACGAGTGACACGGTACAAAGGGGCCAATATTTGACTCAAATGAGGAATATGCTGGCGCCAAAATCCAAACAAACCAATGAAGGTTTGGGCTTCTTTCCTATTTCTCGGAACTGCGAAATCAAGAATTTTCTGTTTAACCTGAGGGATCACTTCTCGGTGCCCTTCATGCCAATTAATACCCAAAAATTTTACAGCCTGGGACGGGCCTTGTAATTTATCCGGATTGATTTCCCAACCTTTCTCACGCAGGCACTCAATGACTCTGTCCAATTGGGTCTGAACTTCCTCTTGTGTTTCGCCTTGGATCAAAACATCATCAATATAATGACACATCTGAATTTGTGGATGAACCGGTACCTCAGCCAAATGCTCTGCCACCAGCCGGTGACATATCGTAGGACTATGTACATAGCCCTGAGGAAGACTTCTAAACGTCATCTGACGCCCATTCCACGTAAAACTGAACTGTTCCTGACACTCAGGGGCAATCGGAATCGAAAAGAAAGCATTAGCAATATCAATGGACGCATACCATGTACCTGGATGTTTTTGGATTCTTTCAATTAGGGTAATAACATCCGGTACTGCAACAGTCAAAGGGGGTGTGTGTCTATTCAATTCTCGATAATCAACAGTCATGCGCCAAGAATTATCACTCTTACGTACAGGCCAAACAGGATTATTCCAAGCAGAAGTAACTGGGGTGATAACACCTGCATCCACCAACTCCTGAATAGTGGTACTAATCTCTTCATGACCACCCGGAATACGATACTGCTTCTGACGAACCACTTTTGTCGCCTGGGGAACTTTTATGGGGGGCATTCTTAAACGACCAACCCGCACAGGCCTGGACGATATATAATGCCTAGTTCCAAATTGGTAACATCCATCATCTAAGTGCAAAGTCATTCCTTTCAAAATATCAATTCCAATTATAAATTCTAAGAGTGGCACCACTAATACAGAGTATTCTTTTCTAGGAATTCTACCTATTCTCATTTCAAGTAAGGTTTGAACTGCGGGAGTTTCCTTTCCGTCTAATCCGGTAATTGTAAAAGGCTGACCTTTAAACTTCTTTGATTTTCCATGAATAAGAGTGGCCTCCGCTCCTGTATCTACCAATGCTCGGGCCCTTTGGACATTACGATGTCTCCAATTAATATCAATATCTACATAGGGTCTATTATCTCTGTGAGCCCATCTGTGTACTGGAGCTTGACCTATTTCCTAGTCATCTTTACTGCGTTCTGTGTACCAGGATAAATCAGGATAAAGACTCTCACGTTTCCTAGGTATCGATACCTCCTGTTCATATCCATCTCCATTACGAAATGGATTACTGTTCCCTGCATTGTACTGCGGGTTTCGATCGGCCAATGTGTGTCGATCCTCTCTCCTTCTCAACTCAGGGGATTGATCCCTATCATCTCTGCGTCTGCTGTTAACATAATCATCTCTCCCCCTCTCTCTTTCCCCCTCTCTCTCCCTGTCTCTCTCACGACGGGGGGACAAGTCACGCACATAACGTCGATCATCACGACGATCAGAGCGCCCACGGCGGTCGTCATCACCGCTACCGTCAGAAAAACCACGATCACACTCAGTCGTCCGAACACGCCGGGCACCCTCCTTCCGATCCAAGCCACGTTTGCGAAACATGTCCCACAAACGAGAAGTAGTCTCACCATCAATGTCCTCTTTCCGCACACCATCGGCCAGAAGACCAAGAAACATATCACGTCTAGTAAGTTTATTGTCACCAGGAGTACGAGTGTCAGGCCGGGATTGCCGTTCAGGTCTAAACCACTCACCCAACTCACCGAGTTGGCGTACCGATTCCAGCACCACAGATAACATGTTACCAGTCTGATTAATCAATAAAGTCATCATAACCTGCTTATAAGCAACAGGAGAAGAACGAATAATACGATTCCGCACAGAAGATGTCAAGAAACCATCAAGCAACCTGTCAGCAGTATTCAGAAAAATTGCCGTTTTCATCACCTCCTCTTTGAGACGTTGCGTAGCATCGCGCAAAGTATACCACGGTTTGTCATTCACAGGCCAATCAGATTCAGTAGGATATTTTTGATTACAACCCTCAGTCGCCAATTGAAGCAAAGAAATTTGACCACCAACATTAAAGTTGCGAAAATGATCCTGTATAGTAGAATCCGAACTCAAGGAACAAAACTTCAAACAATCGCCAGCATCCAACATAATGCCAGCAGCGCCCAATTCATAAAGGCGCACCATCCATGTGAGTAAGGACTCACCAGCTCGCTGCCGAAATCTTTGTAAAATATCACTAATTTCTTGTTGAGTAAAATCCTCCAAAGAGTCTAAAGCAATACCATTCGGAGCACCGGGAGCCTGCTGCAACTTCCGCCGAAAAACCGGATGCACCGAGACCGCGGGACGAGCATCACAAGGAGCTCGACCAGTACACGTAGAGGAACAATCAGTGTAAGAAGCATCGACCCCACTCGAAGGACGAACGCAATCATGGAGTGCACCATCAGAGGCGCAAGAAGCAGATTTACAATCACGGCCGGAGCGAGAGGACTCGCGCTTGGCAAACTCCTCACCCGAGGAAGGAGAATCACTAGAGTTCCAGATATTACCATCCCATTCATCAGGATTCCAATCCAGTCCGGCTTTCGCCACGACCAGACGCACTTTTCGCTTCGAAACTCGACCACGCCGATTTTTGTATTTATAACGAGCAATTCGCACAGCCGCCCTCTCGGCAATAGTTTGGTACGTATCAAGTTTGTCGGCAAGCAACTTATTTTGACACCGCAACAAAGTATGAGCATTCTGAATCTCAACAAAATTCGCTTCCACATCCTTATGCACATTCTGTAATTTCAACAGCCTCTCATGCAGGATCCTGTACGCAGACAGAACAATCCAACCTCTGCGCCCCAAAACGGGAAGGTCATCACCCTTAGATATGGGCGCCTTCTGTAAACAAGCGATCACAGCAGCCGGCTCCGCCAGTTCCAAAAAAGAATTCCAATTCTCACTCAAACCAGTAGAATCAGCCCACTCACGGGCTAAGGCCTCATAAGGCGTTGAATCCCAGCCGGGAATATCAACGGGCAACTTAAAAGTAGATTTCGACTTTCTAGAAAACATGTTTGAAAATAAAGAAAAAGAGAGAAAGAAAAAGAAGAAAGAGAAAAGAAAACTACACTCACAATTATGTAAAAATAATAAACAAACGAAACCACACACGCACCAGAAGCAAACACAATACAACCACAATGCACACAGGTTTCGTAAACGGTTCGTGACGCCAAATGTTCTGCTTGGGTTTTCGGATCAGATAGAACCCACTCATCAGGGCCTCACTAACCCAGCCAGAACGTTACCCCCTCCCTAGAACCTATTTACAATCCTACAACCACATATATCTATCACCTAAGGACAGGGGATTCCTACTATGTATACCAAGATCTCACAATCGGCGGCCTCGCGATCCCCTACGAATCCAGACCTCTCTGCCCAAACGACAGTATCACAAGTGGCGGCCTCGCTGTCCCATACGAACCCAGACCTCTCTGCCCATACGACAGTATCACAAGTGGCGGCCTCGCGGTCCCATACGAACCCAGACCTCTCTGCCCAGACGACAGTATTACAAGTGGCGGCCTCGCGGTCCCATACGAACCCAGACCTCTCTGCCCAGACGACAGTATCAGCACAAGTGGCGGCCTCGCGGTCCCATACGAACCCAGACCTCTCTGCCCATACGACAGTATCACAAGTGGCGGCCTCGCGGTCCCATACGAACCCAGACCTCTCTGCCCATACGACAGTATCACAAGTGGCGGCCTCGCGGTCCCATACGAACCCAGACCTCTCTGCCCAGACGACAGTATCAGCACAAGTGGCGGCCTCGCGGTCCCATACGAACCCAGACCTCTCTGCCCAGACGACAGTATCAGCACAAGTGGCGGCCTCGCGGTCCCATACGAACCCAGACCTCTCTGCCCAGACGACAGTATCACAAGTGGCGGCCTCGCGGTCCCATACGAACCCAGACCTCTTTACCCAGATGGCAGTCTCATACGACAGTTCATCCTATGGTTACCATAACATACAAAAAGGGCTCACTATTCATCAGATCACACAAGGATTGTCAGTTTGAGTACAGCCTGTTCTCAGGTTCGAGGGGCTCCTCTTTCCCTTATTCAGTTACCACTTACCTGATCAGGGTTAACATCTGTTCATGTAGCCGCAGCTGACTAGCAGAATAGGCTACCCTCTTATACAAGAACACGCAGTACATGTTGGTTCACTACAAACTGAATATTTTACTACTCATTACATACATAATCACATAACATTACGATATAACACATAACCTGCAAAGAAAAGTGAAAGATTAAGTTGTACACTCTAATAAGAAAGGGTCGACATCACCTTAGTAATATGTAGCCTGCACTCAGTGGTCATCTAGGTTCCCTTCTCGTCTGTATCTCGGCTCGCCGGGAGTCACCCTTCTTCGAGTCACTGGGACCTCTCCCTTATCGGCTACTCTCTCCTCTCTGGCTATTCTGCTAGGAAAGCATCTGTCTCTCGGTTCTTCTCCGCCTTCAAGATGGCGTCTGTCTTCCCTGGAATAAGTAGTAGCTTTACTGCTAACGGCCAGATGCCGCCTACGGACTGAGCGTGTAACTGCCTAAGACTTTCACTAATATAGAGGTGCATTTCCTCATGGAAAATTCCGGCCCGTAACCTGCCGCCCACCAAATTCTTGTACCTCCCCGTACCAAGGACACGTTCCCAGCCGGCCGGCCTGATGTAGTGTCTTCGGCATGAAGAAAAATACAATCCTTCGATAAGGGCCGGCCTGAACCGGTTCTCTCCAAGCGAATAACACCTCATAACTAAAACATAGCTTTTGGCCTAGAAGCATCCCAAGCTGCCGAAGCAGAAAGAAAGATGGAGTCTCTCCCGTTTGAGGCCTAACAGGCCTGAATTCAGCACAGCTCCATGAAATACTCTCACTATAGGACTGGTTATCCCTAATATTAACGAATCTATCCCCTAGGCTATATATGCAAGCCCTGATCTATGGGGAAGAGC
Organism: Triturus cristatus; assembly: GCF_964204655.1. NCBI lineage: Eukaryota > Metazoa > Chordata > Amphibia > Caudata > Salamandridae > Triturus > Triturus cristatus. The sequence continues at coordinate 674,154,703 of NC_140585.1, forward strand.
ACAGAATCATATCAAAGTGCCTAGTAAATAGGCTCCATTCACTACTCTAACCCTTAGGCTTGAATGATAAGAGACTGAAGTCACATCCAATCACTTGTTAACACAAGAAGGCCAGGAAAATCGAGCAGTACAGTGCTGTAGTGGTCCTTAGGGGAATTGCTTCTGGATACCTGGTAGCATGGTCCACCACCACCAGTATAAACCTGTGCCCAGATGCTGTCTTAGGATCCATGGGACCAACAATGTCAATCCCAACCCTCTAAAAGGGAACCCCCACCACAGGTAGTGGTATCAGGGGGGCCTTTGTGGTTCCACCTGACTTGCCACTGGCTTGGCAGGTCACACAGGAGCGATAAAACTCCTTAGTGTCTTCAGACATGTGGGGCCAGTGAAAGTGAGGGACAATTCTGTCTCAAGTCTTGTTCTGGCCCAGGTGTCCTGCTAGGGGAATATCATGGGCTAGTGTCAATAGGAAGCCCCTAAACATCAGAGGTATACCCAACCTCCTGGATGCACTAGGCTTGTGGTCTCTACTCTCTGAGTAAAGGAGTCCATCATCCCAATAAACTGTATGGGGGCCACTAGCATTCCCAGCAGCCTCATCAGCAGCTTGCTTTCTGAGGGGTTCAAGAGAGGGGCAGGTTCTCTGCTCCTGGCTCAGATCAGACCTGGAAAGGCCCCCTGTCTCCAAGAACTCAACCTGGTCAGGTTCAAACTCCTCTGGGACTTCCTTATTCAGGCTCAAGATCATCTCCCTGGGGAGACTGATCTACACTCTGAGTCAGGTGGGAAGGCACTTCCTTAACCCTACTGCTCCTCTTCTTGGGAGGCACCTGGTCCATTATTCCAGAATCCAGGGCCTGTTCAGTTTTAGACATTTTGTCCAGTGACCTAGTCACAGCAAAGACATGAGCAGGGATTCCTAACATTTCTGCATGTTTCCTGATCTCCACTTCAGCCCAAGCTGAAGTCTCTAGATCATTGCCAAGCAAGCACTGTACTAGTAGGTCTGCACTTACCACAACCTTCTTAAGGCCAGTTACCCCTCCCCAGGAGAAGTTTTCAACTGCCAGACAATGGTCTGTTCTGACATTGCTAGCATTGGTCACTTGGTACATTTCACCAAGTATAATCTGCCCAGGATCCACAAGACCTTTTGTCACCATTGTGACACTTGCTCCTGTGTCCCTGAATGCCAAAGCCTCTATTCCATATATTAAAGGCTGTTGTCTGTATTTGCCCAGATTACTGGGGCTCACAAAGGGGGACATATCCATGCCCCCATCACAGACTTGAACAGCCTGAGTTGGAACTCTGACTAGGCCAGAGTCCATCTCAGGACCCATGGTCAACCCTACTACACCCTTATTCTGAACATTACCACCCCAATTGTAGCTGTACTAGGGGGAACAGTTGCCTTAGGGGCAATGGTGGCAGGAGTAGATTATTTGGACTTGGTGCAATCACTGGTACAGTGAGTTTTCTGTTTACAAATTTTGCACCATGGTTTCTTTTGGCCTTTTCCCTTGTTAGACTGTGAATCTCCACCTGAAGAAGATTTTTGGGGGCCTTGTGAAGACTTCTGGTCTTTACCCTTCTCCCCACCCTTGTCAGAGTTTTTAGGATCTTGCTTCTTGGGTTCACCTCCTTGGTTCTGTACCTTCTGCCTCACCCTGGTTCTGGCCCACTTATCTGCCTTCTTTCCCAATTCTTGGGGAGAGGTCAGATCTGAGTCCACCAGGTGCTGGTGCAACAGCTGAATCTGACAATTATTAAGGATCTGCTCCCTCATAATTAAATTGTAGAGTCCTTGATAGTCATGCACTTTACTGCCAAGTAACCAACCTTCCAGAGCCTTAGTAGCACAATCTACAAAGTCTACCCAGTCCTGAGTCTGTGCCTTCTGGGTATCCCTGAACTTTAACCTGTATTGCTCAGTGGTTAGCCCAAACCCATCAATCAAGGCACTCTTCAGACTGTTGTAATCATATGCCTCCTCCTCTCTAACAGTGAGGAGCTTATCTCTACCTTTGTCTGCAAAGGAGAGCCATAGATTGCTGCCCACTGCTCCTGGGGGACCCTTTGTACTTTACAGGCCCTTTCGAGTGCAGTTATCCATTTGTGGATGTCATCCCCACTCTGGTAGGGAGGGACAATCTTATTCAGGTTTCTATGGTCATGGAGGGAGGTGAAGTGAAATCCTAACTGGCAAAGGTTCTTACTGAGTTGCTAAAAGGACTTTATGGAAGAATACTAGTGAAATGCTAACTGCCATGACCAACAGGGTGACAAGTGGAGAGTGACACTCTTTTTAAAACCCAATAGTTGTCTAGTGAGCTGTGGGTCTTACAGGATTATAAGATTGCTTTACCTATAAAAGCATATCATTATGAAGGTTTTTGCAATGTGTTTGGCAAAGAATTACCATTGATTGGTAGGTTCAAATCAAATGGGGCTTATTCCTTTCAGGGCACAAGCCTCAAATACTCATTACTTTTCAAAGGTAGTAGACTAGGCTGAAGTTAAAAACAGCCCGATTTGGATGTAATGGAGCTATCTGATAAAGCAGTTATTAGCTTCCTCCTCCGGTACAGCAAGGTCCTAAAGAATGTTTAATAGGGCTGCATTGCAAATTTAGGATAGGGAGGTCACATGTTGGGTAAGGTAACTATCAAGATAGGGGCCCTTATGGCATGCCCTCACTCACTCCGACTGTTTGTTCTTTTTATTGAATCCCTGACAAAATTTGTTACAAACAGTGACCAAGTTACATCTAATCCTAACATTTTTGCAGCAAAAAAATTGTTAATGAGTACAAAAAATGTGACCCTATTTCTAGTTTTTAACAAAGGAGGGATTGGGAGCCAAATTATGAGGTCCTGCACACTAGCTCCCGAAGAGACAGTGTTTTAAAGGGGTATGCAGTTCCTAGCTGGGCGTGAGGGGAAAAGGAGGTCTTTCTTTGTGATGCCCTCACACACCCCGGAGAATGTCATGCTTCATCATAGGGCGTTTGCTCCTCATCAAGCCGGTGCTGCAATGCCTGACGGGCTCCCGTAAACGGAGCTCTTTATCGGAGATCTTTTTGAAGAAGCCGTTGGGTGCATGCGGGTGTGAGGGCTGGATAGTGCACAGGAAAGTGGGGTAAAAGAGGTTTCGAGCAGTGCTACTTAGATCAAGTTTAATAGATTAGGTAGGTCAAGCCTGATTAAAACGGTGACGGTGCCCTTATGTGGATGTAATGTTCCTAAAGGGCTACCAGGGTGGAGTTGGTCGACATGTTTTGTGCCTCAATTGCCCCTAACGGGTCAGTTGGCACTTCATCAGGACCGGAATATAACTAAGTGTGAATGGTGCACTATCGTCTGGTATTATAATTGTATGTGCTAATTTCCAGATGTGGTAGGGAGTACCCTAGTAGACTTGAACTGGGGACTACAGTAGACCTGTGGGAGAAGGGGAGACAAGAGAGGGCAGGGAAGGGACAACCAAGGACAATTAAAACAAATAAAAACAAAAAACAAAAGCCAGGAGTGTGGCAACGCTCTCATATGGATATACAGACAATCTAGTTTAGATAGGGGTGGGCGCATACAATGCATTGCACTGATGCATCAAGCGGTGAGTCAACGGTGTGAGTAATGAGGCTTGCAGCGGTTGATATTATTATTTATAGCGTGAGTGAGCTAGGTGGTACTGTTGAAGTTCTGCTCATTCATAGGCCAATAGCCTTGATGCCTGCAGATATAACCAAAATGTGATGCAAGGCAAAAGTAAAAGAATGAGGCCCCTGGGGGGTGGGGTAGGCGCACCTCCTTTAAGGGCGGATGTGCTCGTAGTAATGACAAAGTGAAGTGGTAGCCTCAGAATCGAAGTGAATTAAAAAGTGTGGCTGGTGAACGTGCTCGAAAGGATGCCAGGAGGGGAGCTTGTATGAAGCGACCAAGCCGGTGGGGGCACTTGGCACACAAGTCATAGGCGTTCGGCTGTAGTTAATGAAGCAAGAACATTAATGCGCGAACAGTCAAGGGTGCAACGGTCTATAGTGCCGGGAGTCATGCGCGCAATTACATGGTAGGCGTATGGCCGTAGTTAACGGAGCAATGTCAGATGAGTAAAAGGTCAGAGCGGCATTGCGCGGACAATCGGGAGTGCAACGGTCTACAGTGCTAGGAAATTATGCGCGCAATGGGGGAGGAAATCAAATAGAGATGCCTATGATTGAAGGCAGCAGTGACACACCCACCCCTAGATACGAAGCCTAAGGCTGACGGGGGAAGGCTGAGCTCGTCGTTGCTCAGAGAGCTGTGGAAAACAATAGGCAAAGAGTCACAAACATGCAGAGTGGTAGGTGCTTACCGGACATGCAGGAATCGTAGAGGATACTCACAAGTGTAGGCAGCCGACTAGCGTTCGTCCTACCCTTAGCTCCGGGCCCCGTAGCGGTTGCTTCTGGGTACCGGCTATTTGTAGCAATGTCTGTAGGGTGCATCAGCTGGTAGGTGAACGTGGCGGCCATCTTAGGAGTGTTTGAAAAAAACTTTATTGGGAACTGACATAGTGGAATAAGGGTTATTTGTCACACTACCATAGGCGTAGGTGCTAGATGTAAGGGTACCAATAAATGATGGTTGGTGTTAGGTGCTAAGTGAGGAGTATTAAAACGCTAACTAAGAACTATATGGCCAATCTTAGCAGGGTGAATGGTGCTAGTTGCAAGGAATAATGGAGTTTTGCCATGGCGGGGTATTTTAGAGTAGGTCTGCTGCTGTGCTTAGACAGCGTTTACTTCTCTGTAATGCCAAGGTGTACGGGACCCAGAAGCAACCGCTACGGGGCCCGGAGCTAAGGGTAGGACGAACGCTAGTCGGCTGCCTACACTTGTGAGTATCCTCTACGATTCATGCATGTCCGGTAAGCACCTACCACTCCGCATGTTTGTGACTCTTTACATATTGTTTTCCACAGCTTTCTGAACGACGAGCTCCGCCTCCCCCGTCAGCCTTAGGCTTCGTATCTAGCGGTGAGTGCTGCCTTCAATCATAGGCCTCTCTATTTGTTTTCCTCCCCCATTGCACGCATAATTGCCTGGCACTATATACTGTTGCACTCCCGATTATTTGCGCAATACCGCTCTGACCTTTTACTCATCTGACATTGCTCCTTTAACTACGGCCATACGCCTACTATGTAATTGCGCGCATGACTCCCGGCACTATAGACCGTTGCACCCTCGACTGTACGCGCATTAATGTTCTTGCTCCATTAACTGCACCCCCACCGGCTTGGTCGCTTTATACAAGCTCCCCTCCTGGCATCCTTTCGAGCGCGTTCACCAGCCGCACTTTTTAATTCACTTCGATTCCGAGGCTACTATTTCACTTTGTCATACTACGAGAACGTCCGCCCTTAACGGAGGAGTGCCTACCCCACCCCCCAGGGGTCTCATTCTTTTTCTTTTGCCCTGCATCATGTTTTGGTTTTATCTGCAGGCATCAAGGCTATTGGCCTATGAATGGGCAGAAATCCGACAGTACCACCTCGCTCACTCGTGTATAAATAATAATATCAACTGCTGCAAGCCTCATTACTCGCACCGTTGACTCACTGTTTGACGCATCTGTGCAATGCATTGTATGCGCCCACCCCTATCTAAACTAGATTGTCTGTATATCCATATGAGAGCGTTGCCACACTCCTGGCTTTTGTTTTTTGGTTTATTTGTTTTAATTGTCCTTGGTTGTCCCTTCCCTTCCCTCTCGTCTCCCCTTCTCCCACAGGTTTACTGTACTCACCAGTACAAGTTTACTAGGGTACTCCCTACCGCATCTGGTAATTAGCACATACAATTATAACACCAGACGATAGTGCACCATTCACACTTAGTTATATTCCGATCCTGATGAAGTGCCAACTGACCGGTTAGGGGCAATTGAGGCACAAAACATGTCGACCAACTCCACCTTGGTAGCCCTTTAGGAACGTTACATCCACATAAGGGCACCATCACCGCTTTTAATCAGGCTTGAGCTTCCTAATCTATTAAACTTGATCTAAGTAGGACTGCTCCAGACCTATTTGACTCCACTTTTCTGTGCAATACCCAGCCCTCACACCCGCACGCACGCAACGGCTTCTTCAAAAAGATCTCCGATAAAGAGCCCCGTTTACAGGAGCCCGTCAGGCATTGCAGCGCTGGCCTGACGAGGAGCAAACGCCCTATGATGAAGCATGACATCCTCCGGGGTGTGTGAGGGCATCACGAGGAAAGACCTCCCTGTCCCCTCACGCCCAGCTAGGAACTGCACAACCCTTTAAAACCCTATTTCTAGTGCCAGAACAAAATCCTGCATTCAGATTTCAGGAGCGTTAATCAATTTTCAAAACTGCCTGGATATGAGAATAACAAAGATGAAACAGAAGATATTCTAATAAACACTCAGAAAGCTAATCTGAATACTGAAATGCAAAGGAATGATAACTGAGAGCCTGGTTAGTAGTCAAATTATGTGAGCAAGCTTCAGATGCATGTAGGCTTAACTGCACATGATTCATAGCTAAAATAGAGGGATGTTTGAAAAAGTGAGAACATATTTCACTGTTGATTGTGGAATGCACTGACGATGAAAAAACTATGATTTTATCATGTCTATTTCTGTCTCTATGTTTACTATGTAAATTGACTAAGACAATGAATGGGCCAGTTGTCATCTTTGTTTGGGTAGGTAAAGCCTCCAGAAATAAATTGGCGAGAAATAAATTATATGCTGCATTAAAAATGAGTTGTTTGCCACTACCACAATTCCAATAATACTTCTTGCCAGCCTTGGTCTTGTCTGCAAAGCTTGGATATGTTCTGTACTCAGATGACGTCAGAGCGCAGTCTGGTTAGATATGTCCTAAAGTTTCAGGAGCTGCCATTTTTTTAAAGTGAAATTTATGACACAATGGTCCGAATGCAAAACATAATCCCTATGATTAAAACAAATAAAAATCTGAGGCTAAATTGAGTGTGTGCCATTTTGGAATAATCCATGGCTTCCACCAGAAATCACCATTAGGGATCAACTAGTAGAGAGACAAGCGGATTTGGAAGATTGATCAATTATTAAATGTTGAGGGCTCCATCTCCTTTTTAGAATTGCAGAACAAATTAAGCCTTGGGCCCAGAGAAAATAGTTTAGGTACCTACAGCTGAGAGTCTATTTTTCTGAGTTCATAAAGAAAGAAGATATGGATTGTTTGCTGTGGTGTATTATCTTTCTACCCATATGGATGAGATAGCTCCTGTATATAAAATTCAACCTGAATGCCGTAGTAGTTAGATCAGGAGAGCCAGATAACAAGAGCTGAAAATAGTTCTCACTGAAGGGAAGTGGAGTCAGATTACTTTGGATATGGATTATCTTCCAATTAGCTCGGACCTTTGCTGTATTTAATACTTTTCTTTATATAAATTATAGTATACAACAGAACATTTGAATAAAATCTGCATTGATTAGAATGATCAATGTGCGAGTCTCAAATGGTTACTTGGTGTTATATAATTTGTGATTGACCAAGAATCAGAATAAAAATCTGAATTTTTGGTGAAGGTTTATAGTAACCTGAGCAAAGGTTTGAGGTGGATTTGGCTGGAAACCCATGCGTGCTCCATTAGGGCAAAGAAATCAGGAATAATGGTCCTTATAACAGAAATGTAATATTTTTGGTTCTCTTGTGTCCCGATCATTAATTGCATGGAAAAAGAGGCATGACACATTCCCAGTTTTAGAAGAACGGGCGTGCACAATCAAGATAATCATTGGTTTGGTAAATAATTATAATTCATGACTAGGGCGATTTTCTAGGTTCTAGAAGAGCAGATAAATAATTCATAAGCTAGAAACATTTATCAGATATGAGTGCTAGGGAAAACAAATATTGTTAGAATTTTTTTTATTTATTTATAAAATTGTACACATGTACAATATGTCTTTACTGCTCCAAATAAAAACAAGGCAAACTACAATGCTAAATGTTCTCAGATGTCAGATGAATATCAGTCATGAATTCAAGCAGATCAGCTTCCCGGGTGCCTGCAGAAGACAATAGTATTTAAGTGTCTTCTCAAGAATAAAAAATTTGAGTTTAGTTCACAAATCCAAGGAAGTTCCTGATCTTAGCAACATATCCTAAAACGGTTAGTTGCTAGTCTGTTTAGCTCTTAATTTGGGTGTGTCTAGTCGGAGTGTCTGCATTTTCAAGCCAGTCAGCCACTGGAAATATTCAAATATAGAGCCTTCTGGTTATTCCTGTTGACCATTTTTAGTGGTCCACTGCTGCTACATAACATAGATGACTGACCAGGAAATAGCCAAAAATATGCACTTTTGGTCACCCTAGTTTTGAGTTTTTTCTTGCTCTCAGATTTTTGATTTGCCAGTTGCAGTTTTAAATGAGACAGCTTGCTTGTTGTGTCTGGTTTCCTGGACCTGAAATTATATATGGACTCTATGTTGATCCTGCAAATCATTATTTATCTCTTTTTTTTTTAATAAAGGTAAAAAGCTTATCTGTTCCATAGTACTTGAACCTCTTATTTAGTATAGTTTTGCATTTTTTTTTTTTAATTTTACTTAACATTGGAGTGGACAATGAAGTTCTGTGTGTTTTACTGTACTGTTTTTGGTTAAATAATCACAACACCTACATGCGATTTCTATGGTTTTCTTGCCCTTCTCGACAGTCTAGTAAAAGAGAGCCAATAATACAAATACTGAGTATGGTTTACCACTGTGCAGTATACTACCGAGCAGCTAGACCAGTTTCTCACAACCACATTCGTTTTTTTCACAAGCCACTTGTAATAAATGCATTCTCTAACAAACAGCTGTCTTTACAGAGTCATCAATCAGGAATTCTTTTCCCTTGACACCTACATTTATTATTATGGGCCATGACAAGGGCCGCAGGGTGGGCTGGGAGTTTGTGTCTAGTACTTTGGGTGATCTCCAGTTTGGAGTCCTGGGGCATATCAGCTCTCACTGCACTCACATGGGCATGCATCATGAACGTCTACTGAGGATGGGCTCCTAAATGGTGGCCAGTGCTACAGCACTCTCTAACATCATCTGGCACATCAGTCTCTGGCCCTGTAGCTGCTGCACTCAGGTGCCTGAGGGTTTTCCTTGCCATTTTGCAGCACAGGAGCCTCTCGTGGTTAGCAGGAAGCTGGGGGGGGCCATATTGAAACACAATTGACCACTGACTCTCGATTCTGGCCTGAAGTAAACTAAGGTTCCCTGGCATGAAATCAATTGAAAAGAAATTACTAGGGCAAGTGAATCCTAATCTTGCCTTTTCGTACTACCATGGTGACCAGGCATTTCCTGTTTCAAGTTCTTACTTTTTACAGATTAAAACCTACTATCAACATATAAAAGGAGACAGGTTGATCTACCTTGTGTCTTTCCCAGTGTTTAGGTTTGTTCACAATTTTGTATCTCTGAAGTGCTCCTCTGCCTCCTGGATTCTTCTTTTTCTGTACTTTGAAGAAAATGTCAGGTTTTTAAAGGGAGACCAACTTTAGATCAGCCAGCTTCTTCTGCCAACTTCTGGTTTATTGCAATTCTGTAATTGGAGGGGCCTAAAGCAGCAGGCCTTATCTGCCCTCCAAGGAGAGAACCATTGCACTGCTTTGAACAACTGCCATTGGCTTTACAACACAGATAATCTATTACCCCAGCAGAGTAAATCCCTCTCACACTCAGAGACTGGGGTCACATACAGCCCAATAATGCTACAACCCTGCGAGAACAGAAGTAGTGAAGGCTGTCTCTGTTTGACTACAGTGAGAGAAGAGGTAGGCACTGCAGATTTTTAAGAAAAACCATGCCTAGCAAGAGCAGAGGCATTAAAGGCAACCTTGACCTCACTATCGTACAAAAAACAGAGCTAGTAAAGATCCCAGTTATAATTCAGATCCATGCCGCCTGGGTGCCTAACCCGGAGTACATCTCCAGCTTACCTTAGCCCTCTCAGATTTCTCAGTTCGACACTGTAACCAGGACCTGCAGCAAACAGTCTAAACAATACAGTTCCTGCAGTTGTTTCATCACCAGCATAAGGTCAGGGAAGGTCAGATGCTCCACGCAGCAGGGATGCAAACAGAGGAAGCCCACCCTACAGGCAGCTGCTACTCAAGGACAGGTAGCCTGCCTGGACAATCAACCCAAAATTACTTTAAAACTATAGTTCTTGAAAAACCGGGCCATTCTTTCGGACACGACTGACAGCAAGGGCCTACCAACCAGCCTAACCCTCATAATAGTAGTACACACCAGGGCCACATTTCATTGCTGAGACCCAGATATGGTTGATTTCTACCTTAGAGTCACCAAGGTGTTCCTGACAATGCTGAAGGCAGGAGCCCAGTAAGCACAGCAAGTGGAATGTTAGATACAGAAGAACTGAAGGAGATCATTGACCTAGCGTCTTAGCCAAACTGCCAGGGGGAGGGTCAACCAAGTCAACTAAGCTCACCACCCCACCCCCCCCATGGCAGATAGCACTCCAGCAGTGAAACATGGCACCACACTCCAAACTTCACCTTAAGCAACTATCCCCCAGGGCCCCCTAGTATCAAACGAACCCAACGGTCACATCCTCAAGGACTGCCCTCATCTAGTCAGATGATGAGAGAAACCCTGTGTCGACAAGAACTGTTGGAATAGACCCAGTTCAAGAAGGCAGAGAACAGGAGTGCGATGAGCACATGGACAGCTCATACCTAACACAGGAAGAGTGGGACAAGATGTTAGCTTCTTACACCACTGAAAATGAACAAAAAGCCATTCCAGACAAAACGCAACCCCCTGCCAGGTCCCCTCAATTAGAAAATGCAGCAAAAGGGAACATCTCTCCAGAAATGGGATTCTGGTCCTCCATGCTAAAAACCATTCAATCCATTGTCGACCCTATGGACTATCACTAAGCAAAGATGGACATTCAAATAGAGCTACTAAACACTCTGGCAATGCACGTGGTTGGGATCAATTGCAAAATTGCCAACTTAAACAGCCTCGTCAGGGGGCCCAAAACTGAACAAAGGAGCTAAACCCAAAGTGTACATGCTCCCCTATATTGGAGAAACTGAGCACGCTACCCTCCACCTTAGACAAACAAAGGGAACCCCCTCCCACCAGGTGAGACCCCAGACAATAGAAATGGCCTTGGCGCAAAACAGCCTGAATCAAAGACAATCTCCATCATACTCAGCCCCCTCTCAGATGACCCACCTTCCTGTTGCCAACAACCATCTCCCAACCCCACCCCCCCCCCCATCCCCCAAGAGACCACATCAACAGGGCTAGGGGCTTCAGAAAACCAGAACAACAGGAGAATTAATACTAACACTGACACCAGCAGTGGAATGGGGACAAGCCAGCAGGGCCCCAACAGACCATCCTCAAATAACCCAATTGCACCTACAACCACAGATGAAGCAGGAGCAATACTCAAAAGATACCTGTAAAGGAAATCAAGGAACACAAACTTCCCTTAAATGAATTAGCTGCGGAATTACACCATTTTTGGAAACATAAATTCAACGCCAGATAGGCAAGGGGTTGATACCCCCACAGAGAGTGCTGGGCAGGAATGGACCGCACAACTGAGAAAAAACGAACCCCCAACATAGTGGTTCCTGTTGCAGAAGGACAGGACACTAAGCCACAGGACTTGGAACAGCTCAAGTCCATGAACCCCAAGATTAGTCCACCTCCAGTTTCAGCGGCCCAGAATTCAAGGAAAGGGCCACCCTCTACACACAACCTCCTGTCCGTTAACACAACTATAGATAACTCAGTCGTGCAAGCTTTGGGCTTGCTAATCCCAGTAATGACGATACGCAACTTCTTTCCCGGAAATACACTCTGCAAAAGCAGCCTGGTCCTAAGAAGGATCATTCAAAACATTCTGGAGGGACCCTAGCTTCACACAGGAGCCAAGTGAACACAGTCTCAACCAGCCCTCAGATGTTGGACAAGTATTCACCAGCATTGTGCTCAAGCTCCCAAACAAGGAGAGACAGCTCAACCCTGTTGTACCATCCCTACCGCTCAACAGGAAATAACAACATCCTTAACCGAGGCAACATCATAATACTGCTGAACCAGATTCCAGAACTTACTGGGGTAACATCCACCGACATTGAATATATCCAATTCATTAACACAAATCAAGGGCACCAGAGTGACTCAACAAACGTCACCTGGGGCTCACTGAACATGGCTGATAAGGTACAGTGTGAAAGCAAACGATTTCTGGCATGGAGCATAATCGTTGAAACATACTCAGAACCAGGGTACGCACACCTACTAAGGAAGCCCAAAGGCACCGAGTCAGGACAAACAAGAAAACCCTACTCAGTGTTAAAAAAGGTGCAAGGTGTAGTCTCACCAAGCAAGGAAAAAGTGACTGAATTAGACACTATTTGCCACTCCATTATTTAGTACAGGACAGGGTCTGTGTCAAACAAGTGGGGATGGATCGCAAGGTCACTTATCAATCCACAACCTGCAAGGTGACCAGGGCAGCATAAGCAAACATTACAGAACTCGCAACCCCACCTAGCCAACTCTTCTCATGGAATATACACAATCTAGCAAGCAAGCTCATAGACCAGACCTCCTTACCTTCTTCCAAACCTTCTCAGTGCTCGCCATCCAGGAGACTTGGGCCCAAGAATCAATTGCCATCCCTGGGTTCTCACACAGAATAGTCCCGGTGACCAATAAAGCGAATTCAGGCACAGCAGAGGGGGCCATGCTATCTACCTGTCCATAGCTTTAAAAGTCAGCACCAAGGAACAAAAAACTGACTCGGACAACCTCCAAATACTATACATAACAATGCTAGGGAGGCACACAGCCATCACAACAGCCACAGTGACCTTAGTAAATCTATATGCACCACCCAGCTGCACAGAGCGAGCAGGGAATCTGAAGAAGGTGTGTGGCAGCCTCCTCAAAGTATGGGTGTCCCACCCACACTCCATTAGCATAGTTACCGGAGACTTTATTATGTACCTGCTTGGTGTATCACAAAAGAGTGAAATTATTAAGGCACAATAGCACCAATGGGACATCACAATACAAGCAAACACAGAGTTAGGGAGGAGGGACCATAAGAGCCTTAACCTGCTCGGCAAACTGAAGCATCTGAGTTTTAAGGCCCTCAACAGCAACTATCAAGACGACATTCCACCAGCCAAAACCTTCCATTCTACCAACGGTAACTCTCTGATAGACTACACGTTTGTATCCGTATCTTTATTACAGCAAGTCCGCTATTTCAAAATGTGCTAGAACATGGAGAGTGGCCATTTGCCCCTGGAGCTCAAACTTGTCCTTGATTTGACTGAGAACACCCACACCTCCGACCCATTAAGTTCAACCTACCTGACCGACCTAAGGAGGGTCAAAAGGACATGATCCACCATTGAATTCTTGGAACAGGAAGCTGAAAATCATTTAAAACAGACCCAGAGCTCAGGAACTCCAAGAGAAAACTGGGAAGCCTTCATAGCCTCTTTCTCCCAACAACATGCCTCAAAAGTAAATTCTTACACAGCATGTCCGACAACTGGTGGTCCTGTACTAGGATGAAACAAGTGCACAAACAGGACAAACAAACTTCTGAAGAAGAAAGTCAACAAAGCTTTGGGACAGTGCCGTGGTTACCTCATAACAAAACTCTTATAGCCAACTTAAGGCTTAAGAAACAGGGGCTAAAAGGGTGGTCTGGATCAAAAAAAGGGAAAATACAGAATCCTACTGGGCCAAGCTAAACTGGGATACTAAGCATTATAACCCCAATGCTTTCTGGTGAACAGTAACACCCTAAAAACACATTACAATCATGCCCAAAATCCAACCTGACTGAGGAAGCGTGGACCAACTTTCCTTATTGCACACTTAAATAACAATGCTAGCCAAGAGGACTCACCAGTACGTTCATGAGCAGTCACAGCTGATGAGCACGGTGCATCAGGTGCCCCGCCCAGTGGCACCGGCAATGTGCAAACTATAGAGGAAGCTATAGTCCACAGAAAGATGACCAAAAGCAGAATCACTGGCACCCCCAGTCCGAATTAAATCACTCATTTACAAGATCAATCCAGCAAAATGGTCAGGGCACCTGACCCCCTTATTCAGTCACGTTTTATCAGGTGCCACAAGTCCAGCATCTTAGAAAGGGTCCATCATAGGGCCCATCTTCAACGTACAGACAAATCAAAAGCTGAAAACTAAAGATTGATAACCCTCATTGACAATTAGGCGAAGTACTAAGCGGACATTCTACTGGAACAGCTACTCAATTGGACTAACACAATTCATTCCTATTAACCAGATGGGTTTCACAAAAAATTGGGACCCTGACAAACATCACAGCACTGACCCTACTGCTCGATTCTTCCAAAATAGCCACATTACCAGTATACCTCTGCTTTATTGACTACAAAGCCGTTGTCGACTGTGTCAACCGGAATAGGCTTTGGAGTAAATTAAAGAACTGGTCTGCACCATTGAATATCTACACTCCAACACTTGCGTGAGAATAAAGCTGGGCAGCAGGGCTAACCTCTCTAGAAACATTCCAATATCCTGCGGGCTCCAGCAGGGTTGTGTCTAGCTCTAGCCCCCACTCACTTCAATCTATTTTTGATGGACCTCTCACAGTCCTGTCTTCGGTCAACTCCCATACCCCAAAGCTTGGTTCCATTCCCCATTCAAATCTCCTCTACACTGATGATTTGGTGCTGCTCAGACAGACAAAGGTTGGGATGCAGCATCTTCTGAACACCACCCAAGAATAGCCATTAAAAATAGCCTGACAATCAACATCAAGAAAACTAAAATCATGAATTATTCTAGAAAAACAAGCAGTAAAATCAGCTGGTTACTTGACTCTACCAAGGTTGTTGGAGTAAACCAAAGCAAATACCTCAGACTCACACTTGATAGCAGAGGAACTTTCAAGCCCCAAAAGGAGGAAATAAAAAGGAGAGGACTTTCACTGGCAGCTGGCTTTAGAGCGCTATTCAGGAATTTAAATGGTCTGTCATATAGCCCCATCTTAAAAAGAGCAAGGACTAAGGTCGTGCCAACCCTGGCGTATGGATGTAAAGCTCTCCAAGGCAGGGTTTCAAAAACTCTGGACAACATGATTATAAGAACCCATAGGGAAGCCTTCCAAGTCCCAAATCAGGTTAGATTTCAACCTAGCCAAAAAGGCAACAGCAAGACGCACCGCTTTTACCAGCATGTCCTACAGGTTTTAGTCTGCCGACAAGAACACCATCATCCAAAATGTTTGGCTGGAAATTAACAGAACCAATTCAGTGATAATAGATTACCTTAAAAGATCTATCAACTTGCTTGGTAGACTCCAACTGTGGGCTATATCACCTAGCTCTGAAATGTTCTGAAGTACTGTGAACAAATCCTCAAAACAAACTCATCCGTGGCGGGCAAGGCATCCCTCAAGTAACGCGTCCACGCGTGGATAGTGCTTAACAATTACTTCTCCCTTAAACCACAGCAATATCTAGGCGAGGCTTTCAGAAGCAGGATAAAGGCTAATATTTTAAAATACCACTTAGGCTTCCTCCCTTCTAATGGACACACAGCGCCATTAGTAAGGGCAGAGGGAGAGGACCCATGTAGGTTGTGTGGTCAACCAAAGGAGGATGCAATTCACAACATTTGCCTTCCCAGGTCCACCTTAAGCCTGTGCTGCCACTGGCTCTGCCCCTTTTAGGACCAGCTACGGGTGGGCACCTGCAGGCAAGCCATAATGCCGTTCTTATACTCCGGAGAGCTCTGAGTAATCTCCCAAACAGAAAAGTACCGTCAGCGTGTCCACCAGGCGCTAAAGAAAGTACCCCACCTTCCAGAACAACTCAGCCAGCCTCGAACACCTGCTCTCTATGTCAATGGAGATGAAGTTTTCTTCTAATCACATGAACTATAGTCCCGGTTTAAGGCTGCTCCAGCCCAGATGTTGCGCTAATACAACTATTTTGCACAAGTCCTCCTTCTTGCATGAAGCACTTTCCCTACTAATGGGCCATACAAACCATTTGCATGTTTGCACTGATAAACATCCGTAGCAAGGCATTTATCTCTACCCCTATACTACATAACCCTAGCACAAGTTCTGTCTGCTTAAGCAGAGTTGCTGGTGGCCTTAGGTGGGATAACGACAGTCTATTTTATACATCTGCCTCTTTCACATTTGCATAATGAAATAATCCAATAGCCTAGCTGACAGACTAGTACATTGACCCCACTTCGAATGGCTGTTTAGCAGCTCTTTGCAAATTGCACAATGAAGGACTCCAACATCCTAACCGACAGACCTGGACACTGAATACCTCCTCTTCCCTATCTAGTAGGGATGTTTAATAATTTTTATTGTATTTGTTTACTTATTAATTTCTCTTGTCTTATATTGTAATGGTTTTAACTAAACAAACAATAAATCTTCATTTGTACCTTTGTGAGAAGCAACTCCTTCCCTCTACACCATGATAGCATAAGGATGAGGGACCCTTGTACATGTGCCCACCCACTGAGATGTGAAAAGCAGAATCAACAAGTTCTTGCTGCATTCCCATCCTTTTTTGTTTCATCTGGTTCAAGTTACTAAAGTTTAGAAGGTGTTTCAATTTGTCTACTTCTCACTCTTTCCCAAATTCCTATAGCCAAAACGAAGATTTAACAATTTGGAACTTACCTGCCGATGGTAAGCCTAGCACTGATTCACATAGCTAGACTATCTCAGTGTCTGGATCATATTTGGTGCAGTGCAAGTAACAAAGATAGTAGGTGTGATCTCACATTATCCCTTAACCTGGGATAATGTGTGGGTGATGCCACAATACTTAACATAATCATACACTTAGCACATTTCCTGTGTGGCCTAACAAAATTAATGCAAAGTGTTTTGCTTGACATCATAATTGAAGTGCATTCACTGTACAAGTAGAGAATTAATTTACAGTGTGTCTTACTTCATTTGTGTTTGAAAGTGTACACGCATATTGAATGTGCACCGTTGATTTAATACTTTAAAGTTGTCCTGACTAGGCCTGTTCTCGTAAATGTTTGCAGCTTATAACGTGTGAATGGAGAAGGACAATGAAACCCTTGATGATGGAAACAGAGAGGTGTTACCAGGTAGATTCTGGTGGAAATATCTAGTGTTCACCCTGCCTGATGTTACACCACTTTTCCTTGGACTGTGAAAGGTTCAGACCTCTATGCTTATTCCCATTGACTCTTGCAGAGTGTGGCTTAGGTTAACACTCAAATTCCCCTGACCCAAGAAGACTCTTGACTGAGCTTCTGAGATGCTGACACCTTCCCATACATCCCAAATTTTCCTCAGTTTTCCTATTTTTCTGCATTTTCCTGAATTTTGAGATACCTTAGACTATTGAACCATCCTTTTAGTTTGGACTTTAACTTAGATAATACTAGATTTTACTCATGTATAGAAGAGACAATCAGAAACTCTTGTCTGGGCACCCAATTGTGTTATGGATCTTTTGTATTGCTGTGACTGAATTACTTGTTTGTCTCAT
Source organism: Triturus cristatus (assembly GCF_964204655.1). Classification (NCBI taxonomy): domain Eukaryota; kingdom Metazoa; phylum Chordata; class Amphibia; order Caudata; family Salamandridae; genus Triturus; species Triturus cristatus. Next base: position 674,172,335 of record NC_140585.1, read on the forward strand.
ACTAGTACACTTAAACCTCTTTAGGAAGTTGGGTTTCCCAGTTGTTATTCTGTATCTTTAGATCATGGTGCTATGGTTTGTGTACCTGACCTTGACTGCTAGTATGTGATAAACCTTCTTAACTATAGACACTGATTCCTTGTCCTTATTGTGTAGCTAAATGGGTTACACTGTTAATTGAAATTGATTGAATGCAATGTTTTTGTTTTTTTCTTCAACTTTATTTGTAAATTTACACCTTAAACTGAGCGGTCATGTACAGAATCCTTCGAGACATATCCATCGACTTCTTTACGTTACACACATTAGAGTCCCAAAACACATAGCGCAGCTGGATACACTTTACACTTTTCATGGCTTAGCAGCAGACAATGCATCATATACAGTTAGGGAGACACAGGCACCAGCGTTTACGTACTATCGTCACCATCAGTCTCGGCAGTCTGTTCACTATCTGTCCCTGTTGAATTCAACAAATCTCTACATAGTTCTCTCCAAGTTGCTATATCCTCATCCAACCTTTCGTCTTTGCGGCAGGCTTTCATGTGTAGTTCCTCCATCAGGGACCCCTACCCCACATCTCTCATCCAATTTACAAAAGAGGAGCATGCTCACCCATCCAGCAAATGGCAACCCTCCGTTTAGCCAATGCCAGTGTTAACTGCAATAACTTGTTGGCCATTTTCCTCTTGCGGTGCGATACCAGCCCTAGGAGGCACTGCTCAGGCTTAGCCTCCACCACAATTCCCACCCTTCCACGGAGCCGCGCTACTACCTCAAGCCAATACTGATGTACTTCTGGGCATCCCCACGCCAAGTGCATGAAACCAGTATGGGCTCCATGACATCTAGGACATTCATGCGAATGGGAGGCATCAATACGATGGAGCCTCACTGGGGTCATATACACCCGTTGCACGAAGTTATAGTGCAGCAACTTCAGCCAGTACATACTCTAACCCACTCTATCTCCAGTAACGGCGCCTGCAAATCCTCGTTCCAAGCATCCCACGCCCTAAGCATCAAAGACCCCGAGTCCGCCCTCATAGCTGTGTACAACAGAGACACCAAACTACGCCCCCTCCACATGTTAACAAAATGTCCAAGGTCTCAGTGGTCCGGGGCATACCCGGATATGTGGGCCATGTTACCTTAGCCACTTCGATCAGAACAGCATATTGTAGATATTGCCCCTGTCCCAAACTGAACCCTTCACACGCTTGCTCAAATAGAAGGTAGGTATCATTTATAATAAATCAGCCAATACCATGCAGCCACCCTCAATCCATGCCTGGAAAGACATGCTTTCCACCATCCTGCGGACAGGGACCAACTTCCAAACGGACAATTCCGGGTGGAAGGGAGCCCGCCCCAGCACTCGTTCCACAACTTTCTGCCATATATAGACTGTTTGTCTAACAACATATGGCAACTCTGCGCTCACCTCAGCACCCTCTAGCGATATCGTGGGGAGATCCTCTGACTGCACTCGTCCGGCTAATAAACGCTTTTCCCAGTGATCACCCCCATCCAACCACTGCACAGCATACTGAAGATGTACCGCATAGTAATAAAGATCAAATCTGGGTACTTATAGACCCCCCTCCTCATACCGTTTCTGGAGCACCTGCAGCGTAACCCTACAATGCTTCCCTGCCCAAAGCAGGGTCACCATAAGAGAATTCAGTTGTCGAAACACTTTCGCAGAAATCGGGCACAATGCATTCTGTACAGCATATAGACATCTTGGCAGCATCACCATCTTTGCCACCACCATTCTACCCACTAAGGACTGCGGCAACGTATTCCAGAACTCTGCGGAGTGCCTCAGCGACTAAACCACCCTGTTCATATTCAGCTGGAGCAGCTTAGCGTCCCCATGAGCCACCTGCACCCCTAGGTATCTAAAGTGATCAGTCTCCCATCTCAATCCCAGACTAGGCAAGTCCTCCACCTCACTATCTGGCAGTCCTGCTAGGGGAAACGCCAGGGATTTACGCCATTTATAGGTAGCGAACCTGTCCATCAGCCTCGAGAAGCACGGTATGGCTTCACGCGGAGACGTAACATAGAACACCGCATCATTCGCATAGAGTAAGATAAGATGCGCACTCTGCCCAATTTGTATGCCACAGGGGCCCAGTTCCTGTCTTGCTCATATTGCCATAGGCTCAATGGCCAGAGCAAACAGCAGTGGCGACAGTGGGCATCCCTGCCGCGTGCCCGACCCCAAAAACCACGGCACCGATCTGGTTTGACCCATTCGCACACATACCGCTGGCTTTGTATATAGTATTTTAACCCATCTACGAAAGCGCTGTCCAACCCCCAACTTCCCAAGGATTTCGAGCAAGTACCCCCAATCCCCATATTGAACGCCTTTTAAAGGTCGATGGACACCAACACCATCTCCTCAGGGGCCTCCTGCGTCTCATGCAATACATGCGCCAGCCTCCATATGTTCATTGACGTATTATGGCCCGGGATAAAACCGCACTGGTCCTTGTGGCCTAAATGGGGCATATGTGGACCCAACCGCTTGGCCAGCTTTACATAACATTTTTACATCTGAATTATTCATTGTCAGGGGCCAGTACGCTGCTGGATCCTGGACATCGCCGCCCAGCTTTGGAATCAGACAAATTTCGCCCTCATGCATTGTAGGGGGCAAAATTCCATTCTCAAATGCCAGACCAGTGTTGCTGAATATGCTTGATAATACTCAATGGGCAACCCGTACCGCTGCCAGACTTTTCCTCGGAACCCCTCGGCACAAACACATGACTCAACACCTACGAAACCACCATTGGCACCCTGTCGAGAAGAGAGTAACCTTCAAACTACTCACCCATGCCTACAAATCCCTCCACAACATCGGACCCAAATACCTCAACAAGAGAGTCTCCTTCTACGTACCTAAAAGGAACCTCCACTCCGATGACCCCACCCTAGTAAAAACCCCATGCATCTGCAGAAACAGAGCAGGCAGAGAGCCTTCTCCTACGTCGCAGCCAAGGCATGGAATGAGCTCCCTGTCAACATCCAACGCTCCCCTACCCTACACACCTTCAGGAAGAACCTCAAGACCTGGCTCTTTGACTGAAACAAAGCTGCATCCCCCCCAGTGTCTTGAGACCCTCACGGGTGAGTAGCGTGCTTTATAAAACTCCTGATTGATTGATTGGTCCCCTTCCAGATCCGCACTTTCTGTCTGGCGAAGTGCCAGGACTCAACACTCTTCTGCAATGACTCGCTCTTAGGCGCAACACCACCAAGATTCACACAATAATAACTAAACCAACAAAAACCCCACCTCCTCCCACCCACGGACAATGTTCGACCACCATCACAGATGATTTTGCCCACCCACCGCTCGTGCCAGGACGTGCACAGCATCCCACTAAGCCCAACGGGGGCAATATGAAAACTTGGCATCCCCCATCCGCCCGCCCACCACGGATCTATTTTCCCGCTGCCATTCTGAAATACACCCGCTGCATATATACTTAATCCAGGCAACATCCCCTCCCCTAGGTCCTGTTAGGCCCACAAATACTCTCCCCCTCTAAGTCCCAGTGCAACAAACACCACAATACAGCATTACCAACTCCTGCGTAGTTGTCCTGAATCAGCAAGCAGTGTTATAGCCCAACAGTCAATTATTAATCACTTTCACTGACACCCTTAGGAAGATCCTCCAACAAGGTCTCGGGCACAACGTCTATCGTTAGAGGCAGAGTCTGATCCTGTGTATCTGGTTCAGCAGAAGCAGCTCCCAGCAAATCGACCTCCCTAGCACTCTCCACAAGGGAAGCAGACTGCAGCGCTTCATCATCTCCTACCATTATCCTCCGCTGCGACACCTTCAGGGCATTTTGCGAGTCCGTTTGACTCTGCTGCCGTCACAGACCCCCTTCTGGTCCTGTCCCCCATTGTCACTTCTGACCCCTTGCTTCTCCAGGCGGCAATCCAACACCACGGATCTCCAACCACTCCCAGACATCTTCCGGGGAGTCAAAGAATTGCGCCCCCCCGAAATCACCTTGGCAGGGTACAGGAGTATATATTGCATGTTCCGGTATCGCAGCTTATGCTTCACACCCAGGAAGGATTTATGGAGCTCCTGAACTTTCTTAGTGTAATCCGGGTATATAGTCACTGTATTGTTTTCATACTGAAGGTTCTGGTGTTCCCTTGCCACCCACAGGATACAGTCTCTATCCTGATAGTTGAGGATTTTAGCTATGATAGCTCTTGGCTGCGCCCCCGGAGGCGGGGGAGGGACGAGAGCCCTATCCGCTCTCTCAATCACAAACACAACCGACAAACCCTCGGGGCACAGCTGGGTATGAATTCAACGCTCAAGGAACTGCTCGGCCGTCCCCAGTTCCGCCTGTTCCGGGATGCCCAGCATTCAAATATTACTGAGTATCTCCCTCTCCTCAGCACAATTCTCCAGTGCCTTCGTGACTACAGTCATCTGAGCCACCTGCTGCTTGAGGGTAACCACCTCTCCTTTTAATTCTGCGATATCCCCCTCAGCGCTCGTGACTTTATCACCTACCTTCTGGAGGTCCGCGCATAGTAGGTTCAAATCCACAGAGACAGTATCTATTCTATCTTCCAGCGCCTTCCTAGAGCCCTGTATGGCCACCATGACTTCCGCCCTGGTGGGCTCTGGGCTCTACACTCCTGAGTCCCACTCCGTCCCCCCAGTTTGTTTGGTCAGGTGCTGGGGGGGTGCCTAGGTGTGGTATACTGCTTGATGGTGTTCGGCCCAGTTGTCTTCTGAGGCTTGTCGTTGCCCATTGCGACCCCTGGTGCACATACCTCACGCACCAACCGACGTAATACACGCACCAAGAGAGCCTCCTCAGTGGGGGTCCACTAATCAATCCAGGCCAGCAGACACAGCAACACACAGTGACAGTAATCCAGGTAAGCATGCACTGCCACCCCGTCCCAGCACAGAAGCCAATGCCAGTTCCAAGCCTCCCCTGGCTGGTCCACACAAGCAGCAGTTCATGTCAGCAGGACCAGAACCAGAACACCACAATCCACATAGGCAGTAAGCATGAGGAGGACAAGATAATATGCAGTCACTGCATCTCCCAGGCTGATCCCTGTTGTGCGACTCTCCTTAGGCTCCCAATTATGTGCTGCTGACCTTGCACGGGCCCCACGCACCTACCAGAGGCACAGCAGCAGATCCAACACATCAGTGTTGAGGTCCTCAACCTCCACAATCCAGAAATGCCTAGGCCTCTGAGCACAAAAAGGGAGGCGATGGACAGCAACCCCCCTACCCATGCCCACTCCGAAGGCCAGCAGGCCTCAGCACAAATATCTCAGCTACGGGGGCGGCACTGCAGCAGATCTGTCACATCAGCGCTAAGGTCCTCAGCTCCCACAGTCCAGCAGTGCCTAGGCCTCTGAGCACAAGAAGGGGTGGGAATGGACAATACCCCCCCACTCATGCACCACCCTGTGGCCAGGGTGCCACAGCACAAGTCTTTAAGTTCTAGTGGGGGGGCACCATTTGCAGACGCTGCTCCTGCACTCCCCAAAGCGGCCCACTCCGCCCTCCAGGCCCCGACCGGGGAGCCGCACCCACCCCAGGCCACCCCAGGCCTACTCACTAGCACCAGTCGGACACCCAGAACGCTTCACCTCTTCACAGTGTGCTTTTGGGAAATGCGTCACCGGAGCGCTCCACACACTCGGCCGGGGGTCAGGGTAAGGCAGCTCCGCCATCAGGCTTCCGAGCAGTCCGCTCACTTCAAGCGGTGTGCGCCAATCTCTGCAGCCAGGATCTCCAGGTCATCAATGAGGGACGGCGTCAGCCAAGGGGCACACAGAGGGGGCCCAATTAGCCTTGCTCGCACTTCCCACGAGGCTCGATCACCTCGGCAAAGTGTACGGATGCCGCAGGTCTTTCCGTGTAGGCTCAAGCAGCACTACACACTTTTGCGCTTGGCAATGCGCTGGCCCACAGCTCGCCCAGGAACGATCCGTGGGACCCTGGGGGGCTTCCCGGACCTTCCCCCACGCCTAGGTAGAGATTTTAGCGGGTTATCGAGGATAGACACAGGATTTTCGGGCGGACGGGCGGAGAGTTAAGGAGGCTCATGTACCATCAGCCAGGTAGCTAGGCCACGCCCCTCTGATTGAATGTAATGTTAACTCCTATCACCTCTCAGGCGGGAAAGAAAGATTTATCGGAGGACAAATGGAAAGAGGGTTGGTCCAAGGGCTGAGGCTGTTTTTTTTCTGTGTTGTGCTGTGAAATTAATGCAAATCTCTCCACTGAAGATTTAACTTTAGTGTTTTTCAGAAAGCTGAAATATACTGTTTTTCTATTTTTGTGAGTAACTGTGTTTTCTCTTTCTGGGAGCATCTATAACTATGGAATGAGGATCTATTACATCATTTTATGTCTTCAACTATGATAGAGAAATGTGTGATACTCACCCATTGAATTTATTGTAAACAAATACATAATAAATAGAATTCATCTTAATCTACATACCGTTTTTTTTGCATTCTTTCTGACTTATTAAAAAAAAGTGGCCCAACAAGCCAAATAAAAACCATCTTTCTTATAAATCCCTGTGCAACAAAATGAACAATTGCCCTAGCAGTGAGCCACACAAACAATTTCCAACATTGTACGACACAGCATTCCACTCTACTGTATGAGACGCCACTCCAGTTTAACAGTTTCCTTGACTCTACGCTATGCCACTTCTATGTATGCCACCCCTCTCTACGCAAATCCACTCTACCCTAATATAGTCTGTTCCACTCTACAATACATCCCTCTACTCTATGCTATTCCTCTCTATTCCACTACATTCTTCTACACTCCACTGTACAGTATTCCACTGTACGGTATTTCACTCTATGCTACTCCACTTTCCAGTAATCCACTCTATGCCCCTCTACGCCACCTCAGTGTACGCCACTCTATGCTGCTCCATTGTATGACACTCTCCTCTACTTTATATAACTCCACTGTATAAAAGTCTACCACATTGCATGGCACTCTGTCATTCTACTCCACTGTACACTCCACTGCCCAACTCTATACTCCACTCTATGCCCATGTATGTTATGTTATATTGTTTGCTATAGCGCACGTATCACGCGGGGGGCATCTCGGCACTGTGGCGGATCCTGGCCGGAAGTGCAAACTGGGTAAAATTAATATAAATAGGCTTTTAGTAGTTTCCTGAATTTATTGCATAAGGGTGTCTCTCAGAGGGTTATGGGTAGTTTGTTCCAGGACCCTGGGGCGAAATAGGAGAAAGCCTTACCCCCGATGCGCATTTGACGAATTCGGGGCGCGCACAAAAGGACTTGGGTGCTCGATCTGAGATTGCGGCCGGGGACATAGGTTGTGAGGTTTTTTTTAAGATAGCGTGGGCCTTTGCCTCTCAAGGCGTTATACGTGAGGCAACAGATTTTAAAATAGGAACTCTTCTTCACTGGGAGCCAGTGCAGTTCTTTTAGTAAGAGTGCAGAAGGGGTACCTGCAGGCTGGTTCAAAATTAGTCTTGCCGCGGTGTTCTGGACTATCTGTAGCTCAGTGAGCACGGTTTCACCAACTTCCGCCAGCAGGGCATTTCCATAGTCCAGTCTACTTATCAACATGGCCTGTACCAGGGTTCTGCGAGTGTTCTTGGGGAGGAGAGGGAAGATTCTGCGCAGAAGGCACATATTGGAATAGCAAGCACTTGTGGTGGCAGCAATATGCTCTTTCATTGATAGGGCTTGATCCAGTTTTATCCCTAGGTTTTTGAACGTTTGCTTGGGCATGGGAATAGCACCTAATTGGTGGGGCCACCAATCCTCCTACCAGATGGCTAGGGCTTTTTCAAGAAGCATAAGCTGTGTTTTTTCTGGATTTAATTGAAGTCAATTCTCAGTCATCCAGTTGGAGATTGCCAGCAGTCCGGCCGAGAAGCACTTTTTCTCCGATTCTAGGTCTTTGCCCATTGTAAACATCAGCTGGGTGTCGTCAACGTATGAAATGATCTCAAAGCCAAAATGCTCTGCGATCTTTGCCAGCGGGGCCATATAAATATTGAACAGTGTGGAACTCAGGCATAAACCCTGAGGTACACCCTTGTCCAAATATGTTTTACCAGAAGAGTATGGGCCTAGAATGATCATCTGCTGTCTGTCTGACAAAAAGTGCTGCAGCCATTTTAGTGCTGTCCCCTGGACACCGATTGCCTGCAGTCTGTTCATAAGCCTTTAATGCGGGATGGTATCAAAGGCTGCAGACAAATCAAATAGTATCATTACCACCGGTCTTCCTGCATCCATCCCCTGTCTCAATGAATCAGTCACGGCCAGGAGGGCAGTCTCTGTACTGAAACCTGGTCGGAACCCCGATTGTGAGGGATCAAGAATGTGGTTGGATTCAATTTATGATCCCAGCTGCCTATTTTTTAGGCCTTCCAGTTGTTTGCCCAGGAGCGGCAGCATGGAGATCGGGCAATATTTACTGAGTGCTTGTGTGTCCAGTGTGGCTTTTTTCAAAATGGGCCGAACACATGATTCCTTCCACTCTATTGGGATGCTTTCTGTTTGTATAGAGCAGTTGAAAATCTTTTGAATCACGGGTGCGCAGCAGGTGGCTAGATGCGCCATCATCTTTGGGAGGACATGGATCACAATGTGACCCCGATTTAGCTGTGACCAGGGAGTTACAGCTGAAAACAGTCTAATGTGCAGAGAATTCCTTTTCCTCGCTCTCCTGTCCTTGTAGTGGTCTCAGAATCCTGTTGAGGGGCTGCCGGGAATTTTAAATAGATATTAGATATCTTTTCCTGAAAGTAATTAGCCAAAGAGTTGCAGAGCTCCTGGGATTCCACTGGAGATTGGCTGCAGACTTGCGGGGAAATAAAATCCTGTACTATGCTGAAAAGAGCTTTTGAGGAATTGTTGGCTTGTTCAATTTGATTTATAATAAAGGTTGGCCTAGTGGTTTTAATGTTCCGGTGGTATTGGGATAGCACCTGTTTATAAAGTTCCCTATCTTGGGGCTCTTCCCTTCCCCGCCAGAGTCTCTCCAGAGTTTTACATTTGTTTTTCTCTACTTTTAATTCTGGTGTAAACCATGGTGCTGATGGTTGCCACTGTGTGAGGCCATCATTTTTTAAGGGAATCGTTACGTCCAGCGCCATCGTGCGGCTGAATTAAAGCAATTCAACAATTCCAACACTTCAATGTTATTATTTGGAAGCATGGGGTGAAAGGCATCCCGTCTCATACACTCTATTCCACTATACAAAACAGCACTCCACTCTATTGTATGAGACCCCAATCCAATTAATAACAGTTTACTACTTAAGCTATGCCTCTCCACTCCACTCCATGCCACTCTACTCTGTAACACATATATACTCTAGTGTACTTTACTATACACTGCATTACACCACTTCACCTGACTCTCCTCCACTGTATGAGACCTCCTCACTCTGTGCTGCTATACAATGATCTACTCTAAGCAGCCCCACTGTTTCACACTCTACTGTACTCTATGCAACTCCACTCTACTGCACTCTTCTACACTGTAAGCCACTCTCTGACGCATTACTCCTGTCTATACCCCTACACTCCACTGTACAACACGGTACTATTCTGTATCCCACTGTACATCACTCCACTGCATTCTACTCGATGACACTCTGGTCCACTATGCAACACTGTATGCCACTCAGTGCCATTGTACTCTATAACACTGTATGCCAATCCACTGAACCACACTCTACAATACTCTACTTTACTGTGCACCACTCCACTCTACACAAATCAACTAGAATGTATGACACTCTACTTTAGTTACATCACTTCCCAATACTGCACGACACCCCACTACACTCTGCTGTACAACGCGGTGCTTCAATTTATCACACCTTACTCGACTATATGCTACACCACTCAGTATACTCTATCCACTATACTACACTTTATTCAACTTTACACCACTGTACTATACTCTGCTCTATGCTGCTCTGCTATCCGCCACTTTACTCCACTGTATGCAACTCCTCTCTACAATGTACTACACTCAGTGCCACTCTATGACATCCACTCTACGTCACTGTAGTACACTGTTTGACACTCAACGGCACAACACTCAACGTCTCTCTGCGATATGCCACTCCACTACATGACACTGAACTCCATTATACAACACTTTTTTCCACTGTACTCTATGAGACTTCACTTGGAGATACTCCATTTTATGAGACTCTACTTCAGCCTACTCTACTCTAAAACACTCTATGCCACTCTAAGATAGTCTACAACACCCTAATCTACTGTTCAACATGCCATTCCACTGTACAACTCACTGCTCCAGTCTACGATATTTGGCTTCACTATATGAGACACCATGCCACTACACTATATAACACTTTACTATAGTGTGGGATATGCTCCTACACTCTACACTACCCTACTCGATTCCAGTTCACAATACTCCAGTTTATGACAATAGACATTACAACACTCTCCTCCACTGTATTGTACTATGCTTCACTTGCAACACTAAACTCTATAATTTGAAACACATTTTTATAGACAATATAAAGAAAATCATTGAAATTTGATGAAAAAAACAAAGGTTCAAGCTTAGTTGTAGTTAGGAAACCTTATTTTCTCTATACAAACCAAATTTAAACTACACACACATTTCTAAAGTTGCAGTTATAACTTTCATTTACAATTTATCCACCACCTTCAAATTATTATAAGTAGCGGACCTCATTACACACTCTTTTCAGCTTGCTAACCAGACACAGCTAACTATAACTCTTCACTCTACCATGCAGTGTGTTATCACATATAATAATACTCTACTGTACAAAACTCTTCACCACTCTACTGCACCACACTCCAGTTGACAACACTGAACTATTTGACACTCAACTCCACTGAACTCCAATCTATGTCACTACACTCTACAACACTCTGCTACACTCTGTGCCACTCTACTCGATGACACTCCACCACACTCCATTTCATGACCCTCCAGTCGAAGACACTCCTCTGTACAACACTCAGCTTTCCTGTTCCACTCACTACTACACAGCACTACACGCCGTTCCACTCCATGACACTCCACTCCACGATACGACAGACCACACTAGTACACTGTAGAACACTTCACTCCACTCTATTCTACTCTTCAATACTCCGCTCTACGACTCTAGATGCTACGACACTCTCCTTTCTTGTACTGCACTATACTGTACTGCACTCCACTCCACTTTACGACACTCCAATCAATGACGCTCCACACTTTAATTTGAAACACATCTTTATTAAAAAATAACAAACATTAACATACAATGAAAAAAAGGTTATGGATCATTTATAGTTTGAAATACCTTATTCTATACAAACCCAACTTACACTACACAAACATTAAAAATTGTAAAGTTATAATTATAACTTCAATTTGTAATTTGCACAAAACTGAAGGGAATGGCCCGATTAGGGTCCTCTGGGTCACTCACGGCCATCTCTCAGCCTTCCATACCAAATGAAGAGTCGGTCAGACAGTAGAGAATACAAACCAAATATCTATTTATTTAGGTACACTCAGAGTGGAGCCCAATCTGCCCAGTCGCTAGGAGTGTTGCAGAGGGTACTGACATCAGTAAGCATAACGATACATTATGTACACTTTGAAACCAATAAGAGCACGCCCACCATGGAATTTTCTGAAGAGATGCAGCTGTAGAGTAAATTACAAAGGAGTAAGTTTCGATTCTGAGGCCAGGCACACATTATCTACTATTCAAGGTCAATCTGCCTGTACCCACCACTAGACAAGTGGGAGAAGGCCTACATCTAAAACGAAAGGTATGCACTAACAAGAACAGTGCATTCATTAGTGTAGCAAAACTCAGCTCTGAAGAAACATAACCTAGAGAAGGACTATTCTTGGAAATGGTAAAGGATTAGTTTAGATTATAATTCAAAATAATGGCCATACACAAAATGGTGCAGTGAATGCTAACCTTACAGAAAACAATGCGAAAGCCTTTATTCTATTCTAACAGACCCTCCTTTTAGCATGAGCTAAACATTTTGTATAATAGCAAAATACATATAATTCAATACTTAACTGTTTTAGGAGCACTCCATGTCTTCAGCCTCAGGAAGGGAAACAGTGAGGAGGGAAGAGGTCTCAAAAATACCCTCATCTATTTGCATGAGGTCTTCTACTTCCTTTTGAATCATAATTATTGCATTAGTATCATGAATCGATATTCTATTAGGAGCGAGAAGGGTGGTGCAATAAGAGCAACAAAAAAGAGACACTGGACCAGGTCACAGCAAGAGATTAAAATCACAATGAAATAAATCACCTTCTCAAGGATCCAACCCAAACTACCAAAAAGTGACCAACTCCAGTTCCCACTCTCCATTCCTTTAACGTTTTCTAGAATGTCTAAAATGTGTTGAGTAAGGTTCTTTTCCATATTGGTGATCCCGACTACACACTGGTCTCCTACTACTGCACACACACCACCACTCTTAGCTAGAATGAAATCAACTGCATATCTAATCTGTTCAGAATATATCCGCATACTCTCCAATTGGGTGGTGATGTCACACAAAGCCCCAACTGTGGAATTTTACAGTATCTGCAGCTTACATCCAAATATTCTCTAGCTCTTTCACCCCTAGCCATTGCAATACCACCAAAGGTAATAATGGAAGAGACAATATATCCAAAGGTGATACCATTACTATAATTATTGACTCTGCAGTCAATGTTCTTTTTACCATCTTACGCTTGGCTTACTGTACTTACATGGCATGCCTAGAGGGAGCACCATCCCTAGAGCAACATTATCTGTGTCATTATAAACATTTGAGTAAATACCATTAGACAAGAAATAAAATGCTGGGTGCGGGTAAAGTGGTCCTTCATAATCTACTGCAGCATATCTGATATTCATTCCAAAGGTGCTCGGGTCCTTATCTTTCACTAAAGACATTGTATTTTTGAACAACACTATCCCAGAACAATTAATATACAGAAATACGTCAGTACTATTTATTATCGGACAACAGGCAGGATAATAACCAGCTTTCCGGGTGACTGTTAAATCTTGGTAGTGCCAGCCCACTAAGGTAATGTTCTGTTCGTACATATACAAATTATCACAATACATTTTATTGTCACACCATGAACATCCCCTTCCTCGTGGCTTCCTGTAATACAAACAAGGGCCAGGATACCGCATACCAAGCTCATCCCTTACCTCTATAAATTGGGCTGGGCGGGTATCTGTTTAATTGACAAGTGACAACGTATAAGCAGTCCATAAACTTGTAACAGATTTGGTGGGATAACAAGCTGTACCTTATCCAAAAAATCTTTAATGAGTGTCTAGAAATGCATTACTCGGAGCTGTCCTTTACGTGCGGACTTGGAAAACAACGTTATTCTTAGTATATGACAGCGCATCCTGATCACGTTCCAAAACCAAGGACACCCCACCCAGAATCAATAGCAACAAAATCACAAGAATAGCACATAATACCTATTTCTTGCTAGACCAAAATATACGTGTGTGAACAAGGAGAATCACTGGCTGCTCTTCATCAGCAACCATTCTGCCAAAGGGATGCACAGCAAATGATGAAGCAAGGTGGCAAAATGCCAGCAAGATGAATATACAAGTTCCCAGTGTCAATCAGAGCCTCACTGCTGCAGGCTCCTATTATCCAATAAAACGTTGGCGCTCTTAGCTTGATCCTAAGCTCGGGTTCCCACATCGACCAGGATAATGTACCCCCAAGGGGATACTTTCGATCTATCCATTCCAATGTCCAAACAGTGCACAAATCTCACATCACCCTAACTGACTCCGTTGGTACTATAGCAAAGTAGACCCTAACTTATGCAGTCCATCCCTAACTAATCTGACTTCTCCTTTGGTGCACCGTCCCTCAACCGATGGCGCAAATTGTACCTAGTGACTCCAGGCACAGAAGGATCAGCGAAAAGGGGCTCCTGGATAGCTCGTATTTCTGGATGAACTGCTGCATTCAGCACTTCATCATTTTCCTCATACGTTTTAGTCCAGGTCAGCCTGGCGTCGCTGAAGGGGACAAACTGAGGCACCGTCTCACACTCGGAGTCCCCACCTCCATCCCTCACCCATTGATCGTAGGGCAAGGGTAGAGGTATCCTGCAACAGTGAGTCGTGTGCACCCAGTTCTTACGGCCTGCGACCTTGACTGCTGTGCGTGTTGATAGGAGGACCTGCTCCGAGTCCCTTCCACTGCGGCTCCAAACTCTTTTTCCACTGGAAGTTTCTTACCAGCACAAAATAGCTAGGCTTAATATCGTGTCCGAGCTCCTCTGGCGTAGCTGGCAGGGCCTCATGGACCTGTTGGTGAATAGAAAGCAAACTTTCAGTTAACTGAGCAAGGTAGTCTACTAACAACAGGTACTCAATATCAGAAAATCGCAGAGGGCGTGGGACACCCCAGACATTTGCCGGGCGTCCAAACACAACCTTGTACAGTGACAATCCTGTTCTAAAATGAGCAGTTGTTCTTGTAGACAAAAGAGCTAATGGTAAAGCATCTGCCACTGTAACCCTGTTGTCTCCTGAATGTTTGCCAGTTTCAGTTTGAGAGTACCATTGTACTTCTCAACCAAACCTGCTGACTGTGGATGATTGGCAACATGAAACTTTTGCTTAATACATAGACTCAATTGAATCACTTTGGCATTAAAATGATATCCATTTTCACTCCAGATCAAACGGGGCAAGCCGAAATGAGGAAAGAACTCTTTCGGGAGTATCTTTGCAGTCGTAATGGCTGTATTGTCTTTGCTAGGATAAGCCTCGACCCATTTACTAAATGTGCAAACGACCACCAAGAAATACTTTAAATTATTGCACATATCTAATTCTATGTAATCAATTTGAAGGACCTCAAAAGGAAAAGTGGGTGTTACAAAATCACCGGGTGGTGTAGGGGTACCTTTTCCAGGATTGTGCATCATGCACACCATGTAGCAATTCACTAAACGTGCAGCTGTTTTTGAAATGTTATCATTCTGCCATATAGGGTCTAATAACTTGCAAATACCCTTAGCACTGATACGGGATGGGCCATGGGTCATTGTGACTACAGGAAGAACCTATGCATCTGGCAACATCCATCTCTGCTTCCCTGACTTATCAATCCAACATCCCTCATTGTTCAATTGTGCTGTACTTCCTTGCCACATTGCTGATACCTCTATTGTGGCCTCACTTTGTAAATCTTTCGCATTCTCGAGTATACCCTCAAACGTGGTAACTTCAGGCACCACTCTAGCAGAACCTGCTACGAACATTCTTTTCATTTTAGTTTGGGCTGTTTCCTTAGCTGTCTGAGCTGCAAAAGCATTTCCCCTACCTACATCGTCAGTGACTTTTCGGTGCGCACTACACTTTACTATAGCCAATTTCTTAGTGAGTGTCAAAGCAGGCAAAAACCTCAATATGAGGTACCCATGCTGAATTTTTGTGCCAGGTGAAATAAGGAATCCTCTCTCTGCCCAGAGTCAGCCAAAGTTATGCATGCCGACAAAGGCATACTGGATGTCAGTATAAATATTGACAACCAGTCCCTCACTCAATTCACAAGCTCGTTTTATGGCAACAAGCTCAGCAGCTTGGGTCGACTGATAAGGAACTTGTGATGTCCTAACGACTGTATGCAATGTGGTGATAGCATACGCAGCAGTTGTAGTACCATCTGGTAATTTAAAACAAGAGCCATCAACATATAGTTCCCCTTGTGGGTCAGATAAGGGAACATCAGTCAAGTTTACTTGTCCTTTCATCTCTTCTTCCGTCCAGAAGATACAGTCATGTTTATCAATCTCATCACACTCAGAAGGGAGGGGCAGTAACGTGGCTGGATTCAGAGTGGGACATTTTTTGATCGTAATATGTTAAGCGAACAATGTGATTTCATAGCCAGTCAGATGTGCACTGGGGAGGTGCTGTGTCTTTGCCTTATTCAAAAGTGTAGCCACACTATGAGGTACCATGACTTTGATATCAGTATCAAGTAGGATTCCATCTGATTAGCTTATCGAGGCAGCCACAGCCGTGACCGCTCTTAGAGAGTTCGGGAGGGCTCTTGCAACAGGGTCAAGAACAGCAGAGAAATAAGCACACAGCCGTTGCTTATCTCCAAATCTCTGTGTTAAAACAGAAAGCATGCAACCAGCCATCTCTTGGACGAACAACACAAATGGTTTGTTAAAGTCAGGGGTGCCAAGTACTCGAGCTGAACAAAGCGCAGTTTTCAAGTGCTCAAAAGACTGTTGACATTCAGGTGTCCAAGGCAGGGGCTCACGCACGTCTTTAGTGGATAGTGCAAGCAAGGGTTTGAATAGTAAGGAGTAGTACGTTATCCACTACCGACAGTAGGAAGTGATACCTATGAAAGTGCGCACATCTTTCAGAGTCTGTGCGATGGGCATTATAATAATAGTACTGATGAGCTCAGGGGTTAATCTCCTACCCTCCTTCGACAGTAGGTGACCTAAGTAGGTGACCTCCTGTCAACAATACTGAAATTTAGAAAGAGACACCATATGTCCATGTTGGGCCAAATGCAATAACAATTTAACTGTACTGTCGCTAAAACCCTGCTCAGTATAAGAAGCAATGAGGAGGTCATCAACATACTACACCAATACCTTACCGGTGTAAAGTGAAAAGGACTCCAATTGAGACTTTAAAGCCTGACTGTAAATACTTGGACTCTCAGTATAGCCCTGAGGCGCTTGACAGAACCTAAACCTTCTGCCAGCTAGCAAAAACCCAAACAAGTACCTGCTGTCTGGATGAATAGGAATACTGAAAAATGCATTTTTCAAGTTAATAACAGAAAAGAATTTAGAAGAAGGAGGAATCATCGTCAAAGGAGTAGTAATGTCAAGGACCACTGGAAACTGGGGAACCACTATTTAATTAACTTCGTGCAAATCAATTACAAAACTGTAGGCATCTTCATGATCATCAGGTGAACCTGAGGGTGTGCGTTTAAGAATCGGAAAATAGAGCTATTACAAATATTAGCAGACATCTCCTCAACCACTCCCTTCTTAATCAGGTCCTGAATATTTTGCAATAAGGCGCGCTCTCCTGCCTGTGGTATTTTATACTGAGGGACATGGGGCAAAATAGCACCATCCTTAAGATGCATCGAAACTGGTGGTATCTACAGAAGTTCCACGTCTGTTTCACCTATTGCCCATAAAGTGGGTTGTACATCAGCAAATTCAACAGGAAGAGGCTCATCTTTGGACAAACATTGTTTAGCACATACTACATCTGGTCCCATTGTCATATAGACACCTGCTGGGGAACAATAAATAGTAGCATGCAGTTTCTTCAACAAATCCAAACCCATCAAATTTTCACCAAAATTGGATGTCAGCAATAATGGCGAATCCACAGTGAAAGGACCAATCGTCAACGCAAGGGGTCTTGAAATTAGGCTTACAACCGGTACATCAGAAAAACCTACAGAAGCTTTATTATGGCCAGACAGAACCACCTCAAGGACCAAATTTCGAGAAACAGAACCCTTTGTCGCACCTGTGTCCACCAAAAATTCCTTAGTCGAACCTTGCAGTTCCGCTGTTACATATGGACCATGTTGGTCTACAGGTATGGGAACTGGTACCCCACTCTGTCCCTGGCTGTCCGAGCTGTAAGACATCCCTGTCACTTCCTCCATATCATAATCATCATGATAGTACTGTCCATCCAGAGGGTCATCAAAATAATTATTTTCAGAATAACCCTGTGAGGCTTCAGCATTCTGTGCCCTATCAGCCCCTCCAGCTCCACGACCTCGTCCACGAGAACCTTATCCTCTAGGGACCGCTACCTTCTGCAAAAGCACAGGACACTCCCAACGCCAATGTCCCTCCTCTTTACAGTACGCACACTGCCCCAAAGGTGTAGTATTCGGCTGCCTACTAGTGCGTGGAAGCTTTCGGGCAGGACCACCATGTCCTCTGCCATTCCCTCTAAAAGCCTGCTGCAACGACACCTTTGTTTTTAAATCCTTGTGCCTTTTCTCTGTCCTCTCCTTCTCATCATTATCCCTATGTTCATAATACTGTGCCATATTCAAAATAACAGAGGGGGAAGAGGTGGACCAAGTACTTTCAGAAGCCTGCAATTGAGTCGGGGAGCACATTAGAAACAAATCTGTTAACAAACAACCTAACACCTCCCTCAATTTATAAATCTTGCCCACTGTAATCCAAAAACGTACCTTCAAACTGAGTAAAAAAACAGGCACTCTCTCATCTTTCTTTTGTCGACAAACCAACAGTTTATCCCAATCTACTTTTCTTGCCGGAATAAGGGAATGCATATAGGTAATAATACGACATGGCAATGCTAAAATTTCCGCTAGGGGCTTATCACCTGGCTATTTCTCCTGGTCCAATGCTTTAATTTGATCCCATGTACCTCCCATCTCCACAACATGGTATTGTGTGAGTACCTGCCTCCAAATATCAACTGGAACCAGAAAACGAAAAAACATTTCAATATCAGCAAGAGTCATTACAGTGGAAGAGGCAGCTTCAGTCAATTCCTTATAATATGCAGTAGGATTTTTCCTAGGGTCAGGCAAATGAGTCTTAAGAGATAAAACTCCACTTCTTTTCCACTGAGTATAAACCCATTGCTCCTGAAAACAGGCCGCCTCCCTCGGGCTAGTAATATTACCATGACCATCCGTTAATTCCTGCAATTCTGGATGATATATAGAATGAACCTCCTGAATCGGAAACTGAGACACTGACCTGGGACTTTTCTCATGGAGTCTTCCCCTATAAGCTATTATTGTCGTAACATTAGCATAAACTTGGTCTGGCCCCAATTCACCAAAGTTACACCCGATCTCTGATGTCATATAACATTTGAGGTGTTTCTGCTTCAAAGTACTGTTGCCAAAGACCAATTACAGTTGCAAACATGTGTTTAAGGGAATATTGCTGTATAAAGGGCTCAAAATCTCTCATAGTTGCCCAGACATCCTCTACACTATAAACAGGATTACGGGCCCACAGTGCAGCCTGGTTAGCTATTACCTGTTTCTCATTATCGCCCACAGCAGATTGCACTAACGGTTCCATGCACGCCCTAAATTTCGTCTAATCCATATCCTCAAATCCACGCACCGGTGTCCCACTACTTACTAATGTCGGAGGATGAAAAACCATAGTGGGAGAAGCAACAGAAGTAACAGGCACTATTGTCGCTGATTGTTGTGTCACAGGAGAAAGAGCTGGCGAAAGGGATGCTGAGACAATAGGTGTGGCAGAGGTACTAACAGTCACAGTTACCACAGATGGCAAAGAAACACAAGGAAGAGCCGAAGCCGCAGCCATTGAAATAACAGCAGTGAATACAGGGACAGAGACAGTGGACGCAACTGTAACGGGTGGCTGTGATGGCACGGGAACAGTGGGATTTATTCTTTGCGGGGCATATGGAGGCGGGGGTCGAGTATCTAACAATTCTTCCACAAAAGTGTTGTCTTCTTCCTGAGCCACATATGATTTATCAAGGTGTAATTGAAACCTTCTTTCTTCACATTCAACACCCTTATTCTGGTTTTTCCCTGTCATATGTTACAGCTTTCTAAATCAATGCCTCCATTTTCCCTTTCCGGGCCTCTTTTTCTGCCTTCAATCGCCTCTGTCTAGCTGCTTTCTGCCTTGTTCGGAGAGAATCAAACATAGACTGCCTACTTCGTCTCTTGAACAGCTGTTCTTGTAAATACTCAATCTTTTGTTCATGGAAAGTGCCCGTCAATGGCCACTGCAACTCAGCATTGTCCCTCATATATTTGTGCCATAATGTACTGAAAATAATGGGGCCAAGGCAATGCTTCACATACATATCAAAATTTGGAGTGCCTTCTAGTGGCGCCGGCTGAGCTTCCTTCAATCGAGCATCTGCAGAACAACAGCGACAGCTCAAAGAAAACAGTTCACGAAAGCCAGGCATTCTCAAAAGAAAACAAGTTCACTATTTTATGCCTGGCAAAGCAATTGCCAATGCTTTTATCCAAAAGACGGTCCTTAGACTGTGCCAAAAACAAATCAAAATGGTACCATATCCACGAAGAACCAAAACAAACTCACCGTTGCTACTACATTATCCAGAGTTCTATGGGGCTATTTACTGGTATGACGAGCAGTGTGCGACCTACTTTGTTTATGTATTTAAGCTCCGTCGAGCGATTTGGGCTGACGAGCCTTGGTTCCGCACCTGCGCGCCGTGAGAGGTACTTGACCTTTAATATTTTGGCAGTCTACTTGGCACCCCACATACCTACCTACTCCATGCTGACGAGAGGCAATTACCTCGAAACACGTGTCCAGGGATGGCATTATAGTGACATACTCGTGGCATAGGCGTACTCACCGTTGCTACTACATTATCCAGAGTTCTATGGGGCTATTTGCTGGTATGACGAGCAGTGTGCGACCTAATTTGTTTATGTATTTAAGCTCCCTCGAGCGATTTGGGCTGACGAGCCTTGGTTCCGCACCTGCGCGCCGTGAGAGGTACTTGACCTTTAATATTTTGGCAGTCTACTTGGCACCCCACATACCTACCTGCTCTCTGCTGACGAGAGGCAATTACCTCAAAACACGTGTCCAGGGATGGCATTATAGTGACATACTCGTGGCATAGGTGTACTCACCATTGCTACTACATTATCCAGAGTTCTATGGGGCTATTTGCTGGTATGACAAGCACTGTGCGACCTACTTTGTTTATGTATTTAAGCTCCCTCGAGCGATTTGGGCTGACGAGCCTTGGTTCCGCACCTGCGCGCCGTGAGAGGTACTTGACCTTTAATATTTTGGCAGTCTACTTGGCACCCCACATACCTACCTGCTCCCTGCTGACGAGAGGCAATTACCTCGAAACACGTATCCAGGGATGGCATTATAGTGACATACTCGTGGCATAGGCGTACTCACCGTTGCTACTACATTATCCAGAGTTCTATGGGGCTATTTGCTGGTATGACGAGCAGTGTGCGACCTACTTTGTTTATGTATTTAAGCTCCCTCGAGCGATTTGGGCTGACGAGCCTTGGTTCCGCACCTGCGCGCCGTGAGAGGTACTTGACCTTTAATATTTTGGCAGTCTACTTGGCACCCCACATACCTACCTGCTCCCTGCTGATGAGAGGCAATTACCTCGAAACAAGTGTCCAGGGATGGCATTATAGTGACATACTCGTGGCATAGGCGTACTCACCGTTGCTACTACATTATCCAGAGTTCTATGGGGCTATTTTCTGGTATGACGAGCAGTGTGCGACCTACTTTGTTTATGTATTTAAGCTCCCTCGAGCGATTTGGGCTGACGAGCCTTGGTTCCGCACCTGCGCGCCGTGAGAGGTACTTGACCTTTAATATTTTGGCAGTCTACTTGGCACCCCACATACCTACCTGCTCCCTGCTGACGAGAGGCAATTACCTCGAAACACGTGTCCAGGGATGGCATTATAGTGACATACTCGTGGCATAGGCGTACTCACCGTTGCTACTACATTATCCAGAGTTCTATGGGGCTATTTGCTGGTATGACGAGCAGTGTGCGACCTACTTTGTTTATATATTTAAGCTCCCTCGAGCGATTTGGGCTGACGAGCCTTGGTTCCGCACCTGCGCGCCGTGAGAGGTACTTGACCTTTAATATTTTGGCAGTCTACTTGGCACCCCACATACCTACCTGCTCCATGCTGACGAGAGGCAATTACCTCGAAACACGTGTCCAGGGATGGCATTATAGTGACATACTCGTGGCATAGGCGTACTCACCGTTGCTACTACATTATCCAGAGTTCTATGGGGCTATTTGCTGGTATGACGAGCAGTGTGCGACCTACTTTGTTTATGTATTTAAGCTCCCTCGAGCGATTTGGGCTGACGAGCCTTGGTTCCGCACCTGCGCGCCGTGAGAGGTACTTGACCTTTAATATTTTGGCAGTCTACTTGGCACCCCACATACCTACCTGCTCCCTGCTGATGAGAGGCAATTACCTCGAAACACGTGTCCAGGGATGGCATTATAGTGACATACTCGTGGCATAGGCGTACTCACCGTTGCTACTACATTATCCAGAGTTCTATGGGGCTATTTTCTGGTATGACGAGCAGTGTGCGACCTACTTTGTTTATGTATTTAAGCTCCCTCGAGCGATTTGGGCTGACGAGCCTTGGTTCCGCACCTGCGCGCCGTGAGAGGTACTTGACCTTTAATATTTTGGCAGTCTACTTGGCACCCCACATACCTACCTGCTCCCTGCTGACGAGAGGCAATTACCTCGAAACACGTGTCCAGGGATGGCATTATAGTGACATACTCGTGGCATAGGCGTACTCACCGTTGCTACTACATTATCCAGAGTTCTATGGGGCTATTTGCTGGTATGACGAGCAGTGTGCGACCTACTTTGTTTATGTATTTAAGCTCCCTCGAGCGATTTGGGCTGACGAGCCTTGGTTCCGCACCTGCGCGCCGTGAGAGGTACTTGACCTTTAATATTTTGGCAGTCTACTTGGCACCCCACATACCTACCTGCTCCATGCTGACGAGAGGCAATTACCTCGAAACACGTGTCCAGGGATGGCATTATAGTGACATACTCGTGGCATAGGCGTACTCACCGTTGCTACTACATTATCCAGAGTTCTATGGGGCTATTTGCTGGTATGACGAGCAGTGTGCGACCTACTTTGTTTATGTATTTAAGCTCCCTCGAGCGATTTGGGCTGACGAGCCTTGGTTCCGCACCTGCGCGCCGTGAGAGGTACTTGACCTTTAATATTTTGGCAGTCTACTTGGCACCCCACATACCTACCTGCTCTCTGCTGACGAGAGGCAATTACCTCAAAACACGTGTCCAGGGATGGCATTATAGTGACATACTCGTGGCATAGGTGTACTCACCATTGCTACTACATTATCCAGAGTTCTATGGGGCTATTTGCTGGTATGACAAGCACTGTGCGACCTACTTTGTTTATGTATTTAAGCTCCCTCGAGCGATTTGGGCTGACGAGCCTTGGTTCCGCACCTGCGCGCCGTGAGAGGTACTTGACCTTTAATATTTTGGCAGTCTACTTGGCACCCCACATACCTACCTGCTCCCTGCTGACGAGAGGCAATTACCTCGAAACACGTGTCCAGGGATGGCATTATAGTGACATACTCGTGGCATAGGCGTACTCACCGTTGCTACTACATTATCCAGAGTTCTATGGGGCTATTTGCTGGTATGACGAGCAGTGTGCGACCTACTTTGTTTATGTATTTAAGCTCCCTCGAGCGATTTGGGCTGACGAGCCTTGGTTCCGCACCTGCGCGCCGTGAGAGGTACTTGACCTTTAATATTTTGGCAGTCTACTTGGCACCCCACATACCTACCTGCTCCCTGCTGATGAGAGGCAATTACCTCGAAACACGTGTCCAGGGATGGCATTATAGTGACATACTCGTGGCATAGGCGTACTCACCGTTGCTACTACATTATCCAGAGTTCTATGGGGCTATTTTCTGGTATGACGAGCAGTGTGCGACCTACTTTGTTTATGTATTTAAGCTCCCTCGAGTGATTTGGGCTGACGAGCCTTGGTTCCGCACCTGCGCGCCGTGAGAGGTACTTGACCTTTAATATTTTGGCAGTCTACTTGGCACCCCACATACCTACCTGCTCCCTGCTGACGAGAGGCAATTACCTCGAAACACGTGTCCAGGGATGGCATTATAGTGACATACTCGTGGCATAGGCGTACTCACCGTTGCTACTACATTATCCAGAGTTCTATGGGGCTATTTGCTGGTATGACGAGCAGTGTGCGACCTACTTTGTTTATGTATTTAAGCTCCCTCGAGCGATTTGGGCTGACGAGCCTTGGTTCCGCACCTGCGCGCCGTGAGAGGTACTTGACCTTTAATATTTTGGCAGTCTACTTGGCACCCCACATACCTACCTGCTCCATGCTGACGAGAGGCAATTACCTCGAAACACGTGTCCAGGGATGGCATTATAGTGACATACTCGTGGCATAGGCGTACTCACCGTTGCTACTACATTATCCAGAGTTCTATGGGGCTATTTGCTGGTATGACGAGCAGTGTGCGACCTACTTTGTTTATGTATTTAAGCTCCCTCGAGCGATTTGGGCTGACGAGCCTTGGTTCCACACCTGCGCGCCGTGAGAGGTACTTGACCTTTAATATTTTGGCAGTCTACTTGGCACCCCACATACCTACCTGCTCCCTGCTGACGAGAGGCAATTACCTCGAAACACGTGTCCAGGGATGGCATTATAGTGACATACTAGTGGCATAGGCGTACTCACCGTTGCTACTACATTATCCAGAGTTCTATGGGGCTATTTGCTGGTATGACGAGCAGTGTGCGACCTACTTTGTTTATGTATTTAAGCTCCCTCGAGCGATTTGGGCTGACGAGTCTTGGTTCCGCACCTGCGCGCCGTGAGAGGTACTTGACCTTTAATATTTTGGCAGTCTACTTGGCACCCCACATACCTACCTGCTCCCTGCTGACGAGAGGCAATTACCTCGAAATACGTGTCCAGGGATGGCATTATAGTGACATACTCGTGGCATAGGCGTACTCATCGTTGCTACTACATTATCCAGAGTTCTATGGGGCTATTTGCTGGTATGACGAGCAGTGTGCGACCTAATTTGTTTATGTATTTAAGCTCCCTCGAGCGATTTGGGCTGACGAGCCTTGGTTCCGCACCTGCGCGCCGTGAGAGGTACTTGACCTTTAATATTTTGGCAGTCTACTTGGCACCCCACATACCTACCTGCTCCCTGCTGACGAGAGGCAATTACCTCGAAACACGTGTCCAGGGATGGCATTATAGTGACATACTCGTGGCATAGGTGTACTCACCATTGCTACTACATTATCCAGAGTTCTATGGGGCTATTTGCTGGTATGACAAGCAGTGTGCGACCTACTTTGTTTATGTATTTAAGCTCCCTCGAGCGATTTGGGCTGACGAGCCTTGGTTCCGCACCTGCGCGCCGTGAGAGGTACTTGACCTTTAATATTTTGGCAGTCTACTTGGCACCCCACATACCTACCTGCTCCCTGCTGACGAGAGGCAATTACCTCGAAACACGTGTCCAGGGATGGCATTATAGTGACATACTCGTGGCATAGGCGTACTCACCGTTGCTACTACATTATCCAGAGTTCTATGGGGATATTTGCTGGTATGACGAGCAGTGTGCGACCTACTTTGTTTATGTATTAAAGCTCCCTCGAGCGATTTGGGCTGACGAGCCTTGGTTCCGCACCTGCGCGCCGTGAGAGGTACTTGACCTTTAATATTTTGGCAGTCTACTTGGCACCCCACATACCTACCTGCTCTCTGCTGACGAGAGGCAATTACCTCGAAACACGTGTCCAGGGATGGCATTATAGTGACATACTCGTGGCATAGGCGTACTCACCGTTGCTACTACATTATCCAGAGTTCTATGGGGATATTTGCTGGTATGGCGAGCAGTGTGCGACCTACTTTGTTTATGTATTTAAGCTCCCTCGAGCGATATGGGCTGACGAGCCTTGGTTCCGCACCTGCACGCCGTGAGAGGTACTTGACCTTTAATATTTTGGCAGTCTACTTGGCACCCCACATACCTACCGGCTCCCTGCTGACGAGAGGCAATTACCTCGAAACACGTGTCCAGGGATGGCATTATAGTGACATACTCGTGGCATAGGCGTACTCACCGTTGCTACTACATTATCCAGAGTTCTATGGGGCTATTTGCTGGTATGACGAGCAGTGTGCGACCTACTTTGTTTATGTATTTAAGCTCCCTCGAGCGATTTGGGCTGACGAGCCTTGGTTCCGCACCTGCGCGCCGTGAGAGGTACTTGACCTTTAATATTTTGGCAGTCTACTTGGCACCCCAAATACCTACCTGCTCCCTGCTGACGAGAGGCAATTACCTCGAAACACGTGTCCAGGGATGGCATTATAGTGACATACTCGTGGCATAGGCGTACTCACCGTTGCTACTACATTATCCAGAGTTCTATGGGGCTATTTGCTGGTATGACGGGCAGTGTGTGACCTACTTTGTTTATGTAACAGGCACTATTGTCGCTGATTGTTGTGTCACAGGAGAAAGAGCTGGCGAAAGGGATGCTGAGACAATAGGTGTGGCAGAGGTACTAACAGTCACAGTTACCACAGATGGCAAAGAAACACAAGGAAGAGGAGGAGCCGAAGCCGCAGCCATTGAAATAACAGCAGTGAATACAGGGACAGAGACAGTGGACGCAACTGTAATGGGTGGCTGTGATGGCACGGGAACAGTGGGATTTATTCTTTGCGGGGCATATGGAGGCGGGGGTCGAGTATCTAACAATTCTTCCACAAAAGTGTTGTCTTCTTACTGAGCCACATATGATTTATCAATGTGTAATTGAAACCTTCTTTCTTCACATTCAACACCCTTATTCTGGTTTTTCCCTGTCATATGTTACAGCTTTCTAAATCAATATCTCCATTTTCCCTTTCCGGGCCTCTTTTTCTGCCTTCAATCGCCTCTGTCTAGCTGCTTTCTGCCATGTTCGGAGAGAATCAAACATAGACTGCCTACTTCGTCTCTTGAACAGCTGTTCTTTTAAATACTCAATCTTTTGTTCATGGAAAGTGCCCGTCAATGGCCACTGCAACTCGGCATTGTCCCTCATATATTTGTGCCATAATGTACTGAAAATAATGGGGCCAAGGCAATGCTTCACATACATATCAAAATTTGGAGTCCCTTCTAGTGGCACCGGCTGAGCTTCCTTCAATCGAGCATCTGCAGAACAACAGCGACAGCACAAAGAAAACAGTTCACGAAAGCCAGGCATTCTCAAAAGAAAACAAGTTCACTATTTTATGCCTGGCAAAGCAATTGCCAATGCTTTTATCCAAAAGACGGTCCTTGGACTGTGCCAAAAACAAATCAAAATGGTACCATATCCACGAAGAACCAAAACAAACTCACCTGATAAATGCAGGTCAAACAAATTAATTCTCCACTGACGACTCTTCAGACCAAACTGTCAGATCAAAGGGTTTCGGCGTTCAGGACTCCAGTCAAGCTGACCACTGGGCAAATCACCGTTCGACAGGACTGAAGGGGCAGCGGCGAGTACCGGGAACTCTTCGTGGAGGGATCCTTGATCCGTCCGTCTGACCCGATGATGGCCTTGACCTCCCCGCCGTCCGCGGAAGGGGATGGGTCTCTCACCCGAAGGAGTAAATGTTCGGGCACCAACTGAAGGAAATGTCCCGATTAGGGTCATCTGGGTCACTCACGACCACCTCTCAGCCTTTCATACCAAATGAAGAGTCGGTCAGACAGTAGGGAATATAAATCAAATATCTATTTATTTAGGTACACACAGAGTGGAGCCCAATCTGCCCAGTCGCTAGGAGTGCTGCAGAGGGGACTGACATCAGCAAGCATAACGATACATTACGTACACTTCGAAACCAATGAGAGCACGCCCACCATGGAATTTTCCACAGAGATACAGCTGGACAGGAAATTACAAAGCAGTAAGTTTCGATTTTGAGGCCGGGCTCACATTATCTACTATTCAAGATCACTCTGCCTTTACCCACCACTAGACAAGTGGGAGATGGCCTACATCTAAAAGGAAAGGTATGCGCTAATAAGAACAGTGCATTCATTAGTGTAGCAAAATTCAGCTCTGAAGAAACATAACCTAGAGAAGGCCATTTCTTGGAAATGGCAAAGGATTAATTTTGATCATGATTCACAATGGCGGCCATACACAAAATTGTGCAGCGAATGCTAACCTTACATAAAATAATGCCAAAGCCTATTTTTATATTCTAACACAACCTTCGAATTACCATAAGTCGGGCATCTCCGAACACAGTCTTGTCACTTCACTCACCATTCTACATTAGCTATAACTCATGTATTTTCCATGCACTGTTTATACCTTTCCATACCACATCACTTATAACATGATCAGTGCATGATCATAGCATTAATAACAACACTTATAATTTCTCAAATTACATTACACCACAGTATATGGTAGAGTGGTGAGTTATAGTTAGGTTTGTCTAGTTAGCAAGCTGAAAAAAGTGTGTAACAAGGCCCGCTACTTATAATAACTTGAAGGTGGTGGATTAAAGTTATAATTGTTACATTTTGTGTAGTTTAAACTTGGTTTGCTTAGGGAAAATAAGTTTTCCTAACTATAACTAAGGTTTAGCTTTTAGCATTTTCAGCACATATGTGTGTGTATAAATAAAATAAATATATATATATATATATATATATTATCTACTGGCGGTCGCCAGTAGATAGTTATAGTTAGGACCGTGTTTCCATAGGAAATCCCCAACATTCTATTTGGAATAACTTTGACGCCAGTTGACGAATCCTAGCGAAATTTTCAAAATAGGTGGGGCGCTCCACTCCGCTGCTACCCTGAAAGTCTCGGGGGGATTCGTCAAGCGGGGGCTGAGAAAAAAGGGGGGGTCCCAAAACGCGTTTTCCCCATGCAATTTTCCATAGGGACCTTTAGTCCAAGGTACAGCCCGAACGTCTGAACAGAATTACTTGAAATTTGGCAAAGAGGTAGTCCTCAGCTCAGGGATGTGCCTTTTGCATATATGGAGTAAATCTGTTCAGTAGTTCCTGAGAAAATCAAAAGTAAAATCATATATATATCTGGGCGGAGCCTAACCACACATCTCATCCTGAGATCTGATTGGCTGTCAGCACTTCATCCAAGAAGTGTTGGCAGCCACCTTGGGACCAATATACATGATAGCACCTCATTAAAAAGCATTGCAGTTAATAGAAGGTTTTAAGACTTTAGTTACATTATAAATCATTTGTTGATGGTACCATACTCATTTAAGGAATTGTGGTGTGTTCTAAGGTGATTTTACCATGTGAAAAAGCCTTCTGCTGTGATATCATGAACCATGTTTTAGAGAAAACTATTTTCTCATGCTTTTCCCACAGAGGTTTGGAAGGTGATCTATAAGCTAAACTGAGAGCATATTTTCTGTAAATTCACATTATCTTTCTCAGTCATGTGAGAATGAAGTCTGACATTCTCAGTAAAACATGTACATCCAACAAGGGCAGAGACTGTCAGTTGATTCCTTTGTGTTCTACTGCAGCTTCCCAGAGTGTTCTAAAGAACAACTAGAGCGCTAACAGTCTTACTTATGACAAAAGTATGGCACACCTGAAGCCATCTTGATTGGAATAAAGTGGTAACACTTAAAACATTTAATTTACAAAGGAACAAAATGAGGGGGTTCATTTTGTCATATAAATTATGATTAGTGCTGCAGAAAGAAAAACACATTTTGACTTCTGAAATCCTCTTTTATTTCATAAAAAAATTCTGACATGCAGACTGAAACATGCACTTTCAATACCAGCAGCAGATTTGCCTGGTGAGCAGTAGCTTTACTACAGTGATCTAATGAGCAACTAGAGTGCTAACATTCAGAATTTATGGAAAATGTGTGACACATCTGAATGCCTTCTTGATGGAATAAAAGTAAAAAACTGAGAGTATTTCCTACTGAGGAGACTGCAGTAAATGAGGAAACTTCATAACAAATAAATCTCCCAAGATGGCCACCAGAGACAAAGGAGCCCAAATGTAGCCCAAATGTAGCCCAAATATCACCCGGATGTAGCCCAAATGTAGCCCAATGACAGAACGTCCCAGAGTGTTCTTAAGATCAACCAGAGCGCTTACTTTCTTACTTATGACAAAAGTATGGCATACCTGAAGCCATCTTGATTGGAATAAACTGGTAACACTTAAAACATTTAATTTAAAAAGGAACACAATGAGGGGGTTCATTTTGCCATAGAAATTATGATTAGTGCTGAAGAAATAAAAATTAGGGCATATTTTGAGTGACTTCTCAAATCCTCTTCTATTTCATTAAAAAAGTCTGATATGCAGACTGAAACATGCACTTCTAATACTAGCAGCAGACTTCCGTGGTGAGCAGTAGCTTTACTACAGTGATCTAATGAGCAACTAGAGTGCTAACATTCAGAACGTATGGCAAATGTGTGACATATCTGAATACCTTCTTGATGGAATCAAAGTAAAAAACTGAAAGCATTTCCTACTGAGGAGACTGCAGTAAATGAGGAAATTAGGAAACTTCATAACAAATAAATCTCCTAAAATGGCCACCAGAGACAAAAGAGCCCAAATGTAGCCCAAATGTAGCCCAAATATCACCCAAATGTAGCCCAATGACAGAAGTGTGCAAAACACTTATTTTTTGTGTATTTGCAGTTTTATATAGTGCAGACTTGTCAGGTATTGGAGTGCTTTACATGAGCATTGGTTACATCACACAAGATCAAATTCATTTTGGTTGTAGACATGGGGATATTAAGTGATTTGACCAGAATCACAGAATGTTGTGCTGAAGCAGAAACTCCAACCTGGTTCCCCAGTTGCAAAGTCTGCAGCTCTGGAAGTAACACCACACCCTCTCCCCTTGGATGCAACATTTAATCAAGTGGTCAACTGGATAAAAAAACTAAGATTACAAATAATTTAAAAGTTCTTTGTCGCTATTTGAAAACTCAGAAAATATATCCTCATTTTAGTTTTTTAGAGCACTAACCATAATTTTGATGCAAATAAGACCATCTCATATATGTAATTTCTAAAGGAAATGCTCTAGGCATTACAGTTTTGATGACGTCAGGCAGTCCATACTTTTGAAATAAATATAGAATGTTAGCAATCTAGTTGTTCATTGGGATACTGTTGAGAGGCAGAGGCCAGGGGCACGGACTCTGAAAATTGAAGGCAGGCAGGAGAGTGCAGAGGCAACAATTTGACCACACTAGGCAGGCAGGAAGGGCAGTGGCAGCACAACAGACTATGGAGGGCAGTGGAAAGGGGGGCAGGGGCTACAAACCAACAATACAGGACTGGCAAGAGAGGCTGTGGTGATGTAATAGACCATTGTGGGCAGAAGGAAGAGGCAGTGGTCATACAACCATACATGCCAACAGACCCGTTTCAGCCAGGAAACGTCCAATGTTTTTAAGCTCAAATGGGCTTTACTTGATCTGGTTCCTGTCTACAACCTTCTCTTTTTCAATGTAACTCAAAGGGGAAAATCAATACCCCAGTTTTATTTCAAAATCTCCCTCTTACCAAGTTCAAAATGTTCGCAAGTATGGTACATTGGATCATGGTAGGCAGGAGGAATTGGGGTAGGGACATGGACTCGGATAACAGAGGACAGGAGGGACATTGAGAGGTGCACCAAACTGACCCTACAGGGCCCATCAGGGTTTGCAGCAGCACAATACACCACACAGGGCATGCGGGACGGGAGTGCAGCACAACAATCCATAGAAATCAATAGGGAGGGGACAGGACCATGCACATGGACAACAGACAACAGAGGGGATAGAGGCAATGGTAGCTAGCTGACCATAATGGACAGACAGGAGAGAAAGATGCAGCATAACAGACCATAAAGGGCAGGAGGGACGGATCAGGGGCATTACAATCTAACCGACAAGCCAGGAAGGAGGGAATAGGGGTCTGCACATGGAAACAGAGGGCTGGGGGCAAGGGGGCAGGGCAGGAGCAGCAAGATGACCATGGAGGTCAGGCAGGATGGGCACTTGAAACAAGACACACCATGGAGAGCAACATTGAGACTGATGGCATACACACAGACCATGGAGGGAAGGTGGGAGGGGGTCAGGAGCAGATAGCTGACCACACAGGGAAGGTGGGAGGGGCCATGGCAGCACAGTAGACCATGCAGGGCAAGCGGGAGGGTTAGTGGCAGCACAATGGCTATGATGGGCAAGAAAGAGGGTGCAGGGGCATGCACAAAGGACCATGGAGGATAGAAGGGAGGGTCAGGACCTGGGCACAGACAAGAGAGTTCAGGGGAAGGGGCCTCACAACCGACCGCGTGGGGCAGGCAGGAGGAGCAGTTGCAGCACAACAGACCAGGGAGGGCAGAAGGGTGTGGCAGTAAAATGGACCATGAAGGACAGGAGGAAGGGGATAGGGGCATGGCATGTGGACAGGCAGGGTGGAGGTGGCAGGGACAGGTTACAGTCATCTGACAATGCTAGGCAGGTGGGAGGGGAGTGGCAGCTCAACAGAACACTCAGAGTAGATAGGAGTGGCAGGTCCATGGAACATGGTGGTTAAAAAGGATGGAGCAGGGGCATGCACAAAGACATCGGAGGGCAGGGGGAAGGAGAATAGGGGCAGCAAGCTAAGCACAGAGGCTAAACAGGAGGTCAATGATTGCCCATAGAATTGGGCAATGGAGGGCAGGAGGAGTGGACTGGTACATCATGCTAAATGGAGGGCAGTGGCAGCACATCAGACCATGCATGGCAGGAGGGAGGAGGCTAGTCCATGGATTCAGACAACAGAGGATAGGGAGGAGGTGGATGGGGCAGCAAGCTAACTGTTCATAGAAGGTGGGTATTAGGAACTTTATTGTTTTTAAAATGTGTGTCTGTGCGAACTACTTAAAATATGAACAAGTATGCAGCATAATCTCACTTTTATTCAGGAAGAAGAGAACGTTTGGGACTGTGACTCCGGGCTCACTTGGCAGAAACATCCCCTGACCTTCCACCCCCCATCGCAAAATGTAATGCCCGTGAAAAGGGTAGGTGGACGCAGTGTTATATAGAACATAGTCCTGAGAGCACGATTGAAAATGAAAACTAGATATAGTATATGGTATAAACTATGCACCAAAAAGTGTGATATAAGATGAACCGGGGCGTGAAATATAATATGCAATACATTGTGCGCAATGACAGATTCATTGGAGAGCGCGAGATAGCACAGGCACTAGCGCTTGCTATGTGATATGCACCTTGGAGTGTAATATGCACAGGGCAGTGTTGTGTAAAGTTGTAATATAAAATATGTGCTGGGTAGTGTAACATTGCATATGCACTGTGACAAAGATATGGATCCCAGATTGTAATATGTATGGCATAGCGTGGTGCTTTATAACATTGGCATCGAGGAAGGCACGTTAGATGGGGCAATATAACCCGTGCGAAGGCAAGTGTGGCATGACATATTCACGGGGTGATGTTACAGTGCACATGGGCTAGAGAGTGTCATAGCATAAGCACTAGATGGTGGAATACAACACAGAGGTGTGTGGCACTCAGCAGGCAATGGTGGGTGTAACACAGCATTGGGCTCAGCCAGTAGCACGCTGTGACTCTCAAGTGAGGTTTGTCTCCTTTCCAGAGAGTAAAATAAAAAGTATTACACATCCGGCGGTGGATGTCTGTTTTATTAACCGTGAGGGGGTTTCTTGCATAGTTTGGTCGAATTTTTGTCGAATCCCCTTTGAATGGCTTGGTGTGCATGTGTATTAAATGTGCCCGTCAATAGCTACCCATGTTTGTATAAATAAATGACAAGGGTGTCTACTTGGAGAGTACCCACCAGCGGGGGCGCCGGGATTAGGCACGGTAGGGTGTCAGACATGTCAGAGCTTCACTAGCGGTGTGAATACATTCTACGTGGATTCATTGTATGCATAGTCGCCTTTTAATGAATATCACGCAAATCGTCATGGTGATAGGTACATACGGTTTGTCCAGCAACACAGCCCCCCTCCTTAAGAATAAAAAAAAAATGTAAAAAAAAAAGGCCAATTGAGGCCGTGGGACGGCCAAATTAATTTTTTCAACAAAAAAAATTAGGGTGCAGGTCCTGAAAAAGAAAGGGGGCCACACAGCCCTCCTTCTTAAACATAAATAAATAAATAAAAGACCGGCATCCGCCGGAGGCCATGCCCCCTCCTTGCAGCACTCTGCAAACGTGCCCCCTGGCCAGTTGTATGTTGAGCAATTAATTCCCCTTCAATACTGAGGGTCCCTGAGGGCCAACTAGCCCAACAGGTATCTCCAGTATGCGCCAGGGAGCTGCGTTGCAGACAGGTGTTCTGAGGCCACGCCACTTTTTACACCTCCATGCAACGCAGCTCTGTGGCGCTTACTGGAGGTA
Organism: Triturus cristatus; assembly: GCF_964204655.1. Taxonomy (NCBI): domain Eukaryota; kingdom Metazoa; phylum Chordata; class Amphibia; order Caudata; family Salamandridae; genus Triturus; species Triturus cristatus. The sequence continues at coordinate 674,206,559 of NC_140585.1, forward strand.
CCTAGTGGGCTAGTTTGACCCTAGGGACCCTTAGGATTCAAGGGGACTTTATCTCTCAACTCAGAATGGCCACAGGGCGCGTTTACACAGTGGTGAAGGGAGGGGACGAGGCCTGAGGTGACGTGTGCAAACACGCCCTGTGGCGCGTTTTTAAGTTGGGGAAATAATTCCCTTTCAATCCCGAGGGACCCTGGGGTCCAACTAGCCCACCAGGTGCTTCCAGTAAGCACCACTGCTCTGCGTTGCAGAGAGGTGGTTCAGGCCGTGCCACTTTTTACACCTCTCTGCAACGCAGCTCTGTGGCGCTTACTGGAGGTACCTAGTGGTCTAGTTGGACCCTAGGGACCCTCAGGATTCAAGGGGACTTAATCTCCCAACTTAAAATGGCTACAGGGTGTGTTTACACAGTGGGGAAGGGAGGGGACGGGGTATGAGGTGACATGTTCAAACACGCCCTGTGGTGCGTTTTAAGAGGTAGTTTTAATCCCCTGCCCTATTATATACTAGGGGCTTACAGAGGAGGTCATGCTAATCACAGGGGGACCCCAACGCATAGTGTGCCCTAGTGTATGTAGGTGTTTTCACTGTATTCTGAGTGTCTTTTAACATAGCACTGGCTCTAGGACTGCTTAGGCAGACTCAGTTACCACCAGTATCCGTCTGAAAAAGTTGAGGGTACAGCATGATTTTGCAACAAGGCTTCTTTCTGCTCTTCTGTTTGTTCTTTCTGCACGTTATATTTCTTCCTGCACTTTTCTTCGTCTTTGAGGACTTCTGTTGCTTCTTTCTGCATTTGTTTTTTTTCTTTCTGTGCGTTTTTCCTTCTTTCTTCACATGTCCTATCTCTGTAGGCATAGTTAGAAATTAGCATTTAAAAAACCTTTGAAGTTCACTGAAAAAACCATAGGTTTCAGGCACGTTATAGCTAGGAATTAGCATTTAAAAAACCTTAGAAATTCACTGAAAAAACCATAGGTTTCAGGGGCGATATAGTTAGCTGGACTTTTCACTCGTACAAAACCATAGAAATTCCCCCGTTATAGTTAGTTCAGCTAACTATAACTCGCGCGCCCGCAATGCACTGCTGATGACGTCACATATTACATCACTCATGACATGGTCAGTGACATCACTGATGACATCATCCTTGTCATAGAGTGGCAGACCTCCTCTCCCCCTAATATAACCTTTCATACACACATTCAAAAATAGAAATTAAAATTTTCAAACCAATGTACATACCAATACCAGTTACAACAACCTATTCAGTAATTGTAAGATCCACATACACATCCACTCATTCACCAACAGTCCTATACAGTCAGTCAGTCATAACCACTTTAATCGATTAATTAAAATCATAAAAGTACATCACAATAATTCGTACACATAAAAACTTTACAAAATACAGTTTAAAAAATAGTTCACATGGTGGTCGACCAAGCCAATAAGTATGCCCCTAACAACAGTATACAAACTGAGCATCAAGTTTTTTCCTTTTACTTACCGCAGTTACTAAGAAATTAGCAATATTAAAAATTATCCATGGGGAGTCAAGTAATTGGAGGTACATCAGTGCTGGTTTTACTTGGTAGAAGCCTCTCCCTTGTAGCAAAGGTAAAATGTACTTTGTTCTAATTACTGTGTAATGGTTACAGAATAGGATAAAGTGCGTAGTATCCTGAATTGAACTGTCGTCGCAATTACACAAAGCAGCATCTTCTGGTTTGCACCAACCTTGAAAACTACCTAAATTAAAATGTATTAAATTAAAACGAAATCTTGTCAGCAGCCAGCGGTGAAAATGATTCGAGACTAGTCTAAGATAGGGCTCAATCTGGGGGGAAGTTATTAATAAAAAATGTGTCCTTACTGATGCTTTGTTGAGTTCCACCCCCTCCCGCTCTAGAGACCTTAAAGTCAGGAATTGGGTTTTAATCTGGTTAACATCCCCTTTAGCAATTGTTTCTGGATTGTCATAGAGCTCAGGGCGCCCTAAGATGTAAAATGATTTCTTAATGTACAGGAGCCACGGTATATCTAGAGCTCTATCTAGCCCCATACAGTCTTTTAAAATCAATCGATTCAGGGAGAGTTCGGGGTTCAGCCATGTTTTCAACCAGAATACCAGGGGGGCCAGGCTAATATGATCAGACACATAGTCACTCATTCATGCACTCACTCATCATATGTATTCATACACCTATACATTCTGTTACACAACGCCACTCATCCATAAAGTTACTCACACACGTAGTCACTCATGCTAATAAAGAATCAAACATCCGTTTACCTGCATATTCAGTTATACACACACCACCACACTTACTTCTACAGAAACTTACACATACTTAGTCTTTTAAACAATCACTTATAGAAACACATACTTATTCATACAGGAACTCTTTTAATCTCTCACTCTCACATATACTCACTTATATACACCAATAGTCACATATACTAGTTTAAAACATATGTAGCTACTCATAGAGACACTATTGAGACAGTCATTCAGTCACTAACACACCCATGCACACACTCATCCACCCATACAGTCCTGCACACATGCTGTCTTCAACACATACAAACAGTGAGTCACTCATTCATGCACCTATGCACTACGTAATACCCCCCACCGAACCATACAGACATCAGACACTCATACTGATACTCAAAAAATCAACTAATAACCTATATAGACACTCATGTAGCTACTCACCAACCCATGCAGCCACTTATACACAAAGTGAGAGACTGATACATATTTACATATTTAAACATTACTCACTAAGATACACTTAATCAGTCAGTAATACAATCAATTTTTCAAAAACAAATCATCCAACTATATCGCCCCTGAAACCTATGGTTTTTTCAGTGAATTTCTAAGGTTTTTTAAATGCTAATTCCTAGCTATAACGTGCCTGAAACCTATGTTTTTTTCAGTGAATATATATATATATATATATATATATATATATATATATATATATATTCACTGAAAAAACCATAGGTTTCAGACATGTTATAGTTAGCGGAAATTTTACTGATAAAAAACCAATGAAATTCCCCCGTTATAGTTAGTGCAGGCAACTATAACTCACGCGACCGCAATCCTCTGCTGATGCTAATACTGTATTTAGACACTTATTTGCCCATGTCTTCTTCCATAAATTTTTAGCTATACATATATTAGAAATATTTTTTTTTCATAAAGACACATATGTCATCAGCAGAAGATTGCGGTCGCGTGAGTTATAGTTGCCTGCACTAACTATAACGGGGGAATTTCATTGGTTTTTTATCAGTAAAATTTCCGCTAACTATAACATGTCTGAAACCTATGGTTTTTTCAGTGAATTTGCAAGGTTTTTTAAATGCTAATTCCTAACTATAACGTGTGTGAAACCTATGGTTTTTTCAGTGAATTTGTACGGTTTTTTAAATGCTAAGTTACTTTACGCCATTCGTGGCGTGCACGCCCACTTAACGCAGTTCGTTCCGTGCGCGCACGGTGCGCTTCGCGCACCGTGCGCGCACGGTGAGCACGCGGTGCACTTCGCGCACCGCGCGCCCACTTTACGCAGTTAGTGCCATACATGCACCGTGCGCACATGGAGGACATATTATGCGCTTCCTTGTGATAGGTAATCTGTTAAATTTAATTTGTAAGTGATGACAATAATATGCCATGCACAGAGAGTGTTTTTTTTTTTTATTAAAATTTTTAGCGTAAGCGCACCGTACGCGTATGGTAAGCGTAATCGGCGAAATTTTCAAAAAATAAAAATTGACCGTTTTTGGCCTTTGAGGACTCAACTAACATGGCTATGTGCATGGGCGCTGTCTAAACAGCCCCTTTATATGTTTTTTGCCTTTATTTACAGCCCCCCCCTCAGAGTGCGAGAGAGAAAATGGCGGCCGCCGCTTCCTGGTTTCGACCGATTCGAATGTTTACTTAGATGTAACAGCCAATCAGAATCGCGCTCGCGCACGCCACCGTACGCGTACGGTAAGCTTACGGTAAGCGTACCGTAAGCTGGCTCAGATATATATATTGATTTAAAGGCTATTTTCTCAGAATCTACTGAACAGATTTACACCAAACCTACAAAAGGCACTTCCTTGACCTGAGGACTACCTCTCTGCCAAATTTCTAGTAATTCTGTTCAGCCGTTCGGGCTGTAGCCTTGTCTAAAGGTCCTATGGAAAAATGCATGGGAAAAACGAGTTTTGGGACCCCCCTTTTATCTCAGCCCCCGCTTGACGAATCCCCCCCGAGACTTTCAGGGTAGGAGCGGAGCGTAGCGCCCCACCTATTTTGAGAAATTCGCGAGGATTCGTTGACCGGCGCCAAAGTTATTCAAAATAGAATGTTGCGGATTTCCTATGGAAAAGGGGTCCTAACTATAACTACCTACTGGCGACCGCCAGTAGGTAATATATATATATATATATATATATATATATATATATATATATATATATATATATTCACTGAAAAAACCATAGGTTTCACACATGTTATAGTTAGCGGAAATTTTACTGATAAAAAACCAGTGAAATTCCCCCGTTATAGTTAGTGTAGGCAACTATAACTCACGCGACCGCAATCCTCTGCTGATGCTAATACTGTATTTAGACACTTATTTGCCCATGTCTTCTTCCATACATTTTTAGCTATACATATATTTCAAATATTTTTTTTTCATAAAGACACATATGTCATCAGCAGAAGATTGCGGTCGCGTGAGTTATAGTTGCCTACACTAACTATAACGGGGGAATTTCACTGGTTTTTTATCAGTAAAATTTCCGCTAACTATAACATGTGTGAAACCTATGGTTTTTTCAGTGAATTTGCAAGGTTTTTTAAATGCTAATTCCTAACTATAACGTGTGTGAAACCTATGGTTTTTTCAGTGAATTTGTACGTTTTTTTAAATGCTAAGTTACTTTACGCCATTCGTGGCGTGCGCGCCCACTTAACGCAGTTTGTTCCGTGCGCGCACGGTGCGCTTCGCGCACCGTGCGTGCACAGTAAGCACGCGGTGCGCTTCGCGCACCACGCGCCCACTTTACGCAGTTAGTGCCGTGCACGCACGGTGGGCACGCGGTGCGCTACGCGCACCGCGTGCCCACGTTACGCTAGATGGGCCATGTACGCACGATGCGCTTCACGCACCGTGCGCACATGGAGGACATATGATGCACTTCGTTTTGAAAGATAATATTTTAATTTTTCGTAATTTTTATAAGTGGGGTGGAGAGAGTGTTGTTTATTATTTTTGTTTAAAATATTGTGGTTTTTCACACCTCTAATAAGCCCTGCACATTTGGTGGCCAGCGGCCACCAAAAGCACAGGGGGTGGGGTGAGTGTGGATAGTGTTTTTTTTTTACATTTTTTACCGTACGCGTACGGTAAGCGTAATCGGCGAAATTAGCGAAAAAAAAAAATTTGCATTTTTGGCCTTGGGGGGTCTTTGGGGACTCCCTCAACATGGCTATGTGTGTGGGAGCTGTATAAACAGCCCCTTTACATGTTTATTGGTTTTATTTAACAACCTAGCTCTCAGTGCGAGAGAGAAAATGGCGGCCGCCGCTTCCTGGTTTCGGCTGTTTGGAATGTTTACTAAGATCTAAGAGCGAATCAGAATCGCGCTCGCGCACACCACCGTACGCGTACGGTAAGCTTACGGTAAGCGTACCGTAAGCTGGCTCAGATATATATATTGATTTAAAGGCTATTTTCTCAGAATCTACTGAACAGATTTACACCAAACCTACAAAAGGCACTTCCTTGACCTGAGGACTACCTCTCTGCCAAATTTCTAGTAATTCTGTTCAGCCGTTCGGGCTGTAGCCTTGTCTAAAGGTCCTATGGAAAAATGCATGGGAAAAACGCGTTTTGGGACCCCCCTTTTATCTCAGCCCCCGCTTGACGAATCCCCCCGAGACTTTCAGGGTAGGAGCGGAGCGTAGCGCCCCACCTATTTTGAGAAATTCGCGAGGATTCGTCGACCGGCGCCAAAGTTATTCAAAATAGAATGTTGCAGATTTCCTATGGAAAAGGGGTCCTAACTATAACTACCTACTGGCGACCGCCAGTAGGTAATATATATATATATACATATATAGTTATAGTTAGGACCGTGTTTCTATATCTCTACTACTCTCTACTACTTACTCTCTACTACTCACTCTACTACTCACTGTCTACTACTCTCTACTACTCACTCTCTACAACTCTCTGATACTCTCTCTCTGCTACTCACTTTCTACTACTCTCTACCTACTACTCTCTCTCTACTACTCACTCTCTACTATTTCACTCTACTACTCTCTGCTACTCACTCTCTGCTACTCTCTCTACTACTCACTCTCTACTCTCAATTACTCACTCTCTACTCTCTACCTCTCTACCTCTCTCTCTACTACTCTCTACCTCTCTCTCTACCTCTACCTGTACACCTCTACATCTACACCTCTACCTCTACACCTCTACCTCTACACCTCTACACCTCTCTCTAACCGCACACATATGCACATATATATATATGAATATATATGCATATGCATTTATATATATGTATGTGTATATTATCTACTGGCGGTCGCCAGTAGATAGTTATAGTTAGGACCATGTTTTCCTAGGAAATCCGCAACATTCTATTTGGAATAACTTTGGCGCCGGTTGACGAATCCTCGCGAAATTTTCAAAATAGGTGGGGCGCTCTGCTTCGCTCCTACCCTGAAAGTCTCGGGGGGATGCATCAAGCGGGGGCTGAGAAAAAAGGGGGTCCCAAAACGCGTTTTCCCCATGCAATTTTCCATAGGGACCTTTAGTCCAAGGTACAGCCCGAACGGCTGAACAGAATTACTTGAAATTTAGCAGAGAGGTAGTCCTCAGCTCAGGGAAGTGCCTTTTGCAGGTCTGGTGTCAATCTGTTCAGTAGTTCCTGAGAAAATCAAAAGTAAAATCATATATATATGTGGGCGGAGCCTAACCACACATCTCATCCTGAGATCTGATTGGCTGTCAGCACTTCATCCAAGAAGTGTTGGCAGCCATCTTGGGACCAGTATACATGATAGCACCTCATTAAAAAGCATTGCAGTTAATAGAAGGTTTTAAGACTTTAGTTACATTATAAATCATTTGTTGATGGTACCATACTCATTTTAGGAATTGTGGTATGTTCTAAGGTGATTTCACCATGTGAAAAAGCCTTCTGCTGGGATATAATGATTGAGAGAAAAATATTTTCTCATGCTTTTCCCACAGAGGTTTGGAAGGTGATCTATAAGCTAAACTGAGAGCTTATTTTCTGTAAATTCACATTATCTTTCTCAGTCATGTGAGAATGAAGTCTGACATTCTCAGTAAAACATGTACATCCAACAAGGGCAGAGACTTCTCAAATCCTCTTCTATTTCATTAAAAAATTCTGACATGCAGACTGAAACATGCACTTTCAATACCAGCAGCAGTTTTCCCTGGTGAGCAGTAGCTTTACTACAGTGATCTAATGAGCAAAACGAGTGCTAACATTCTGAATTTATGGCAAAGGTGTGACACATCTGAATGCCTTCTTGATGGAATCAAAGTAAAAAACTGAAAGTATTTCCTACTGAGGAGACTGCAGTAAATGAGGAAATTAGGAAACTTCATAACAAATAAGTCTCCCAAGATGGCCACCAGAGACAAAAGAGCCCAAATGTAGCCCAAATATCACCCATATGTAGCCCAAGTATAGCCCAATGACAGAATGTCCCAGAGTGTTCTTAAAACAACTAGAGCGCTTACTGTCTTCATTATGACAAAAGTATGGCACACCTGAAGCCATCTTGATTGGAATAAACTGGTAACACTTAAAACATTTAATTTAAAAAGGAACACAATGAGGGGGTTCATTTTGGCATAGAAATTATGATTAATGCTGAAGAAAGAAAATTAGGGCACATTTTGAGTGACTTCTCAAATCCTCTTCTATTTCATTAAAAAATTCTGACATGCAGACTGAATCATGCACTTTTAATACCAGGAGCAGACTTCCATGGTGAACAGTAGTTTTACTACAGTGATCTAATGAGCAACTAGAGTGCTAACTTTCAGAATTTATGGCAAATGTGTGACATATCTGAATACCTTCATGATGGAATCAAAGTAAAAAACTGAAAGCATTTCCTACTGAGGAGACTGCAGTACATGAGGAAATTAGGAAACTTCATAACAAATAAATCTCCCAAGATGGCCACCGGAGACAAAAGAGCCCAAATGTAGCCCAAAATCACCCAGATGTAGCCCAAATATAGCCCAATGACAGAAGTGTGCAAAACACTTATTATTTTGTGTTTTTGCAGTGTTATATAGTGCAGACTTGTCAGGTATTGGAGTGCTTTACATGAGCATTGGTTACATCACACAAGAACAAATTCATTTTGGTTGTAGACATGGAGAGACTAAGTGATTTGACCAGAATCACATAATGTCGAGCTGAAGCAGAAACTCCAACCTGGTTCCCCAGTTGCAAAGTCTGAAGTTCTGGAAGTAACACCACATCCTCTCCCCTAAGTGCAACATTTAATCAAGTGGTCAACTGGATAAAAAAACATAAAGATAACAAATAATTTAAAAGTGCTTTGTCGCTATTTGAAAACTCAGAAAATATGTCCTTATTTTAGTCTTTTAGAGCACTAACCATAATTTTGATGCCAATAAGACCCTCTCATATATGTAATTTCTAAAGGAAATGCTCTAGGTATTACAGTTTTTATTACATCAAGATGACGTCAGGCGTTCCACACTTTTGTAATAAATATAGAATGTTAGCAATCTAGTTGTTCATTAGGATACTGTTGAGAAGCAGAGGCCAGGGGCACGGACTCTGAAAATCGAAGGCAGGTAGGAGGGTGCAAAGGCAACAATTTAACCACACTGAGCAGGCAGGAAGGGCCGTGGCAGCACAACAGACTATGGAGGGCAGTGGAAAGGGGGGCGGGGCAACAAACCAACAATACAGGACTTGCAAGAGAGGCTGTGGCAATGTAATAGACCATTGTGGGCAGAAGGAAGAGGCAATGGTAGTACAACCATACATGCCAACAGACCCGATTCAGCCAGGAAATGTCCAGTGTTTTTAAGCTCAAATGGGCTTTATTTGATCTGTCTCCTGTCTACAATCTCCTCTTTTTCAATGTAACTCAAAGGGGAAAATCAATACCCCAGTTTTTTTTCAAAATCTCCCTCAAAATGTTCGCAAGTATGGTACATTGGATCATGGAAGGAAATGGGGTAGGGACATGGACTTGGATAACAGACGACAGGAGGGACATGGAGAGGTGCACCAAACTGACCCTGCAGGGCAGGCATCAGGGTTTGCAGCAGCACAATACACCACACAGGGCATGCGGGACGGGAGTGCAGCACAACAATCCACAGAAAGCAAGAGGGAGGGGACAGGACCATGCACATGGACAACAGAGAACAGAGGGGCAAGAGGCAATGGTAGCTAGCTGACCATAATGGACAGACAGGAGAGAAAGCTGCAGCATAACAGACCATAAAGGGCAGGAGGGACGGATCAGGGGCATTACAATGGAACAGACAAGCCAGGAGGGAGGGAGTAGGGGTCTGCACATGTAAACAGAGGGCTGGGGGCAAGGGGGCAGGGCAGGAGCAGCAAGATAGCCATGGAGGTCAGGCAGGATGGGCACTAGAAGCAAGACACACCATGAAGAGCAACAGTGAGACTGTGATGGCATACACACAGACCATGGAGGAAAGGTGGGAGGGGATTAGAGGCAGCTAACTGACCACACAGGGAAGGTAGGAGGGGCCATGGCAGCACAGAAGACCATGCATGGCAAGTGGGAGGGTTAGTGGCAGCACAATAGCTATGATGGGCAAGAAGGAGGGTGCAGGGGCATGCACAAAGGATGATGTAGGATAGAAGGGAGGATCAGGACCTGTGCACAGACAAGAAAGTTCAGGGGAAGGGGCCTTACAACAGACCGCACGGGGCAGGCAGGAGGAGCAGTTGCAGCACAACAGACCAGGGAGGGCAGAAGGGTGTGGCAGTACAATGGACCATGTAGGACAGGAGGAAGAGGATAGGGGCATGGCATGTGGACAGGCAGGGTGGAGGTGGCAGAGACAGGTTACAGTCATCTGACAATGCTAGGCAGGTGGGAGGGGAGTGGCAGCTCAACAGAACACTCAGAGTAGATAGGAGTGGCAGGTCCATGGAACATGGTGGGCAAAAAAGATGGAGCAGGGGCATGCACAAAGACATCGGAGGGCAAGGGGAAGGAGAATAGGGGCAGCAAGCTAAGCACAGAGTCTAAGCAGGAGGTCAATGATGGGGCATAGAATTGGGCAATGGAGGGCAGGAGGAGTGGACTGGTACATCATACTAAATTGAGGGCAGTGGCAGCACATCAGACCATGCATTGCAGGAGGGAGGAGGCTAGTCCATGGATTCCCACAACAGAGGATAGGGAGGAGGGGGATGGGGCAGCAAGCTAACTGTTCAGAGAAGGTGGGTATTAGGAACTTTATTGTTTTTAAAACGTGTGTCTGTGCAGCATAATCTCACTTTTATTCAGGAAGAAGAGGACGTTTGTGACTGTGACTCCAGGCTCACTTAGCAGAAACACCCCCTGACCCTCCACCCCCTATCGCAAAATGTAATGCCTGTGAAAAGTGTAGGTGAACACAGTGTTATATAGAACATAGTCCTGAGAGCACGATTGAAAATTAAAACTAGATATAGTGTATGGTATAAACTATGCACCAAAAAGTGTGATATAAGATGAACCGGGCGTGAAATATAATATGCAATACATTGTGTGCAATGACAGATTCATTGGAGAGCGCGAGATAGCACAGGCACTAGCGCGTACTATGCGATATGCGCCTTGGAGTGTAATATGCACAGGGCAGTGTTGTGTAACCTAACTAGTCTCTAAAGTTGTAATATAAAATATGTGCTGGGGAGTGTAACGTTGCATATGCACTGTGACAAAGATATGGATCCCCGATTGTAATATGTATGGCATAGCACTGTGCGTTATAACATAGGCATCGAGGAAGGCACGTTAGATGGGGCAATATAACCCGTGCGAAGACAAGTGTGGCATGACATATTCACGGGGTGGTGTTACAGTGCACATGGGCTAGAGAGTGTCATAGCATATGCACTAGCTGGTGGAATACAACACAGAGGTGTGTGGCACTCGGCAGGCAATGGTGGGTGTAACACAGCATTGGGCTCTGCCAGGAGCGCGCTGTGACTCTCAAGTGATGTTCGTCCCCTTTCCAGAGAGTAAAATAAAAAGTATTACACATCCGGCAGTGGATGTGTGTTTTATTAACCGTGAGGGGGGTTTCTTGCATAGTTTTGGTCGAATTTTTGTCGAATCCCCTTTGAATGGCTTGGTGTGCATGTGTATTAAATGTGCCTGTCAATAGCTACCCATGTTTGTATAAATAAACGACAAAGGTGTCTACCGGGTTTAGGCACGGTAGGGCATCAGACATATCAGAGCTTCACTAGTGGTGTAAATACATTCCACGTGGATTCATTGTATGCATAGTCACCTTTTAATGAATATCACGCAAATCGTCATGGTGATAGGTACGTACGGTTTGTCCAGCATGTCCTAGGTGTGTCTATAAATATATATTTTTTTAAAATAATAAAAAACAGTGGCCGGCCCTGGGGATTGGGGTCAAAAAAATATAATTAGGAGACAGGCCCTGGGGGATGGGGTCATCAGGGCCAATAAATTTGAATAAGAAGGGGAACCACACAGCCCCCCTTCTTAAACAATTAAAATAAATAAAAGACTGGCATCATGCCGGAGGCCACGCCCCCTCCTTGCAGCACTCTGCAAACGCGCCCCCTGGCGAGTTGTAAGTTGGGGAATTAATTCCTCTTCAATACTGAGGGTCCCTGAGGGCCAACTAGCCCAACAGGCATCTCCAGTATGCGCCAGGGAGCTGCGCTGCAGACAGGTGTTCTGAGGCCAAGCCCCTTTTTACACCTCTCTTCAACGCAGCTCTGTGGCGCTTACTGGAGGTACCTAGTGGTCTAGTTTGACCCTAGGGACCCTTAGGATTCAAGGGGACTAAATCTCTCAACTTAGAACAGCCACAGGGCGCATTTACACAGTGGTGAAGGGAGGGGACGGGGCCTGAGGTGACGTGTGCAATCACGCACTATGGCACGTTTTAAATTGGGGATATAATTTCCCTTCAATACTGAGGGCCCCTGGGGGCTAACTAGCCCACCAAGTGCTTCCAGTAAGCGCCACTGAGCTGCATTGCAGAGAGGTGGTCCAGGCCGTGCCACTTTTTACACCTCTCTGCAACACAGCTCTGTGGCACTTACTGGAGGTACCTAGTGGGCTAGTTGGACCCTAGGGACCCTCAGGATTCAAATGAACTTAATCTCCCAACTAAAAACGGACACAGGGCATGTTTACACAGTGGTGAAGGGAGGGGACGGGGCCTGAGTTAACGTGTGCAAAAACGCCCTGTGGCCTGTTTTAAGAGGTAGTAGAAATTAGCATTTAAAAAACCTTTGAAATTCACAGAAAAAAACATAGGTTTCAGGCACGTTATAGTTAGGAATTAGCATTTAAAAAACCTCAGAAATTCACTGAAAAATCCATAGGTTTCAGGGGTGTCATAGTTAGCTGGACTTTTCACTTGTACAAAACCAATGAAATTCCCCCGTTATAGTTAGTTCAGCTAACTATAACTCGCGCACCCGCAATGCACTGCTGATGACGTCACATATTACATCACTCATGACATGGTCAGTGACATCACTCATGACATCACTGATGACATCTCAAATGACATCACTGATGACATCACTGATGACATCATCCTTGTGATAGAGTGGCAGACCTCCTCTCACCCTAATATAACCTTTGATACACACATTCAAAAATAGAGACTAAAATTTTCAAAACAATGGACATACCAATACCAGTTACAACAACCTCTTCAGTTATTCTAAGATCCACATACACATCCACTCATTCACCAACAGTCCTATACAGTCACTCATACATGTACTCACTCATCATATGTACTCATACACCTATACATCCTGTTACACAATGCCACTCATCCATAGAGTTACTCACACACATAGTCACTCATGCTAATAATGAATCAAACAGACATTTACTTGCATATACAGTTATACACACACCACCACACTTACTTCTACGGAAACTTACACATACTTAGTCTTTTAAACAATCACTTATAGAAACACATACCTATTCATACAGGAACTCTTTCAATCTCTCACTCTCACATATACTCACTTATATACACCAATAGCCACATATACTAGTTTAAAACATATGTAGTTACTCATAAAGACACTATTGAGACAGTCATTCACTCACTAACACACCCATACACACACTCATCCACCCATACAGTCCTGCACACATGCTGTCTTCAACACATACAAACAGTGAGTCACTCATTCATGCACCTATGCACTACGTAATACCCCCCACCGAACCATGCAGACACTCAGACTGATACTCAAAAAAACAACTAATAACCTATATAGACACCCATGTAGCTAGTCACCAACCCATGCAGCCACATATACACAAAGTGAGAGACTGATACAGATATTTACATATTTAAACATTACTCACTAAGCCATGTATTCACTATGATACACTTAATCAGTCAGTTACACAATCAATTTTTCAAAAACAAATCATCCATTTAGACACTTATATACCCATTTATTCTTCCATCGACCTTGAGATAAACATATATAAAACATATTTAATTTTCAGAAAAACAGACATTCACTGGATGATGTCATCAGTGATGTCATCAGTGATGTCATTTGAGATGTCATCAGTGATGTCATGAGTGATGTCACTGACCATGTCATGAGTGATGTAATATGTGACGTCATCAGCAGTGCATTGCGGGCGCGCGAGTTATAGTTAGCTGAACTAACTATAACGGGGGAATTTCATTGGTTTTGTACAAGTGAAAAGTCCAGCTAACTATAACACCCCTGAAACCTATGGTTTTTTCAGTGAATATATATATATATATAATTTGTCACTATTAGTGCAATAAAATTGGAGTTTAATTAGCTGGAACATGACCTACTCTAGTAGCTGAGGTAAGTAAAAGATGCTTTTAAATGTATGTTTTGTGCATGCTTGCAGGTCAGTGTGTGTTTAAGTGAGGGAAAGAGTGTGTGGTTGTGAATATGTGGGTATGTGTAAGCTTTTTGGTGTGAGTGGACATGATGGTCAAAGGACGTGTGTTGTCCCTTACCTGCCCTTTACTTTCTGGTGAATTGACGAGCATGAACACTGTCTCCCCAATCACCCAGAGCCCTATTCATGAGTAAATCACGAGGTAAATGAAATGTAAGCACCTGATCCTACTGTAAAATCCACTTGAATGAGTCAACACTTTAAACATTATGAGTAGAAGTCAGAACACTAGCATATGGTCTAAGGACAGTATTTTGACTATCAAAGACAAGACACCATAAGTTGAGAACCAGGAGCACCACACAGTACTTTGTAAACCATGGGTTTGATGCTGCTGTCAGCATTATGGATGCGAGATTGTACTGCAGCTATAATTTAACCAGACAATAATGAGAAACCCAGTAGGACGATAATAATAGGATCAAATTGGGCACACGATAATAGGAATCACGGGGGTGCAACAATACCTAGAAACTGATTGTTCCATTAATGGAATTTCTGTTTATGGGCACTGTTTTATCTTCTAGGAAATATTATAAATAGAGTTTCTGAGTGCTTCTGTGTTGCATGTTCTGAATTGGAAGTTATTGAGAATACAATTCTAATGGAATCTGAGGTAGCAGTATTAGACTTCGTTGTGAATCTGTGTGTTATATGGAGCAGAGATTTTTGTGATTGTGTATTTTATTTCATTTAAGTTTATAAAGGATTTTGTTATAATAATTTGCATTCAATTGAGTTATATAACTTCACTTACTAAACGTGAACACTGCAAATGCAAATAAACTGGCTTATGTTATTTCACATGACAATACACTGAATGGCATAGCTAATAAGTTAGCTCATAGAGCAAAGCTAGACCCCCACCCCAACACTTTCTATACATTTGCTGGCTTGCTTGTCTTTAATTAAGTGTTCCATGTGACTCCAGGTATTATTATGAGCCATGTTCTCACTGAGTCTAGTTATTACCAGCAAAAATAATTGATTGATCCTAGGAATTTTCAAGGCCACATTTTCTATGGACTTTGCAGTAGGGCCTCAATATGAGTGGCCTGGAAAGAGTTATTTGCCCACCAACGGTATTACAGATTCCAGGGGTACTGGTAACTCCAGTGACAGGGTAAAATCTCACTTATTGCAGGTTCAACCATGACGGTCCCCTGAGGATTGAGGAATTACCAGTAAATTCAAATTGCCAGTTTCCAGTAAGTCCTCATGTCTCATTATGGTCCACACTTTCAACTGCCAAAAACATAGGATAAAGAAAAAATATCATAATAGTAATGTGGCCAGTACCTGCAATTATTGCTCACCAGTAATGAGGGCCTAAATATTACAAAGAGAGTTCTGATTCAGCTAGCATTATTTAAAGTGGAGCTCACAGGGAAAATGACCATTTAAAAACAGAGTTATGTTGAAATAAATGTGGTATCATCACAAGAAATGCTCCTTGTGAGGTTTGGTTTTGCAACGGGTGTAACTCTTTGAGCAGTCCCAAGCTTTAGAAACAACCTAACATTGAGTGTGACTGCGTGTTATGAGGAGCACTGTGACTGTGTAGAGTTATAATCAGGAGCGGAGCTCAGAGGTTGTTTGGGTGTCATTAACACCACAGTCCTTAGCAACTTGATATGATCTGGAACAAAGACCCAAGTGATTTTATGTTTGTAGGTCAGAGATCTGAGTGATTCTTAGTATTCTCATGAATAGGACTCTGGGCTGATTAGTCACTAACAAAGCTAAAACCATTGTTAAAATAGAAAAAACAATACTCCATCATGGGCCTATAGGATACTAAACTTACAGAAAATAAATAGTTTAACTGAGCTTTCTTGAACATCCCTATAAAACATGCTGGCACTCTGGTATGCTGAGTAAAACATGTACTTTAAACAGAAACAGCAAACTGTCAGTTGATAGGTCAGTGTTCCGCTGTGAATAGCTGACGTTACCATGCATGGCTTTTCCATGCATGCCTTTACCCTGCTGTCATTACCACAAGTTGACCTTTAGAACATGTTGTATTACCACACAGGGGTGTGTGTGTGTCAGTATATATATATATATATATATATATAACGAAAAACTCTCTCCAAAGAAAGAAATGAGTCGCACTCATAAACAGCTTGGCAATTCCTGACGCGTTTCAGTCAACATTTCACTTTTCTCAAAGGCTATGCCACAGACCAAAGAACCGATTGCTTCCGTTTAAAGTTTTTGCCCCCTGGTGGGCGCCTTGATAGGCTGCAATTTTTAAGCATGGTGGTACTTGTTGTTCGTTTTTAAGTTCTCCAATTATTCCCCTCCGGTGGGTGATGCACAATGAATCAGCTGTATTCTTTCCATCTCCGTGGCTCCCAATGCAAGCTCATTTTCAAAGCTGCAGGAGCCCTTTACCAAAGATAATCCTTGGCGACACTCACAAGTCGGTGCCGAGGCACCGAAACCGCCTTTCCCCCGCCTCTGTCGATGGCGGTCCGTGGTGAGGAAGCGAACCTCTCACTATGCACCAGAGCTGGTATCTTTTCCAAAATACGAAAAAAGCAGCAGCCACGGACTCTTCAGGCTTTTAAATGCAGTAATTTATTGTGCAGAAACGGCCCACTCTACGCGTTTCGGGACTGACTCCCTTGTTCACGAGTGCCGTAGTAACATAAGGTTTTCATTTAAATAAACATGTGATCATGTTTCAAATAGGTGACATAGAAAATAGACTTCCCAGACCGGAGTTGCTTCACTCCGTCTTAACAGTACAAACAAATCGGCGTGTTCCGCCATATTTGAATTGCCATCAACTTATCCATCATTGTACATTTGAGAGTAACAGTCCACAATAAAAACAAATCAACTCAAGGTAAGGAACATGTCACCACAAGTTCACTAGTATAAAATTCATAATACCGCGATTAGCTACTAAGACTGTAATTCGATCGTCTTGATTTAAAAAAATCTAATTATTCCGCTTCACCTTGTGGTCTATTTACAGCGGAAATTTTGTAGCTATATTTCTTAAATTGCAAAGTCCGTATTGCCCAAGTGGGCAAATTGCATATTTCAAAGCATTGTTCCTTCATTGATATAAAAATCCTACCAGTCGACATTATTACTTTCCTGATTCATTCCCTTGTAGGAAACTCAACAGATACTTTAGCTCTTTCACATTCTTCCATAAGGCAACCAATCTGTTCTCTGAAACCAAAAAAGAAATTAAAAAAAACAAATTAATCTTACATGTGAAAATACATTCTACACCATACCACAGTACAAAACATTTCGAGAAACCTAAGCTCATTCTTTGACTAAGACAGGATAAAAAACTTTTTTCATTGTTGCCATCCAATTAAAATTCAAATGTCTAAAAAATTCCATTTTAGAATAACATTAGCCTAGAAACAATATTTCGCAACCAGTGTCCAAAACTGTTATGATCTCCTAACCCAAATGCACTTCCATTTCTTCATCACAATTATGTCCTATGGGAACTAAAGTCCTGTATTGAATAATCAGGTTTGACTCGAGGCGTCTCATCTTGTACTCTGTTGCTACCTCTCTCATTTAATCTTACCGAGTCTAACACACAAAAATTCAAAAGGGCGTTGTTTTGCCCATGATGACTTTGAAAGTGTCGCACAACAGGATATTGCTTGTCACCGTTTTTTATTGCGCGTAAATGCCCTAACACCCTTTTCTTTGCGTTATGAATTGTGCTGCCGATGTATGCTTTTTGACATGGGCATAACAAGGCATACACTGCATACTCGGTGTTGCATGATGTGTGTTTCGTAATTTGAAAAGGTTTACAGTCAGGCGATAGTTTGCATTCTTTTTTGTGTGTGCTGTTTTTGCATGCTTTACAGTTACGAAATGGGTAGAACCCCTGTATTCCCAAAATCCT
Organism: Triturus cristatus; assembly: GCF_964204655.1. NCBI lineage: Eukaryota > Metazoa > Chordata > Amphibia > Caudata > Salamandridae > Triturus > Triturus cristatus. The sequence continues at coordinate 674,224,741 of NC_140585.1, forward strand.
TACTTCAACTGGTTCAACTGCTCTGCAGAGCATATCTTTAAGAGATTTAGCCTTTCTAAACGTAATCTGGGGCAAAGTCCCTACACTACTAACAAGATCTTTGGCCAGAATTTAACTAGACTTTTTCTTACATCTTGAGCCTGTCTACTAAATGTTGTAATGAACCTGATTTTAGATTCTTCTTCAAGATCAATTTTCTCTACTAATAGTGAGGCTCTAGTTCTTTCACTAACTTCCCTTTTAGCATTATTGATTGCTGATCTCGAATATCCTCTCGCGAGGAATCTTTTCGTCATGATCATTTCCTCTTTAGCATAACCTTCAGACGTGCTATAATTACGTTTAGCAAAGCAGGTCCCCATCGAAGTACCAAGGGTCTGTTTGTAAATGTTATTGTCAAACATGAAAAAATACTGTTTTAGACAGATGGACATCATTTCAATGATCATTTCAGTGTGAAATAGGTACGAAATTGATCTCTCCTTCATGAAATGTCTACATGCCTGTAGCCCCAAATCATGAGGGATACATGTGTAAAGACTCATTACATCCAAAGACAGCAATGAGTACTCTTCTTTCCATTCAAATCTCTCCAAACGTCTCAAAAAATCACCCGTATCTTTCACATATGAGGGAAGCACCTTGACAATGATTGCAAAAAAAGTCTACATATCTTGACATGTTTTCCATACAGCTTCCTCTTGAAGAGACAATCGGTCTCCCAGGAGGATTCTGTATGTTTTTGTGAATTTTGGGGAGTAAGTACAGAGCAGGGAGTTTGGGAAACTTACAGAGAAGAAAACAGTACTCCTCTTGATCCAATAACTTTTTGTCTCTCCATTCAGTTTTTGAAATGCTTTAACGGAATTCTCATATTCCATTCTGTTACTTATATTGTAGTTATCTTTATCAGCTAACTGTCTCATCCCTTCATCAATGTACTTTTGTTTAGATAACACAACAACATTCCCTCCTTTATCTGATTTTTTAATAACTATGGTGTTGTCTTTTCTCAAGTTCTCAATTGCAATCATCTGCCCTTTGGTGACATTTTTCCACCTATATCATTTTTTATTGGCCAATTTGGATAATTCATGCGTGACTCCTTTCTCAAACACATCAATCGCCTCATTTTTAATTTGGGGAAGGAAGATCGATTTGGGCTTGAGACACGTTTTGGCACTCAAATTAAGGGGGACATTCTCATGCATTAAGTTTGCAAAGGGGTCATCTTCAACTTGACTTTCATCTGCCAATACTCTCATGGTATGAAGTATTTCGACATCAGACATTTTTACCTCACTAGGTTGTTCCATATTCATTTCAGTATTACCTACAATTTTAGTGGCATACCATTTCTTAATGCGTAATTTACGAGTGAAATAAAACAAATCAATACGACTTTGTGTGTAATTGAAGTCATTAAATCGACAAAAAGTAAGTCCTAATGATAAAAGATCTACCTCCATGGTACTTAATGTCCGTTCTGACAGATTAATCACCGCTTTTTCATCCATTACTTTTTCTTGATCTGACCCCTTGTTCTGCTTCCCACATGGCTTTCGAATTCTCCTGATGTTATTGTGTTTGGCTTTCTTGCGCCTCTGTTTCCTCGTCCACGACTGAGAAACCCACTTTGTTTGTTGGCCAATTGTCTTCCTTTGGCCATTAAACTGATCTCTGTTAAAATACTGTTTTTTTACTGAGCTGCTGTCAACTGTAGTTCAGGATTCGCTCCCACTTGTCACACTTCCTCCAGTTTGATTGTCAGTGCTTGATTGATCGTCTAAATTGTTGCCAGATATTTGATGATTCATGGTATTCGGAACTGACGTTCCTGTACGTAATTGATCATATTTCTTTCCAAAGGTCAAAATTTGACCTTTCTGATAATCCACCAAATCGCGTTGGAATTTACGTTGTTTTTTGGTTTTTATGTCATCCTTAATTTTCTCTAGACTTCTGTCCATTTTCTCCATTTCCTTAAGAAATTCTTCCTGTCCACACATACTTTTCAATTGCTGTGTGGTGTCGTCAATCACTAAACGTAATCTTTTGACATCCTTATTAGCAAATTTGACTAGCATTTTTAACATATTCATTGAACACTGATGGTTATTGCTAGCCCATTCATTCACAAGTTCTGGATCTGGGTCATTAAATGTTGGCGTTATGAAGATATATAATCCTCTCGGTATCCTACCGACCTCTACATATTTTTGCAGTGTGGTTGCTTCCCACCACTTGTTTTGTTCAGTATATATATATATATATATATATATATATATATATATATATATATATATATATATATATATATATATATTACCTACTGGCGGTCGCCAGTAGGTAGTTATAGTTAGGACCCTGTTTCCATATGAAAACCGCAACATTCTATTTTGAATAACTTTGGCGCCGGTCGACGAATCCTCGCGAAATTTTCAAAACTAATGGGGCGCTACGCTCCGCTCCTACCCTGAAAGTCTCGGGGGGATTCGTCAAGCGGGGGCTGAGATAAAAGGGGGGTCCCAAAACGCGTTTTTCCCATGCATTTTTCCATAGGACCTTTAGACACAGCTACAGCCCGAACGGCTGAACAGAGTTCCTTGAAATTTGGCAGAGAGGTAGTCTACAGGTCAAGGAAGTGCCTTTTGTAGGTTTGGTGTAAATCTGTTCAGTAGATTCAGAGAAAATAGCCTTTAAATCAATATATATATCTGAGCCAGCTTACGGTGCGCTTACCGTGCGCTTACCGTACGCGTACGGTGACGTGCGCGAGCGCGATTCTGATTGGCTGTTAGATCTTAGTAAACATTCGAATCGGTCGAAACCAGGAAGCGGCGGCCGCCATTTTGTGTGTTTCACTCAGAAAAAAAAGGGTGATAACTTGAAAAGGGGGCAAGGAAGAGAGTTACAGACCCCCTAACATTTGAAAGGGGGTCAAAGAAGGACAGAAAAGTACAAAAAAAACATTTATTAATTTTAAAAAAAAATCGCGGGGTACGCGTACGGTAAGCTTACCGTAAGCTTACCGTAAGCGTACGGTAGAAAAAAAAAATAAAAAAAGAAATAAAATTCTGAAATAAGTGTTTAGATATTAGGGGGCTCTAAAAAGAGCCGTTGTGTTTATGAAGTGATTTGATTTTTTAGTGGTACCTACAAGTAAGTACCGACGCAGAGTCTAAGGTTCAAGAGGAAGACTCTGTTTCCTTCATCAGTGAAGTGTACACCATCTCCTCTATAAATGTCTTGCATGTCGTAACGCAAGTTGTTGTTGTAAATGGAACCCATACCATAGTCTCGGAGGAAAGCAGAAACAGATTTGTTGACGTGCTTTCTTGCTTTGTCAATCTGCGGACAGAATTGATTGGACCAGTTCCATTTTTGCCTTTGGCATATGTTAGAATACACAAAGGCAGTTTTAGGGAAAAGTGAAAACAGTTGTGCAAAGGTGTCCTTCATAAGCATTTCCAGACCTACCCCAGTCAAAGTGCCTAGGTCATTGCCACCACAGTGCACTATTATGAGGTCAGGGTGTTGGATTTGCATGAAGGATTTCACCAATGGCATCAATTGGTGCCACTTTAACCCTCTCTGACCAATCCATTTAATGTCTACATTTGGCAAAGCAAGGTCTCTCACCATACCTGTTTTCTCTGCATACTTTTCACTCCAGAAGACATAGCTGTGTCCTACAATCCACACTGTGAACATCTTCCAAGGAGATCGGGGTGCACTCAGGAGGTGTAATTCAGTAGAATGGTAAAAAGAAATGAAAGACAGTTTGGAAATGGAGGCATACATATTTTTTTTTAAAAATAGAACTGATTGGCTGTTTCATACCATTGTACACTAAAAACTAGGCTGTATGTGTAAATTTATAGAAGCATGTTTTGTATTGGTACAGAAAAATGTGTTACCAAAGAACAGTACTATGGATTTGCTGTTAGGTTTGAAAAGTCAAGCACTCCTGCTCTTTGGAAATGAAACATTGTGTGGTGAACTTCTGACCTAACTCTACACAGCAGTGTTTCAAGAGCAGTTGCTATGGTAGCAGGCAGAAGTCAAGTTGGGGGAAGGGTACTAGGCTGAAGTCAAGTTGGGGGAAGGGTACAGTTGGAAAAGGGTTGGTTTTCAACCAATAGAAATGTGTGATTACATTTGAAAAAAAGGGGGAAGCACTGAGATTTGAAACTAACATGTATATGTGTGGAAAAAGAGAGGGAAACTTTGCCATTATCTGGTTCTGCTGAGAGGAGAGAGGTGTACAGAACAGAGATCCTGGCTCTGATAATCTGCTGTTTGAGTGCCACATTTCTTTCACAACTAACTAATTTTAAAGGTGAGTTAAGAGTTTGAGAGGGGATGTATATGGTAAATTAAGAAATGAATAATAGAATTGGAATTCCTTTTGTTGAAGTTGTGTTTATCATTTTGTGTTTTGGAGACATTTAAATGTGAGGAACATGTAAAATAATATGGACTATGTTTTCACCATAAATTAAGGTGTACTGGTATAAATAAGGAATACTTTTAGGGTTTGAGGTTCCAGTCAGTAATGCAAATACATTCAGCATCACTAAGGCTGGTTGCCCTTGCTGGAGTGTAGTCAGTCACCCAGGTTACACATGTTGCTGGTCTCAGAAAGCTGTTTGGTATTGCTCTGGTGATTTTACATTTGCATTAGATGGAAAGGGGGAGCTATTTTTTTATGCAGAAGCAGACTCTTAGCACACACCCAGCTGCTTATCCTGTGGAATCATGCACAGTATTCACAACCGAGTGGGGTTTGAGGTTGCAGTCAGTAATGCAAATACATTCAGCATCACTAAGGCTGGTTGCCCTTGCTGGAGTGTAGTCAGTCACCCAGGTTACACATGTTGGTGGTCTGAAAAAGCTGTTTGGACATATGCTTTTTTAAGAATCTGAAAAGTGGATTCAAAATGTGTCAGACTGTAAAAGTACTTATCACTTGCCAAAAAAAAGAGTAGTAAGTGTGCTTTCAAATTGGCAAAGAAATTTCGTTTTCTGACTAATATGAAAACATGACTCTGTGTGCAAAGAGGAATTACAGGCAGAGATTTATTGCGTATTGCTCTGGTAATTTTACAGTTGCATTAGTAGGAAAGGGGGAGCTATTTTTTTGTGCAGAAGCAGACTCTTAGCACACAGCCAGCTGCTTATCCTGTGGAATCATGCACAGTATTCACAACCGAGTGGGGTTTGAGGTTGCAGTCAGTAATGCAAATACATTCAGCATCACTAAGGCTGGTTGCCCTTGCTGGAGTGTAGTCAGTCACCCAGGTTACAGATGTTGCTGGTCTCAAAAAGCTGTTTGGACATGTGCTTTTTTGAGAATCTGAAAAGTGGATTCAAAATGTGTCAGACTGTAAAAGTACTTATCACTTGCCAAAAAAAAGAGTAGTAAGTGTGCTTTCAAATTGGCAAAGAAATTTCGTTTTCTGACTAATATGAAAACATGACTCTGTGTGCAAAGAGGAATTACAGGCAGAGATTTATTGCGTATTGCTCTGGTAATTTTACAGTTGCATTAGTAGGAAAGGGGGAGCTATTTTTTTGTGCAGAAGCAGACTCTTAGCACACAGCCAGCTGCTTATCCTGTGGAATCATGCACAGTATTCACAACCGAGTGGGGTTTGAGGTTGCAGTCAGTAATGCAAATACATTCAGCATCACTAAGGCTGGTTGCCCTTGCTGGAGTGTAGTCAGTCACCCAGGTTACACATGTTGGTGGTCTGAAAAAGCTGTTTGGACATGTGCTTTTTTAAGAATCTGAAAAGTGGATTCAAAATGTGTCAGACTGTAAAAGTACTTATCACTTGCCACAAAAAAGAGTAGTAAGTGTGCTTTCAAATTGGCAAAGAAATTTTGTTTTCTGACTAATATGAAAACATGACTCTGTGTGCAAAGAGGAATTACAGGCAGAGATTTATTGCGTATTGCTCTGGTAATTTTACAGTTGCATTAGTAGGAAAGGGGGAGCTATTTTTTTGTGCAGAAGCAGACTCTTAGCACACAGCCAGCTGCTTATCCTGTGGAATCATGCACAGTATTCACAACCGAGTGGGGTTTGAGGTTGCAGTCAGTAATACAAATACATTCAGCATCCCTAAGGCTGGTTGCCCTTGCTGGAGTGTAGTCAGTCACCCAGGTTACAGATGTTTCTGGTCTGAAAAAGCTGTTTGGACATGTGCTTTTTTGAGAATCTGAAAAGTGGATTCAAAATGTGTCAGACTGTAAAAGTACTTATCACTTGCCAAAAAAAAGAGTAGTAAGTGTGCTTTCAAATTGGCAAATAAATTTCGTTTTCTGACTAATATGAAAACATGACTCTGTGTGCAAAGAGGAATTACAGACAGAGATTTATTGCGTATTGCTCTGGTAATTTTACAGTTGCATTAGTAGGAAAGGGGGAACTATTTTTTATGCAGAAGCAGACTCTTAGCACACAGCCAGCTGCTTATCCTGTGGAATCATGCACAGTGTTCACAACCGAGTGGGGTTTGAAGTTGCAGTTAGTAATGCAAATACATTCAGCATCACTAAGGCTGGTTGCCCTTGCTGGAGTGTAGTCAGTCACCCAGGTTACAGATGTTTCTGGTCTGAAAAAGCTGTTTGGACATGTGTTTTTTTGAGAATCTGAAAAGTGGATTAGAAATGTGTCAGATTGTAAAAGTACTTATCACTTGCCAAAAAAGCAGTAGGAAGAGTGCTTTCAAATTGGCAAAGAAATTTCATTTTTTGCCTAATTTCAAACCATGACTCTGTGTGCACACAGGAATTGTTTTTAGATATTTAATTTGTGAAGGTGTTATTGTGATTTTCACTTGTAGGAAAGGGGTACTTAGTATTTTAAGATTTGAAAAGATCATAAAAAATGTAGTAATATATTTAAATAAAATAAATAATTTTTTTTTTAGTTTTTTTCAGGTATTGCTGAAGAGCAGTGAACAAAATTTAAGATGCCTACAAAATCCAGACTAAGGAAAAACCACAAAAAAAAACTATATTTGAAGACAACTGGAGGACCTAAGTTAGCTGGAGATGCTCAAAAAGAGAAAGTCTTCTGGTAAGCAGACAAAAGATTTTTTAAAGAACATCTTAAAAAAAAGGAAAAATGTACAAAATGTCTGTACTGGAAAGAATGTTTTAAATAGAAAAGAACAGGAAAAAATTGAGCATTTAGTTAATGCAAATATACCTTCAGAAACAATAAAGATTAACTTAAACAGAAAAACAGCGTTTAAAGAGATACGTAGAAAAATGTTTCAGAGAAGAGCTATGTCCAATTTGATAAAGGATGTGAAGAAATATAAGCAAAAGGCTAAATTTTATAAGAGAAAAAAAGAAATTGAAGCCATTGCAGCTAAGGCATTAGAATTAAAAAGGAAACTATTCATTTTAATTTTGAATAGGATGCGTACATTAGATAAAATGGTTAATGTACTGAAATCACAAACCAAAAGGAAAAGGGAAGTGAAAAGAACAAACTTTTGTAAAGTGTTTTTAGGAGAATGGATGCATAGTTCAAGTAGTGAACCTTTTTTTAATGAAGAGAGTTATTTTCAAAGTAATAGTTTGCTGCATGCAGTTGACATCAGAGGTCGTGCTTACGAAGTGAAAAATGGTTGTATAATGGAGAAGGAGAAAATGGTTCCAAGAGATGAGGTACAAGTGATGGCGGATGAGGCTATGGGGAGACGTCCTAAAGCCCCAGTGTACACTTGGAATTGTAGTAGTATTTGCACTGTGCGTCAGGAATCTATTGATAAATTTCGTGAGTTTCTAAGAGAATATAGTAAAAAAAGTGTAAAACAGAAGATTAAGGTGCTAGATCCATGCAGAGTGAGAGAGAATTCTGGTTTGCAGGGTCATTCTCTGGCTTGTCTATCTAGAAAAGTGTGTAAAAGTGTTTTTCATCATTTTAGGATGCTGGCTGTTCATCATACTGAAATGAGAAAGTTTGTGAGACGGTTGTATTTTGCTAAAAGTCCAGCAATAAAGTTAGATGAATTGAATAGGGCTCTGTTCCGTGGATCGGTATCAGATGTAGAGAAGGTTATTGATGAAATTCAGTTTTGTTACTTTGGTCCTGAACAAGACAGTGCAGAAAAGGACACAGTAAATGAGGAAGAAGTGGAAGAGAATGTAGAACCCTCTGTAAGTAAGACATTTAATGATCACATAACAAAATTTGCAATAATCTCTAATGAAAGACCAAATATTACTTGTATTTGTTGCCGCAGAACTCATTATAGAAAACAAACCAGGAATGTTGATCTCTACAGAAAAAGTGAAAATGAAGATAATTATAAGTGGAAGGATTTTGCCACATATATATTTCTTGAAAATTGTTTTGAATTGGGTGAAGATCAGCGTATTTGTAAATACTGTTACAACAAGTTAGAAGAAAATAGAATGCCGACCAGAGCTGTACATAATAATTTAGAATTGGATGCTATTCCTGCCGAACTTTCTGAATTAAATACATATGAGTCTATACTTATTCAATGTGTTCATCCGTTCCAGACCATAGTGCGTATGGAGCTAAAAACTGGTAAATTACCTCCTTCAGATTTACTGAGAGGTTTAAAAGGAAGAGTGGTGTATTTGCCCTTGGATTTGAAAAAAAATATGGAAACTATTAATGCAGATACTTTGGAAACTGAACCATTAGTTATTCTGGTTAATGGTGTACCTACAAAGAATAAGAAGATTTGGCAGGAGCTGGTAGATGTACGGAAAGTACAAAGAGCAAATTTGTATTTGAAAAGGAATAACAAATGGTATGAATCAATTTATATAGAAGAAGAAGAAGAAGATTTACAAGAAGACACAGAAACACCAACTGGACAAATTGAAAAAGTGGACAAGTCAAAGGAAGAAGAAGTTTATGAACATTTTAGCATACATCCTCTTCATTCAAAAGAAGTTATGGGAGACAATATTGATCTGTTTCAGATTAAGAAAGCAAAAGGAACTCCTGTGAGTGTATGGGAGGAGAGCTTGGAAGCTCGATGTTTTCCCCAGCTGTTTCCTACAGGAAAAGGAGGACGATACGATGAACGTCCAGAACAGATTCCAGCTTCTGAGTATCGGACTACAAGACTATATGCAGAAGATCCAAGATTTCAACAAAGTATTCCTTATTTATTCCATCTTTTATTTGAAAGCGACTTGTCTGCATTATCATATGCAGTAAATCACATTTTAAAAAGTGGAGTACATTTACAAAATGTGTCTGCTAAGGATTTTATGGAGAAAGTGCAGCACCGAGATGATCATTTGGAAACACAACTGATCAATCTGATGGCTTGTCAGCGTGGGACAAATGAATATTGGTACCGACGCCATGGTGAATTAAAATGCATGTTACGAAATTTAGGAACACCAACATGGTTCCTTACTCTAAGCTGTGCTGAGTACGCTTGGGATGATTTACTGGATTTTCTACGAGAGGCAAATTCAAACATTAAAAACATCGAATACAAGACAGCAGGAGAACTGTGCTCATTGGATCCGGTTAATGTTTGCAGATATTTCAATCATAGATTTGAGGCTATGATGTCCTTCATCTGCAATAAAAAAAATCCACCTCTTGGAGAAGTAGAGGATTTCTTTTGGAGAAAAGAGTACCAGGCAAGAGGTGCTCCTCATATTCATATGCTGTTGTGGATCAGGGATGCACCAAAGTTTGGAACAGATACTGATGAAGCAGTGTTATCTTTCATTGAAGAATATGCAACATGTGCTATACCAAAAAGCACAGAAGAGAAAAAGTTAAAGGAGCAAGTTTTACGTTTCCAAAGTCATCGGTGTGGAAAATACTGTCGACGGAAATAAAAGAGCAAAGATAAATACTACACTAAATGTCGATTTGGATTTCCTAGACCTGTTCTTTCAAATGGAAGAGTAAACAGTTTTATGTCATCTGTGAGACATACTATTACAAGAAAATCACCTAAGAATACCTACAACCTTAAAAGAAAAGAAGAATCAAAAAATATAAATGACTACAACCCAGTCATTTTATCCATGTGGAATGCTAACATGGATATACAGTATGTAGCTGACAATTCCATTGCTGTTGCTCGATATGTAACGTCTTACATTACTAAATCTGAAAAAACTGAATTGAAGGAAATGTGGGAAGAGATTTGTCACGAGAAGACTGTCAGTAAGAAGCTGTACAGTTTCAGTTTAAAGATGTTATCGCATCGAGAAATTGGATCCTACGAATGTTCAGATAGGTTATCTTCTGCAAGTCTCTACTCGAAATCAAGAAGAATAATTTGGGCAAGTTTATGCCTTGCAGCAATGAGAAATCGGGTACTGAAATCTGTTGGAGAAATTGAATATTTGGCCGAGAATGACCCAGAAAGTACAGATATTTTGAAATCAAACATGTTGGACACATATTATCCCAAGAGAAGTCATCATCTGGAGAACATGTGTCTCTATGAAGTGCTGCAGAACTACATTTATTCACGGAAAGCCGCAGAAGACATCAACAATGGAAAATATAAAGTCATTGGTGAGGAAGGATGTTTGGTGAAGCAAACAAAAGGAAGTTTGATAAATCACAGGAAGCTGAATTGCGACACTACTGACAAAAAGGAATTTTACTACTTGGCTCTTTTACAGCTGTTTAAACCATGGCGTACAGAGGACGAACTACTGGGAGAATTTCAAAGCTATGAAGATTCATTTAATGCTTGCAAAGACAGCATACAATGCAGTACATTCACAACTTATGTGCAAATGTTAAATGAAGAAATTGAACAGGAAACTACAATTGCAGCTGAAGTAGCTAGAGACAGTTCTCAAGACAGCCAAAGTTCAGGAACACTCAGTCAAGATCCCCTAGGACAACCAATCGTTGAAAATGAAGCTGCAATAGCCATGAATGAAGTGGAAACGGCTATGAATCAAGCTCAAGAAGAATTTATAGACTTACCAAATTTGGAAAGACAACTGAATGAAGAGCAGCAACAAATTTATGAAGAGATCAGAAACAAAATTGATCACGGATTACTACATGAAAAAAAAGAGTGCTCATGCACATCATTTCATCCAATCAGGATGTATGTAAGCGGACAAGCTGGAACTGGAAAAAGTTTCCTAATAAAAGTCATCAGAAGCTACCTACAGCAAAAAAAGGATTCTACTTTGTCTTGTGTGGTTACTGCTCCAACTGGGTTAGCAGCATATAACATAAAAGGAATCACCTTACATCGTTTGCTAATGTTACCAGTGGAGCATGAGAACAAAATACAATACCACAAGCTAACTGGAGAAGCATGCTTGGAAGTTTCAAGAGTATTGAAGAAGATGCAAGTTCTCATTATTGATGAGGTGAGCATGGTATCAAACTTAATGCTTGCCTTTGTGCATTTAAGAATGCAGCAAACTCTAAGGACAGACTATGACGTGTTATTTGGTGGAAAACATGTCATAGTTTTTGGGGATCTTCTACAGCTTACTCCAGTTAAAGGACAACCAGTGTTTAATACTGTGACACATGAAGACACAGATAAGTCATTGGGAAGCATCGGTAATGCAAATATTTGGTCCTTCTTTGAGTACAAGGAACTTACTACTAATATGAGGCAAGCAAACGATGAAGAATATGGAAGTATTCTGAAAGATATCAGAATTGGACTACTCACTGAAGCTGGCACAAAAGCATTACAGAGTCGGTTGCTACATAATTTATTTCCAAAGGAAGAAATAGTTGCAGAGAAGATATACAAGAACATTGCAGAAAAGAAAAGTGTCATCTGCTTAATGCCAACTCTACGTGGATGCTCAATATTCAATGAGGAGCTTTTGAAATTGGAAAAGGAAGATATCAGGAAATTGGAAGCAGTGGACAAAATTCAGGATGAAAGAATTACTATCACATTAACAGGCAAACTGAAAAATAAATTGGATTCACTAGAGAAGAACATTTCCAAAACTGCTGGATTAGAAAAAAAATCTATATGTTTGCATGAACTGTAGAGTATTTTTCAGGAGAAATTTGGATGTTGAAAAAGGTTTAGTTAATGGAGCTATGGGAAGAGTTGTGGGTTTTATTAATTATCAGAAAAAAGATGGAATTGAATGTTTAAAAATAAAATTTGATCAGATAGAAGAAGTTATAGACATTTGTCGTTGTATAGTTCGTTTTATGCTTGTGAAAGACTTATATGTACAAAGGAAACAGTTTCCGTTTTCTCTAGCATATGCTGTAACTATTCACAAGTCTCAAGGATTGACTGTAGATTGTGCATTTGTGAACATTGGTTCAACTGTGTTCAAAGAAGGTATGGCTTATGTAGCTTTGTCACGAGTGAAAACATTATCTGGTTTATTCATGATAGACTTTGATGACTCAAAAGTTAGTGCTGATACAAATTGTGTAAAGGAGTATAATAGATTAAGAAGAACCTATGCTCCTCATTTAGGTCAGTATCCTGTGTTAGAGAAACGTGTAGTTTCTCGTAAAAGGAGAAATGAGAATATCTGTAATGAGGATGTAGAGAGGAGGAAAAAAAAGAGGAGTGATGTAATTGCAAGCAAAAAGAAAAAGGAAAATGAAGAAGAGGTTGTAGGATGTCATTTTGAAAATAGCTCTGGTGTCAACAGCTACGCTAATGTAGTGCTGAATGTTGCATTTTATCTGGAAAGTTTGCAAGAGCAGATAATAGTAAATCAGAGAAAAAGATTCTGTTCTGAGTTGAGTCTCCTTTTTCAAAAGCTGAGTAATGATAAAACTCAAAAAGAAAGTGCTACTGAAATTAGAAAACTTTTAGATGTATGTTCAGGACGTACACAGTTTTCTCAAAATCTACAGCAAGACGCACAGGAATTCTTGTTGTATTTTCTTCAGGTACTGGAAGAAGAAGGTGTACACATTGAAAATTTGTTTGGTCTCTCTTATAAATGGGAACATAGTTGTCAAAACTGTTTCAATACATGTGGCTCTAATGTTGATTCTGAAAGGTTTATTTATTTAACATTGCCAGAGAGTAAAACAGTCACTTTTGCTAAATTAGTTAAAGATGCTAATCATAGCATGGAATGCGGTGAGTGTAAATCTGACATGTTTTCAACGTTAATTTTAAAGGAATACGGACAGTATGTAATTTTAATGATGCAACGATGTAGAGCTGATGGTTCAAAATTGGATACTTTAATAAAGAAGTTTACAGGACAGCAATTATCAATTTCAGGAAAAACTTTTGTAACAGTTGCAATAATTTTCCATGATGGACCTACTGTAACTTCTGGTCATTACACAGTTTATCTAAAATGTAAAAAAGGCTGGACAATGTGTAATGATTGTCAATTAGTTTTTAAGCAACGTTTGCCGTTTGATTTAGCAAATTCCTATCTAATCTTCCTGAAACCTAAATTTTAGAGAGAATTGGCAACATCTGTACAAAACAATTTTACCATTTTATTGGATTACCATTGGAATTTTCAAATTTAAAGATTTTTAAAATTACCATTTGGCCTAAAGGAAAGGTAACCAATTGTATTGTGGACTTATATAATTCTTAATTAATGTTTCGGAAAACAACATTTTAGAGAGAATCAGTAACATCTGTACAATTTAAATTTTTGTATTTTATTGGATTACCGTTGGAAATTTAATCAAAAAAGATTTTTAAAATTACCATTTGGCCTAAAGGAAAGGTATCCAATTGTATTGTGGACTTAATTAAATCCTAATTAATCTTTCGGAAACCAAAATTTTAGAGAGAATCGGTAACATCTGTACAATTTAAATTTTGGAATTTTATTGGATTATCGTTGGAAATTTAATCAAAAAATAATTTCACAAATTAACATTTGGCTTAAAGGAAAGGAAACTAGATGTATTGTGGATTTATTTGAGATATATTATTTTTGAGATTATGCTTCTGTAAGAAAATTGTCAGACGGTATTTTTTAGAAATAGTTTTTGTTATTAGATGATATTTTTAATGAATAATATTTTGCATTTCGATAATGTTATGTTTAACTGAGAAGAGATTCTGGGCTTTTTTTAAACAATCTTTGAGATTGTTATTTTTTTTTTGCCCGCTGTTAAGTGATGAATGTAATTGCTTTCACGATTTATAGTGAAATGCAATATATTCTGAAAACAGCAAAAAAAAGGCAAAAAATTGTTTTTGGAAAATATGTAAATATGTGTACTGTATTATAAAATGTTTTATTAAATATTAATACTTTTTTCTTTTTTTTCAGATTGAGAAAGAAAATTTTCGAAAACTTGAACCATTTTTCTAGCAATTAAAATTAAATTTTAATTAATAAATAATTTTTTGAGTGGGTATGGTAAGTCAGAAATTTCATGGTCCCTTTTTTCCACTTCTCCACAATCACATTTTCAGTTTTTCATTGTAATCTCTCAAGGACCTTGTAATGTGGTAATTGATTTTTAGTGGTTTTTAAAAAAAAAAAAAAAAAAATTACGCGTACCGTACGCGTACGGTAAAAAAAAAATCAAAAAAAAGTTTAAAAAAATATATAAAAAAAAGTTGATAGGTAAGGTTGGCTCTTAAAAGAGCCGTTGTGTTCGTACAGGGACAGAGGAAAGAAAGAATGGGAATATTAGTCGGTAGGACAAATGTGCTGGTCTATTTTATTGTTAACTAGGGCAACATTGGTCTCCCTATGAGCAATTAGACCATAACAAGTGGCGCACCGCATTGTAACCCTCGCAAACCGATGGTTAGTTTCCAGAGGACCAGAAAAAGGAGATGCTCCCCCCACAGATGAAGGGCTCAGCTGACCTGCCGAAGATGGACTCGGCCCTGCAGATGATGAACTAGGCTGAGCTGCTGTGGATGTGCTTGGTTGACTTACTGAAGGGTTTCCTCCAGTATGTCGAGCATATGTCCTACCGTGTACATCATGAAGGTGTCTTAACATAGTGTGATTCCCGAAGGAATACTTCTTGTTAGGATTCCCTCTTGAAAGTACACGGTCACAAAGCTTACAAGTCACTAAAGGTGCATTTACCTTTTTCTTGCCCTCTGGAAAAGAAAAATACTCCCATATGAAAGAGCTCTTTTGTTTCCTCCTTCTCTGCCTGATGGTAGTGCTGCTAGCCTCACTCTCAGAAGAGGTCTGCTGTTCTGCCATCGTATCACAAAGACAACTCAGCTCCTTCTCCTAAGGGATCACAAGCAGAAATGAGGGGAATGGGTTTGGTGTAGGAGAGTTCTAGAACTGAAAGTAGTAAAAACCAATCAAAAGTGTTGTTTCTTGATCACATGACCCAACGTGCGCGTACGTTACGCTTACGGTGCGCTTACGGAGCGCTTACGGTAAAAGTACGCATGCGCGTAAAAAAGATGCGCGCACGCACGCATGCGCAAAACAGGCACGCCCCTTCACTTCCGCGTAACATGCGCGTGCAGCGTACGCGTTACGCGCCGCGTGCGCGTAACGCACGTCTACGCAAATTGCGTAACTGAACGCAAACAGCGTAGAAATCTAACGTACTAAAAGCAAGACGTGCGCTTACCGTACGCGCACGTTAAAAAAATACTAAAAAAAAAAGAAAAGGGAAAAAAAGATTCACTATGTTATACTACTATATCTTACCTGTTTAGTTTAAAAAAAAGGTGAAAATAAAAAATATATTGTAGAATTTTTAAAATTTAACCATAGTCTTTAAAGAGGATATAAATTTAAAATAAAAATATGTAAAAAACATTGCAAAAAAAAAAACGTTAAATATAAGAATTAGCATTTAAAAAACCTTGCAAATTCACTGAAAAAACCATGGGTTTCACACACGTTATAGTTAGGAATTAGCATTTAAAAAACCTTAGAAATTCAATGAAAAAACCAAAGGTTTCACACATGTTATAGTTAGCTGGACATTTCACTCGTAAAAAACCAATGAAATTCCCCCGTTATAGTTAGTTCAGCTAACTATAACTCGCGCGCCCGCAATGCACTGCTGATGACGTCACATATTACATCACTCATAATTCCGAACTATAACGCCCCTGAAATCTTTGGTTTTTTCAGTGTATATATATATATATATATATATATATGTGTTCACCAAATGCCCGATGCATTTCAGGACGCACACACAGCAAACTCCAAACCAAAGGTTTATTCAGTGCAAGGCAAATCAGCAGCTTCTTTCTGGTAAGATTCAGGTGCCGATGTGTTTCGAGGCATGGGATCCTCTTCTTCTTGGGTAGCTTGAGCAAATGTTCACAGACGGCGCTCTGCATGCTAATATATGTCCCGCCCTTCGTGGGCGTATGCTAAGTGCATGTTTTCCAAGTGCATGCTGGGAACAGTAGCCTGTTTCTACGAGCATTATTATTCCCTAAGTGGATTCTGTGGCATTTTTAATACAACGTAAGTAATCCCTATAGTAGGGGTCCAGAGGAAGCGCTGATTGATTACGTCGAGTTTGCTGCATTGTATATCGGGCATGGAATCGTTCCCGCCTCTCAGCCTCTCCAGAAGTTCAGAGATGGTGCTGTCCTGCGCGGAAGGGCGTCCGCGTCCTATGTTTGTTCACCAAATGCCTGATGCATTTCAGGACGCACACACAGCAAACTCAAAACCAAAGGTTTATTTACTGCAAGGCAAATCAGCAGCTTCTTTCTGGTAAGATTCAGGTGCCGACGCATTTCGAGACATGGGATCCTCTTCTTCTTGGGCAGCTTGAGCAAATGTTTACAGACGGCGCTCTGCAAGCTAATATATGTCCCGCCCTCCATCGGCGTATGCTAAGTGCATGTTTTCCAAGTGCATGCTGGGAACAGTAGTCTGTTTCTTGGAGCATTATTTTTCCCTAAGTCTGTTCTGTGGTATTTTTAATACAACGTAAGTAATCCCTATAGTAGGGGTCCAGAGGAAGCGCTGATTGATTACGTCGAGTTTGCTGCACTGTATATCGGACAAACTGCCCACTGGGGGTTAGCAAAGACATAAATGATGCCGGAAATTGGACAATGTGAGCCATTACTGTGGTGTTCCAGCAGCCCTTGAAGAAGAGACTTTTAGTCTTGAAACGCGTCGGCAAATGAGAGTGAAGTTGGAGCGGGGAGACCGGCTGCATTCAAATTAGAACGCTGTGAGTGCCTCTCAAATGCTTCAGGGCACCTTGGTTTCAAACATTTTTACACGGCGGTCCGGCCGTGGAGAGAGCACCATCGCCGAACAGGCAGAGGCTGTGGTGTCGAACGGATCAATACCGTTACAACGCAATGTTCAATATGCTAATTAAGCCGACCTCAATGCCCCGATACCTACGAAGGAGATAAATATGCTTTCAATGAGAATACGCACAGTGAACCTACTAAAGAGAATATAAATACTCAGATATATATATATATATATATTTATTCACTGAAAAAAACACAGGTTTCAGGGACGTTATAGTTAGTTGGACTTTTCGCTCGTACAAAATCAGAAAAAATGTGTCTGTTATAGTTAGTTCAGCTAACTATAACTCGCGCCCCCGCAATGCACTTCTGATGATGTCACATATTACATCATTCATGACATGGTCGGTGACATCACTGATGACATCTCAAATGACATCCCTGAAGACATCATTCAGTGACTGTGTGTTTCTATAAAGTTTAAATATGTTTTATATATATGCCAAGGTTTATTGAAGAATGAGTGGGTGTATAAGTGTCTGGATGGGGGATTTAATAGGTGCATGACTGACTGTATAAGTGAGTGATTAAATGTGCCTTACTGAATGCATGGGTTAGTGACTGATACAGACATTCACACAGTTTAGTTTGTCAGTTGGTGTGTAAGCGGTTGCATGGGTTGGTGAGTAGCTAAATGAGGGTCTATATGGGTTATTGATTGGTTGTCTGAGTATCTGTATGGGTGCCTGAGTGTCTGTGTGGGTGGGTGGGGGCTGTGACTCTGTGCATAGATGTGTGAGTGGGTGATTCACTGGGTGTATGGGTTCAAGAGTGCATCTGTGAAAGGCTGTATGGGTGGGTGAGTGTGTGTATGGGTGTGTTGGTGAGTGAATGGATGCCTCAGTGGTACATGTGTGAGTAACTGCATATGTGAAAAGCAGCATAAGTGAGTGTTGGAGTATATAAATGACTATATGTGAGAGCGAGTGATTGTGAGAGTGGCTGTATGGGTGAGTGTGTGCTTGTATTAGTTATTGTATAAGAGTATAAGTATGTGTTAGTATATGTTTGAATAAGTGAGGTGGAGTGTGTATTACTGTATAGGCAAGTAAATGGGAGTGTGATTGATTCTTTGCATGACTGACTAGATGTGTGGTGATGTGTGAGTATATGTATAGATATGTGAGTGCATATGATAGTGTTATATTGATGGTTGACTGGATGTATGAGTGACTGTATGGGTGAATGAGTGGATGTGTGTGTAGACCTAGGAATTCATGAGTGGGTATGTACTAACTGGTATTGGTGTGTCTATGGTTTCAAAAATGGTAATTTGTATTTTAGAGTGGGTGTAGCAAAGGTTATATTAGGGTATGAGGAGGTGCATCAGATTATCACATGGATGATGTCATCAGTGATATCATTTGAGATGTCATCAGTGATGGCACTGACCATGTCATGAATGATGTAATATGTGACGTCATCAGCAGTGTATTGCCGGGGCACAAGCTATAGTTAGCTGAACTAACTATAACAGTCGAATTTCTCTGGTTTTGTATGAGTCAAATGTCCAACTAACTATAACGTCCCTGAAACCTGTTATTTGTTCAGTGAATTTCAAAGGTTTTGTAAATGCTAATTTCTAGCTATGCCTACAAAGGTAGGACGTGTGCAGAAAGGGGAAGAAAGGCGCAGAAAGAAGCAAGAGAAATGCAGAAAGTGACAACAGAAGTCCAGAAAGATGAAGAAAGGTGCAGAAAGAAGCAAGAGATGTGCACAAAGAACCAACAGAGGAGCAGAAAGAGGCCTTGTTGCAAAGTCATCCTGTGCTGATGGGTACTGGTGGTAACTGACTCTGACTAACCAGGTCTGGAGCCAGTGCTATACTGAAAGACACTTAGAATACAGTGAAAACACCTACATTCACTAGGGTACACTATGGGTTGGGGTACCCCAGTGATTGGCATGACCTCCCCTGTATGCCCCTAGTAATAGGGCAGGGGGATTAAAACTACCTCTAAGAAGTGCAGATGGAGGCAAGAGAAGGGCAGAAAGAAGCAATACAGGTGCTGAAAGAGGCAAGAGAGGTGCAGAAAAAAGCAAGTGAAGTGCAGAAAGAGGCAAGTGAGGTGCAGAAAGAAGCAAGAGCAGTACAGAAGAACCAACAGAGCTGTAAAAAGAGTCAAAAGGGGTGCAGAAATGGGTAGGAGAGCTATAGAAATCGGCAGGAAGGGTGCAGAAAGAAGGAAGAGGAGCACAAAAAGAGGCAAGAGAATTGCTGAAAGAAGCAACAGAGGTGTAAAAAGAAGCAACAGAAGTGCAGATAGAAGCAAGTAAGGTGCAGATAGAAGCAAGAGTAGTGCAGAAAGAACCAGCAGAGGTGCAGAAAGAGAGTAGAGGGGTGGAGAGAGAGGCACAGAAAAAGCTAGGATGGGTGCACTAAGAGGCAAGAGAGGCACAGAAAGAGGCAGGAGGGGTGCAGAAAGGGGGAAGACAGGTGCAGAAAGAAGCATGGAAAGTGCCGAATGAAGCAACAGGAGAGCAGAAAGAGGCAAGAGAAGTGTAGAAAGGAGCAAGTGAGGTGTAGAAAGAGCCAACAGAGGTGCAAAAAGAGGCAAGAGAGGTGAAGAAACAGGCAAGTGAAATGCACAAAGAGTCAAGAGAATTGCTGACAGAAGCAACAGAGGTGTAGAAAGAAGCAAGAAAAGTGCAGAAAGAGGCAAGGGAGATGCAAAAACAGGCAGAAAAGGTACAGAAAGAGGGAAGACAAGTGCAGAAAGACACAACAGGGGTTCAGAAAGAAGCAAATGAGGTGTAGAAAAAGGCATCAGACATGCAGAAAGGGCGAAGAGAGGTGCAGCAAAAGGAAAGAAAAGTGCAGAAAGAGGCAAAAGAGGTATATAAAGAGACAACAGGGGTGCAGAAAGAAGCAAGACAGGTGCAGAAAGAAGCATGGAAAGTGCAGAATTAAGCAACAGGGGTACAGAAAGAGGCAAGAGAAGTGTAGAAAGGAGCAAGTGAGGTGCAGAAAGAGCCAACAGAGGTGAAAAAAGAGGCAAGAGAGGTGTAGAAACAGGCAAGAGAATTGCCAAAGAGGCAAGAGAATTGCTGAAAGAAGCAACAAAGGTGTAGAAAGAAGCAAGAAAAGTGCAGAAAGAGGCAATTGAGATGCAAAAACAGGCAGGAAAGGTACAGGAAGAGGGAAGACAAGTGAAGAAAGAGACAACAGGGGTGCAGAAAGAAGCTAATGAGGTGCAGAAAGAGGCAACATATGTGCAGAAAGAGGGAAGAGAGGTGCAGAAAAAGGCAAGGAAAGTGCAGAAAGAGGCAAAAGAGGTACATAAATAGACAACAGGGGTGCAGAAAGAAGCAAGACAGGTGCAGAAAGAAGCGTCCCCTAGTGCGTTATAAGTTGGGGAATTGATTCCCCCTGAATACTGAGGATCCAGGGGGGGCAACTAGCCCACCAGGTACCTCCAGTAAGCACCATAAAGCTGAATTGCAGAGAGGTGGTCCGAGGCCACGCTCCCTTTTTTCACCATGCTGCAAATGTGGCTTCTGGCGCTCTGCTGCTCAGAGGATGAAGTCCACTTGTGTCCTGCTTTTTTGGGCCCTGGGGGTCCTTGTGGGACTCCCTGAGCAAGCCTAGGGGGTCAGGGTGTTTCTACCCTGTCCCTTTGTCTTGCTTTTAACCTCTTTTTCACTGTTTTCTTGTGACTCAGATCTACCGAGTCACAAGATGGCTGCCAACACTTCCTGGTTTGGCGTATTGGCAGCCAATCAGAATTGAGCTCGTGCTCAGGAGGGTTTGCAAACCATCCTCGGTGCTCAGATATCGAAACTTTTACTTTTTTTAATTTCTCAGGAACTACTGAACGATGCCATCAGTGATGTGACTGACCTTGTCATGAGTGATGTAATATGTGACGTCATCAGCAGTGCATTGTGGGGGCGTTAGTTATAGTTAGTTGAACTAACTATAACGGGGAACTTTCACGTGTTTTGTACGAGCGCAATGTCCAACTAACTATAACTTTCCATTAAACCTATGGTTTTTCAGTGAATTACAAAGGTTTTTTAAATGCTAGTTTCTAACTATGCCTACAGAGGTAGGACATGTGATGAAAGAAGAAACAACGCACAGAAAGAAAAAAAGAAATGCAGAAAGAAGCAACAGAAGTCCTCAAAGACGAAGAAAAGTGCAGGAAGAAGCAAGACGTGCAGAAAGAACCAAAAGAGGAGCAGAAAGAGGCCTTGTTACAAAATCATCCTGTGCCCACAACGTTTTCAGACGGGTACTGGTGTTAACTGACTCTGACTAACCAGGCCTAGAGCCAGTGGTATGCTAAAAGACACTTAGAATACAGTGAAAACACCTACATACACTATGGAACACTATGCGTTTGGGTACCCCTGTGATTAGCATAACCTCCTCTGTAATCCCCTAGTACATAATAGGGCAGGGGGATTAAAACTACCTCTTAAAACACGCCACTGGGTGCGTTTGCACACTGGTGAAGGGAGGGGAGCCTGCGGTGACATGTGTGCAAGTACGCCCTGTGGGCATTTTAAGTTGGGGGATAAAGTCCCCTTGAATCCTGAGGGTCACTGGGGGCCAACTAACTCACCAGGTATGTCCAGTAAGTGCCACAGAGTTGCATTGCAGAGAGCTGTAAAATGGGGCATGGCCTCGGACCACCTCTCTGCGACGCAGCTCTGTGGTGCTTACTGGTGGTACATGGTGGGCTAGTTGGACCCAGGGACTCTCAGGATTAAAGGGGACTTAATTCCACAACTTAAAATGCGCCACAGGGCATGTTTGCACACGTCACCTCAGGCC
This sequence comes from Triturus cristatus, assembly GCF_964204655.1. Lineage (NCBI taxonomy): Eukaryota > Metazoa > Chordata > Amphibia > Caudata > Salamandridae > Triturus > Triturus cristatus. The sequence goes on from NC_140585.1 coordinate 674,246,737, forward strand.
CCGTCCCCTTCCTTCACCACTGTGTAAACACGCCCTGTGACCGTTTTAAGTTGGGAGATTAAGTCACCTTGAATCCTAAGGGTCCCTAAGGTCCAACTAGCCCACTAGGTACCTCCAGTAAGTGGCACAGAGCTGCGTTGCAGAGAGGTGTAAAAAGGGGCACAGCCTAGACCACCTCTCTGCAATGCAGCGCAGTGGCGCTTACTGGAAGCACCTGGTGGGCTAGTTGGCCCCCAGGGGCCCTCAGGATTGAAGGGGAATTATTTCCCCAACTGAAAACGCTCCACAGGACGTGTTTGCACACATCACCTCAGGCCCCGTCCTCTCCCTTCATCACTGTGTAAACACGCCCTGTGGCCGTTTTAAGTTGGGAGATTAAGACCCCTTGAATCCGGAGGGTCCCTAGGGTCCAACTAGCCCACTAGGTACTTCCAGTAAGCGTCACAGAGCTATGTTACAGAGTGTTGTAAAAAGGGGCATGGCCTGGGCTAGTTGGCCCCCAGGAACCCTCAGGATTGAAGAGGAACTAATTCCCCAACTTAAAATGCGCCACAGGGTGTCACCTCAGGCTCCGCCCCCTCCCTTCACCACTGAGCAAAAATGCACCCCGTGGCGCGTTTTGAGTTGGGGGATAAAGTCCCCTTGAATCCTGGTGGTCCCTGATATCCAACTAGCTCACCAGGTACCTCCAGTAAGCGCCACAGAGCTGTGTTGCAGAGAGGTGTAAAAAGGGGCATGGCCTCTGAACACCTCTCTGCAACGCAGCTTTCCTCATTTACTGCAGTCTCCTCAGTAGGAAATACTTTCAGTTTTTTACTTTGGTTCCATCAAGAAGGCATTCAGATGTGTCACACATTTGCCATAAATTCAGAATGTTAGCACTCTAGTTGCCCATTAGATCACTGTAGTAAAGCTACTGCTCACCAGGGAAGTCTGCTGCTGGTATTCAAAGTGCATGTTTCAGTCTGCATGCCAGAATTTTTTAATGAAATAGAAGAGGATTTGAGAAGTCAAAATGTGCCCTAATTTTTCTTTCTGCAGCACTAATCATAATTTCTATGGCAAAATGAACCCCTTCATTTTGTTCCTTTGCAAATTATATGTTTTAAGTGTTACCACTTTATTCCAATCAAGATGGCTTCAGGTGTGCTAACTTTTGTCATAAGTAAGACTGTTAGTGCTCTAGTTGTTCTTTAGAACACTCTGGGACATTCTGTCATTGGGCTATACTTGGGCTACATCTGGGTGATATTTTTGCTACATTTGGGCTCTTTTGTCTCTGGTGGCCATCTTGGGAGACTTATTTGTTATGAAGTTTCCTAATTTCCTCATTGAAAGTGCATGTTTTAGTCTGAATGTCAGAATTTTTTTATGAAATAGAAGAGGATTTGAGAAGTCACTCAAAATGTGCCCTAATTTTTCTTTCTGCAGCACTAATCATACTTTCTATGGCAAAATGATCCCCCTCATTTTGTTCCTTTTTAAATTAAATGTTTTAAGAGTTACCACTTCATTCCAATCAAGATGGCTTCAGGTGTGCAATACGTTTTTCATTAGTAGGAGTGTTAGCGCTCTAGTTGTTCTTTAGAACACTATGGGAAGCTGCAGTAGAACACAAAGGAATCAATTGACAGTCTCTGTCCTTGTTGCATTTACATGTTTTACTGAGAATGTCAGACTTCATTCTCACATGACTGAGAAAGATAATGTGAATTTACAGAAAATATGCTCTCAGTTTAGCTTATATATCACCTTCCAAACCTCTGTGGAAAAAGCATGAGAAAATAGTTTTCTCTCAAACATGATATCCCAGAAGAAGGCTTTTTCACATGGTAAAATCACCTTAGAACACACCACAATTCCTAAAATGAGTATGGTACCATCAACAAATGATTTATAATGTAACTAAAGTCTTAAAACATTCTATTAACTGCAATGCTTTTTAATGAGGTGCTATCATGTATATTGGTCCCAAGATGGCTGCCAACACTTCTTGGATGAAGTGCTGACAGCCAATCACATCTCACGATGAGATGTGTGGTTAGGCTCCGGCCAGATATATATATTTCTTTTTCCATTAATATGTTAAAAACTACTGAATGGATTTACACCATTTAACTAAAAGGCACGACTCTGAACCAAGGGCTACCTTTTTGCCAAATTTGGTGTCATTCCGTTCAGCAGTTCGGGCTGTAGCTGCGACTAAAGGTTCCTATGGAAAATTGCATGGGGATAACACGTTTAGGGACCCCCTTTTTTCTCGGCCCCCGCTTGCCGAATCACCCCGAGACTTTCAGGATAGGAGCGGACCGGAGCTGGTCAAATGTTTTGAAAATTTCGCGAAGATTTGTCAACCGGCGCCAAAGTTATTGGGAATAGAATGTTGCGGATTTCCTATGCAAAATAGGTCCTAACTATAACTACCTACTGGCGACCACCAGTAGGTAATATATATATATATATATATATATTAAAATGGGTGCCCTTCCGCTGCACGAAGAGAACAAATGGGCACAAACTCCTGTTAGTTTGCAGGGCGATTTTATTTCTTCTCACATCTCCATGTCATTACGTGTTTCGGTCAACAAGTGACCTTGATCACATAAGGAAACGCTTAGCAATAAACAAATACAAATGTGTCACGTGACATCATTTACAGAGGACATAGTACACAGACTAAATGACTTTGCTGTTGCTCATAGTTATAACAAACGTGATTAAAGACTTTTATTTTTATCAAGTGTATTCAAATTAGTATCTTGTAATTTAAAGCATGGGTTTAAATAACTACATGGATGAATAATTTAAGAATATCTGAGAATATTTCAGAACATGGTTATGCACATGATAAATAGACAAAGGGAAATAATGTCTCACAATTCTAGCGGCTTAAATGCATTGTCACACTATTCTCCCTTGTTAATTTGATGCAGTAATCATAATAACATCCATGTTAAAATATCATAAAACCACTAACAAGTCTAAAATATGACCATTTGCGTCATAAAATGTGCACAATGAGCGTAAATATCCTCTATAAAGTGCGTGATGTGCTAACATAATCCCATATAAGTGCATTGTAGTTAAAAGTGCTTGGTGGGTTGTTGTGCAAAAATAGTAAGTGTGCAACATATTGCTAGTGTTAATTAATTATGATGTCTCACATCTATAAAAGATTTTTTTGTTTGTTTTTATTATATAAGTAATCTTGTTAGTGGTCGGCTCTCGGAGCCTAATTACAAAAGTTAATGTCATGTATGTAGGTATCCTAATATTGAAGTAACTTCAAATCTAACCTGTACAAATGCAGTAAAGTTAAGGCACTATATCAAATTCTGAATGAATTAAGAGGGTTCTATGCACCATGATCCTGAAGGGTACTAAGCAGAATAAAAACTACTTATCTATTATGTTGTATGCCTAAGTCTAAACTCAAAGGGTGATACTGACTATCCTCGTCATCTCATTGTACTCAGTACAACACCTTCAGGAAGGCCCTCAAGACATGGCTCTTTGGCTAATGGACCTGGTACTACCAACATATCTTAAGCCGCAGGTACATTCCAGCACATATACTGCAAATTCTGTCCTGCAGTTAAAATTACCCCTGATGGCTACCATAGTGGGATTATAGGGTGTCGAGTAGTGTGTTGTATTTATGCCAAATTTGCAGGCCCTACAGGGTGAGCATTTGTAAAATCTTTGCTTCGGTTTTGGCCACAAGGTACTTTGGCTCATCTCAGGACTACTTTTAACCAACTGGGTTCCCATGGATGGTGCCAATACTCCATCTGTGAGTACAATCGGCCAATTTTTGTTAATGATTGCCCTTACCTGCCGTTCTTGGCAGTTGTATGTGGTTATGAGTCTATTTGTGTTCTCATCTGTTGTAGTTGGTATTTCTAACTCGTGATTTAGTTCCATGTTATTTTTTTTATGCAGCAGAAGGGTCTCTCTGATTTTTGTATTAGCTTTATTCATGGCCCCTTTGAGGATTTTATCATCATAGCCCCTAATAAGGAATCTTTCCCTTGCTTCCTGTTGGCATGTGTTCAGCATTGGTACTACAAATCCTTCTACGCCTAAGGAATTCTCCATAGGGAATGCTTTTAACCAAGGGCTTAGGGTGAGAGCTTTTAGCATGCAGCTTGGAATTGCCTGCTTTTTTTTTACGGTGCAGTGTGATCTCAAGCTTCATGTCGGACACATATACTTTCACATCCAAGAAATCTTTGCTTTGACCCCTGATGTGTGATGTAAATTTAAGAATAACGGTGTTGTTTTTGATCTCTTGGATGAAATGTAATGCACTTACTTGGTCGCCCTTCCAAATGATGAAAACGTGATCAAAGAATCTTAGTCAGTACGTGACATGTGTGGTATACAATGCCTAGTGGATTTTTCTTAGAACTTGTTCCTCCCACTAGCCAATATGTGAACATGCATAGCTGGGGGAAAAACAGGCTCCCATAGCTACACCACGCTTTTGTATGAATGTTTCTTTACCAAACAGAAAGAAATTGTTGAATAGACACCATCTAATGAGATCTAGTAACATGAGATTGTGATTGTATCTATTCATGGGTCTAGTATCTAAGAAGTGCTTAACTGCCGTCAAACACACTTGATGGTCTACGCTAGTGTACAGCAATTCTATATCTAACGTAGTGAGCAGCAGCCCTTCTGTCCATACAATTTGACTCAATTTGGTTAGAAAGTCTCCAGTATCTGTAATATATGTGAGCAGGTTTTAAACATGTTCCTGGAGAAAATAATACACATATTGGGTTACATTTTCACAGAAGCCATTATTCGCGGAGATAATAGGTCTGCCAGGAATAGGTGTTGTCTCCTTATGAATTTTGGGTATGAAGTATATGGTGGGTAGAACAGAGAATTCTTTATGCATAAAATTGTATTCGTCATTGAAAATTAGTTCTTGTCTCTTCCACTGTGATAGTTCTTTTATGAAGCCATCTTTCGCTTTGCTATACCCCTTCATATTATTTTTTCATAGCATTCCTTATTTTCTAGTTGACGATATGCCTCCTGGAGATATTGTTGTTTAGCCCAGATCACAATGTTATCGCCCTTGTCCGACCTGCTGATGACGATTTGATGATACTTTTTAAATTTCTTCATCAGGTTCTCATATTGACGGTCCTGATATTTGATCTTACGGAGATTGTGTCTTGTTTTATTGTATAATTTCTTGAGATCCTCCGTTACCCATTCATGAAATATATCTATAGCGTCCGTAAGCATCATAGGTAGAAATGTAGATTTGGGTTTGAAGGGGCTTCTACCCACACTTGGTTGTATAATGTCTATTTCACATAGTCTTGCCTGGGTCATCCCCAGATTAGAATTAGTTTGTTGATCTGAATTAGTCTCATCACTAAGTTCTTGCAACGTTAAGAGGGTAGAGACATCGGAAACCTGTAGGTTATCACATGTTACATTGGTATTAATTTGTGCCTTGTTTTGATAATTCATGCCTTCTTTGATGGTGAAGTACTTTTTAAGCTGTTTCCAAATACATTTAAAAATGTCCACTCTGGTGCACCCATAATTAAAATTGCTTTCTGGGCAGAAAGACAACCCCAGATATAACAATTGTGTTTCTGCCTAAGTAAGTGTTGTTGTTGATAGGGTAACTATAGTGGTGCAGTTTTCCCTTGCCTCTCCTGCCATTGGGATTTTTTGGTTCTTGAATTTCCGGCTTTTTTGCCTGGCTCGTCTCCTTTGGTTCCTGCAGTTTCCTTTGGTCTCTTTTGATTCCACGGCCTCAGTGATTGCATACAGTCTAAACTTAAAAAATCCAGCTCCTCAGCCAGAGTTAGTTTGCCAGTGGCGCCTGATATATTTGTCATGTTAGAACCACCATCCTCTGATTCAGTTTCAGTGATAGCGGAACTCAAATCTGAAGTGGATGGCAAGATGTTATCAGCTCCCAAGGCTTCAATTGCTATTTGTGTTGTGGTTCTGGACATATTGTTCAGTCTTATCCTCTTAACATTAACATACTTTTGTGAAAAAGTGAATATTTGTCCCAGTTTGTAGTCTGCCTTGTCCCTGGCAAACTTGTGGACTTTCCTCTTCTTTCTTTATTCTCTCCTGAATTTCTTTTCTAGGGTTTGTGATGCACTCCTTAGCTTCAAGTTTGCCCAATTCTTCATTGATTTTGTCAATTTCTTGTAATACTGCCTCACGATCTATTTGGGCATATTTAATTAGTATTCTAACCAAATTCATTAATGCATTGAGATTGTTCTCTGTCCATTCGTTCAACATCATGGGGTTAGGGTTCTCAACACTTGGAGCCAATAATATATGTTGTCCCCATGGGACTCTTCCTGATTCCTTAACTTTTTAGAGAGATTTTTGCTCCCACCACATTGTAATTTCATTGCGCATGCATTTTTCTAATGCCTTCAGTAGTGATTTACCATTGGTGTCTTTCTTTCTGGTGCCCGTATCTAGTGACTGTCCCCTATTGGATACGCTTGGTAGATTGCTAGATAACTCCTCTGCCGCCGCCTCCCTTTCCCACATTGCTTCTTCTAACATGATGGAATGCTGTGAGAGCCCTGCGTGATAACTGGTCGATCACTGCTGGCTGGATGTAGCTTCATATTACCTCCCCACCTGCGCCGATGCTAGATTACTCACCGCCGTGGTGCCGTGTATGATGAGTCCTCCAACCCTGCCCTTACCGCCTCCTGGCTAGTGACAATCATCGTAGCTGCGTCAAGGGGCTGCCGCTTAAGTTTCCTCCTGGATTCTCGTCTTTGTCTTTGCTGAGAGCGGCTGCCTGCTTCTGGGGAGGGGGTTTGTCTGCAAAAGCCACCGGCTTTCGTATCGTATCAAAATTCAAATAGGCACCCTTCCTTCCGCTTCCCGAACCGAACAAATGGTCACGAACCCTTTTTAGTTTGCAGTGTGATTTTATTTCTTCTCACATCTCCATGTCATTACGCGTTTTGGTCAACAAGGGACCTTGATCATATAAGGAAACGCTTTGCGGTAAATTAATTTAAACAAACCCAACCGTGTCACGTGATATCATTTACAGAGGACATAGTAAACAGACTAAATGACTTTGCTGTTGCTCATAGTTTTAACAAACATGTGATTAAAGACTTTTATTCTTCTCGAGTGTATTCAAATTAGTATCTTGTGATTTAAAGCATGGGTTTAAATAAGTACATTGGATGAATAATTTAAGAATATCTGAGAATATTAAAGAACATAGTTATGCACATGATAACCAGACAAAGGGAAATAATGTATCACAATTCTAGCTGCTTAAATGCATTGTCACAATACTCGCCCTTGTTAATTTGATGCAGTAATCATGATAACATCCATGTTAAAATATCATAAAACCTCTAAAAAGTCTAAAATATGAACATTCGTGTCATAACGTGTGCACAATGAGCCTAAATATCCTCTATAAAGAGCTTAACGTGCTAACATAATACCATATAAGTGCATAGTACTTAAAAGTGCTTGGAGCGTTGTTGTGCAAAAATAGTACGTGTGCAACATATTGCTAGTGTTAATTAATTATGATGTCTCACATCTATAAAAGATTTTTTTGTTTGTTTATATATATTATATTATATAAGTAATCTTGTTAATGGTCAGCTGTCGGAGTCTTATATACAAAAGTTAATGTCATGTATGTGCATATTCTAATATTGAAATAATTTCATATCTAACCTGCAGAAATGCAGTACAGTTAAAGCACTATATCATATTCTGAATGAATTAGGATGGTTCTACGCACCATGATCCTTAAGGGTACTAAGCAGAATAAAAACCCATTATCTAGTATGTTATATGCCTAAGTCTAAACTCAAAGTGGTAATACTGACACCCATGTCATCTAATTGTACTCAGTAATGTAGTGGTATTTACAAGAAGTTGTGAAGGCCCTCATTGTTGTTAAGCCCTGATGGTGTTATGCAGTCAAGTTCTAATATCATGCGTGAATCAAGCTGCCGGAGCATCCGTTCCCTATTACCACCTCGCCGGAGAATCGGTGTGGCATCAATTACATAGTATTTAAGGCAATTTACGTCATTCTGGCATCACTATTGATTATTGTCCGCAAGTGCTGGAGAATTCTAACATGTACCAGCAGCTTGGTACTCCCAACATATCTCAAGCCGCAGGTATATTCCAGCACATATACAGCAAATTCTGTCCGCAGTTAAAATTACCCCTGATGGCTACAATAGTGGGATGAAAAGGTGTCGAGTAGTGTGTTGTATTTATGTCAAATTTGCAGGCCCTACAGGATGAGCATTTGTAAAATCTTTGCTTCGGTTTTAGCCACGAGGTAATTTGGCTGATCTCAGGATTACTTTTAACCAACTGGGTTCTCATGGATGGTGCTCGTCCAAATGTAAAAGTGGGTAATACTGGTAATCTGGGTGCCAATACTCCATCTGTGAGTACAGTCGGCCAATTTTTGTTAATGATTGTCCTTATCTGCCGTTCTTGGCAGTTGTATGTGGTTATGAGTCTATTTGTGTTCTCATCTGTTGTAGTTGGTATGTCTAACTCGTGATTTAGTTCCATGTTATTTTTTTTATGCAGCAGAAGGGTGTCTCTAGTTTTTGTATTAGCTTTATTCATGGCCCCTTTGAGGATTTTATCACCATAACCCCTAATGAGGAATCTTTCCCTTGCTTCCTGTTGACATGTGTCTAGTTCAGCATTGGTACTACAAATCCTTCTACGCCTAAGGAATTCTCCATAGGGAATGCTTTTAACCAAATGCATGGGGTGAGAGCTTCACGCATGCAGCGTGGAATTGTCTGCTGTTGTTTTATCGTGCAGTGTGGTCTCAAGCTGCATGTTGGACACATATACTTTCACATCCAAGAAATCTAGGCTTTGATCACTGATGTGTGATGCAAATTTAAGATTAACAGTGTTGTTATTGATCTCTTGGATGAAAATCAATGCACTTACTTGGTCTCCCTTCCAAATGATGAAAACATCATCAATGAATCTTAGCCAGTACATGACATGTGTGGTATACAATGCCTTTTGGATTTTTCTTAGAACCTGTTCCTCTCACCAGCCAACATGTAAACATGCAGAGCTGGGGGAGAAACAGGCTCCCATAGCTACACCAAGTTTTTGTCTTAATATTTCTTTACCAAACAGAAAGAATTTGATGAACAGACACAATCGAATGAGATCTAGTATTATGAGATTGTGATTGTATCTATTCATGGGTCTAGTATCTAGGAAGTGCTTAACTACTGTCAAACCTAGTTGATGGTCTAGCGATTCTATATCTAACGTAATGAGTAGCAGTCCTTCTGTCCATGCAATTTGACTAAATTGTGTTAGAAAGTCTCCAGTATCTCTAATGAATGTATGACGTTACTATGTACTTTACATCGCGTTTGTTACAATGCAAGTAGTTACAACGACTTGCGCTGGAGGGCGCTTGACTTAGGAATAGTATGATTTACTATTCCATCTCCAGTCTACATACAGTAGGGAAGGTTCTGGAATTGTAAATCATACTATTCGTTAGGTTGGAGCGCCATCCAGCGCAAGTCTTTGTAACGACTTGCGCTGTAATGCCCGCGATGTAAAGGCATTGCGATACAATGCCCACGTTGTGAAGGATGTTTCTCATCTCTAATATATGTGGGCAGGTTTTGAACATGTTCCTGAAGAAAATAATCCACATATTGAGTTACATTTTCACAGAAGCCATTATTCTCAGAGATAATAGGTCTGCCAGGACTAGGTGTTGTCTCTTTATGAAATTTGGGTATGACGTATATGGTGGGTAGAATAGGGAATTCTTTATGCATAAAATTGTATTCATCATTGGAAATTATTCCTTGTCTCTTTCACTGTGATAGTTCTTTTTTCAAGACATCTTTCGCTTTGTTATACTCCTCCATATTAGATTTTTCATAGCATTCCTTTTTTTCTAGTTGACAATATGCCTCCTGGATTTATTGTTGTTTAGGCCAGATCACAATGTTACCGCCCATATCTGACTTGCTGATGATGATTTCATGATAATTTTTTTATTTCTTCATCAGGTTCTCATATTGACGGTCATGGTACTTGATCTTATGGTAATTGTGTCTTGTTTTATGGTATAATTTCTTGAGATACTCCTCCCTCTGTAGAATCCCCATGTCCTTCCACTGACCAAATATATATATATATATATATATATATATATATATATATATATATATATATATATATATATATATATATGAAAAAACCATAGATTTCACACATGTTATAGTTAGCTGGACATTTCACTCGTAAAAAACCATTGAAATTCCCCCGTTATAGTTAGTTCAGCTAAATATAACTCGCGCGACCGCAATCCACTGCTGATGACGTCACATATTACATCACTCATGACATGGTCAGTGACATCATTCATGACATCACTGATGACATCTCAAATGACATCACTGATGACATCACTGATGACATCATCCAGTGAATATGTGTCTTTCTGAAAAATAAATATTTTTTATATATGTATATCTAAAGGTTAATGGAAGAATAAACGGGTAAATAAGTGTCCAAATGGATGTTTTTTAAAAAAATTAATTGTATAACTGACGTATTAACAGTATCTTAGTGAATACAGTGATGTAATATGTGACATCATCAGCAGTGGATTGCGGTCGCGCGAGTTATATTTAGCTGAACTAACTATAACGGGGGAATTTCAATGTTTTTTTACGAGTGAAATGTCCAGCTAACTATAACATGTGTGAAACCTATGTTTTTTTCAGTGAATTTGCAAGGTTTTTAAAATGCTAATTCCTAACTATAACGTGTGTGAAACCTATGTTTTTTTAAGTGAATTTGCAAGGTTTTTAAAATGCTAATTTCTAACTATAACGTGTGTGAAACCTATGTTTTTTTAGTGAATTTGTAAGGTTTTTTAAATGCTAATTTATGTATATATTATTATATTTTTTATATATTTATTTTACAATAAACTACCTATGTATATAGTTATAGATTGACTGTATCCTGTAATATGAAATGGCTTGTTTAAAATGTTTTTTTTTTTTAAGGGTTTTCACCGTGCGCGCACCTTGCGATTTTTTGAAAAAAAAATAAAATGTTTTTTTCACCCTTCGGGGTCCTTCAGGGACCCCCTGACAAAGGCTAGGGGGTCAGGAACTCTCTACCCTGCCCCCTTTTCACGTTCTCCACCTTTGTTTTTCACTGCCACACACAAAATGGCATCCAACGCTTCCTGATTTCCACCGATTCGAATGTTGACTGACATCTAACCACCAATCAGAATAACGGGAATTTCATTGTTTTTTTACGAGGGCAATGCCCAGCTAACTATAACATGTGTGAAACCTATGGTTTTTTAAGTGAATTTGCAAGGTTTTTTAAATGCTAATTCCTAACTATAACGTGTGTGAAACCTATGGTTTTTTCAGTGAATATATATATATATATATATATATATATATATATATATATATATATATATATATATTTTACTTTTTCAAAAACTCAGAAATTCACTGCAAAAAAACAAAGGTTAGCGGGGCGTTATAGTTAGGTTAAAATGTCAGTTAAAACATACTGTTTTAAACTAACAAAACTTGTGTCCTCGTACACGGTATTGTTGAGGGTAGTATTTGATTCGGGGCAGTATTTCTTGTGGTACTTTTACCCTAACACGATATTCCTCACGATCATTATCGGCACAGTACTTAGTGTGAGCGTTACTTCTGCACAATTACTTCTAACCTGTGGAAAGGTTTTGGCTTATTTGATGCAGGATGTTAACAGCCCTTATTATTTTATTTAGACCTATGATTTTAGCCTCGGCCAATAGGTAGTGCATCCACTCTGGAAGTTATTTCAACACCATTAGTTTAACAAAGTATTTCAAAATAGTTTGAATCCATGATGTTGTGTACGCCAGTGGTAAACTGTAAAATAATTATGCTACTGCCCAGAATATAATTTTAGTCACAGTTTCGTTTATTAACACAAACAAGCCCTGCCCTGCTAACCAGAGGCAAATCTATGCTTTCAGTAGATTCAAGAAAAAACACCAATGGTTCAGCTGGACAATTGCTTTCAAATTGATATATTATTTTCTTAGTCTTGAGAAAGCCAGAATGCATATATTTCAACTACAAAATATTGTTTATATTTGATATACTATAGGCCACATGGATCTGTGTACAGTAATTGATCATAAAATGAAAAACAAACAAATTGAGGTGATTTGTATATATATATATATTGACATATTAACAGTAAAATTAAAAGATCCATTCTAAATGTAAAAAAACAGGAGTGTGGCATAGTGCTTTTCATGAGAAATTAGATGAAAATAAATGTACCACTCGGGATAAATTATGTACAAGAGATTAAGTAAATATGTACAAACAAAATTAGTTATTTTCTTGAGCCAATGATTTGGGTATAGTTCATAATGCCACTTAGCGACTTTGACTTTTCAATCCCGTGGGAACAATCTCTGTGAAAGCAGGTAATTCAAGTAAATCCATGTAGAAGCTAAGATAAATATTTATACTCTAGTGACACCACATAATGAGAGTAATTTTTTATATAAGTTTGATAAAAAAATGACCTGAGCAAAAGCATCAAAGGGGAGAACAATAGGGTCCCCCAGACTGCATACACTGAGGAAGTACACTAGCAAATTAATTTAGTAGAAATGCATGTTACAAACTAAGTTAGTAGTAATAAAAGAATATTAGCTGCAAGGACGTAACTGTCTAAGTTAGCAATAGACACCTTTTCACTGACCAAGTCACCAAACTAACCAATAAACCTCTCTTTTGCAGTATGAAAGCAATCACCATGGAGTTCAAATATGTGCATAATGACTATAAATATGAAAACTGAATCATCGTATTTTATGGAAACACTTGTGTAGACAATCGACATTTTCTGCTTGGTAAACCAAGATATTTCACCTTTTACTACACTCTATTTTTTGCAATACATAGAACTGTATGCACTGTTACCCCTGCTAAAGTGCCTTTCCTATCCCTTTAAAAATGGTAAATTGGTTTAATGCTGACTGGCACATTTAATGTTCCTGTAAGACCATAGTATATGGTGTGCAATTACACCTATGACATGGAAAGTTAAATAACACTTGGGGACAACATCACCTATCATTCCTCCCAATACAGTGCCCATAAACATATGCCTTCATGCCTACCCTGAATAGTCTGATGGCAGCAACTTAAACCCTCCTGCACTGAGCTGCCAAAATAGCCCTTTTGACTGGTAGGAAAACCTGAATATAAATATTAAATAAATCACCACTGATTATACCTAGCTGCCCAGAAAGGGTGCATAATATGTAAGAGTTGAACGCATGACATTAATAGTATCATGTTCCTACAGTGACTAGCCCTTAAACAAAATTATCACTTGTCAGGCTGTGTCTGGCACACAGAAAAAGCCCAAGTATAGATTATATAATCACTTTAATCTATAACTGATGACCTGTACCAGCTACAGATACAATTAAAAGACATCTTTATATTTTTTTTAAAAATCCAATCTAATGGTAAAATTGGATTTTTATTAAATATATTGGAAATGTAACTTTTAGGAAGTTACCCTTTAAGTTACCCTTTACCTGCCTCAGCTTTCAGACGGCTAATTAGCATTAGTCTCTGACAACTTTCAGCCTATACTTGGTCTGAATGAAGAGTGAACAAGGTGTTAAATTCCTCCCAGGAGCTACATTTTAGTCAGATAGATTAACAGGTTGACCTTAATGGGCAGGGATGACAGCTCTAAATCCAGTACTGTGTATTGTTTTTTTTTTACATAGTAGTGGATGGTGAGAGACTCATTTGCTGGATGGATTGTTGCATGGAACACAGCTTGGATGACTGGCCTCAAGTCTTTGAATCTTCAAACTAAGCCCTACTTTAGTACTTTTACTGTCTCAGACTCTGATGCACAGACAGTTATTTCTTACAGGTGTACGTCATGTGCGTTGTGACGTTGCTTGTCCATTTTTGCTGACAATAGTTGGTGTATAAAGCTGCCCTGAGGAAGCCTTTAAGGTGAAACGCGTTGGCTGCGCTTGTGCTTTGAGAGGAAGAATCCAAATAAAAGACAAACACAAATGATAAAACTATTAGTCTTATTCTTGTCTAGTTTTGGTAGGTCTTAAATTGTGATCAAATCCGATTGGCTACAATGACAGGCATAGTGGACAGCTACGGTCAGCAGACCACCATGTCTGTGATTGCTTTTAAATAAAGCGATAATTTTTTTTTAATGCAGCCCATTTTTCTTAAAGGAAAACGGGCTGGGTAAAAAAAAGAGAACAATTACACAAACCTTTTTTATGAGCAGGCAGTATTCTAATGAACAGCTACCTGCTCATAAAAAACATTTGTGTGAACGTTTACAAAGGGAAAGGATTCCTCTGGAGACCCTTACTCATTTGCAAATTCCTTACCAACTCCTTTGAGGAGGTGGTAAAATAATATTGCTTTGGGTCTGGATTTCAGAAACAAAAATGAATATATCGTTTATAGATTTGGTATCCTGGAGGGACACACTTTACACTCCCCTTCTAAATACTGAATCTTTATTTATTCCCAAACCCAATTAGTGATTCTGTAAAATTTGGTAACATGCTCTCAAATCGCTGTTTGGGTTTGGTGAATAAAAAAAGCCTTTTTGGAGTTGGAAAGGCTCTGATTTTAGGAATCCGAGCCTTACTGGCCATAAAATAGCTTGGCACATGAAGACTTTTGGGTGGTGCGGGGCTCCAACACTACAAGTGCTCAAGCCTAGTTACTTAGTGCTTGGGGGCGCCAGCATTTTTTTTACTTGTTTTGTTTTCTAATGGTTGGACCAGGCCAAGGAGAGCATCATTTGCAACATTTGTGCAGCACTCTGACCATCAGAGAGCTGAGCTCATCGTATAAAAGAGTACGGAAATTGTGTCATTCAAATAAAAGAGCTAGAATAGGCATCAATAAACTGCACCACTTTCGAGAATAAAGAGTAAAATACCACTCATGCAAAGCATCAGACCGCAATTGTTTGATTACTTGCGCCAATATTACGTAAAGTGTACCGGGTGCCATGGGCATGTGTTCCTGCTTTGTGCCCCCCCAGTCTTCATCAGGACACGAAGATATAATTGAGCATTCATTTTAATAGTGTTCCAGTCGCTTAAGAACTACTTAAGGACAAGTATGCGGCAAAATGAGCTCTAGAAATGGCTCCAGCATTATAAAGAATCATTGGTAAATGCATTATGTTTCGCCTATTCGATTAATAATAAGCAGTTTTTTGTTGTAAGTTGTAGCTTGCTGAGGAGTTGTACAATATAAGTTAAAGAAAGTTTGTTGAAGTGTTATGACTTGTTTATATACAAAAAGGCAATATATTGGTATAGTGCGGGTAAGTAATAGCAGCAATTTGAAAAATGAAAGGAAAGAGGGAAATATTAGAATTAATTGATGCAACAGCAATATTGTGTTTATGGACGTTCTGACAACTTTTGGGCCTGGTCCAAATTCACTTGCAGCACCATTCAAATCATGCCCGTAGTGCCTCCAAGATAACTGCATTTGTGACTGCCTTTTTAGTAGTAACCTTTAGAAATATTTGGTGTTTAGAGGAGTTATGACAGCTTTTGACCCTGGTGCCACTGCACCTGCTGCTCCATTCAAACCATGACCCTATTGCCTGTAAGGTAACTGCACTTGTGACAGCCTGTTTACTAGTAAAAGTTTGCAAAATTTGGTGTCTAGAGAGGTTCAGAGAGCTTTGGGTCCCGGTGCCACTGCACCTGCTGCACCATTCAAATCATGACCCTGTTATCTGCAAGGTAACTGCACTTGTCACTGCCTATTTAGTAGCAAAATATAGCAACATTAAGGGCCATATGTACGTAGCCTAATACCGGTCGGTAACGGCCGATTTTCGGTAATTATACCGTTACCGACCGGTATTTAGGCTTTTGACATGTAGGGGGCTCATTTCTGTATTCGGTAATTTACCGAATCGGTAAAATTACCGAATCGGTAATTTTACCGATTCGGTAAATACCGAATACAGAAATGAGATGTAGGGGGAGTGTGTGGTGGGTGTGGGGAGTCGTTATTTACCACCAACTGAAAGTTGGTGGTAAATGACGAATGACTCAGTTAATGCATTTTTTAGCCCTTAGATGTGTGCAATGTGGCAGACACACATGCCCTCAGGGCATGTATGTGTGCCACATGTGCACACATGCAGAAATCAGGGGTGCAACAGGGTGTCAATGTGACACCCTGCCACCCTTGATTAAGCTCCCCCCATTACCGATTCGGTATTTACCGATTCGGTAATGGTAACTGGCTTCCCATTGATTCCTATGGGCCTCCTGGCCCATAGGAATCAATGAGATACAGGTTGCCATTACCGAATCGGTAAATACCGACTCTAAAATACCGACACTTACCGATTCGGTATTTTTTTACCTACATTACATTTACCGATTCATAAATACCGAATCGGTAACATTCGGTATTTATGAAGTGGTAAATGTAATTTACCTACATAAGGCCCTAAGTGTTTAGTGGAGTGCCTAGAGCTTTTGGTCCTTGTGCTACTGCACCTGCTGCAGTATTCAAATCATGACCCTGTTGCCTGCTAGATAAATGCACTTATGACTGCCTGTTTAGTTATATAGCAATATTAGGTGTTTAGAGGAGTTCTGACAACTTTTGGGCCCGTTGCCACTGTACCTGCTGCGTCATTCAAATAATGACCTGTTTCCTGCAAGATAATTGCACTTGTGACTGCCTGTGTAGTAGTAAACTATAGCAATATCTGGTGTTTAGTGGAGTTATCTGGAGATATTGCGCTTGTTAGACCTGGCATCATTGGCATGAGTCTCTCCTCCATTTTTTTCTGTTTGCCTCCTCTGTTTACGATGTTTTTGCTGGATTATTGCTTTGGGCACTGTGCCACTGCTGATCAGTGCCACAGTGCAAGTGCTCCCTATGCTAAATTGTTACGTTGATTGGTGTTACCATGATTGGCTTGGTTGACTTACTGTTCAGACCCTAGTCTAGTGCACTGCGCGTGCCAAGGGCGTGTAAGTTAACTGCTGCTGGTGGGCTTGCAGCACTGGTTGTGCCACCCACAGAAGCAGCGTGCAAAATGTGTCTCAGGCCTGCCACCGCGGCGCCTGCGTGCAGTCCCTGACTGCCATGTCGACTTGGTAAGGAAACCTACTTGCCAGTCTCTAAACCTTCACTTTGCCACCTTTCAGACACCTCTATGGTAGGCCCTAGGGCAGGGTGCATTGTTGGTAAAAGGTAGGTCATGCCCTGATGTGTGTGGCATGACCTAATAGTGAATTACAGCCATTTTCGTTTTTCACTATTGAAGGGCTACCTGCCTCCAATAGGCCAGACTGGGCAGACTGATTATTAACTCCATTATAATCTATCTGACTCAGGGAGCATGGTAGCAAGTCGAGTTTAGTATCCCTGAACTCAGAATTTAATAACACACCCTTTAGGATGGATGGTTTTTAAATTCTATGTTTGAAAATAGCACTTTTAGAAAGTGGCTATTTTCTTGTCCAACTATCTACCGGTCTCTGCTGGTTTGGTGTGTGTGTCAGGGGCTGAGTGGCTCCAGAGGTCTGAGTGAGTCAGTGTGGGGTGAATGGGGCGTTTACACGTAGAGTGAGGGAAGAGTAGCCTGCCCTGCCTGACACAATACTGGCCCCGCCTCCTGCTGGGCGACTGATAGCCCTGCTCCTACCAGTGACAATACTGGCTCCGCCTCCTGCTGGGCGGCTGAGGACTCTGCCCTGCCCAGTGAATAGGCCAGGTGCCTCTGCCTGGCAACACCCACAACAAACCTGAGATGGTGGGAATCGCCCTGCTTGGACAAAGGGAACAAAGGGAAAAAGGGGTATAAGAGAAGGACCCCTGAACCAAGAACTCAGATCACTTCTGACAAGGAAACCTGTACCAAGGACAAGAAGCCTGCTGATCTAAGGACTTGCCTCCCCTTTCTGCCAGAGTGCTGTTTTGCTGTGGAGGAACCTGAAAGCTGCTTCTTTATTTTTGCCAAGGAACAAGGAGAGAGGAACTTGGTGTGTACTCTCTGAACACTTGCTAGGAAATCTCCAAGGACTGGAAGAGTGCCAGTCTCCTGCTGAAGTCACAGGGCCAAAGGACTTCACCATTTGCTGAATTGCTGGAAAGTGTTGTTCCAGTACACAAGGGAAAATCTGCAGTCTCGACGCCGCCGACGCCGCCGAATCCAGCTCGACATCGTGAGTAACGGCTCCAGTGTCCCGAGCCTTCGACGCCGGACGCCGGGCCCGATCGACGCCAGCAGCAACGCCAGTGAGCAGTGGGTATCGGCCCCGGCTCCAAGTGATCCCGTCTCGACGCCGGTATCGACGCCAGTGAGGAGTGAGTATCGGCTCTACCTCCAAGCGACCCCGTCCCGACGCCGCTGCTGATCGCATCGACTCGACGCCCTTCTCGACGCCGTGAGCGCTGCTCCGGCCCGACATCCCTCGACGCCGCTGCGAATTGACCCGACTCCGAGGCACGACCTCGACGCCGATCTCGACGCCGTGGATCATCGTTTTCTTCGTTTCTCAAGGTACTGTACTTGTGGGGTCTGTTGCAACTCCAGGCTCGACGTAGCGCTCCTCGCGGTCGACGCCGAACCTTGGGAATCTTGTAGACTCGACGTCGTGTGACTCCTGTGGGGGTTACATTGTTGCCAAAGAACTGTGCTCAGAAGAATACTTTGCTAAAGAACTATTTGCCAAGAAGAAACCTTACTTGAACTATTATTTTTTCTTCCAAAGAGTATTTATTAAGACTGTGGTATATTTTTGTCGTTATTTGGTCTTGTGCTAAGCCTTATATAAAAATACTATTTTTATAATAACTTCTGTGTCGTGTCCATCTGTAGTGTATTCACTTTATTACTGTATGTGGTCATAAATGCTTAACACACTGCCTCTGAGATAAGCCTGTCTGCTCTGCCAAGCTACCAAGGGGGTAGCAGGGGTTCTCTGAGTGTGTAATCCCCTTTCCCTGACTAGAGTTGGTTGGTCCCTATTTGTCAGAAGTGTATACCTCTGCCAACTAGAGACCGCCGGTTCTAACATTGGTGGTCAGCGGTGAGGATTTGAACTTTGCATTTATGACTCATGTGCAGTGATTAGTGTACGCTACATAGTGAAAGCAGACCATAACGCAGCCACAGTCCGTTTGGTAGGATATCCTATTTTTGTTCTCCGCTTTCCTGGAGCTTATTTTCTTAAACACTGCCAGTTTTGACCATGGAGAATGCCGGAGCTGCTACACCTGTGGAGAATGTTGTGGGGGAATTTGATAAGGAGAAGATAGATTCCTACACGCTAAAAGATCTAAAAGGATTTTGCAAGCAGTTTAAAGTTCCTACCACAGGTGTCTCAAAGAAAGAGGGCTTCCTCAAAGCGCTGAAGGCCTGGTTAGAGGCCAGAAATCCCTCTGATCCGGTGGTGGTACCGGAAGAGGAAGAAGAAGAGGAAGAGGAAGAGCCCACAGGTGGGCCAGTGTCATCTCCAGGCAGTAGTGCGTCCTCTAGGAGCCTTTCCCCCGAAGAATTAGAAGACAGGGAGAAGGAGAGGGGGTACAAGTTGGAAATGGCGAAACTTAAATTAGGAGGGCAGTTGGAATTAGAGAATGCAAGAAGCAAGAGAGAAGCTGAAATGGAGAGCAAAAGATTAGATTTTGAGAGAGAGAAATTAGCGTTTGAACGTGAGAAGATGGTGAGGGAGATGGAGCTTAAAACTAAGAGTTTAGAGTTGAATCCCTCTGGTGGCAGCACTCCATCCGTGCCTGCAGAAAGTAGGTTTTATTTTCCTAAGGATGTGATCAAAGATTACAGTAAGAATGAAGATATTAGCCAATGGTTTAAAGCGTATGAGTTAGCATTGTTGGCCCACCGGGTCCCTGAGAAGGATTGGGGAACGGGGTTATGGAGCCGCTTTACAAACGAGGGGAGAGATACCTTGTTGAGCCTTCCTGCTGAGGATAGGATGTCTTATACTCATATGAAAGATGCTTTAATGCTGAGATATGGCTTAACCCCAGAAAAGTACAGACAAACCTTTAGAGAATGTAAGAAGTTGCCTGGTACTACGTGGGTTGAATATGTGTCTTTTTTCTGCAGAACCATGGATGGTTGGATAAAGGGTAGCAAGGTTGATAGTTATGATGCTCTTTATGATTTGTTTGCTTGGGAGCACTTGTCTAATAACTGTTTTCCAGAGCTACGCCAGCACCTTGTTGACAGCAAGCTATCTAACCCTAGAAAACTTGCTGAGGAGGCGGACCACTGGGTCAGTACCAGGGTCCACAAGGGTCCAGTGGGAGACTCAGCCAAAGGTGGGCAGGGTCCCCAGCAGAAGAGTGGGGGGGACAGGGGTAAACAGAGGGAGTTTCAGAAAGGGCCCCAAAGTAGTCCCCAAGGGAACCAAGGGAAGGGTTCCCAGCCTCCCCCTGTAAAGAAGCCAGAGGCCCCGACAGGTAAACCTGTTCACAGGGGCCCCATGACCTGCTATGCCTGTAAGCAGGTGGGACACCGTTATTATGATCCCCAGTGTCCCATGAAGGATTCGAATGCACCGCCGCGTGCACCCCCTCGTCAGGTAGCGAGTGTAGCCCTGGGAGGGGAGGAGATGGGTGCCCCCGGTGGGTGGGGTCCCGCAGAAATGTCCCTGGTCTCTTTAGGAGACGTGGAAATGGTCCCTCCAACCCCTCTGCCTAGTAACACTAAGAAATATAGGCAGTGGGTGACCATTAATGGCCATAGGGTGGAAGCTCTCAGAGACACCGGAGCGAGTGTGACAGCTGTCAAGTGTCACTTGGTGTCCAGAGAGCAGGTGGTCCCTCATGCATTCTACCCCGTTGTAGCTGCTGACAACTCACAGAGTAAGTGTGAGGTAGCTCAAGTTCCTTTTGAGTGGGGGGGGGTCTCAGGTACTCTTCAGGTTGCTGTGAGGCCCGCCATGCCTGTTGATTGTCTCTTGGGCAATGATTTGGAGGACTCCCCTTGGGCTAAGGTGGAGAGAAAAGCGCATCTGGAAATGTTGGGTCTGCCTGAGTGGGTGTGTGCGACCACCCGGTCCATGTCAGTCAGTAAGGGTGTTGATGGGGGCCCGGAGCCTGAAAATATGGCCCAGGTCCCAACCGTGAAGAGAAGAGGCAGGGGGCGCGGGAAACCGTCCCCCATCGTTCCCGCGGTCCGGGAGGGAGCAGACCCTGAGGGGGATGCCCTGGAACCGACAGGAGAACAAGTGGCCGAACTGGGAGACCTGCCCGAGCTGACCCATTGGCAGCAGGATGGTGGTCCCTCCAGGGAGGAATTTTGTGCTGAACAGAAAGTGTGCCCTTCTCTTGTGGGTATGAGGCAGCAGGCCTCAGCCCAAACGACAGGTGATCAGTCAGGATCACATTGGGTCTACTGGGAGAACGACCTCCTGTATAGCGAGCCTAAGGCTGCTGAGCCTGGGTCAGCCCGTGTGCTGGTGGTACCCCAGCGCTTCAGAGCCTTCCTACTGGGGTTGGCTCATGACGTTCCGTTAGCTGGACATCTGGGGCAGGACAAGACCTATGACAGGCTTGTCACCCATTTTTATTGGCCCCAGATGAGAAGGGATTCAGATATCCATTGTAGGACCTGTCAAACTTGCCAGGCAAGTGGGAAAAGTGGGCGGAAGCAGAAGGCTCCCCTCCAACCTTTTCCCGTCGTCAGTACCCCCTTTGAGCGAGTGGGAATTGACATTGTGGGGCCACTGGACCCCAAGACAGCCATGGGCAACAGGTTTATCCTGGTCTTGGTGGACCATGCCACCCGGTACCCGGAAGCCATCCCTCTCCGAACAGTGACGGCCCCCGTGGTGGGACGGGCACTGATGGGGGTTTTCTCCCGCATGGGGTTCCCCCGAGAGGTGGTGTCAGACCGGGGCACCAACTTCATTTCGAATTATATGAAGTCTCTGTGGAAGGAGTGTGGGGTAACCTACAAGTTTACCACTCCTTACCACCCTCAAGGTAATGGGCTGGTTGAGAGATTCAACCGGACCCTAAAAGGCATGATCATGGGTCTTGAAGAACCAATGAGGCGTAAATGGGACGTCCTCTTGCCATGCCTGCTGTTTGCTTACCGTGAGGTGCCACAGAAGTCTCTAGGGTTCAGCCCCTTTGAGCTTTTGTATGGTCACCCGGTAAGAGGACCTTTGAGTCTGGTCAAAGAAGGCTGGGAGCAATCTCCCAGGAAACCTCCCCAGGATGTATATAGTTACATGCTGGCCTTTAGGAACCAGACTCGGCGCTTCAGAGATCTTGCTCAGGCAAATCTGGAGGCCAGCCAGGAAGAGATGAAGCGGTGGTACGATCAGAATGCCACTCTGGTTGAGCTTCAACCTGGTCAGAAAGTTTGGGTCATGGCCCCTGTGGAACCTTGTGCGCTCAAGGACAGGTGGACTGGACCGTTTGAGGTTGTGGAGAAGAAGAGCGATGTCACCTACTTGGTGGACTTGAAATCTCCCAGGAACCCCTTAAGGGTCCTGCATGTCAACCGGTTAAAGCCCCACTTAGAAAGGTCCGAAGTGGGCATGCTCCTTGCCACAGATGCTGGGATGGAGGAGGAGAGTGAGCCTCTTCCTGACCTCCTGTGTGCAAAAGAAAAAGATGGGTCAGTGGATGGTGTTGTCCTCTCTGACACACTGACCCCTGAGCAGCAGCAAGATTGTCGCCATCTGTTGGTACAATTCCCTGATCTGTTCTCCTTAATCCCTGGTGTCACTCAGTGGTGTGTCCATGATGTGGACACCGGGGACAGCACTCCTGTGAGGCACAAGGCCTACAGGGTGACTGACAAGGTCAGAGCATACATCAAGGAGGAGGTCTCCAAGATGTTTGCCTTGGGGGTGGTTGAGTCCTCTAGCAGTCCTTGGGCCAGCCCAGTGGTCTTGGTCCCAAAGGCTGCAGCGCCTGGTGCTTCACCAGAACTTCGGTTCTGTGTGGATTACCGAGGACTCAATTCGGTCACCAAGACTGACGCGCACCCCATCCCCAGAGCTGATGAGCTCATCGATCGGTTGGGGGCTGCCCGGTACCTTAGTACGTTTGATCTAACGTCTGGGTACTGGCAGATCGCCTTGACTGATGGGGCAAAAGAGAGGTCTGCATTCTCCACACCAGATGGGCACTACCAGTTCCGTGTGATGCCCTTTGGGATGAAGAATGCCCCTGCCACATTCCAGAGGTTGGTTAACCAGGTATTGGCCGGGCTGGAAGATTTCAGCGCCGCCTACCTGGACGATATAGCAGTGTTCAGCGCCAGCTGGGAGGAACACTTGCGCCACCTCCGGGAAGTGTTGTTGGCCCTGCGCAGAGCAGGCCTCACAATCAAGGCTAGTAAGTGCCAGATTGGGCAGGGTTCAGTGGTGTACTTGGGGCACCAAGTAGGGAGCGGCAAGGTGGCCCCCCTGCAACCCAAGATAGATACCATCCTGGCTTGGGAACCGCCCAAAACCCAGACTCAGGTGAGAGCCTTCTTGGGTCTCACGGGTTACTACAGGAGGTTTGTCAAGGGGTATGGCAACATTGTGCACCCCTTGACCTCGCTGACTTCCAGGAAGCAGCCGAGACTTGTGATCTGGACTGACGCCTGTCAGAAAGCCTTTGACACCCTGAAAACTGCAATGTGCACAGCACCGGTCCTCCAGGCACCCGACTTTTCAAAAGAATTCATTGTCCAGACGGACGCTTCAGAGCATGGTGTGGGGGCTGTTCTAGCACAGATGAATGAGGAGGGCCGAGACTTACCTGTAGCCTTCATCAGCCGGAGGTTACTTCCCAGGGAACAAAGGTGGAGTGCGATAGAGCGTGAGGCATTTGCTGTGGTCTGGGCGCTGAAGAAGCTAAGACCCTACCTGTTTGGGACTCACTTCCGGGTTCAGACAGACCACAGGCCCCTCAGATGGTTAATGCAGATGAGGGGTGAGAACCCAAAGCTGTTGAGGTGGTCCATTTCCCTACAGGGGATGGACTTTACGGTGGAACACCGCCCTGGTACAGATCACGCCAATGCTGACGGTCTGTCCAGATTTTTCCGCCTTAGTGATGAGGACTCCCTGGGTGAAGGGTAGTTCTCCCCACATTTCAGCTGGAGGGGACACGTGTTAGACCTGGCATCATTGGCATGAGTCTCTCCTCCATTTTTTTCTGTTTGCCTCCTCTGTTTACGATGTTTTTGCTGGATTATTGCTTTGGGCACTGTGCCACTGCTGATCAGTGCCACAGTGCAAGTGCTCCCTATGCTAAATTGTTACGTTGATTGGTGTTACCATGATTGGCTTGGTTGACTTACTGTTCAGACCCTAGTCTAGTGCACTGCGCGTGCCAAGGGCGTGTAAGTTAACTGCTGCTGGTGGGCTTGCAGCACTGGTTGTGCCACCCACAGAAGCAGCGTGCAAAATGTGTCTCAGGCCTGCCACCGCGGCGCCTGCGTGCAGTCCCTGACTGCCATGTCGACTTGGTAAGGAAACCTACTTGCCAGTCTCTAAACCTTCACTTTGCCACCTTTCAGACACCTCTATGGTAGGCCCTAGGGCAGGGTGCATTGTTGGTAAAAGGTAGGTCATGCCCTGATGTGTGTGGCATGACCTAATAGTGAATTACAGCCATTTTCGTTTTTCACTATTGAAGGGCTACCTGCCTCCAATAGGCCAGACTGGGCAGACTGATTATTAACTCCATTATAATCTATCTGACTCAGGGAGCATGGTAGCAAGTCGAGTTTAGTATCCCTGAACTCAGAATTTAATAACACACCCTTTAGGATGGATGGTTTTTAAATTCTATGTTTGAAAATAGCACTTTTAGAAAGTGGCTATTTTCTTGTCCAACTATCTACCGGTCTCTGCTGGTTTGGTGTGTGTGTCAGGGGCTGAGTGGCTCCAGAGGTCTGAGTGAGTCAGTGTGGGGTGAATGGGGCGTTTACACGTAGAGTGAGGGAAGAGTAGCCTGCCCTGCCTGACACAATACTGGCCCCGCCTCCTGCTGGGCGACTGATAGCCCTGCTCCTACCAGTGACAATACTGGCTCCGCCTCCTGCTGGGCGGCTGAGGACTCTGCCCTGCCCAGTGAATAGGCCAGGTGCCTCTGCCTGGCAACACCCACAACAAACCTGAGATGGTGGGAATCGCCCTGCTTGGACAAAGGGAACAAAGGGAAAAAGGGGTATAAGAGAAGGACCCCTGAACCAAGAACTCAGATCACTTCTGACAAGGAAACCTGTACCAAGGACAAGAAGCCTGCTGATCTAAGGACTTGCCTCCCCTTTCTGCCAGAGTGCTGTTTTGCTGTGGAGGAACCTGAAAGCTGCTTCTTTATTTTTGCCAAGGAACAAGGAGAGAGGAACTTGGTGTGTACTCTCTGAACACTTGCTAGGAAATCTCCAAGGACTGGAAGAGTGCCAGTCTCCTGCTGAAGTCACAGGGCCAAAGGACTTCACCATTTGCTGAATTGCTGGAAAGTGTTGTTCCAGTACACAAGGGAAAATCTGCAGTCTCGACGCCGCCGACGCCGCCGAATCCAGCTCGACATCGTGAGTAACGGCTCCAGTGTCCCGAGCCTTCGACGCCGGACGCCGGGCCCGATCGACGCCAGCAGCAACGCCAGTGAGCAGTGGGTATCGGCCCCGGCTCCAAGTGATCCCGTCTCGACGCCGGTATCGACGCCAGTGAGGAGTGAGTATCGGCTCTACCTCCAAGCGACCCCGTCCCGACGCCGCTGCTGATCGCATCGACTCGACGCCCTTCTCGACGCCGTGAGCGCTGCTCCGGCCCGACATCCCTCGACGCCACTGCGAATTGACCCGACTCCGAGGCACGACCTCGACGCCGATCTCGACGCCGTGGATCATCGTTTTCTTCGTTTCTCAAGGTACTGTACTTGTGGGGTCTGTTGCAACTCCAGGCTCGACGTAGCGCTCCTCGCGGTCGACGCCGAACCTTGGGAATCTTGTAGACTCGACGTCGTGTGACTCCTGTGGGGGTTACATTGTTGCCAAAGAACTGTGCTCAGAAGAATACTTTGCTAAAGAACTATTTGCCAAGAAGAAACCTTACTTGAACTATTATTTTTTCTTCCAAAGAGTATTTATTAAGACTGTGGTATATTTTTGTCGTTATTTGGTCTTGTGCTAAGCCTTATATAAAAATACTATTTTTATAATAACTTCTGTGTCGTGTCCATCTGTAGTGTATTCACTTTATTACTGTATGTGGTCATAAATGCTTAACACACTGCCTCTGAGATAAGCCTGTCTGCTCTGCCAAGCTACCAAGGGGGTAGCAGGGGTTCTCTGAGTGTGTAATCCCCTTTCCCTGACTAGAGTTGGTTGGTCCCTATTTGTCAGAAGTGTATACCTCTGCCAACTAGAGACCGCCGGTTCTAACAGCGCTCCTCTAGTTCCTACCTTTCGCTGTGCACATTCGTCTCAGTATTGCAGCCGCTTTAAGCATATATGAACGCTTGATGGTGATACTAAGCTGTATCTTTCAGTGAAGCAGGGTGGTTCTGAGTCTCTGCCAATTGTAGTTTTTCCTGCCTGCATATCTGTTATAATCTCTTGTGATTATATGACTGCAGAAGAGGCCAAGTCCAACTGTTCTGTATAGTTCAGGAAGGATGCCTTGTCTCTTTTTCATCATCGAGTGAGCCACCTGTAGTTCCATTGGTTCTCTTTAGAAGATATTCCACTGTGGTGACATCAGAGGAATTAGTAATAATTCTTCTATTGGATTGTGTGTACATCTGCACACATGGACTACACAACCTTGCAGATATAGACCTGGTTTAGAGAAGAGAGATAATGGTCCATTGGGAAAAACCTGGTAGTTTTACCGTTTGTTCCATCATGGGAGGCTCATCTGACTCTGCTATGGGATCTTGCAATGCTTGGAGCTCACTATGCTAGACATACTACTGGTTCAACCACCCATTCTAGAATAACTGATCTGTGACCATTTCAGATGGAGCTACCTCTGATAAAACTAGTGCTTAATTTGAGCCGGTTGTTGCAGGTGGGATCCACCAACACTCTTTTTTTGGGAACTGCGATTTATTTTCGCTCAACAGACTGATCTGGAGCAAGAGAAAGAAAAACGCAAAAGGTGAGAAGAAGGAGGAAGAGAAAGACAGAAAAAACTGTGACAAATGGAGGAAGCAGGTAAGTGGTGGATTAAAGAGGCATGAGGTGGAATCAAGACCACCTGGGCACCTTAACTCCAAATAGCATTTGCTCTGGGCTCCTGTACACAACTTTGTGATTTGGCTTTCTCCTTGAAATGAAGATAGTGTCCTTAAATGCCTAGATGCACCACCAAATACATGTTATTATGTGCGCACTGACAATGGAATCCCTCTAGTAACCTCCCAAAGTGTCCACTTTCAAGGCAGGCTTGATGGTTTTGGTGGAGATACATCTGCTGCACAAAGAACTCTAAACATGGTCAATTTTTTTGCTGTAAGTCACCCGAGCCGAGGAAGAAAATTCACTGCATTGGCCATGGACTTTCCAACAGCCAATCTTTAAATCATGCCTTGCCGCTTCGGTCCAGACAGCGATTGCATATTCGATGCTCAAAGCATGGCTCTCCAGAATAAAAGAGCGGGCATGAGATCTGGCTGATGCGCAGGATGCAGAGTTGCAGGAGGTGGCATTGTTTTACAGGATGCAACCAGAGGTTCACTGTGATAAAGCAAGAACCCGCTGTGGACACCAGGCTGTTACCTGCAGCTTGACCTGCACTCGAGCTTGGAAAGCCCTCAGAAGCTTGAAGCAAAGAGTGAAGGATGTCCAGAGGACAATTTCCCACCGTGAGAGTGTCCATGCCAGACAGGCCTGGCTGCGGCCTGTGAGTGACAGGCTGGGGGTTGAGAGGTCCCGGCAATCATTACCTAGGCTTCCTAAAACCCATGTCATTCATTAACTGACTTGAAATATGTGTGTTCAGTTATGGGGTAAAGTTAAATCATGGAGTAACTGTGTTTCTCAGTTTGCATTTTAACGTTTCAAAGCAGTCAACTATAGATGATGTGAACGCCACAAAGTCTACCAGATTTTGTGTACATAATTTCGAGCTATAAGAGTGAAAAACAAAATCACGTTGGTCAGCCTGACATATTTAACTATAACTAGCTGTTTTCCTACTTGTGTTGCTTTTTTTAATTTAAAAAAGGATGTCTGAAGCCCTTTCATTTTTATTGTACGGAGGGCACTGAAGGACGCGAACCGTCTGCCGCCTGAATGACAGGAATCAATAGACAATATGGAAGATATGAGTCACCTGAAGGCATTATTAATACACTTCCTGTAGAATTCCTCAATGTGAAAATGTCAGCGCGCCAGTTAATGCGCTGTACTTCTGTGACATCCATCGCAGCCCGCGGGGAACTCGCCAGTGGCAATCACATTGCAGCAAGACCTTTTATTCTGATTATCACCCATTTTCGGAATTTTCAGCCTACTTAGCAAGAAAGTTTGAGCACAAAAGTGGAAAATTGAATAATGTGGCCTTTCAGCGCCCTGGATCCCCAGCGGTGCTCAGCAGCAGTGTACACAATGGATTTCATATACAGGGGATCAAAGTGAGTTGACATTTTGAATTATGGACATTACTTATGCCGGATGACTTAATTACACCACAGAGTATTTATTAGCGAATGCAAAATGCAGGCACGCCTACGCTGAGCTGGAACTCGAGAAAAAAAAACCTTAGAGGAACAATTGAAACCGAAATATAAAGACACTCTAAATATAATCCAGTAATCTTAATAATGTGCATGGCCGTTTAATTATATGATGTCAACGTCAAAGTATATTGGAAATCTGCTTCAGAAATAGAACTAAGTGTGAGTCGTGCCCTGCGAGCACCCACATGCATACATATATATATATATATAAACATGTGTGTTTATATGTTTTATGCATATACACACACACACATATATATATACATAAACACACACACACAAGGAGCATATATATATATCAAAGGTTTAAGATTACTTATAGTTAGGAAACGTAATTAATTATTTCTATACAAAATCAATTTAAAGCACAGAAACCTGACAAATTAAAAAGTTATAGGTATAATTTAAAGTTATAATATGCACTCAAGCAAAACGTAAGTACTATAACTTGCACACTTCCTTACACTGTGTTATCAACTGGCTTGCCAGTCTAAATTAACTATAACTCGGTCCTCTACAATGCATAGTAACCTCATAAATGATGTCATCTGAGATGCCATGCGTGTTGTTATGAATGCTATGATTTAATATCCTACAAGTGTTGTAATATGAAAGGATGATAGTAGTACATGAGGAAGGCTCAAGTTACAATTAATGTATTTGGCTGAGAAATATCTTTTGTCATGAAGCCACCTTTCAACTTTTGGAGAACTGCAGTGGCTGAAGAAGATAATCCTGTGCTGTTGCAAGAGGAGGAAGAAGAAGTGGAGTGGAGGAAGAAATTAAAGGAATCCATCGTATGAGAATTTTTTAAAAGCCACTTAGAGAGAAGATTCTAAATTTTTTACGTGCACTCTATGCAATAAAGTAAAGTGTCCATAGACACTTTAAACAATACTCATTCAGTACCACTCGAATGAGTAAACAACTGCAAGCAATTAATTCCAACAGGTTGGCGCTTGCGGAAAGAAGGCCTCAGAAGGAGATAGAAGAGGCTGAAGCAGGAATATCGGCAGTGGCCACTTCTTTGGTTACTGCAACACCTTTGTCTTCTTCTGATCTATCAGCTCCTCCACCACCACCTGCTGAATCTGTACCTCCAGTAGCACCTTTTAATTCTTATGCTCCATCAGCACCTTAACCAGCACCCAGTGCATCTGTCCCGCCACCTGCTTCCGGTACCACTGTTTAAATACATCTTTTGAGGCAGGATCGGGAAATTATAGAGAAATATGGTGGTATAGCGACATAGTGTCTTCTCTTTTATACTGTCATTGTTGTGGGAGAAACATAACAATCTATTGTAAACTTGTCAAGGTTCACCAGTGTCCTCCCCATCAACCTTTGTTATTTACCCTTTGTTGTCTTGTTTTCTGTTGAGACTAGTTTTTGGCTGGTCTTATTGATCTTATTGAATAACCAGACATTTAAAAAAAAGAAGAAAAAATTGTTATTTTCAGAACTATACAAATATCTTAAAAGATAAAGATATTCTAACAATATTAACACCTATTTTTTCAGGTATCAAAAATACTAAAATGTAATTATTATGGAGCTAGATGGTAAGTGTATGGTAAGTTAAACGTGTGCCTTATGGTCTCTTCATAGTAGATAGCAAGGTAAAAATATTCTACTACTGTGATATCTGATTGTATTTAATAAATATAACACAAAGTCATTCCATCATTGTGACAAAACTAGCATTTATATTACACTATCGCGTCATCATTTAGAGCATTTACAGTTCAAGATGATCATATGGTAGTAGCCAACATGAATTTTTAATTTTTTAAGGACTCTACCAAGTTCTTGGAAAGTATCAGTATTTAGGGCCTCATCACGAGTTTGGCGGTGCATGGACCGCGGCGAGCTCGGCGGTCAGAAAGCTGTATTACGAGTTGGGCAGATTGGCTTTGCGAAGACCCCTGCCGAACCGCTAACACTGGCAGCCAATTCCGACCGCAGCTGCTGCGGAGCGGGCCTTTGAGGTTGTGGGAGGCTCATACCGCCAGTGAAACCGCCTTCCCAATTATGAGTTGCTTTACAGTCGGTGTGACCGTGGCAGTCCAACCAACAGATATGATACAGCAGAAAGTGAGGTATGTAAGGCTGAAACTCACCTGTACTCACCTCTACTCGTCTTCTGCCATCAAGGAGCCCATTGGACACATCCTGCCACTGCTCTATCTGCTCGACCACGTTAAAAACCCAGTCCATCGCGGATGAAATCAGCGGTTGTCATTCAACTGACTAACTGTTGCCATAGACTCCTCTGCAAAACTATGCCCAGCCATGGATCAGGCAAGGGAGTTGGGGACTCAAAGTAATTTGCACATACAGGGATCCTCTCTGGGATTGTTTCATAACAATCATCAAAAATACATCTGTAGTAAGCCCTCCTAGGCCAAAACATTGCAACTGCTGTACACAAATGGACATGTGTTTGCAAATTATATACCATGATAGTGATGTGTGCATTATTTTGTGGTCCACAACAGGAACTACTCAACAATATTACTTGTCTGCCATGTTACTACTGATCTACACTAGTCATGCCACTTGCCATTTGTCAAGTGTTGCTAAATTGAGATTGAAGTGACTACAACTACCATGAGAACTTTCACTCCAACTCTAACCAAGTTGCTAGCTTCCTTTTGCCCCTTCTTACTTTTCTGCCATGTCACTACTGATGTTCACAAGTCATGCAGGTTACCATTACTCAAAAGTGTTGCTGAAGTGAGAATGAAGTGACTACAACAACCATGAGGCCTTGTGATTGTAACCCTGACCAAACTGCTAAACTCCTTTTACCCATTCTCACTTGTCTGCCATGCCAGTACTGAAGTTCACAAGTCATGCAGGTTACCATTACTCAAGTGTTGCTAAAGTGAGATTGAAGTGCCAACTACCATGAGACCTTGTCACTCCAATGCTAACCAAGATGCTACACTTCTTTTGCCCCTTCTCGCTTGTCTGCCATGTCACTCGTGATCTTCAATTGTCATGTAATTTACCATTTGTCAAGTGTTGCTAAAGTAAGATTGAAGTGACTACCACTACCATGAGACCCTGTCACTCCAACTCCAAACAAGATGCTGTAGTGAATGTGACACATGTGACACACTCACATTGCACACTTCCCAGGTCCTGTTTTGATGACAAAGAAACATCTGTATGGATATGTCAGTAAAGTCAAACACACTTTCTCTGCTACAACTCTGTATTGGACTCTCACACATCGCCCACATGAAAAGGTAATGTCAGTCAATAGGATAACATAGGATCAGTTTCAGAACCATTCTAAATGCACAATGGAAACACACTCTGTAAGGATAGCTATGCCTCTATCAGGGGGAACCCAGAAAGGCTGTGGCACTGGGGCAAAGTCATTTTGCACATATTTGACAAACTCCATATGCATTGGACCTGGGAACTGAAGCATATCAGTGACAAACAATAGCATAATCATGTGCCATGCATGTGTAGGCAATGGGTAAGTGCAACTTATGAAAGCAAACACAGCACTAACAGCATGTGGCACACATCTAGATGAAGCAGCTGTAAGGTACACACTGCAAAATGGAAACATGTCCATGCAGAACTCCACAACGGTATGACAAGTTGACACCCTCCATGTGTGGATACACAAAGATCTAACTTTAACACATATCCAACTTACATCATAGGGAGAAGTGCAACCTAAATGATGTTAACAGTGGCCAGGCCAAGTGGAAATACTTACCTCATATCATGTCACCCCACATAGACATCAATCCAACATTCCCCCTTGTCCTGTCTAACTCCAGTTCTGGCTCCAAGGCAAAATCATACTAACTACTTCAACTGAATCAGTAATCAGGGATGGGACAAACACGAGCATACTCACACATCACTAACAATTCAATAACATCAAATAGTTAGAAAAGTAATTGCAGGACCAATGTCTTCAAAACTAGGAGACGTTTTATTCCATGGATGAAAACCAAAAACCAACGGCCAGTCAATTTTATAATTCAAGCCACAGCCAGCAGAAGGCTGTGACACCAAACCTGCCCTTAATGACACTGCCAGGGAGCCTCCTCACAAAGACAAATTCATTGGGCATAGCAGGCACCTCGAAGATATTACTTGAGAAGAGGGGTGGGCAGAGGTTTAGAGAGGTGTGGGTTTGTCCTTTGGAGGGGCTTCTTGGGTTTTGGTGGTTTTGGGGTGGTTTTAGTTTCAGGAAGTTTTTCTTGGTTTTTCTCATTTTTGGGCTGGGTTCAAGGGTGGGGAGGTTGTTTTTCAGGGGTGGAGTGTGTACGAGGGTTTTTGGGACTTTGGGAGGGAGGCAGGTTGCAGATGGGTAAGGGCAAGGGTAAACAAGAGAGATTAACGGGGAAAATAGGTATTCAGTTCCAGGTGGAGTTCGGATTGGGAGGAAGAGGGGGTGGAAGTGTGAGCTAGGTCTGCTGTATGCACGGTGTGTGTTGTTGGTGTCTGTTGTGTGTATAAATGTGAGAGTTTGTGTTTTTTTCGGTTGGAGTGATGTGGATGTACTGGGTGTTGTGAAGGCGTCTGTGGCTGTTGCTGTGATGTCTGTGGGCATAGTTTTGTCTGTGGAGGGGTCAGTGTGTGTTGCTGTGATGTCTGCTGGTTTGGTTGTATGTCTCGAGGGGGCAGTGTGTGTTGCTGCGATGTCTGCTGGAATGTTTGTGTCTGTGGAGGGGTCAGTATGTGTTCGTGTGATATCTGCGGGTATGGTTGTGTCTGTGGAGGGGTCAATGTGTGTTGGTGTGGTGTTTGTGGGTATGGATGTGTCTGTGGAGGTCTCTGTATGTGTTGCTGTGGTGCCTGGGGGTATGCTGGGTGCAGTGGGGGTGGTGAGGGAAATGATTTTCTGCTGTGCGCATGTATGTTTGAGTTTCTTGAATGTCTTGTGTTTGTGTGTGGTGCTTGTGTATGATGTAGTGCGTGCATGCTTAGGTGTGTGTGTGCTTGGGATTGGATTGGGAAGAGGGGATGGGGAAGAGGCAGGAGGGTGAGTGGAAGGTTGGGATGGGTGGAGGGCTGCCGTAAGAGACAAGGCCAGAGCCTGAAAAAGATCTCTGTAGGGCAGACATGGCAGTGTGAATGCCTTTCAGGTAGTCATCCATCTGGGTCAGCTAGGTGCTTTGCCCCTGGGTGGCTTTTATCACTGCAGTCTGATCCATGAAGATGTTCCTTGGAAGGACAATAGCCTCCTCACTCAGGACAGCGGAGCTAACAGGAGCAGGGGCTGAGGTGCCTGGAGTGTAAGAGACTGCTCCTTTCTTGCAGGAGCAGAAATGGCCAACTTGTGTGGGGACAACAGGAAGGGTGGTGATGGAACTAGGGGTGGCAGACAACAATGAAGGTGGAACTGATCCAGTTGGGTCCGCCACCACTCAGTTGTGTCCACCGGAGGATGACTCAGATGATGATGAGTTTTGGCTGATGTCCTCTGGGGCACTCCCCACACCTTCCTGGTCACTGGGTCCCTCTGTGTCTAAAGTCTCAGACCTGGAACTGCAGTGACCAGCTATGTTCCCACCAACGTTGGCCCCTTCTCCTTTACTTGCCCTGGATGTCTCTGAAATGACATGTAACATGGGTTTATAGCAAATGCATTTCCACACCTATCAATCACAAATCAACAGAAAACATTGAAGAAGTCCACAATTCACACCAGCTTCATGGTTCACTCCATAGGCTTCTAAGTTAGCATGAGCACACGCATGCATGCTACATAACCTATAAACAGTTGGTCCACTCATGTCAGAACCCCAAAAAGGCCCAAATGCATAGATGGAGCTGTCTACACTCCTTCCTAGTGTCCATACTTGGATAGTTGATCACCTTGCATACTTTGGCACTTCTGCCATTGCAACAAGATGTAACCAAATAGGTTGGATCCAGGTGTGAGATTTGCACAATGCTCACACAAGATGTAGAATCAAAAACAAATCTAACTATTACTCACAACACATCATGATGTTATGAAGGTCAAGTTGAACACCAATGTCCTATTAGTTACTGTTGTGGCAGACATCATGTCACATGCAAATGCTCATTGCACACTGATGACACTTTGCCCTCCAAATTACACCATTTGACCACTGACTGAAAAGTCATTTGACATTTAGACACATGTAGTTTAGCTATGTATTACATTTAGCTGATAAAGTTACTGGAATACATTGAGGTCCTAACATTTTGAAGATGACCAAACTCAACCCTGGCCATGACCTACACTGACTGAGGTAGACCGCTAACATCATGTAGGCCAGGGCCATCCTACATGGAATGTGATGTAAGTTAACATGACACACAAGACACCATTTTGACCTTCTGAAGGGTAAACTACCTGTGCATGCCTGTCCAGACAACTTTACTGCAAGTCCCATTGCATTGATGCGTTGATGCATATGTTGTTTGTACAGCCATCACAGGACCCCCCTTGTGGCCTTTGAGGCACTGTAGCAGGGATGACAATCAACATACCATTGTATGTGTTGGGTGATAGGGAATATTGTAGCCGAGCATATGATTCACATTTTTAAATCTCTTCAAAAGTAACCCACTATCTACATTGTTCGTGTCTCAGATGTGAAATAGGCCTGTACAGTGGAAGCAACACTATTAGAAAATTGTCAACAGACCTGTGTGAGTAAGGGTACAGTCATTAGTGACACATACACATTGACACTGAGTGTCAATGGAAAAAAGTATCATGTCAGGGAGTCACCTCAGTCAGCATACCTCATATTATCCATATAACAGCTATCAGGGCTACTAGTGGGACAGATAACTATTTCTCGAAAAATCCATGGATCAGCAGGTCTACTGGGACATTACTCTGTGCATTAGTTCTCCTGCCACAGGTACTCTGGCCCAGGCTGGGCCATGGCCCAGACAGCCCACATATCAATGTCAGGCTTTGCTCTATGCAGGCTGGGGCTACTTATCCCACATGAACTTCACATTTCCACCAATTAAGTTTTGACAACTGTTTTACAAAGTCTGATGTGGGCTTAGTGATCAGTGGGATGGTACACTTGTCTAACATCATCTTCAAATGCTTCTAACAGTATACAGACATGGCTCATGGTGTGAAGCCTACACATAACAATGCACATATATCATGATGTGATATGAGAAATCAATGTAGCTACTATGAACTTGAGTCCAGCACAGAGATATGCATGTAACACAACAGACATCACCCTCATCACACATTCCAGTAGTGGCCTTCTCTCCACAAAGTCCAGGACTCCATAATCCATTATATGTGTGCCCTATGTAGTGGCCACACAGTGTATGCAAGCAAAATAATGCTTACACTCTGACACTCAAAGGCAGATTGTAGTCTATGAGAATAGAAAGGAAGCAGTGAAATGGAGTGAAATATGTATTTGAGAAACGTGGGAAAGGACCTCACCAACCAGAGAATCCATCTTCTTTGGAGTGAAGGGACGGGTC
Organism: Triturus cristatus; assembly: GCF_964204655.1. Taxonomy (NCBI): domain Eukaryota; kingdom Metazoa; phylum Chordata; class Amphibia; order Caudata; family Salamandridae; genus Triturus; species Triturus cristatus. The sequence goes on from NC_140585.1 coordinate 674,283,063, forward strand.
CTATCCCCTGTAGTTCATGCCATGATTGCTCCCAGAGGTGGCAAACAGCAGTTAAAATGGAGAAGATATTGATAGCAGCAGTGTCAGGAGGTAAGGGAGATTTATTTCCATCCGCCACGTACATGTATGCCACATACGTGGTCATCAGTGTCGGCGCACACAGCCATTGAGCTGCGACCATCACCATCCCCAACATTAGCCTATGACTGTGACCACCATGCATGTAACCACCCACCGCTCGGTCGACTAACGCTGGTGGCTTATGTTCGACATGTCCTATTAGCGAGGTCAGGCATCTGCCACATTAGCGGTTGGGAAAACTGTACATAAGCAAAATGTGCACAGCGCAATGTACACTGCAGTTGGCGGTAATACATGTTATGCTACACTAACTGTGAAAGTCACCATGAGGATGGCAGGTGAGTGTTTCAATATGTGACAATGATAATGTAAAATGTGTACTGCCTCATGAAGCATTGATGTTTAGACACATGACTTTTGCCTTACTCTTCACATATGTTACTCTGCATGCTGTGGCCAAAATACATTTTGTGTTACTCCTTACATAGGTACCCTGGGAGAGGGTGGAAACGTCAGCCTCCAGTGTACTCCCCATTTCCAGACCTACACACCATGGAAGAACAACATAGCATCCAGAAGTTCTGTTTGAATAGGCAAACAATCCTGGATCTATATCACCAGTTGGAACCTGAGCTCCTACCTCACATCAATAATCTTACATCAATATACCCACTAGTTAAACTCATGTCAGCTTTGCCCTTTTTGCCCACAGGCTCATTTCAATTCACTGTTGCTATTTCTGGTGGAATGTCCCAACCTATATTCAGTCAGGTCTTCACAGAGGTGCTAGCAGCACTTTTGAGGCATTAGGGCAACTACATTCAGTTCCCCAGCCGTGAGGATTTAGCCACATCCCACATGCAATTGGATTTATTGATGGCACACATATTGCCTTAGTACCACCACATGACAGGTAGCAAGTTTACCAGAACAAGATGCACTTCCATTCTATCAATGTGCAAGTTGTCTGCTTACCAGATTTGTACATCTCAAACGTCTGTGCCCGGTTCCCAGGATCTGCCCATGATTCCTTTGTACTGCGTAATACAGTACCATGCCCCAGCTCATGTAACAACTACTACTGGAGAGGGTCTTTCTTGTAGGTAAGAGTGATCTGTCCTAACTTTGTATGGGAAATGTCAGGTAGTATGATCTGACAGATTGTAACTAAATGTTGCCCTTCTGTCTATCTTACTTTCCATCTAGGAGATTGAGTTCCTGAAAGCCAGATTCAAATGTCTAGACTGAACTGGAGGAGGAGTCCTCTACTCACCTGGGAATGTGTGTAAGATACCCATGGCCTGCTGCATAATCCACAGCATTGCCCTGCGACAGAATATACCTTACATCATGCAGGATGCATGCCATGAAGACCCACCGGGTGGTGACCCTGAAATGCCAAACCAAGATGATGGTGGTGGTTTAGAGGAAGGCGCAGACTTGTGCCAGGATCTCATCCAGAACTACTTCTCCTGAGTGCACGTATGGTGTGAGTTGTGATAACTTTGACTATTCTTGCAACTCTTGTAGTGATGTTGCAAAGCATATGTTAATGCTACACACTAGGAATATATGGGTCTGAAAATATCTGGGGAAAGGTGCTTTCATTGTACATTTAGCTTTGTTCAACTGTAAATGTTATTTTGGACTGTGTTCTCTAGAAGTTGGACAATGTGATGTGTGTCATATGTCTGTTTTTTTAGCTGCTCTCTCTGTATTGGTCTGTTTTAGGTAACTTCAACATGTCATCTTCATTTTGACATTTCAGAGTTGTGACATTAGCTGGTATATGATGATGTACAGATGTACGAAATGGACATGGATTGGTTCTGGGAATGTCTGTCAAAGATTTTGCTTGTACAAAGCCCATACAAAGACATCTTGCACAGCAATAGAATGGAAGTTACTTGGCTTCTATTGGACTTATTCTTTGTGGTGCCTTGGTCCTAATGCAATATATCTGCCATCATGCGATCCACCACAATGTTGTGCTGTGCCCAATTCATGCTACCCTGCCTTAACTTTGGCTAATTCCTCATTTTCTGTGAACTGGATGTAGCTGTTAGTGTATCTCCTCATTGTAGGCCAAAGTTCCTGTAGCAAATCACTGGATCTTGTTTGTGACATTCCACCAGATGCAAGCAACACTGGATTTAAATGACCCACTGGTCAGAAACTGTTGGACTGACATGTGTCTGTTTATTTATTTATTTGATGTAGGATTCCTTTTGTGAGGTAGGCAATATGTCTCCAGCTGATGATGCAGACCTAATTTATTGTTGCCTTCTGAGTGGGATATTGTCAGATGTATCCCCTCCTTCCATGTTGTGGAAGTCTGCAAGTGATTATGTGATCACTGACCCACAATAACTAAGTCATCTCTTATTTGCTATAATTTGAACAATGGAATAAAGATGTTCTCAGCCCAGACACTTGTATGTATGTATTATTGTTACATGGTAGTGATCCTGAGTTGAACATTGTTTACATAAAACATATCCATGCTTCCAGACGTCCCTAGTTTTGTCATTGCAAAGTTCACCTGGTAGTACATTCACATTGTTATATGTGAGAATTAAAGCAGTGGATGATGCTTTGTTGAGGTGTGTTTTTAATGAGGTGAACAAGGATAAGATAAAGAAATTAACTTAAAATTCAACAGTCCAAACAAAAAGTGAAGTCTTCAGTCATGGTGGATGAAACCATTGTAGTAGTCCAAACGGTCAGGAGTCCAAAGTCCAACATACTACTCCCATCAGATATGGAAAGTGGGCAGGAATAGTCCAACAAATTTAATATGTAGCACACACAGGAGGACATTAGGGTCGATGTCTCTTACTGGCGGTGGTGGGTGTCTTGCCATCCTGAGGTCCTGGGTTTTTGCATGAACGTCCCCTCCCTCTGACAGAGGGGGAGATGTAGAGCTGCTGAGACAGGGGGGTGTGCAGGCGTGTTGCCCTCTGACAGGCCCTCCCTTCCTGTGGCTGCGGCAGATGTTGATGTGTGGATGTACTTTGACCACAGGAAGGGTAGATGCAGGTGGAAAGGCCCTGTAAAGGGTGGTGTTTCTGTCAAGCAGCACCGCAACAAGGGAGGCCACCTCAGTGTGGATGCCTGCCCTCTTGGTGTGGACATTGGCTACCAAAGTGTGGATGGCAGCAACCTCCCGGTATGTGTCCCCCTGCAGCTTCTTCATTTCCTGGATTTTGGTCAATACCTGGCCAATGACACTTTGGGAGTCCTGGTAGAATCCCAGGACTTAGGTGATGGCGGCCTGGGTGTCCGTGACTTGAGTGGGCTCACTCTGCGGGCCCACAGTTACCCTCCCACGAACCCTACCCCCATGGCCCTGTGCCCTTGGCACATACTGCACTCTCCCACTGGGTCCTGGTTCCTCCATGACTGGGGTGGTGTTAACCACCTGAGAATCCAGGCCTAAGGGAGCACAGGATGGGACTGACTTTGCTAGGTGCACAGGTTGGGGGCAGTAGTTGGCTCTGATGTTGCAGAGGTGGTGGGAATTGTTGTAGTGGGCACAATGAGCCCCCCTGTTGGGGTCTGCCAAGGCCAAGTCTGACCAGATGGACCAGGTCTGTCATCCACGTTCACCTCTTCAGGAGCATTGTCATCACTGAATACTTTGTTCTGGGGTGCGGAGGACCTCTGTGCAGTTTCCAACCTCTCTGTAGGTGCAGTGGTGGATCGACCTGTTGAGAGATAGAGAACATTGCTAATGGTGGAAGTGAGATATCTACATCGGCGTTGTTTGTGTAAAGGTAAATGGTGACCTAGAATGGAACCAAATAGATAGAGATTAGTATTGTCATCTATTTACATAGAGTTGAAGTTAGTTACTAGACATTTGTTGACATTAAATAGATGTAGTAGATTTCATCAGCTCTTTAGAAGTGCAGATATGTAGCATTCTGACTTTTGGGATAGTCATGACATCTCCAAAACTCTGCTACAAAAACAATGTAGTCATTACGTGTGCATTTGTCCATTCCAAGCTCTAGTTGTGTCTAATACAGGCAAACATCCAGCTTCGTTATATATTTAGCATTATTCATCAAGTGAGAAGTGCAGAGTCAAGTGGTCACCTGGCACTGCTAATCAGCTGAGTTTCCTCCATGGATGACATATATTAGGGGTACACCGTTGTTATGGTGTCACTCATGCCATCAATAGTTTGAGTAGATGGGTCCAGGATACCATCAAGCAAGGTATTTAGGCATATATCTGAGTGGACCATTGTCTGTACATTGCACAGTACATGATTAGTGTATATCAGTTGTAACATGGTAGACACGCGAGAAGGGGCAATCGGAGTGTAGCATCTTGGTTAGAGTTCCAGTAACAGGGCCTCATGGTAGTTGTTGTCAGTTCAATGTCAGTTTAACAACACTTGACAAATGATAAGCTGCATAACTAGTGAAGCTCAGTAGTGCCATGGCAGATAAGTGAAAAGGGGCAAAAACAGCCTATCATCTTGGTTAGAAGGGGAGTGACAAGGCCTCATGTAAGTAGTGTTAGCTTTTTATTTCTACTTAGCAACACTTGACAAATGATAAGTGAACATCAATTGTGGCACAGCAGACAAGTGAGAAGGGGAAAAAGGACTCTAGCATCTTGGTTAGAGTTCCAGTCACAAGGCCTCACGGTAGTTGAAGCACTTCAATCTCACTTTACCAACACTTGACAAACGGTTAGTGTACCATAGCTGTTGGCAACATGCAGTTGGGATGGCTCATACATTTACATTTAAAGACATATCATGGGTCCTGCATTGATATTTTGATGGTAATGCATTTACAGACAGCATTGCAAAATGTCGCATGTCATGGAGTTGGATACATGTGCTCTTATGTGCAACAATACACGTTGCCACAGACAAACCAACATCTCTCATGCTTTGACTATTGCATGTTAGGAAAGTGGGAAGAGGACACAATAGCATAAGCAGAGTTGAGAGCAACCAGGCATTGTGATATTGTGGCAGTTATTGAAGTGTAACGTACCTGAGTTCACTCCACCCTCTATTCCTGTCAAGCCATCAGTATGCCGGATGGCCAAGACCTTCTCCTTGCAGGATAAGAGTTTTAATGGTACGCTGGGAGGGCCGCCACCAGTCCTCTGAATCTCTAGGTGGTGGCTGTTGTACTTGGTACGTACCCTCAGCCTGAGGTCGTTCCACCTCTTCCTAATGTCGCCCTGTATGTGCAGGGTGGTACCAACAGCATTCACTCTGTTGACTATCCTGTCCCACATTTCTGTTTTCCTACTGAGAGGAGTCTGCTGGACTTGGACTCCAAAAATGTGTGGCTCTACTCTAATGATTTAATCCACCATGACTGTCAACTCTTGGTCAGTGAAGCTTAGATTTTTGGTAGAGGTAAAAAGGATTTAAAACATAGATTACAGGTGGTGAAGAGTGCTAAATGGGAAGATGAAAAAAGGGATGCCTTATCTAAAAATACAGAAAACACTGGTGCCTGTCTTGCCATTCTGCAGTTTGGAAGCAAAGGATGCTGGTCAGGGATGGGGGAGATGCAGTGTAGTGTGATTTACATGTGTGTCCACTTGCCAAAGCACATCAGGTGTGTAGTTTTTAAATCCAACCAATAGCCACCGTTGAGTTGTTTTTTTTACACGTATCACGGTAGTCAATTGCCATTGGGAAACCGTCATTTGTTGACCACTGCTGGGAGACTGCAAGTACGACTGTGAAGTCGTAATATGCTTAGCAACCGGATGATGGTCCTGGCGGTATCGGTAGATGCACCTCCGACATTACAGACTGCCGCGGTCGGCGTTTCAGACAGCACAACTCGTAATATGGCAGTTGCTAGATTGGATGGTTGGGCCACCAAACTCGTAATCAGGCCCTTAATTTTAAATATTCTAGTTTCTTATCATGCTCCACAGGCATTAAGAGTAGACGATATAAGGTAATTCCTTTGATGTTATGTGCTGCGAAGCCAGTAGTATCATTAACTACACAAGATAAATTTGAGCTAGGAACTTTATGCACATGAGCAGTAATTACCTTACTAGCAATGATTTTCCCTGTGCCTACTTGTCCATTTACATATTGTAATGTAGGTTCATAAGTAGCATATTCACATATTTCATTTTCATGTTGAAGTCCATGAGTTTCAGATCCTTTTATGTATTTTTAAATTCCTTGTTGTTCCCTATTTAATTGACAGACTAAGTTATCCAAATTGTGTGTGTTCTTTTTCACTTGATCCATTGACTTTAGAACTTTGTCCAAGACAACCACCATTGAAAGGGACCTAAAATTTCTTCTTCTTTGTGCCAAGGTTTAACTAGTTGAAGAAGTCCTAAAGAGTACAATCCTTTTTGGTTTGTGCTGTGTCACAACTTAGTTAATGATGATTAATAAGAGTAGGTTCATTATGATATATTAAACAACCACTGATACCTTCTACTAGAAATTTGCCAGTATTGATATCTTCTGTTACATTGTTTCTGTATTTGAAGAACAAAGTAACTTTGTAGAAACATAGTTTTTCAAATAATGTACTTCTCTTCGGGTAGTATGTGTCCAACATATGTTTTTCAAAATATCTTTGTTTGTGGGCTCAAAATGTGAAAGGTATTTCATTTCTGGTAGGCTTTGCAGAAATCTTTACTGTGATGATGACAATACTTCTTAATTGTATTTATTATCTAGATTTCTATTAATTTCCAGTGTCGTGTGACCACACAAGTATGTATCAAGTACCTTTCTAATACTTGTTAAATGCCATTGCTGCAAACTAGCCAATTTTCTTACCTCATTTTGATTTTTGGTGGTATTGTGCTACATTAACAGTCCAAATTGTATTTAAGCCAGTAGTTGACCTGTCAAAATTAAGGAGTTTGTTTGATGTAGTCTCTTAATGGCCAATCATCTACTATTTTATGTATTGTTTGTCTGCCTCTGTGTTCCATATTCCTGTATTTCAGTTCATGTGCAAGGTGGTTAGGGCTCGGTTTGTACGGCACAGTTTCATTTTTGGGGTCAGACAACATGATAAGAAAGTGTTGAAAATGGTTTAGGTTTGAAAGGAGTTAAACTAACAGATTGGTGAAAGAGGATTGGAATGGAATCAGTTACTCCCTCTACCTTTCTCTCTTAGTAAATGTGACCATCCCCACTTGTTGGTTATCTACTGTGGTGGTAATGATATAGGACACTTAACTGGAGTTAGATTGGAAATTGAGAAGGAGACATTTTCCATTTTAATGTCTATGTTTCTGAACACACATTTTGGAAAGATGTACAAAAGTGTCAGTCAACGCAGGGTAGCAGCCAAAAATGCTGAGCTGCATGACAGTGAGGGAGCAGGACAGCGCCATATCTGAAGAGATATGGCACTCTCCTCCTCTCTCCCCAGTGCCTGCGCAGAATTTTGCTGCCGAGCACCATGCACACACCCTTGCGCCATAATACAAGGATGTGTGTATGAGTGTAGAATAGGATTTGTACCTGTAGAGTTCACTTGCAGTACAAAATACTATGCCTAGACAACTTTAAAACTTGTTTTACTTTTTATGTGTGCTGTACAGCGCAGCACCCATGCAAAGTCAGAAAAGAAAGGAGAAATTGAAACATTTCCTCTTTTAATGTCTGCTTTCAAGTGGTATTAATCCCTTCCTACTTTTGTTACTAGATAGAGTTTTTCATCAAAAAGCATGGGTGGTTGCATCGGAACACTGATGTATCACTTATGTAATGCCCCCTTGACGGTAAATAATGCAAAGCAATACTTTGTGCTGCTTTGCGTTACTTTTAGGCAATTTTCCAGGTTTGCACTGGAATGTAAATAACAAAAAAAAATGTGCTGGTTTGACACACAGTGCAAAATGTTTGGAAATCTGGCTCTTTGTGTTCTTAAATATTTGTCAGAGACAAAGATGAAAGTGGTCTACTGGAAATGCTGCTATGTTTGAAAAGACTTAAAGACATGTGAACAAGGCAGTGTTAGCATTCCTTCATGATCATAAAATGTCTCCCATTTTGTTTCCAAATATAGAATGTGGCAATGCAGCACTGTATCATCTTGATAGTGTATACATTTCTACCTATTTTCTACCTATGGAAAACATCTTTTCATTTCAAACCTAGAAACTTTCTTGATAAACATATACAAAAGTGTTTATTAAAAAAATAAACAAAGGGACTTGTAGGAGCCACCCTGGATTCTGTTTCTCCATGTATATATATATATATATATTACCTACTGGCGGTCGCCAGTAGGTAGTTATAGTTAGGACCACGTTTCCATAGGAAAACCTCAACATTCTATTTTGAATAACTTTGGCGCCGGTCGACGAATCCTCGCGAATTTCTCAAAATAGGTGGGGCGCTACGCTCCGCTCCTACCCTGAAAGTCTCGGGGGGATCCGTCAAGCGGGGGCTGAGATAAAAGGGGGGTCCCAAAACGCGTTTTTCCCATGCATTTTTCCATAGGACCTTTAGAACGAGCTACAGCCCGAACGGCTGAACAGAATTACTCAAAATTTGGCAGAGAGGTAGTCCCTAGGTCAAGGAAGTGCCTTTTGTAGGTTTGGTGTAAATCTGTTCAGTAGATTCTGAGAAAATAGCCTTTAAATCAATATATATATCTGAGCCAGCTTACGGTACGCTTACCGTACGCTTACGGTAAGCGTACGGTGGCGTGCGCGAGCGCGATTCTGATTGGCTCTTAGATCTTAGTAAACATTCGAATCGGCCGAAACCAGGAAGCGGCGGCCGCCATTTTGTGTATTTCACTCTGAAAAAAAAGAGTGAAAACAAGGAAAGGGGGCAATGAGGAGAGTTACAGACCCCCTAACAATTGTAAGGGGGACAAAGATGGACAGAAAAGTACAAAAAAAATATTTATTGATTTTAAAAAAAATCACGGGGTACGCGTACGGTAAGCTTACGGTAAGCGTACGGTAAAAAAAATAAAAAAAAATAAATGAAAAGCAGATTTAAGAGTTTAGAAATTAGGGAGCTCTAAAAAGAGCTGTTGTGTTTATGGAGTCATTTTTTTAGTGGTACCTACAAGTAAGTACCGATGCAGAGTCTAAGGTTCAAGAGGAAGACTCTGTTCCCTTCATCATTGAAGTGCACACCATCTCCTCTATAAATGTCTTGCATGTCGTAACGCAAGTTGTTGTGGTAAATGGCACCCATACCATAGTCACGGAGGAAAGCAGAAACAGATTTGTTGACGTGCTTTCTTGCTTTGTCAATCTGTGGACAGAAATGATTGGACCAGTTCCATTTTTGCCTTTGGCATATGTTGGAAAACACAAAGGCAGTTTTAGGGAAAAGTGAAAACAGTTGTGCAAAGGTGTCCTTCATAAGCATTTCCAGACCTACCCCAGTCAAAGTGCCTAGGTCATTGCCACCACAGTGCACTATTATGAGGTCAGGGTGTTGGATTTGCATGAAGGATTTCACCAATGGCATCAATTGGTGCCACTTTAACCCTCTCTGACCAATCCATTTAATGTCTACATTTGGCAAAGCAAGGTCTCTCACCATATCTGTTTTCTCTGCAAACTTTTCACTCCAGAAGACATAGCTGTGCCCTACAATCCACACTGTGAACATCTTCAAAGGAGATCTGGATGCACTCAGGAGGTGTCTTTCAGTAGAATGGCAATATGAAAAGAAAGACAGTTTGGAAATGGAGGCATACATATTTTTTTCAAAACAAAAAGAACTGATTGGCTGTTTCATACCATTCTAGAATAAAAACTAGGCTGTATGTGTAAATTAATAGAAGCATGTTTTGTATTGGTACAAAAAAATGTGTAACCAAAGAACAGTACTATGGATTTGCTGCTAGGTTTGAAAAGTCAAGCACTCTTGCTCTGTGGAATTGAAACATTGTGTGTCGAACTTCTGACCTAACTGCACACAGCAGTGTTCCATGAGCTGTTGCTATGGTAGCAGGCAGAAGTCAAGTTGGGGGAAGGGTACTAGGCAGAAGTCAAGGTGGGGGAAGGGTACTTTTGGAAAAGGGTTCGTTTTCAACCAATAGAAATGTGTGATTACATGTGAAAAAAAGGGGGAAGCACTGAGATTTGAAACTTACATGTATATGTGTGGAAAAATAGAGGGAAAGTTTGCCATTATCTGGTTCTGCTGAGAGGAGAGAGGTGAACACAACAGAGATCCTGGCTCTGATAATCTGCTGTTTGAGTGTCACATTTCTTTCACAACTAACTAATTTTAAAGGTGAGTTTACAGTTTGAGAGGGTATGTATGTGGTAACTTAAGAAATGAATAATAGAAATGGGAATTGTTTTTGTTGTAGTTACACATGGTGGTTTCATAATGTGTCAGTGTGTAAAAGTGATTTACACTTGCCCCTGAAAAAAAAAGAGCAGTAAGTTATGTTATGTTATGTTATGTTACATACATTTGTAATGCGCACTGCTGCCCCAGCAAAGGGGCGTCCAGGCGCACGGCAGGTAAAAATGCAACACCACAGAAAACACAACAGAACAGAGGAAAGAAAATTTTATTAAAACAGAAAGGTTTTTAGGGCTTTACGGAAAACTAAAAGATCATCTAGTAGGCGCAACTCTGGGGGAAGGGAGTTCCAGAGCTCAGCTGCTCTGACCCGGAAAGAGCGGCCGCCAACCCGACACAGCCTGTATCTGGGGATCACAGTAAGTGCCTGACCCAAGGATCTCAGGGGCCGAGTGGGCACATACCAGGACAGAAGATCTGCAAGAATAGATGGGCCTACCCCCCTCAAAATCTTGAACGCCATACACAGCACTTTAAACTGGATTCTGGCCCGAAGTGTGCTTTCAAATTGGCAAAGAAATTTCGTTTTGGGACTAATGTGAAAATATGACTCTGTGTGCATAGAAGAATTATAGGCAGAGATTTATTGCGTCTTGCTCTGGTGATTTCACAGTTGCATTAGATGGAAAGGGGGAGCGAATTTTTTGGGGAATAAGCAGAGGGTTAGCACACACCCATGTCCTTGCCGTGTATAGTCATGCACAGTATTTACAAGCCAGTGGGGTTTTCAGGTTTAAGTCTGTAATGCAAATACATTCAGCATCACTAAGGCTGGTTGCCCTTGGTGGAGTGTAGGCAGTCACAGAGAATGCACATGGTGGTGGTCTGAAAAAAAAACAGTTTGTACACGTGCAATTAAATAAATCAAAAATAGTGGTTTCATAATGTGTCAGTCTGTAAAAGTGATTTCCAATTGTTAAAAGAGGCAAAAATATTTTTTGGAAAAAAATGTAAATATGTGTACTGTATTATAAATTGTTATAAAAATATTAATACTTTTTTCTTTTTTTTCAGATCGATATAGAAAATTTTCGAAAACTACAACCATTTTAAAAACTATTTTTTAAAAAAACAAATGAATAAATATTTTTTTGAGTGAGTATGGTAAGTCAATGTAATGTGATAAATGATTTTTAGTGTTTTTTTTAAAAAAAATAAAAAAGGTACGCTTACCGTACGCGTACGGTAAAAAAAAAAAAAAAAGTTTTTAAAAACATATGTAAAAAAAAGATGAAAGATAAGGTTGGCTCTTAAAAGAGCTGTTGTGTTCATGCAGGGACAGAGGAATGAAAGATTGGGAATATTAGACGGTACGACAAGTGTGCTGATCTATTTTATTGTTCACTAGGGAAATACTGGTCTCCCTATAAGTAATTAGATCGTGACAAGTGGCGCACCGTACTTCAACCCTCGCAAACCGAGGGTTAATTTCCAGAGGGCCAGCAAAAGGAGATTCTCCCCCCACAGATGAAGGGCTCACCTGACCTGCAGAAGAAGGAGTCTGCCCTGCAGATGATGGTCCAGGCTGAGCTGCTGTGGATGTACTGGCTCGTCTTTCTGAAGAGTTACCTCCAAAAAGATGACCATGTGTCCTTTTGTGTACATCCTTGAGGTGTCTGATCATGGTGTGATTCCCAAAGGAATACTTCCTGTCAGGATTACCTCTAGAAAGTACACGCTGACACAGCCTGCAAGTAACTAAGGGTGCATTCACCTTTTGCTGGCCTTCTGGAAAAGTAAAATAATCCCAAACATAAGAAGGCTTTACTTTCCTCGCTCTCTGCCTCAAGACAGTGCTGCTGGTGCTAGCCTCACTCTCAGAAGGGCTCTGCTGTTCTGCCATCGTATCCCAAAGACAAACCAGCTCCTTCTTCCAAGGGATCACAAGCAGAAATGAGGGGAATGGGTGTGGTGTAGGAGAGTTCTAGAACTGAAAGTAGTTTCCACCAATCAAAAGTTGTGTTTCATGATCACATGACCTACCGTACGCTTACGGTACGCTTACGGAGCGCTTACGGCAAAAAGTACGCGTGCGCGTAAAAAAGACACGCGCATGCGCATAACAGTCATTTCCCGGCACTTCCGCGTAACGTGCGCGTGTTGCGTAAGCGCGCACGCGTCCCACGCGCAGTACGCGCGGCTACGCAAAGTACGTAACTATGCGCAAGCAGCGTAGATAGATTACGGACGTTGCGTAAACCGTACGCTTACCGTGAGCTTACGGTACGCGTACTATAAAAAAAAAAAAAAAAAAAATCTGGAAATAAATTTTACATGTTTATTTTAAAAAATATATATAAAAAAAATATTTAAGGATTTTAAAAATTTAAGCATAGTCTTTATAAAAGATAAGAAAAGTAAATTAAAAATATGTTTGAAAAAAATGAAGAATAAAAAAAAAAAATAGCATTTAAAAAACCTTGCAAATTCACTGAAAAAACCATGGGTTTCACACACGTTATAGTTAGGAATTAGCATTTAAAAAACCTTGCAAATTCACTGAAAAAACCATGGGTTTCACACACGTTATAGTTAGGAATTAGCATTTAAAAAACCTTAGAAATTCACTGAAAAAACCATAGGTTTCACACACGTTATAGTTAGGAATTAGCATTTAAAAAACCTTAGAAATTCAGTGAAAAAACCATAGGTTTCACACATGTTATAGTTAGCTGGACATTTTACTCGTAAAAAACCAATGAAATTGCCCCGTTATAGTTAGTTCAGCTAACTATAACTCGCGCGCCCGCAATGCACTGCTGATGACGTCACATATTACATCACTCATGACATGGTCAGTGACATCACTCATGACATCACTGATGACATCTCAAATGACATCACTGATGACCTCACTGATGACATCATCCTTGTGATAGAGTGGCAGACCTCCTCTCACCTTAATATAAGCTTTGATACACACATTCAAAAATAGAGACAAAAAATTTCAAAACAATGGACATACCAATACCAGTTACAACAACCTCTTCAGTAATTCTAAGATCCACATACACATCCACTCATTCACCAACAGTCCAATACAGTCACTCATACATGTACTCACTCATCATATGTACTCATACATCTATACATCCTGTTACACAATGCCACTCATCCATAGAGTTACTCACACACATAGTCACTCATGCTAATAAAGAATAAAATATACATTTACTTGCATATACAGTAATACACACACCACCATACTTACTTCTACGGAAACTTACACATACTTAGTCTTTTAAACAATCACTTATAGAAACACATACTTATTCATACAGGAACTCTTTCAATCTCTCCCTCTCACATATAGTCACATATATACACCAATAGTCACATATACTAGTTTAAAACATATGTAGTTACTCCTGAAGACACTATTGAGACAGTCATTCACTCACTAACACACCCATACACACACTCATCCACCCATACAGTCCTGCACACATGCTGTCTTCAACACATACAAACAGTGAGTCACTCATTCATGCATCTATGCACTACGTAATACCCCCCACCGTACCATACAGACACTCAGACTGATACTCAAAAAAACAACTAATAACCTATATAGACACCCATGTAGCTACTCACCAACCCATGCAGCCACTTATACACAAAGTGAGAGATACACTTAATCAGTCAGTTACACAATCAATTTTTCAAAAACAAATCATCCATTTAGACACTTATATACCCATTTATTCTTCCATTGACCTTGAGATATACATATATAAAACATATTTAATTTTCAGAAAAACACACATTCACTGGATGATGTCATCAGTGAGGTCATCAGTGATGTCATTTGAGATGTCATCAGTGATGTCATGAGTGATGTCACTGACCATGTCATGAGTGATGTAATATGTGACGTCATCAGCAGTGCATTGCGGGCGCGCGAGTTATAGTTAGCTGAACTAACTATAACGGGGCAATTTCATTGGTTTTTTACGAGTAAAATGTCCAGCTAACTATAACATGTGTGAAACCTATGGTTTTTTCACTGAATTTCTAAGGTTTTTTAAATGCTAATTCCTAACTATAACGTGTGTGAAACCTATGGTTTTTTCAGTGAATTTCTAAGGTTTTTTAAATGCTAATTCCTAACTATAACGTGTGTGAAACCCATGGTTTTTTCAGTGAATATATATATATATATATATATATATATATATATATATATATATATATATATATATTATCTACTGGCGGTTGCCAGTAGATAGTTATAGTTAGGACCCTGTTTCCATAGGAAATCCGCAACATTCTATTTGGAATAACTTTGGCGCCGGTCGATGAATCCTCGCGAAATTTTCAAAATAGGTGGGGCGCTACGCTCCGCTCCTACCCTGAAAGTCACGGGGGGATTCGTCAAGCGGGGGCTGAGAAAAAAGGGGGGTCCCAAAACGCGTTTTTCCCATGCATTTTTCCATAGGACCTTTAGACACAGCTACAGCCCGAACGGCTGAACAGAGTTACTTGAAATTTGGCAGAGAGGTAGTCCTCAGGTCAAGGAAGTGCCTTTTGTAGGTCTGGTGTAAATCTGTTCAGTAGTTCCTGAGAAAATAGCATTTAAATCAATATATATATGTGGGCGGAGCCTAACCACACATCTCATCCTGAGATCTGATTGGCTGTCAGCACTTCATCCAAGAAGTGTTGGCAGCCATCTTGGGACCAATATACATGATAGCACCTCATTAAAAAGCATTGCAGTTAATAGAAGATTTTAAGACTTTAGTTACATTATAAATCATTTGTTGATGGTACCATACTCATTTTAGGAATTGTGGTATGTTCTAAGGTGATTTCACCATGTGAAAAAGCCTTCTGCTGGGATATCATGATTGAGAGAAAAATATTTTCTCATGCTTTTACCACAGAGGTTTGGAAGGTGATCTATAAGCTAAACTGAGAGCTTATTTTCTGTAAATTCACATTATCTTTCTCAGTCATGTGAGAATGAAGTCTGACATTCTCAGTAAAACATGTACATCCAACAAGGGCAGAGACTGTCAGTTGATTCCTTTGTGTTCTACTGCAGCTTTCCAGAGTGTTCCAAAGAACTACTAGAGCGCTAACCGTCCTACTTATGATAAATGTATGGCACACCTGAAGCCATCTTGCTTGGATTAAAGTGGTAACTCTTAAAACATTTAATTTAAAAAGGAACAAAATGAGGTGGTTCATTTTTCCATAAAAAGTATGATTAGTGCTGCATAAAGAAAAATTAGGGCACATTTTGAGTGACTTCTCAAATCCTGGCATGCAGACTGAAACATGCACTTTCAATACCAGCAGCAGTTTTCCCTGGTGAGCAGTAGCTTTACTACAGTGATCTAATGAGCAAAAAGAGTGCTAACATTCTGATTTTATGGCAAATGTGTGACACATTTGAATGCCTTCTTAATGGAATCAAAGTAAAAAACTGAAAGTATTTCCTACTGAGGAGACTGCAGTAAATGAGGAAATTAGGAAACTTCATAACAAATAAGTCTCCCAAGATGGCCACCAGAGACAAAAGAGCCCAAATGTAGCCCAAATATCACCCAGATGTAGCCCAAGTATAGCCCAATGACAGAATGTCCAAGAATGTTCTTAAAAACAACTAGAGCACTTACTGTCTTCATTATGACAAAAGTATGGCACACCTGAAGCCATCTTGATTGGAATAAACTGGTAACACTTAAAACATTTAATTTAAAAAGGAACACAATGAGGGGGTTCATTTTGCCATAGAAATTATGATTAATGCTGAAGAAAGAAAATGAGGGCACATTTTGAGTGACTTCTCAAATCCTCTTCTATTTCATTAAAAAATTCTGACATGCAGACTGAAACATGCACTTTTAATACCAGGAGCAGACTTCCATGGTGAGCAGTAGTTTTACTACAGTGATCTAATGAGCAACTAGAGTGCTAACATTCAGAATTCATGGCAAATGTGTGACATATCTGAATACCTTCATGATGGAATCAAAGTAAAAAACTGAAAGCATTTCCGACTGAGGAGACTGCAGTACATGAGGAAATTAGGAAACTTCATAACAAATAAATCTCCCAAGATGGCCACCGGAGACAAAAGAGCCCAAATGTAGCCCAAAATCACCCAGATATAGCCCAAATATAGCCCAATGACAGAAGTGTGCAAAACACTTATTATTTTGTGTTTTTGCAGTGTTATATAGTGCAGACTTGTCAGGTATTGGAGTGCTTTACATGAGCATTGGTTACATCACACAAGAACAAATTCATTTTGGTTGTAGACATGGGGAGATTAAGTGATTTGACCAGAATCACAGAATGTCGAGCTGAAGCAGAAACTTCAACCTGGTTCCCCAGTTGCAAAGTCTGCAGTTCTGGAAGTAACACCACATCCTCTCCCCTAAGTGCAACATTTAATCAAGTTGTCAACTAGATAAAAAAACATAAAGATAACAAATAATTTAAAAGTGCTTTGTCGCTATTTGAAAACTCAGAAAATATGTCCTTATTTTAGTCTTTTAGAGCACTAACCATAATTTTGATGCCAATAAGACCCTCTCATATATGTAATTTCTAAAGGAATGCTCTAGGTATTACAGTTTTGATTACATCAAGATGATGTCAGGCGCTCCACACTTTTGTAATAAATATAGAATGTTAGCAATCTAGTTGTTCATTAGGATACTGTTGAGAGGCAGAGGCCAGGGGCACGGACTCTGAAAATTGAAGGCAGGTAGGAGGGTGCAAAGGCAACAATTTAACCACACTGAGCAGGCAGGAAGGGCCGTGGAAGCACAACAGACTATGGAGGGCAGTGGAAAGGGGGGCAGGGGCAACAAACCAACAATACAGGACTTGCAAGAGAGGCTGTTGGAGGGAAGATCTATTACGGGTCAAGGAAGCTAGGGGCGGTCCCCAGAGCCCCGGGAGCCACCACAGAACTGAGCAGGAGAGTGAGTCAGGGACAAAAGGGGCACCTTAATTTGAGCCGGGGTGCCTAGGAACGCTTGCTCCAAAAATGAAGAAAACAGACATATGAGACATGGAATTGGAGGCAGAATACAATGGCAGTTTAATGAGAAGATGCAACTTCAAAGAAACCACAGAATAGAGACCTAAAGTACAAAATACAGAATCCAGATAATCATACAGCTGTCATGATATTCTCTGTATCTCAATTAATGGACTGACAGAGAGAGAGAGAAAACACATCTATAAATGCATCATGAGAAACAAGTTACACCAAGGAAAATGTTACCTAGGGACACTCACATTTACTCTTAGAGCAAGCATTCCTGCAATTACAATACAACATCTTTTAAATGCAAAAGTAAAGAGAACAATGGTTAAACATAACATGACATTTCATATAGGTAAAATAGAATAAGATACTTCAAGCAAAGCCGAGCAAGACATTTTAAGCAAAGGAAGACAAGAGCTCCCAGTTCTTGGGGAAAACCTGCACAGCCTGTTAACCTACATACAGACGGCGAGGTTGTCCGTCGATATCTGTGGGTGCTCCCTTTTTATATCATTTTGTGGGCTCCTTTGCACGCTACATCTACCTACGTATGCTACCCAAAAGCTTCGTCTGCAGATTTTACCAGACATTTCGTCATTTACCCACTTAATGCTGACAATGGACTGGGTGAAAAGGTCAGTCTCTCAGGCCAATCGCTTATCGTAAGTTCCATAGAGCAAGCAGAAAATAATGGGTATTGTACAGGAATTCAATATATTCATGTATAAAATCTCCTCAGTTCTCCTAACTTGACGCTCTGCGGTTGCCACTTCCTTAAAAGCGGGAAACCTGCCCAGGAAGCAAGTACCAGTCCAGGATGCAGCCTACTGTATGTCGACAGCTTCAGGGGGATGTTGAACTTTGATACCGAGCACGGAGCACTCGGGTAGGGTGGGGGCTACTAGTTTGGTGCAGAAGGCCTCGCAGACCTGCCTTCAGACTGCTATACACTAAAATTGCAGAGCTATGGTCAATTTAACAAAGAGGCCTACATATTGAACAGAAGGGCCTACACAGGGGTTTTATGCTGGCTGAGTGGTAAGGATGTCTCAGGATAATTATATAGCAACACAGGACCCGCTGGTCAATTTAATACGGCCTACAAATGCGGCTGGCAGGGCAAGGACAAGGGTCTCATACTTCAGGTGTGGACAGAACGGGCCAGGGGCCCCCTGTGATACAAAATCTACCCTCCTTCAAGGCTGTGGCAATGTAATAGACCATTGTGGGCAGAAAGAAGAGGCAATGGTAGTACAACCATACATGCCAACAGACCCGATTCAGCCAGGAAACGTCCAATGTTTTTAAGCTCAAATGGGCTTTATTTGATCTGTCTCCTGTCTACAATATCCTCTTTTTCAATGTAACTCAAAGGGGAAAATCAATACCCCAGTTTTTTTTCAAAATCTCCCTCTTACCAAGTTCAAAATGTTCGCAAGTATGGTACATTGGATCATGGAAGGAAATGGGATAGGGACATGGACTTGGATAACAGAGGACAGGAGAGACATGGAGAGGTGCACCAAACTGACCCTGCAGGGCAGGCATCAGGGTTTGCAGCAGCACAATACACCACACAGGGCATGCAGGACGGGAGTGCAGCACAACAATCCATAGAAAGCAAGAGGGAGGGGACAGGACCATGCACATGGACAACAGAGAACAGAGGGGCAAGAGGCAATGGTAGCTAGCTGACCATAATGGACAGACAGGAGAGAAGGCTGCAGCATAACAGACCATAAAGGGCAGGAGGGACGGATCAGGGGCATTACAATGGAACAGACAAGCCAGGAGGGAGGGAGTAGGGGTCTGCACATGTAAACAGAGGGCTGGGGGCAAGGGGGCAGGGCAGGAGCAGCAAGATGGCCATGGAGGTCAGGCAGGATGGGCACTAGAAGCAAGACACAACATGAAGAGCAACAGTGAGACTGTGATGGCATACACACAGACCATGGAGGGAAGGTGGGAGGGGGTCAGGGGCAGCTAACTGACCACACAGGGAAGGTGGGAGGGGCCATGGCAGCACAGAAGACCATGCATGGCAAGTGGGAGGGTTAGTGGCAGCACAATGGCTATGATGGGCAAGAAGGAGGGTGCAGGGGCATGCACAAAGGACGATGGAGGATAGAAGGGAGGGTCAGGACCTGTGCACAGACAAGAAAGTTCAGGGGAAGGGGCCTCACAACAGACCACATGGGGCAGGCAGGAGGAGCAGTTGCAGCACAACAGACCAGGGAGGGCAGAAGGGTGTGGCAGTACAATGGACCATGTAGGACAGGAGGAAGAGGATAGAGGCATGGCATGTGGACAGGCAGGGTGGAGGTGGCAGGGACAGGTTACAGTCATCTGACAATGCTAGGCAGGTGGGAGGGGAGTGGCACCTCAACAGAACACTCAGAGTAGATAGGAGTGGCAGGTCCATGGGACATGGTGGGCAAAAAGGATGGAGCAGGGGCATGCACAAAGACATCGGAGGGCAGGGGGAAGGAGAATAGGGGCAGCAAGCTAAGCACAGAGTTTAAGCAGGAGGTCAATGATGGGGCATAGAATTGGGCAATGGAGGGCAGGAGGAGTGGACTGGTACATCATACTAAATTGAGGGCAGTGGCAGCACATCAGACCATGCATGGCAGGAGGGAGGAGGCTAGTCCATGGATTCACACAACAGAGGATAGGGAGGAGGGGGATGGGGCAGCAAGCTAACTGTTCAGAGAAGGCGGGTATTAGAAACTTTATTGTTTTTAAAACATTTTGTCTGTGCAAACTACTTAAAATATGAACAAGTATGCAGCATAATCTCACTTTTATTCAGGAAGAAGAAGACGTTAGTGACTGTGACTCCGGGCTCACTTGGCAAAAACACCCCCTGACCCTCCACCCCCTATCGCAAAATGTAATGCCCGTGAAAAGGGTAGGTGAACACAGTGTTATATAGAACATAGTCCTGAGAGCACGATTGAAAATGAAAACTAGATATAGTGTATGGTATAAACTATGCACCAAAAAGTGTGATATAAGATGAACCAGGCGTGAAATATAATATGCAATACATTGTGCGCAATGACAGATTCATTGGAGAGCGCGAGATAGCACAGGCACTAGCGCGTGCTATGCGATATGCGCCTTGGAGTGTAATATGCACAGGGCAGTGTTGTGTAACCTAACTAGTCTCTAAAGTTGTAATATAAAATATGTGCTGGGGAGTGTAACGTTGCATATGCACTGTGACAAAGATATGGATCCCAAATTGTAATATGTATGGCATAGCACTGTGCGTTATAACATAGGCATCGAGGAAGGCACGTTAGATGGGGCAATATAACCCGTGCGAAGACAAGTGTGGCGTGACATTTTCACGGGGTGGTGTTACAGTGCACATGGGCTAGAGAGTGTCATAGCATATGCACTAGCTAGTGGAATACAATACAGAGGTGTGTGGCACTCGGCAGGCAATGGTGGGTGTAACACAGCATTGGGCTCTGTCAGGAGCGCGCTGTGACTCGCAAGTGATGTTCGTCCCCTTTCCAGAGAGTAAAATAAAAAGTATTACACATCCGGCAGTGGATGTGTGTTTTATTAACTGTGAGGGGGGTTTCTTGCATAGTTTTGGTCGAATTTTTGTCGAATCCCCTTTGAATGGCTTGGTGTGCATGTGTATTAAATGTGCCCGTCAATAGCTACCCATGTTTGTATAAATAAACGACAAGGGTGTCTACCGGGATTAGGCACGGTAGAGCATCAGACATGTCAGAGCTTCACTAGTGGTGTAAATACATTCCACGTGGATTAATTGCATGCATAGTCGCCTTTTAATGAATATCACGCAAATCGTCATGGTGATAGGTACGTACGGTTTGTCCAGCATGTCCTAGGCGTGTCTATAAATATATATTGTTTAAAAATAATAAAAAACAGTGGCCGGCCCTGGGGATTGGGGTCAAAAAAATATAATTAGGAGACAGGCCCTGGGGGATGGGGTCATCAGGGCCAATAAATTAGAATAAGAAGGGGAACCACACAGCCCCCCTTCTTAAAAAAATAAAATAAATAAAAGACTGGCATCGTGCCGGAGGCCATGCCCCCTCCATGCAGCACTCTGCAAACGCGCCCCCAACAGGCATCTCCAGTATGCGCCAGGGAGCTGCGCTGCAGACAGGTGTTCTGAGGCCAAGCCCCTTTTTACACCTCTCTGCAACGCAGCTCTGTGGCGCTTACTGGAGGTACCTAGTGGTCTAGTGTGACCCTAGGGACCCTTAGGATTCAAGGGGACTTAATCTCTCAACTTAGAACAGCCACAGGGCGCGTTTACACAGTGGTGAAGGGAGGGGACGGGGCCTGAGGTGACGTGTGCAAACACGCACCATGGCACGTTTTAAATTGGGGATATAATTTCCCTTCAATACTGAGGGCCCCTGGGGGCTAACTAGCCCACCAAGTGCTTCCAGTAAGCGCCACTGAGCTGCATTGCAGAGAGGTGGTCCAGGCCGTGCCACTTTTTACACCTCTCTGCAACGCAGCTCTGTGGCACTTACTGGAGGTACCTAGTGGGCTAGTTGGACCCTAGGGACCCTCAGGACTCAAATGAACTTAATCTCCCAACTAAAAACGGACACAGGGCGTGTTTACACAATGGTGAAAGGAGGGGACGGGGCCTGAGTTAACGTGTGCAAAAACGCCCTGTGGCCTGTTTTAAGAGGTAGTTTTAATCCCCATGCCCTATTATATACTAGGGGCTTATAGAGGAGGTAAGGCTAATCACAGGGGGACCCCAACGCATAATGTTCCCTAGTGTATGTAGGTGTTTTCACTGTATTCTAAGTGTCTTTTAACATAGCACTGGCTCTAGGACTGGTTAGTCAGACTCAGTTACCACCAGTATCCATCTGAAAAAGTTGAGGGTACAGGATGATTTTGCAACAAGGCTTCTTTCTGCTCTTCTTTTTGTTCTTTCTGCACGTTATCCTTCTTCCTGCACTTATCTTCGTATTTGAGGACTTCTGTTGCTTCTTTCTGCACTTCTTTTGTTTCTTTCTGTGCATTTTTTCTTCTTTCTTCACATGTCCTATCTCTGTAGGTATAGTTAGAAATTAGCATTTAAAAAACCTTTGAAATTAACAGAAAAAACCATAGGTTTCAGGCACGTTATAGTTAGGAATTAGCATTTAAAAAACCTCAGAAATTCACTGAAAAAACCATAGGTTTCAGGGGTGTTATAGTTAGCTGGACTTTTCACTTGTACAAAACCATTGAAATTCCCCCGTTATAGTTAGTTCAGCTAACTATAACTCGCGCGCCCGCAATGCACTGCTGATGACGTCACATATTACATCACTCATGACATGGTCAGTGACATCACTCATGACATCACTGATGACATCTCAAATGACATCACTGATGACATCACTGATGACATCATCCTTGTGATAGAGTGGCAGACCTCCTCTCACCCTAATATAACCTTTGATACACACATTCAAAAATAGAGACTAAAATTTTCAAAACAATGGACATACCAATACCAGTTACAACAACCTCTTCAGTAATTCTAAGATCCACATACACATCCACTCATTCACCAACTGTCCAATACAGTCACTCATACATGTACTCACTCATCATAGGTACTCATACACCTATACATCCTGTTACACAATGCCACTCATCCATAGAGTTACTCACACACATAGTCACTCATGCTAATAAAGAATCAAACATACATTTACTTGCATATACAGTTATACACACACCACCACACTTACTTCTACGGAAACTTACACATACTTAGTCTTTTAAACAATCACTTATAGAAACACATACTTATTCATACAGGAACTCTTTCAATCTCTCACTCTCACATATACTCACATATATACACCAATAGTCACATATACTAGTTTAAAACATATGTAGTTACTCATAAAGACACTATTGAGACAGTCATTCACTCACTAACACACCCATACACACACTCATCCACCCATACAGTCCTGCACACATACTGTGTTCAACACATACAAACAGTGAGTCACTCATTCATGCACCTATGCACTACGTAATACCCCCACCGAACCATGCAGACACTCAGACTGATACTCAAAAAACCAACTAATAACCTATATAGACACCCATGTAGCTACTCACCAACCCATGCAGCCACTTATACACAAAGTGAGAGACTGATACAGATATTTACATATTTAAACATTACTCACTAAGCCATGTATTCACTATGATACACTTAATCAGTCAGTTACACAATCAATTTTTCAAAAACAAATCATCCATTTAGACACTTATATACCCATTTATTCTTCCATCGACCTTGAGATATACATATATAAAACATATTTAATTTTCAGAATAACACACATTCACTGGATGATGTCATCAGTGATGTCATCAGTGATGTCATTTGAGATGTCATCAGTGATGTCATGAGTGATGTCACTGACCATGTCATGAGTGATGTAATATGTGACGTCATCAGCAGTGCATTGCGGGCGCGCGAGTTATAGTTAGCTGAACTAACTATAACGGGGGAATTTCAATGGTTTTGTACAAGTGAAAAGTCCAGCTAACTATAACACCCCTGAAACCTATGGTTTTTTCAGTGAATATATATATATATATATATATATATTATCTTATAGTTATAGTTAGGACCTATTTTCCATAGGAAATCCGCTACATTATATTGGGAATATCTTTGGCGCCGATTGACGAATCTTCGCAAAATTTTCCAAACTTTTGGCCAGCTCCGCTCCGCTCCTACCCTGAAAGTTTCGCAGTGATTTGTCAAGTGGGGGCCGAGAAAAAAGGGGGTCCCAAAACGCGTTTTCCCCATGCAATTTCCCATAGGATCTGTTGTCGCAGCTACAGCCCGAACCGCTGAACGGAATGACACCAAATTTGGCAAAGAGGTAGTCCTCAGTTCAGACTCGTGCCTTAAATGGTGTAAATCCGTTCAGTAGTTCCTGAGAAAATTAGAGTTAAAAGTACATATATATAACCCTCCTGAGCACGAGCTGAATGCTAATTGGCTGCCAACACTCTGAATCAGGAAGTGTTGGCAGCCATCTTGTGCCTCGGTAGAACCGAGGCACAAGAAAGCACAAAAACAAAGACGCAAAACGCAACAAGGGGGCAGGGTAGAAACACCCTGACCCCCTAGGCCTGCTCAGGGGGTCCCACAAAGACCCCCAAGGCCAAAAAAAAATTTGTTTTTTTTAAATCGCGGGATGCGCGTAGGGTCCGCGCATCCCACTAACGAAAAAGAAAACAAAGCGTGGACTGCCGCGCTTCGTTTAGATTTAGCCCCCGGGGGGGCCAAGTCCCGGGGGCATTATGGTTTTATAATGGGGGGCCCGGAGGCTTTTAAAAAAAAAAAACAACCCTGTGTGGGGGGCTCGAGCCCCCCCACACGCCCCGGGGACCGCCACCTCCCGGGGCTTTAACTTAAGTGGGGGTGGCCACACGGCCCCCCCGGAGCCAATGATGGCCTTGGGGACCGCCACCCTCCAGGGCTGGCTCGTGCAGTGTCCCGGGATGCCCACCCCCGGGACACTGCTGTTTGCTATGGCAGGGTGGGAGCCTCGCGGCTCCCATCCTGCCATAGCAAACTGCTTTTGTATTTGGAAGAGACAGCAGGAATCCTGCTCTCTTTCAAATACCAAAGACGATTGCTTTTCCACACGGGGAGCAGCATGTTAGCTGCTCCCCATGTGGAAAAGCAATGCCGGATCCCGCAGGACGCGGGGAGCCGGCGGGGCCATGGGGGGATTGGGGACCCCCCACGGTCCCCAACGGAGGCCAGGCCCTAGGAGATGGGGTCCCCGGGGCCACGCAGCCCCCCTCCCCAAAAATTTGTATATATTTTTTTTTAAATGGCTCCGGGGGATGGGGTCCCTGGGCCATAGGTGGCACAGGAGGGGGGCTATGCAGCCCCCCTCCATAACAAAAATATATTTTTTTAAAAAGGGCCATGGGGATGGGGTTCCCGGGGCAAATTATGGCCTGGGGAGGGCGGACACGCGGCCCCCTTCCCGTTTAAAAAATAAATAAAAACAAAAAAATTGGGGGCAGGCACTGGGGGATGGGGTCCCAAGGGCAAAAAAAAAGAAAAAGAAGAGGGGCTACACAGCCTCCCTTCTAAAAAACAGAGGGGGAAAAAAAAAAGGATTGGGCCGGAGGCCACGCCCCCTCCTTACACCACTCTGCAAACGCACCCCCTGGCGCATTTGCAGAGGGGGAACGAATTCCCCTTCAATACTGGGGGTCCCTGGGGACCAACTAGCCCACCAGGTACCTCCAGTAAGCACCACAGAGCTGTGTTGCAGAGTAAAAAGGGGCGTGGCCTCTGAATACCTCTATGCAATGCAGCACCCTGGCGCATACTGGAGGTACCTGGTGGGCTAGTTGGCCCCCAGGGGACCTCAGGATTGAAGAGGAATTAATTCCCCAACTTAAAATACGCCACAGGGCGTGTTTGCACACGTCACCTCAGGCCCTTCCCCCTTCCTTCACCATTGTACAAATATTCCTCTAAAATCAGCCGAACTACGAATTCCGATTTACTCACCTGTAATCAGGAGAGAACCCAGTGCTGCATCTTTTAGCCCAGCACTGACCCTGAAAAGTAATTCTAAGCGTACTTACCAGTAACTTGTATAGGAATCCACTGTGTGGTTTTCACCAGAAAATTTTCAAAGTGTCAATTTTTGAAACGTACCAATATTCCTCTAAAATCAGCCGAACTACGAATTCCGATTTACTCACCTGTTATCAGAAGAGAACCCAGGGCTGCATCTTTTAGCCCAGCACTGACCCTGAAAAGTAATTCTAAGCGTACTTACCAGTAACTTGTATATCCTTCCATTCCAAGTGTCTATTTTCACAAACTAAAAATATTCCTAAAAAATCATCTGTATGACTTAAAGACATTCCTTCAACTGTTTACAGGAGGTTGGCCAGTGCTGGATCCAGGATCCACCACTGAGTAAGAAAAAGTAACGATAACACTACTTACCTGCTAAGTGAATTTTCTGCCATAGCATAACATTGGTGATTCTATGGGAAAAAGTTTCTAAGTGTCAACTATTAAAATACAATAATATTCCTTAAAAATCACTACTGTAACCAAAGTGCTTTTACTCAACTGTTTACAGGAGGTCTCCAAGGACTGAATCTAGGATCCAGTCTTGTGGTTAGAAAAGTAATCCATAAAGTAACTAATTGCATTTAACTAGAAATTCACATTGAGCTCAATGTTGCTTTGTGTTTGAAATTGTGTTGCCCATTGCAACAACTGTAACTACTGTACTTAAAAGTCTGTTGCCTATTTGCCAAGTATTTAAACTAAAGTAATTCATTCTGAGAAAGTATATTTTGTATTGTAATGTATAATGTAATTATAATGTAATTAAAAAAAATATCTAAATATAAATAGTTGAAAAAATGTAGTAAATCAGTATAAAAAAATCAGTATAACATTTAATACATTCAAAATTGTCATTTAGAAAACCTTTGAAATTCACTGAAAAAACCATAGGTTTCAGGCCTGATATAGTTAGGAATTAGCATTTAAAAAACCTTTGAAATTCACTGAAAAAAACATAGGTTTCAGGGGCGTTATAGTTAGGAACTGGCATTTAAAAAACCTTAGAAATTCACTGAAAAAACCATAGGTTTCAGGGGCGTTATAGTTAGGAGGACATTTCCCTCGTACAAAACCCTAGAAATTCCCCTGTTATAGTTAGTTCAGCTAACTATAACTCGCGCCCCCGCAATGCACTGCTGATGACGTCACATATTACATCACTCATGACATGGTCAGTGACATCACTGATAACATCTCAAATGACATCACTGATGACATCACTGATGACGTCATCCAGTGACTGTGTGTTTCTGTAAAGTTTAAATATGTTTTATATATTTATAGTGAAAGGCCTGTGGAAGAATGAGTGGGTGTACAAGTGTGTGAATGGATGATTTTCTAGGTGCGTAACTGACTCTATAAGTGAGTCATTAAATGTATCTTACTGCAGACTAGTGACTAAACTGTGTGAATGTCTGTATGTGTCTGTGTGTAGGTGTATAAGTGGCTGCATGGTTTTGTGAATAGCTATATGAGTGTCTATATTGGTTATTGATTGGTTGTCTGAGTATCTGTATGGGTGCCTGAGTGTTTGTGTGGGTAGGGTGTGTGTGACTCTATGCATAGATGTGTGAGTGGGTGATTCTTTGGGTGCATGGTTTTAAGAGTGCATCTGTGATGAACTGTATGGTTGAGTGAGTGTATGTATGGGTGTGTTAGGGATTGAATGTATATCTCAGTACATGTGTGACTAACTACATATGTGAAAGGCAGTATATATGCATGTAAGAGTATATAAGTGGGTATATGTGAGAGTGTGTGATTGTGAGAGTGGCTGTATGGATGGGTGTGTGCTTGTATCAATGATTGTATAAGAGTGTAAGAATGTGGTACTATTTTATGAGTAAGTGAACTTGAGTGTGTATAACTGCGTAGGTGAGTAAATGGGAGTGTGATTAATTATTTGCATGACTGACTAGGTGTGAGAGTACCTCTATGGATGATTGGTGGTGTGTGAGTGTCTATGTAGGTATATAAATGCATTTGATAGTCTTGTACGGAGTGACTGTAAGAATGAGTGACTGTACAGGTGAGTGAGTGGAGGTGTATGTAGACCTAAGAGTTAATGAGTGGGTATGTAGTTATTCGTATTGGAGTATATATGGTTTCAAAATGGCCGTCTGAAATTTTGAGTCGGTGTATCAAAGGTTATATTAGGGTGTGAGAAGATGCACTTATTTATCACATGGATGACATCATCAGTGATGTCATCAGTGATGTCATTTGAGATGTCATCAGTGATGTCATCAGTGATGTCACTGACCATGTCATGAGTGATGTAATATGTGATGTCATCAGCAGTGCATTGCGGGGGCGCGAGTTATAGTTAGCTGAACTAACTATAACAGGGGAATTTCTAGGGTTTTGTATAAGGGAAATGTCCAGCTAACTATAACGCCCCTGAAACCTATGGTTTTTTCAGTGAATTTCTAAGGTTTTTTAAATGCCAATTCCTAACTATAACGCCCCTGAAACCTATGGTTTTTTCAGTGAATATATATATATATATATATATATATATATATATATATATATATATATATATATTATCTACTGGCAGTCGCCAGTAGGTAGTTATAGTTAGGACCTATTTTCCATAGGAAATCCGCAACATTCTATTTGGAATAACGTTGGCGCTGATTGACGAATCTTCGTGAAATTTTCCAAACTTTTGGCCAGCTCCGGTCCGCTCCTATCCTGAAAATTTCACGGTGATTCGTCATGCGGGGGCCGAGAAAAAAGGGGGGTCCCAAAACGCATTTTCCCCATGCATTTTCCCAAAGGACCTGTTGACGCAGCTACAGACTGAACTGCTGAACGGAATTACACCAAATTTGGCAAAGAGGTAGTCCTCAGTTCAGACTCATGCCTTTTGTTAAAATGGTGTAAATCCGTTCAGTAGTTCCTGAGAAAATTTGAGTTAAAAAGATAGATATATCTGGGCGGAGTCTAACCACACATCTCATCGTGAGATCTGATTGGCTATCAGTACTTCATCCAAGAAGAGTTGGCAGCCATCTTGGGACCAATATACATGATAGCACCTCATTAAAAAGCATTGCAGTTAATAGAAGGTTGTAAGACTTTAGTTACATTATAAATGATTTGTTGATGGTACCATACTTATTTTAGGAATTGTGGTGTGTTCTAAGGTGATTTTACCATGTGAAAAAACTTCTGCTGTGATATCATGAATCATGTTTGAGAGAAAACTATTTTCTCATGCTTTTCCCACAGAGGTTTGGAAGGTGATCTATAAGCTAAACTGAGAGCATATTTTCTGTAAATTCACATTATCTTTCTCAGTCATGTGAGAATTAAGTCTGACATTCTCAGTAAAACATGTACATCCAACAAGGGCAGAGACTGTCAGTTGATTTAATTTAAAAAGGAACAAAATGAGGGGGTTCATTTTGCCCTAGAAAGTATGATTAGTGCTACAGAAAGAAAAATTAGGGCACATTTTGAGTGACTTCTCAAATCCTCTTCTATTTCATTAAAAAATTCTGACATGCAGACTGAAACATGCACTTTCAATACCAGCAGCAGACTTCCCTGGTGAGCAGTAGCTTTACTACAGTGATCTAATAAGCAACTAGAGTGCTAACATTCTGAATTTATGGCAAATGTGTGACACATCTGAATGCCTTCTTGATGGAATCAAAGTAAAAAACTGAAAGTATTTCCTACTGAGGAGACTGTAGTAAATGATGAAATTAGGAAACTTCATAACAAATAGGTCTCCCAAAATGGCCCCCAGAGACAAAAGAGCCCATATGTAGCACAAATATCACCCAGATGTAGCCCAAGTATAGCCCAATGACAGAATGTCCCAGAGTGTTCCAACGAACAACTAGAGCGCTAATAGTCTTACTTATGACAAAAGTATGGCACACCTGAAGCCATCTTGATTGGAATAAAGTGGTAACACTTAAAACATTTAATTTACAAAGGAACAAAATGAGGGGGTTCGTTTTGCCATAGATATTATGATTAGTGCTGCAGAAAGAAAAATTAGGGCACATTTTGACTTCTCAAATCCTCTTCTATTTCTCAAAAAAATTCTGACATGCAGACTGAAACATGCACTTTGAATACCAGCAGCAGACTTCCCTGGTGAGGAGTAGCTTTACTACAGTGATCTAATAAGCAACTAGAATGCTAACATTCAGAATTTATGGCAAATGTGTGACACATCTGAATGCCTTCTTGATGGAACCAAAGTAAAAAACTGAAAGTATTTCCTACTGAGGAGACTGCAGTAAATGAGGGAATTAGGAAACTTCATAACAAATAAATCTCCCAAGATGGCCACCAGAGATAAAAGAGCCCAAATGCAGCACAAATATCACCCAGATGTAGCCCAAATATAGCCCAATGACAGAAGTGTGCAAAACACTTATTTTTTGTGTATTTGCAGTTGTACACAGTGCAGAATTGTCAGGAGTGCTTTACATGAGCATTGGTTACATCACACAAGATAAAATTCATTTTGGTTGTAGACATGGAGAGATTAAGTGATTTGACCAGAATCACAGAATGTTGAGCTGAAGCAGAAACTCCAACCTGGTTCCCCAGTTGCAAAGTCTGCAGATCTGCAAGTAACACCACATCCTCTCCCCTAAGTGCAACATTTAATCAAGTGGTCAACTGGATAAAAAAACATAAAGATTACAAATAATTTAAAATTTCTTTGTCGCTATTTGAAAACTCAGAAAATATGTCTTCATTTTAGTTTTTTAGAGCACTAACGATACTTTTGATGCAAATAA
The DNA here is from genome assembly GCF_964204655.1 of Triturus cristatus. Lineage (NCBI taxonomy): Eukaryota > Metazoa > Chordata > Amphibia > Caudata > Salamandridae > Triturus > Triturus cristatus. The sequence goes on from NC_140585.1 coordinate 674,313,902, forward strand.
CTGACTCTGAAAATTGAAGGCAGGTAGGAGAGTGCAGAGGCAACAATTTGACCACACTGGGCAGGCAGGAAGGGCAGTGGCAGCACAACAGACTATGGAGGGCAGTGGAAAGGGGGGCCGGTGCAACAAACCAACAATACAGGACTGGCAAGAGAGGCTGTGGCAATATAATAGACCATTGTGGGAGAAGGAAGAGGCAGTGGTAGTACAACCATACATGCAAACAGACCCGTTTCAGACAGGAAACGTCCAATTTTTTTAAGCTCATATGGGCTTTATTTGATCTGTCTCCTGTCTACAATCTCCTCTTTTTCAATGTAACTCAAAGGGGAAAATCAATACCCCAGTTTTTTTTCAAAATCTCCCTCTTACCAAGTTCAAAATGTTCGCAAGTATGGTACATTGGATCATGGTAGGCAGGAGGAATTGGCGTAGGGACATGGACTCGGATAACAGAGGACAGGAGGGACATGGAGAGGTGCACCAAACTGACCCTACCGGGCAGGTATCAGGGTTTGCAGCAGCACAATACACCACACAGGGCATGCGGGACGGGAGTGCAGCACAACAATCCATAGAAAGCAATAGGGAGGGGACAAGACCATGCACATGGACAACAGAGAACAGAGGGGAAAGAGGCAATGGTAGCTAGCTGACCATAATGGACAGACAGGAGAGAAAGCTGCAGCATAACAGACCATAAAGGGCAGGAGGGACGGATCAGGGGCATTACAATGGAACAGACAAGACAGGAGGGAGGGAATAGGGGTCTGCACATGGAAACAGAGGGTTGGGGGCAAGGAGGGAAGGAGGCAGGGCAGGAGCAGCAAGATGACCATGGGGGTCAGGCAGGATGGGCACTAGAAACAAGACACCATGGAGAGCATCAGTGAGACTATGATAGCATACACACAGACCATGGAGGGAAGGTGGGAGGGGTCAGGGGCAGCTAGCTGACCACACAGGGAAGGTGGTAGGGGCCATGGCAGCACAGAAGACCATGCATGGCAAGCGGGAGGGTTAGTGGCAGCACAATGGCTATGATGGGCAAGAAGGAGGGTACAGGGGCATGCACAAAGGACCATGGAGGATAGAAGGGAGGGTCAGGACCTGGGCACAGACAAGAGAGTTCAGGGGAAAGGGCCTCACAACAGACCGCGCGGGGCAGGCAGGAGGAGCAGTTGCAGCACAACAGACCAGGTAGGGCAGAAGGGTGTGGCAGTAAAATGGACCATGGAGGACAGGAGGAAGGGGATAGGGGCATGGCATGTGGACAGGCAGGGTGGAGGTGACAGGGAGAGGTTACAGTCATCTGACAATGCTAGGCAGGTGGCAGGGCCCTTTCAATCCTGAGGGACCCTGGGGGCTAACTAGCCCACCAGGTGCTTCCAGTAAGCGCCACTATTCTGCGTTGCAGAGAAGTGGTGCAGGCCTTTTTACACCTCTCTGCAATGGTGCTTACTGGAGGTACCTAGTGGGCCATTTTGCCCCTAGGGACCCTCAGGATTCAAGGGGACTTAATCTCCCAACTTAAAACGGCCACAGGGCGTGTTTACACAGTGGGGAAGGGAGGGGACGGGGCCTGAGGTGACGTGTGCAAACCCGCCCTATGGCGCGTTTTAAGTTGGGGAAATAATTCCCCTTCAATCCTGAGGGACCCTGGGGGCCAACTAGCCCACCAGGTGCTTCCAGTAAGCGCCAGTGCGCTGCGTTGCAGAGAAGTGGTGTAGGCCGTGCCACTTTTTACACCTCTCTGCAACGCAGCTCTATGGCGCTTACTGGAGGTACCTAGTGGGCTAGTTGGACCCTAGGGACCCTCAGGATTCAAATGAACTTAATCTCCCAACTAAAAACGGCCACAGGGCGTGTTTACACAGTGGTGAAGGGAGGGGACGGGGCCTGAGTTAACGTGTGCAAACACGCCCTGTGGCGCGTTTTAAGTTGGGGAAATAATTCCCCTTCAATCCTGAGGGACCCTGGGGGCCAACTAGCCCACCATTCCTTCCAGTAAGCGCCAGTGCGCTGCATTGCAGAGAGGTGGTCTAGGCCGTGCCCCTTTTTACATCTCTCTGCAACGCAGCTCTGTGGCGCTTGTTGGAGGTACCTAGTGGTCTAGTTGGACCTTAGGGACCCTCAGGATTCAAGGGGACTTAATCTCCCAATTTAAAACGGCCACAGGGCGTGTTTACACAGTGGTGAAGGGAGGGGATGGGGCCTGAGGTGACGTGTGCAAACATGCCCTGTGGCGCCTTTTAAGAGGTAGTTTTAATCCCCTGCCCTATTATATACTAGAGGCTTACAGAGGAGGTCATGCTAATCACAGGAGGACCCCAACGCATAGTGTTCCCTAGTGTATGTAGGTGTTTTCACTGTATTCTGAGTGTCTTTTAACATAGCACTGGCTCTAGGACTGGTTAATCAGACTCAGTTACCACCAGTATCCGTCTGAAAAAGTTGTGGGTACAGGATGATTTTGCAACAAGGCTTCTTTCTGCTCTTCTGCTTGTAGTCACATAGTCACTCATGCTAATAAAGAATCAAACATCCATTTACTTGCATATACAGTTATACACACACCACCACACTTACGTCTACAGAAACTTACACATACTTAGTCTTTTAAACAATCACTTATAGAAACACATACTTATTAATACAGGAACTCTTCCAATCTCTCACTCTCACATATACTCACTTATATACACCAATAGTCACATATACTAGTTTAAAACATGTGTAGTTACTCATAAAGAAATTATTGAGACAGTCATTCACTCACTAACACACCCATGCACACACTCATCCACCCATACAGTCCTGCACACATGCTGTCTTCAACACATTCAAACAGTGAGTCACTCATTCATGCACCTATGCACTACGTAATACCCCCCACCGAACCATACAGACACTCAGACACTCATACTGATACTCAAAAAAACAACTAATAACCTATATAGACACTCATGTAGCTACTCACCAACCCATGCAGCCACTTATACACAAAGTGAGAGACTGATACAGATATTTACATATTTAAACATTACTCACTAAGCCATGTATTCACTAAGATACACTTAATCAGTCAGTTATACAATCAATTTTTCAAAAACAAATCATCCATTTAGACACTTATATACCCATGTATTCTTCCATCGACCTTGAGATATACATATATAAAACATATGTAATTTTCAGAAAAACACACATTCACTGGATGATGTCATCAGTGATGTCATTTGAGATCTCATCAGTGATGTCATGAGTGATGTCACTGACCATGTCATGAGTGATGTAATATGTGACATCATCAGCAGTGCATTGCAGACGTGCGAGTTATAGTTAGCTGAACTAACTATAACGGGGGAATTTCAATGGTTTTGTACGAGTGAAAAGTCCAGCTAACTATAACGCCCCTGAAACCTATGTTTTTTTCAGTGAATATATATATATATATATATATATATTTTTTTTTTTTTCCTGCAATGTGGTTTAATGCCGGATCGCACAACAGCGGGTGCAGACGTTGGGCCAAACCAAGACCAAGTTCAATTTTCCAACAAAGGACGCCGCACTCTGGAACTTGTAATGTTTAAAGTTTTATTTAAACAGAGCCCAGTCTGTCATACCGACGCGTTTCGGCCACAACGGCCTTACTCACGGTAGGTGGCACTACTCTTTGCTACTGTTATATGTCATTTCCTGTCAATTAACTACTCCCATTGACTTCTGGGAGTTGTAGTTTCAATTATTTACAAATCACCTTATGACAGATAAGATGTTTTTTACACATTGTTAATACTTTTTCACAATTACCAATGCAGACGTAATTGTAAAATATCTCCAAACTCAAACAGATTATTGCTATGAATTCAGTAGTCATAGAGGGTCAAGTCATGATTGTTGGTATTCAAAAACATTGACAATTTTGTCTTGTATTCATCAGGTCATCTCACATTGTATAGTACACATGATAACTTGAAGATACATTCTAATTTATATCTATTTGGGTTTATGGGATACTAATACAGTTGCTCAGTAAAGGATGCGTATTTTAATCAAATATGCCGAAAAAGATCTGGAAGAAATATACGTTTTAATTACAAACCTAGAAACCAAAATCTCACTGAAAGACAAGGAGGAAACTGAAAAATTACGCAAAGAAATGGAGGATCGTCTTGAAAAATATGAGGACGAAATCCAACAAAGAAAACACAGAAAATTTATGAGAGATGAGGCAGACTACAAAATGGGGCAAATACTAACAATCGCAAAAAGATTCGATGTACTTGAAAAGAACTATGCTAAAAAACCTCAAGTAATAATGGATGACCCAAGCAGCGAATCTGACATTACTGGCAGTGACAACGAGGCAATGGCTAGCACCAACACCACTGGCACAATTACTTTTTTAGAGGAAATGCGCCTAGTCAATTTAGATCAAAACTTGTCCAGGAATCAGGGACAGGGCAGAGGAAGAAGCAAAGAGTAGTGCCACCTACCGTGAGAAAGGCCGTTGTGGCCGAAACGCGTCGTTATGACAGACTGGGCTCTGTTTAAATAAACTTTAAACATTACAAGTTCCAGAGTGCGGTGTCCTTTGTTGAAAAAAAAAAATATATATATATATATATATATATATATATATATATATATATATATTTATCGCTACCAAGTTGCACCAAAAGCCAAGGCACTCGTAGGCGGGTGCTGTAACGCGGTGGTGCCCCGCTTTCAAAATCAGCGCTACCAACAAAGTCCACACTTTCGGACAAAGTACAGTACTCAGGGAGTATTCCGTAGGTTTGTTCATTTTTAGATCAATTGAATGATATGAGGTTTTTTGCTACAATATGTACGCCGATCCACGGCTTAATTTTATGAACATATGTAGCTTTTTATGACACACAACTGTGAAGCGACAATTATAATATGTTTAGTTAATTACATCTTGATTGCATTCATGCTTTTATAGCTGGATTTGTAACAATTGTGTAGTCTTGATGTTGATGATTTTACTCTTGAATGTCGAGCGATAAACAGGAAGAAGTGTTTATCCATATAACTTTGTACGTTAACTTCACCCTGTTAAGATGGCCGCCATGTGATAGATGAATATTGCATTAGCTATACCGGTGGGGGAAGTGACGTCAATAGCCTTTTGATTTCAAAATGCTCTCGCGCGGCTAGCACAACTAGACACTGAAGAAGGATAACCTGAAACGCGTCTGTCTTTTGTTTGTTGCTGAATAAACAAACCTACGGAATACTCCCTGAGTGCTGTACTTTGTCCGAAAGTGTGGACTTTGTTGGTAGCGCTGATATATATATATATATATATATATATATATATATATATATATATATATATATACACATTTTTGAATGCCTAGCTCCAACCGCCGCAGCTCCTGAACGAAGGGCGCGTCGTCCGTACGGATAAACCAGGCAAAATCCGTTAATATCTCAAAAGTTCAATTCATCCAAGTGAAAAGATGACGACGCCGTGTCTTGCTAAATAACACGATTTTAATTGTCAGCTGCTGGACGCGTTTCGCCTGACCTGCAGGCTTGTTCACCAACAGTCTACAATAAAGTTCATCACCATTTTGAACACAGAAGGGTCCTGTCACATGATTGAAACTACCACAATAGTGTATTAGAAAACAGACTCGTAGTTTTCTCAAATTCAATGCTTAAATGCAACAATATAACCGATTTCAAAAATACAAATTAATTAACAAATGCATTTTGCAGGTTACACAAGTTATTGTCCTCGTTTATATTAATTAATGTAATCTAATAATCATGTGAGTGTCACAAGTAAAACGAGAAAATAATTTTTCAAATAGTTAATGACTTCACCCATTCACAAATGATTAAAGTTATAAACTTTGTTTAGCAAATCGGATGAAGACAGTAAATAACGTGTGGTGTAAAGCCCAAGTGGGCTTAATCGTAAAGGTAGTTAATTGAACAATTTATATGACCCTTCTAGTGTGTTCCACCCTGTGTAAAAAACAATCTGTGTTACATTAACATAATATTCATGTCATGCTATCGCACACATAAATAAACAAAAATGACGTGTGGGCTTTACACCACACGTTATTTACTGTCTTCATCCGATTTGCTAAACAAAGTTCATAACTTTAATCATTTGTGAATGGGTGAAGTCATTAACTATTTGAAAAATTATTTTCTCGTTTTACTTGTGACACTCACATGATTATTAGATTACATTAATTAATATAAACGAGGACAATAACTTGTGTAACCTGCAAAATGCATTTGTTAATTAATTTGTATTTTTGAAATCGGTTATATTGTTGCATTTAAGCATTGAATTTGAGAAAACTACGAGTCTGTTTTCTAATACACTATTGTGGTAGTTTCAATCATGTGACAGGACCCTTCTGTGTTCAAAATGGTGATGAACTTTATTGTAGACTGTTGGTGAACAAGCCTGCAGGTCAGGCGAAACGCGTCCAGCAGCTGACAATTAAAATCGTGTTATTTAGCAAGACACGTCGTCGTCATCTTTTCACTTGGATGAATTGAACTTTTGAGATATTAACGGATTTTGCCTGGTTTATCCGTACGGACGACGCGCCCTTCGTTCAGGAGCTGCGGCGGTTGGAGCTAGGCATTCAAAAATGTGCTTGTGTCGGATAACTGCCGCCCCCCTCAGCGCATGAAAGCGGAAGCCTTACAGTGCCGAGAATTAAATGCCCGGAGTCAAGCCTGTAGTGAAGAGTGAGTTACCGGTGTGTCGGAGGACCCGCGGTTTTCTTCTGAAGCTCAGGTGAGCGAGGGCCAGCATTTGCGCTAAGGAGAAGGGAAAGTCATTGTGTATTTCGAACCACGCTGTTTATTTTCAACAGAGGCAATGACGGATCTTGCATGAGTGTGTCTGTCGCACTCATAAGTACATTACATTTAATTCTAACATGTCGGCTGATGAGGTCAAACAAAGGGAAGAAGCAGCACTCTCAATCTTTGATGATAAAGTGACTCGTTCGAAGAGTAGTCATGCTACACCTAATGATCCTGTCCAAACAGATACAATTACCCACCCGAAAAGACTAGAAAAACTAAAACAAACTGAGTTATCTAAGTGGTGGGAAGCTAAATCCTTGAAAAGATACCTTGAAGTAAAGCGCATTCCGAGAGGACTGAGAATCCTAGTGGCTCCAACATATGAGGACCCTAACCCAAACATGCTACGAGAATGGGCTGAAAATAATCAGGAATCCTCTGAGAGGATGTTGGTGATTCTGGTAAAATATGCAGAAATCGACAGATGCAAAATTATCAAGGAAATTGAACAAATCTCAGCACTCCTTGACAAAGAGACTGACCAGGAATCCATAAGCAAATTTAAGACTGATATGCAGAGCAGACTCCACAAATTGGAGGAATCTATCAAGTTGAGAAAAGCACAAAAATTTGTGCGAGATAAGCTGGATTACGAAAGAGGCCAAATTTATACTTTCGCTAAAAAATTCGACACACTGCGGCGGCAAAAAATGAACATGGGAGGAAGAGATCAAAGCCAGAGCCATTCAGAATTGAGCAGTGTTCCGAGCTCAGAACTCGATACTGACGGTGACGAAGGTCCCAGTGTACGAATTGGCCCGGCACCTACGATACTTGAGGAATTTGGTTTTTTAGAGCAAGAGAGGAGATTCAATCTCCGACCCAGACCACCAATTCAACACGCAAAACCACTAAGAGGAAAAGGCAGAGGCAGAAGAGGAGGAAAAACGCCAAACAACACAGAGGGCGGATCGCTTCCCAAGAACAGGCCGAAATGAATTCAGAAAATAAAACCTCTATCATCAACTTGACGAACATCGTTCTAACCGAGAAAGAACAAAATATTTTTAGGCTTGGTCTATCCTTTTGTCCCATAGAGGAGTTTGATTACGTTAAAACGAGAGTTGACACCTTCAAGTTCATCAGATCTTTGAAATTAAAGAAACATTTTGCTAACAAAGAGAACTGTAAACCACCTACCAAGGCAGCTTTAAGATCTGTAGAAAATAATGAGCTAGTGGTTGATGATATGAACCTGATTCTGGATATGTTTCATCTGCAAGAACACTCTGAATCTATTGAATTGGAAGATTCGCAGGAGAACACTAACCAAGCAACTCTCATTGCAGAAGAAGAAGGCATTAACATCATGAGTAATGATCCCACTCCATTCAGACCCACCTCTAGATTCACACCGATGTCAGAAAGAGATGCTATAGACATTTACAACGATCTAGTAATTAATGACCTTAAGCAGTTATGTACGAACACACTATCATCACATAAAAAAATTCCACAACATCAACGGGATTATTTTGCTTTGGTCAGTAAATTGTCTAAAAATTCAGATTGTATTGTCTGTAATGCTGACAAGGGAGGAAATGTAGTTTTATGGGGTAAACAGCAATATCTTCAAGAGGCTTATAAGCAATTGAGTGATCGGTTGAATTATGTAAAAATATCTGAGTCTGTATTGCTGCATAGTCATGAAATATTCAATATCAAACTAGCGGAATGGCATCTGCAAGGTCTGTTGAAAGATGAGGAATTGGCATTTTTGAAAATCCGTAATCCGGTCACTCCTGTACTATATCTAATTCCAAAAATTCATAAGGAACAAGTTAATCCTCCAGGGAGACCAATAATTTCGGCTATTAACAGTGCTTTAGCCAATACTTCTAAATTTGTTGACTCCTTCTTGTGTCCTTTAGCTAAATGTCTTCCATCTTATATACAAGATACGGGAGATTTTTTGAAACAGGTTTATGATCTACCATGGGAAGAGGATTTTGTGATGGCTTCTATTGATGTAACAACTCTTTACACTAGCATCAAACATTCAGATGGGCTAAATGCAATAAGACACTTCTTGGGCAATAGACCTGTCAAGTTTTGGGCTCATACTCAAATGTTGATTGACATGACATCCTTCTGCCTCAAGAACAACTATTTCCTCTTTAATGGTGAATTGTTTCACCAAATATGCGGTACAGCGATGGGAACCTGCTTCGCCCCCAGCTTTGCGAATCTGCATATGGGCTGGTGGGAGGAGCAGGTAGTCCAGAAGTTGTATCCCAATGAATGGCAAAACAATGTGATGCAATGGAGTAGATTCATTGATGATTTATTTGTGGTATGGAAAGGCTCGGAGGAGTCTTTAAATGAATTTATCATGACACTACAAAACAACAATCTCAATTTAAAATTTACAAGCACAATCAGTAACTCCACTATTAACTTCCTAGATTTGTCCATTTTTATTAAAGATGGCAAACTTGAAACAGCCCTATACCGCAAACCAACAGCAGGAAACACGTTGTTGCATGCCAAAAGCTTTCATCCTGAGAACTTAATAAGAAGTATTCCCTATGGTGAGAGTCTGAGGACAATTCGCAACTGCAGTAACCAAAAAAGTTGTGATGAAGAACTTTTGAGACTACAGACTCGTTTTAAGGCAAGAGGGTACTCAGAACATTGCATTAAAGCAGCAATGTTGAAAGCAAAAAAGAGATCGAGGGAGGAAATCCTTTTTAACAAAAGCAACACCAAAAAGAAAAAGGAAATTTCTAACAGCAGTGAGTGCAGAATGATAACCACCTATAATGCCCAACATAAAAAAGTGAGAAGCATCATGTCTAAACATTGGCATCTAGTACGTAGTGACCCAGTTCTGAGCAAAATCGTCCAAAAAAGACCACAGCTGACATTTAGACGAGCTACCAGTTTCAAACAAATGCTTGTTAGCAATGTTTTAAAAACTCCCCCTATTAAAACGGCAGCTACCATGTGGCTATCAAAAAGAGAAGGTTTTGTTAAATGCATAAAATGCAAAGCTTGTGTACATGGCATCAATACTGCCAAATACACAACTGGCTTGTCTGACAAGGCGTTTAAGATCAGAGGACACTATACATGCAAGACTGATCATGCTGTATATGTGTTACAATGCCCTTGTGGACTAAGATATGTGGGCAGTACGATCTTACCTGTTCACAAACGGATACTTCAACATCTGAGAGCCATCAAAAATGGCGACAAAGCCTACCCAGTAGCTCGACACTTCGAGCAATTCCATCAGAAAAATATAACTGGTCTGTCGTATTTTGTAATTGACTCTGTGAAATTCAGCATTAGAGGAGGAAATCAGGAGAAAACATTGAGAAAATTTGAATCCTCATATATAATTAAATTAAATTGCAAAGTACCATCAGGTTTAAATATGGAGGAGGATCTCCATACACATTTGTAGATTATGTAGAGTATGAGAGCTTTTTCCCTTTACAGTTTTTATCCATTTTTGTTTATTTATGTGTGCGATAGCATGACATGAATATTATGTTAATGTAACACAGATTGTTTTTTACACAGGGTGGAACACACTAGAAGGGTCATATAAATTGTTCAATTAACTACCTTTACGATTAAGCCCACTTGGGCTTTACACCACACGTTATTTACTGTCTTCATCCGATTTGCTAAACAAAGTTCATAACTTTAATCATTTGTGAATGGGTGAAGTCATTAACTATTTGAAAAATTATTTTCTCGTTTTACTTGTGACACTCACATGATTATTAGATTACATTAATTAATATAAACGAGGACAATAACTTGTGTAACCTGCAAAATGCATTTGTTAATTAATTTGTATTTTTGAAATCGGTTATATTGTTGCATTTAAGCATTGAATTTGAGAAAACTACGAGTCTGTTTTCTAATACACTATTGTGGTAGTTTCAATCATGTGACAGGACCCTTCTGTGTTCAAAATGGTGATGAACTTTATTGTAGACTGTTGGTGAACAAGCCTGCAGGTCAGGCGAAACGCGTCCAGCAGCTGACAATTAAAATCGTGTTATTTAGCAAGACACGGCGTCGTCATCTTTTCACTTGGATGAATTGAACTTTTGAGATATATATATATATATATATATATATATATATAGTTCCACAAGTTGCCCCTAGAGCAAGGATGCACTCGAACAGCAGCTTGCTTGTGAAAGCCTTTATTTCAACAAAAACTGCAACCTGCATTCCAATTAAAGTTCCAGCCTGATGCATTTCAGAGCTCCTTGCTCCTTTCTCAAAGGCTCAACACTGAGTTTCACAAGCTGACACACCTTTGAATCATTAATTCCCCGCCCTCTAATGAGCATTGCCTTCTGGGATCTGTAGTGTGTGCCAAAAAATACCTGCCCAAATGGGTGCTGTGTCTCTCAGGTTGTTGCAGATTTTCAGCCCTCCAATGGGCCTCAGAGTGCAAGTTCGTTTTTCAATTTAAAATGCTGCTGTTCCACTTTAAGGTTCTGGCATGATTCCAACCTCGTGGCCCCCTTAAATGTCAGGGTGGTGCAATCCTCCACGGCTGGGCTGCCGAGATAAACACAGTTCCACAAGTTGCCCCTAGAGCAAGGATGCACTCGAACAGCAGCTTGCTTGTGAAAGCCTTTATTTCAACAAAAACTGCAACCTGCATTCCAATTAAAGTTCCAGCCTGATGCATTTCAGAGCTCCTTGCTCCTTTCTCAAAGGCTCAACACTGAGTTTCACAAGCTGACACACCTTTGAATCATTAATTCCCCGCCCTCTAATGAGCATTGCCTTCTGGGATCTGTAGTGTGTGCCAAAAAATACCTGCCCAAATGGGTGCTGTGTCTCTCAGGTTGTTGCAGATTTTCAGCCCTCCAATGGGCCTCAGAGTGCAAGTTCGTTTTTCAATTTAAAATGCTGCTGTTCCACTTTAATGTTCTGGCATGATTCCAACCTCGTGGCCCCCTTAAATGTCAGGGTGGTGCAATCCTCCACGGCTGGGCTGCCGAGATAAACACAGTTCCACAAGTTGCCCCTAGAGCAAGGATGCACTCGAACAGCAGCTTGCTTGTGAAAGCCTTTATTTCAACAAAAACTGCAACCTGCATTCCAATTAAAGTTCCAGCCTGATGCATTTCAGAGCTCCTTGCTCCTTTCTCAAAGGCTCAACACTGAGTTTCACAAGCTGACACACCTTTGAATAATTTAATTCCCCGCCCTCTAATGAACATTGCCTTCACACACTACAGATCCCAGAAGGCAATGCTCATTAGAGGGCGGGTTAATTAATTATTCAAAGGTGTGTCAGCTTGTGAAACTCAGTGTTGAGCCTTTGAGAAAGGAGCAAGGAGCTCTGAAATGCATCAGGCTGGAACTTTAATTGGAATGCAGGTTGCAGTTTTTGTTGAAATAAAGGCTTTCACAAGCAAGCTGCTGTTCGAGTGCATCCTTGCTCTAGGGGCAACTTGTGGAACTGTGTTTATCTCGGCATCCCAGCCGTGGAGGATTGCACCACCCTGACATTTAAGGGGGCCACGAGGTTGGAATCATGCCAGAACCTTAAAGTGGAACAGCAGCATTTTAAATTGAAAAACGAACTTGCACTCTGAGGCCCATTGGAGGGCTGAAAATCTGCAACAACCTGAGAGACACAGCACCCCTTTGGGCAGGTATTTTTTGGCACACACTACAGATCCCAGAAGGCAATGCTCATTAGAGGGCGGGGAATTAATTATTCAAAGGTGTGTCAGCTTGTGAAACTCAGTGTTGAGCCTTTGAGAAAGGAGCAAGGAGCTCTGAAATGCATCAGGCTGGAAGTTTAATTGGAATGCAGGTTGCAGTTTTTGTTGAAATAAAGGCTTTCACAAGCAAGCTGCTGTTCGAGTGCATCCTTGCTCTAGGGGCAACTTGTGGAACTGTGTTTATCTCGGCAGCCCAGCCGTGGAGGATTGCACCACCCTGACATTTAAGGGGGCCACGAGGTTGGAATCATGCCAGAACCTTAAAGTGGAACAGCAGCATTTTAAATTGAAAAACGAACTTGCACTCTGAGGCCCATTGGAGGGCTGAAAATCTGCAACAACCTGAGAGACACAGCACCCATTTGGGCAGGTATTTTTTGGCACACACTACAGATCCCAGAAGGCAATGCTCATTAGAGGGCGGGTTAATTAATTATTCAAAGGTGTGTCAGCTTGTGAAACTCAGTGTTGAGCCTTTGAGAAAGGAGCAAGGAGCTCTGAAATGCATCAGGCTGGAACTTTAATTGGAATGCAGGTTGCAGTTTTTGTTGAAATAAAGGCTTTTACAAGCAAGCTGCTGTTCGAGTGCATCCTTGCTCTAGGGGCAACTTGTGGAACTGTGTTTATCTCGGCAGCCCAGCCGTGGAGGATTGCACCACCCTGACATTTAAGGGGGCCACGAGGTTGGAATCATGCCAGAACCTTAAAGTGGAACAGCAGCATTTTAAATTGAAAAACGAACTTGCACTCTGAGGCCCATTGGAGGGCTGAAAATCTGCAACAACTTGAGAGACACAGCACCCATTTGGGCAGGTATTTTTTGGCACACACTACAGATCCCAGAAGGCAATGCTCATTAGAGGGCGGGGAATTAATTATTCAAAGGTGTGTCAGCTTGTGAAACTCAGTGTTGAGCCTTTGAGAAAGGAGCAAGGAGCTCTGAAATGCATCAGGCTGGAACTTTAATTGGAATGCAGGTTGCAGTTTTTGTTGAAATAAAGGCTTTCACAAGCAAGCTGCTGTTCGAGTGCATCCTTGCTCCAGGGGCAACTTGTGGAACTGTGTTTATCTCGGCAGCCCAGCCGTGGAGGATTGCACCACCCTGACATTTAAGGGGGCCACGAGGTTGGAATCATGCCAGAACCTTAAAGTGGAACAGCAGCATTTTAAATTGAAAAACAAACTTGCACTCTGAGGCCCATTGGAGGGCTTAAAATCTGCAACAACCTGAGAGACACAGCACCCATTTGGGCAGGTATTTTTTGGCACACACTACAGATCCCAGAAGGCAATGCTCATTAGAGGGCGGGGAATTAATTATTCAAAGGTGTGTCAGCTTGTGAAACTCAGTGTTGAGCCTTTGAGAAAGGAGCAAGGAGCTCTGAAATGCATCAGGCTGGAACTTTAATTGGAATGCAGGTTGCAGTTTTTGTTGAAATAAAGGCTTTCACAAGCAAGCTGCTGTTCGAGTGCATCCTTGCTCTAGGGGCAACTTGTGGAACTATATATATATATATATATATATATATATATATATATATATATTATCTACTGGCGGTCGCCAGTAGATAGTTATAGTTAGGACCGTGTTTCCATAGGAAATCCGCAACATTCTATTTGGAATAACTTTGGCGCCGATTGACGAATCCTCGTGAAATTCTCAAAATAGGTGGGGCGCTCCGCTCCGCTCCTTCCCTGAAAGTCTTGGGGGATTCGTCAAGCGGGGGCTGAGAAAAAGGGGGGGTCCCAAAACGCGTTTTCCCCATGCATTTTTCCATAGGACCTTTAGTCCGAGCTACAGCCCGAACGTCCGAACAGATTTACTTGAAATTTGGCAGAGAGGTAGCCCTCAGGTCAGGGATGTGCCTTTTGAAGGTCTCGTGTAAATCTGTTCAGTATTTCCTGAGAAAATAGCATTTAAATCAATATATATATCTATAGGCGCGCACGAGCGCGATTCTGATTGGTTGTTAGATCTTAGTAAACATTCGAATCGGTCAAAACCAGGAAGTGTTGGCCGCCATTTTGTCTCTCGCAGTCTGAGGGGGTGAAAAACAAAGGTGGAGAACGTGAAAAGGGGGCAGGGTGGACAGTTCCTGACCCCCTAGCCTTTGTCAGGGGGTCCCAGAAGGACCCCGAAGGGCAAAAATTAATTGTAATTTTTTTTCGAAAAATCGTGGAATGCGCGTAGCGTACGCACACGGCGTAAACGGAAAAATTCCACGGACTTCGTGTAACGATTCCGCGACTACGCGTACCATGCGCGCACGGCAAAAAAATAAAAAATAAAAAAATACATAACTTAGCATTTAAAAAAACGTACAAATTCACTGAAAAAACCATAGGTTTCACACACGTTATAGTTAGGAATTAGCATTTAAAAAACCTTGCAAATTCACTTAAAAAACCATAGGTTTCACACATGTTATAGTTAGTAGGACATTTCACTCGTGAAAAACCAATGAAATTCCCCCGTTATAGTTAGTGCAGGCAACTATAACTCACGCGACCGCAATCCTCTGCTGATGATGTCAGATATTACACCACTGATGACATATGTGTTTTTCTGAAAAAAAAATATTTGTAATATATGTATAGCTAAAAATTAATGGAAGAAGACATGGGTAAATAAGTGTCTAAATACAGTGATGTAATATCTGACGTCATCAGCAGAGGATTGCGGTCGCGTGAGTTATAGTTGCCTGCACTAACTATAACGGGGGAATTTCATTGGTTTTTCACGAGTGAAATGTCCTACTAACTATAACATGTGTGAAACCTATGGTTTTTTAAGTGAATATATATATATATATATATATCTCAGAAACCACTTCTCTCTATTTCCGAAAGAAAGCTTGCACTCGAGTTCATTTAAAATGCCATTTATTCACCGGCAGAGCATATTGGAACAGGAACACGTTTCAGCTATCACAGCAGCCTTAATCATCCTGAATTTGCGCCATCTTTGTTTCATTTAAAAGCCCACATCCGGTGTCCTTTATTATGTAAACATAGAAGAGCCACTATTAATTTCATAGGCTTCTTATTTTGCAATATGAAAAAAATGTGCTTAAAAAGTCACCTTGAGTGGTGCACATTAATAAAAACAAGAAATATTCCTTTTCAACAGTTCAATATAGAATCATAATGTCATTTGCGATTTCGGTGAACGCTGTATTTGCATTTAAAACCATCACGGGCTTCTATGTTACGCCTGAAGAAATGCCGGCTTAAATTCACTTTGATCTTTTCATTGTTTAAACAAAACTTGCATACAAATGGCTTCATGTTATGCAACTGCTGGTTGCTAACCCCACATTTCAAAAATGTAAGATGCATTGTATGTCCTTCACAAATGTTACTGGCAGCGCTCACCTCATGTCTTGAATAGTGAACTGCTTGAACTTTTTACTAGTTAAACATGCGCTGTCCGTTATTAGATGGTTTCCAAATTGAAATCACTGCCACAACGAGTGTTCTCGGCAGTGCCCGGCTCCGAAAATCAGTATCCATGGAAAATGAATGCTCCAAGCAGAACCCCAGTCCCCGCCAAGGGCAGCCAGAGACTCCCAGCGTGGGACCAAGAGCACCACTGGTAACATTCCCAATCCGCTGTTCCAATACAAAGTTCGGGGGCACGCCATCATTGAGGTTAGTCCATTAGAGAGGTGTGGCTTTGGGTGGCGTACTCCTTACCGCTGGTGGTGCACGGAAGAGGCAAAAGCCACGCATGCCTCGTTAATTATAAGAAACCGCTTCTGCCCATTTCCAAAAGAAAGCTTGCACTCGAATTCATGCTATATATATATATCTATATATATATATATATATTCAAAGAAAAAACCATAGGTTTCAGGGTTGTTATAGTTAGCTAGCCATTTCACTTGTACAAAACCATAGAAATTCCTCCGTTATAGTTAGTTCTGCTAACTATAACTCGCGCGCCCACAATGCACTGTTGATGATGTCACATATTGCATCATTCATGACATGGCCAGTGACATCACTGATGACATCTCAAATGACATCACTGATGACATCATCCAGTGAATGTGGTTTAGTTTGAAATTTAAATATGTAATATATAAATACCAATCTGTATTGAAGATTGAGTGGATATATAACTGTCTGGATGGAGGATTTAGTAGCTGTCTGACTGTCTGTTTAAGTGAGTAATTAAAAGTGTCTCACTTAATTCATGGATTAGAAACTAAACTATGTGAATGTGTGCAGCACTGTCTCTGTTGTTGTATAACATGCTGCATCAGTTGGTCACTAACTACATTAGTGTGTATATTAGTTGTTGATTAGTTGGGTGAGTATTTGTATGGGACACTGAGTTTGTGTGTGATTGGATGGGGTGTGTGTAACTCTATGCATAGATGTGTGAACGGTTGATTGACTAGGTATATAGGTTTAAGAGTGTATGTGGAAACAGTTGTTTGGGTGACTGAGTGTATTTATTTGTGTGTTGCTGAGCGAATATATGTTTTAGTTGTACATCTTCAACAAAGTAAAAAAATAAAAGGCATTGTATGTGAGAGTTGGTGTATATTAATAAGTATGTGTAAGAGTCAGTGATTGTGAGAGTAACTATATGAATGAGTGTATAATTGAAATGGTGATTTTTTAACATGTTAACTATGAGTTACTATGTGTTTGAATAAATGAGGTGTTGTTGGATAATTGTGTAAGTGAGTAAATGTAAGTGTGATTAATTTTTTTCATGAGTAAGTAGGATGACTGCATGACCGACTAAGATAACTGCTGATGTGTCAATGTCTATATATGTGTATAGGTGCATTTGATAGTGTTCTATTAATTAGTGACTGCATGTATAAATGATTCTGTTGTTGAATGGGTAGTTGTGAGTGTAGTCTTAGGAATCAGTGAGTGGGTTATGTAGTAACTGGTATTGGTGTGTCAATGGTTTCAAATATGGTGCTCTGTATTTTACAGCGAGTGATGAAAGGTATCAGATTGTCACGTGGATGATGTCATCAGTGATGTCATTTGAGATGTCATCAGTGATGTCACTGACCATGTCATGAATGATGCAATATGTGACATCATCAGCAGTGCATTGCGGGCGCGCGAGTTATAGTTAGCAGAACTAACTATAACGGAGGAATTTCTATGGTTTTGTACGAGTGAAATGACCAGCTAACTATAACACCCCTGAAAGCTATGTTTTTTCTGTGAATGTCTAACGTTTTTTAAATGCTAATTTCTAACTATAACGTCTCTGAAACCTATGGTTTTTTCAGTGAATTTCAAAGCTTTTTTAAATGTTAATTTCTAACTATAACGTCTCTGAAACTATGTTTTTTTTAGTGAATTTCAAAGGTTTTTTAAATGCTAATTTGTAAGTGTGATAGTAGTTATACCTATTTTTTTGTACTGATTTTCTACAGTTTTTTAACTATTTTATTCATTAAATAACATTATATATTTTTCCGAAAATTACAACAACATTTTTTTTAAAACAATTCAAACTGAAATATTGATTAATTTTCTTGTTTTCATTTTTTATTTTAATATATTTATATTATTTTCTTTTTTTTAAAAAAATTCCATTTTTTTTTCGGAGTCGAGCACTCAAAGCGTACACATCACGGTTGGTGCATTCTAGCCGCCATTTTAGAAAAGTCGTGAAGGATCCGCGTATGGTGTGCGATGGCTGCGTGTTTTTCAGTTACATCATATAAATTTAATATTACATGAAGTGCGCGATTGGTATGCGACCAGTCTGCGACTCCTGCTCCCGCGCATTCGCGCAACATGTGCATTACGGTACAAGATGCTTGCGCGGTTGGGGGTCCCGCTTAACGTCATATACGTGCTGGGGCACGCTGGGTGCACGACTCCCGCAAAAAAAATGTATCTTCCAAAATGATATGTATGTGTCTTTAATATACATAGTAGGGCAAGAGATTATCTAAGATATTCATAAAAATAATATATTTGTATTTATAATAAACTTATATTATTTTTAAATATATTTTCGCGAAGTCGGGTGCGTGCATCGTGAATGCAGAGAACCAGGTCAGCAGAGCTGCTGTAGAGCCAGAGGAACCAGGTCAGCAGAGCCGTTGTAGAGCCAGAGAACCAGGTCAGCAGAGCTTCTCTAGAGCCTAAGAAGCAGGTAAGCTGACCTGCTCTAGAACCGGAGACCCAGGTCAGCAGAGCTGCTCTAGAGCCAGAGATCCAGGTCAGCAGAGCTGCTCTAGAATCCGAGAACCAGGTCAGCAGAGCTGCTGTAGAGCCAGAGAAACCAGGTCAGCAGAGAAACCAGGTCAGCAGAGCTGCTTTAGAGCCAGAGAACCAAGACAGCAGAGCTGCTCTAGAGGCAGAGAACCAGGTCAGCAGAGCTGCTTTAGAGGGAGAGAACCAGGTCAGCAGAGCAGCTCTAGAGCAAGAGAAACCAGGTCAGCAGAGCTGCTTTAGAGATAAGGGACCAGGTCAGCAGAGCTGCTCTAGAGCCAGAGAACCAGGTCAGCAGAACTGCTTTAGAGCCAGAGAACCAGGTCAGCAGGGCTGCTGTAGAGCCAGAGAAACCAGGTCAGCAGAGCTGCTTTAGAGGGAGGGAACCAGGTCAGCAGAGCTGCTCTAGAGGGAGAGAAATAGGTCAGCAGAGTTGCTCTAGAGCCAGAGAACCAGGTCAGCAGAGCTGCTCTAGAGGCAGAGAACCAGGTCAGTAGAGATGATGTAGAGCCAGAGAAACCAGGTCAGTAGAGCTGCTTTACAGCAAGAGACCCAGGTCAGCAGAGATGCTTTAGAGGTAGAGAACCAGGTCAGCAGAGCTGCTTTAGAGCCAAGGGACCAGGTCAGCAGAGCTGCTCTAGAGCCAGAGAACCAGGCCATCAGAACTGCTTTAGAGCCATAGAACCGGGTCAGCAGAGCTGCTTTAGAGCCACAGAACCAGGTCAGCAGAGCTGTTGTAGAGCCAGAGAACCAGGTCAGCAGAGCTGCTCTAGAGCCTAAGAACCAGGTCAGCAGAGCTGCTCTAGAGCCAGAGAACCAGGTCAGCAGATCTGCTGTAGAGCCAGAGAAACCAGGTCAGTAGAGCTGCTTTAGAGGGAGAGAACCAGGTCAGCAGAGCTGCTCTAGAGCCAGAGACCCATGTCAGCAGAACTGCTTTCGGGCCATAGAACCGGGTCAGCAGAGCTGCTTTAGAGCCAGAGAACCAGGTCCGCAGAGCTGTTGTAGAGCCAGAGAACCAGATCAGCCGAGCTGCTCTGTAGCCTAAGAACTAGGTCAGCAGAGCTGCTCTAGAGCCAGAGAACCAGGTCAGCAGAGCTGCTTTAGACGGAGAGAACCAGGTCAGCAGAGCTGCTTTAGAGCCAGAGAACCAGGTCAGCAGAGCTGCTCTAGCTGACACTGACTGACTGACACTGACTTGACTGATTCTGACACTGACTGACACTGATTGACTGACACGGACACTGACTGACACTGACTGACACTGATTTGGAGAGGTGTGGCTCACTAGTTAGAGGCGGCAGACCCGTAAGCAGAGAATCGGCCAGGGACCAGGGTTCAATTCCCGACGCGGCAGGGTCGTGGACCAGGGTCAAAATGGACTCGATAATTCTCGCCTCGGTACCTACTCTAACCAGGAACACACTCGGCAACTCTGGGCATTAAGCTTGCCTCATCTCTACAACGGCCCCCCACAGACGCCAGGGATGCCTGGTTTCACCTTGGAGATACCCAGAAAGGGACCATCTCACAGGGATAGCCAGGACGGGTTCCCCAGCGGTCTACAGCGCCGGGACGCCCCGTTGCTGGGGCAGCTGTGCGCTTTACAAGTCTACAACATTTACATTTACATTGACTGAAACTGACTGACTGACAATAACTGACAATGATTGACTGACACTGACTGACTGACACTGACTGACTGACACTGACACTGACTGACACTGACTGACTACTCTCTACTACTCTACTACTCACTCTCTACTACTCTCTCTCTACTACTCACTCTCTACTACTCTCTACTACTCATTCTCTACTACTCTCTACTACTCACTCTCTACTACTCACTCTCTACTACTCTCTACTACTCTCTACTATTCACTCTCTACTACTTTCTACTACTCACTCTACTACTCTCTACTACTCTCTACCACTCACTCTCTACTACTCTACTGCTCACTCTCTACTACTCTCTACTACTCTACTACTCACTCTATACTACTCTCTACTACTCACTCTCTACTACTCTACTACTCTCTACTACTCATTCTCTACTACTCTCTACTACTCACTCTCTACTACTCTCTCTACTACTCACTCTCTACTCTTCACTCTCTACTGTGGTGGTGATTTTAGCAGCAACACAGCAGAACTAGGTACGGGGAGCGATAGTGCTCACTTGGCTTTCAATTTGTACGATTATTGCAACTTTTCAAAGCATTTTTTATTATTGTGATGACCCGTGTATTTCTCCTATGTTTTTAAAGCTCTGACCAATTCTATCTTTTAAAGTTGGTTTACATTCTTTTACCTTCCTTTTGCTAGCTGGAGCACTTCTCCCAGCCTTCTGTCTTGGTGTGCGCTGCCCGTCCGTGCGAGCAGGCCCGCCCCCATTTCTCCGGAAGAGGTTAGCGGTCTAGTGCTAACCTCCCGGTCCCCATAAAACGAACACTGGCGCGAACGCGCAGCGTGTGGTGACTTTAGCAGCAACACAGCCGAACTGGGTACGGGCTGCGATAGTGCTCACTTGGCTTTCAATTTGTACGATTATTGCAACTTTTAAAAGCATTTTTTATTATTGTGATGACCCGTGTATTTCTCCTATGTTTTTAAAGCTCTGACCAATTCTATCTTTTAAAGTTGGTTTACATTCTTTTACCTTCCTTTTGCTAGCCGGAGCACGTCTCCCGGCCTTCTGTCTTGGTGTGCGCTGCCCGTCCGTGCGAGCGGGCCCGCCCCCATTTCTCCGGAAGAGGTTAGCGGTCTAGCGCTAACCTCCCGGTCCCCATAAAACGAACGCTGGCGCGAACGCGCAGCGTGTGGTGATTTTAGCAGCAACACAGCCGAACTAGGTACGGGCTGCGATAGTGCTCACTTGGCTTTCAATTTGTACGATTATTGCAACTTTTAAAAGCATTTTTTATTATTGTGATGACCCGTGTATTTCTCCTATGTTTTTAAAGCTCTGACCAATTCTATCTTTTAAAGTTGGTTTACATTCTTTTACCTTCTTTTTGCTAGCCGGTGCACGTCTCCCGGCCTTCTGTCTTGGTGTGCGCTGCCCGTCCGTGCGAGCGGGCCCGCCCCTATTTCTCCGGAAGAGGTTAGCGGTCTAGCGCTAACCTCCCGGTCCCCATAAAACGAACGCTGGCGCGAACGCGCAGCGTGTGGTGATTTTAGCAGCAACACAGCCGAACTAGGTACGGGCTGCGATAGTGCTCACTTGGCTTTCAATTTGTACGATTATTGCAACTTTTAAAAGCATTTTTTATTATTGTGATGACCCATGTATTTCTCCTATGTTTTTAAAGCTCTGACCAATTCTATCTTTTAAAGTTGGTTTACATTCTTTTACCTTCCTTT
This sequence comes from Triturus cristatus, assembly GCF_964204655.1. Taxonomy (NCBI): domain Eukaryota; kingdom Metazoa; phylum Chordata; class Amphibia; order Caudata; family Salamandridae; genus Triturus; species Triturus cristatus. The sequence continues at coordinate 674,336,056 of NC_140585.1, forward strand.
TGCTAGCCGGAGCACGTCTCCCGGCCTTCTGTCTTGGTGTGCGCTGCCCGTCCGTGCGAGCGGGCCCGCCCAAATTTCTCCGGAAGAGGTTAGCGATCTAGCGCTAACCTCCCGGTCCCCATAAAACGAACGCTGGCGCGAACGAGCAGCAGGTGTGCCGGCGGCGCGCCGAGGGCGCGCCAAAGGCAAGCCCGTCTGCGCCCGTCCGCACCAGGAGCGTGCCAGTGGCAGGGCCCCCCCTCCCTACCCCCTTCCCTTGTCCCCCACGATACACTCGCTCTAACCTGCTAGCTTTACAGGTGCAGAAAGCTGTACACTGTATCCCTGTCTTTGACCCAGAAGACCTACACAGCTACCTCTGCCCTGGATGCGGTTTCTCCGCCGCTAGAGAGGCTAGGAGTCATGAAGTAGGAGCTACCCATCCCTCATGCACGGTGCCAAGGGTGGGACATTTTGTCGACCCTGATGACACTCAGAGGCGATTTACCGACCGGGAATCGGGGGTGAGCCTAAATAACCATCTGGTCTGTTTCCTTCTGAATGCCCGCTCTGTGGTCAAGCATAAACACGAACTTGAACTGTTCCTGACCGCCCATTCTCCGGATATGGCCTTTATCACGGAAACATGGACTAATGTGGCTTCCTGCCCAGACTGGAACATCGCCATGCCACCTGGCTATGCATTACACTGTCTAGATAGAAAGTCGGGCAGAGGGGGGGGCTTAGCGATCATTTATAAGGACCAACTAAAGGTCCAGGTCAGGGCTATTGAAAATATGCACGCAGAAGCACTGCAATTTAGCATATTCCTAAAAAATACTAAAGTCGCCCATGGGTTACTGGTGTATAGACCTCCCGGACCTAGGGCCACGTTTCTTGAGGCCCTCCAAGTGCATCTAGAGTCCTGTACAGAGTTTGAGGCCTATACGATCCTTGGGGATTTTAATCTCCATTTGGAGGCCGAAAATAACTCGGACACTACGAGACTTCTGGACAGCTTGGAGGCATATGGACTACCTCAACTGGTGGTAGCCCCAACTCATGATGGGGGCCACACCCTGGATGGTCTCTTTTCCAGCCACCCAGACCTGGTACTTCTCAGGGCTGAATCCCTCCCATGGACCGATCATAGGGCAGTGTTCTTCAAGATTGGGCTAAAATTAAGGGCAAGAAGTGATCCCCACAAACCTACCAAGATCCTTTTTAGGAGATGGAGTAAGGTCACCGAAGTGTCCCTGACGGAGGCACTGGGTAACCCCCCTCCTATCTTGGAGGACAATAATGATACAGCTGTTGCCCAGTTCACCAACTGGATTGGGGACGCTATTAATCAGGTTGCCCCTCTTCAGTCAGCTACCCGGAACAGGCGTCCTCCGGGTGCCCCTTGGTATGGCCCGGAGCTGAAAGCCCTGAAGGTAGAGTGTAGACGGCGGGAACGGCTTTGGAGAACTGACTACAACAGGGGCCATAAGTTAGCCTACAATCTGGCCTTGCACAACTACAAGCTGGCCATTTGGAAATCTAAGCAGGATTACTTCTCCCGCAAAATTTCCGAGGCTGGGAATTCCTCTAAAGAACTCTTTAAAACGGTGGCCTTCTTGTCAAGTCCGCAGCAGACTAACCAGTTCAGCCCTGATCAGTCCTTTTGCGTCCAGCTTGCTACCTTTTTTCACACTAAGGTGGCCACTATTTACGATGACTTATTAAATACTTTGGGACCCCCCACTTTGGATCTTCAGCAGGAGCCGCCTACTTGTAGGTTGACTACCATCGATCCTTTAACCAGCAGGGAGGTTCTGACACTACTAGGCTCCATAAAGTCAGGTGCTGCTTCCGACCCATGTCCCCCTCATATCATCCATTTGGTGGCGGACAGGATAGTGCCATGTCTCACGATCCTAATTAATCAGGGTCTAGCAGTAGGTACCTATCCAGTCACCTGGAAATCAGCATGTGTTAAACCCCTTTTCAAAAAGGCCTCCCTGGACCCCTCTGAACTCAAAAATTATCGCCCCATCTCTGGCCTCCCTTTGATGGCTAAAGTCACTGAGAAGGCTATTAACCAAAATCTGATGGGGTATCTGGACAAGAACGCCCTGCTGGACAGGTCCCAGCACGGCTTCCGGCCCAGGCACTCCACAGAGTCTGCCCTCATAACGGCAGCTGAGGGGATTCGGGCGACAGTAGATGAAGGGGGGCGAGCTATTCTCATCCTCCTGGATCTGTCTGCTGCGTTCGATACCGTGAATCATGTGGTGCTGATTCAGCGCCTCAGGGAGGTTGGGATTGTGGGCCGAGCCTTGACTCTGCTTTCTTCCTTCTTGGAAGACAGAAAGCAATGTTTAAATTGGGCCTGTCTACATTCGGACAGTTTTGCTCTGCCTTGTGGTGTCCCCCAAGGTTCAGCTCTCTCCCCGACCCTTTTTAACATTTATGTTAAACCTCTGGCGAGCTTGGTCAGGAAACATGGCTTCACGTTGGTATCCTATGCCGATGACTCACAGCTTGTGATATCAGCTGCTGAGCATCCTGACCAAATAGCGGCCAAATTCCACGCCTGTCTCTCCGATGTGATGAAGTGGATGCATTTGAGCTTTTTAAAAATCAATACTGAAAAGACAGAAGTGATGGAATTTGGGAAAGGTCCCTCAGTCTGGAACTCCCTCTGGTGGCCATCGGCGGCTGGGCAATGTCCCCTCCCAGTCACCAAGGTGAGGAATCTGGGGGTGGTTTTTGACCAAAAGCTAAACATGTCAGTTCAGGTCAACAGCCTAACGTCCTCCTGTTTCTTTCTGCTTAAAACTCTGCGGAAGATCCTTCCATATATACCTTCGGCATTACAAAAGACGTGATGGCTGCACTTTTCATGTCCAGACTGGACTACTGCAACGCTATGTTTTTGGGCATTGACAAGTTTCAGGTCAGAAAGCTCCAATCCTTGCAGAACGCCGCGGTTCGGGTAATTCTCAACTTACCCAGGGGCTGTTCCACTTCAGCGGGAAGGAATTCCCTCCACTGGCTCCCGGTTCAACAAAGAATCGAGTTCAAAGCACTCTGTTTGGTGCATCGGGCCCGTTTTGGCGGGGGCGCGAATGATGGGACTGACAGGTTTATACCTTACATTCCGCCCCGAGCTCTGCGGTCGGCCAATCTTGGCCTTATGTGTATCTCCAGATTCAAACTTGCCAGATGGGGCGGTCGCTCCTTCGTCACTTGCGCAGCCAGATTATGGAACCAACTGCCTGTAGAGCTGCGACTCCAACCTAGCTATGCCCTCTTTAGAAAAATGCTCAAACATCGCCTATTCCAGGTCCAACTATAATTCATTTTCCTGCGAATCACACACACCACAGCGCCAAGACACCACCTGGTATTCGAGCGCTCTATAAGCCTTTTTTATACTTATACTTACTACTTTCTACTACTCACTCTACTACTCTCTACTACTCTCTACCACTCACTCTCTACTACTCTACTGCTCACTCTCTACTACTCTCTACTACTCTACTACTCACTTTCTACTACTCTCTACTACTCACTCTCTAATACTCACTCTCTACTACTCTCTACTACTCACTCTCTACTACTCACTCTCTACTACTCTCTCTCCACTACTCACTCTCTACTACTCTCTCTCTACTAGTCTCTACTACTCACTCTCTACTACTCTTTCTCTACTACTCTCTACTAACTCTCTACTACTCTCTACTACTTACTCTCTACTACTCACTCTACTACTCACTGTCTACTACTCTTTACTACTCACTCTCTACTACTCTCTAATACTCTCTCTCTGCTACTTACTCTCTACTACTCTCTACCTACTACTCTCTCTCTACTACTCTCTACTACTCACTCTCTACTACTCTCTGCTACTCACTCTCTGCTACTCTCTCTACTACTCTCTACTACTCACTCTCTACTCTCAATTACTCACTCTCTACCTCTCTACCTCTCTCTCTACTACTCTCTACCTCTCTCTCTACCTCTACCTCTCTACCTCTACACCTCTACCTCTACACCTCTACACCTCTCTACCTCTCTCTAACCGCACACATATGCACATATATATATGAATATATATGCATATGCATTTATATATATGTTTGTGTATATATATATATATATATTCACTGAAAAAACCATGGGTTTCACACACGTTATAGTTAGGAATTAGCATTTAAAAAACCTTAGAAATTCAGTGAAAAAACCATAGGTTTAACACATGTTATAGTTAGCTGGACATTTTACTCGTAAAAAACCAATGAAATTCCCCCGTTATAGTTAGTTCAGCTAACTATAACTCGCGCGCCCGCAACGCACTGCTGATGACGTCACATATTACATCACTCATGACATGGTCAGTGACATCACTCATGACATCACTGATGACATCTCAAATGACATCACTGATGACATCACTGATGACATCATCCAGTGAATGTGTGTTTTTCTGAAAATTAAATATGTTTTATATATGTATATCTCAAGGTCGATGGAAGAATAAATGGGTATATAAGTGTCTAAATGGATGATTTTTATTTGAAAAATTGATTGTGTAACTGACTGATTAAGTGTATCATAGTGAATACATGGCTTAGTGAGTATTGTTTAAATATTTAAATATCTGTATCAGTCTCTCTCTTTGTGTATAAGTGGCTGCATGGGTTGGTGAGTAGCTACATGAGTGTCTATATAGGTTATTTGTTGGTTTTTTGAGTATCAGTGTCTGATGTCTGTATGGTTTGGTGGGGGGTATTACGTAGTGCATAGGTGCATGAATGAATGACTCAGTCTTTGTATGTGTTGAAGTCAGCATGTGTGCAGGACTCTATGGGTGCATGAGTGTGTGTATGGGTGTGTTAGTGAGTGATTGACTGTCTCTATAGTGTCTTTATGAGTAACTACATATGTTTTAAACTAGTATATGTGACTATTGGTGTATATAAGTGAGTATATGTGAGAGTGAGAGATTGAAAGAGTTCCTGAAAGAATAAGTATGTGGTTCTATAAGTGATTGTTTAAAAGAGTAAGTATGTGTAAGTTTCCGTAAAAGTAAGTGTGGTGGTGTGTGTATAACTGTATATTTAAGTAAATGGATGTTTGATTCTTTATTAGCATGAGTGACTATGTGTGTGAGTAACTCCATGGATGAGTGGCATTGTGTAACAGGGTGTATAGGTGTATGAGTACATATGATGAGTGAGTACATGTATGAGTGACTGTATAGGAGTGTTGGTGAATGAGTGGATGTGTATGTGAATCTTAGAATTACTGAAGAGGTTGTTGTAATTGGTATTGGTATGTCTATTGTTTTGAAAATGTTAGTTTGTATTTTTGAGTGTGTGTATCAAAGGTTATATTAGGGGAAGAGGAGCTCTGCCACTCTATCTCAAGGATGATGTCATCAGTGATGTCATCAGTGATGTCATTTGAGATGTCATCAGTGATGTCATGAGTGATGTCACTGACCATGTCATGAGTGATGTAATATGTGACGTCATCAGCAGTGCATTGCGGGCGCGCGAGTTATAGTTAGCTGAACTAACTATAACGGGGGAATTTCATTGGTTTTTTACGAGTAAAATGTCCAGCTAACTATAACATGTGTTAAACCTATGGTTTTTTCACTGAATTTCTAAGGTTTTTTAAATGCTAATTCCTAACTATAACGTGTGTGAAACCCATGGTTTTTTCAGTGAATTTGCAAGGTTTTTTAAATGCTAATTCCTAACTATAACGTGTGTGAAACCTATGGTTTTTTCAGTGAATTTGCAAGGTTTTTTAAATGCTAATCCCTAACTATATCGTTTTTGAAACCTTTGGTTTTTTCAGAGAATTTGTATGGTTTTTTATATGCTAAGTTATGTATTTTTAATTAAAGATATTTTTTTTTATTTAAATAAAATTACTTTATATTCATTTATATATTATCTGTATTTTTTTATAAATTATTTTTTTTAAAAATTCAATTTGGATATTTTTTTTTATTTAATTTTTTATGTCCACTTTTTTTTTTTTTATAAATTCTTGGGGTGCGCGCTCTGAGCGCGCACCTAGTACTATTTTATGAATTCCGGCGTACGTTATTTACGTACGCAAATATACTTAATGGTGCGCGCTGGGAGCGCGCACCTAGTACGTATGCGTACGTACGTACGCATGCGTCCTACGCCCTCGACGCGGTTTACTTCCGCATACGCTAAAATTATGCGCAATAACGGTCGCGTATACGCGTGTTCAACGTATGCGCGCTAGGTACGCGTATATGACGTATGCACCTTCGCGTTTACGCGTTCGTGCATACGTCATCGCGGGGTGCGCGCACGGAGCTTGCGCAGTGCGCGCACCTCGGGTTTATACATAATAAAACAGTATTTCTTATTGGTTATCATTACTTTCAGTTTCTAATTGTATCAATACCACACCCAATCCCCTCATGGCAAGTCATGTGATCAAGAATCTTCACTTTTGATTGGTTTGAAGTACTTTCTGTTCCAGATTCTTCCCAAACCACACCTACTCCCCTCATTATTAGTTCTGATTCCTTTGGAGAAGGAGCTATTCTGTTGTTGAGAGACAATGGCTGAACAGCAACCTACTTCAGACAGTGAGCAGGACACTCTTGAGAGGCAGAGGAACAGGAAGCAGAAAGACAGCTTTATATGGCAGTTTTTCACTTTTCCAGAGAATGAGAAAAAGGTAAATGCACCGAAAGTTACATGTGTACTTTGTAAAAAAGTCTTATCTCGTGGGAATCCTAACAAGAAATATTCTTTTAGCATTCACACTATGTTGAGACATGTTTACAAAATGCATCCAGTATCTTATCGTCGAGCTTCTGGAGAAAACCCTCCACCTGCTCAGCCGACGACATCAGCAGCAGCTCAGCCGAGCACATCTTCGGCAGCTCAGGGGAGCACTTCAGCTGCGATGGTGCCTTCACCTGTTTCTTTACCTCTTGTTGGTCCACCTTGTTTGGCGAGGTTGTCTACACGGTGCACTGATTGCGGTTCTCTTATTTCTGTGGGGGAGACCAGTCTTGATCTCCTTCAGAGAAAATTTGATGCGCATACGTGCACTAGGCCATAGATGTTTTTTCTTTTTTTGCGTTTTTCTCTTCCTGTTTCCCTCCATTAACTCAAGGGCTCTTTTAAGAGCCACTTATAAACTTAATCAAACAAATTTTGTTTTTAGAATTTTTTTTTGAAATTTTTTTGAGGTGCGCGCACCCTGCGCGCACCCATGTTTTTTTAAATTTTTTTTTTTTTTGAGAGACTACAATTAAAAATTGAAAATGTGATTGTACAGAAGTACAAACCTCAAAACCCCACTCGCTTAAATGCGTTTTTTTTTTATTTTGTTTTATTACGTTTTTTTTCGGGTGCGCGCTGGGTGCGCGCACTCGGCGATATTTTTTTACAAAATATTAACCTTTTTTTTTGCCCTACAAGGTCCTACTTTAACCCCCTTACAATGCCTACTGGGTCTATTTCTACCCACTCTGCCCCCTTTTCAAGTTCTCCCCCTTTGTTTATCACCCCCTCTTTATGGGATTGACAAAATGGCGGCCGCCGCTTCCTGATTTCCACCGATTCGAATGTTTACTAAGATCTAACAACCAATCAGAATTGCGCTCGCGCACGGCGAGGTGCGCGCACCCAGCGCGCACTCTGCGCGCTTATATATATGTATATTGATTTAAAGGCTATTTTCTCAGAATCTACTGAACAGATTTACACCAGACCTACAAAAGGCACTTCCTTGACCTGGGGACTACCTCTCTGCCAAATTTCTAGTAATTCTGTTCAGCCGTTCGGGCTGTAGCCCTGTCTAAAGGTCCTATGGAAAAATGCATGGGAAAAACGCGTTTTGGGACCCCCCTTTTATCTCAGCCCCCGCTTGACGAATCCCCCCGAGACTTTCAGGGAAGGAGCGGAGCGTAGCGCCCCACCTATTTTAAAAAATTTGCGAGGATTCGTCGACCGGCGCCAAAGTTATTCAAAATAGAATGTTGCGGATTTCCTATGGAAACGTGGTCCTAACTATAACTACCTACTGGCGACCGCCAGTAGGTAATATACATAGATATGTAAACATATATATAATCTGCATTTCTATATAAATACAAATATAAATGCATGCATACATATACATATACATATATGCATACATATGCATGTTATGTACATGAAAGTTTGGAAAACACTAATACAAGCAAAGCTAAAAAGCCACCTAATTACAAACAGAACTGCTTTAACTTAAACGAGGGTGAAACCTACTGCATTTTCAATGCTTGTTTACTTTGGTTCTATCAAGAAGGCATTCAGATGTGTCACACACTTGCCATAAATTCTGAATGGTAGCACTCTAGTTGCTCATTAGATCACTGTAGTAAAGCTACTGCTCACCAGGGAAGTCTGCTGCTGGTATTCAAAGTGACTAGTAGAGTGAGTAGTAGAGAGTAGCAGAGAGTGAGTAGTAGAAAGTGAGTAGTAGAGTGAGTAGTAGAGTAATAGAGAGTGAGTAGTAGAGAGTAGTAGAGAGTGAGTAGTAGAGAGTAGTAGAGAGTGAGTAGTAGAGAGTGAGTAGTAGAGAGATAGTATTAGAGAGTAGTAGAGAGTGAGTAGTAGAGTGAGTAGTAGAGAGCGAGTAGTAGAGAGTAGTAGAGAGTGAGTAGTAGAGACAGTAGTAGAGAGTGAGAAGTAGAGAGAGTAAGAGAGATCAGTAGAGTAGTAGAGAGTGAGTAGTAGATTGAGTGGTAGAGAGTGAGTAGTAGAGAGTAGTAGAGAGAGAGTGGTAGAGAGTAGGAGAGAGTAGTAGAATGAGTAGTAGAGAATAGTAGAGTAGTGAGTAGTAGAGAGTAGTAAAGTAGTAGAGAGTGAGTAGTAGAGAGAGTAGTAGAGTAGTAGAGAGTGAGTAGTACAGAGTGAGTAGTAGAGAGTAGTAGAGAGCAAGTAGTAGTGAGTGAGTAGTGGAGAGTGAGTAGTAGAGAGCGAGTAGTAGAAAGTGAGTAGTAGAGAGTGAATAGTAGAGAGTGAATAATAGAGAGTAAGTAGTAGAGAGTGAGTAGTAGAGTAGTAGAGAGTGAGTGGTAGAGAGTAGTAGAGAGTAGTAGGGTGAGTAGTAGAGAGTAGTGGATAGTGAGTAGTAGAGAATGAATAGTAGAGAGTAGTAGTAGAGAGTAGTAGAGAGAGAGTAGTAGAGAGTGAGTAGCAGAGAGTGAGTAGTAGAGAGTAGTAGCGAGTGAGTAGTAGAGAGTGAGTAGTAGAGAGTAGTAGAGAGTGAGTAGTAGAGAGTGAGTAGTAGAGAGAGAGTAGTAGAGCATAGTAGAGAGTGAGTAGTAGAGTAGTAGAGAGTGAGTGGTAGAGAGTAGTAGGGAGTAGTAGAGAGTAGTAGAGAGTGTGTGGTAGAGAGTGAATAGTAGAGAGTAGTAGAGAGTGAGTAGTAGAGATAGTAGTAGTAGAGAGTGAGTAGTAGAGAGTAGTAGCGAGTGAGTAGTAGAGAGTGAGTAGTAGAGAGTAGTTGAGAGTGAGTAGTAGAGAGTGAGTAGTAGAGTAGTAGAGAGTGAGTAGTAGAGAGTGAGTAGTAGAGAGTGAGTAGTAGAGTAGTAGAGAGTAGTCAGTCAGTGTCAGTCAGTCAGAGAGTGTCAGTCAATCAGTGTCAGTCAGTCAGTGTCAGTCAATCAGTGTCAGTCAGTGTCAGTCAGTCAGTGTCAGTCAATCAGTGTCAGTCAGGCAGTTTCAGTCAATCAGTGTCAGTCAGTGTCAGTGTCAGTCAATCAGTGTCAGTCAGTGTCAATCAGTCAGTGTCAGTCAGTGTCAGTCAGTCAGTGTCAGCTAGAGCAGCTCTGCTGACCTGGTTTTCTGGCTCTAAAGCAGCTCTGCTGACCTGGTTTCTCTGGCTCTACCGCAGGTCTGCTGACCTGGTTCTCTGGCTCTAGAGAAGCTCTCCTGACCTGGTTCTCTGGCTCTACAACAGCTCTGCTGACCTGGTTCTCTGGCTCTAAAGCAGCTCTGCTGACCTGGTTCTATGGCTCTAAAGCAGTTCTGATGGCATGGTTCTCTGGCTCTAGAGCAACTCTGCTGACCTAGTTCTCTCCCTCTAGAGCAGCTCTGCTGACCTGGTTCTCTCCCTCTAAAGCAGCTCTACTGACCTGGTTTCTCTGGCTTTACAGCAGCACTGCTGACCTGGTTCTCTGGCTCTAGAGCAGCTCTGCTGACCTGGTTCTTAGGCTCTAGAGCAGCTCTGCTGACCTGGTTCTCTGGCTCTAAAGCAGCTCTGCTGACCCTGTTCTATGGCTCTAAAGCAGCTCTGCTGACTTGGTTCTCTGGCTCTAGAGCAACTCTGCTGACCTGGTTCTCTGGCTCTAAAGCAGCTCTGCTGACCTGGTTCTCTGGCTCTAAAGCAGCTCTGCTCGTCTGGTTCTCTGGCTCTAAAGCAGCTCTGCTGACCTGGTTCTTTCCCTCTAAAGCAGCTCTGCTGACCTGGTTTCTCTGGCTCTACAGCAGCTCTGCTGACCTGGTTCTCTGGCTCTAGAGCAGCTCTGCTGACCTAGTTCTTAGGCTCTAGAACAGCTCTGCTGGCCTGGTTCTCTGGCTCTAAAGCAGCTCTGCTGACCTGGTTTCTCTGGCTCTACCGCAGGTCTGCTGACCTGGTTCTCTGGCTCTAGAGAAGCTCTCCTGACCTGGTTCTCTGGCTCTACAACAGCTCTGCTGACCTGATTCTCTGGCTCTAAAGCTACTCTGCTGACCTGGTTCTATGGCTCTAAAGCAGCTCTGCTGACCTGGTTTCTCTGGCTCTACCGCAGGTCTGCTGACCTGGTTCTCTGGCTCTAGAGAAGCTCTCCTGACCTGGTTCTCTGGCTCTACAACAGCTCTGCTGACCTGGTTCTCTGGCTCTAAAGCAGCTCTGCTGACCTGGTTCTATGGCTCTAAAGCAGTTCTGATGGCATGGTTCTCTGGCTCTAGAGCAACTCTGCTGACCTAGTTCTCTCCCTCTAGAGCAGCTCTGCTGACCTGGTTCTCTCCCTCTAAAGCAGCTCTTCTGACCTGGTTTCTCTGGCTTTACAGCAGCACTGCTGACCTGGTTCTCTGGCTCTAGAGCAGCTCTGCTGACCTGGTTCTTAGGCTCTAGAGCAGCTCTGCTGACCTGGTTCTCTGGCTCTAAAGCAGCTCTGCTGACCCTGTTCTATGGCTCTAAAGCAGCTCTGCTGACTTGGTTCTCTGGCTCTAGAGCTGGTTCTCTGGCTCTAAAGCAGCTCTGCTGACCTGGTTCTCTGGCTCTAAAGCAGCTCTGCTCGTCTGGTTCTCTGGCTCTAAAGCAGCTCTGCTGACCTGGTTCTTTCCCTCTAAAGCAGCTCTGCTGACCTGGTTTCTCTGGCTCTACCGCAGGTCTGCTGACCTGGTTCTCTGGCTCTAGAGAAGCTCTCCTGACCTGGTTCTCTGGCTCTACAACAGCTCTGCTGACCTGGTTCTCTGGCTCTAAAGCAGCTCTGCTGACCTGGTTCTATGGCTCTAAAGCAGTTCTGATGGCATGGTTCTCTGGCTCTAGAGCAACTCTGCTGACCTAGTTCTCTCCCTCTAGAGCAGCTCTGCTGACCTGGTTCTCTCCCTCTAAAGCAGCTCTACTGACCTGGTTTCTCTGGCTTTACAGCAGCACTGCTGACCTGGTTCTCTGGCTCTAGAGCAGCTCTGCTGACCTGGTTCTTAGGCTCTAGAGCAGCTCTGCTGACCTGGTTCTCTGGCTCTAAAGCAGCTCTGCTGACCCTGTTCTATGGCTCTAAAGCAGCTCTGCTGACTTGGTTCTCTGGCTCTAGAGCAACTCTGCTGACCTGGTTCTCTGGCTCTAAAGCAGCTCTGCTGACCTGGTTCTCTGGCTCTAAAGCAGCTCTGCTCGTCTGGTTCTCTGGCTCTAAAGCAGCTCTGCTGACCTGGTTCTTTCCCTCTAAAGCAGCTCTGCTGACCTGGTTTCTCTGGCTCTACAGCAGCTCTGCTGACCTGGTTCTCTGGCTCTAGAGCAGCTCTGCTGACCTAGTTCTTAGGCTCTAGAACAGCTCTGCTGGCCTGGTTCTCTGGCTCTAAAGCAGCTCTGCTGACCTGGTTTCTCTGGCTCTACCGCAGGTCTGCTGACCTGGTTCTCTGGCTCTAGAGAAGCTCTCCTGACCTGGTTCTCTGGCTCTACAACAGCTCTGCTGACCTGATTCTCTGGCTCTAAAGCAGCTCTGCTGACCTGGTTCTATGGCTCTAAAGCAGCTCTGCTGACCTGGTTTCTCTGGCTCTACCGCAGGTCTGCTGACCTGGTTCTCTGGCTCTAGAGAAGCTCTCCTGACCTGGTTCTCTGGCTCTACAACAGCTCTGCTGACCTGGTTCTCTGGCTCTAAAGCAGCTCTGCTGACCTGGTTCTATGGCTCTAAAGCAGTTCTGATGGCATGGTTCTCTGGCTCTAGAGCAACTCTGCTGACCTAGTTCTCTCCCTCTAGAGCAGCTCTGCTGACCTGGTTCTCTCCCTCTAAAGCAGCTCTTCTGACCTGGTTTCTCTGGCTTTACAGCAGCACTGCTGACCTGGTTCTCTGGCTCTAGAGCAGCTCTGCTGACCTGGTTCTTAGGCTCTAGAGCAGCTCTGCTGACCTGGTTCTCTGGCTCTAAAGCAGCTCTGCTGACCCTGTTCTATGGCTCTAAAGCAGCTCTGCTGACTTGGTTCTCTGGCTCTAGAGCAACTCTGCTGACCTGGTTCTCTGGCTCTAAAGCAGCTCTGCTGACCTGGTTCTCTGGCTCTAAAGCAGCTCTGCTCGTCTGGTTCTCTGGCTCTAAAGCAGCTCTGCTGACCTGGTTCTTTCCCTCTAAAGCAGCTCTGCGGACCTGGTTTCTCTGGCTCTACAGCAGCTCTGCTGACCTGGTTCTCTGGCTCTAGAGCAGCTCTGCTGACCTAGTTCTTAGGCTCTAGAACAGCTCTGCTGGCCTGGTTCTCTGGCTCTACAACAGCTCTGCTGACCTGGTTTTCTGCACTCACGATGCACGCACCCGACTTCACGAAAATATATGTAAAAATAATATCAGTTTATTATAAGTACAAATATATTATTTTTATGAATATCTCACATAATCTCTTGCCCTAATATGTATATTAAAGACACATACATATCATTTTGGAACATACATTTTTTTTGTGGGAGTCGCGCACCCAGCGCGCCCCAGCACTTATATGATGTCACGCGGTACCCGCAACTGCGCAAACATCTCATACCGTAATGCGCATGTGGTGCAAATGCACGGGAGCAGGAGTCGCGGACTGGTTGCTTACCAATCGCGCACATCACGTGATATTAAATGTATGTGATGTAACTGAAAAACACGCAGCCGTTGCACACCATACGCGGATCCTTCATGATTTTTCTAAAATGGCGGCTAGAATGCGCGCACCCACCGTGATGTGTACGCTTTGAGTGCGCGACTCCGAAAAAAAAATGATTTTTTTTTAAAGAAAATAATAAAATGAAAACAAGAAAATTAATCAATATTTCAGTTTTCATTTTTTTAAAAACAATTTTGGGCAATTTTCAGAAAAATATATGTTCTTTAATGAATAAAATATTTATAAATAAACAGTTAAAAAACTGTAGAAAATCAGTACAAAAAAATAGGTATAACTACTATCACACTTAAAAATTAGCATTTAAAAAAGCTTTGAAATTCACTGAAAATAAACATAGGTTTCAGAGACGTTATAGTTACAAATTAGCATTTAAAAAAGCTTTGAAATTCACTGAAAAAACCATAGGTTTCAGAGACGTTATAGTTAGAAATTAGCATTTAAAAATCCTCAGAAATTCACAGAAAAAACCATAGGTTTCAGGGGTGTCTGGTTCTGGGGTTCTGGGGTTCTGGGTTAGCTGGCCATTTCACTCATACAAAACCATAGAAAATCCTCCGTTATAGTGAGTTCTGCTAACTATAACTCGCCCGCCCGCAATGCACTGCTGATGATGTCACATATTGCATCATTCATGACATGGTCAGTGACATCACTGATGACATCACGGACAATATCACAAGCTCCACTGGGCACTCACGGGGTGAATGGATACATATTATTTATGCAAACGCGTTTCGGAAAACATCCATCTTCAGTGGTTCAACTGATATCACAAGCGCATGACATTGACTTCCTTAAATACTGCAAGCACCTAACTCATTTTTGTTTTGCAAATCATAGAAAGCAAAAAGGGAAATGGGTTCTTCGATTTCGGCCTCCATATTGATTGGGCAATTTTCTCCGTAATAGTCAGTTTATGTAAAACAGTAATGTTCCATGTATCATTGTCCTCATTGCAAAACATCTCCCAATGCCGTACGTGGCTCATCATGCTCCATTCTCCTCTCGCCTTACCGCTGTTGATGGAACAAGTTGATAACGCTGGTGGCGGTCCAATTTCCACTCAACCAAGGGTATGAAAAACCCTCAACAACAGTCGGAGTACCACCCTTCCAGCAATGGTTCAGGCAGCGAATCAATCACAGCTCCAAATCCCACCCACAGCTGCCAAACTCTTTAAGGCGGGTGCCATTAAACGTGATGGTAGGTATCAAGGACAATATCACAGGCTCCACTGGGCACTCACGGGGTGAATGGATACATGTTATTTATGCAAACGCAGTTCGGAAAACATCCTTCTTCAGTGCTTCAAATGATATCACAAGCGCATGACATTGACTTCCTTAAATACTGCAAGCACCTAACTCATTGGTGTACTGCAAGTCATAGAAAGCAAAAAGGGAAATGCGTTCTTCGATTTCGGCCGCTATAATGACCGGGCAATATTTTCCGCGATAGTCAGTTTATGTAAAACAGTAATGTTCCACGTATCATTGTCCTCATTGCCAAGCATCTCCCAATGCCGTACGCGGATCGTCATGTGCCGTTCTCCTCTCGCCTTACCGCTGTTGATGGAACAAGTTGATAACGCTGGTGACGGTCCAATTCCTGCTCAACCAAGGGTTTGAATAACCCTCGACAGTCGGCGTACCTCCATTCCAGTGGTGGTTCAGGCAGCGAATCAATCACAGCTCCAAATCCCACCCACTGCTGCCGAACTCTTTAAGGCGGGTACCATTAAACATGATGGTAGGTATCAAGGACAATATCACAGGCTCCACTGGGCACTCACGGGGTGAATGGATACATGTTATTTATGCAAACGCAGTTCGGAAAACATCCTTCTTCAGTGCTTCAAATGATATCACAAGCGCATGACATTGACTTCCTTAAATACTGCAAGCATCTAACTCATTGGTGTACTGCAAGTCATAGAAAGCAAAAAGGGAAATGCGTTCTTCGATTTCGGCCGCTATAATGACCGGGCAATATTTTCCGTGATAGTCAGTTTATGTAAAACAGTAATGTTCCACGTATCATTGTCCTCATTTCCAAGCATCTCCTAATGCCGTACGCGGCTCGTCATGTGCCGTTCTCCTCTCGCCTTACCGCTGTTGATGGAACAAGTTGATAACGCTGGTGGCGGTCCGATTCCTGCTCAACCAAGGGTTTGAATAACCCTCAACGACAGTCGGCGTACCTCCATTCCAGTGGTGGTTCAGGCAGCGAATGATGAGCCACGTAAGGCATTGGGAGATGCTTGGCAATGAGGACAATGATACGTGGACCATTACTGTGATACATAAACTGACTATTACGGAGAAAATTGCCCGGTATATTGAAAGAATAAAAACTGGGGACATTGCACTGAGGGTGGACTTATACTTCTTGCTATAAATCGATTTGGAAACTCTATAATTGGGACTTTGTGAAAAACCAGAGGGTGTGTGGTACTAATGTTCTTTTGTAATCAAATACATTTATGGCATCATGTGGTGTAATGAGTAAGAATTTAGACGTGGGTTTAAAGGGCAATTCTACTCCGCCCAATATCTCTAATTCTTCTTCATCAACCAAATCTTGTTCACCTGTAGGTACATTTAACCCTAGATGTTCATATTGCAAAACTGTTAACTCCTTCAATATTTTCATGTACGCCACTTGGAGTCCTATTTGGTTGGAGGGTTCTGTGGCTGTCAGTTTTATAGTTGGCTGCCATGGTTGTTTAGTGGCATGAAACTTCATTAGTTTTAATTTCCTGATGAATTTAAATATATCAATTCATGTTTGTTCATACTTAAAGGACCTTTCTGGGCAGTATGATAAGCCTAAGGATAGAATCTGTTTTTGGCTTAGTTGAGAGTCAATAAAGTAAGCTTAATTATAGTTTGACTATTGTCTACTTCTTCTGTTTCTTCCTCCAGGTTTGCTTTTGATTTTTGTTCTGTGGCTCGTTGTCTTTGTTTGATTTGCCACCTATTGCGCCTCTGGCTTTTGGATTGTGAGAGCGCAGTGTTTAGCGGCAGTCTTGCTGTAAAAAATCCAGCTCCTCAATTGAAGTCACTCTGGCACTTACATTGATATTGGAAACCTCTTGTCTATTTTTATCACTATCAGTCTCTAAATCTGAGCTAAGATCAGTTTTAGTGTCTGTAGCTCCTCGCTCCTGTAATGACCTGTTGGTGTTGATAAGTCTCTGTCTCTTTAGATTGTCATACTGGCAAGCAAAGGTAAAGATTTGACCATGTTCGTAGTCTATTCTGTGTCGCAAGAATTTCGGCGCTTTTCAGGCCTCGATCACCTCCTCATGCTTTTTCAAGTGTTCTGCAGCTTCAGATTTAAATTTCTCAATGACCTCTTGCTGAGGGTATTTGCTAAATTTGGCCTCAAGCTCATCTATTTATTGGCGTAACTGGGTACAGGCAATATCCGCATACTTGACCAAAATGCGAATTAGCTTCATAGACGCTTCGAAATTACTTTCTGCCCATTCGCGTAACATGTCTGGATTGGGATTTTCAAAGCTCAGTGCCAAAAGAATCCGTAGGCCGCGAGGTATGCGCCCTAATTCCAAACATTTGGTGAGAGATTTGTGTTCACACCACTTTGTTCAGTATATATATATCCCTGACGTCGGAGATGCCGTCCAGTGATTGGTTACAGTCCCTCCAACAAGAGACACTTTGAAATATTTATATATCGCGAAGCTGTGCTAATTTTTGATTGAATTCTATGCACTTAAGAAGGCCGAAGCCGAAATGCATTTGCATTAAAGAAATCAAATGAATTACCCCGTGAGTGTTGCGAGTCAGTAGTTGTTGTGGAACAAAGGCGGTAGCACCCCGCCATTAAAAGCACCCGCCGCGTGTTCAACTCCCAGGGCGTATCGTGTTTGCCGGGCATATATATACATATATATATAAGTAAAGTTCGATCCACGGATAGGAAAGAGGCGGCACACCGTCCTGGTGTTAAAGGTAATTTAATCGCTCACAAAAAACAACAACGCGTTTCAGTCGAAGAACGGCCTTTGTCAAGTTGTTCGTTCGCTCCACCATGCCGATTTTAAAGCAATACACGTCATTAATGGACATAGAAAAAATACATCGTGAATCTCGTAGATAATTCATTGGTTCTGAGATGAAATAATAGCTGATTTTAAACATCAAATCGTGAATTGCAGAGATTACATACCAAAATGAAATTGAGGGAAAACCGAAATCAGAAAACAGTTAATGCTAATATCTTATTCTCCAAGTGGAAACATTGCATGGAAATGAAAAGAAGACTGTAATTCGTCATAGCGAAACAACCATCATCTATGAGTTTCGTTCAACAATTAAGAGCAAGGATTAGTCAAAGGGTAAAATTACCCGTATAGAAGCCATAATTCAACATAAAAGTGCAATTCGGCATATAACTGTTGCTAAGATTTCTCCACTTAAAACGGCATAGCGGACATACTAAGTTGTTAAATACAAACTAGTGAAGTGTGTAGTGCAACAAGAAATAGAGAGGACTGATGAGTAAGGAAGGTAACCGTTGTATAACAACTATTTCCATATCAGATCTCGTTGGTAATCAGTGAAAGGACAATATACATAATACAGTCCATTAACCCTAAGTAGGGAGGAGATATAAGGAAAAACCCTGAGATTTAGGACAAGTGCCCAATAATCTATTCTCACAAAAATCAGAAAGATCACAACGAGCGTATTAAATTATTTTAGGTAGAGTAATACAACCACAGATCAATGTCTGTGCCCGCCCAAACATCAATTCAGTCACAAACATGTGCATAAGTTTTCGAAAATCATACAAAAGGTGAAAAATAAGAGAAAATTAGACAAAAAATTATTAAATATAAGTCAATGTATATACAAGGTACAATATATCTCATAGTACCTATCCAGAATCACAAAGCGTGATACGTATATGAAAACATATGTACACACAACGGACATATCATGGGTTGTAAAGGGTCTAGGTTGAATTAATGACCAATGTGAGTATTGAGTTCCTCTTCCCTGTTCAATCCATACGGTGCCCTGGTGTTAAGGTCAATTATGTATCTTGATTCCAAAATACGTAAATGTTTTTCTCTGTCTCCCCCACGGATGTGTTTCAGTACCTTGTCTATTCCACAGAATCTCAAAAGTGCATTATTGCTATTGTGTGCAGTGTGGAAGTGTCTCGGGATAGTTGAAATCCAGATTGGTTATAGCCCTTTGATGTTCTAAAATGCGTTTTTTTAGTTGGAGTTTGGTACTACCAACATAACGCATGTTGCAAGGGCATTCCAAAAGGTATATCACATGGTCAGAAGTACATGTGATGAATTTCCTAATTGGTTTCTCCTTGCCATCCTGTGTCTTATAGCTTCTACAGCTTACAGAGTTCTTGCACGCTTTGCAGGAGTTACATTTATGGAAACCATCTCTGGCATGTAGCCAAGTAGGATTGGATTCCATGGGCTGATAACTTCTTACCAATTTATCTCTGAGTGATGGAGGTCGTCTATATGTCATTGATGGAGCTTGACCCACTTTATCCCCGATCACTGGATCAGCTTTTATAAGACCCCAATGTTTGTTCAGTAAGGATTTCAATTTCCCAGATTTCACACTGTATGTGGTTATCATACGAGGACCAACAGTGGATTCCTTTTTACTGATTTGTTTGTTGCCAAAAAGAACCTCACTGTGTGTAGTGGCTGCTAATTTATCAGCAGCTTGTGTCAGGATTTTGTCTTTGTACCCCCGTTGCCTAAATCTAGTTATCATGGTGTTCTTCTCCATATTGAACCCTTCATCTGTGTTACAGTTTCTACGGGCTCGTAGAATCTCCCCATACGGGATGCTCCTGATAAGAGAAGGGGGGTGATGGCTGCGAGCATGTAGTAGTGCGTTTCCCGATGTCTCCTTTCTGAAGAGGGCAGTGGTGAGTTTTTTATTGATATTGTCAACAGTTATTCTTACATCTAAGAAATCACATGAGGTTTCACTGATGGAATGGGTGAAGCTCAAATTCAAATCGTTGGTAGATAATGCCTCAATAAACTCCTGGGCTAAATCTATACCTCCATCCCAGATGATAAAAAGATCATCTATATATCTAAGCCATAGGGGAACGTGATTAGTGAATTTCTCAAATGTCTCACTCCAAACCACTTGCTCCTCCCACCACCCAAGGAAGAGATTAGCCAGACTCGGGGCAAAACAAGTGCCCATAGCAGTGCCTGTTCTTTGTCTATATAATGTGGTGTCAAATATAAAAATATTCTCTTGTAGACAAAAAAGCATCATCTCTCTCAACATTAAGGAATGATTCAACATCTCCAAAGGTTGGCGTTGTAGGTAATACATGCAAGCTTGGACTCCCTGCAATTGGTCAATACATGTATACAGTGAGCATACATCAAGCGAGATCATAATGAAGCCCTCCTCCCACCTGACATCATGAATGCGTTTTAGGAAGGCAGTGGTGTCCTTACAGTAAGATCTAAGATCTTTGACAAAAGCAGCCAAAAAATAATCCAAAAATATCGATGTGTTCTCAAGTAGGCCCTCATTAGAAGATACTATGGGCCTTCCCGGTGGTTTTTTCAGGTTTTTATGTATCTTGGGCAATAGGTAGAAACATGGTATCTTGGGATTATCCTTTTTAAGAAATTTATATTCATCGTCATCCAGGAGATCCTGTTGCCACCAGGTCATAAGAAGATTATGATATCTTACTACTGTTTCATCATAGTCCTTCCAACTGATGGCTTCATAACAGTTAGTATCGTTTAACTGATGCAAGGCCTCCCTTTTGTAATCCTCGGTGTTCATTAGGACAACATTACCACCTTTGTCTGAAGGTTTAATAGTTATGGCAGGATCTTGCAGCAGATTTTTTAATGCTTGTCTTTGACCTTTTGTGAGATTGTCGCGGATGCGATAGTCATGATTCTCTCTCAGTTTCATAAGTTCATACATCAGTACTGAGTGGAACGATTCGATGTTATCGTGTGCCATATTTGGATTAAATTTCGATTTCACTCTGAAACCACTCCCACGTTTGATATCAGTTGAGAATCCCAAGGATTGTAAACGGACTGCCTCTGGTTCATCAGTAGGAAATGAGTTGTTGGTCTCCAAAGCATGAAGTTCCAAAATGTCACCAATGTCATTCATTGTGAAGTTTGTGGATGGCCGCTGTGTGCCAGTTGTGTTGGTAGCACACTCTTTATTCCGTTTTGCTATGAGATGTAATTTCATAAGTTTGAGTTTACGAATGTAGAGGAAAAGATCAATTCTGGTGTCTACAAAATTCCAATCACTCGTGGGACAGAAGGAAAGACCCAATCTAAGTAATTTTTCTTCATCAGAAGTTAAAGTACGTGTTGATAAATTAATAATGGTTTTCTCACAGGTATCCATGTCAGCTATCTTTCTGTACCAGAATTTTGGACGACCACCCCTTCTTGTGGTTCTTATTTTTTGGTTTTTGGTCTTCCTCTTGCCCTTCCACGACCTCTTCCTCTTCCTCTTCTTTCTCCCTCGAGCGGGTTCGTTTGGTCCTTCTGTTGTTCGAGGATTTGGAACTAGTGTAAAAAAGTGAGTGGTCTTGTTCCCAAAGGGGATGGGGTGGTTTGACGTTCAATATCGGAACTTAATTCAGAACTGGAATCAGTAGATACCGTGTCCGGTTTGTCTTTCAAAAGAAGTTGTCTGTCTTTTTCCACCCAATCGAATCGTTTGGCATAAGTTAAAATTCTGCCTTCAGCATAGTCTTTTTTGTCTCGGAGAAATTTACGATGTTTTTTAACTTTAATGCTGTCTTCATAAATTTTCAGTCATCCCTCCAAGGCTTTCAGAAATTCGATCACCACTTTCTCTTCCTTATGTTTGTCGATTTCAATCCTCAGGGCAGATAATTCCTGTCTGGTTTTATCCAAATCAATTTTCGCATATTTAATTAGCATCTCCAGCATGCCTTTGCAGGTTTTTGCCATGAAGGAAGCCCATTCTTCCAGCAGTTCTTTGTTGGGATTCTCATAAGTAGGTATGATTGTAATGCGCAGACCTCTAGGCACCCGTCCTACTTCAACGTAGTTAGTCAGAGAAGTGACCTCCCACCATTTATTTAATTCTCGTTTGCGTAATTTTTCTAGAAGATTGAGGTTTTGTTTCAAAGTGGGCTCAGTAGCGTTTTCAATAATTCCAGTGCTGGATATCGTGATGTTGGCAGCTACATTCTCGTCAAACAAGGAAAGAGCTACAGCTAGACGCTCTGTTTCCCAAGTGTCCATGCTTAAGAGTGATGTGATACCTCAAACAATAGGACAACGTCACAGTCTGAATATTGGCCACAACGTGACACTGCTCCAGGAAAATTCACGGAGAGATGGACGTTACGGATGGGTGTGTAGAGTATGGGCGGTGAAATGAGGAGGTGAGCGAAAGCCCACAAGCCCTCCGACCAGTGTGAAGACGCACTATCCCCCCTCATAAACACCACTGTTACTACTCACCACCGCAAACCGATACCATCAGCAATCTCGTCTGCTAGTTAGAAATCCACTCTGGAGCGGCTGGGTCGGCTGCAATGAATTTTCAAAGAAAAGTTTCCGCTGAACGCCGCACGCCTGCCCATTAGCGTCGGTGCCTGCCGTGGTAGCGGCAACCACAAGAATAAGTAAAGTTCGATCCACGGATAGGAAAGAGGCGGCACACCGTCCTGGTGTTAAAGGTAATTTAATCGCTCACAAAAAACAACAACGCGTTTCAGCCGAAGAACGGCCTTTGTCAAGTTGTTCGTTCGCTCCACCATGCCGATTTTAAAGCAATACACGTCATTAATGGACATAGAAAAAATACATCGTGAATCTCGTAGATAATTCATTGGTTCTGAGATGAAATAATAGCTGATTTTAAACATCAAATCGTGAATTGCAGAGATTACATACCAAAATGAAATTGAGGGAAAACCGAAATCAGAAAACAGTTAATGCTAATATCTTATTCTCCAAGTGGAAACATTGCATGGAAATGAAAAGAAGACTGTAATTCGTCATAGCGAAACAACCATCATCTATGAGTTTCGTTCAACAATTAAGAGCAAGGATTAGTCAAAGGGTAAAATTACCCGTATAGAAGCCATAATTCAACATAAAAGTGCAATTCGGCATATAACTGTTGCTAAGATTTCTCCACTTAAAACGGCATAGCGGACATACTAAGTTGTTAAATACAAACTAGTGAAGTGTGTAGTGCAACAAGAAATAGAGAGGACTGATGAGTAAGGAAGGTAACCGTTGTATAACAACTATTTCCATATCAGATCTCGTTGGTAATCAGTGAAAGGACAATATACATAATACAGTCCATTAACCCTAAGTAGGGAGGAGATATAGGGAAAAACCCTGAGATTTAGGACAAGTGCACAATAATCTATTCTCACAAAAATCAGAAAGATCACAACGAGCGTATTAAATTATTTTAGGTAGAGTAATACAACCACAGATCAATGTCTGTGCCCGCCCAAACATCAATTCAGTCACAAACATGTGCATAATTTTTCGAAAATCATACAAAAGGTGAAAAATAAGAGAAAATTGGACAAAAAATTATTAAATATAAGTCAATGTATATACAAGGTACAATATATCTCATAGTACCTATCCAGAATCACAAAGCGTGATACGTATATGAAAACATATGTACACACAACGGACATATCATGGGTTTTAGAGGGTCTAGGTTGAATTAATGACCAATGTGAGTATTGAGTTCCTCTTCCCTGTTCAATCCATACGGTGCCCTGGTGTTAAGGTCAATTATGTATCTTGATTCCAAAATACGTAAATGTTTTTCTCTGTCTCCCCCACGGATGTGTTTCAGTACCTTGTCTATTCCACAGAATCTCAAAAGTACATTATTGCTATTGTGTGCAGTGTGGAAGTGTCTCGCTATGGGATAGTTGAAATCCAGATTGGTTATAGCCCTTAGATGTTCTAAGATGCGTTTTTTTATTTGGAGTTTGGTACTACCAACATAACGCATGTTGCAAGGGCATTCCAAAAGGTATATCACATGGTCAGAAGTACATGTGATGAATTTCCTAATTGGTTTCTCCTTGCCATCCTGTGTCTTATAGCTTCTACAGCTTACAGAGTTCTTGCACGCTTTGCAGGAGTTACATTTATGGAAACCATCTCTGGCATGTAGCCAAGTAGGATTGGATTCCATGGGCTGATAACTTCTTACCAATTTATCTCCGAATTGCACTTTTATGTTGAATTATGGCTTCTATACGGGTAATTTTACCCTTTGACTAATCCTTGCTCTTAATTGTTGAACGAAACTCATAGATGATGGTTGTTTCGCTATGACGAATTACAGTCTTCTTTTCATTTCCATGCAATGTTTCCACTTGGGGAATAAGATATTAGCATTAACTGTTTTCTGATTTCGGTTTTCCCTCAATTTCATTTTGGTATGTAATCTCTGCAATTCACGATTTGATGTTTAAAATCAGCTATTATTTCATCTCAGAACCAATGAATTATCTACGAGATTCACGATGTATTTTTTCTATGTCCATTAATGACGTGTATTGCTTTAAAATCGGCATGGTGGAGCGAACAAACAACTTGACAAAGGCCGTTCTTCGGCTGAAACGCGTTGTTGCTTTTTGTGAGCGATTAAATTACCTTTAACACCAGGACGGTGTGCCGCCTTTTTCCTATCCGTGGATGGAACTTTACTTATTCTTGTGGTTGCCGCTACCACGGCAGGCACCGACGCTAATGGGCAGGCGTGCGGCGTTCAGCGGTAAACTTTTCTTTGAAAAAAAAAAATATATATATATATATATATATATATATATATATATTCCCTGAAAAAAACAAAGGTTTCAGGGGCATTATAGTTAGGAATTGGCGTTTAAAAAACCTTAGGAATTCACTAAAAAAAACATAGGTTTCAGGGGCGTTATAGTTAGCTGGACATTTCCCTCGTACAAAACCCTAGAAATTCCCCTGTTATAGTTAGTTCAGCTAACTATAACTCGCGCCCCCGCAATGCACTGCTGATGATATCACATAGTACATCACTCATGACATGGTCAGTGACATCACTGATGACATCACTGATGACATCTCAAATGACATCACTGATGACATCACTGATGACGTCATCCAGTGACTCTGTGTTTCTGTAAAGTTTCGATTTGTTTTATATATTTATAGTGAAAGGCCTAGGGAAGAATGAGTGGGTGTATAAGAGTGTGAATGGATGATTTTCTAGGTGCGTAACTGACTCTATAAGTGAGTCATTAAATGTATCTCACTGCAGACTAGTGACTAAACTGTGTGAATGTCTGTATGTGTCTGTGTGTTGGTGTATAAGCGGCTGCATGGTTTTGTGAATAGCTATATGAGTGTCTATATGGGTTATTGATTGGTTGTCTGAGTATCTGTATGGGTGCCTGAGTGTTTGTGTGGGTAGGGTGTGTGTGATTCTGTGCATAGATGTGTGAGTGGGTGATTCTATGGGTGCATGGTTTTAAGAGTGCAACTGTGATGGACTGTATGGTTGGGTGACTGTATGCAAGGGTGTGTTAGTGATTGAATGTATATCTTAGTTGTACATTTGTCAGTAACTTCATATGTGAAACGCAGTGTATATGTGTGTAAGAGTATATAACTATCTATATGTGAGAGTGTGTGATTGCAGGAGTGGTTGTATGGATGAGTGTGTGCTTGTATCAGTAATTGTATAAGAGCGTCAGAATTTGTTAGTATTTTTATGAGTAAGTGAACTTGAGTGTGTTTAACTGTATAGGTGAGTAAATTGGACTGTGATTAATTATTTGCATGACTGACTAGGTGTGTCAGTACCTCAATGGATGATTGGCGGTGTGTGAGTGTCTATATAGGTGTATAAATGCATATGATAGTCCTGTACGGAGTGACTGTAAGTATGAGTCATTGTACAGGTGAGTGAATGGAGATGTATGTAGACCTAAGAGTCAATGAGTGGGTGTCTAGTTATTGGTATTGGAGTATCTATGGTTTTCAAAATGGAAGTCTTAAATTTTGAGTCGGTGTATCAAAGGTTATATTAGGGTGTGAGAAGATGCACTAATTTATCACATGGATGACGTCATCAGTGATGTCATCAGTGATGTCATTTGAGATGTCATCAGTGATGTCATCAGTGATGTCACTGACCATGTCATGAGTGATGTAATATGTGACGTCATCAGCAGTGCATTGCGGGGTCGCGAGTTATAGTTAGCTGAACTAACTATAACAGGGGAATTTCTAGGGTTTTGTACGAGGGAAATGTCCAGCTAACTATAACGCCCCTGAAACCTATGGTTTTTTAGTGAATTACTAAGGTTCTTTAAACGTCAATTCCTAACTATAACGCCGCTGAAACCTTTGGTTTTTTCAGTGAATTTTAAAGGTTTTTTAAATGCCAATTCCTATCTATAACTTATCTCTAAAGATATCATGTTTAATGATTTTCATTGGATTTCTATATTTTTCTAATTCAGTGTGTCAATTTCATTAATGTTTTTTTTTAATTCTTTTTTATCACCATTTTTTAAATTTATTTTTTTAATTAATTCTTTTAAAAATAAAAAAAAAATGTTTGTTTTTATTGGGTTTTTCAAACGTATTTTTTTATATTTTTAAAAATATTTCTTTAACTATAGGTTCAAAACTTTATTTTATATATATTTTTTCCATGTTTTTTGGATCCGCGCACCCTATGCGCACCGTTCTCGATCCCTATGCGATAGCATCCGTGCATGGTATGCGTTGGGTACGTGTTTAGTGCGCGATCGCAATGTGACCGGTACGCGACTCCCAGCCTATACGCGACACGTTCGATGTACGTAACGCGACGTTTACGCGCTTCCGCGATGCGTCATCTGCGTGTATGACGCGATATGTGCGCGAATCCCGCAAAATATTTAACATTTAAAAAAACATATATATATGTATTTCATGTGAATATTAATTGAAGACAAACTTTAAACTAGTATTAAAACGAATATATTTTTACATCTAATCCTATAATTCTTTTTAATTCAATTTCGCGGATGCACGCTGGGTGCGTGCTGCATAAGCGCAGGGTGCGCGGATCCCATGTGACCTGCAAAAAAAGAGATTTGATTGGTTCATTACACTTCCTGTTCTAACTATTGAAAGACCCCACCCAATTCAATCATTCTTCTTTGACCTTCTTTGGAGGAGCATCTCTATGCAGAGAAGAAGATTTTTTAGACTAAGTTTACACTTAGCTCTAACTTTTTTCAACTAAAAATGGCTTCAGGGCAGCAGGCATCACCTGCATCTCCTCATACATCTGAGGATGAATTTTTGGAGGAGGCACCACGCAAAGAACGTTTTTCTTCAGTGGTGTGGAAATGTTTTACTTTTCCCTAGGGGCAGAATAAGACCAATGCCACCTTGGTCACATGCAAGATTTGCAAAAGAGTGCTGTCGCGAGGGGGATCCTAACAAGAAATACTCGTGCGGCACGGCTAGTATGATGAAGCACCTAAGGACCCTTCATCCAATCAATCTTGCACGAGAAGAGTGCAAACGGATGAGAAACACTCCTGCTCCTGCGCCTTCCACCTCATCGCAGCCGAGCACTTCAAGAGTGCATCCATCAGCCCAAAACTTGGACATCCGTCCTCAATTTCAATTTTTAAAAGTGCTCTGCACTAAGTGCAGTTGGACTTTGTGCTACGGTGAGCAGTCGATCGATCTGATCTGCCGCCGTGAAGAAAGTCACATTTGCTAGTTTTTTTTTTTTTGTTTGTTTTTTTTTGTTCCCTGAAGTTCATTGTTTGGTTCCTCCTGGTTTTTTTTTTCCAAAAAAACCAAAAGAATCACAAAATTGTTAGAAAACCCCAAAAAAATATATAAAAGAAGAAAGAAGAAAAAAAAAAGTTCTTCTAAGAACTAACTTTCCTGGTTTAAAAAAAGAGCTACATTTCTTTGTTAGTGTGTGAAAGTTTAGATGAATGTATGTGTAGTACGTAATTGACTGAATGAATGCATTAGTAGCGTATGGTGAATGTATAAGTGCACAACTATGAGGATGTGCTGCAGCATCACACAGTAACCTCTTTAAAAGCAGTGTGCTGTAGTACTTCCGAAGTACAGGGATGCAACATATGTACATAAATATGTTGCAAATCTTTGCTTCTCTCTGCACGGCTGCTTAAACAGCAGCCATGTGGTGACACAGGCACCCTTGCACCATAGTGCAAGGATATCTGTGTCATGTGCTGTTTGTTTTTCTACAGGAAGACACACCTTCCTGCACAAAAACAATGAGAAAATGCATTTTTCTCCTTCAATGTATGCTGAACATTTCAGCATGCTTTGAAGATATAAAAATGT
Organism: Triturus cristatus; assembly: GCF_964204655.1. Classification (NCBI taxonomy): domain Eukaryota; kingdom Metazoa; phylum Chordata; class Amphibia; order Caudata; family Salamandridae; genus Triturus; species Triturus cristatus. The sequence goes on from NC_140585.1 coordinate 674,363,846, forward strand.
GGAGAAATGAATACAATTCTCCTTGTTGTGCTTTCCTACACCAATTTTAGAATGGTGCAGCATTCACACACATATCGAGATTTACGATTTCTGATAAATCTAGACATGTGTCTTGTTCTATGAGTATTCAGTGCAATCATGCACAACAACACTTATAGAACACCCTTTCAACGCAAAGTGGTGTGCATAATGAGGTTGTATTTACATGGAGTATAAAAAGTGCACAGAGTGCCTTTTCCTCTCTTTGTAAATATGAAAGAGTGTCTTGCGCAATAACTATGTTACAAAAAGTGACATATTTCCGGTTTTAAAATTCCTTGCGAATGATAGAAGGCAAGCACAGAGTTTTGTCTGCAAAGATGTTCAAAGAAGAATGATTGAAATGATTGCGGCCCTTCAATAGGTACAATGGGAAATATTATGAACCCCTCAAATCTCTTTTTTTGCAGGTCACATGATATCTGATTATGGTCAGATTTCAAAACTACATAGGTATAAACAGAGTGTTTTTAGAAACGTGTTTCAACTTTGTAGCTTCTTGCAGACCTCCTCATTCTGCATATTGAGACTTAGTTAAACTTACCTTCACAGTAATAGGAATAAAAAATGGTATAAATTTTTTTCAGATTTTTATTGCAATCTATATTCATATAAATTGCTTATTTTAAAATTTGGATCTGTGAAATAAAAGGAAAAAAAAAATGATAACATGTAATAATACATTTTTTACAACACAGCATAATTTCCACAAAGTAATTTGTTTGCCTTTTTCGCTGTTCTCAGAATATATTGAATTTCACTAGAAATAGTGATTTCAATTGTACTCATCACTTAACAGCGGGCAAAAAAAAAACAATCAGAAAGATTGTTAAAAAAAAACAACATGCTATTCTCAGTAAAATACCACAAGATACAAATCACACATATATAAAATGGTTATGGCTAACAAAATTTTATAAGTTTAACTTACAAAAACTGTAAATGTTGCCGCTTTAAAATATTCACCGAATCTGAGGATGAATTTTTGGAGAAGGCACCACGCCCACAACGTTTTTCTTCAGTGGTGTGGAAATGTTTTACTTTTCCCGAGGGGCAAACAAAGACCAATGCCACCTTGGTCACGTGCACGATTTGCAAAAGAGTGCTGTCGCGAGGGGATCCTAACAAGAAATACTCGTATGGCACGGCAAGTATGATGAAACACCTAAGGACCCTTCATCCGAACAATCTTGCACGAGAAGAGTGCAAACGGATGAGAAACACTCCTGCTCCTGCGCCTTTCTGAGTTTCTTTTCTTTTTCTGGCATGATTTCTCTATTTTAACGTTGAAAAACAGTATCTGTAAAAAAGAATAACAAATAAATGTATATTAATAACTTTCACATTTATACTATTCCATTACTGTACAAACACATTTTATATAAAAACTGACTAAGAAACTATAGCCCTGAACCACAAGTGTGACGGTAGTTAAAACACTACATGCATAGTGCATACTACTTTGAAGCAGTTCATGCCCTAAAGCCTACCTCACTAAAAGACTACATGCTAACTGACTGAATGATTACAATACTATAAGGATACTATAAGGAGACACACTGGGTGAGTGACAGGGTGTTTGCTAGAAGTGTGTGAATACTGATTGGGGAATTGAAGGTGTGAAAGACAACTGTGTAGGTGATTAGAGGACTGCATCCATAGTGAATAGGCATTTGAAGCAGTCTATGTGCTAAGGCCTGGCTCACTGCATGAGTACTTGGGTACTGACTGAATGATTAGAGTACAGGAAGGAGAGTGCCTGGGTGAATTTATAAGTGGTTGGCTTTTGACACAGTGAATGGATTAGTACTTGGTACTGAATGGGTCACTAGAGGAGTGCAAATGGAGTGACAGGATGTTTGCTGGACTGTAAGGATACTGACTAGGGAATTGAAGGTGTGAAAGACAAGTGTATAGTATGTTAGAAGACTGCATGCATACTGCATAGACATTTGAAGCAGTCTATGTGGTAATGTATGGTTCACAACATGAGTACTTGAAAACTGACTAAATCATCAGACTACTGCTAGGACAGTGCCTGGGTAAAACGTTTAAATTTTCAGTTCTGGCACAGTGAAGAGAATAGTACATGGTACTGCACTTTAGTGTCAAACCCTGACTCATTTTATCACTGCATAAGCAAAGACTAGCTTCTAAAGCTACTAAAACTTGACAACATGACCGGTTTTGAAACAGTTATCTGTCAGCAAATACACGATGTTACCAAATGCTTCTCTCACAATCCTTACCAAAATGCACACAGACTCACAGTGTGATTTTAGACAAGCAACACTATCCTTGGTGTTTACCAAAACTCATTCACTAGTCTAGAAGAGGTAAGGGTACTGCACACAATCTACATATTTAAGTACAGCACATTAGTGTCAAAGCATGACTCATTTTATCAATGCATAAGCAAAGACTGGCTTCTAATGCTACTAAAACTTGAGAACATGACAGGTTTTAAAACAGTTATCTGTCAGCAAATACACGATGTTACCAAATGCTTCTCTCACAGTGATTCCCAAATGCACACAGACTCACAGTGTGATTCTAGACAACAACCACTATACCTAGGAGTTTACCAGAACTCATTCACTACTGTGGAAGTGGTAAGGGAACTGCACACAATCTACATATTTCAGGACTGCACTTTTGTGTCAAAGCCTAACTAATTTAATCAACGCATAAGCAAAGACTGGCTTCTAATGCTACTAAAACTTGACAACATGACAGGTTTTAAAAGAGTTATCTGTCAGAAAATACACAATGTTACCAAATGCTTCTCTCACAGTGGTTCCTAAATGCACACAGACTCACAGTGTGATTCTAGACAAGCACCACTATCCCTAGGAGTTTACCAAAACTCATTCACTGCAGTGGAAGTGGTAAGGGAACTGAGCACAATCTACATATTTCAGGACTGCACTTTTGTGTCAAAGCCTGACTCATTTAATCAAAGCATAAGCAAAAACTGCCTTCTAATGCTACTAACACTTGACAACAAGACTGGTTTTAAAACAGTTATCTGTCAACAAATACACGATGTTACCAAATGCTTCTCTCACAGTGGTTCCCAAATGCACACAGACTCACAGTGTGATTCTAGACAAGCAACACTATCCCTAGCAGCTTACAAAAACTCATTCACTACTGTGCAAGGGGTAAGGCAACTACACACAATCTACATATTAAAGTACAGCACATTAGTGTCAAAGCATGACTCATTTTATCAATGCATAAGCAAAGACTGGCTTCTAATGCCACTAAAACTTAACAAAATGACAGGTTTTAAAACAGTTATCTGTCAGCAAATACACAATGTTACCAAATGCTTCTCTCACAGTGGTTCCCAAATGCACACATACTCACTGTGTGATTCTAGATAAACAACACTATCCCTTGCACTATACCAAAACAAATTTCTTCATCTAGAAGGAGTACTACATTTTAGTATAGAAACATAACTCATTTCACAAATTCATAAACAATGACTGGTTTCTAATTCTACCAAAATATAAAAACAGCACAGTTATTTGTCTGCAAACACATGAAAAACACAAATGCTTATCACAGAATGGTTTCTACATGCACACACACTGTCAATAAGATTGTAGAGAAAAATAGTACTCCCTACAGTTTAGCAGGAGAAATACATTAGTCTGATTAAAATCAAAATAGTCTACATACATCCCCTCACAATTAAATAACTCACTTTTTAAGTTGTTTTGTTGATTAAGAAGTATATCAGTCACACACCAGATATCAGTCACACACCAGATTTTCTTATACAGAATCTCTGCACTGTGCACCTCTCAGCAAAACCAAAGAATGGCAAAGTTTCCCTTTCATTTTCCACACATACACATGTAAACATCAAATCACATTCCTTCACACATAAATTCAAAAGCAAACACACATTTCTATTGGTTAAAAATTTCAACCCTTTCCAAATGAAATAAATTTGAACCCTTCCCCCAATCTGCCTTCTGCCTGTTACCATACAAACAGGTCATGGAACACTGTACTGAGCACACAGGTCACAGGTTCAGCACACAATGTTGCTAATCAAGACAGCAAGTGTGCTTGACTTTTCAACATATCAGCTTATCATATATAATGTTCCTTACAATCAGTTTTTGTTAACCAATAAGAGTCATGCGTTTAAAAAACAGAAATATACACCCTACCTTTCAGTGTAGAAAGTTGTCATACAACCAATGATTTCTTGTCTTTTTTCAATTTTTTTTTCCTTGGATCCGCGCACCCAACGCGAGAGGATCCATGCACCCAACACGATAGGATGCACGCACCCTGCACGCATTTCGCCGTGTTTCTTTTTAAAGGGGGCCCCAGGGTGTCTTTCTGGGACCCCCTAAGCACCTCTAGAGGGTCAGAGTATTTCCACTCTGCCCCCTTTATATGTTTTACACACTTATTCCCCTTTCTTCTTCAGCCTCACTTCTACCGAGGCAGAAAATGGCCGCCAACAGTTCCTGGTTTCCAATGTAGACAGACACTCGACAGCCAATTAGCATTCAGCGTGCGATTGGGAGGGTGCACGCTCGGTTCGCGCGGGTGCGCTTACGGTGCGGGTAGGGTCCGCGGATCATCCCCGGCCATAGATATCACTAACTTTTTTACCCTAATTTTCTCAGGAACTACTGAACAGATTCACACCATTTATGCAAAAGGCATGAGTCTGAACTGAGAACTACCTCTTTGCCAAATTTGGTGTCATTCCGTTCAGCGGTTCGGCCTGTAGCTGCGACAACAGATCCTATGGGAAATTGCATGGGGAAAATGCGTTTTGGGACCCCCCTTTTTTCTTGGCCCCCGCTTGACGAATCACCACAAAACTTTCAGGGTAGGAGCAGAGCGGAGCTGGCCAAAAGTTTGGAAAATTTCGCGAAGATTCCTCAACTGGGTCCAGACTTATTGGGAATAGAATGTTGCGGATTTCCTATGGAAAACAGGTCCTAACTATAACTATCTACTAGCGCCCGCCAGTAGATAATATATATTTATATTTCTCTCATAAGTGCAATTTGCTCCTGATGACACTGTTAATATGGTTATTGTCCACTACAACCTCCGATGCAGAAACTTGGTCATCGAACATTTGTTCTGTCGCTGCGCCTCCCACAGCATTTCAGCAGACATGACATATATATATATATTTTCTTTTCTTTCAATATGTACCACAGTACTTTCTAGGTAATTTCGAGGAAGTAACGCCTTACATTGGTAAATCTTTTTAAAAAAGTCCCTAACTCCTCGTATTTTGCTAAACTGCCTCATTTCTTCATATACATTACAAAAAAAGTAATAAGCTATATTTCACCTTAAAACACAGAACAAAGACGAAGTGTGCTCTAAACATCATCATCAAAATCCTTAAATCGGTTTTACAGTACCATAAAAGAGACAAGCACATGAATCTTGGTTAGTAATAATCAGGATAAAAGGTACTATAAAATGCTCCATAAACAGGCTCTTTACAATAAAAGAGAAGAATAAAAAAGAACAAATTCTTGGTGCAAATGTACAAGCACAGAAAGGGAACAACGTTAAACAAATCTCAGAAATAAATGGTTTTCCCTATTGGGACACAGCTAAAGTGGTAGCGCATTAGTAAGTATTGTTTATCTCTCATTTTCTGATGAGCGCGGCCCAGTTGAGCAACAACAGCCATTTAAAACCTGTGCCCCAAATGACCAATAAAAAGTGATAAAAAGCTTAAAACAGTGACATAAAAACCATTTGTTTACAAGCCAAAGTACTAGTGTGAAAAAGCACACCGACTGGGATGATCATTATGATTTCAGTTTTTTTTATCCATGCCAGTCGGCAAAATAGATATAGCCCTCCTTCTAATGGCCCAAAACTGGCCCAGAAATGTTGCAGTTGCACAAGCATAGAGTGGTCTCGCATCTGACTTTAAAATGCGTAGGGCATCTTTATGGCTGTGTGTCCCAAGTTGTCTACATACCGGAATTAGCCAATTCGTTCTAGGTCTGGCATGAGCAACACAAGCAAAAAAGACGTGGCCTATAGTTTCATGAGGACATGGACAGGAGGGACAGCCCTTGGATTGTGATTTATTTGGCAGCCATGAATTAGTCAAGGCATTAATGGGTAGACAGCCATGTCTGAACTGGGTGTACAATTTCCTGTCTGCCGGCACTTTAATAAAATCAAGATAACATTCTAGCCAGGTGATGAATTTCATGTCAGTTCAGACATCAGTTAACCAGCCATGGCGGATTTTCAGGAAATTCTTCTGTTCTACCCATGCCCAATACTGAGATTTAAGTTGATCCCTAGAGTATGTGGCCGGGAGACCATCAAGCTCCTGGACACAGAGTATATAACCCACTCTGTAGTTTCTGATCTTAATATCCAGGTCACATCCTTTTAATGATCTATAGAAAAAATAAGGCATATTGGAACTATCCAAGTCTTCCTCAACTTACAGTAAAGAGGACAGAAAAACAGAAAGTGCTCATCTGACTTGGTATTTACCTTACAGACAGGACAGGTGGGAGAGACAGAACACTTTCGGCACCTGCTTCTGAGATGGTTCAAGGGCAGAATACCATATTTAAACTTTGAACAGTTTGATCTCGTCTGAGGTTATTCAATATGATCTGGAAACATCTTGAAACCCATATTGCATTAAAAGTTTGGAATTCTTTCAGTCTGGGAGCCAATATCTGCTTTAGACTGTCAGCTCTCATCAATGACCCTCCAATATATAAGCTTTAGCTAGTCTAACATTTCTTTAGTAATCATCTCAATGTTATCCCAGGCTGAATGCAGTCCAAGCTCGTACATCCAGAACTTAATATATCTAAACCATCGTAATACACTAGAGTACTTCTGATCTTGCACCTCTAAGAACGATTGGCATGGGGTAAATGAACATTTGCATGTCCAAACCCTTCACCAATAATTCAGTGGTTTGAGGGCTGCTACATGTGATACGTTCTTAAGTCCCAGGTCTAAATGCATTGGGATAAGTGGAGTGCTCTGCGGCAGCATAAATACAGCTCGCATGCATATACTCTCCATTATCTCTAGTTCCCTACACCCAATATTTCTGCTCCATACAGAGCCGCGCCAAGTCCTCACGCGGTATATTTCAAATACTGGTGGAATCAGTGGGAATTTTGAATTATTTAATTTCTTCTTGACCGTTGATTCAGCATGTTGCAGGGTCAATTTAATTGTGGCTATTTGTGTAGCCTATTATAATGAGCTGCCGATCTTCACATCCAGATGATCAAAGTCCTTGACCTGCTCTAATTTTGAAAAGATCAGCTTCATTTTCCCTCTAAATGATCTGTGAACGAAATAGGTCATGAATTTGGTTTCAGAAGCATTATTTTCCAGGTAATACTCTTTGCAGGAGATCGAGAACCGATTCATTACGTTCTACAGTCCCATTGGTATTTTCAAAATTAATACCATGTCATCAGCGAAGGGAAGGACAGGGGTTCTTTGATTGACAAATTTCAGGTGGGTTGCCATACAATGTATCAATTAGCCCATTTATATAGTGTGTAAATAGGTTCGGCGCTAAGACACACCCCCGGCAAACACCCCTATTAACATGTTTGCACTCACTTAGTCCACCCTTTCTTCCCACCTTACTTGGCAAAATTGCTACTATATAGGTGTATTATTATGTGTAACAAATTTACCGGTAGCCCCATGCCCGTACGTGCTGCCCACACCTTCTCTTGGGGAATCAAATATAATGCTGCTCTCAGGTCAACAAATGCTACATACAAGTGACCCTCAGACAATGCAACAGATTTCCAGAGAATTAGAATACAACAAAACACGTAATCTATGTTGCTTGTGTGTGACCTGACACCTGCCTGAAGATGTGACAAAATATCATACTCTTTCATCCAAATTTGTATCCTTTCCAAGAACTGCCTACTAAATATTTTCTGTGTGTCATCAATTGGACTGATGGGTCTATAGTTGGCTGGGTTATCGTTGTCAACATTTTTGTGAATTGCAACGATATCGGCATCCCTCCAAGTTTTCAGTATCTCAGCCTTCCTTGCTATAGAGTTAGATATCAGTGTCAGGATGTAGCCCTAAACAATTGGTTAGGAACAATAAATATCTCAGTGTATTTTGTCTAATTTTATACTGTTTAGGGTCATTAGTGTCTCTTCCATTGTAAAGGTGATTGGGGGAACATCTTCTCTGACCTGGGTTGTAGCTGTATGATTCTCTGTGTCAGCAAAGCCCACCTCTTTATCCTGATTTGAGTAAAGTTGGCTAAAGTATTGTACCCACATATGGGGGTGGATATGAAAATCTTTATCTCTTCCAGGGAGTTTTGTGCCATTAGCTAGTAAATGCTAGAATGTCCTACCATCTTTCAATGAATCTGCTCTAGCTGAGTTGTGCCATAGCTTTTCCTCCTATTCCTTATTTGCCCTTGTGTGCTCATTTTCATAATGTTTCTTCCCTTCAAAAATATTGGCTCTGTTACCACTTTTTACAGCGGCTATCAAATTATGTCTGAACTTTCTCCAGAGTATATCATACCATAGGGTATCTGTGGCTTTTTACATTTTTGCCTTCAGATCTTTATAGAAGTGACCCCTGATTCACTCTGGGAGTTCTTTAAAAATGGGCATAACCAAATAATTGTCACTTGTCTCATTATTAAATTAGCAAAAAGCAGAAGCTATTGCAGAATGAATATGGGCCAGTGTATTCTTGTCAGAATGTTTGATAGGCCACTTAATCTGCCTCTTATTGTTAGAGTAGAAAATTGGGGTGTCAGCTAACTCAGGCTTGTAATTGGAGTTCAATAAAGAGATATTTCTCAGTTCCAATGATAGAGGATCACCGTCGCTGTCCTATCTTTCAATGACCTTCACCTCTTAAAGGTGTGACTGTCCTCCAAATCAGATGGCGTGCGACCTTTACATGCACTTATGCATTGCTACCTTTGACATTTTATGTAGGGGTGGGATTAACAGACTGGAAAACCTCTCTACTCATCTTCCTTTGTAAAGCTTCGGATTACTTGTATGGGTTCAAAGGCCTCATTAAGATCCTCGGCTAAAATAGGATGGTTCTCACTGTTAGAACCTTCTAAGAGCAGTTTGGGCTGGAGAAGAGATAACATGTATTTATTAGTCTAATTATAAATATCCAGCCCCAACAAATTAGTAGATTTAGAATTAAGGTGTCTTATTCTGTGGGCTAGCGAGATCTTTATCCATGTTGTTAGTCCACTTATAGGACGACTAGTAGGTTATGGCTTAGCTTCTAAGTTATTATTTATGTAACCCAACCTATATAATGTCTGAAGGGCCCAGATTTCTTGAAACTGACAGATATCATGTTTCTCATTAAATTCTCATCAGTCTGGGTCATTCAGTTTTGATTTTAGACCTGCAATATTCCATGATAGTAACTTAATCCCTGGGGTGACATCCCTTGTCTGTGAAGCAGGGGGGAAGAGCTTAACTCTGTCTTTGTTGGTACCTCCTTGCATGACTAAATTCTCCATAGGGAAAAATAATTGATTGGGCATGTCAAAAGTGGTTTCCCTCTTTGATGTTAATGATAGGGACCCTTCCTCATGTCAGTTGATCTCCTCATGGTCTACTGCTGAGTTTTACTCAGTTCATTTATGGCATGTCTCTCTTTTGTGGTCGTTATGAGGATCATCACTTTCTCCTGACTTACTCAATTTTGAAATTGAATCAGGGATCAATTTTCTGATGAAATACTCTGATCAAGATTCACCAATCCAAAGGCTAATCCCTTTTTGCGCAGTTCTACTTCTATGTAATCATGCTGCTCATTCAACAGGCATTGTTTCACAACAAGGAAATTAGATCTGACCGATGAGTAACCGTGTTGATGGTACCTTACCTAGTGAATGACTTTGTTCTTTAGAGAGTTAACCATGTACACTTTTTTCTGGTAACCTTTTCAGTCTAATACTCTCTGGTTTTCCCTTGCATCATAAACAGAAGAGGGGGGGACGAGGAGCTACTTGGAAAAAGGTCCTGTACCAGTGCACATTGTTGCTTCCCTTCCATCCTACTTAGTAGCTGTGGTTGTTGTCTCAGGTGAATATTAATGGGATAGTTTGGACTTCTTACCTCTTCCTCATGCCCTCTATGAAACCCTCCTACCCTATGAGTTTGCTGCATTGGGAATGTAGTGAAATGACCTGGGTGCCTCCACCTCTGGTTTCTCTTATCTCCCAGTTATGCCTTAACGGGTCATGGGAGAGTGTTGGATATTTGTATTGTATCCAACTGCAGGTGCAGGTGAGCTTTATTCAGGGAACTATAGCCTGATGTTTGGAGTTAGGTAGCTGAAGTATGATATTTGGCTGCTTTAATTTTGCATTAAGCAACATTCTCCTCCTCCTTACCTCTGGTAGTCATATTGGAGCAGTTTCTGCCCTTGTGTCCCTCACCTCTCCCTTCTGTTTGGAATGAACCTTGCCAATTCGTGTGGACTAATGGCTAGAGTGGTCGACTTCGAAACTGGGGAATGGGTTCGTGTCTCAGCAGGGACGCACAACATCCTGTGATTTTGGGCAAATCATTTGTTCTCCTCGTGCCTAACAAAAGGAATGTGTCCATCTGTAATGCAACTGGTGCTCATGTAAAGCGCTCTGATACCTTTGGGTCTAGTTCGTGTTACATAAAACAAAAACAATTATTCCCTTGGAGTGCTTTAGTGTCTTTGTTGCAGTTACACATCATGGTCATGCCATGTGTAGCAGGTGCAGCTGGGCCTTTTGTATCCTCCCTGATTGTACAGTCTCTTGCAGGTCAGGGTGAGACAAGAGGGCTAAAACGGGTCGTGCAGACAATCTCAGGGATAATAGTACATTTAGTAGAATCACCATGCTTCTCCACTGGCGTTGTATTAGCCTGCTGCGCCTCCTCTTTCCTGTTAGAATGGTTCTAGATATACTATGTACACCTCTTGTGACGTGGGTCATTCAGGGCAAATGAAGTGGTTTGCCTACAGTCACAGGTTTGTTTCCCTTCTTGAAAATGTTTGCTGTTTTCTGGCCTGAAGTAGAGCAATCCATAGCGTTCCCTTTATTTAGGATAGACTCCACCTTCTCTACAGGTCTCATGGTGGTATCCAGAAGCATCGGACCTTCTTTACACCCCTCTCTTGTGTATAACTGTGTGACTGGTGGAAGAATGTGGTATAAAGCTGAACACTACAACTCCCTGAAACCCTGGGAACAGTGTACTAGGACTGGAAATCGGCACACCTGTAAGCAGGCTATATAAGCCCTGCCCAAGAAGAGGAAGGTGCTTGAGAATTTTGTATTCACCTGCATGTTGGTCATGCCTCCAAGAGCAAGCAGGCTGCTTGCCACTTTGACCTTTTCAGAGACACTCATTCTAGAGCAGGATTCGAGTGTATGCATGTGCTCTTTTTCTCTTGAGCACGTAACTTGGATGTTAGCAGGAGGCTTATTTCCTATAGAAAACATTCACCCCTTTGTCTTTGGACGTCGACCCTTGTCTGCAATCCCTACAGAGAGACTCATTAGCGGTTTGCCGTTGGGAATTACAGCCACATTCTTTAGCTGAAACCCTTGAGTCAAGCAAGCGGCAGGAGCCATTGGCATTCCCTTTTGCCGCTTGTGTACACGGAAGCGGCAGGAGATGTTTTTTAGGTCTCGCCTACGCAGCGCGCATGCGCTGCGTAGGCAAAAGACCTTTAGCAATTGCTTCGGCTTTTCAGCCAAAAATGTGCACACGTTCCATTGCCTTCCATGGCAACGCGTGCACGTGTGGCAATTCCCTTGCGGGAGCGAGCTTTGACAAATGGTTCCTGCTCGCTCCCACAAGGAAAACCGGCGCAGGCCCCCTCCTCGCTCCCTGCTGCCACGCGAGGCGCACGCATGTGCTTGCGGTTGTCTGCCATGCTGATGCGACGCCTAGAGCAGCGTCCTCCTGTACGTGCCCCTGTGTCTGTTTATGTATATACTGTGCTGGCCCTCAGTGTTTCCACCATGTTGAAGTGGCGCCTAGAGCCACGTCCTCCTCCATGCTCTCGCACAGTCAGCGACTGAGTAGTGCGGGAGAAGGCAGACATGAGCGCGCTTCAAAGTCTGCCTCTAAAACGCATTATTAATTCCATTATTCTCTTCTCCCACTGCAAGCCTATCATGAAAATACCCCAAAAAGAACAAAAGCGCCGTCATTCTGTACACACAGACAGACAGATGACCAATGTCCAACACAGCAGCCATGATAGTGGCAGGCAAGGCTTGTTTGTTGATGCTATTTTGATGACTACTGTAGACAGTCGCCAGCAGGGGGTAGAGCACCAAAACTGATGTCTGCCCCGTACTCTCGGTCGCTTCTCGCCCCTGCACATACTGCGTGGTACGTTCATATCCAAACGAAGGTTGCAGTTTATTTTACATTTCTTCTACCTATCACATCCACAACATTCACATCACCACCATCCCAAATGTGCATGCTGGCACATTAAATTACCACTGGCGTTGTTGACGCCATGTTGTTACTGGCGCCGTCGCGAAGGATCACAGATGAGGCGGCTGGGGCCATACATTCCCACTTTAAGTAAACTCCTGTTGTCTTATTTTATACTTTAATCTAGGTTTGTGGCTTTGCAATCTCACTCCCCGCCATCCCCAAAAGTCCCCCTGTATCTACGCCGACTGCCATTTTATATTCTTTCCTGGTTCTTTCTGAGAGCAGTGTATTCCCCCCCCCCGTCCCGTCGCGTGCTGCCATCCATCTCTTGTTTTTAAATCTCACTCTCTTCCTTTGGGCCTTAGCTGTAGCAACAGTGTACTCTTCCCCTCTCCCTCCCAAGAGCAGCTCTGCGCTTTCCATACATGTTCTCTTTTATGCACCCAGTTTTATTCCTGCAGTCCTTTCATGGCTCACTGGCAGATGCTCTTGTGGGAAAACAAACACTTGTCCGAGAAACATCAATTTGCTGCTCCTTTTCCAATGGGTGATGCTTGCGGTCTGTAAAACTAGCTCTTGCCCTGTGTGAGTGTTTTCTTTACCTCACCTTTTTAAAGTTGCCCTGGATTTAAATAGCGGTGGGTATAGTCGGTAAGACCTTCTATGCCATTGTATTTATGCTTTGTTTCAGTGATTTTGCACCTCAACAAAAAGCTAAGAATTTGATCTGAAAACGTGACTACATATAATAAATTGGAATTAGAGATTAGAGATATTAGAGATTAGGCATTCTTGTTTTCCAGGCAGGTAAATTCTTTGTGTTGGTACACCCATTGCTCTCTGTGGTAGCTACATTTCTTGTAAGTATCTCACATCACTGTTCCCTTTGTTTTCCTTTTATTTTATAGGTTTTTTTCTTGACCTTCTTGAGCAGTGCGTTGGAGGAGTGAAGTGATCACGACCTTGTGTGGAGGATACAGCATTCATTGTAGATTACATGAGACTTGGATACCTAATCTGTGTTGGGGTGAATGTTGGTGTATCTGCTCCTTGCATTCGATCAAAAAAGTTGTGTTTTTGATGTTGAGATCTGTATTTTCATAATGTTCTTGTCGACTTTACTGCTGACAACCCTGCCAGATGCACTGAGGTTATCCCTGCTGGTTCTATTGCTTAGGGTGGATACAAATATAATCTTATTTGATTGTGGTCACAATTACAACACCAATAATATCAGTAGCTCGGGATAATTCTCATTTAACATAAGTAGGTATTGCTACAGAAAAAGCAGGGGATGTCTACGCTGGACAATAAGCATACTGGACACCACAACAGAATTCAGGAAAGCGGTCCATTTAAAATTTGGAAAAACTTATGGAACCTTTCGACAGTTTTGCAGTTCTCAGGCAATGCATTCCATATTTTGATTTCTAAAGGTAACAAGCATTGGCATTGCCAATAGGTCTCACCTTTGGGACCTTATAATTGTTTGCCATGCAACAGTTGATGTTGATGCACCATGGAAATTGTGCCGCATAACTAAATACTTAAAAGGTCCCAAAAGCTAGACCTATTGGCTATGCCAATGCTTGTTCTTTTTTCCTTTCACTGTGGGTGTACGCAGAAGTGGCAGGAGTCGTGTACACCTCACTTTCACTGTGTGCATGCAAACAAGCGGCAGGAGCCGTTCGCATTTCCTTTCAAAGTGTGTGTACACGGAAGCGGCAGGAGCCGTTCATTATTTCATTTTGTACCTCGTGTGTGCGCAAGAGCCTTTTCTGTTACTGAAAGTATTACGCCAGAAGCAGGCACCTCTCCGCCAGGAAACATTACCTACAGCTGAGAGGATTTGGGAGGTTTTGCGGAGTATGGGCTTTGTTGTTTGAGCTATGGAGGGGGCCACTTCGAGAGCTCTTATTCCTGTACCTTTCTCTTGAATTATTGGAGGGTTATTGCTACAAGGTTCCTGGGTGAGTAAGTTTGTTTTCGTTATTTATATACGGTTCTCTTCAGAATGACCCTGCCAAGGTCATGAAGGACTGAAAATCGTGTGGCATGTATCGGTGACCTTTTTTATTTCATTCTTCAGCTTATGTGAGTATCTAGCTCTGAGAGATAGTATATTACTACAGTGCTATATGTTTGTTTCTTTATGAATGTTGTGTCTCTTTTCTATCCTGCTACAGGGTATGCACATAAGTGGGAGATGTTCCAGAGAGCACAAGTCCAAGATAGAAGAAACGCTGCGGATGAAGCCTTCCTTTCTCACTTTAGCAGCTTTCTCTTATTTTATCCCATTCCCCTTTTCCCCTGAGTGGTGCCTTTTCAGGATATTTTTGCTGAATGCTCTTGAGAAGTATCATGAAGGGTAAATTGGAGACCTAGCTTCATGCATAGCTCCCGCTGGGTCAAGAGTTAGGTTAGTGGTACTCCAATTGACTAACTGACAGATCTGACAACAAAATTGTCTAAATCCTCTTTGGTGCAATTTTTGGCAGTCGGCAAAACTTTTTTTTAAATAAGTTTTTGTCACCCCCCGTGGGCTTTCCCCAGCGTTTCTCTTTTCCATTGTCTTATTCACAGGGGATGTATTTATTAGTCAGCCGTGGACTGGTTATCCTTGGCGTTCTGAAGGATCCTCTAGCTTATCAGCAATTGAAAGGGAGTTGTGGTAGTCAGCATCAAGGGCAGGGAGTTGTGGTAGTCAGAGTCCTGTTGGTTCCCTCATGGGGGATACTGCAGCATATTTTGTATCGCTCTCCCCATGGCCCTGCCTTCTCTCAGGGGCAGGGAGTTGTGGTAGTCAGAGTTATGCTGGTTTGCAAGGCCTTTCATTAACCAATAATATTGTGTTTCATCATCGCCATGTAGGTGTGGTATTCCGCAAAGGTACTGCGCTATATCATGGCTCAATATATAACTGCGGTTTTCTTGATTATTACTTAAAACCAACTGAACAAATTCAGATCAAATAACAAAAATGGCTATTTTCACAGCATAATCTATATTCCTTCTAAATTTTATGTAAATCCGTTCAGCCATTTCGCTGCTACATCTGTTTAAAAAGTTGAAGTAAAATGCATTGGTGGAAAAACATGTTTTGGGACTTCCCTTTTTTCTTTGCATCCCCTTAACCAATCACAATGACACTTTGCATCATCAGCCAATAGTCTGACAATGCAGCTATTTTTCGAGGTACTGATTTGGTGGGTGATGGCTAGAATATAATCTAATTTACATTCCCGTAAAGTTTCAGAAGGGTCTTCAAAAATAGGAGATGAACTGTGAATCGTTGTCAGAGATGAGCACTATAGGAATGCCATGTGATTGGATTACTCTCTGAACAAATACATTGGCTAATTTCTTAGCAGAGGATAATCCATTTAAGGAGATGCAATGTGCCATCTTAGTAAGATGATCTACTGTTACCAAAATTGTGTTGTGTCCTTTTGAATTGTGAGGTAATTCTACTATAAAATCAAAGAAAACAGTGCCATTGTCATGATCAAACTGGAATGGATTGAAGCAAGCCTGCAGGGGCTACATGAAATGCTTTTCCTCAGGCAGAAACTGAACATGTATCTACAAATGTTTTAGCAACTCTAGCCATAGTGGGCTACCAAAAACGATGTTTTAACACGTCTAATGTATTTTCTTACCCTGGATGCACTGCTAGCTGATTTAAATCAACCCCAGTGTCGTGCTTACTCCTGTAAAGTGCTTGTGGAAAGCAATAAAGCATTTTTTACGCAGTATAAATGATTATTCCTAATCCCTGCATATTAATCTATCACTTTCTTAGTTTCCACAAAATATTGCTCCTTTTGTACCTGAGCCATGAATTTAGTAACAGACATCGACCCCATCAGTCGATCAAATTCTGTTATAAGACAAGAATCAGTGGGATTGTTTTAACTTCCTGACTGAAAAGTGATTAAAAATCATAATTGCTGAAAAAATGTGGCCAGCATAATTGCCTAGCTGAATGGGCATGAGCTGACTAAAAGTTGTAGATTATGACGGGTTGTCAGAATTGTTACAGTGTGTTGGTGCCAAGAAGGTAATGATGCCACTCCTCAAAAAACACTTTAATGGCCAGCAATTCTCTGTCAGCTACTGCATAATTCTTTTCTGCTTGGCTTACCTTGCGAGATAAGCAACTGGATGTAGGTGCCCTGTGGTTGGATCTGGGTGACAGAGGATGGGAGCAGTAATAAACTGCCTTTTTCAACAACTTTATTTAGATTTTCAAAATAACAATAACATCACAAGAAAAGTCTGTCATACATGGATTGGCACATGACATTGCCTGTACAACATGTTTGTCACTCATTGAGCCACAGAGATGCAGGATATTAGCAGGATCTTGAGGTATTATCTGCATCAGACACACTTCCTGTTGTAGATTCCATGAAATGAAGCCCAATTTTTTTAATCAGTTCTGGGACTTGACTCAGGTTTGTTTCCCAAAACCTATTTTGTTTCATAAATGTTTAGAAATTAAGCCATGAGGTTGCAGTTTAGCATTTGTCCATCATGTTACTCAGCAGCGCAGTTTGTCTCTCAAGCGTATAAATCATCCATATCTTGCCCACCCGATAGTTGGTGGTGGGGTAGCAGGCTACTTCCAAAATTGTGCAAATGCAACCCATGCCGCTGCCAACAGGTGAGTAATAAGCGTTCCACATGCTGTAGGTAATGGGTGTGTACTATCTTCCCCTGGATCACCCAAAAGTATCTTTTGTGGCAGCAAGAAAAGTGTTACACCCACTATGACTCTAATGTGGGAAATAATGGGAGATTTTGGGTCACTGCCAAATTTTGTCCCATGTGTCATTTCATATTTTTTGGCTAAGGTCCCTTTCTGAATATTGAGGTAATCTGTGTTTAGGTTTAGGGTCGGTGTCTGAAATTGCTTATTGCAAGCAGCGGTTTCACTTTCAAAGTACTTTGTTCATGAATATGGTCTCCAGTGGAGTTTTCTCATAGGTTGCTCCTTCAGTCACTGCACTGGAGCTATCCCAGTGCAGCAAATGCATGAGTTGAAAATCATCTACCCTGTTGAGGCGCAACCCCGCCTGAATCTGTTCCCAAGAAAGTATCTCACCATCCAAATAGAGCTCACCTAAGGTGGGAATGATTGCCATTGTTCCAGCCCTGAATTGGAAGTCATGGAGTCCTGGTGGAAAATCTGGATTATATGTGATAGGAGTGTGTGGTGAATGGTTTGTAGTGGCACATTTCTTGGTTGTGATGTGGTGCCAGAAAGATTTGTTTCTGGCACAAGAGCCTTTGTTGCCTTCCTATGTGGGCCCTCCGGGGGAACCAGAGTAGAGCATGTACTGGTGACTGAGAGAAGTGTTGTTCAACGTGTACCCAACCCTTTTTGCCAGGATTATGATTCCAGTCAAGAGTTGGGTGGAGCTGAGCTACCTGGATGTAAGTTTCCATGTTTGGAACGCCATTGTCCCTTTGCTCACCATGCCACCCCAGTTTAGAGCCAGCCATATGAAAACCAGTCTTGACCCTGCTCCTCATGGTAACAGTCCAGTCCGAATTGCCATGCCGGATCCGCCTGGACCAGAAACAAGCATCCTGGGACTGGTTTCGGGGTATCAACCCACATCAGCTAGGCTAGCCTGAATCAATTTAACCCAGATATGTGGCTGGAAGTGAGTATTTGAAAAGTGTCTGCACTCTGTCCATCATTTTGTTGTGTTGCTGTGTGGGCCTTAAGTGGCCAGGGAATGCCCAGGTGTGGGTCCCTTGTCAGCTGTGCCACTGGATTCAAGCTAGCCTGGCTGATGAGGGGTGATACCACCTAACTGGTCCCAGTAAACATTGTTTCTGGTCCAGGGAGGACCTGGCCTGGCAGTTTGGGCTGGGCTGTCCCAGGAAAGGCAGGGTCAAAACTGATTTGCATATGGTTCGGACCAAGCTGGGGTGGCATGGTGGGCAAAAGAACAATGGATTTAACCCAGATCTGTGACTGGGGTGAGTGGTTGAAAAGGTTTAGCACTCCGTCCAACATCTTGTTGTGTTGCTATAGCCACTGTGATAGTGCCTTCTGCCTAACTGAAGAATTAAGGGTATTTGGCCAAAATATCTGAATAAAAATATCAGGAAGCAGAAAATGTGAAAATAATGGGATACACAAATATTGTGATGCTCAAATATAATTGACAAGAATATAATTTTTTTTATAGTATAATGTCTATTGACATTTCCAAAGATACAATAAGAACTTTGGTTGAACATATCGTATCACAGTTTCAATTGCAAGCAAATCATAAGATAAACCCCTACCCCCTCAACCCCAACCCATCAAAGGCTCTGACTATTTTATGCAAAATCCAAAGTCCATACAGTATTTTATCAGTGGTATTTTACAGTGGAGTAAAGATCTTCATTGGTAACATCGCATGAAAACAAACTATAGGAATTGAGCGTAGGGTAATCAACCTATACAACAAAACTATTATCCTGCATATCTTTATAACGAAACTATCATTTCCCTGCAACACCATAATAATGCATGGCATTATATCTTATATGCTTTTACCACGCATTCTTTTACAACGAAATTCGTTGTAAATGCATGTATGATAAAATCATTTTTAAGTTTAAGGTAAGTATATGGTTTTAGTTTGGGGGTGTAGGGGTATATGTTTTGGGGTTCAGGGGTATTTTAAGGGTTAAGGGTGGGTTTGGGTTATGGGGTGCACAGGGTATTTTTAGAGTATAGGTTTTGGTTTTGGGGAGCTTGGGTATTTTTAGGGTTCAGGGTGAGTTGAGGTTTTGGGGTGCACAGGGTATTATTAGGGTTTCGGGGTATTTAGGTTTTGGGGTACAGGGGCATTTTTAGGGTTTAGGGTGGGTTTGGGTTTTGGGGTCTGGGGTATTTTTAGGGTTTAGGGGGTATTTTGTTTTTGGGGTACAGGGGCATTTTTAGGGTTTAGGGTGGGTTTGGGTTTTGGGGTGCAGGGGTATTTTTAGGGTTAAGGGTAAGTTTAGGTTTTGGGGTACAGGGGGTAATTTTAGGGTTCAGGATGGATTTGGGTTTTGGGGTGCTGAGGTTTTATTTAGGGTTTAGGGGGTATTAAGGTTTTGGGGTACAGGGGCATTTTTAGGGTTTAGGGTGGGTTTGGGTTGTGGGGTACTGGGGGTCTTTTTAGGGTTTCGGGGGTATTGAGTTTTTGGGGTGCAGGAGTATTTTTAGAGGTCAGGGTGGGTTAAGGCTTTGGGGTGCAGGGTCTTTTTAGGGTTAAGGGTTTGTTTGGGTTTTGGGGTACAGGTGAATTTTAAGGGGTAGTAGGGTAAATGAGTTGCTTAAGGGGTAAGGGTGGGTTAGGACTTTGGGGTGCAGGGGTATTTTAAGGGATCAGGGTGGCTTTAGTTTTTAGGGTGTAAAGGGTTATTTAAAAAAACACATTAATCTATAAATATATATGTATAAATATGTGTATATATATATATTAAAAAAATGTTTTGATATATTTTAAAAAACATATATATAAATATGCATATATAATATACACATATTACCTACTGGCGGTCGCAAGTAGGTAGTTATAATTAGGACCTATTTTCCATAGGATATCCGCAACATTCTATTCCCAATAAATCTGGTGCTGGTTGATGAATCTTCGCAAAATTTTCCAAACTTTTGGCCAGCTCCGGTCCGCTCCTATCCTGAAAGTTTCGTGGTGATTCGTCAAGGAGGGGCCGAGAAAAAAGGGGGGTCCCAAAACGCATTATCCCCATGCATTTTCCCATAGGACCTTTTGACACAGCTACAGCCCGAACTGCTGATCAGAATTACACCAAATTTGGCAAAGAGGTAGTCCTCAGTTCAGACTCGTGCTTTTTGCATAAATGGTGTAAATCCTTTCAGTAGTTTCTGAGAAAATTACAGTTAAAAGTACAAATATATCTATGGCCTCGGAGGATCCGCGCACCCTATCCGCACCCTGAGCGCACCCTTTGCGAACCGTGCGCGCACCCTCCCGATCACGTGCTGAATGCTAATTGGCTGTCAAGTGTCTGTCAACATTCGAAACCAGGAACTGTTGGCAGCCATTTTGTGCCTCGGTAGAAGCGAGGCTGAGGAAGTAAGGGAAATAAGTGTGTGAAAGAGTAAAGGGGGCAGGGTAGAAATACTCTGACCCTCTAGTGTTGCTTAGGGGTCCCAGACGGACCCCCCCGGGCCCCCCTTTTTTTTTAAATGGCAAAATGCGCGCAGGGTGCGCGGATCCGGCCGTAAAACAAAAAAACTGGGCTTGGAATTGCCTACCACCATAGCAATCGCGCACGAAAATACGTACCCATCGCATACCGTACGCGGACTACTATCCTAAAATGGCGACTATGTTCCGAGCAGGGATCAAGAAAGGCGCGCATAGGGTGCGCGAATCCCCCCCAAAAAATTCAACAAAATATAACAAAGTATTAAAAATGTAGTTTTAAAAATATTTTAAAAAATATCCAAAATAGTTTTACAAAAATTAAGAAATTTAAAAAAAATCATTAAAAACAAATAATATTTTTTAATTTTTTAAAGAATTAATTGAAAAAAACCTTTCAAAAATGGTGAAAAACAAAAAAAAAAAAACATAATTAAAGGAAATGACACACTGAAATATAAAGATTTAGAAATCCTATGAAAATCATTAAACATCATAGCTTTAGAGATAAGGTATAGATAGGAATTAGCATTTAAAAAAACCTTTGAAATTCACTGAAAAAACCATAGGTTACATGCACATTATAGTTAGGAATTAGCATTTAAAAAACCTTCAGAATTCACTGAAAAAACCATAGGTTTCATGCACATTATAGTTAGGAATTAGCATTTAAAAAACCTTAGAAATTCACTGAAAAAACCATAGGTTTCAGGGGCATCATAGTTAGCTGGACATTTCCCTCGTACAAAACCCTAGAAATTCCCGCCTTATAGTTAGTTCAGCTAACTATAACTCGCGCCCCCGCAATGCACTGCTGATGACGTCACATATTACATCAATCATGACATGGTCAGTGACATCACTGATGACATCATCCAGTGTCTTTGTGTTTCTATAAACTTTAAATATGTTTATTATATATAGGGAAAGGCATATTGAATAATGAGTGAGTGTATAAGTGTGTGAATGGATGATTGTGCGTGACTGACTGTATAAGTGAGTCATTAAATGTATCTTACTGAATGCATGAGTTAATGACTAAACTGTGTGAATGACTGTATGCGTCTGTCTGTTGGTTTGTAAGCGGAAGAATGGTTTTGTGAATAGGTACATGAATGTCTATATAAGTTATTGATTGGTTGTCTGAGTGTCTGAGTATCTGTATGGGTACCTGAGTGTTTGTGTGGGTGGGATGTGTGTGCGTCTGTGCATAGATGTGTCAGTGGGTGGTTCACTGGGTGCATGGTTTCAACACTAGCTCTGTAATGGACTGTATGGGTGGGTGGATATCTGTATGGATGTGTAAGTGTGTGAATATATATTTCATTAGTACATGTGTAATTTACTAAGTGAGTGGATGGGTGTTTAGACCTAAGACTCTGTGATGGGGTATGTACTTATTGGTGTTGGAGTGTCTATGGTTTTGAGAGTGGCAGTATGTAATTTAGAGTGGGTGCATCAAAGGTTATATTAGGATGTGACAAGAAGCATCAAATGATCACATGAATGACATCATCAGTGATGTCATTTGAGATGTCATCAGTGATGTCATCAGTGATGTCACTGACCATGTCATCAGTGATGTCACTGACCATGTCATGAGTGATGTAATATGTGACGTCATCAACAGTGCATTGCGGGGGCGCGAGTTATAGTTAGCTGAACTAACTATAACGGGGGAATTTCTAGGGTTTTGTACGAGGGAAATATCCAGCTAACTATAACGCCCCTGAAACCTATGTTTTTTTCAGTGATATATATATATGTACCGATTGACGAATCTTCGCGAAATTTTCAAAACTAATTCTTTGTTGAGATCAGCTCCTATGTTGAAAGTTTGGGGGTGAGTCGTCAAGGGGGGGCAGATAAAAAAGGGGGGTCCCAAAACGTGTTTTCTCCATGTTAATTTCCATAGGAAACTTTAGTCAAGGCTACAGGTCGAACGGGTAAACAGAATTACCCCAAATTTGGCAGGGAGAAGGGTCTTGGTCTAGAAAGCACGCTTTTGGTGTAAATTCGTTCAGTAGTTTTTGAGAAGTATCGAAATTTACAGATATCGATATTTGGGAATTCTGCCATCTGATTTGCTGAGACGTTACGAGCACGAGCTTGTTGCTGATTGGCTGCGATTGGTGCAAGCGGTTGCAACTAGGAAGTGTTGGCTGCCATTTTGTGATTCCGTTGAAGCGAGTAAGGTGAAAAAAGGGGGGAAAAAGGGGGGGAAAGTGGGAAATAGAAGGGTAGGAGCACTGTAACCTCTGTCGGGTGTATAGGGTGTGCTATAGTGGGGGTGCGAAGCGAAGTATTTACCCCTACCGGTGTGTAAGTGGCGGGCTACAGAAATTAAGTGAGGTATTGGGTAGAGTCTGATGCGGGTAAGGTGAGCTGGTGTGGGACTCCGGGATTAAAGCGTGAGCGCAAATTGTGTGTCATATGCTGTCAAGTCATGTGCCGTGGACGCTGCACTACAGTTGTGGAAGTAGTGTCCGGATGTGTTTATAACTACTAGGATGAACTACTGACCCAAACTGGTATGAAAGTCCTGGGGTACGGAATATATGTGAGGTATTGTCTACAGTCTCATGTTGCTAAGTTGAGCTGCTGCCGGAGTCGGGGAATAAAGCATGAGCCCAAACTGTGTGTCATATGCTGTGAAGTCATGTGCTCTGGCCGCTGTGCCACATCTGTGCAAGTAGTGTCAGCATGTAGTTATAGGTACTTGGATGAACTTTTGTTTAGAACATTGTAGCTTGTGTATGGTGCTTAGGTGGTGTTGTATAGGGAGTGCGAAGGTAAATCAATATGGTATTTGTAGAGCGCAAACTACTCACCCCTATGGGTGAGTAGAGCTGGGGATCAAAGCGAGAGGTCTGTGCTGCAAAGTGAGATGGTCTGGCCGCTGCGCCACAGCTGTGTGGAGAATACATTTTGGCGGGGGAGCGGGAGTTGGCGTTATCTGGCCCTAAAATAGCGGGCCTAAGTTGTGAGTTATAGGGTGGCTCTAAAAAGAGCCCTTGTGTTCATTAGTTGAAACTACATATAAGGGCAGATGCACAGCTTCAAGTTATTCAGGAAAACTCGGTTTCCCTGATCTGTGAAGTGTACTCCATCACTTCTGTATATATCCGCCATATCAAAACGTATGTTGTTGTTGTATATGGAGCCCATTTTGTGGTCTCTGAGGTATGCAGAGACAGCTTTGTTGACTTTTTTCTGAGATTTTTCAATCTGAGGACAAAATAGTTTGGACCATTTCCACTTCTGTCTTTGGCATATATTGGAATATACAAAGACAATTTGAGGCAAAAGTAACATCAATTATCCATAGGTGTCCTTCATAAGCATTTCCAAATCTACCCCAGTCAATGTGCCTAGGTCGTTTCCACCACAGTGCACAATCATGAGGTCAGGGTGTTGGAGATGCAAACAGGTTTTAACCAAAGGTAACAGTTGGTGCCACTTCAATCCTCTCTGTCCAAACCATTTAATGTCCACATTTTGTAAACCTAGGTCTAAGTCAATAAGTCTCTGTTCTGCATACCTCTTGCACCAGAAAACATAGCTATGTCCTACGATCCACACTAACATTTTGAAGGTATGGCTGGAAGGTATGGAAAGATGTCTGTAGCTCATGCAGTTCCTTCGTAGAATAAGAGATATGTTTAAAGATGGGGAACTAGTTTCTTTTCGCATACAAAAAGGTACCTGATTGGGAGATGAAAAGCATTGTTTTTTAAAAGTAGGGTGCACATTCGTTTTGTGGAAAAGTATGTTTGTGATTGGTTAAGAAAAAGCAGTTTGCACGTACATATTATAGGATAAAATTTGCTCAACTCAACCACACCTGCTACTTGCATTTGGAAGGCACTGTTCAAACTTAAAACAATTGTGAACTTTTAACCTGCACGTATCGTTAAATGTTCGAGAAAATGTTGCAAAAAAATATCGTTAGGTTTAAAAAAATTGATGAACTTTTAACCTCCACGTGTTGTAGAATGTTCTAGAAAGTGTGTTGATAGAATACGTTGCATTTCTGACTTCGATGTGTACTTGAATATTAAAAAAACTATTTATATGGAAAAGTAGAAAGACAGTAATAGAGGGAATTTTTGAAAGCTAAAAGAATCAAGGAACTATTGTATTTTTGTTCTGGATTACCTACTGGCGGTCGACAGTAGGTAGTTATCAATGTTAACGGTCTGAAAGTGCGGTGTTGCTCAGAGTGGCATGATGGTGATATGATATGGTGCTACACTCGGGTATGAAACCGAGAGTCTAAACCGTGAGGTCATTGCTGTAAAGTGATGTGGTCTGGTGTTTGTAGCATACGTGTGTTAGTAGGCGTTTATACCATGCAAGGAGTGGGAAGTGAATGACTGACCGCTACTGTGTGTTGATAGTATACCAGAAGCGGGAAGCGAAGTAGTGACGCCTACCGGTGTGAAGACTTGGGGATGAAACCGAGCTGATTGCTGTAAAGTGATGGTCTCTGGACAGTGTAGGATACTAGCCGCTGTAATATAAGTGTGTAAGTAGTGTTAGTATGTGTTTATAGTATATAGGGAGTGGGAAGCGAACTACTCATCCCTACTGGTGTGAAGACTCGGGGATTAAACCGTGAGCCTAAATTGTGAGCTCATTGCTGTAAAGTGATGTGCTCTGGGCGCTGTAGCATATTTGTGTAAGAAGTGTTAGTTTACGTTTATACAATATAGGGAGTGGCAAGCGAAAGTCTTACCCCTACCGGTGTCAAGACTCGTGGATGAAACTATGAGCTCATTGCTGTAAAGTCATGTGCTCTGTGTAGTATTCCATTGTAAGTCATAGTGGAATGTTAGTATGTAATTCTACTAGAATCTAAGGTGCATATTATCAAGGATAGGCGTTGAAATTATCGCCACTTTAGCAGCAGGAAACTGCAGCTAAAATGGCGATAATGAGCTTGATAATATGCCGTAGAGAATTCCAATAGAAGCCCATGTTAACACGAGAACATGGGCTTCTACTGGAATTCTCTACGGCATATTATCAAGCCCATGATCGCCGTTTTAGCTGCAGTTTCCTGCCACTGAAGCGGCAATAATTTTAATGCCGTTCTTTGCTAATATGGCCCTCAGTATGTAATGTTAGAATGTTGCGCTGTCATGAGGGGAACCTTGTGGAGTTTGTACACGGTGCTGGATTAGATTATTGCTTTGCTGTCTGCTACTGTTGGTGGTTGTTTCAGGTGTCTTGTTTTCTTGTAATAAATCTACTTATTGGATTCACTGCTGTCTGGCTCTTCACTACATAAATTTGGCAACGAGTGGGAGAAGGCAAAAAGAAGGCACCACTCAGCAATATTTCAAAATTGCTTGCGTTGTGCTGAAGACCCGTTTTGTTCGTGTAGCTGTTTCTACTCATGCCAGGGTCGTCGGCTCATTGAACTATGTCATCCGACTTCTGGTAGGATTTATATTTTTAGATTTTGCGCTTCCTCTGCTTCTTCACTACATTCTGGTCGCTGTACTTCATGTGTGTAAGTAGTGTTAGTATGCATTTATACTAACAAATGCATCATGGTAGTAGGGAGGGCGACCTCTCAGGCGCAGCTCATACAATGTCCCGGGGTGTGCATTCGCTGGACATTTGTGTTTGCTATTAGAGGGTGGTGCATGGCTTCCACCCTGTGATAGCAAATACTTGTTCGACTACTTAAAGCGAGAGGAGGAAAACCTCGTATCGCTGTAATAGATGGGATGCGGATGGTAAAACTGGATAAAAGAACAAAAAAACAAAAAAGCGGGGTCTCACCCGTTCTTTTAAATGAGGCCCCTGGTGGGTGGGTAATGTTCCATGGCCAATCCAATTATTATATTGCGGGGTCTCTGTAGGACTGGGGATCTTAATGTCACATGTAAATTAGGCGCAGAAGGGCACAGAGGCATTTTGCAGCCTAGGGGAGCGCCACCTTCCCGGGTATTGTTTACTAATTGTTCGGGGGGTTGGAGGCCAACTGAAGTCCTGGGATCGCCACACTCCAGATCTTTATTTAAATATGCAGGGTGGGCTTCGGCAGTCCCTGAAGCTTCGGTGGTCCTAGGCAGTGCCTTATTTGTTCTGTAATCATACGGGCAGTACTTATGGTGTTATAAAGTGATACACTCATAGAACTCTTGCAGTTGTACAATTTCCCAGGCTTCATTTGTCTAATAGTCAGTTAGATTATGTTTGGTAGGTGCACTCTAATATTAAATAATGCTGTCCTTAACATCTCCTATAAACAGATGATTTTCACAATAAACAATGTCATGAGTGATGTAATATGTGACATCATCAGCAGTGCATTGCGGTCGCGCGAGTTATAGTTAGCTCAACTAACTATAACAGGCGAATTTCTCTGGTTTTATATGAGTCAAATGTTCAACTAACTATAACGTCCCTGAAACCTATGTTTTTTTTGTGAATTTCAAAGGTTTTTTAAATGCTAATTCCTACCTATAACATCTGTAAAACCTATTTTATTAACTGAAAATATATATATACTTGTTTTGGAAACTCATGTGGACTGCATGTACCATCATGCATTGGACCTGGGATTCTAAGCGCAACTAACACACCTGCCTGAGAGAGGAGGAGCTTAGAGTCTACTTCAAAGGGAGTGGTCTCTGAAGCTCACGAGGAAACATTAGCCTGTGGGACTGGCACTGATGACGGCCATTCCGGACAGAAACACATCTGCCATGGATGTTCCACGATCTGCAGAAGTGCTTTTATATGCTGAATTAAATCCTGTTTTGTGCCCAGAGCATGTGTCCCGCTGATTTCATTTCAGATCAGCAATTCGTGGTGATATATATATATATATATATATATATATATATATATATATATATATATATATATATATATATATATATATATATATATATATATATATTCACTGAAAAAACCATAGGTTTCACACATGTTATAGTTAGTGGAAATTTTACTGATAAAAAACCAATGAAATTGCCCCGTTATAGTTAGCGCAGGCAACTATAACTCACGCGACCACAATCCTCTGCTGATGCTAATACTGTATTTAGACACTTATTTGCCCATGTCTTCTTCCATACATTTTTAGCTATACATATATTACAAATATTTTTTTTTCATAAAGACACATATGTCATCAGCAGAGGATTGCGGTCGCGTGAGTTATAGTTGCCTGCGCTAACTATAACGGGGCAATTTCATTGGTTTTTTATCAGTAAAATTTCCACTAACTATAACATGTGTGAAACCTATGGTTTTTTCAGTGAATTTGCAAGGTTTTTTAAATGCTAATTCCTAACTATAACGTGTGTGAAACCTATGGTTTTTTCAGTGAATTAGTACGGTTTTTTAAATGCTAAGTTTTTTCGGCCACCAAAAGCACAGGGGGTGGGGTAAGTGTGGATAGTGTTTTTTTTATTTTTATTTTTTTACCGTACGCTTACCGTAAGCGTACGGTAAGCGTACCCCGCGAAATTGCCGAAAAAAAAATAAAACCGTTTTTGCACTTGGGGGATGTTTGGGGACTCCCTCAACATGACTATGTGGGAGGGAGTTGTCAAAACAGCCCCTTTACATGTTTTTGGGCTTCCGATTTTAAAAATCTCTCTCAGTGCGAGAGACAAAATGGCGGCCGCCGCTTCCTGGTTTCGGCCGATTCGAATGTTTACTAAGATCTAAGAGCCAATCAGAATCGCGCTCGCGCACGCCACCGTACGCTTACCGTAAGCGTACGGTAAGCGTACCGTAAGCTGGCTCAGATATATATATTGATTTAAAGGCTATTTTCTCAGAATCTACTGAACAGATTTACACCAAACCTACAAAAGGCACTTCCTTGACCTAGGGACTACCTCTCTGCCAAATTTTGAGTAATTCTGTTCAGCCATTCGGGCTGTAGCTCGTTCTAAAGGTCCTATGGAAAAATGCATGGGAAAAACGCGTTTTGGGACCCCCCTTTTATCTCAGCCCCCGCTTGACGAATCCCCCCGAGACTTTCAGGGTAGGAGCGGAGCGTAGCGCCCCACCTATTTTGAGAAATTCGCGAGGATTCGTCGACCGGCGCCAAAGTTATTCAAAATAGAATGTTGAGGTTTTCCTATGGAAACGTGGTCCTAACTATAACTACCTACTGGCTATCGCCAGTAGGTAATATATATATATATATATTTAGATTAAGTAATTTTAATAAGTTTATGCCTTTACCACGCATGCCTTTGCGTTGTAATGGCATGCGTGGTAAAGTCATATGTGGGGTAAACATTTGCGGGGATATTGTATCGCAAGTAATTGCACCCGCATTGTAAAAAATGCAGAGTGATGGTATGCGGGATAATTGACTGCGGGATATCATCATATATTCTCCCCCTACAGTAGGTACCCCTATCATGTCTGCGCTTCAATCTCGGCTTCCCCTTGACCTATGGGGGTAGCTCGTCTGGTTGTCTCAGCACTCTGAGAGCATTACCACCCACACCATTTTATCTTCCTCAAATTTTTCATCCCTGTGCATCTTTCTCTTGTGTCACCCTTTCAGCAGTTATCCATTCAGCCATATCTTTCAGCCAATCATCTATTTCCGGCTGTTTCAGAGACAACCATCCTATTACAATCCTATGTTTTGCTAGCGTCAGGCCTAGGATAAGGAATCTTCTACTTAATGTCTTCTTCTTTCTAAGGGGAATATGTCCCAACAGGCAAGGACCCAACTATCTAGGAGTCCCTCACCCCATGGCCGTATTCAGTTGTATCCGCACTGATTGCCAGTAATTATCTATCTTATAATTAATGGCAATCAGTGCTGATGTCCTGGCAGCTCCAGAGTATATGCAGGAAATCTGCAGCCTGTCCTTTACAGCAGGGGCATTCCATTGAACGCTCAGGATTTATGGCATTTAATCTACTGGGTGCAAGGTACACCTGGTGAATCACGATTTGTTGCAACAGTTTGAACTGCGCATTTGTGGAAGTGGGTTTCACCCCCTCATGAATTTCTTCCCAGGCTTTCGCCATAAGGGGCGTTTCAAGATGTGCATCCCAATTATGTTGCCCCGAGAGTTCAGCAATGGGAGCAGCTTCTCTCAGGGCCCTATATGTATATATATGTGAGATTAATCTCTGGTCCCCTGCCATGGCCAACAGGACTTCCAGAGTCTGTGAGGTCTGCGGTGCCTCTGGGAACATCAGCAAATCTCACTCGCTGTAACTGCTATTTTCGCGAATTACAGAAATAGACCCGCACCGAGCTGAAACACCTCAGTGGGGCAAGTCAAGGTAATAAACGTATTATTAGGATAAAAATAACGCAGTGTTGCAGCCGCCTTCGCAGCATTTCTGCATGGACAGAGATCGTTGTATATTTTTAATTGGGTGCAATGCCCAAAAGCTCACGTCCGGGGAATAAGAAACCCTCTTCAGTATAACTTTATCCGCTCACTCCCATGCCCCACAGACCATTTGAACCACATACAGCAGGTTTTCTGGGGGCCTTTGCCCCATCATCAAAATCTCTGGCAGTTGATACCCACTAGAATATAATTTTTTTGTTAATAATGTCGTTTTTAATACTATTGACGTTTTTAATATCGTGTTAAATAGTATAGTGGTAAAACATATCGCTTTTTATTAATTATTTGAATGTGTTTTAGTTAATACATTCATTTTATTTTTAATATTATTTATATAAAGGTAATTATTTTTTAAAATATAGCTTGTAATTTTAAGTGATTTTGAATTTCTTATTTAATTTCTTATAGTTATTTATAGTATTGTAGTGGGTTGTTGGATTTATAAGGGGATAGGTTATTAAGTAAATTAAGGGCCTGATTATGAGTTTGGCTGATGGGATACTCCGTCACAAACACAATGGATATCTTGTCCACCAAATTACAGTTCCATAATATCCTATTGAACTTGTAATGCAGCGGACGGGATATCCATCATGTTTGTGACCGAGTATCTCATCCATCAAACTCGTAATCAGGCCCTTAGTGATTATTAATTAACAATGAATTATTAATTATTTAATTGATTTCAGTTATGTAATTTATGGAATGCTTATTTATTTTTCTTAGATTTTAGTTCCTGGCTACTAGGTCTGTAAGGGTCTAAGGTGGAAAGTTAAGTAATAATGAATTACTAATTTAATAATAACTTTTAATTAATTGTTTAATTCATTTTTAATTATGCGAAATGTAGAATACAGGATTATTGTACTAATATTTTAGTTGCAGGATGTTAGTTTTGTAGGAGTATATGGTAGAAAGTTATTTAATTAATTTATTATTAATTATTATTTGTAATTAAGTTTCTAATTTAATTTTTAATATTTAAATGATGGACTATTTAATTATATTAGTTACATTTTAGTTAGGGGCTGCTGTGTTTGTAGGGGTCTAGACTGGGAAGTTAATTAAGTAATAATTAACAATTAGTCATTAACTGCTAGTTAATTATTTAATGGATTTTAAGTATATAAATTATGGAATACTTAAGGATGTACATTAAAGGAGTTGCCATGTGCAGCAGGAGTTAGGTGAAGGGTCTCACCTTTGTCCAGACCCTGTGCACGACCCCTGCATGCAGCCAACCCCTGCTGCCTAGTCCTTTATTCATGCACAAGCGGTAGTTCATTGCAGCGCTTACACCTATCTGCCCCGTGGGCAGCGAGAACTCCTCTGCTCATGTCCTTCAGCTGTGCATGTCCAACCTGCATTCTCTTCTCCTTTTTCTGTCACTTTTTCAGGTACGGCCACCATGCAATGCACACTTCCACCCCATGGTACTGCAGTACTGGGCAAGCTTCCTCAAGTTTACAAGAGAAAGCTTCCACAGTATTGCGGCACCATGTGGTGTATGCTTGTATTGTGACTCCCATGGTTGTATCAGGGTACATCATGGGAGACCACATTGCGTCCCTCAAGAGCACTGCACTACCTATGGCCTGAAATTTGTTTTTCTTTATATTAAACTTTGTAGAGGTCCTTTTGAGTTCACTCGCTCCCCCACAAATGCCTAGCTATCAGTGTGTCCCTACCTTGAGCCCCTATGTCCTTTTATGGAAAGTTTTTCAGGACACAGGGACTGAGTTTCCAAGTCCAATAATGGTAACCACGACATCCTCTTCACAGTTGTGGTCAGCCAATCAGGTTGTGAAGTCCCATAGGGCTGTGACCAGTCCCAATGGACCAAAATGGCTGATGAGAGACAAACCTCCTTTGGCCAATCAAAAGGTCCTATTTTGTTAATAGTGCAGGAATCCTCCCCCCCACCCAGAACCAAACATCCAGCAACATCAACTTTTTCAGATTGTCAATCCCTTTGCGCCCAACCCACACCCCTCTTTAAACACTAATTTCTGGAGAATGTATCTACACAAATAACATAATGCATGCTTTTGGACTAAAATTCAATATTTTTGCCAGATTTGGTACATTTCCGTTTAGTCATTTTTTCTGTATTGGAGAGCAAATTTCCTATCGGAATTAACATGGGAAATCACAGATTGGCAGAAACTTTGCATTAGAAGCTGAGGTGAATTAATTTTTTCAAAAATGTTTTGTTCAGATTTGTCAACTGAACAAAAGTTACTAACAAAAAAGACCCTTCCTATGGAAACTCTAGCCTAACTATAACTACACTGGGTGCTGCCAGTCAGTAATATACATATGAGTGTGTGTGTTTGACCAAACAATCTTTTTAACCCATCAGTCATTTTGGTAGAGCAGATTTAAATACATATATATCCACTGCACTAGAACACTCTGGTTGGTTGGCTGCAATATTGGGAGAAAATGTAGTGCCCACCCTTACTAGATGCTTGGACTCATTCCCCATGTCCTGAAAGTGAAAAAGAAAAGCAACATAAGGAGGCATAATGAGCACACTCTGACTCACAGGGGAATGTGCGTGAGGTCCCAAAGAGACACCCCCTTCGTTTCAAATTTAAAAACATAGATTTTGCTACAGGATTTGCAGCTCCTGCTAGCGATACCAGGCTGAGAGGCTTATTTTAGGTACTTCAAATCCAATTTTGTATCTCTGGATCCATTAAGCAAATAAAAAAAAGAAGGAAGGATTTTGTTGTAGTCAAAGCCCCAGTGCTCAGAGCTGGGGCCATGTGCAGTGAGAGCCTGCTGCCTGCTTAAGTCCTGGCCTATAGCCAGGCCTTGTGCCAAACCCTTACTGCGCATGGGAAAAGGCCATGCGCAGCGGGATTTGGCCAACTGTGGAAGAATGGGCGAAGGGACTGGCTAGGGTACAGCCATATGATAAGAGAGTGATGTCACTTGTTTGCATGAGTGCAGAATAAAACAAAATAGGTTTGCAGTTAGTGTGACCATTGCTCACTATAGAATGTGTCTCAGATGACTGGGAGTTGGACGTTTGCTTAGTGTGAGTACTTGTCAATCATCTATGAACCCATATGCTACTTTATTACGTGTGTCATGTGTAGTTGGAAGGTTTCGTAGCCTTGTCTGCAGTTTTATGTTTTGATGAGATATGGGCTGCATGTATGAATCGTCCTTATTTTTATGTCAAGCAATGTATGTTAGGATGTCTTGTGCCGCACACTCCCTTTTAGTCCTTCTCAACGATCTAGTTGATGCTAGTCAATGACAAGAAGAATGTGTCTTTTTTACAGCTGCCATTTTTATTCCACCTCTGAACAGGTTCGGGATCTGGCTCTGAGTCTCTAGTATGGGAGAGTCCTTAACTTTCTAGCCTTTTCATAGTCCAGTCTTCCTCTTCCCAAGTACTGGGTACGTGGAAGATGGAGTTCTTCTCCAAGATCCACTCACTGAGCAGGACGTCGTGGTGAATCAGTCACATCTGACAAGGCTGTGGCTTTACCTTTTTATGGAGATGGTAACATTACATTTTCTACCTCACCAAGTCCCAATAAGGCATTTATACACTGCAGGGGCAATTCATACTGTACCAGGTATATATGGTATCCATTGTTCCCATTTTACAACCACCTTTCATTGATATTTAATATCAGATCACTTCATTTAAAACATTACAGCAGTCGCAGAATTAATTGAATCAAATATAAACATATCAGTCATATACAGTTAGTATCTGCTCCCCCCCACCCAAGGTTATATTTCTGATATTATGCTTCTTCTGGTCCAAAATGTTCGAGCCATGGTTCCAATATCTTTTGGTGTTTGTTCCGATATCCTCTCTCTCTAGTCGGATATATACTCTTTCCCCTCGGCTGCACCCCTCGGCTGCCCACCTGGTTCTGCTGCTTTCACGCCATCCTGCTGTTACTGAGACTGGGCTGACCTCCGCCCCCCTGCCAGTGGCGCGAACGGACGAGGGACCGGCCGGGCTTGGCTCCGCCGGCCCGTCCAACTACATTACCCAGGATCCCCTGGGCTAGGACGTCAGGACGCCAGCTCATCACGCGCCAGGAGGCGCATAAACGCCAGTCTGGTGCGGAGCCTCTTGTTCCCCTCGGCTGCACCCCTCGGCTTGCCACCTGGTTCTGCTGCTTTCACGCCATCCTGCTGTTCCTGAGGCTGGGCTGACCTCCGCCCCCCTGCCAGTGGCACGAACGGACGATGGACCGGCCGGGCTTGGCTCCGCCGGCCCGTCCAACTACATTACCCAGGATCCCCTGGGCCAGGACGTCAGGACGCCAGCTCATCACGTGCCAGGAGGTGCATAAACGCCAGCCTGGTGCGGAGCCTCTTGTTCCCCTCAGCTGCACCCCTCAGCTGCCCACCTTGTTCTGCAGCTTTCACGCCATCCTGCTGTTCCTGAGGCTGGGCTGACCTCCGCCCCCCTGCCAGTGGCGCGAACAGACGAGGGACCGCCTGGGCTTTGCTCCGCCGGCCCGTCCAACTACATTACCCAGGATCCCCTGGGCCAGGACAGGACTCCAGCTCATCACGCGCCAGGAGGCGCATAAACGCCAGCCTGGTCCCTCGCCTCGCGAGGTCGCGCCCGGGTGCGCCGGGAGAAGCCCAGGACAAGGGCGGGACCGTTTGTGGCCGTTCGAGGCCGAGGGAGGCCGGGCTGGGCCTATCCTCTTAGTCATACATCGAGGTGAGTGTCAGTGAGCAGCATGGGGAGACGTACAGTCACATCTGGTTTAAAATCAACAACCACTAACACTATTGAAAGTATGCTCGAAAAAGCTGTCAGCATGGTCTCATCAGAGATCGAATTGACCGAGAGGAGACTTTCTATGGGCTATTCGGCTCCCCCATCGCATTTGTTCGGAGGACTTGAACAGGACAATTTAACTGCCCCTCTCCCATTATCACCCAACGTGCTAATCATAACGCCTAGCAATCGGGAAATGTTGCCCGGAGACCCTGAAATTGACAAGGGCGATGCGGTAACTTCCGATCACCAACTACGGCCTCAAGCTAATGTTAGCATTGGAAATTTGGCTCCGGCAAATAAAGTAGTGGGGAAAAAAAGGAAGAGAGGCACGTCAAAACCTATTGGCAGCAAGAGGAAACAAGCCCCCCCGCTCAAAAACCCAATGCACACCCTTGAGTTTATGGAAATGAGGACCTACAGTTGTGGCTGTGAGCCCCACTGAGCAAACAAATGACAGTATTGAAGAATTGACCGCATTAGAAGCAGCAGCTAATTCTACTCATACTCAGACTGAGCACACGAATACTTATGACACCTGTGAAAGTCTGGGAGACAACCTAACTGACACTATAATGGACTCTGTCTACGAACGCTTAAAAAATGTGTTAGATAAACAATTTAATGCTCTTTTTAAACGCCTGGACAGATTGGAAAATCTGGTTAAGAAACAGGATACTAACAAAAAAGTCGTCCCTATTGCTGATAAAGTTAGGGGGGAACAGCACTTAAAATCATTGGCGACAACTAATCAGGTCATATCAAAGGAGAGCAGTGTTCGTACGCTCCCCGCTGTTAACACTGCATGCGATAAGTGTGGTAACTCTAAGAGTAGTCCCTTTCTCGAATTGACTACCAGTATAACGCCCCCGTCAAATGCAGCACCTGTCAGTGGGATTAACGGTAGTACATCATCCCGAAACCTAGCGTCAGCCACCTCTGTGACGTCGGTCCCGGTACCCGCAAGTATGGCAACGGCTCCATATGTCACTCCTCTCACCGAAAAAAAGGCAGAGAATCCAGTGGAAGATGTTCTTTACTTACCCCCTGAAGCCTGCCCTTATGTCATAATCTTAGCTGGCGTCCCCCCTCTGAAAAAATACCAATCAGAGTCTTGGGAACAACTTAAGAATAAAAGCATCGACTGGTTATCTAAGTATAAAGGCCTAGGGATGGTGAACGCTAATGAAATTTTAATGGTGCGACGTGGAGGATGGGTAGGGCCTTCAGAGAAGAACATTATAGGCGACTGTATAGTCGTGAATTTCAGACGCCCTTCTTTGGTGAAATGGTTATTAAGAGCACAAACCCTTCATAATTTTGCCCCTACCCTCATACATTCACTACCCCTGGGCTTTTTTTATAAACCTCCCCCATGCACATGTAACTTCACCATCCCAACATATACCACACAGAACCGGTTCACCGTTCTTTCTAGTCTGGACAGCCAGGACTGACTACTGAGGCAATCACTGCATACTGTCCCAGACCTAGTGGTACCATTAACAGTATGCCCAGTCGTTGTTGAACCTAGACCCCCCGATTCTAACCTAAATGTGTTAAGTTGGAACATCGCAGGGCTAAGATCTAAACTGAATTCCAGAGAGTGGGTTGACCTAGTCAGTAAATATGACATTTTGATGTTTCAGGAGACATGGTGTACATATGATTTGTTTCTAGAAGGATTTGTATGTCATAATAGTATTGTACCTAGCCCCAAAACAGGCCGCCCATGTGGGGGTTTATCAACATGGATAAAGGTTTCAGCTAGTTGTAGTATAAAACCCTTGGTGACAAATAATTAAAACTTTCAAGCAACGGTCTATTCACAGGGGGCTACAATCTGTTTAATACATTTTTACAATAATGATTTCATAACACTACCAAATAGGAATTTTTCTAATTTGTTCGAATTTATCGACAAACTAGAAGATGAGCATAGGCACGGTAAATTGGATGGAATTTGTCTCGCCGGGGATTTTAACGCAAGATTGTATAGCGGTGTTGATAATACAACCATTACCCCGGCCAGAGGTAACCAATGCAAAAGAGGGGAGGAACTACGCAACTATACATCTTCCCGAAATCTAATTATTGCAATGGAAAAGGCAGGAGTTGACTCAATTAAGGGTCCACTGCCTACCTACAGAGGACGTGGCTGTTCATCTATTATTGATTATGTTTTTATATCAGCCTCATTGGCAAACATTTTAGCAAAGGCTGAGGTTTTATGCACCAGCCAAGGTGACCACAACCCAATTTTAACAACAATCAGACTCCTTCCCAAATCTACTACCCAAAGGAAAATAGGGGTTAAACACTTGGAAGCATCAACTGATAAACTCAGGGTAATTTGGAAGGGCACAGACAATAAAGCACTATTCGCACGCATGATAAAATCTTATCCTTCAATGGTAGAGACTTGCCTATCAAGCAGCACCTCGAGCGCAGAGATTATCGAAGCCTTCAGTGGCTTATGCGCTGGCGTCAAACACTTAATTTCAAGACCCGCCACCAACTTTAGCCAGAATCCTAGATGGTTTGATGGCATATGCTCACAGGCTAACAGAGACCTGCGCGAAGCCTTAGCGGCTACACCCAGGGACATAACTCGAGTTAGATCTCTGAGAGCTTGCTATAAGAAAGCAACTAAAACTCGCTCAGAAGAGATATTAAGAGAACGCTGGGATAACCTCGCTAGAGCTGCCTCACTTAAAGATGTAACTGGATTCTGGAAAGAAGTTAAAGCTTTGAGGTCTATGGGCTCCAATATCACTCCCATAGGCTGCAATATATCCAGAGAATCATGGGAGGAACACTTTGCTAGAATTTACACGGCTCCCACAAAGATCTCTAATAGCCGTCCCAGCTCCTCGGTTCCAAATGTTGTCATGAGTGTAACCGAAGTTGAGGATGCAATAAAACAAAGCATAGGGAACAAAGCCCCCGGCCCGGATGGGCTACCAATCGATCTCATAAAATACGAACCAGATTTTTGGGCCCCCCTTTTATGCAATGTTTTCAATAATCTGACCAATATGGCTATTCCGAGTACCTGGTCGAGTAGTATTATTGTGCCCATTTTTAAAAAAGGCGACCGATCCAATCCCAGCTGCTACCGCCCAATTTCCCTAATAGACAACACCCTGAAGATCTTGGGTAGAGTCGTGTTTAACAAGATTAGGTCTTGGGCTGAAGATAACCAAATTTTAAATCGATGTCAGCTGGGTTTCAGAAGCAATGTCGGAACCGTCGAACAGTGTTTGAATTTAAATCTTATCCTAGGCAAATATACGATTGCCCAAAAAGTTCCACTATACCTGGGTTTTATGGGCTTAACCTCTGCCTTTGATTTCGTTAACAGATCACGTCTATGGGAGTTTCTTTTAAACTATGGGTTGGACGAGGTTTTGGTCCATTTCTTGGCACATTTGCACAGGGATTTGAAGGCACGGGTGAGGATAAGTAATGATGCAGAGGTTTCTGGGGACATTGCCATCGGTAGAGGGGTTAGACAAGGTTGTGTCCTAGCCCCTCTACTTTTTATTCTTTATATAAATGAATTATATAACTCTCTGTCCAAGCTGTCCAATGATGTACCAAAAATCAATGGCAAACTACTCCCCGTGCTTTTATATGCTGATGATGCGGTACTCATGGACCGCACCCCTAATGCACTTCACACTTTAGTCACAGGGTTTGTGTCTTTTATGGCCGAACTGGACCTCTGCACTAATTTTAAAAAATCCTATATTATGACGTGTGGGCCGAAAAAACACAGCATTAATTTTATATCGTTGGGTAACGAATCATTAACATGCACAAGCACTTTTCCTTATTTGGGATTAGTTTTGTCAGAATCAGGTTCATGGCAGGCCCACGCAGCCCACAGCAGAAGTAATTTTTTTAAAGCAGTCAACTCCATAATTAGTCTCTGGCAGCCAAAAGAAGCAGAGGTGGTGTCATCCCAAATTCAGATATACAAATCGCAATGTGTACCAACGGCCAACTATGGTGCTGAAGTTTGGGGGTATTCAAATTGCAGCGGGATCCAAATTGAGGAGAATAGATTTTGCCGAAAAATTCTCGGGGCTCAAATCTCATCTCCAACTTATATATGCCATGAAGAACTGAATTTACATTACGTGCAGGATTTTATTAGGTCCCGCCCAGCTATATTCTGGCTAAAAATATGGCAGAACCCCGCTGCGACTTTAACAAGAGAGATAATATCAGACTGCCTTAAATGTGACAAGGGTGGCAGCATACCTTGGCTTGCTGCAGTTAAAAATAGTTTATCCAGTGTGAAGCTGGAGCACATTTTCTCACGCCCACTAGCACTGGAAGGCGCAAGCGTAAAATCACTCAGGGGGATGCTGTATGATTTGTACCACAAAGAACGACAGTACATCGAGCACCATAAACCATCGATTGCTAAGTACATGCCCCTTCTGGAGGCACCGAGCATCCAACATCGCATGCCACAGAACTATCTTAGGAAGAATATGGGAAGATGGAAAAGAAGTTTACTCTTCCGCCTTAGGGATGGCAGCATAAAATATTCACTCTGCTTCCCGATAGGATTTAACATCAACCTTGAGCAGTTGTGCTGCCCTTGCGGCATTGGTAGCAAACAAACACTGCTGCATTTTCTACTTTTTTGTAAATTCTACGCTAGATACACAAAATTGTACCTAATTCCCTATTGTAAAGCACGGGCCATCTCTGATTTTAAATTAGCAGACTCTGAAATTTTATGGTTAGGAAACGATGATTTGATCTTTCGGGTAAGCACGTTCCTACAAGCTGCGGTACGCTCACGTGCTTCCATGAACGAACCTTAATGTTTTATAAAGTTTGTAATATTTTTGTCTGACTTTCGCACGTCATTGCACTTTACCTGTAATATATTGCTGAATTTGCACATTGGTCTAAAAAATTTGATATCGTGTTAATAATGTTGCTACATTCCACAGCCCGTCTAACCCTTTTATCATGTTTTTATAAAATTGTAATTTTGAATTTGTATTTGATGATATGGCATGTTCAAAAGTTCTAAAACATCGTCCTGTACTATTGTTGGTAGTGATGCATTGTGCTTTTATGGATATTTTTATCCGAATAAAGATTACTTATCTATCTATCTATCTTTCCTATATAGGAGCGTTTATCCATCCCACAATGCCATTCCCAAATTAGTAGAGTTTGACTTTTTACCCAGTGACAGGTAATGTCTGTTTTAGAAAGGAAAGATGTCCTTGGAAGGGATAGAGATCCGACAAGAAGCCATTGGCTCACACATGAGCCTAAATCTGCAATTACAATAGGTGGAAGTGCTAGGACGTTAGGCCCAATATTCATTGCTTAAAATATTTACTGATAGAAAGTGACTGTGATTGCTCACTGGTCTACCCCAGCAGGATCAATGTAGTTGCATTCGTTCAGTAACCTTTTTTAATAAAAGGAAGGGCTAGAATTACAAATATTTGATTAGGAGTAAACCATGAGTTGGTTCTAGCATCTAAATGTAGTGCAATACTGCAGCTGTTCTATAATGTAATCACAAGGAATTGCCCAAAAGTACTGGGGTAGATCTTTCAATGATTTTGAAAACTTTGAAATGGTCTGTGTATCTTTAAGATACCTTTAAGAACAGCTTAATAAATTGCACTTGCACATGAGCATCACAAGGGGGCTCCAAACTCCAGAGTGTCAAATGCCCTTATACTTTTCTCGTTTGCAGGTTCTAGGAACAAACATCCTTGCAAGTCAGTGAAAGCTGTGCTATGCTCTCCAGGCTGGACTACTTGGGCTTGCTCCGTGTGTCCTCCAGTGAATTCCACAATATGTAATTCCTCTGTAGGGGCTCCATGTTTTAAGGGTCTACAAAGGCAGATTCTAAGCTCTACTGGGTGGGAGATACACCCAAGAACTCCACATACTCGCAATCAAACTTATCATGATATCAGGCGACTGCAAGACTTGCACTTGTTGACAGGTACATTATAATCCTCAGGTCACAGACTAGTTGCCTTTAGCCCAGGCTAGAGCAGGCTTTAAAAGTCTTTTGTCTGCAAAATCCGGGGAATTCTCCCTGAGTGCTGGCATGAATCCGCAGTGTTGCTGAGTTGACTGCTTTGTATGATGAGAAGATGCTGACTCTTGAGAAACATTATATGCAAGCACCAGTGTCCTCAACATGGGTGGACATGTTTTTGTCTGTACTCATCAGTAGGTAATGACAAGAATCACAGTTTAACTTTATTGTTTTGGTTTATTTCAGGCATAACATTAAAAGCATACTTTTGGTGAAGGGAGGATGTAACCCGTGTGCATTTCCGAATAGACATTGTAATGCTGTCAGGTTGCGGGTATGTAGACCTGATAAAAAGTCGCTACCGTCACTTAATACATATGCATGTGAGTAAAGACGGAATTGATACATATGACTGGAATCTGGGGGGGGGGGGGAGGGAAGGCGAGACATAGAAGAGAGAGAGAAACACCAGACTGGAGCTCACGCTCCAGCAAGGAGTCTGCTCAATCTATGGCGAGACAGGTTTGACTGAACCGACTGCAGAGAAGACAGGGAAGCAAGTATGGTGTTCCAAAGTGTTGAAAATGTTCACTATAAACACATTTGATAAGCATAGCTGTTAACGCAGTGGGTGTTGCTTCGATGGGCATACGCCTATTTGGGTTCCAGCTGGTAGCCCTAGGACACCACCGCAAACTCACTGGTCAGAACCTAGGAGGTTAGCAAGAGAGGAAGCACACAAAATAGAGGACAGGGAGGCTTAACCACAAACAGAGGGGAACCAGAATGGAGGAAAATAACAAACATCAGAAGAAAAGGTGTGTGACCGGGGGAGGAGGAAGGGAACGGCCAATGCAACTAATAATATAATGCCAGGTTAAGTCTTGACTGATCTTAAGTAGGGCTGTGCCACCATCAACCCAGAAATGACCCCACTGCAGGAAGTGACTGACTACCTTGTCGTGTTCTCAATCTTTCATTTCCATTGAATTGTCTTTCCCGAATCCACCCCTGTGTACCTTATGCTTAGTTGTTTGTCTTCATTTAGGCTAAAACCTGACAAATGCATAAGTGCTATTTTTTTTCTTTTTGCGGTTCTTTACAGAGATACCGCCTCCTATTCCTCACAACAAATGTTATGGACATTCCCTCCTGTTTACCACCATGATATAGATATGCGTCTGCCCTTCACAGGTGTAAATCTCTGACGTTTTTCAGCATGGGAAACTAATTGAAAAGGTTTTGTGAATTTGTGGGTATTCACCAACCTTTGCAGGTTACGCCATATTCAAGTAACCACAATCCACTCATGTGAGGAGGTTTTGTCATAGGAGAAATTACAGAATGCTGGTGAAAATCCATTTACAAACAAATTCACTCAGGAGCATTGCGTCAGGGTGCGGGTGACCCCCCTCCAAATAAATGCATTCTTGGCCCCGTAGTTGGGCCTAAGGGGCCCTGAGTTGGGTCTGCTATGTTTGTATTGGTTGTTCTGCCAAGAATAAAAGACAAAACAGTGACATTTGATGAAGAGCAGGAGAAAGAGAGAGTGGGAGCAGGAGAAAGAGAGAGAGAGAGAAAGAAACATCAAGGTCTGTATTATACATTGTGCCAGGGGTGCCCAATGGGCATGTGTGGCCCCTTTGTGCACCCCCATAACATAATGGTATTACAGAAAGGAATGCAAATGCCTGTGCTTCCCCTTCTATGATACTGATAGCACTGACACACGTGTAGAGCCAGCGCTATCATGAAAGGGCGTTCCCATCATTTGAACGGGGTCACAGCCCAGAGGAAATGGTGGATTCACTGATTCACTTGCCTATGTGTTACGCTGCATTATGGACACAGGTGCAGAGACAAACATGCTCTTTGGAGGAGCACTCAAATTGCTCCACAAAAAGGCGGCTCAGTTTCAGTGCACCTCCTAAAGGAAGCCCCCTGGAGGAGAGAAACAGACATCCCCATGCAGGTGGGTGCATTACTTACTGCACCCGCCTGCAAGGGGATCTCCCTCTCCATCTCAAAGTGCAGGCAGCATGCCACCTGCACTGTGAAACCCAGAGCAGATTTAAAGCAGCACTCTGTATAGTTTACGGCAGCATATTCTTTCCAATTTGGCGCACTGTCCCTGTTTGCACCTGGTGCACTTTTTGTAAGGTGCGCCATGGAGCAAACAGGGAAAGACTGCGCACACATAATACGGCAACAGGTGGC
Source organism: Triturus cristatus (assembly GCF_964204655.1). Taxonomy (NCBI): domain Eukaryota; kingdom Metazoa; phylum Chordata; class Amphibia; order Caudata; family Salamandridae; genus Triturus; species Triturus cristatus. The sequence continues at coordinate 674,406,928 of NC_140585.1, forward strand.
TGAATTTCAAAATGTGAAACCAGAAAACTTGGAACCAATACCTCCTTCCCTGCTTGTCCACATTATGAGATCATCGGTGTACATTTTATTTAATAAATCTTTCTTTTTCATTATTATCATGTATGAGAGCACTTCTAAATATCTGAGTTCAGGATGCACACTGTACAAGCACATATTATGTTTAATTTAATGGACTATAACGTTGATACACCCATTTTAAGTATCCAGTCCATGTATAGGGTTTACATGACTAATAAACTGCCTTTTAGTTGACTAATAGAATTGAGTTGGGGGAGAGCCATTAATGTTTCTAAGTTCATGTTTAAAAACATGTAATAAATGTATGTCTGTGCATATAATCTGAAGTACTAAGGTGAAATGCTTCTGCATGTTAAATAATTACATTTTTTTGATGGGACTGGATCATATTTTACATGATATTTGTTAAGTGATATACATGGCAAATGTTTTCATCACTTGTGGTGTGCATGGACTCTTAGAACCAAGTCAGACCTTTGGCTTGTCTCTGGCTCAGCTTGCCCTATACATTTGCTGGTTCACCCAGCTCTATTTGTAACTCTGGTTTAGTACATGTGGCTGTCAGTCACTTGATAGAATGATTTTTAAAAGGTGAGGATGAAAACATAGACCCCTGCCTACATGCACCAATTTGACTACTCCACCATCATTGCTTCTCGTAGCAGAGATGAAGAAGAATGTGTGCAATGAAAATGCATTTAAAATTTGTGATCCCAGGCAGGGAATCAAAGCCGCTATGTTGTACGTGACTGTAGCCATGAGTTCCTGGGGCAAACTACCAGGCCCAGTTGGGATAGGCAGGGGCATAGCTTTAAAGGGTGTTTTCGGTGTGACATCACCCAAATGCATTCTTGGCTTGGTAGTTGGGTCTGCCGGCAATGATTTTGGGATGCTATGTCTGTGTACGTTTTTCTCATCATTCTTATTTCACTAAGAACTTTTACATTTTTGGGAGTGGAAACCTAAATATTTATAGTTACTGTATACCAAACCAATACTAAATCTGCACCATAGAAGTATTCACTGAATTTGCTACTTGTCGCAAACATTGGAAAGCTGCAACTGTATCAGCTTTCCTGGCAAAGTTCTGGCAAACACACAACACCAAAAGATAATATGATGCATGCTTGTAAAATTCAACCAGTGGCAAACACTCGCGGTAGCATTCTGGTGTTTTTGCCCACTGTGCCACTCCAAACAGACTCCCACCTAATGTATATCAATACTGACCCTGTTCCTCAGGAACAGTCCATACCGAACCTTGGTCATCTCGTTTCTCCACCCTGCAGCTCACTGCTTTTTTAGTTGTGGGATTTGAGGTTCACTCACGCTCCTTCCCCCCACCCCCTTAAATCTCACCAACTAAGCACCGCCCCTGAATTAACTCTTTGTGAATAGTTATGTTGCGTTTTCAATGATCAATGCTTCTGTTTGAAAACCTTCCTTACGTTTAGCTGCAGTTATAGGTTTGTGATTCAGATTCAAGGTATTTAAATAAGATATCAAATGATGGGCAAATCACTTGCAATGATTATGTTAGGGGAATACAGTTATTTGCTTTATATTTTGTACGACAGTCATATTGTCTAACAATTTTGTTGAACTAAAGCAACACAATTATTTACAAATTCTGATACATTCTACATTTCTTTTTTCTAACAGCTTGCAGATTATTCACTTACATTCTGGTGTTCTGTGCGTTAGGGAACATGTGAAATGAATGTACAGGGTTGTCAACTGTAAGCAAGACAGCATCTTATACATTAAACTAGCATTCATCACTAGCCTCTTTATTTAGGTGCATTATAATTGGCACAAACAGATCACACCAGAAGGAGATGTGTATCCTAGTTTAGGGAATGTAAAGTAAAAGCAAACATGCTGGTGGCTCAGTCTGCTGCTCAGCAACTGTACAGAAATGTGCCATCTGGCCCACACTGCAGTAGTAGAAAATGCATGAATACACTCAGCTAGCAGATTACCTCTATTTAAACAAGCATTTGCAATGCAATAGGTCTCGCATTCGCGAAAGTTTGAGCTGTTGGCATTGTAAATGACAATGCCTTTTATTTACGTGTTGGTTTTTAAAACATAAATAAAAGGCATTGCCATTTACAATGCCAATAGCTTAAACTCTCGACAATGCAAGACCTATTGCATTGCAAATGCTTGTTGCAGATTGCAACAGAAGTGACAGGGCCACATCTGGTAACCAGCACTTTGGCCAATCCTGGTCCTCACGTGTCACCGAATCTGAGGACTGTCCTCACGTCAAAGACATTGGGCTGCGCAGGCCTGAGGTGGCAACACATTTAAAAGATTCAATGTACAGGGGATCGTTAACCCAACTGGCATCTCGCCACATTTTTCATCAATGGTTTCTCAATGCAAATTCAGCATGACTTTGGGAAGACTAACACGTAGCTAGTCAACTATTCCATGGAGTGTCTTAAGAGGTCATGATGGAAGCGTTCCGAAATAGTGCCCGGATGGTCCACTTAGATATATATAAAAAAATATATATATAAAAAAAAATTAAAAACTCCCTGAAATGTTTGTTGACCGCTAACGTTAAAGGAACTGCTGCTTGCGTTGAGATTTGTAGCTTTGAGCTCAAAAATTACCCAAGCAGTTGACTCAAAAATTCTACCTGAAATGCAGCTCACATTAAAAAATTACTCAAAAGTTACATTATTTAAATTTCACTCTTAAATAACACTATGTGGCATAATCACTGTAATTTCACAAATGTCGTTATGTGAAATAGCCAAAATGATGCCAATTAACATTGGGATAATTAATATTTCTCCCAGACCCGGGCCGCATGCCAGTGTGGGAGCCACCAGTCATTTCAAACTGCCCTGCTTGTCTGGGGGGGTCAGGCTTTGAAACTGGCAACCTGTCAGTACGCGGCACCACAAACACCAGCTTCCAACAGCAGTTCTCTCCGGCCTTGTGCTAGATCGGCCGCATTCGGCTGGGCTTCCACTCAGCCAAAGAGATATCACGCTGATGCTTGCAGGGTAGTAGAACCCGGGCGAGGTATTTAAATCCTCACCGTCATATTCACCATGAAACTGTTCAACCCTCCCATCAAATTTGACAGTTTATCATATTCAAAAATAGTAAAGGGGGGGACACTACCACAAATTTGATGAGTTAATTATGCAGCTAGTTTTTTAGGCCGTCCCTCCCAATGCATTGTATAAGTATTGAATTGTTATTTTTTTAACCCACGCCCTACGCCCCTGCCCACTCCAGTCCTTACTGGAGTGGGCAGGTGTGTGCCAATAATAAAGGCAAGGACACTTGAGGGGATATTTGGGAGTCCGGCACAAAAGCCGATCGGGTTACACTGACATGAAATGCCATTATATAGCATATGTTACAGCTACCTGGATACGCTCTGGCAAGTTGTACCTCACTTCACAGTGCTTTGCTGAATTAAAGGCTCATACATTTAGTTGGACAGGCACTTATTTGAATATAAAGGGTGACGCATATTAAAAACGGTTCAAACGGACAAGCCGCATGGGCAAATAACCTAATGTTTAAGGGTTGTGCACCCACTAATTTAACTTCTGAAACAAGAGGGGAAAAGGAGCTGCACCAGATCTCCCGAGAGGCCTGGTCCCCTGTGTACACGAGACAGTAAGCGCTTCCCACGCAGACAATGTTTTAAGAAGACCTGAAGGAGCTTTGGGAAGAAGGAGTGGGGGATGTACAGCCCTCGAGGCTCATATATCGCTCTATGGAGACAGGGTCAGTGAAGTGCAAAGGTTCCTCTGGAATACTTGCCGTGCATGAAAATAGACAAATCCATCAGCTAGAGGGTGGAGACCGCCTCAGCCAATAAGCATGGGGGGAGGTTGCAAAGGTGACCGACATTTTTCTTTTATCTCGGCGATTCAAGGTGATTTTACGAAGGATCCCAATCCCGTGGGCACAGAGGAGGTAATAGAAGGATACGGACAGGTATATTATCCGAAACGCATTAAAGGGGCAGCGTCGCGAATCAAAAGTGTCACTGGAGATTGTGAAACATCCCCATCCATCATTTTACGAAGGCCAATTCACACTCCTTGCCAAAAACACTTACAAGTAAATAAATATGCAGAGTTCTAATACAAAAATGACACCTCTTTCTCGACACTTGCATTAAGTGACTGAATGTGCAATGCTCACAATAATAAAAAGTTGAGAAGACAAGATTAGAACCCAGAGCAGACACTCACCGGCGGTCCGAGCGAGCCCCACACAGACTCATTCCAAGAATAGGTGCAAGGCTTAACTGGCAGCACCCATGCAGCGAGGGCCTTTGAAGTGCTACCCTGATACAAGCTGACAATGCGAACTTGACGAAATTTACAATTTAACATATCTGGGCTGCATTCCACCTTTGTAAAGAACTAAGGATACCCCCCCATATCTCCTTTCCACATCGGCAGAGCCTACTACTAGCCAGAGGAAAGAACGCAAAAAGTAACCTGGATTGTCAGATGTGAAATCAAACAAACATTCCGGCACTTCGATGAATGAACCCAAGTCTCCAAGCACTTAATTATGACACCTTGGCTCCCGCAGTCCTACCCACAAACTGTGCGAAACCTTCCTTTCCCGTCACGGTGTGTTTACGATATATCACCAAGGGTCTCTTCGGAAAATAATTAGAGATCTCTCTGTGAGACACGTCCTTTCTGTTGCGGCGAGTGTACACTCGCTACTTTTGGAGGACTCCATCCAATACTACATTCGGTGTGCATCAATGACACCCAATGAATGCGAGTTTATGCAAGCCGCTCCGAAGGAATGGCACCCAAATCTGGATCTACAAGACGCCAGCCTATTTAGAATCAAGGGCCTGGTTTCAAAAACACTGGCGCGTAACAAAATATCTTTTCGATGCTTTGGTGCGCACATAACATGCCACACAGACATCTGAAAATACAAACCCCACGTAGCACAATTTTGGAACGGTGAATTTACCACAACATGCCAGCCAGGGGTGGGGGGGCACTTCAGAAGATCAGAACAGACCTCTGGTCCGCACAAGACGCCCCCCGCCCACATTTGCGAAGGTCATTGTTTATACAATCCATTTCAGAGTATTCCAATAAAATGTTGGTTTCTGCGAGGCACCCATCTTGCTGTCCGGGAGTGTCCATCCCCTACCTACTTTTGACGGCGAGCGGTGGATCGCACTATTACCTTTACAATCTTCATTTTAAAAGGAGTAGAAAGACACCGTGTATTACCGAGGGTGGAGTTCACGAAGCCGAACAAGTGGTGCATGCGCCACAGCGAGCAATCTGTTTTCAATTATCGCGCCCTTGTCGTGGGCATGATAATTCAAAACAGATGTGACCTGTGCGGGTAACCGCCACCAATAGGCCGTGGGCGGAGCAAAGGTGGGACATGCACCTGCCTTTGCCCAATTGCGTATTGTCTTTTTAAAAAGACGCACGCAAAAGCCAATTGCAGCCGACGAAAACAAAAGCACACGCACAGGCGTGTGGTCAGCTTTCAGAAGCCCCTACATGAAGTCTCGCTACGCAAGCAGTGCTGTGCACTGCAACGCTAGGCGCGAGACCTAAAAAGTAACTGTTTTCTCCCAGCAAAGGTGGAGCCAGAATCATGAACCACAGTTATTGTGCCCTAGTTTACACTGATCGAGAAACAAATGTATTCCTCGAAAGTTTCAGAAGCCTTTATTGGTGTAGGTTACCATCGGCATGGATTTGATACACTGCCTAGTGACCTTGTCAGCCCTCTCTACCTCTCATCCCAGGTGCCCAAAAAAGACACTTTAATGAGTATCTGTTAAACTATATAGGCTGCACTTTAACTATACACCTCCTAATCACAACCTCAGCCCACCCAGCCTTTCCTTCTCTAGCTCTTGATAATCATAGCACTCTTTCTCATGATAGATCCTTATTCTTACCCAGCACCAAAGTCCTAGAGAATATTTCCTTTGCATCCTGAGTACAACTATGGTTGAAACATCTGTATAACGTGTTTGAAAACATACTCGTTCCTACAACAGTAATTGTGCTCTGCATTTATAATAGCCGTGTGCTAGTGCCATAAGGCAGATTTTACTGATGTACGCTTTACGCCCATTCCATTCCATACATTTGTTAGGATGAGCTCCATGCCGGGAAAGTAAAGAGTTGATCTTAGAACAAATCATTATGGAATTCACACAGCCCTTTAACCGGAACCTCTTTGCTCTAAAAATATGATGCACCTGATGAGAGACAGAATGTCTGGTTATGATGTGTAACTAGAGTTTTTGAAGCAGTATCTTTTTGTCAGATATTCCAAACTCTTCACAAACTATGCCCTTTTGACCTAGCAGTACGGGGGTTCTCATCCCAGCTTCTGTGTGCTGATGTGTCTTTTGCCTTAGAGTCACTGTCCTTCTCAACCATACACCACCCAGGTTGACTACAGAAAACACAGAGTTCGTTGTCCGATTTGCTCTCTGACAGCATATTGGACATTAAAGGGAGGGATGTGGGCTGGAGGGAACCCAAACTCATTGCACCAGAGCTGGTATCACATCAGCTCTTGGAATATCTTAGGTTTAATGGCCAGCCTACCACGTAATAGTACACCGCCTGGGCTGTGCTGTGGAGACTATAGGCCCCAAATGGTACTGGAAGAATAGTATTGCTGTCAGGGAGGATTCTTGTTGGACACAATGGTCACCTTATTCTTACCATTTTTTTTAATGCAGATTTTATATAGGGCGAACTCGACCCGAAGGTATTGGAGCACTTTACATGAGCTCTGGTTACCTTACACAAGGACACATTCAGGCACGGGTAGATTGAGTGATTTGCACCGAAACACAAGATGTGGACGCGACCCCGAGGCTCGAACCCTGGTTTCCAGCACCAAAGTCGGCAATCTAGCTGTCAGACCACATCCTCTCCCCCACGTCATGTGACCAACCATCACAGCATTGTGGATCTGTTCCAAATACCTAACAACAAGATCCCAGAAGAGGAAACCAATGAAAGCATAGAATAGAGAATCATTGACTGAAAGTGAAGGGGCAGAATTCAATAAGGCAGTTTTGCTTAAGGGTTGGAACCCTGATCTACCCACCACGGCCCCCCTTTGAGGATTGGTTAAATGCTTATTGGGCTGGATTCCCACCCTATCCTCAATTGATGTATGGGAGGTAAGACTGAGATTAGAGGGGTTATTTTAAAAGGGAGCTATCAAGTCAGTCAGGGATTGGTCATGCAGGGAGGCAGACTTCTCTTGACATCCTTTTGTTTGTTCCACAGGCAAGTTCGGAAGATCTTAGAAGAGGAGGTGTTCAAAGTGTTGGTCATGGAAGAGGTGAATTTCTGCTGAAAACCTTCTCTTCTCTTTCAGAAAGTCATCACTAAAGGATAACTTGTGGGTTATTGAACTCTCAATGAATATTGAACACTGGGTAAATAATTCCGCATTGGGGGTGCTTTTTCACAAACTTGACTGAAGGAAAGTTAATCTACAACTGAGGACTTTGTTACTTGAAAACGGCCACTTCGCCCATCCTCTATGAAAGAAAATATGCAGTTTGCTACCATTTTGGCAACAGTGAGAATCCCATTCACATATGCAGTCATAAAAAGTCCCTGAAATGATCAGTGGCCCACACATTTTTGTGTTTGGCTATTTTATGTGAAATGGACTTCTGTTTTTTTCAACAACACTATGTGACTATTTGGTTTTGTAAACTGATAAGCAAATAATGCTAGCATTCTACTTTTAAGGTCTTGGCTACAGACAGTCATACCTCTTTAGAAAAAAAAACCTGTAACATATATTTAAGCACCAAGAAACTGCGTACTTTATGTGATTTATAAAAAATACATAAACTATTGTTTCTTAAACATTACACATATTTAGCATATGCTTTGGGTAATCCCCTTCCTCTTGACTGAACGTCTTCCTTGTCTATCCCACTTTTCCCCGCTCCTGATTGAACAGCTGTCCTTCATATTCTTGTGTTTGTCAAAACCAAGAGCTCTGTCTCACAGTGTTCATTGAAGATGTACTCTTACACTGCTGACACCAGATGTTGGTTAGTAGTGTTCATGAGAGGGACTATTCTCTTTCCGTTTTCTGTTCAACTCTCCATCCTCCCCAATATCCTGTGCCCCAACCAAGGATCCTCTTGAACACCTCTTCTTTATTTATTCTTAAAATTATTTTTGGAACATTTCTGTATGGCTGCCCACGTGTGTGCATGGACTGCGGGCATCTCCAAATGGGTTTTGATTTATTTTAGCAAATACGATTTATAGATGGTTGCTGCAGATGTGCTTGCATCCACAATGACCATCTTTGAACCAGGTTTGTCAAATGAAAGCAAACTGCATGCAAAGATGGGCATCATGGATGCCCATACTTCTGCAGCAGCCATTTGTTCATGCATTTTGTAATGTTTAACAAAATTCTGTTTTAAAATGGCTGCAGTAGATGCGCCTGCATTCATGGCATCTATTTAAGAGGGCAAAAGTATCCTTTTTTAGGTCGAGCCTGGGCAGCGCATGCGCTGCTACGAGGCATGCAGTACTGGAGTGTGGCTTTGAAGCCCAGCCCACTCTCCGCCCATATCTTTTATTGGCTTGTGTCATTGTCCTTCGTAAACGCTGGTTTCTGAGTCATTATTAGACTTGTTAGTCCCTCCTTGGTACCACCTTGTCTGCATTTGTTACCTCCTATAACAACTGGACCTTTTACTTGGCTTGTTACACGGTATGGTTTATCTTGGCTGTGAGCACTATTTTGTTTAATGATTTACCCCTATACCAACCACCACGTCGCATCCCACCGCCCGCTTTTATTTTATTTACTAATGACGATCCACATCAACTATAGTGGCCACGTTTCTTTCTTTCTTTCTTTTAGCAGCATGGTCCGCTTATAGTATAGTGGCTGCTCTTACTTATTTATTGATTTTTTTTGGTTTACTAGCGCCCATGCGGCCCTTTCACATTCATGGTGGCCGTGGCCCTTTCTTTAGACAAGCCGCGTCTAAAGAAAGGGGCGTGGGCAACATTAAAGTGAAACCGCGGCATGGGCGCTTTGACAAAAAAAAATCTGTTTGTCAACTTGACAAACAGATGTTTTTTTTTTGTCAAAGCGCTCCTGCCCCGATTTCACTTTAATGTCAGCTTTGCCCCTTTCTTTAGACGCAGCTTGTCTGAAGAAAGCGACGCGGCCTCCAAGTATGTTAAAGCGCTGCAGGGCGCTAGTAATTTGCAATGCAATAGGTCTCCCATTTGCAAGAGTTTAATCTATTGCATTGCCAATAGTCCAAATTCTCGTACATGCAAGAAATATTGCATTGCAAATGCTCGTTTCTTATTATTTTTGCATGCATAGGTTGGCGTTACACTGATTTGGGTTCACCTGCCATTGTAGTAGGTGAAAGCTTTGAGAGCAATTCTCCCAGGTTCCATTCTAGGACAAAGCACAGATACCTGTCAGAGACAGTTTCAATATTTCCCTATAAGTCACTTGTGTCACTCCAGCTAAGGGGAGGGGCTAGTCATGATGCTTGTTTCTGTTTTCGAACAGAATGTGATCGCAAAGGGAATGCGCACTGTCTGCATAATAGTTTAGAAGCGATTGCATAGTAATGATAGATGAAAACATGAATTCAAATTATGCATGGATGTTTCAATATACATTTCAGTGTATAGAAAAAAGTGCCTCTTTCGAAGCCACACACCAGCAGTCAGTGTGTAATCGAATAGTCCCTGCCTGTTGAAGTGCAAATTGGAAAAGGCTAGGCGTGATATTTCTGCATTCTATCTTTTCAAATCTGGTACAATTTGAAATGATTTATGATTGTAACATTGTTTGCATGTTGTTAATACTATTCTTTCCTCTGCTGTGCGTATACCAATTTTGTGAACAGACGTGCGGCAAAATAAGGACATATGAATCATTTATTCTGCATTTTATTGGAATACATTTCTGGAGATTGACTGAGAAGCAATTTGATTAATTTTAGGATTATTTTTTCTACCATCTTAGAAGAATTATTTCGAATTGATTTTTCCTAGGAAAGAGCTGAAAGGTGGATGTGGCTTGTGTTCAATAAATATGACTTCTTAGTTGTGCGCAAACAATTTTTTTCATTACCCTCCTCTTCTTTCTGGCTTTACTTCCTCCCGTCTCGGCCTTTTTTTCTCTACGTGTTGCCTGTTCTGTGCTCATTGATTTCTTTTTATCTCCATATTTGTTTCAGCCGCTTTGATGCTTCTGTATCCCCTTTTCCTGAACTCCCAATTTACTTTTCCAGTATCATTCTCTGGCCACGTTCTTCCTCCTCTATTAACTCTTTCCGTACCATTTTCAATAGACCAGTGAAGAAAAGGAGGCGACTATCCCTTTGAAAAGCTTTAGTAGTGATTTACAATATGGTAACCTGCATATTAGTATTATTAATGTATTTCTCTCAGTAGTCATCTGTACTTCCTTAGGGGGGTGAGTTATATCTGCTCACACTACTGGCATTTCGAACTGAACCACAAAAATGTCCTACTCTCCTTTGCCGCAGTAGCTAGTCCCAAATGTTGTTGAGAATGGTCCGCGAGCTTGCTTCTCTGCAATCTAATGTTTGGTCTTGTCATTGTTTGATTATAAGATGGTGCTTGGCTAGATGCAAGCAGCAACATGTACTTAAGTGGCAACTAACTAAATGTTCTCCAACCCACCTGTGTCGTCAGTGTCTGAGTAGCTCCTTTTGTTCTTATATGCCTTTTGTCCCTTATGGACAGCTACAGTTTGCACAATGTCTCCCAAATGCCGAGCCCTACCAGGGAAACGGTGTTGGCTGTTGTTGCCCCTGTGATTTGTAGGTCTGTTACTTGTACTGTAACTAGTTGACTGCTTTCTGGTGTAGATGTCAGTGTTAGCGGTGGAGCAGGTACCTACTCCTTGTCACTATGATCATCATGGGAGAAATACATGGTCATTTCTGTGTAATGTCTGTGTGCATGTAACTTAATGCAATATGCCATGATTTTGTATGCATGGCCATGACGTGGGTTGATAACAAAGTACTGCATGCAAACTTTAATGGATGGTGGTATTCTACCTCCAGCTAGCCATTTAATGAGTCCAAGTTCTCACCTCTAAAGCCTACAAAGGAGCATTGCTGCTGTCAGCACTACAGTCCGCACACATAGGTTACCTTTTAATATATAATGGATAAAGTACCACCTGCTGTACCTCATAAGGCTATTGCAAGTCAAGGAGGAGTTCCATAACCGTATAGAAGAATGAGGCAGAAGACTGAGTTCCTTTATGAGCTTATGGAACTCTGAGGTGAGTGTCAATATCCTTATCATACATGTCAGGGAGTACTTTATCCCATATAATACATGGTCACCACATCGCTTTTCTGACAAACCAATTAAAACCTTGGTGTGTAGCTCCTTCATATGAAAAAGTGAGCATGTTTGCAAACATGAGAAATATTTTTTATTAAACTCTAATGCAAAATTAAACACATCAAAAACCTGCTAGATATTCTTTGCAACATATATTAGAAACAGTTCAATACAAGCCAGTTGAAACAAAAAGTTGCAGTAACTCAGAACGAGTAGAAACAGTGAAGAAAGATTCTAGCTTTTATCTATCTAAGTAGTGCAAAAAATATATATATTTTCTCTGCTTCTCATTCAGTGGAGGCTCCTCCGCAATGGCGGAGGAGCGTCGCCCCACTGCCTGGCGCAGAGCCTGCCAACGAAAAATAAAACGATGCTCTAGCATTGTTTTATTTTTTGTCTGCCGACTCTGAACCAGCTTGTGTAGGGAGGGTCAGGGAATGGGAGGGTGGAGGAGTGGTGCTTGTGCACTCCCTAAGTGCTCATGCATGTTTGACTGGCTGTCTCTCAGGCTGACCAAAACACATATGCGCACTTAGGTTTCTCCAGCCCGGCTCCATTCAACAGCCGGGTTGGAGATATCCCACAGACTCCATGACCTGAACAGGGCGTATTCCTGCCCGCTCAAGTCAGCAAGAGGACAGCAGGAGCGACGTGACACAGAAGGAGGCCGGCAATATCAGGTACATTTATTTATTTATTATTATTAACATGCCCCGTACCCTCCCTGCTCCCCCCACCTGCCCCACCACCCTTTTTTTTTTTTTACTTATATTATAATTATAATCAAGGCACAAGTGAATCAGATAGTACATATAAGCATTGTGTCCAGACATCAGCGGTTTTTCGGCACTTGGCATATTGATATTACATATATCATAACAGAGGACAATATTCCATCCATTAAATTCCCATCTCCCTGTCATTCTCATCTTTGGACTCCCACTCCGCCTGTACCCCTGATGGCTCACAGATGTATCCCCTGAATTTATTCCAGGCCCCCCAGACCCTGCTCCATATCTTAGGACATCCTCGATTGATAAACACTACTTTTTCGGCCACCATGGCAGTATCCAGATCCCCACACCATGCAGTGAGTGTTGGTGACTCTCCTGCACCCAATTTTTGTGCAATGTTGCACTTCGCTATCCGCATCCCTAGTGTGGCCCACTCCTGTGCCGGGTGCGTAAGATCATTCAGCTCCCATACGTTTAGTAAGCATCTCCTGGGTTTCGTCGTTAACGACACCTCCACCGTCTGTGATATGGTCCTCATTACTTTTACCCAATACTCCATGATCTTTGGATACTCCCACACAGTAAGGAAGAATGTACCCTCCTCCCCACATCGTCTCAGGCAGTACGGGTGCGATGCTGACCTTATTTTGTGAAGAGTGTGTCTCGTATAATAGGTTCTATGTCGAATTTTGAGCTGCACTAATTTAAGTCTTGAGGGCATTTCCACCTCCCGCGGGGAGGCCAGCGCCTCCCGCCATTCGGAATCCTCGAAGTCGCCCACGTCCTGGGACCACTTTTCCCTGAGTGCCACATGTGGATCAGGTAAATTGTTTATTAATTTTCGGTAGGTGAAGGAAGTTGCCCGCTTATGCATGCAGTCTATCAGCAGCCTATCCTCTATAGGGGTGGCCTCAGGAACCTCAGTGCCGGATGGCAAGACCGCCTGTAGCCACTACCCTATGTTAATGGTGGCTGCCGCTGTTTCATTCTAAGCTATAAAAATAGAGCAGAAGAAAAGCAATGTTCTGTTTGTTCCTTTAAACAGCTACTTTATTTATGCTCTGTGACCTGACCTACCTTTCACCTCGGCAGCAGGCACTGTGACATCAGAACTCGACTGTAATAGCTTTACAATAGTCGAGTTCTGTCACAAGTAGCCTATTATAAAGATATTAGTCACGGCTGTTTATACAGGGATTACAGAATCCCATGTTTTACAATATCATTATAATCCAGTTTGGTCCATCATCCTCAAGATTTCTGAAAATTCTACAGCTGAAAATAGTGAATAAATATAAGTCTAGAAATCTGCATAACAGTGAGTTGGTTCTGAGGAGCATGAAATGTTTTTGCCCTACTGTAGTTAATGTAGTTAGAGCGCCACATACCCCAGCCAAAGGAAAATATGGAGGTGGTTTTATGAGGAAAGAACCCTAGACATTCATACATTTTCCCTTTCCTGTCTCTAGGCTAGAGTTTGATCTTTTGATTATGGTTTGGTAAATAGTGATATATAGAACATGGGACAGTTATCAATGTTTACATCTTAAAATTGTTCCTATTAAGTTACTGTTTCCCCATGTGCTTTCTTCTATACTTAGCGCTTGATTTAATAATATTATTGCACCATTTACATGGTGGAAAAAAGTGCTAAACTTATGGTCAGGACCCCTGAAACACTTTATAGTCACTACACCTATATTGTTGTACCATGCCCCTCAAAGGGAGAATATCAATTATAAAGACTGTTATAGGTCATGTATGTACTTTCTGACATGCTAGCATATATCAATACATAGCAGCAAGCATCTCAATGTTGGTATTGCATTTCCTGAAACCATGACGAGGGAATCAATCGAGTTACTGCAAACCCTTAATAATGGTTTGAATGCCCTCATTATCTTCCAAAACCTGAATTATTCAAACCATGTTGGTGCTAGCTCTGAACAAATTCACCATTCATTCTATCATATTTGCATAAGTTGTCGAAGGAGGCAGTGCATTTCTGAAAATTTAGAAATGTATTCTGGGATCAGCTGAGGTGATGCATTTGTCTAAGAATTTACATTCAGCTCACCCCAGATAAGTAATTCTGCAGTCTACAAATTCAACATTGCTATTTTAGCCTTTCAATGTTGCTTCTAGCTGTCCGTTTCTGGTGGCAGGAGAAAGATGTACTTTGAGGAGCTGATTCGAAGCAGCACCTTTCTGGCTTCTTAGGAGACCATTGTTCACCAGGGTATTACACTAGACAGCTATGGGTCCACTCCCGGGGTGATACCAAGAGAGTTGGTATACTGGAGACCCTTCCGTCCTGTGGCTGTGTTTTATAGGTCTTTCCCTGGTTGCCAATTTGTGTCAGGTGTGCTGGCTGGTTGTAGTAGAGAAAGAGGCGTGCCCAACCCGGAGTCACCTGAATAAAGCAGACCTAATTGTCAGCAGCTTGAAGCTCCTTGCAAGATATTAATGGTACCTGGGTCCCCTTTTTGTGTGGACTGCAATCTGCCACAATCTCCATGGTGCTCTTCCCCAGTGCTGAATTCTTCTGATAGTACCTCTTTCCCTATGACAAGGTTCAGTGGGTGATTGGCTACTGTCAGGCTCATTGTCCCTAACTGGGGAGTGAGTCCAACCTGGAATATCACTTTGCAGTAAATATTATAGTGGGGGAGGTGGGGGGGGGGTAGATTGCAAACATGTTATGCCAAAAGTTGGGGAAGGGGACTAGTACAGGGTTTTAGGAATCAGGGAAAGGTAGATTTAAAGGGTGGTAAGGGGTGGCTCAGTAAGTGGTAGCATTAAGGGCTTTTAGGGTTCAGACAACAGTACCTTTAGAGGATAGAAAGGTTTTTTAGGGTTGAGGAAATGTTAGCATTAAGGGGTGTTTCAGGAATGTGTAGTTTAAAAGAGTAGGTTTAGGGTTAAGGGAAATGTAGTGTTAAGTAGCGACAAGGTGTTTTTAGTGTTCAGGGAAGGGTAGCAATAAGGTAAAGTGAGAGGTTTTTAGTTTCAGGGACAGCTAGCTGTAGGAAGTCTGCCTTTTCTGCATGGTCTTCCCATAGTTTTTGCCTATTGCTGGAGTCTATATTGTTGCTGGTATTTGAACTCTGTATACGTTACCCCAGCTAAGCAGTAGTAAAGTGTCTGTGCTCTCCCTTTAAATGATGGCCAAACTGGCATACTCCTGTTTGGTAGATTTAACTAACCCATAAATCCCTAGTATACGGTTCAAAGTGTATGTAGGCCCTAGAAGTTAAAAGCTACTAGTGGACTGCAGCAGCAATTGTGTCATCCACTACAGTGGTAGTGAAAACATAGCTTCAAACCTACCATCTGTAGCTTGTCTGTAGCAGTGTAAAAGCTGCATTGTGACCTGTCCAAAGAAACCCTTTTGACAGGTCAAAACCTCCCCTTTTTAAAAATAAAAAGGCCACCGTTATGTAGGCCTTGTAGTCTAGAAGGCAGAATGTATGCTATTTAATTGCAGGACATGTAGAAATTTATTTTTAACATGTCCCTACAGCGATTAACACCCAAAAGCTATTTTTGGTGTGGCAGTCTTAGCCTTTCTATGTAGAACACCAGAGTTCAGATTAAAATCCTGCTACTGCATTTCAGGAACTGGACAACTAAGTGAAACAAACAATTTAATAGCTAGTAAGATTCAATTCAATAGTGTTGTCAGATTTGACTAAATATTGAGAAAAAGTAACTTTTAGGAAGTTACCTTTTCCTGCCTGAAGATGACCCGGCAGTGAACCAGCCATAAATACTCCAATACCATATACTCACCTGGGCCCATAAACTCACAAATTTCACAGGCACACTGACCAGTTAAACCGCTGGAGTCTACGTTTATGTTGTTTCTTATTGCAAGATTAGTTTCCTGTCATTCCTAACTAATCTTTCACTGATCAAACAGTTATTTCCTCTGGTCAATGGACCATTAGTTGAACTAGTTGATGGTGAAATGATATAAATGTAATTCTCTAATGAAATAACCACAGACTCTGGAAAGTTTTAAGGCTTTATCTAAATTAAATGCATGTGAAACATTTCAAAGTACAGTACAGTCTCCGTTACTCAAAGGAAAGAGGATTTGATTAGTCAATTAAACAATCAAATGTATCATTACTTTGCAATGACGTTGCATAGAGAGGATAGGAGTGAGAGAGAGAGAGAGAGAGAGAGAGAGAGAGAGAGAGAGAGAGAGAGACAATTGCACATTAACGAAAATATAATTACCTAGGATGGCGTGAGAACCAACCCCCTGGCCAAGGAGCTGGGAAGGGTCCCCCAGGAAAGATCAGGCAACAAAGGCTTCAGGACAGGATTCAGGACAGGATGGAAGACCTCTCTAACACCGATGCTGGTGTCGCACCCCTCTCTGACACTCTCTTCGTCCTCGAGATTCTTCCGCGATCTTCTTCTAATTTAAGTTAGTCAAAGGTGATGTTCTGAAATATTCTTCATCAGCATACGCTCGTTACTCCAACAGCATCCCGAGCTCTGCAGCATTCAGCATCTCTCGCGCTAACTAACTAACTAAGGCTACCTCAATTATACCTTTCTATGCTCATGTACCACCCATTAATGTTTCAATATCATGTAATTTCCAACTCTGATTGGACAGGCAAGGGGGAATGATCATCACACCATGCCTATTTTGCAAATTTGTCTTTCACTTCATTGTTCAATGATCCCACCCCTTAATTTTTTATTCATAATTCTTTATTCCCACTCGTATTCACATCTTGTTAGAAACAATAATATAAAGTTTATAGGTTTCCATCCATTTCTCCGGGCTTCAGGCTGGTTCCCAGGGTATGTATCGTTTTCGTCCTTGTACTGTTTTCAAGAGTCACATCATCTCTTCCGGCTCGCTCATATCACGCATGTGCAGAGGCCACGTAGGTTATAGACTCCAGAATCTCACAAAAGGCCCAAATGCGCACTAATAAAAAATTAAAAAAGACATATTTTAATTTCGAAATAAAATGGTTTCACTGTATACCACCTATCTCTACTCTAATCCCATTGAATTATAAATGCTCTCCCCGCGTTAGCATTAGTAAATTAGCTGATTTTAGTTTCAGCAAAGCAGATGCTTAGCATGTGAGCTTTCAAGCGGCCATTTTAAGAGCGTCTGTGCAGGTACAAGAAATTCCCTCCTAACGACAGTGCGTCATACTGCGTAGATGCAGTTGACGCATGCGCAATAAAGTTTCCCGTGTTAGCAGCCATTTTAGATCTCACTCGAGTTACTGGTTAGTAAGACACATAGGCACGCTGCTTCTCTCTATTATATCAAGTGTGGTGCGTATTATTAGTATACACAATACACAGTTAATACAGTGTTATGAGTTATATGAGGGTTTTGCGTCTGAGCAAGTTTCTTTTCTACAAGTCCTTGCTCCATCAATCCCCTCTCTGATGGCATTTTGAGCCATCACAAAATTACCCATCAAAACCAGATGCCAACTTTAACACATCTCAATTCCTTTTTTAGTCTTTTCATTCTTATCTTCATCTTTAATCTTCAGATTTTTCATCCTTTCATACAACTCTCCTTTCATTTCTTCTAACTGTATCTCCTCATACTTTCTTTTCTTTCCCTTTCCATTTACTTCATATTTCCTTCTCTTTTGACAGCATTTGCACCATGTTATTATCATTAAGACTATTATTGTTATACCAACTAATAGTAGTATATTTGACAAATAATTCCTTTCCCTATATTAGTAAACCAAGTCCCTATTGAAGAAACACTCTTTGTTCGTCTTTCCCATACACTGTCAACCTCCAGTGGCTTAAATTCTTCTTCAAGTTTTGTAATATTCTTAATATATCCTCTAATTTCTGTGCTTTTATCCACTATATAAGTGTGACAATGTTGTACATTCAACATTTTACAGACTCCGCCCTCTTTTGCTAATAATATATCAAGCGCAAGTGTATTTTGTAAAACCATAAACCTAATTGCTACCATTTCTGTATTAATCATTAAGAAACCTCCAGCAGTATCAGTCGATAGACGATCAACTACTGTAGATAATTGACAGATTCTGTGTGAATTCAGAATGACTCCCACTGAAGGTATGACTGCACCAAATATGTCACCTAATATTTCTGAAAAACTAGCTCTCCTTCTTCGTGTTAGTTCTTTAGTATTTTGATTGCTTCCAGTGATTCTTTTTACGGGTATACTTTCGGAAAGACTATTCCAAAGTAACAACTCCTGTACCACCGTGCAGGCAGCTTGTAATAAGCATTATTCCCACACACGTAGTAAACACCAGGAAATACTGGATCTGTTCCCTCTTTTATTCCCCAACCTCCAAGAATTAATAAATTATGTTCACTCACACTGGAAACAATAAATACATTGTTATAGTCTGTTTTTAATCTATGGAGGCAGGTCTTTCCTGTATTTACAAAATCTAGGGACATCGCAGCATGTGTCTTGCCCGCTGTATAAATTCCCTCTTTCTCAGCCCATGGTGGAATAATAGGTTTTCCATTCAGAAGCCTTTCTTTGGAAGTCCTGTCTCCTTTCTTCAACTAAATTCAAAAACACCTTTTCTTCTTCACCTAATAAGCATGTTAAATTATTTTTATGTGCTTTTGCTATATCTATTGTTTTCATAGCCAAGAAAAATTCTCCCATAAACTGTGCATATAAACTACTAAGCACTGGATTCATATTCTTTCGAACAGGAATTTCCCAAAATACTACATCTAAACTAGAATAATAATATTGAAGTTTTCCTGTTCTGCAAAATAAGCTTATCACTATACTACATGAAATGCCATATGTCAAAGGAAAGTGATGGTAGGTGACTCCCTCTTCTACTGAAGATGGTAATTTCATACAAACATAACAATCACTAATTTCCATGGTATCTACATATTGAAATAGTAACTTTGTGAATACGTTTCGAGTTGTGTCATTTATCTGTTACAGTGTGATGTAAATCTAACTCATCTGATGCTTCTAATTCTACTCTATCTCCTTTCATGTTTGCATCTCCCCATTAGTGTCTGTATCATTCTTCTTAGCGGTTATTATAAGATAAGGAATTGCTACTGTTAGAAATAGCCAAACTGTGACCACTAATAAAATACTACATATACAATTTTTTTTCAACATTTCTTTGCCTAAATTTGTTTTGGTCTCACCGCAACCCTGTCTTCAGCCATTTTAGTTTAAGAAGATTTCTCCTCCTTTCCTTAACATGTTTTGTAATTTTATTTTATTTTGTTTTTCAAGGAGGTCTAACTTCTTCTTTGTCAATCTGCTTTGCATTTATTTCTCCATCACTTTCTTCATTTAAATCTAGATTCTCGAGTTCTTCAAGAATCACGTAGGTCCATTCAGGACCCTTGAACTTATTGTTCAATATTCTCAGTCTTTGGCTTCGTCGACTAGCTTTCACAGTCGACTGCCCAGACTGGCTAGTAACTTCATTCACTTGTTCAGGGTTCTCACTTGTTTTTCTTAAATGATATTTTAATCTTTTGACTCCACCTGGCCAATTATCTCCTTTTCTGATCCATTTAGCTTTTACTGCACTTTCTTCGTCACTTTCAGGAACTCGTTTATTTTCGTTAAGTTGTGGTACAATCTGATTTTCTTCACCTTCAGAGTCCCTCTCTATCTGTCTTCGTTCAGGTCTTTTTAGTGCATCTTCATCTGCCTGAACATGTTCTTCTTCCTCTATCTGTTCCTGTTCAGGTCTTATCTCATATTGCTCTTCTTCCCCCTGAACTTGTTCTTCTTCTCCGATCTGGTCATGTTCAGGTCTTACTGCAATTTGTTCTTCTGCAGCCTGAACATGTTCTTCTAGGTCTGTCTGTCTCTCCTCAGGTTGGTGAATGCGTTTGTTCAGCTCTGCCTGATTATGCTCTTCTTTCCTTATCGGATCCTGCTCAGAATCTCCAGTAGCTTTATTCACCCTTTTTTGAGCATGTTCTTATACACCTATCTGGTCCTCTCTAATTTCTTGTCTTTCTAATTTTGTTTGACTTCTTGTTTGAATAATCACCTCAGGTATGTCAACCATTGGTATCCAGTCCTCCTGACTTGTGCTCGGTTTCTCTTTATCAGCCTCTTCAGAATCTGTTACTCTAGATTTTCAGCTGCACAACCTTCAGCAGCCTCAACTTCTTGAGTCAGTTGCGGTCTCGCTTCATCAGGGGCTGGAACCCGTTTTGTGTGACTGGCATGAACCCAGTTAGGCAAAACTGCTGTTGTAGTGACCAGTATGACCTGTCGTGGATCATCCCACCTGGGTGCTAGACACGACTCTCTGGTGTGATTCTTCACCACCACCCAATCTCTGGGATTCAGATCATGTGCTTGATCCAGCTGCCTGGCAACTGCATCTTCTCCAACCTGGTGAGAGACAGAACGCACTAGGTCAGCCAATCCTTTGCAACAATCCAATACCAGATCATCAGATATATTCATCAATTTATGTCCTGGTATAAAGGCTTCTCTCATTGCTCTTCCCATGAGAATCTCATGGGGACTCAGTCCTGTGTTTCTGTCAGGAATACTTCTGAGTCCCATCAGAACAAGAGGTAATGCGTCTGGACAACTCAATGATGTGGATGCACACACTTTCGCCAGTCTTGACTTTATTGTGCCATTCATTTGTTCCACCACTCCAGAAGCCTCTGGGCGGTATGCACAGTGCAGTTTCTGCTCAATTTTAAATGCTTCACAGATTAACCAAATTATTTCATTATTAAAATGAGATCCTCTATCTGACTCCAAAGTTACTGGAAAAACAAAACACGGAATCAGTTCTCTCAACAATAATTTAGTAACTGTTATGCTGTTATTTCTCCTAGTAGGATATGCCTCCACCCACCGTGAAAACAAACATACTATTACAAGGACGTACTTCAATCCCCTGCATGGTGGCAATTGTATAAAATCTAACTGCAACCTTACAAATGGTCCTTCTGCCTTTCCGATTTTTCCCCAACTGACCACTGTCTTTCTGCCTGGATTTATTTGTTGACAAGTTAAACATCGCTGGCAAAGACTTTCTGCAACTACCCTAAATCTTGGATTATACCAATTTTGTCTGAAAAGTCTGATCATAGTGTCCCTGCCTACGTGTGTCTCCATGGTACATTCTGGCCATTTGTGAAAGCAAGCAGTCTGGCATGACTGGTCTGCCATCTGGACATATCCATACGTTATCTTCTGCCCTTATCTCACAACCTGATTTTCTCCAATTTTGTTCTTCACTTACTTCTACCTCATCCTGTAACTGTCTCACCTCATCCCGTTTCAAAGGCTGAGAATAGCATAAGATGGCAGTTGATTCCGCTTGTTTCAATTTTCTTATTTATTGCCATATTATTTCTTGCACAGTATTGAGCAATCTGGTCAGCATATCGATTACCAGCTGTCACATAGTCATTTCCTTACTGGTGAGCAGTACACTTGAACACTTGACCAATGCTAATTCTTTTGGCAATTGTGTTGCTTCCAATAATTCTTTTACAAATTTTCCATTCCTTATAGGGGATCCTAAAGAAGTCATAAATCCCCTTTGCATCCAAAGCTGGCCAAAGTCATGCATAACCCCGTAACCATATTGGCTATCAGTAAATATGGTTACTTTCAAATTTTTCCCAATTTTACATGCTTTTATTAAAGCTATCAATTCGGCTACTTGTGTAGACTTGACTCCCGGTAAACAGGATGCTTCAATGATTTCAGAAATTTTGCATACAGCATAGGCTGCTCTCAATCCTCCTTCCTCTAGCCTCAAACAGGAGCTATCAACAAAAAGTTCCTGGTTGCGTTCTTTCAGTGGCTCTTCCTGTATATCAGGGCGAGGCTTAGTGCACAATCTAAGCAATCATGGTCTATTTCATCCTTGACTTCTTCACAATGTGCATCTGGTGATAGAGTTGCTGGATTTACAATTTTGCACCTGATCATTGTCACATTTTCTGCTCCCAGAATTATTCTTTCGTACTTAGTCATCCGACTAGGTGTAAAATGCTGTGTTCGAGTTCTTGTTAAGAGAATCCCGACTGAATATGGAACATATACCTTTACTGGATGTCCCATCACAATTGACTCACTTTGTTCCAAACTTATACAGGTAGCAGCTACTGCTTTTAAGCAGCCAGGCAACGCTGAAGCCACAGGATCTAAAGTAGCAGAGAAATATGCTACTGGACGTCGGCTTAATCCATGTCTCTGGGTTAAGACTGAGAGTGCACAACCTTCTCTCTCACAACAAAATAGTGCAAATTCTTTTGTATAGTCAGGCATACCTAGGGCAGGGGCCTCACACAGACAATTTTGTAACTTTACAAATGCTTTCACACTTTCATCATCCCAAACGATTGGATCTTTCACTCTTTTTCGTGTCATTCGAATTAATGGTTTTGCTAAAAAGGAAAACCCTACGATCCATTGTCGACAGTACCCTACTACTCCAAGAAACATTCTGATCTCTCTCTGGGTCTGTGGTAATTGCATTTGCTTTATTATTTTAATTCTTTCAGGGGTCTCCTTCCTCACTCCCTTTTCTATCTGGTGACCCAAATATTTGACTCCAGTTCAACATAATTGTAATTTTCCTGGAGATACCTTGTGTGCTCCATCAGCCAAATGATTCAGTAATGCAATGGAATCAGTAACACAGTCATCTCGTGACTTCGATGCCACAAGTATGTCATCAATATACTGCACTAAGACTGATTTTCTGGGCATAATTAATTTTTCTACACACTTTTTTAAAATTTTATTAAAAATTGAAGCACTTTTTGTATGCCCTTGAGGAACTCGGTTCAATGCTAAGATACGGTCTTCAAATTTAAAAGAAAAAAGATACTGGCTGTCTGGATGTAAAGGAATGGAGAAAAATGCTTGACACAAATCAATCACTGTAAACCATCCTGCATTCCATGGTATCAGATACAGAATCACTGCTGGATTTGGCACTACAGGACAACAAGGTACAACAATCTTTCTTAAATCTTGCACTATCCGGTATTTCCCACTAGGCTTTTTAAGACCAATTATAGGTGAATTACAAGAACTGCTCATTATTTCCTTAAGGATGCCTTGTTTAATCATTCAATCAATTTCGGAAGCTACTCCTGCACTGATTTCGGGACTAATTTTATATTGTCTGGTGTTAGGGTAAACTGCACTTTCTTTCACAGTCACTTTCACTGGGTCTACATTTGCCATCAGTCCTATATCTGTTCCCGTAAAATCCCATACTTCTGGATTCACTATTGTTTTCAACTCTTCTGGTAAGTCATCCTTTGACATTAATGAATACATTTTCATCTACTTCGGTGCCTTGCTTTGCAAGCATTATTTTGTAGACAATATCTTCATCAGGGGTCTGAATTGCAAACCATCCGTGTGCAATAAATTGTGCAATTCATTTTGCACAATAAGTCTCTTCCTAGTAAATTTACTGGACTGGAGTTGCACACCACAAATTTGTGCATATCTTTAAAGTTGCCAATGCGCACCTCCATGGGCTCTGTAATTGGGGTTCTAATCTGCTTATTTGATACACCTACTACTTGGATTGCTTCTCCAGAGAGGGGTAGGTTTGGGATGTCTGCTGTTCTCACAGTAGAACGGGTAGCACCAGTGTCCAACAGAAAAGTGATGTCATTACCTTCCACCTTCCCATCAATAAATGGACCTGACTGATCTACCGGCAAGGATGCGCCAAGTACGTACTCTTCTTCCTCCCCCATCAGGCACCGTCATTGTTCAGTTTCACTGTCACTATTATTTTGCAAAAGATATTGTGAAATCACAGAATTTTTCTTACCACTTCCTCCTTGAAATCCGACGGCCGAACTGTACTTTGGCTTGTTCACAAAATTTGGTACCTGACACTGCTGATTTACAACCTGCTGCGGTTGATTCATAGACAACATAAAGGTCCCTAGTAGCAAGGTAAATAGAGAAGGGAATCAATAAGGACCCAATCAGTGCTTATTTTTAAAGACTTGTCCAGCCGGACAGTGGTCAACATTTTTTACTGATATACTAATTAAACAACAGTTACAAGGAAGATTCTCAAAGTTCGACACAAGCCTGTGTCCCGTACAGTTTTTTAGGGAGAAAACATAAACAACAAAAAAGGTTCAGGCAAAAAATGTTTGTTACAATTGGCAGAGAATGGAGAGTGAACTTAACAAACATTACACGTGACACCCTTAT
The DNA here is from genome assembly GCF_964204655.1 of Triturus cristatus. NCBI lineage: Eukaryota > Metazoa > Chordata > Amphibia > Caudata > Salamandridae > Triturus > Triturus cristatus. Next base: position 674,431,341 of record NC_140585.1, read on the forward strand.
GTATAAAACATAGTATCGTTAGGAACATATAGGGTGTGTACAAGTGTCGACGGCGTTTCGATCCTACAACCGAAATATTAGGATCATCATCAGGACAACATTAGTAAAGCCTGTACAATTTAACCTGAGTAGCTCAATTGAAGAAGGGGGGAAAAAAGAGAAGGGGGGAAAAAAAGAAGAAATCAAGATAAATATACATGATTAAAAACAGTAACCAATTAAATTAGAGAAAAGTCTGACTAAACACACTGTAAGTCTCCTTGTGTCAAGAGACAGAATTGTAAGCCAACAAAATCCTACTGTCGAGGAGCAAGAGATAAAAAGAAGAAGTGAGTGAGAATAAAGGGTGAGGTGGAGATATTAACATAATAAGGATGGTGCCGGAAGTCATTTTCCAGTTCTGTCAACATGATAACCATGCGAGTTGACAGAGGTGGGTCATTAGACCTTAAAAAGGGTTCCTGCAACTTGGCGAAAGGCCGATCAATGCGAAAAAGGGGGGACATAATTAAGCATGCCAAGTAGGGAGAGTGCGGTAAAATATATGCTGAGGGTAAACTTAGTGACAGAGAATGAGCTACAACATGCGGCCGGTGATGCGTCTAGCAGGATGGAATTCATAGGCGGTGAACTGAGGTGAAAGGTGAGGCGGTTCCAAGTAAAACGATGAATGCGAAAACCGGTACTGATGTGTTCGCTGTGAGAAGAATCCCCTGGACGCCCGATTGTTTCTGGCTGTGGGTCTATTCTTGAGCCATTAGGCCATGATGTCAATCACTTCATTAAGGACTTTGTTCCCCTTACTGACTGCTATATTCGTGATAGTATGTCTATGATTAACCTGATTGAGAACCACCCATATGACCCCAAACTTAACATTCTTTGCACTTTGGATGTAGAATCCCTTTATACCAATATATCACAAAGGGTTCATTGTTGGTGATGGAAAGTGTCCTTGATCAAATACCGCGACCTCACACAGTACCCACAAATTTCATATTACAACTACTAGAAGTCTGTTTGACCAGGAATTTTTTCATGTTTGAAGACCTTTTTTACCAACAAGTTAAAGGCACATCCATGTGCGCAATTTTTGCCCCAAATTTAGCCATTTTATACATGGATGCACTAGAAATGAATTGTATTCTTACCACTACTAATCCTTTCTCATCATGTTTTTGTAAGTGGAAGAGATACATTGATGATATTTTTATGATATGGCAGGCCAATGAAAGTCTACTCACCTCTTTCCTCCATTGGCTTAATAACAACTGTGGGGGCCTTAAATTTACATTGAGTCATCAAAGGGAATCCATCCCTTTTCTTGACCTCACGATTAAGCATATCGATGGCTATCTTGTCACAGGTCTCTTCCGCAAACCCACGGAAAGGAATACCCTGTTAAGCTACAACAGTAGTCACCCCCGTGCCTTGAAAGACTCCCTCCCCTTTTCGCAGTTTCTGAGAATTCGCAGAAATTGTTCTTTAAAAGAGGACTACTTTTATGAACCCAAAATACTTTCTGCCAAACTATCCACAAGAGGCTACCCTAAAAGATTAATACGAAACTCCATGAAACGTGCTTGGTACTGCCCGCGCGAAACACTCCTTGAACCCAAACCCAAGTCTGAAACCAACAGACTGGTTTGCGTCACCACCTTCTCCACAGTGTCTAACTCTATACGCAAAAGTATCCTTAATAACTGGTCAGTTTTGAATGCTGGCAATCTCCATCTGGAGCGTCCGCTATTCGCATTCAAGAAAAATAAGAATAAGAATAAGAATATTAAGGACCACTTGTTCGTGCAGCCTTACCCACTACTACCAACAAAACAAGTTCCACTACTCTGAATGATATCTGGTCCCTTCCACTGTTGAAAGGTCATGCCAAATGTGGTAATTGTGTGGTTTGTGCATTTACCATTGAGTGTAAAGTCTTTGTTTTTGGCAACATCAGAAATGAACTAAAAACGTTCACCAACTGTAATTCTACAAATGTCATTTATGCAATCTTCTGTCCTTGTAATAAGATTTACATTGGCCAGACTACGCAAAAGATCCGTCTACGCATCTCCCAGCATCGCAGTAGAATTAGATGCAAAATCCTCACAGCACCATTGGTTGAACATTTCCTGGAAAAGAAACACTCTGAAGATGAAATTCGATGGACCGTCATTTCTGTTGTCAAATTGCCCCCAAGAGAAGGAGATATGATAAAGACACTGAACAGAGAAGAATTAAAATGGATTTTGAAGACATATAGTTTCAATTCTGGATTAAATAGACATGAGGATTGGTCCACAAGTGTCTGATTTGCATATCTGTCTTCACCAAGTGCCTTGAATACGTTTGCATAACTCTACTGAGTAACAACCAATCCCATGCGGTTGGTTCTATGTTCTGTTATTCTGTTATTTTAATATTCCCTATCCTCTCCTTTTTAAATATCACCCAGCACTACCTGCAAATTGTCCCTTATACTAATTCACCACCTTACACCACCGCTTCTCCCCGTTTCTTCCTCTAGTTCACCCTATCCAAGATGGCCACCGTCATTTTGCCCTTGGTCCTTTCTCTATTCTCACTTCTCTGCCGACGCCATCCAATCAGCAGCCCCCTCTTCTTCCTTATCATATGCCCCTCTCTCCACCAACGGCAGCAGCCGTATTACCGGACCCTGCTCTCCGCATTGCCGGACTTCCAGAATTACCTTGCTAACGGTGAGTCCTACCGCCCTCTCCACCTTCACGATTCCCTCACCCCCCTGCCCTCCTTCTAACCTTCACCTTCCCCCCTGCAGCGCATTGCCACGGATCGCTTTAAGCCCCCTGGACGCTGCTTCCCAAGCCGCGGACATTGCCGATCTTCCGGAACTTGATCCTTTCATTGCTATGAAATTTTGACTTCCAGAAATTACCCTGTTAACGGTGAATCCTACCGCCCTCTCCACCTTCACGATTCCCTCACCCCCCTGCCCTCCTTCTAACCTTCACCTTTCCCCCCTGCAGCGCATTGCCGCGGATCACCTTAAGCCCCTTGGACGCTGCTTCCCAAGTCACAGACAATGCCGATCTTCCGGAACGTGATCCCTTCACTAAATTCTTGATTCCGCCAAGCCTTCTGGGAACTCTTAGACCTGGACTACCTTCAGTCGCGGTTACCGCACCCTCCACTTCCTGCCCTCGCTGAGTTTCCTTGCTCTCCCTCCCTGGTTATTCCTATCATGACGGGCTCCTAACCACTTCCCTCCTTCTCAGTCCAAGGGACGAACAACTTTACCCGAGGCTCCCCCAGACTCCCACCTGGCCACGTACCCAATTCAACTCTTGCCTTGGTGAGTCCGCTCCCTTTTCCCTTCTCCCTTCTCACAGCGAACACATCAGTACCGGTTTTCGCATTCGTCGTTTTACTTGGAACCGCCTCACCTTTCACCTCCGTTCACCGCCTATGAATTCCATCCTGCTAGACGCATCACCGGCCGCATGTTGTAGCTCATTCTCTGTCACTAAGGTTAGCCTCAGCATATATGTTACCACACTCTCCCTACTTGGCATGCTTAATTACGTCCCCCCTTTTTTGCATTGATCGGCCTTTCGCCAAGTTGCAGGAACCCTTTTTAAGGTCTTATGACCCACCTCTGTCAACTCGCATGGTTATCATGTTGACAGAACTGGAAAATGACTTCCGGCACCATCCTTAATATGTTAATATCTCCACCTCACCCTTTATTCTCACTCACTTCTTCTTTTTATCTCTTGCTCCTCGAAAGTAGGATTTTGTTGGCTTACAATTCTGTCCCTTGACACAAGGAGACTTACAGTGTGTTTAGTCAGACTTTTCTCTAATTTAATTGGTTACTGTTTTTAATCATGTATATTTATCTTGATTTCTTCTTTTTTTCCCCCTTCTCTTTTTCCCCCCTTCTTCAATTAAGCTACTCAGGTTAAATTGTACAGGCTTTACTAATGTTGTCCTGATGATGATCCTAATATTTCGGTTGTAGGATCGAAACGCCGTAGACACTTGTACACACCCTGTATGTTCCTAACGATACTATTGTTTTATACATAAGGGTGTCACGTGTAATGTTTGTTAAGTTCACTCTCCATTCTCTGCCAATTGTAACAAAAAATTTTTGCCTGAACCTTTTTTGTTGTTTATGTTTTCTCCCTTAAAAACTGTACGGGACACAGGCTTGTGTCCAACTTTGAGAATCTTCCTTGTAACTGTTGTTTAATTACTATATCAGTAAAAATTTATGACCACTGTCCGGCTGGACAAGTCTTTAAAAATAAGCACTGATTGGGTCCTTATTGATTCCCTTCTCTATTTAACTTGCTCCTAGGGACCTTTTTGGTGTCTATAAATACATGATTCTCATGGTCCCAGGTCAACCTTATATGGGTGCTCTTGTTGTCAATTAAATGCGGTTGATTCATAAGCACCCCATCCTGCATCTGTGGATTAAAATTTCGGTTTGGGCCATTATTATTCTGAATATTCTTACACTCGTTCTTCCAATGTCCTAACTTTCTGCACCCATGACAAGGAAATTTCTTCTTCGCTTCCTCTCTGCTCATTCGTCCTTTTGATTTACCACCATGCACGGCAATATCACTCTGACCCTGTTCTTTCATTTGACCATCATTCTGTTTAATTTAAGTTCCTGCTGTTCTGCCAATTTCACTTGTGCCCACATCATTTTTTCCTTTAAATTTTTATGCCTTGCCTCAATATCATCCCCATAGTATTTTGCATATTTTAAAATGCCATCTATGGGCTTTCCCTGCCAACACAACATGTGTTGTTGAATCATCTGGCTAATTTCTGGTTTCAGACCATAGACAAATTGATATACAAAATGTCCCATATCTTTATCGCCAATATTTTTTTAAACCACTATACTGTTTAAACACCTGCAACAGTTGTTCATAATATGCATGAACAGACTCATTCTGCTCCTGGGTTGTTCTATCTATTTTTTACCAAATCTGTTTCTTTAGGAGGAATTTTCCCTTTTAGGAAATTAATTAATTGATGATATTTCTTCATTACATCATCTGAGGGTGCACCTGTTTTTGGGTCGCTTGCATACTCATCACTAGGCCAATCCACTGTGATTTTACATTCTGTCCATAAATCAGCAGGTACCACTATGTCAAACGGACCATCCAAATCTTTCAACAAAACCTTCGAAACCTTCACAAACCTCTCAACCTGTTTGTACCATTCAACTGGTTTCTCTCTCAATTTGGGAAAACCATTTGTAAATGACAAAATATCTTGTCGACTCCATGGAACATGAACATATCCACCACCAGGTACTTCTCTCATGGGACACAATCTTTCTACTTTCCCTGACTCGTTCAACATATATGCATTAGAAGTCTGCGCCTGCGACGTCTCTCCAGCTGTCTGGAGAGAATCCTCTGAGGCAGAGCGCGTATCGTCTCTCTTGGCGTCAAACACCAGTTTGGGCTGTCGGCCACCCAGCTTCCCCATTGTAACAGCAAAGACGCAGGGGAGCGTCAAGGGAGGCGGTCTCAGAGTCTGCAACTTACTATTCAGGGGGAGGGCGGCCGTATATCCCAGATGCAGGCAGGGAGTCTGGGCCCGGGGGGGTCACACAATAAGTGCAGGCAGGACTCGGCTGTTCACAATAGATTTTGTGCATCCTTGGGTCTCCAATGATCCCCCGCCTACTCACAAACAAAGTGTGCTGACCGATTTAGGATGAAGGCCCAGACAGCGAGGGCAGGCGACGCTTTCAGCTGGTAGTCCACGCAGCGATCCCTCAGCGCTTGCCTGGCAGCGACTTGTCTTCATGCACAAAGGGTCCACACAGTGGGGGTGTATAAGAAGGCGCAGCTTGCCAAATGAGGTGAGGTTCCAGAAGTTCCACTATGCCCAGCAACATTCAGTGCGCATCCAGCATTGCGTAGCAAATTCCGCACGTGGCGCCTCCACAGCAGCCGGGTAGTACTGCACCGCACTGCACTAGGCCTCACCGTCACTGACCAAGGATAGCACTGTCTTGCTATGAGGCATGCAAACGGCTGTTCTCACTCTCTCCAAAAGTGCAACACAAAATGACAGTGTACAGGGGGGATCAACAAGCGAAGGCTGCAGAATCAAGCACGTGTCCCCACAGTGCCGAAATTATGGACATCGGGCAGGGGGGAGCCAGCGTTCACCACAGCAGTCGGGGAGCTAAACCCTCGTGGCGGCATCGGATTAATAACGGGATGCCTGCACTCACCGCACACCGGTAGTCCCAAGCAGTAGTGAGCCGGTCCGAAGAGCCATCAATGATGCCCGGCAAGGCCACAGCCACCCTCTCTCCTCCGTGCGCGTCAGCAGCCAGAGGCCTGCCGACCACATGGGCGCCTCGGGGCTCGAGTGCCTCTTGCAGCCAGGCAGAGTTTCAGGTGGCACCCGGTGCGCACCTCGCTCAGATCTACTGTCAGCTCCAGAGTCCGCAGAGAGAGCCGTCTGCCCTCACAAAAGGCAGCAGAGATAGCGGATGGGTTGAGGAACAGTTCCCGAAAGCATTGGGCAAGTTCAGCTGGCAGTTGTGGAGGATTCCTACAGGATTATGCTACCAAGCAGCCAGAGCCTCACTGGCGTGCGGCCATCTTGGTCGTGCGCCACCTAGCGCCCCCCATTACAGGTTTATCTTTCTTAAAGAAATTCTTGATTCTCTTTACTAGTGACATTTTTCTCTTTTCACCATACACTCTATGCTTTGAATACATAAAACAATAATTTGCAAACCCCCGAACCTTTCTGTCAGGGCGACACACTAAATGGTAAATGACAATCAAGCATACAATTCTCCTTCAACCAATTCTAATACAGCTTATATTCCTTCGACCAATCAAACTTAGGCTCACGCTGTTCGTTAAACCAATGCTAGCGCGGCCTTTTTGTGACGTCAATATCACTCCTTACTTCTGACCCCTCCTTTACAAATTTGCGTCAGTCACACGCCCGCTGTTTCAACCTATCTCACTGTGACGGTGCAACTCTGGCAACTGACCCTCCCTTCACAAGGTAATACGCAAACTTATTTTCTTACAATTTTGCATTACATTTATTGTTCATAACAACATGAAAACATTCGCTACTCTGTCTGTTCCACTAAACCAAAGGATAGATTATTTCTTTTGCTGCGAGTAAAACCTTCCTCTTACTCTTCATACACTGTGAGTAAAACCTTCTGTTTACCCTTCATTCAAGCTCAGAAGAACCTGCTACTCCTTCGGTGTTACCCTTACTAGGTGATATAAAACCAAAGTTTTACCAGCGAACTCTTTTGCTGTCAATCACTCTCACTTGTATACGAAAATAGTCCCCAATACAACACTGTCAGCCTTGCGTAGCTTCTCAGTGCTATTCCAACAGATGAGTAACCTCACTGCAATATGGCTTCCATTTACCACACGCTATTCATTCCCCGGAATTTCCAGACCACATAAAACAAGATACAAACGGGTTTGTTAAAACATAAATCAATAACTCAATAATCAATTCTCATCACCAATTATAACCATAGCTCTGCTACCAGAAAACTGATCCAGCGGTGAACCAGCCACACTCCAGAAATACTCCAATACCATATACTCACCTGGGCCCATAAACTCACAAATTTCACACACACACTGACCAGTTAAACCGCTGGAGTCTAAGTTTATGTTGTTTCTTATTGCAAGATTAGTTTCCTGTCATTCCGAACTAACCTTTCACTGATCAAAAAGTTCTTTCCTCTGGTCAATGGACCATTAGTTAAACTAGTTGATGGTGAAATTACATAAAATGTCATTCTCTTTGTAATGAAATAATCAGAGACTCAGGAAAGTTTTAAGGCTTTATCTAAATTAAATGCATGTGAAACATTACAGTCTCCTTTACTCAAAGTAAGGAAGATTCGAAGAGTCAATTAAACAATCAAATGTATCATTACTTTGCAATTACGTTGCATAGAGAGGAGAGGAGAGAGAGAGAGAAAAGTACATTTGCACATTCACGAAAATATAATTACCTAGGTTGGTGTGAGAACCAACCCCCTGGCCAAGGACCTGGGAAGGGTCCCTGAGAAAGATCAGGTGACAAAGGCTTCAGGACAGGATTCAGGACAGGATGGATGACCTCTCTAACACCGACGCTGGTGTCGCACCCCTCTCTGACACTCTCTTCCTCCTCGAGATTCTTCCGCGATCTTCTTCTAATTAAAGTTAGTCAACGGTGATGTTCTTCAATATTCTTCATCGACATATGCTCGTTACTCCACCAGCATCCTGAGCTCTGCAGCATTCAGCATCTCTCGCGCTAACTAACTAACTAAGGCTACCTCAATTATAACTTTCTATGCTCATGTACAACCCTTTAATGTTTCAATATCATGTAATTTCTAACTCTGATTGGACAGGCAAGGGGGAATGATCATCACACCATGCTTATTTTCCAAATTTCACTTCATTGTTCAATGATCTCACCCCTTAATTTTGTATTCATAATTTTTTATTTCCACCCGTATTCACATCTTTTTAGAATCAATAGTATAAGGTTTATAGGTTCCCATCCATTTCTCTGGGCTTCGGGGCTGGTTCCCAGGGTATGTATCGTTTTCGTCCTTGGACTTTCTTCAAGAGTCACAACATCTCTTCCGGCTCACTCATACCACGCATGTGCAGAGGCCACGTGGGTTAGAGACTCCAGAATGTCACAAAAGGCCCAAATGCGTACTAATAAGAAAGTCAAAAAGACATATTTTCATTTCAAAATAAAATTGTTTCACCGTATACCACCTTTCTCTATTCTAATCCCATTTAATTATAAATGCTCTCCCCGCGTTAGCATTAGTAATTAGCTGGTTTTAGTTTCAGCAAAGCAGATGCTTAGAATGTGAGCTTTCAAGCGGCCATTTTAAGAGCGTCTGCGCAGGTGCAAGAAATTCCCTCTAAACGACAGCTCGTCATACTGCGTAGATGCAGTTGACGCAAGCGCAATAAAGTTTCCCGCGTTAGCAGCCAGTTTAGATCTCACTGGAGTTACCGGTTAGTGAGACACATAGGCAAGCTTCTTCTCTCTATTATATTGAGTGTGGTGCGTATCATTAGTATACATAATACACGATTAATACAGTGTTAAGAATTATATGAGGGGCACGTGGTTCCCCAGTCCCTGATCTACTCCCATTCCCCTCTTCAGAGTTTTGCTGCTGGTTGGGATCCCCCACTTACGGAGCACGTGCCGTCACTTTGGATTGCGGGTTGCCTTGCGGGTGTGGTTTTTTGTGTTGTTCTGTTTTGATAAAAGGAAACCGTATTGTGGGCTTGGAGTTATGCGGCCTGCGCTATTGATGTCTCCTGCTTTACCAATCTGCACCGCCAAGAGACTCTTACTGTATGTATGTCATATGCTTTTGTCACTCTAGCGGCCGGCCGGGTGGTTGTAGGCCCATACCTGTAACTTTTTCAAAATGCAATAAACGGTTTCAAAAAAAAAAAAAAAAAAAAAAAGAATTATATGAGGGTTTTGTTTCCGAGCAAGTCTCTTTTCTACGAGTCCTTGCTCCATCAAATGTTCTTTAGAGTTAATATGTATCTGCTATCCCACTTCTGCCAGTCTGGGATTAGTGTTTGAATGGGTATGAAAAAGATGAAATGCCTTCCAGGAGAAAACAATAGGTTAGCCTGAATAAATGAAGATGACTCCCCTGAACCGCCCAAAATATGCAGGGTGGTGCCTGTGAGCAACCTTTTTCGACATTAAAGTGTCAGATCCTGCTTGAGTATCAAAGCATCCTTAACAAGTGGGCTGATTTTAATATAACATGTTGGGGCACACCTGAAAGGCAGAGAACAGGGTGCCAAGGTAATCCATGTGTATCCACTGGCTGGTTGCTGAAGGACCTGCTGTGTCCCACCAGATGCCTGTCTTTGGGGGCACAGGGACTGCCTAAAATGGGATTTTATTGTTAAATGTGGAAAGACAGTAGTATTACCACAATATACTTCTCATAAACACTTCCAGCCCTCAGAGCCCAAGTTTAGTCTGGCCAAAAACTTTGGGCATCTTGGAAATGTCCAAAGTTGGTAGGGTTTACCCCAATAGCCTTTACGCCATCGGGTAGGGCGACCTCAGGGGTCATTCCCAACCACTAATTCCTCGCAGGCATACATGTGACATCTCCAGACACCCACTTCAGAACACTCCAGGAACTTAGAAAGAACAGAAGAGGACAAGGATTTCTGTCTGTGACCTGAAATGAGACCTGAATGTCCATACCTGCTCCCTCTTGTGCCCAAGACAAAGAAGTGGACTTTGAATATCCGTTGGCTGACCTCCTGTGTGGCTGGCTGCAGGGAGACAACAAGCTACAGGAGGCCTTGTCTGCGACTCCCCAGCTGACCAGAGGCAACTGGCCCTGGACTGGACCCTGGACTGGACCATGTTGTCCTATGCCTGTCACCCTGTGGGTTTGTAATTACCTCCCCTGAGGTCCTTGGGGGCTTGAGAAGTGTACTCCTATGGTGGATTGGGACTTAAAGGACTACATCAGAAGGTAAAATCTTTGAAATGGATGAACCTGGTAGGTTTATCCGATCCGTGCTCCATTGCGCTCAGTGTCAAATTGCACTTAAGTCCCGGTCTACTTCAATCATTGATTATTATTACCACTTTATGTTTTTGGGCACTAGTTCTACTTAAAACTTAAAAAAATCCCATCATTGGGTTCCCTTCCTAGATTTTTGTCATTTTGTTTATTAAAAAGTTACTTTGTTTTTCAGATTTGCATTTCGACTCTCTTGTTTTGCCACTTAATAAATACTTTACGCATTGCCCTAAGTTAAGCCTGTCTGCCCTGTGCTGTATCTACCAGAGGGTTGAGCTCATGTTAATTTACTGACTTTAAGTGTTCACCCTGACATGGCTTGTGATTCTTCCTTCAGGAGGGTATTCACAAACATCCAATTATTAATTCAGTTTCTTACATTGGTGTTCAGAGGTGGTCTCCAGGATTTGTGTTGTGCAGAACCGCATAGTGATTTAAGTTGAACTTAAAAATCCCTTTTCTTGGGGTCTTAACTGGGTCACTTTGATTTTTCCTAAATTGATTCTTGCCCTCAATTGCTGCACCATAGGCTTTTGAGAATATGGAGGTGGGTATGGCTAATGTGGGGAGCCTTAGTATGCCAGAGCTGAGTAGCATCTGTAAGTAACAGGGACTGAAGCTGAAAAAACACTCCAAGAAGGAGGATTATCACTTTGCCATCAGAGCCTTGGAGAAAGCCTGTCAGCTATAGTGCATCTCAGAGGAGATGGAGGGCAAGAGGGAAATGGGTAAGACATTGAGGAAGCCCAAGTGTCAGAGGGGTGTTGTCCTCAAAAAGCAGCATATCTGCATTGTCCACAGGGTCAGCCCACAGTCTCTCCCAGTCAGAAATGGTGGGTAGACAAGCAGAAAGAAAGCTGAGGTGACAACTGGCCACCATTGCCCTGAAGGCAAAAATAAATGAAGTAGTCCGCTGAACAGAAGACATCAGCAGCAGAGTTCTGTAGGGTTAAAAAATAAACTTGGCCTTCGAGGAGTAGAAGTCTTCAATGACCCCTGAGCGGAGCCATTAATAACTGGACTGGAAGGCAAAGAGGGCTGAGTCAAGTGATGACGGTGGCAGTGGCAGTGAAGTGACTAAGAGAGGCAAACAAGTCCACATTCTCAAAGACCTTTTGCCTAGTTATGTGGTAGGGGATGACATAGATATGTGGTTTGCAGCAAATGAGGTAGCCCTATGTATGCATAGAATCACAGAGAGAGACATTGGCATGCCAGTCTGTGGAAGTACATGCACATTGTGAGCAGGGATACCTTATGGGCTTTAGTAATAGCTGACCAGATGAAGTATGACCCCATGAAGGAAGCCCTTATCACTACATTTGATTTTACCCCTTAGACACATTGTCTGAAGTTCAGGAATAGCTAGTAGAAGTCACACCATTCATGGGTGGATTTGTGGAAACTTATAGCAAGGCACAAAATGGTTGGGTGATGGGCAGAGAAGTAAATAATTATGATAGAATGTGCAATTTGGTTATTGAGGAACACATTTTAAGTAACTTTATTAGAGAGTTATGTCAGTACTTGATAGACACCAAGATCACGGTGCCCAAAGAGCCTGGGAAGGAAGCTGACCTCTGGATCAGAGTTCCTTCAGTGGTCTGCCTCAAAAAACATTAATTAAAAGTTCATAAATCCACCAGACTCTTTAATTTTTTCTTTTCAATCCTTTTTATAGTTTATGTACATTGGTATCTAAAAAAGCAGCCAACACTTGTTTCGAGCAGAATCCTCTTTGTCAAGACAATAAATAGAGAGAGAAAAAATATTTCATAATCAACCTAAAATACCTAATGAAGAAGAAACTTCAATCACATGATAAAGAATCAGTTAGAAAAATACATTTCCACTTCCAATGGAAACACGATAAGTCTTGATGTCTTATTGCTGATATAGGTCACAGAAAGGGATTACATTCTTTTATCCAACAATATAGGAACATTACCAGCGTTGTTACATACAATCCATGGTCTTATATATCATCATTATAATTCTGTATTTGTTCAGAAACAAATTTGACACACACAGTTGGATAGAAGTTGGGATTCAACTTTTTTGAACAATGTATAAAATATACAAGTATCACTAATATTGTTAAGAGTATATATTTGTGTTCAAGTTCAAGTTTTATTTCAAGATTTGGAACTCAAATGAGGCCCACTGAAACAATACAATATAACATTGCAGAATACAAATGTAAAATATAGATCCAAACTTATAAAATCAAGATATTTCATTAGTTGAACAACAGCTACATTAATATACAGCTATAACTATCACATCCTAATCAATGCAAGTGTAAGAAGCATTTAAGAGACGTAAAAACATGTGCACAACTAATTTCATTAGTAGAGAATAATAATAAATCTAAAGCGTCAGCCGTTGTTCAAACCTGATAATTCAGAAACAGCATTCTCAAAAATGTACGGCGATAAAGAAGCAATGCAGGACAAATAAATAATATGTGCTTTAGATCCTGGACACCATAATTACAGAAATTAAAAATACTATCCCTGCTGAATGATGCCAAATAGCAGTTAAAATCTTTAATGATAAAACATTAAGGCACAGTAGGGCCCAGCAACGTCTAAAACCATGGTCATTATTCAAAGTTATATATTCCTGGGGCTTTCTCGGAATGAAGGAGTTCATTACCACCTTGAATTTAGATTTTTTCCTACAACAATCAGCATTTAAATGGCAACTTAGATTATCGGATACCTGCTTAATAGAAGCTTTCGTTCCCTACTCAGACCAGGAAAGTAAATACTCTTGGTTCGGATCAAACATTTTTAATTCATGAATACAATTTCGATCAAACAGGGACTTAATATATAAAACAGATACAAGACATTATAACACAGACTCAATACCTCCCATAAACAGTGTCACATGACTCCACCTCTCTATCCCCTGTCCCTGCTACTCCCCTTTGTTCTTCAACACCAAATCAGGACACTCGTTGAGATGTGTACACCTTACAGTTACATCTGTTTAATCTCATCCAGTCCTGTACTCTCCCCATGACTCAATGCCACATGCTTTTGTTACACCCTCAGAGTTGGACTTACGTCTATTGTTATCTTATGTACTTTAAGGTCAACAATTGTATGTACCACAAATATGTACACATCATGCTATTGTCAGGTGTTTTATTTTATTTTACCTTCTCTCTCCTTATTTCCTCTATATTGCTTCACATTATTAAAAATCGAAAAAAAGCTTCTTGAACACAAAAGAAACAGGGATTTTTTCATGTAATTTCTGGTCCTGTTGGATGTATAATATAGAAGTCTATTTTTACATAATCCTGTGTGGGGTCTCTTCTGTGGTGTATTTATTGTGCTGCTGTGTGAGTGTGTTGCACAAATGCTTTACACATTGCCTCTGATGGTAAGCCTGCCTGCTCTGCGCCAAGCTACCACAGGGTGAGCACAGGTTATCTTTGATGTGTAACTGACTTGCCCTGACTAGAGCGGTGGGCTTTGCATGGCTTAGGTGGATTCCCTAGCCGACCAGGCTGCCCATTTCAAACAGCCTTCAAAGTCGCTATGTTAATCATCATGTCTTCCAGCACCCCTTTTACTTTGTTAAAGCTGGTCTCCAAGGGGTTCTACTTGACGATTTCCCAAAACTTATTGTATTCCCATTAAACGTCCATGAATCCACCGCTATAGGAAGTTCCTAATTTGTAAAAAACATTAGTACCAGGGCCCTCATCAGAAGGCCACTGTAGCCTACACCACCCATTGCTCCTGCTAGCGCTACCAATGACAGTACCAACCCAGCTACTGACCATCACACTCATACAAGTGTGACAGGTCAGACTATTCCAGGTCCCCAAAGCTATAAGATTAGCAAAGGTGGCAATTATTAGTTATTTTTAACGTATATTGAATTAGTAAACACCTGTTGTTGTGCTCACTCTAAATCAGGCAAACAGCCCACCATGTGGCAGGCTGTCATAATTGCAGGTGCTGCCAATTAAGTGTTGGTGCTAAGAACCGGAAACCACCAGCTCAAATTAAGCACTGGCTATAGGGCAGAATTCAACCAAAAAAGAAATTGTTTTATGATCACTACAGGAGTCATGAGAAATTATGATTTTCAGAATAGATATATATGCTAGAAAAATTCGCTATCAGATAGTCAATTATAGACAACCCGGATAATGACTTATGTGAAAAGTTTGCCGGGGAGTAAGAATCAACTCTACCTTTCACTATTATGTACTCATTTTTTCTGAGAATATACAATAATAAAACACCTCTTTTATCAGTTTTTATATTTGAGGGGAATTTGATGGATCAAAGAAACAACAGTTCCAGCTCAAAGTATTGCTCAGCAATATAGCGACACCAGCCTTGGCATGTCTCTTCCTAGATGGAGCAGCCTTACAACTAAGCACAAAGTGGCCATCCACTACAAAATCATTCCATGTTTCCAGGATACAGACCACATAGGCTCTTAAATTATTTAAAAAATCAATTGTATTAGGGTAGTTCAACAATCCCGCTACATTCCAGGAAATCACTTTAAAACTTTTATTGACTGTACCTCTTATTCACTTGTCCTAGCACCTGATTGCTATTGAGGGTGGTTTGTAACCAACTCCATCTTCTCAGCTCATCGCCTGTCTCCAGCTGTGAGACCATCTTCCTGCACTGCATAGGGAAACTAATAGATGTCATAGTTTTCCACCAGGACACTTTCCCCTTCTTGGGGGACCCTCCTACTAGAGAAAATGTTCCCGCTTCATAGCAATACCCAATTTCTATCACTCCGAGGGGATACATGTTTCTGCAAATCAACATTATCCTTCTACATTTGTTCAAAAAGTGAATTAAACACAACATGTGGGTCATCATCAACATATTTCCAACACTACCTGGCACTCTTCTTCCTGAATTACTGTACTGCTCAAATATTACTGCAGCATACACAAAATAAAAATATTATCCAAACAAATAAAGAATTAAAGATTATTTTTTTAACCCAATATCTACTAATAATAATATGTGTTTTAATTCCCTAAATCACATGAATATAATTTAATATTTCATATTTCATATTTTGCATGGCATAAGGCAAATTCCTACACATAGTTATACATTCTCCATTTAGTATTCTCTTACCAATACACCATTTCCAATTTTCACTTAAAAACATGTCTGGTGACACCTTTAACTTTAAATATTTAGTTGCCCAATAATCCTTTGTTGTCTAACTAATACACTTATATTTCTTGATTAGCACCATTTGATCTTTTGGTTGATAATTATGTGAAATCAAATCAAATATAAAAGACAATCCACACCTTGCATTTTATTCTTCTAGTCCTCTCCTGGATTTAAAATAAAATACTAATATCTTGTTTATTTTACAATTTAATATCTGTAAGAGACACACATATGTGATATGTGTGAAAATCAAGGGGGTCCATCAAACGTAATCAGGTTAACTTCTGAAAATAATTTGAAAACATCCCCAGAGAAAGCCACAAAAAGTAATCACAATTGACATCTTTCCCGATGTCATTTATCTAATAATCAGAGTCAATCAACCATGTTGGTTTCCTTCTAAAGTTAAAAGGCAATATTTGGCATCCTAGATAACGCCAAAACTATGGTCCAAAATGATACTTCAGACCATTCCCATTAATATTAGAAGGTTTCTTTCAGTAGGAAAAGACATTACAAAATGTAACTGAATAAGCTCAAAAGAAAACCGATTCTTGGCATGGCCTTAGAGTTTCCAACCGTTTAGTTGTTAAAAAAACAATGAAAGAGTTTTAATTTTAAATAATTTTTAAATGAAACCCCGCAATCACATACCAAAAATGTATGTTTTTAAAAAAATTTTACATTGCAGGTTATCCCTGTAGTCTAACTGGATTGTCTTTTCTATTGGTGGCTACCTCCCCCAAAAAGAGATGCCTATGGAAAACTAAAGTTCAGATGACAGTGTGTTAAAATTACTATTTTTAGAATTATTCTTAGCTACCTGTTGTACTTGTGCCCTCTCTGCAGGGTCACCTCTAAACTCTTTGCCTCCTCTCCTTTTGTTTGCTGAACTAATTTTTGTCGACGTTTAGGACTCTGTGCACCTCACCACTGATAATCAGAACTAAAGTTCTTGTGCTCTCTCCTTTGCATGGTAGAATTGGCAACCAATAGGAACATTTAGTTTACTTATAAATCTCTACTAAAGTGTAACTACATGTACCCACGGCCTATCAATTAAACGCTACTAGTGGGCCTGCAGCACTGATTGTGCCCCCCACTTAAGTGGCACTTTAAATGGGAGACATTGTGTACATCGCATGTGATACAACACATGCCATTACAACGCAGTTGTTACAACGACCGTGTTGTTACATTCCAAACCATTACAAGGCAAGTTGTTACAACAAGTTGCTGTAGGGGGCAGAAGGTGTTGGATTTAAACTCCAACAACTTCCCTACTGTTGCACAGACTGGAGTTGGAATAGTAAATTATACTATTCAAACATCTAGCGCCCCCTACAGCAAATTGTTGTAATGACTTGCGTTGTAATGGTATGCGATGTAACAATGCGGTCGTTGTAATGACTGTGTTGTAATGGCATACGTTGTATCGCATGCAATGTACCATGTCATATTCCTTTAAACATGTCTCACGCCTGCCAATGCAACCTGTTTTTGCTGTTTTAAATTGCCATTTCAACCTGGCAAAATAAACCTTTTGCCAGGCCTAATGTCTCCTATTGTCACCACCGTGCTTCAACACCCTATTTGGCAAGCTGGGAATCCACAGGAGCGAAGATGGCCCTACTATCTCCTTAAGTAGCATGCTTGCATGTGACTCAAAAATACCAAAGCAACCTATTTCCCACCAGAAGATAGGAGGAAGTAGGACTGGAAGACCACATCATAGGGGAACATGTGTAGGCGTGTCACAACCCAGGACAACACTTGTCTCACTCCAGAAAAGCCCTTGTGTATTAGATAAACAGGGTTCTATAAAGGAAGAGAAGAAAAATAAACAATTATTAACCTTCTTGTCATTAATAGCACTAATAACACTCTTCTCACTATGTGGTTTTCTTTATAGCAATACCCAATCAAAACTTACCCCAAATTATCATCCTTTACTCATGTGAATGGTAAGGTAAAAAGCAAAAACAAAAGTTCTTCCAAAAATAGCAACAGATATTACTGTTATGTTATGTTATTTGTGTTTGTTATACACTCATCCCAAGCGATATCACAGCGCTAGGAAGCGTTTTCCTGAAAAAGAGGTGGTGGTATTGGAGGACTCCTCATCTAGGAGCAGAGAGAGCTATGTTGGAATTCTTCATTGTGCATGGGCCAGTTTCCTACTGTTTGGAAGGAGGCTATGTTAGTCCCTATCCTGAAGAAAGTGGATGCGGACCCGGCACAATTTTGCAACTATCGCCCCATTTCTCTCCTCCCCAAACCGGCGAAAGTTCTGGAAAAGGCTGTGCAGTTACAGTTGGCTGATTACTTAGAAGCCAATTCACTGCTGCATGACTCACAGTCAGGATTTAGAACTGGTTTCAGCACAGAAACTGCTTTATTAGAGGTCTCCGAGACGATTCGGGAGTGTGTGGATAGGGGCGAGGAGGCCATGTTGGTTCTCCTCGACCTATCCGCCGCTTTTGATACGGTGTCCCACGAAATTTTATTGGATCGGTTGAGGCAGATTGGATTGGGGGGTTCCGCGCTATCTTGGATTGCCTCTTTCCTCACTGGACGTACTCAGAAGGTTTTTCTCAAACCTTTTGAATCAGAGAGTAAACCCCTCCTATGTGGTGTACCCCAGGGCTCAGCACTGAGCCCTCTATTTTTTAATGTGTATCTTGCCCCTCTGGCTGAGGTGGTGGAATCCTGGGGGATCAGAGTGATCTCCTACGCTGATGATACTCAGCTTATGTTTTCCTTTAGAGATCACTCTGACTCCAGTTTTGCCAGATTTCGCCATTGTCTTGACAACATATGTTCCTGGATGACTTCTAACCATCTTAGACTCAACACGGACAAGACGGAGGTCTTATTTTTTAATCAGAAATCCCCTCCCTCAGCCTCTTTGTGGTGGCCGAGCGTGCTTAATCCTCCTCCCTCCCCTGTCCATACAGTACGTAATCTGGGTTTTCAATTTGACAACGCTCTTTCCTGTAAAGCTCAAATTAATAAGGTCTCGGCAGCTTGTTTCGGGAAGCTGCGTATGATTAGAAAGATTCTTCCTTACCTTCCTTTAGATGCCCGTAGAACGGTCATCCATGCCCTGATTACGACACACTTGGACTATGCTAACAGTCTCTATGCTGGTGCCCCGCTTTACCTAATTGAACGTCTTCAAATCGTTCAGAATGCGGCGGCGAGACTGATAGGTAATATCCCTTACCGTCAATCGGTTGCGTCTTATTGCAGGAAGTTACATTGGCTTCCTATCTCACGGCGCATTCAGTTCAAGATGCTTACCCTTGCTTTTCGGGCCCTTAACGGGTCAGGCCCGGGCTATTTGAAAAAGAGATTGGTGCTTTCCCAATCGGCCAGATCCTTGCGGTCCAACAGCCTACGTCTTCTTACCATTCCTCGTTTCCGCCGCTCCAGAATGGGCGGCAGAGCCTTTGCCGTGATGACGGCTAAATTATGGAACAGCCTACCACTTGATCTTAGGTTTCTTTCCTCGGAATCTCTTTTTCGTAAATATCTGAAAACCTGGCTGTTTACCACCCTTTAATATTGCCTCCCTTTCACAGTATGTAGTCTTTAGCGCCGGGACACTCCCTTTGGGGGGTAGCCGTGCGCTCTACAAGCTTCTTAAATAAATAAATAAATAAATATGTTAAGGGCTGCAGGTGCTAGATTCTATATTCCGGGACCCAGCCATGTTTTCAGCTTCTTCCTGAACAGTAAGTATTCATTCGTTAGGTGAAGGACTAGAGGAAGTTCATTCCAATGGACAGCTGCCAGATCAGAAAAGGAACTACCCCCTGCCCTAGCTTTCTTAATGCGCTTATTTTTGGCCAGTGCATGGTGGCAAGACCCCAATTTTCATATGGGAATGTAAAATTCGATTCTAACATTCTGATGCTGAACTGTATTTGCTTTTGTTGCAAACCAGTTTGGCACCGGCATTTTGTGTCACCTGAAATCGAGAGAAAAGGTACTCAGTCGTGCCCACATAAAGAGTTCTACCACAGTCTAGTTTACTAGAGAGTAATGCCTGGGTGATAGTCTTTCTGCAGGTTAGAGGGATCCATAAGATGAGTCTTCTTAATAGCTTAAGCATAGCATAACTTTTTCCGCATAGTGCTCGCACTTGGTCTTGCATGGTTAATGTGTTGTCAATCAGCAAGCCCAGGTTGTTTGCAACACATTTTGGTTCTGGGGCAGCTCCTAGTGACTGAGGCCACCGGGTTTCATTTGAGAGCAAGTGAGCCCCTCCGAAGAGTAGAATTTCAGATTTCGGATTTCTCAGCATTCAGCTTCAGACAGTGCTCCGTCATACAGGTTGCTATTTCTGAGAGGCAGTTGACTAGGTTATCTCTGGTGTCCTCGTGTTTTCCTTCGAAGGCAACTAGTAGCTGTGTATCATCTGCATTGCAGCTGATGCTGAAACCCTATTTCCTGCCAATCTTAGCGAATGCGGAGACATAGACATTAAAGAGAGTTGGGCTTAGAGAGGCTCCCTGCGGAACACCATAATTAATGTTTTTAGAGCTGAAAGAAAAAAGGGCCATTTGAATTTTTTGTGTTCTATTGCGGAGAAAGGAGTTGAACCTTTGAAGGGTTTTCGAGAGTAGTCCTTTTTCATGCAGGATTTTCAGCAGAAGATCATGGGATACTATATCGAAAGCTGCCGACAAGTCCAAGAGGATCAGAGCGCCAGCTTTGCCCTGGTCCACCAAGGATCGAATGATATCTGATACTGCAAGTAGGGCGGCTTCTGTACTGTTTGAGGCTCTGAAGCCAGTCTGGCATGGGATCCAAATGTTTGTTGACCAGTTTCTCCAATACTTTTGACAAGTATGGCAGTTGGGAAATTGGTCTGTAGTTTACTGGGTTATGGATATCTGTACCAGCTTTTTTTAGTAGTGGAAGTATAATAGTTTCCTTCCATAAGTCCAGGAATACTACAGTATCAAGGGATTTATTAAAAATCTGTGTGACGAATGGGTGTAGGACTGATACAAGTTAAGAAAATATGAAGTGGGGACATGGGTCAAGCGGGGATCCTGATTTTACCTCGGTCATGGTTTTGTGACCTGCTCTTCGGTGAAAGGGGCTAAGGTGCTTAAGTGGACCTGTGCTTCAGGGTGTGGAGCTAAAGTTTCCCAATCTAGTTTGTCAGAGATTGCCTGGGTTTTAAAAGAGGGGTAGATTTTAGAGATTTTATTAGTGATGAAATTGTTAATTGTCTCCCAATAGTCACTAGAAGGGGTCATAGTGTGGGGGACACAGGTAGGTTTACATAGTTTTTTCACAATTTTATATACCTCCCTAGGTGAGTTACGATTGTCAGCTATTTGTTTTGTATAGTATTGTTTTTTAATGCTTTTAAGAACATTATGATGGATCTTCTGCTCCCCTTTGAAGAGCAGTCTATCGTTAGCTTCTTTAGTCAGTCTCCATTTATGTTCTAATATTTTACATTTCCTTTTCATTTGTCTCAATGCAGGCGAGTACCATTTCTCTGATGGTGTTTTTCGGTTAGGTTTGCTTCCTATCTTGGGAGCGCACTGATCCAGTGCATGGGTGATTTCAGAGTTTAGTAATTCAACCTCTGCCTGGGCAGAGAGTGTCCTGCAGTATTTGGGTTATTTGGGGAGAAGTGGGAGGTGAACGAGTCAGGGATAATATGATTCCATACCCTTTTTTTCACGAATGGAGCAGTAAGCGAGCCAGTTGGCTTGAGTGGCAGGTTGCAAGAAAAGGCGATCAGAGAGTGGTCAGTCCAGGGCAGGGGTGTAGTCTTGGAGACATTGATGGATTCGATGTTAGAGAAAAGCAACTCAAGCTTGTGCCCTGCAATGTGAGTTGGTCATTCAATCCATTGTTTTAACTTCAGTATCTGCATGCCATTTTCCAAATGTTTAGCTGCAGAGTCATCAGAGTTTTCACAATGAACACTGAAGTCGCCTATAACTAGAAAATTGCTAGGTTTTAGGCGGGATGAGAATAATTCAGACTGTAGTTTAGTACTAAAATAAGGCTTGTATCGTGGGGAGTTGTAAATTACTGCTCCTCCTAGTAGTCTGTGGTTGCGAATGGACTCTTGAAATTCCAGTATCTCAGGTTCGCCTATAGAAGTCACTGACTCAGGAAGACAAGTGAGGCAGCCTTTGAATAAAATAGCTATTTCCCCTCCCTTCCGTCCCCTTCTATCCCGTTTTACAGCCTACTGGCAGGGCGGTAGCAATGTCGACGGAGTTATTATCATCCATCCAAGTTTCAGTAATGAAGGCTAGATCAGGTTTTAAGTCATTTAAAGTGTCCTAGATCTCAAGGCAGTGTTTCAGCAGAGACATAGAATTAAAAAAGATGCAATTTAGCTGAAATCCAGCCCGTTTGAAAACAATCCTAGCTTGCTGCTCTAGTAATGCTTGACTATCCCATTTACAATGAAAGCATGAAAAAGGACCCTCCGTATTCTCTGGTGAGGTTTTCACGCATTGTACATCGTTATACTGCCAGGATTTGGCACTGGGTTTGGCCAGCTGAAGGAGCATCTCCCTAGTGTATTGGTGGTGGTTACTGGGAGCTGGTGTAAAAGGGGCAGGGTTCCTGGCCCCTGGTCCCGTTCGGGTGCGGACGGGCGCAGACGGACTTGCCAGCCGCGCGTCCGCAGCGCACGTCGCGCACAACCCATTACCAAGAAGCTAGAGCGCTGCCCCTACCGCGCTGCTTCCGGTGACTCACTGTTGCACAATACCTCACTCGCGGTATGATGGCTTCCCACCCTCCTGATTTCTGTCTAGTGCAGGTAAGTGCAGTAAGCTTTTCTAGTTTTGCTAACTTTTAAAACACATATTCAGGACAATTCAGTCAAACTTCGGATTCAAATTCAATAAACAGTTAAGCAGCTCCATTTTAAAAGTTTCTAAGCCTGATGCTCAATTTTAAAGTGCAATAGTGCAGAATCAATCAATCAATTCTTTCTTTATTCGGTTATTAAACATGAATAACCATAAAAGTACAGTAAAAAATTAAATAAGCATCTACATAAATAAATATAAATATATAAAAAACCACGAGTATGTGTATAAACAATCATCATTACCAGTTCATATTTATATTACATTGAATCAAGAATTGATTTTCGAGATCTAAAAACACTTTTAAAAAAAGTAGAAACTGAGACAATAGTTAAAATATTATCTAATCTCTTAGCACAACATAAAACTTACAGAATAGCAAAATGTGCATATCCGATTGATTGGACAATTCATCACAGGGACATTTATTAAGCCCCTTTGTCCAGTCATTCATTTTGGGGAAACTAAAAAGTCTGAATAAAATATTTAATCTAAAACGAATCAATAGAAACTTATCAAAGTCTTTCATCTGTAATTTCACATATGGCTGGATACAGCTTGTAATCATTACAAGTTGGTGCGCCACCACTTTGCTTTTCCTCATCTCAGAGCTTGATCTTTTTTCCTCTAAGTATTCCATGCATAGATGTTTTAATTCTTTTCTAGTTACTTGAGATAAGAGGAATGGATCATCAAAATAATCTTGACGAGCTAGCTCCGTGAGGAACATCTTAACATATGTTGCCATCTTATTTTCCTTGTTTCGTCTAGTTTAATAGCATCTCTCAGTATTGCTTGATTAAAAGCACACTCCTCTGTGGTCCACATCGTGTGCCACAATAAAACTGGTTGAATTTTTATAAAATCCTCTATATAGGGTTGACCCAGCTCCTGGTGGCAAATGTAATTGGAGACGCTATCTGGGGCTGATAAAAGATGTCTCAGAAAACAATTTTCTGCTAGTTGTAATGGTTTAACAATTGCGTACCCCCATATACCTGCACCATAGATTGCAATAGCAACACTAGTTGCTCTATATATTATTAAATGTTCCCCAATCGTTTTTTTGCCCATTTTTCTTGCAAAGTTTAGAACAGCCATTAACGATTTACTAAACAGCAACTTCCGTGTGTGTATTGTTGTATTCCATCGACCAGTTTGGTCGAACAATATACCCAGGTATGGAAAAGTTGGAGTAAATTCCAATGGTTTAGAATTTATATACATAGTTTTCTTGTTAATGTGTGCCCTATGTCCACAATTCATACAGTATGTTTTCATGGCATTGACTCTTAAATCTAAATTGGTCATGAAATTTGCACAGGAAGTAATCATCCTTTGCATTGCCAAAGGTGTCTGGGCCATCAAGACCGCGTCATCCGCGTATAATAGCACAGGGATCGATCTTTTACCTATCATTGGCATATCCCTGCACTCCCTAATTAATGTCTCTTCCAAGTTATTTATATAAATTGTAAATAGGAAGGGAGCGAGTACGCACCCCTGCTGTACTCCTCTTTCAATATTAATGGGTGTCGTGCATTCACCATTCCTACCATATCTAACTGTGGCCCGTGCTCCCCTGTATAATTCTCTCAGAAAAATAATTATATTCATCTCCACGCCCATTTTCTCTAGTATGAGCCACAGCTTACTATGAGTGACACAATGGAACGCCGACGTTAAATCACCAAATGTTAAAAATATACGATTTTTCCTGGCCCTTACATATTTATCTAATAGAATATGCAGTTTAAGGCACTGTTCGATAGTGCCAAGATGTTTCCTAAAGCCATATTGGAGGTCACTTACTATGAAGCAATCTTCAGCCCATTCCTGAAATCTGTTAAGGATTACGCGCCCAAGGATCTTAATGGTAGAATCTAACAATGATATCGGGAGATAGCAAGCACAACTTGCTCTATCTCCATTTTTAAATATAGGTTTTATAATTGACTCATACCAGGAGGGTAGTAATCCACTCGAACAGGCTGCATTAAAAAGTTTTTTAAGGATTGGGCACCATAGGGCCGTATTATGTTTGAACAGGTCGACGGGCACCCCATCGGGGCCAGGAGCCTTCCCCCAAGGCTGGCCTTAATACCTGTGATAACTTCATCCACTGTTATACACAAATCTATTTTATTATTTGTCGTGGTCGCCTCGTTCACCATTTCTACAGTTTGTATCTGGTCCGGATGACTCACCTCACTATATAGACTTTCATAATGTTTTACCCATTCCATACCCGTGATAGCTATCTCTATTCTAGCCTTTTCTTTCTCTTCACTAAAGAGTGCGTTAACTGCCTTCCAGAAGGCTGCAGTATCTCTACTCAGAGATGCTTCACACTAAGAGTCCCAAGCCTCTCTTTTCAAGGTATCCCTTCTTTGTTTTTGCGCATTTTTATAATCCTTTCGTCGTTCTATAAATATATGCTGGTCTCGAGCTGGGTCCCTTAAGGCATGTTTTAAGTTAGTATAAGCCTTAGTGCAAGGCGTGTCAAACCAGCTGGGTGCCTGTTTCTTTGGGCTTTTCTTATCGACCCATAAACTTTTTTTAATCTCTGAGCTTATAGTTAGAACATTTTTAATAACTATAGAGTCAGCATCAAGGCACACGTCAAAACTGGGTGCACATTGCCTAATAAGTTCTTGTAGGAAGTTCTCCGGAACCACTTTTGTCCATTTCAGGCCATATCCATTTTGTCGTTTTAAGGAAATATCTACTACTAACTCCCTATTTATACTGTCTTTATCCGGTATATAATCGGGATTTGAGAGTTCGATTATGAGGGGAAAATGGTCACTCAATGCGGTATCTAACATGTTAAAATTTATCACCTGTTTGTTATATCTAGTCGGGGTCATAATAAAATCAATTGTCGAGAATGCACCCCTCCCCTTAAATGTGGGGTGAAAACTGACCTCCGGTTCACATGCTCTGTTTGCAAAGCACATATCATATGAAAACATAATTTCATTTAACAGGTTTCCACAGACAGAGTGATCAAAATGTGATATGCTTGTCACCCTATCCAACAAAATCCCACAAGCCCCTCGTTCCCCTCTTTTACATAATAGACAATTGAAATCCCCTCCCCAGACAATAAACATTTCCTTATTTTTCCATCCCATCGTGTTTTTTTTTTTTTTTTTTTTTTCAAACCTTTATTACAGAATGCAAAAGATATACAAAGATGGGCCTACAACCTTCAGGCCGGCCGCTAGCAAACAGTGAGAGCATAAAATACAGTCATTAAACACAAGCGGCAAGTGATAGAGGTCCCAGAAGTCGAGGGAAGCGTTGGCGGCCACACCGGCCGGACCCCCCAAATGGCGGTTCCATTTTTTATAAGAAACCACAAACAAATCCACAAGGCAGCAAAAGTCAAGGCAGCATTATGAGCTCCCCTGGGGAGGACCCTACCGATCCACAGGAATAGGGGGGGGGGACAGGCCGGGACAGATACAAAGTAGACACAATGCCCAGAACCAAGGTGACAAGCAGATTAGGGAGACTGGGCCACTGCCAAGTCAGGCGTCAGCGGCGGGGTACAAATCCCGCCACGATAGAAGTTCCAGGGGCCCCACACCTTCACCCATTTCCCAGGCTTACCTCTCGCCACATACACTACCTTCTCCCGAAACATACACCAATCCATGTTGTCCTTCCACACCGAAACCGTTGGTGACCTCTGGGAGCCCCACAATTGTGCTATGTCACGCTTGGCCACCATATATCCCAGAGTCACCCACCACGTCTGCGGCACCGTATAATCAGTCGGCTCCCACACATTTAGCAGACATCTCCTAGCCTCGGGAAACAGCGCCACATGCGTGACCGCTTGCAACACCGCATGTACACCACGCCAGAATCGCGCCACCTCCGGGCATTCCCACAAAATATGGATAAAGGTCCCTAACAAACCACACCCACACTTACACAGTCCATCCACGGCATATCCCATACGCATCAGACCCGGCCCCGAAACATAGACCCTGTGGAGTATTTTGAGCTGGACGAAGCGAAGGCGGGCCGGTATGGCCACCTCTTTCGGGGAGGCCACCGCAGACACCCAGTCCTCGTCATCCAGCTCCAATCCATCGGTGACCCATGCCTCACGAAGGCCAGTCAGCAGTCCGGAGCGATCGTTGATGAGCTTTTTATAAATCAATGAGATAGTGCCATCTGGTACATGCCCATCTAGCACTCTATCTTCCAGAGGGGAGCACTCCGGGATGGAGGCAACATCCGGGAATACAGAACACAGCGCGTGACGAACCTGTACATATCGGAAGTACTCCCTGTCCTGCAACTGGAATTCCTTCTGCAACACATCGAACGTTTTGAATCCCCCCCTCGTCCAGAGATCGCCCACCCTGCTGATGCCTATCATGTCCCACTTCTCAAAGCCTTTCGAGGTCCACAAGCAGCCCAGTCGCTCAGATGCATACAGTGGCGTCGCCCGGGTCAACCGATCCCTCCACCCCATAGCCAAGTTTGCCGCGTGCCACACCCGTACCGCGACCCGCGTAGGGCCCGTCAAACGTGCGTCGAGCGACGTAGAGTAAAGCTCACGATTATAGTCACCACCCGGCAGTAACAGTTTGTCCATTTCAAAAGCCGGGTTAAGGGCGGGCCCATAAAGGCCGTGGTTTATCGCAGCCAGCTGGGAGGCCCAGTAATACCGTTTGATGTCTGGGAGGGCGACCCCCCCGTCATACCACGGGAGCGTCAGCTTCGCGAGGGCGATACGCGGCCTCCCATCCCAAAACAGGTGGCGCTGCAGACCCTCCACCTCCCGAAAGTAGCGCTCCGGGACGACGTCCATCGTGTTTTGTAAAGCGTATAAGAAACGTGGCAACGACATCATCTTAAACAGTGCCGCACGGCCGAGCGGCGAGAGCTGCAAGCGCCTCCAACGCGCCACATCCTCCTTCAGGCGCTGGAGGGGGGGGAGTAAGTTCTGTTTATATCGGGCCGCAGCGTCCAGGGTAATAAAGATACCCAGATACTTGAATCCCTGCGGAGCAACCTGGATAGGACAACCCCGCGGAAGGCAGGAGCCTCCCCTGAGAGGACATACACACAGGATTTAGCCCAGTTGATAACTAAGCCGGAGTTGCGGCCGAATGAACGCAACACATCCACTAACACAATCAGTGATTTGCGCGGGGAAGCAAGGTACAAAAGAATATCGTCCGCGTAAAGGGATACGCGATCCTCATACTCGGGGGTCCATCGGAGACCACAAATCGAAGGGTGCCACCGCAGCCACTCCGCCAGGGGTCCAAGGCAAGCGCAAAAAGGAGCGGCGACACCGGGCAGCCCTGCCGCGTGCCCCTGCCCAGTTCAAACGGCGCCGATACTCTACCATTCACCGCCACCTGCGCCAGCGGTCCGGAATACAACAGTTTAACCCAGCCAATGAATCCCGGGCCAAACCCAAACTTAGCCAGCGTCGCCCAAATATATGGCCACTCAAGCGTTTCGAACGCCATAGTGGCGTCCAAGGACGCCAAAATGGCTGGTTCTCGTATGAACGAGACCCTCGCGAGCACCCCGTGCAGACGCCGCAAGTTAAGCGCGGTGTTGCGATGAGGGATAAAGCTGGACTGGTCCTGGTGGATCAGATCGCACACCACGCCAACCAGCCGATTAGCCAGCACCTTGGCGAGAATTTTCGGCTCCGCATTCAACAACGAAATGGGCCTGTAAGACGTGACCCGATCCCGCGGCCTCCCCTCCTTATGAATAACCACAATAGTGGCAAGACGCTGGTCCAGCGGGAGGGAACCCGCCGACCGGGCCGCGAGGAACATAGCGCGGAGATGCGGAGCCAGCGTATCCGGTCGTAATTTGTACAATTCAATGGGAAGGCCATTAGGACCCATGGCCTTGCCAGAGGCGACCGAACGTATGGCGAGGGCAATCTCCTCAGATGTCGGGGCCGCGTCCAACGACAGTTTATCCTCCTCCGAAAGGGAAGGCAGCGCAATGTCTTTAAGCAGGTCATGGGAATCCTCTTCCGAGCGGGAAGATACCGTGAATACACCCCACGGAAATACTCAGCGAAACATTCAACAATTTCCTCCGGCTCAGTGACACACACACCATCCAGTCTCTCAATCGACGGGACAACTCGACTCGCTCTCTCCTTTTTATCCAGCCACGCAATCAATTTACCAGCCTTATCACCCACATCATACAGTCGCCCCTGTTGCTCTCTACTCAGGCCCCTGGCTGCCTCCGTGACTAGGGCCTTGTAGTCCGCCTGTTTGAGTCGGAGAGCATGCAGTTTATCATCCGTTACCCCACACTCCAGATCACCCTCCAACTCAGTTATCTCAGATTCGATACGGGTCACCTCCTCCCGCTCGCGCCTCCGGGAATGGGAAATGAGGGACAGGGCCTCCCCCCGGAGTACCGTCTTAAACGCCTCCCACAAAGAAACCGCAGACGACACAGACCCCACATTGTCTTCAAAATATCGCTCAAGAGATTTAACCAAATCAGCGCAAATTGTGGGGTCACGCAGGTACCAGGAATTAATCGGGACCACCCTCCCCTCCCCCCTTGGGACAATGTCGAAGTACAACAGGAGCGGGGAGTGATCTGAAATACCCCGAGCCAGATGTCGTACCTCCCCGACCCTCCCTGCCTGTGCTGTTGG
This sequence comes from Triturus cristatus, assembly GCF_964204655.1. Taxonomy (NCBI): domain Eukaryota; kingdom Metazoa; phylum Chordata; class Amphibia; order Caudata; family Salamandridae; genus Triturus; species Triturus cristatus. The sequence goes on from NC_140585.1 coordinate 674,460,681, forward strand.
CATCAGAACATAATCAAGCCTCGAAAGACTACCATGAGCCCCGGAATGAAAGGTGTATTGTATCTGCGTAGGGTGTTTCAGCCGCCAACAATCCACCAGCCCCAGGGTATCCAAGAGGCCAGATAACCAAGCTTGGGCACGGGGGAGATCCCTGGGAGGGTGACGATCCTCAGTTCTGGAAATTACAGCGTTAAAATCCCCCCCAACCACTAGAATCCCCTCCGGCAGGCCAAGAAGAAGGCGCCCCAAATCAGCAAAAGTAGTTGTCTGCAACCCTGGCGGGACATAAACAGAAACCAAAACAATCACTTTACCCTCCAATCTACCCACCAGAGCCGTATATCGTCCCCTATCATCATGGAGCACCTCATCAACCTCCAACGGGAGCGAGGTTTTAACCATAATGCCCACACCTCTCGAACCAGATGTGAAGCCCGAGTGGGCTGCAAGGCGATAGCCCCGTCTGTTCATGGCACGAAAGGAGTTTCCAATGAGGTGTGTTTCCTGCAGAAATACTATATCGGGTGAAATTCGTTTTAAGAACTGCAGGACCACTCCCCGTTTTATCCTGTCCCCCAGTCCATTGTCATTCCAGGACAAAAGGCTCAGTCCCCTACCCCCCATCATAGCCAAAACCGATCAATCTCCCCCCAGAGAGCACTTTAGCGATAGCACAACACTACTTCTGCCTTGTGGTACAAATAAACAATACCCAACCCCAACCCAACATCCCAAACAAAACTCCCCCCTCCCTGCACCCCTGCATGAGCCCAAATAGCCCCCCCAACTTGCAGTGTGCCTGTCGCCCCTGTGTAAACTAAACTACAAAGACCCCCTAGAGGAGGAAAGAGAACCCCCTCGAGACACAGCACCACCTCCAACGGAGGGGAAACAAGACACAACAGTCAAGAGACCCCAAGCCTGGCCGAAAGGTGGCATAATCAGGAATGAGCCCCAGTGTCAATACCTCATACCCGGTCCGGTGGGCACTCTCCTCCCGCCGCCCCCATCCCATCCCGATCATGTCCCCCAGACAAAGTGTCCAACCAGTCCCCGGCCACCTCGGGACGGTCAAAAAAGTGAGTGCGACCATCAGCCTCCACGCGCAGCCTGGCCGGGAAAAGCATGGCGTATTTTAAGTTCATGTCTCGAAGCCGCCGCTTGACGCCCATGAAACTCAGTCTCTGCTTCTGGACCGCCTGCGTGAAATCAGGATAAAAGTTCACCTCCATGTTCTCCAGCTTAAGCGGCCCTTGCAGTCTGGAAGCTTGCAAAATCGCATCCCTATCCCGAAAGTTGAAGATACGGGCAATAAGACGCCGCGGAGGAGCTCCGACCTTCGGTCTGCCGCCAGGAACTCTATGGGCCCTCTCCACCGCGAAGAATTTACTCAGTCCTCGAGGCTGGAGATGGGTAGAAATCAGGTCCTCCACAAAGAGATCCGCCGCCGAGTCCTCCCGTCCCTCGGGCACTCCGATAATGCGAATGTTATTCCTCCGGGCCCTGCTCTCGGAGTCCTCCAGGCGCCGATCCGTGAGCGCACTTGCCTGCCGGAGCCGGCGCACCTCCGTCTGAAGGGCCGCTACCTCAGTCGTGAGGCCCGACGCGGTATGGGCCAAGGAGTCAACCCGGTCATTTGTCTTAGATAGATCTGCTCTAACAAGGTTGACATCGATGAGGACCGCATCGAGTTTGTGCGCCAAGGTGTCGAATTGTTGGCTTACTGAGGTCTTCATCTCAGCAATGGCGCCCATGACGTCCTGCAAAGTCAGATCCGTAGGCAAATCCGGGGCATCCGGGGGACACTCGGAAGACTTGTGCGATCCGCCGAGAGACCCCTTCGGGAGGGTGTAGCGATCCATAATGTTGACTTGAGGTGCGGTGCCACGCCGGGTCGATTTGGCCTTCAGCCGATCTCCATCCTGCTTCGTGGCCATCGTCGCGTATCTCGCACCCCCGCCAGTCACGCAGTGGAGAGCAAGCAATCAAGGCCGTGAGCCCCGGGGGTCACCTCAGGAAGGCGGAGCGGGTCCCCACAGGCAGGCAGGCAGGGTCCCCCAGCGAGGCCACCACCACACAAAGAAGCGCCGTAATCCCACTCGCGATGACGGCAAGGGGACTCAAAAGCGAAAGTGAAAGTGTAGGGTACGCGACTCGCCAGGCCCGGCCCGCCGTTGTTATTCACTTTGCCACTGGGTCACCCCCAAACTCGAGTCCAGGGTCAGGAGAGAAGAAGGCCGCAAACTTCAGTCGATGCTCACCCCGGCCCCCGGGGTCCGATTCAAAAACGGAAAACGGGTACCACCTCGGCTCAGGTTCACCGACACAGTCCCCTCAACCGATTCAGGATGAAGACAGGATAAACGTAGGAGGTTGCGGAGGTCCTCGGGAGCCTCGCACCTACGTGGCCATCTTGGTTGCGCGCTAGGCTCCTCCCCCATTGTGTATTTAAAATCTGCATGCAATGGTCCCAGTACTGCCTCCACGGCTTCCACCACGAGGTTATTATAGAGGTTTACAATCAACAGACACTTCTTCTTGTTGATATGTATCCGGACCATATGGTAATACTCATTATTAATTGGGACTTCTATTTTATCGCATTTTAAAAGGTTTGATACATAGGTACACAGCCCCCCTTTGGCTCTGCCAGAAGCTGCACCTATAGCCGGGGAAAATAAAGTTGTAAAACCAATGTAAGTGGGGTTAAGTTATCATGAATGTCTTGGATATAACGGATCATGTCCTTGTATTATAGAGAAATTACTGTTTTTTTTTTAAAGATGTATTTATTATTTTAAAGAAACATTATAGGTCACAGTTAGTTCTGTATTCTTTACAATGTACAACACAGAGTAAAATAAATTACATTTTCAACAAGAGCTCAACCAAGATTCAGTCGCATTATGAATGTCCATTCCATCACCCCTCTTTCAGCTCCATCTCCCTGATGGGAGAGACACATAAATCCCCCCGTAAGTGTTCCATTTGCCCCACTTTTTATCCCACTACTTGGGACACCCTCTAGCTTTGAATACTACTTTTTCAGCAATCATGCATTTATCCAGTTCCTTAGCCCATCCGCCAGAGGTCGGCAGTCGGCACCTCAGCTGCCCCCCAGCGCATCGCCATAGTGCGTTTCACCAATGCATAGCCCAGAGTGACCCATTGCTGTTCTACTACCGTAAGGTCCGTTGCATCCCATATATTTAGGAGCCCCAATCTTGGTGTCACTTGTACATCTTTGCCGATGGCCATATGCATGTGTCGTGTTGCTCTTTTCTATATTGTCTTTATGTGAGGTCATTTCCATATGATATGATAAAAGTTAGCCTCCCCAGAACACCAGCGAAGACAAAGTGCATCTTCTCTATGCCATATCTTTTTCAGAGTAGCCCCGGTGAGATAGGTTCTGTGTAGTATCTTTAATTGGATGGGGCGAACTTTGAGAAGGATAGCTGCCTCCCTTGGGGACATTAGTGAAGTTTGCCAATCCTCATCCTTTTGGACCTATGTCATTTAGAAAAATTACATTTATCTGGTCACCTAATGGAATTCTCGAGTCTTGGCCTTGCACCAGTAGACTAGCCGGAAGAGGCTCCAGAGCCAGGACAAACAGTAAAGAGGATAAGGGGCATCCCTCACAGGTGCCCTTAGTCACTGGATAGCTGTCTAAGATATGGCGCCCAGTCTTGAATTTAGCCGTGGGGTTGGTGTAGAGAAGGTGAATCCTACTTAGCGATTAAGGACCAAAGCCAAATCACTGAATAGCCCAGATCATGTATTTCCAGTTCATTAAATTAAATGCTTGTTCTAGGTCAATCCATAGACATGCCAACTTGGGCTACCTCCAGGGCACCGCCTACTGTAATAAGGCATCTGATTTTTATCGAGGTGTTTCCTCGCTGGATCAACCCCATTGTGGTCTGGCTGCACCAGATCTGGCAGAATGGGTCACGATGATTGTGCTAAGAAATTTTTATTCTGTGGAAAATTGAATGAAGGGGAGGCAGGGTTTTGGCCGGGTTTCAGTATAGTTACAACCAACAACTCACTCAGGGAAGGTTGGAGAACCCCTAGTTCCTTTGTTTTATTAATCAGCTGAAGGAGTCATGGAGCCAAGGTAGACTCGTATGTTACATGAAATTCAATCTGCATGACATCACTCATGGGAAGGGACCTCTTGAGAGGGAACCGATCGCCGGCTTAATTTCTTCCTCCAAAATGGGAGCTTCTAGTATTGCCTTGTGCCCCTCTGGCACTTGGCAGTATAATATCCCCCAAGAAAGAGCATTGCAAATGGAAAGTCAAGGGCCCCACACCTCATATAGTGTAGAGCAGTAGGAGTAAAGGGAAAAATTTATCTCCACTTGTGTACTCCGTAACTCCTCCCTCTGGTCCCTAATGGTGTGGATAGGAGTCCCTGGGTGGTGTGATGAGCCATGCTAATAGTCTCTCTGGTTTATCGATCTCCACTTGGGTCTGAGACGTCCAATCAAGACAATCTAGTTATCCTATGAATGTTGCGTTGTAGTCCCTTTCCCTCTTTCAGGTCTCCACATAAGGTATCAGAGCATGCCCTCACTGGCAGTGTCCCCAGAGACCTTTCAATGTCTTGGCCCTGTGATTTTAGGACTTGATAGGCCCCGTGACCATTTTGATGCAGACCTCCCTGTGTCACAACTTTAAAGGCTTCCCACTCCACTAAGGGAGTGGAGGATGTGTTCATATTGCCTGCTAAATGATAGTTTCCTGAATGTTGACTTTAAAAGCATGATCTTCAAGTCATAGGGGCTGCAGTCTCCATGTCAGGATTGGAGTGTGTATTTTGCCACAATGTCATTTGCTGCAGTCTCCATGTCAGGATTGGAGTGGGTATTTTGCCACAATGTCATTTTTTTATGATTGTTTATGTGCAGGAAGGGGCACCTTCCTGCACATAAACGATTATTCATGGTGTTTCGCTGTCTCTATGTGTGCTGCACAATGCAGCACACATAGAAGCAACAAAAATGAGGAGAAATTAAGCATTTCTACTAATTTCACCAGGTTAAGACCACGTTTTCCCTGGTCTTAATTTTGGCGCTGACTCCTATTTATGCCACCCTTGTAAATAGAGGGCAGCGTCAAAATCAATGGGTGTTGTGGCGGAACGTCCACCGCAATACCCATTGCCCATCCCTTTCACGCTAAGTGTAGCGTGAAAGGCGGCCTTATTTACAAGGCGGCATTAAGCCACATTAAGCGCCTTAATGCCGCCTTTTAAATAAAGCGAAGCCCCTATCGCCACAGGAAGGTCAGAAAAGGTGATGTTCCTGTGGCAATAGGGGCTTGTAAATATGCCCCAGGGTTTCTACACTCCAGACACTCTTTCTCCTTTACACCTGTGGGGAGAACCCTATTCTTCAAACTATTCTGCCAACCTTACTCTTCCAACACCACATTTACTACTTGGTTTGTTTACCCCTGCTAACACAGAGGTCTAAAATGACCTAACTTATCACTCTTGTTTTCTTGTTTCTCTACAGCGTCTAGTAGAGATGCAGAGTTGTGTGAAAAGCTTCACTTGGTATTTCCACTGATGCTGGCAATTTCCATTTCAGAGTACCTTTGTTAGTACCCCAGCTGATGAGAAACAGGCCTGCATAACGCTTGTATGCCTTTAAAACTACTAAATAGCAGCAAGGCAACTAGAACATGTGTAGCTGATTCATTAGACAATCACTCAATTAGCAATAAGAGAGGCACCTTGTCCGTCACTAGTAGAACACTACCCTTAGGTGTTACATGAGCCTAAGGACAACCCACCCCTCTTGTGTCTAGCACACAGTTCTTCTACCACTGCAGCTCTGCAGTGAGGTGCTTCTCTGTTCTCTCACAGAGAGGGCAGAGAAGCATATGAAGCAGTGCATAGGCCAAACAGTCTCAAAGTTGAAGGAGAACAGTAATATGCTGCCTCATCTTTGACGTGGTAGTGCTGTGGAGCAATGCGGTCTGGCACATGCACTCCTTTACATGTTGATGTGGCATTGCCTAATTTTTAGGTTGTGCCTAGGCAGCTTGCATGCGCTGTCTGCAAGACCTGTTGTTATCTCCTCTATCGGCTTTTGGCATGCCCATGAACTGCCATTTGTTTGTTGTTGTTCCATTTAGAAATACGTGGTTTTATTGGTTCATTGGCTCCTATTCTCCCACCTTTGCGTGATTGGGTCACGCCCAGGGCGATTTCACTAATTATTTGCTTGCATTGGCCATCACGATACCTCAGCGGTTCCTCCTGGTCATCCTGATCTTCCTTTTTATTTTGTAGGCTATCAACATGGTTTTAGGCTTTCAGGCTGTTTCACGGAGCAATTCTCTGTTCGGCACTTGTAAGGTGGTAGTTCCTGTCCGGTAGCTGTTGAGCTACGCCAATAGCTCTAACTCAAAAAAATGCCTATTGCATTTCTAATGCTTGTTAGCAACGAGGCCAGGCTAAGACCGCTTGCATATTTGTTTGATCCTATGTGCCTGTGCAAACCTTGAAAACCACAACATGGGGTTAGAAAGCCTCTGTACTTTCTCCACAGCACACCAGCCCCTTATTGTACCAAACCCAGCCCCAGAACTATAGTTAGAAAAATAACACTTAATATAGGTTTGGTTTAGTGAGCATAGCCAAGCTGCACTAGGCATCTTTTCTGAAAGTGCATGTTTATATGTTGTGTACAAGCACTTCTTTTCATTTACTTTTCAGAAAATGATTGCAATTCATCTGCAGCCACAATGACTCTGTCTCTGTTTGGGCAAACGAATATTTGTTAGCTTCCTTAGCCAAGGAGATGTATGTGAAACAGCTTGAAGGTGCTAAACATCAGCTGCTAGTTCATTATGAATGTGCAGAACAGTATATTGAATTAAGTTGCATTTCTCATGTTTCTGTCCAGTGAAAATTTGCAAGCAGGGGGTTTCAAATTAACATTTTTATTGGTTTGCTGTGCAAGTAACATTTTACTACTACCTCTCTATGTGATGATGTCATGAAACTGTGTGCTGTCTTTGTCTTAGACATTATAAAGGATCTGCAAACATGTCATTATGATTTTTTTCTTTAGACATTTAGACATTTTGCCCAAGGCATTCAGACATTTTAGACTTTATATAATTTTACATTTTGCATTACATTTTAGAAGTGCCTCTTTCTATTTAGAGAGGCATTGCTCACGTTATTCTATTCTGCTAGCTGTGCACAGAACAGAGAGAACTGCTGTTTATTTTTATGCAGAATGGGTTAGTCGCATGTAGTCCCTTTGTACTTAGGATTATGATTTGATTTATTCTAATTCTCTGACTGTAATTTACTTTTACTTTCTGTAATAATAACTTTGATATTTGAATAAATCTGCAAAATTGAGAACTGGAAAAAGCTGTGCACATTTTTCTTTAAAAGTCTTGGCTGAGTATGTGAGCATTGGATTCTCCCTTTCTTGTGGAGTGACCCTCTTTGATGTTTGTTGGGTTGGAGCGTCAGCACCCACATATATTATGGAGGTGGCCAGCCAAGTGCGGTTCTTGATACACACCACATCCTTGATGTGAATATTAAGTGCTGCTACAAAAAGCAAATGAATAAAAGCCTCTTTGTTGGCCCACTGCAGCGTCCACGGAAATAGCCCCGAGCAACTTCCTCAAAGCATCCTGATCTCAAAGCATGGCCTATTCCAAATTCTGTTAGAACCCCATGATGTCATCACCAGTCCCCACATGCATCAGAGACACCACAGTACATGACAATTACCACAACAACATTGAGAAGAAGGAGAAAACGTTTCGACACACAAAAATACAGGGCAAAAATACAGAAAAAGTAACATTGTTTCGAGTTAAGGTCAGCAACGTATGGCATGGATATTTTTGGAATGAAGCTAATTTACTGCATGCTGTAAAATATCATATTCAAACATTATGGTGCTGCATCCAGCACATTCAGAACCGTGTGCGAGAAGTATCGAAGTTGCATACACTGCCAGATTTGTACGGAAGAATATTGGTATGTATGACATATTATTGTATCACTGCCAAGACGGAAAGAACGGGTAAAATGTCTACGGAAAATGACCTTTTCGTGTCAGTCAGTGGATCCATGTGTCACTGTACTTTTCTAATCACTGTCATCACTTTCGAGATGATATTTGCACAAATGCTTGAAAAAGAACTCTCTTTTGGTGTCTGTTGCAAGAACCAGAAGGATGCTGTTAATTAGTTCCTATCACTCCTCCGCTATCACACGTGGAAACGCAGCACGGCCAGGCCTCGCTTGTTAGCGCGAGTTATTTAGTAATCCGGCCCAGCACAGCAGAGGAACTGTATTTGTTCTATCACAAAGAAAACTCTGTTTTTTAAAGTTATAAATTATAAATGTGACATTAAGTTACAAGTCTTCTTAACTCAATGATTTACTCGTGTCGTCGGAATCTTATTTTTATTTTAAATTGAATGGATAATTTGATTTTGTCTGATAGTCTTCAAAGAAATTTACAACAAGCATTTACAGTGCAATAGATCTCGCAATGACATTGTTTTGAGCTATTGGCATTGTAAATGTTATTGTTTTTTTCCCCCTTCGTAAAGCATTAATCAAATGGTGTAATGAAAAATGGCAATAGCTCACTTTGTTGTAATTGCGAAATCTATTGCATTGCATTTGTACTAGTGTGAGTTTGGCATTGTGAATACAGTCCTCACCGGTACAGTAAAATCCCACCTAGCTCCCCTCAAAACCTTTTATTTGTGTTTTAAAAACCAAAACATAAAAAAGGCATTGTCATTTACAATGCCACTAGCACAAACGTGCGTAAATGCGAGACCTATTGCATTGCAAATGCTTGTTTTAAAATGTTTTCGTTTTCCCATGCATTCCTTCCATTTCCCGTTTCCCCCTCTCCCATTCCCTGGTGTTCCTCGTCCCACTCTCCCTCATTTATTTTATATATTTGTATTTTTAAGAGGGCACGGCTGCTGCAAAATACTGCTGGCTGCTCGCTCCTTTTCTAAGTGCAATGCTGACGCGCACTTTTCTTTTCATTCATTTAGTTTTCTTACATGGCTATCGGTTAAGTTAAAATATTAAATGAAATGGCCACTGTTTGTTACCACACATGCGTTTAACTACACTCATGTACGTAAGCATCACAACACATGCTGGCGTTCTAGCGTCTCCCTTGTTGTGGATTTTCAGTAATGATAATACTTTGCTACACTGCTGGCCATGCATACTCATGCTACCTGACATCTCTCCCGTAGAGACGAGTTCTATTGGCTTTGTCTTTGCCAGCGCTTATTGTTCCTCTCACGTGCGAACAAACAGACACGTGCCAAGGCCACAATGGCAGGCGTGTGCACCTTGGCAGGCGCACAATTACTGCACAGCTTTAACTGTCTGCGAAAACTCGCTGATCTGCACACTTGAGCACGGCACGAGGACGCAGTAAAGGCACTGTGCACGCATTGTCGCTCAAGGTGACACCTTTAAAAAGGTGAATTTATTCATAGGATTCTGCTTATCATTAGATCCCGTCCCAGGCTCATATCAATGATCTGACAGCTTCCACTATATCACCCGCCAAATGCGCCCCGCCTGTCAGGCCCACGAGCGGAAGTGGCGGGTCAGCCGAGAATAAGACGGCTCAACTCGGGGCTGACCTCCTGGCTTCCCCAATCATTTTGCCCACCAGTATCCTTCCCTGGGGGGCATTTACTGTAGATTGGGGCCGGTGCAGCCAGCTATCCGTCACAGCGTGCCGATGGCTTCGTCTTCCGCTGGGAAGGCTTTGTAATGGCCGCTGATAGCAGCTGCGCCCTGATCATTAGCAAGGCCTGGCTCGTGGCCCCCGGAACCTTCCACTCACCACCCACCTGGCGGGCGGGCAAATGAATGGAATACCAATACTCAGGGCTTTGATGATAGGTCTTGGCACAGGTGAAAAGTGTAAAACATTGATAACGTGAACAACTCATCTTAATTATGGGTTTACTATAACGCGAACAGCAGGCCCAGTTGCTGTACGCAGGGCTTCATTATAACAATGCGGACAGCCAGCCTCTGGCAGGGCTCCTCTGCCCTCTCCACACCAGCACCGCCTAATGACATTCACACATGTTTCTCGAGTGCTGTAAACACAAACACACGGACACCAGAAAAAGCTCCGACAATTTTTTTTCTCCCTCTCAATGGAGGAAGCCGCAGTGTCTGGCCACATAAGCTAAGGTATTAATCATGCGATGTCTGGTTTTAATATGCACTCCCAGTGCTTCTTTGTTACCGCCCTGTCTCCTTTTAGGACGGCCCATCCAGACTGGATCCTTTGCTTCACGGCTTGTTTATATAACACGCCTACTGTAGATAAGAAATTGCTTCACGACAGCCGTAAAGCAAAGGATCCAGTCCGGATGGGCCGTCCCAAAAGGAGAAAGGGCAGTAACAAAGATGCCTCATTTCCAATCGGAGGCCACCATTTACCATGAACGATTACGCCATCCAATGAAAATGGGGGGCGGGGCTTCAAGCTCCCTTCTGAAATCGCCTCTCTCACAATATGTCTTGCAGAGCAAGCTGCGCATGCGCGCTGCAACGCTAAAGAGATTTAAAGTCTCCTTGTGTCGTGGCTGTTGGGGGTTGGTCGCAGTGAGAGAGTGGGTCTCTCGTGCTCCGTCTCAGGAGAACGTGGAGTCAAGATTATGTACAGTCATCATAAAGACAGTCAGACGAAAGCAAGGACAGTCCACAAGTTACAAAATGAAAATCTTTTTTTTTCTTTGAATCAGCAAGTGGGAAGGGCAAAGAATGAAGGTGGTACAAAGGAAAAAAGAAAGTGGAGCGTAAAAATTAACAAACATTTGCAATGCAATAGGTCTCGCATTATTGAAAGTTTGAGCTATTGGCCTTGCATTATTATTCGCTACACCAATAGCTCAAACTTTCATTAATGCAAGACCTATTAAATTGCAAATGCTGTTTTTTTACTTGTTGTACAGAAGCTTAACTGCTGTGCACAGTATAAAAAACATTGACAAGCTAATAGATTTTGCACAGACAAAACCTATTGCTTTCCAATGCTTTCTATAAAAACAATTCCTAACTCATGTTCCTGCATGCATAATGTTAGGCAGCGTAGGGACAGATGTCCTAGAGAAGTTGTGCCTATTCTGAATCTCCCTACAGCCCAAAAAATTGAATGATAGTCTAGATCATGGGTACTCACAAACTTTCTGTCAGATGCCAAAATTACAGTGCGGGTTGTGGCCGAGGGCCGCATAGTAGGGGTGGGGCGGGGCTAGAGTAGGACAAATCAAACCGTTTCAAAACATTAGACAATGCAACAATGCTGTATTTTAAAATCTGATGTAACTACAAAGAGAACATTTTAATAATACATTTGTATTAGCAGACAATAGCAATCTTAAGAGGCATTGCATAGCTTCATACACACTCTGACCCCAATTCCTTCATTCTCTATATCTCAATCTGTCAGTCTCTATCTCCCTCAGTCAGTCTCCCTTAGTCAGTCTCTCTCTCTCTCTTTCTCTCTGACAGTCAGTCAGTCAGTCTCTCTCTCTCTCTCTCTCTCTCTCTGACAGTCAGTCAGTCTCTCTCAGTCAGTCAGTCTCCCTCTCTTTGTCAGTCAGTCTCTCTCAGTCAGTCAGTCTCTTGCTCAGTCAGTCAGTCTCTCTCTCAGTCAGTCTCTCTCAGTCAGTCTCTCTGTGTCATTCGGTCTCTCTCTGTCAGTCAGTCTCTCTCTCACTGTCAGTTTATCTCTCAATCAGTCAGTCTCTCTCTGTCAGTCAGTCTCTCTCTTTCTCTAGCTGTCAGTCTCTCTCTCTCAATCAGTCAGTCTCTCTCAGTCAGTCAGTCTCTCTGACAGTCAGTCTCTCTCTCAGTCAGTCTCAGTCAGTCAGTCTCTCTCAGTCAGTCTCTCTCTCTCTCTCTCTCTCTCTCTCTCAGTTAATCATTCAGTCTCTTTCAGTCAGTCTCTCTTTGTCAGTTTCTCTCAGTCAGTCAGTCTCTCTCTCTCTCTTAGTCTCACTCTGTCTGTCATTCTTTCTTTCTGTCAGTCTGTCTCTCTCTCTGTGTCAGTCTCTCTCTATCCCAGTCAGTCAGTTTCTCTCTGTCAGTCTCTCTCTCTCCAAGTCTCTCTCCCTCCCTCCCTCAGTCAGTCAGTCTCTCTCTCCCTTAGTCAGTCAGTCTTTCTCTCTCTCTGTTAGTCAGTCTCTCTCTCAGTCAGTCAGTCTCTCTCTGTCAGTCAGTCTCTCTCTCTGTCAGTCAGTCAGTCTCTCTCTCTCTCAGTCAGTCAGTCTCTTTCTCTCTCTCTCAGTCAGTCAGTCTCTCTCTCTCTCTCTCTCTCTCTCTCTATCATTCAGTCAGTCTCTCTCTCTCAGTCAGTCAGTCTCTCTCAGTCAGTGTCTCTCTCTGTCAGTCAGTCTCTCTCTCTCTGTCAGTCAGTCTCTCTCTCTCTATGTCAGTCTCTCTAAGTCAGTCAATATCTCAGTCAGTCAGTCTCTCTCTACTCTCTCTCCACTCTCTCTCTACTGTCTCTTCACTCACTCTCTCTCTCTGTCTACTTTCTCTTTCTCTATCCACTCTCTCTCTCTCTCTCTCTGGGGGGCCATGGTTACATTACCTGCAAGGTCTGTGGGTCGCCAAGGCACTATGAGTACCACGGGTCTAGATGTGTGTGCTGATGAATATTAGATGTGCCTCTACATGGAGTATTATTTCAAGCACTGTGTGTAAGCCCCATGTCTTCAACAATAGCCACATTAAGTGCAAAACTCATATTGGAACTTTATTTTTTGCATAAAGAGGAGTTGTGAGGGAAGTGTCCTGTGCTGTTCGTGACTGCTTGTGCTGCTTGAATGGTATGTTAATAAATCTGCGATTGAGGTTCTTCAGGAAATTACTGAGGGAACCAGTTCGAGACGTTTTTAATATAAAGATTAAGCACTTTTTCGTACCAATGCTTAAATAAGTCAGCATGATTTCCCTTTTAAAGAATACATTTTTTTTTATCATGGTGAGCTGGCCACGCGCACACATTTAGCCCCAAAGCATACTCTTGCATATAACCCCAGCAATTAATGTTGCTTCAGGGTTAGAAACAACTCATGCAGCATAAACACAGGCAGGGCAAAACAGAGTGGTTTCACAGCTGAATCGGCTGTCCAAAACCCATAGCAAGGCTCTAAGGCAGGAGGGGTTGGGGGATGGGCAAGCAATGAAGAGAGAGAAAAGAATGCACTGGGGGGTCCAGGAACGACTGGGAAGAGCGTTGAGGAGGAGAGATGACGGCCTGCAAATGCACTAATATAGAATGCTAGATAGCACATACAACTTCGCTCAGGGTACTGTAGCAATAAAAGAAATATTAAACTAAAAAAGTTTGATTGTTTAGCATCCTGCCTAGCTTAATGAGTGCGTGTCATACTGGATGAAGTGGTGAAGTCACCCATGCCTAAGTTACTGAGTGCAGATGTTAACATCTATGAGTGCTGACAGGGCAAGGGTTACACACGTGTGTTGGTTGTATGTAGGGGTAACGGATGACTCACCATTGCATGCTGGTTATTAATGCCATAGAAAATGGCCTAAATGTTCACCGCTTCAGATAAGGACACGGATGGTTGCTTACTCTATGCACGGGGAAAGGGTGGGTTGAGGGAAACGTTGCATTCGTGCTCAGAGGGTTGGGGGAGAGCTCAACACCAATCCGGGGGGGAGAGCTCAACACTAATCTGGGGGGTGAGAGCGCTCACTTTGAAGCTCCGTGGGCTCCTGTGGTGACTTAATAAACAAAAATAACAAGCTGGTCAGTATGCCAGCATTTAAGTTTAAACACTGTGTAATCATGGGAGGAGCCAATTATGGCGTGCCCTGGGAGGTGGTAGTGGTGGAAGGGCAAAGCACGGTCTAAGAGTGGTGTGCCACGGGAGGTGGTGGCGGGGGACGGCAGCTGCACAGCCCAAGTGTGGTGTTGTGTGGGGAGAACAACACGCAGGGAGATAGATAGCAAGATCGGGGCACCGAAGACAGGAGCTGTGTTTGTAGTGTAGAGAAGGGAAGCAGAAGAAAAAGAGTTCTGCCATATAAGTGATAAGCCCTGAAAACGTAGGGAAACTGTACTTGGCTGGTGCTGCTCACCCTGGAACGGAACTGAGGTATGGGCTGTGGGAACCAATTAGGAGCCAGGAACTAAGAGCAACAGAGGACCTAACTAATGGCAACCAGCAGGCGGGATTACATTCCCGATTCTGTTTACAACAGGTCTTCCAGACAGGGCATGCGCACTGCCTAGGCTCGACCTAAAATGTTGTTAAAGGAAAAGGAACAAAGGAGTGAAAAGGGAAGAAGAAAAGAGAGTGAGAAATGGGAACATTAAATTTAAGAGAAATGGCATAAAGTGGCACAGGGTTGAGGGGGTGCCTAATGTGGAAGATGCCGCTATTGATGTCATCAGAAGTAAACAAAAAAGTGATCAGTGGAATGCATGAATTAATATCAGCCACTTTGGCCGCATTCCAGTCTTTTGTTTTTTTGCCCAGTGTGCTACCTCAGATTAGATACAGCCATATGCAAATCAGTCTTGGTCCTGCTTCAATAGGAACAGTCCAGCCCGAGTTGCACAGCCAAGTCCTCTCCAAACTGGAACACACGCAATGCAAGACCAGTTTCTTCCCAGATGGGGCTCGTCAGTCGTGTGCATCCTGCACTGACTGTGCCATTGGACTCAAGCTACACCCTATTGATGAGCCGCAACTAGGATGAAACTGGTCTGGGGATGAATGTAGTCCATTCTGGAGGGGGCCTTGCCTGGAAGTTTGGGAAGGACTGCTCCTATGAGGAGCAGTGTCAGTTACTGATTTGCAAATGGAAGGCCTCTATCTAGTATTGCATGGAGGGGGAGGTTAATTTAAAAAAAAAAAAAACATACCTTCGCCTCCAGTCCGCCATCGCATCATACCATTTTATGTTTCTGCTTCTCACACTGCGAGACAGCAGTGGGTCGACGTTCCACGTGGAGGAGCCGACTCTGGACTGGAATGTGGCTCCAAGTGATTACCAGTATCTGAGATTAATTCAAGCATTTCACCTATTACTTTGTTGTGTACTCCAGTGTAAAAACCTAAGTGTGATGGGTATGCCCAGATGTGGGCCCCGTGCTCACTGTGCCACTGAAGGAATGAAGAAAGCGAGAAAAACAGTAATGAGCCCTGGAAGCATTGTGAAAATGGACAGAACTTCAAGAGAACATGAAGAAAGGGAAAAAGTGAAAGTAAGGATAAATGTAGGATAAAGATGGCCATTGGGCAGCAAAGGGTTCAGTTAGTGGAGCTTTGACATCCATGAAAAAAGGGAGTAGAAGTAAATTCAGATTGGTCACCACCAATGTATAATTACTTTTTAATATCGGTGAAAGCGATGTGAATGTACGCCATAATACGGTAAATACAATGTACGCCATGACAAATGTGGGCATAATAATGAGAATGCCAGTCAATATGATATCAATGACCTCCATGTTATATGTACATGTAAGAATGAACTAGTATCATTGCTGAAAAAACCAGCCAAGATGACCTCCCCATCAACCTCTGGTCAGAGATACGTAGTCAGACAGGCCCAGCGACCCAAACCCAAGCCTACCGATTGATAGGTCACAGGTGGGATTAAACTTAGCCTGAAAACAAACGCGCGAGCAGAGATAACACAGACTGATCCCACAAATAGGCAGCCACAAAGGGTCCAAGGTGATTGGCCCCAATAAAACTTGTTTCGCAAAAGGGGCCTGCGTTCCCAAAATAGCACAAAATCAGATGGCACATGTAGTTAGGAGCACTCAGCCAATCAGAACACAGCATGCACACCACATGCAGAGATCACATGCTCCCCATGCCGGACATCTGGACACATTGAGTCGCCACTCCACAAAGGTGAGAGCCACCTCCTCCACCTTATCAGAAGGTTGAATTTATGGTTCATGACGAGGCCCAGATTTACGTGCTCTACAAGAATGTGTAATCAGTTTATTGTACTTCAAGAAATGCGTTTAATGCTGGTCAAAACCTCTGTACATCAAGACAGTCTTCTGTCGCTTACCTTCTGGCTACTGAGTTTAATCAAACCAACTTGTTCCTGTTTTACGAGCAACATACTGTACCATTAAAACATTGTCACTGTCACATTTTTTCAATAAATGTACCTTTGCAGTGCTGAAAATACCAACAACCAAACTGCTTAATTACATTCTGATGAGTACTCTAACTTGTAAGATGAGAGCAGTCAAGAATGCCATTTGATCTTATTTTGTTGTACACAAAAAGATTGCATAGCCCAAGCTTTACTATATTTGTGCTGTTGAACATAATATGGACCCATCGGCATACTGGTAAATATTTTGGGTGCGAAAAAGAGAAAATGTTATAACAAGGAGTAAAGTGTTGAAGTGTACGGTCACAGGCCATGAGGGTAATAAAGGACATTAAGGGTTGGCCAGTCCTGATGTTGGGAGGGTGAGGAATGAGCAAACCCCGGGACAGCACAAAACCTTAGTAATACCCTTAAGTACTTGTTTATGGATGTTGCCGGGTTTTCTCTTCAGTGCCCAAGGTTAGGCTGAATATAGTCATAGCTACAATTGAGGCCTCCCACATGTCCAGTAGAATAGAACAAATAGCCAGTGACCTACTGCATCATACACTAAATTTAAGTTGTGGGCTTTTAGAGATGACTGTGCACTGAATGGACACAGGGTTGGACAGTAAGCCTTGTGTATCTTCAGTACATATCACACCCTAAAATGATTTAAAATGTTGAAGTATTTCTGTATTTCTGTACTACTGACACACATGGGGAGCAGGTGAGCAACATGTCAAAACAACCAAAAAGGGTGAGCTAAGAGGCCTTTAGGAAAACGTCCCTTTACTTGTTATCATAGAAGAAATGAAAGTATTCGGCCTGTTACCTGAAGGGAAAAGGGGTGTGTTGGGACAGAGAAAGGTCCCCTGCATGGTTCTAAAGAACATGCTCTCCATTTTGAGCTCATCATAACAAGCTGTTTTTTTATTTACCCCGTCTCAGTACACATGTGTTCTGGAGGCATTTCTGTGAGACGGATTGAGGTCCTGAGCAAGGCTCAGCATTCTGGAGGGGTACACCAGGTACACCCTCCTTAGCATGTATGAATACTGCCAGCTTGTAGGGCTGTAGAGTACTGGTAGTTGTGTCAGCAATACCATTCATAAAGATGAAGATAAGACTTTTTACCTATACTTGCCCCGGAGAGTTCCCTAACGGCCTCTCACCTTTTTAAATTTGTCAATCCCCCTCCCAGTCAGGTCCTTCAGCAATCCATGTGGGATATGGATGTAGCTTGTTTGCATGTGTAGAAATGTGTGTGATATATGTGGCCTTAGCAGCACTGAAATCCATTCTGTATCTGTGTAGTGCTTGTAATTTGACACAATAGAACACTCCTGAACCCTGCACTCCCAAGAGGAGGCAAATGCACTACTGCACCTTTAAATAACACACGTACAACAGCACTCCCAAAAGACGAGGCGATAAAACAAGACCAAGCACTCTCTTAAGGCGAGGCAAGACAACAAATTCACGTGCATTTAAAGTGACACACACATGTTTATTAATTCAATATTTTAGAAAGGAAGGCAAAATATATCAGTTAATGCAGACTCCAAATATCAAGTAACTCAAGCACAAAACCAGAATAAAATGCGGCATATACATATGTAGCAAAGAGCAAAGAAACTTAGAAATTATGTACACAAAGTAAGGAACACCTCACCGATCGATCATGCAACATTCTCGCCAACTCAAGACAGCCCAGGAAGGAATTCTATTGGGACCCAAGTTCCGTTTGTCTTACAGCGGTACATCTACTCTGTAAGTGAGCTCCTACCTGCCCACGAAGACTTCCAGCCTTTAATAGCTTTTACTCAACGTGAGGCGAAGGTTCTAGAAACCTCGCCCCCTTTCTTTTGTTACGAAAACTGAGCTGGCCGTACTGATCTGTGTCAAGTTCAAGACAGAAGCTGGCCAGGCTCCTGTATTTTGACTCTGAGACACAGCTGTACATTCCCCGAAAAGGTACCAACCACGCATTCCACACAACATGTCCCAGTTCACTCTGATCGGTGAGGACCAAAAACAAGTGAAAAGTGAAAACATGCCCGCCCCACTTTGCAGCTACGTGCGAGCACAGAAAATGGAGTCTGTTACACAGGATGGAGTCTGCACAGAAAATTGAGTCAATTATGCCAAATAGAGCTAATGATCAATATATCAGTCTTAATATCAGTACAATCTGTTAGATTCAAGTGGCCCCTAGGATAGAGGGTTGGAGTGAGACCAAACACCAGATGGGAATTGTAGGGATATTCAAGAGATCCTTGGTGTTGGGACTAACTGTTAAGTTTTAAGGAGAGACTGAGGAGAGACAAGGTGACCTCTTTGAAGCTGGAGAGCCCACAGACCTTTCCTGGCACATTTTTCCCCGGAAGGGTTACCACACACAGGTCAACAGGCAGCTCTGCCAAGTGCCCTGCATTGCGTGTTATACTAACGCATTTAAAGTAAGGCTTCCGCATTACCTCAATGGCTGAGAATGTTACACAATGAATTGCACTGAACTTTGCTGTTATAGCATTTTAATTAGAGCTGAGCATCAAGCTGTGTCGTCTGCTGTCTTGAGTAAGAGATTGCACTGCGGGGGCTAGTTAGAGGTGTCAGCATGAATGATGTGTGCTCACTGACCAACCGTCACTCAGCCCAGCCGCACAGCATGATGCCTTAGAGCTGACTGTCTGCTCCTATGCTTCCTTCTAGGAAGGGAATTCAGTGTACCAGAACCGGCGTCATCCTACACTGCTCATAGCACCATCTTGAAAGAGGGGTTCTTGCTCTTGTTCCCAGTTACCGAGGACCGACCATTAGACAGCTGACAACTTACAGAAAAGACAGTCCCTCTGGAGACTGGTCCACTGGCTCAGTTGAGACCACTTGGCTGTGGCCTTTACTAGTGGTTTACTCAGCTTTCCCCAAGGTAGACTGGCTCGTGCTCGTCACCTGAGTAAATAAGTATTGTATTTGTACTTGCTGTGTGCATGTAAAAAAATTATATGATTTGATTTCCTAAAAACTTTCATAATGTATTTTAAAATATGAAGTTTTTGAGCCTATGGTTTTCAGGAAGCAGTCACAAGTTCCCTTCACCTTGCTGTCTCTGGACACATCACAACACCAGTGTATAAGTGAGAAACCGAACTAGAGTTCTAGAATGTACACTAAAATGAAGAAAGAGGTGAGAGTTTACACAGGTACAAAAATGAATACTCGTGCCCACCTGCAGGTGCTTGCACAAGTCATAGCACCTGTATTTCAGCCGATGCCTGGAAGTACACATATTTACCCTGTCAAAAAAAGGGAACCAAAAAGGATCCTGATAAAGCCTACCTAGAAAAATATATGTATGAGTGCTCTATGAATTAATAGAGTACTACACTAGAAAAAACACTTATTTTTCTAGAGTCCCCTCACTCACCTAGGGTTGCCCCAGGGTGACATGCTTCATCATAGGGGTCCTCCCAGACATCTACTGTCTGGGGCGTGCTACAACTTAACGAAATACGCAGGAGCACTTTTTATATTTTTTCAACTATGTGTAGTGATGTGTTGTGCAGTGCTGTGTGGAGTGAAAAGTGAAATTAATTCAATAAAAATTACCTGGATAGTGAGCCCTAATTTTATTCTGCTCCTATCCGGTAAATGTACTTAAAAATGGGGCTAGTAATAGAGTACAGTAACATTATGTGTGCATGTCCCTAATTACTTGGTCGACATGTTTCGTGGTTACCCCAACCACTTCCTCAGGACCATACAAGGACCAGCCTTGCGTGTACCACTCCGTGTTTTTACAGACAAACAACTAATTTGTACTGTTTTTATACCATTGGTTTTTTAAAAATACATACGATTCCCATGTTTATCAGGATTTCTTAGATGTACTGGGTCGTAGTTTTTTAATGGAGGTGTAATTCTACTCCATAGTGTTGCTGGGGCAGAGAGGCTCTAGACATTTGTCTAGATTGCACCGTCAGCTTTTAAATCTATGAGCTCCCAGGAACAGCGGTGTCTAGAGCCTCTCTGCCCTAGGTAGGCTTTATCAGGATCCTTTTTGGTTCCCTTTTTTTGACAGATATATCGTAACAGGAGGAAAAACCTACCTTCCTATCCTCCAACTCCCTTTCCTTTATTGCACATATTTACCCTGCCAATGAGCATAGTTTTCAGACTTCCAGTCTTCAAGCCGTCTTCAGTCCATCTCACTTTTTTGTACTGTGGTATTGAGGATCGCAGTTATCCCACCCATGCCCCCAGTTCCTTTCCTCTCTAAACTTAGTGCTCTGCTGGCTCAGATGGCTTTCAACACTGTCAGAGTTTCTAACTCTCTTAGCCCCTCTGAGGCACTGTTTCTTTCCCTCGTGTCTAATGTTCGTTCTTAGAGGCGCCGGGGGACATGCTAAAGTGCTGCTGTGCCTCTTCACTGGGGAAATGTGTAGAATGCCTTTCCCCCACTCAGCATGCCTCTGCAACCCTCACCTCGTGACCCAGCCTGTGCATCTGGAATCGTCCGCATCACTTGTCCTAATGATTACCTCCAAACGGGCAGTACATCAGCACAGATGATCTGTCAACAAATCAGAAGGCGATCCTGGCTGGCTGAAGAAGCACCGTGGTTCCAGCTTAACATTAGGTGCACTCAAAATAGAATGTGGGCTACTTCAATTGTCATAGCTGGTCAGGTGGTTTTGCCATGTTCAACACTTTAGCATTGCTTATTATTCAGCATCACTTTGTTGACAGGGCTCACAGATAAAAGGCTGAGACAGGTAAAAGATGGTGGTAGAGGGCTGAGAGGGAAAGAGGGAGACAAAGGAAGAAATAAAAGTTGGTAGTGGTGGAATAGAAAGGGAAGAACTAGACGAAAGGAGGGGACTTTTCGAGTCTCATCGTTGGTTTCATTTTCGACTGCCGTATTACGAATACTGCGGTCAAAAGTGAAACCGGGTGGTCATTCCGGCTGAATTCTGATGGGCTTCAGGATCCCGTTGGCCAGTCAGACACCACAACATAATCCCTGAGAACGGGGTTTCTGCAGTCGGGATGACGATGTCAGTTCAGGCTTTCGATGCCAGGCTATCTGACATGGGACCTTGAGATGCCTGCCATGCGGTGCAGGGATTCACACAAACTCTGATTTACGCTACAGCCGGTTTACGGCTGAGACACAAGCTCCCACAGGGAAATGGGAGTTTGCGACCGAACCATGTCCAGTCACATTATAATAAGGTATTCAGAACCACAGGCCAATGGTCAAGTGGTTCCCAGACTGATCCGCCTGACATCGTAATAGAGCACTAAGTCGGGAATTAGCTTATGCTCCCTATATTGAGCAGTGTGGGATGCTAGGGTGACATAGAGGCTGATAGTCTCGTTCTCGCCATGCCACTAGAGTCAAGCTAGTCTGACTGATGGGAGGTGATACCCTGAAACCGGTCCCAGGATGCAGGGGAGGACCTGGCCTGGTAGTTCGGGCTAGACTGTTCCCAAGGGGAGCAGGGTCAAGACTGATTTGAATATGACTGGGTCCAAACTGGAATGGCATGTTGAGCAGAAAACAATGGATTTATGCCCAGATCTCTCTACTGGGTGTGAGTGTTCGACATTGTTCAGCATTCTGTCCATCAATTGTTCTTTTTGTGTTTATTTACATCTTCGCTCCATGTCTCCATATCTTTGCAGAATTCCTTAAAGTGTTGTTGGATATCTGCTTTATTGGGTTGGTAGGAAAACTGCCAGTGTCCAAAAGGCCCAGGATGTTGGCAGAGTCACAGGGGCCACAAGCCGCAGATTGGGGGAGGATGAGTATGTTGTCACAGAAAACTTCCTCCTTGCTGGGTTAGGTTGCCAGGGCCATCAGTTTACCACATGGCATTTGGATGACAGGAAGTTAAAGGGACTCAGCTGGGTTTAAGGGAGCCCTTAATGATTAGAACTGGTGGTGCTTTCCCCAACCAGGTGAGGCTGCTGGGGAATGTTGTGAGTGCTCCTCAATGCAACTGGCTGGCAAGTTCAGCCTCTGGTGTTTCTGCAAAAGTGGGGCCCAGTGCCCTCCTTTGGTGGTGCTCACCGGAGAAGTTGAGCCAGGTGTAATACTTCCAAGGAGAAGAGTAGCATAGGCAGGTGAGAATCCAGCCCTTAGATCTCTCTGTGACTTGCAAAGGCCGCCATTCTATGCCTCTTGTAGTATTGGTTCTGTTAGAAATGGGAGTCTCAAGTTGGCAGAGGTAGGTACCTTTGTCCAAATAGGGGCTCTTGCTTCTAGTCAGGGTAAAGGAGATACACTTCTAAAATAACCCCTGCTCACCCCCTTGGTAGCTTGGCACGAGCAGACAGGCTTATCTCAGGGGCAGTGTGTAAAACATTTGTGAACACATACAGTAATACAGAGAAAACACTACAAATGGACACCACACCAGTTTAGAAAAATAGTAAATCTTAGGTAAACCAACAAGACCAAATACGAAAAAAATCCAGCATACAATAATCTTGAAATATAGTACTCGTGCAAAACAACCTTTAAATTGCAGAAAAATAAACAAAACGCAGTTCTTCCGACTCGTAGCTCCTCCTGGGACTACCGCGATACTGAGTATGACAGTCTAACAATTCCAGCTGACCGCGTCGATAAGGTCCAGCTAAAGTGTCGACAGACTTGGACACAGTCTTACAAATGTAACTCATGGCCAGAAAGGAAGTAAATAATAACCTGACACTGATGTTGTTCACTTAAAATTATATTCATTTTATCGGTATCACTCTATGTCCGCGAGTAAAACAAGGAAGTAAGAGCAAAATTGATGTGCATTACACACTGATTTTAATGCTGTTTGCACGCTTTATGATGATTTTTATATCGTAAAAATGTTACTTTTAAATTTTTGAGTGGAGGAAATTTTTGTATGTAAAATTGTTATGGTTTAACTATCTAAACAATAAACTAATAGTAGACTTGGACACAGTACCTTTCTTGTTGCGACCAACACAACGGTGCAAGTGGGTCGGGGCAAATGTTGCGGTCACGTTGTGAAACTGAGGGTTGCAGCGTACAATGTCCTCATGATTCGGTGCAGGCAGCTGCTCGTTGACGGAGTCATGGACAGACCAGGGCTTGCATTGAAGGGTGAGACGATACTCGCTGCGGTACTGGCGGGTCCCAGAGTGGCGACGGAGCCGGTCGATGTTCGGGTCGGGCAGCAATGGAGTCGGTGACGTCCTTGCAGCATGTAGTGAAGCGTGGCAGAGTGCGGTGCCCACAGGATGTGGTGCAAGCAGCGGCTCGTTGACGGAGTAGGTGAGACCAGCGTTGCGTTGCGAAGTGAGACGTTGCTCTCGGCGGTGCTTTCAGGACCCGGAATCCTGCACGGACTTGATGAAATAGTCGGTTATCCTTTTCCAGGGCCTGACTGGCTACCGGGCGTTTTGGTGTGCTGCCGAGCTGGGGGATGATTTCACTGAGGTGGGGGCTGATTTCATTGATCAGCAGTGTGTAAAACATTTGTGAACACATACAGTAATACAGAGAAAACACTACAAATGGACACCACACCAGTTTAGAAAAATAGTAAATCTTAGGTAAACCAACAAGACCAAATACGAAAAAAATCCAGCATACAATAATCTTGAAATATAGTACTCGTGCAAAACAACCTTTAAATTGCAGAAAAATAAACAAAACGCAGTTCTTCCGACTCGTAGCTCCTCCTGGGACTACCGCGATACTGAGTATGACAGTCTAACAATTCCAGCTGACCGCGTCGATAAGGTCCAGCTAAAGTGTCGACAGACTTGGACACAGTCTTACAAATGTAACTCATGGCCAGAAAGGAAGTAAATAATAACCTGACACTGATGTTGTTCACTTAAAATTATATTCATTTTATCGGTATCACTCTATGTCCGCGAGTAAAACAAGGAAGTAAGAGCAAAATTGATGTGCATTACACACTGATTTTAATGCTGTTTGCACGCTTTATGATGATTTTTATATCGTAAAAATGTTACTTTTAAATTTTTGAGTGGAGGAAATTTTTGTATGTAAAATTGTTATGGTTTAACTATCTAAACAATAAACTAATAGTAGACTTGGACACAGTACCTTTCTTGTTGCGACCAACACAACGGTGCAAGTGGGTCGGGGCAAATGTTGCGGTCACGTTGTGAAACTGAGGGTTGCAGCGTACAATGTCCTCATGATTCGGTGCAGGCAGCTGCTCGTTGACGGAGTCATGGACAGACCAGGGCTTGCATTGAAGGGTGAGACGATACTCGCTGCGGTACTGGCGGGTCCCAGAGTGGCGACGGAGCCGGTCGATGTTCGGGTCGGGCAGCAATGGAGTCGGTGACGTCCTTGCAGCGTGTAGTGAAGCGTGGCAGAGTGCGGTGCCCACAGGATGTGGTGCAAGCAGCGGCTCGTTGACGGAGTAGGTGAGACCAGCGTTGCGTTGCGAAGTGAGACGTTGCTCTCGGCGGTGCTTTCAGGACCCGGAATCCTGCACGGACTTGATGAAATAGTCGGTTATCCTTTTCCAGGGCCTGACTGGCTACCGGGCGTTTTGGTGTGCTGCCGAGCTGGGGGATGATTTCACTGAGGTGGGGGCTGATTTCATTGATCAGCCCCCAGCTTGGCAGCACACCAAAATGCCCGGTAGCCAGTCCGGCCCTGCCCTTTTCTTCTGAGGAGAGGACAGAGACAGTGCCCACAGACACGGTGAGGTCTTTGCTGTTCCTGAGACCTCTAGAACAGGGGGCAAGCTCAGTTCAAGCCCTTGGAGATATTTTCTTCAAGCAGGGGGACAAAGCAAGCAGCAAAGTCCTTTTCTCCTTCCCTTGGCAGCAAGGAGCCACTGCAAGCCAACCTCAGACAGCAAACAGCACAGGGGCAGTTTTCCTCCTCAGCTTCTCTGGCTCTTCTCCTTGGCAAAGGTCCCTCTTCATTTACCAGAAGTGATCTAAAAGTCTGGTTTTCTTTCTTCTCTGAAGACAGAGAGTGGCTGTACCCAGCCAACACCAGTTCTGTCCTCACTGGTGCAGCTTCCTGGCAGGAGGTGGAGACAGCATTGTTTAAGGTAGATCAGGCCCATTAAGGGGTAAGGAAATCTCCTCCCCCTACTCTAAATGCAGCCCAGGTCTATTCAGCCTAGCCGTGACTCAGCTCTCTGGAGCCACTGCCCCTCTTCAGCCCCTGTCATCCAAATGTCAGACATGCAGTACACAAACCTAGCAGAGGCACACTTGATGGTTAGGCAAGAAATTACCTACTTTCTAAAAGTGGTATTTTCAAACACAGAATGTAAAAATCTCCTTCACTAACAGATGCATTTTAACATTCTGGGTTCAGGCATACTAAACTTTATTTTCCTACCTTGTTCCCGGGGTAGTTAGGTTTATAAGATGTTATAAATAAACTCCCCATTCTGTCCTATGGGAACATGTAGCCTTGCAATAGTGAAAAACGAAATTGGCAGTAATTCACTATCAGGACATGCCACACACATCAGGGCATGTCCTATCTTTCACATACACTGCACCCTGCCCACAGGGGTACCTTGGACCTACCTCGGGGTGACTAGCATGTAAGAAAAGGGAAGGTTAGGGCCTGGCAAGTGGGTGCACTTGCCAAGTCGACGTGGCAGTCCTAGACTGCACACAGGCTCTGCAATGGCAGGCCAAAGTCACCTTTTACAGGTTGCTACTGTGAGTGTCACAATCAGTGCTGCAGCCCACTAGCAGCAATTGTTTTACAGGCCCTGGGCACACACAGTGCACTGTACTAGGTTCTGACTAGTAAATCAAATATGCCAATCATGGAATCACTAATTCATAACAACAATTTACAGGGAGAGCATATGCACTTTAGCACTGATCAGTAGTGGTAAAGTGCCCAGAGTCATACAACCACCAACATCAGGTCAGAATAAAATACAGGAGGAAGGCAAAAAGTCCTGAGATGACCCTGCAAAAAGGGCCAAGTCCAACAGGTCCTGTCAGCATGTCACTGGCACAGTGCCCTTACCTCAGTGCCCATGCAGTCCTACTTCCTGCATTGAAGGGCAGTGTCCGCGGCATTGCGGGCCTTCACTCCCCCTTAAAGAGCTCCGCTTCTCAAGTCAGAAGTGGTGGCCACCATCATGGCTGCTACACCAAAAGGTTCGGGAGCTCCAGAAGAGCAGAAGAGTGAGGAGACATCGGTCTTCAGCTCCACCCGAAGAATAGGTTTTCACGGGGCAATTGTACCATTACAGCACTAGTCCAATGCCACAGAACCGCCATATTGCTTATGGCGGAAGCCTGGGTTTCGTAGCTAAGGCGAGATGCATGTTTCAGAGTCAACGCCCTAGCCACATCCCCAATGATGTTTTTAATAATCAGGAAATTACAGAACAACGTATATATAAATAAAGTGATAGTGCGGTGCAAAAAGTGCTTGCGGCACAGGTGAAAATGATTAGAATCGTGTAATATGTATATCACAATCATTAGCAATTGTGTGCAGTCTGCATTTCAGATTTAATCATATTTGAACACGCCAAACACGTCTGTGCACTTGAGTGAATGGTGTTTCGATCCACAACTAATTTGGGATCAACATCAAGACTTGAGTTACAGTTAGCCTGAGACAGTGGAGAGTACATTAAAAAAGAACATACACAAAGAAAAAGAGAACCATAAATATAACATAAAATAACAAAGGATGACATAACAATATATATGTCAATATTGTGTTACTCACAGCCACATGAATTATGTACAGTATCCTCTGATTGATGGATGCAGGTGCATCTACATATTTGAAAACATTTGAGAAAAATAAATCATAGTGCAATGTCAGATATGCAGATTAACAAAAGTCCAATTTGGAAAGAAAAACTGAGTGTTCCAAGGGGAACATACCAAGAGGAATATCCAAGAACAGATTTTTTTTTTTAACACAAACTTTATTGCATTTTTTACATATTTATGCATACATTTATATTGAGACCTCGCAAATATAAGATACATCAATTACGGAATTGTAGCGCAATCATACTGGATTATGTATTAGTGCTCACATTCCTATGCTCTTAGTTTGAGGCACCACTTGTGCTTCCTTCCTGCATATATCAATCTGCAAGTTGCATTTGCAATGTTTATATCTATTAAACTTAACATATCCCCATATACCCTCCCCCCCCTCCCACCGCACAGTTGACTAACTGGACACCCACCTGGAGTCTGCCTGGGTATGCCCACCATTACACTTCTATGTGTATGTTGCTGGACAGCAGAGTTGATTGCGCAATACGGTTTTCTACAGTACGATTTAGGTTCACACCTGTGTGAATTACACTTCTCCACCCTGTTAATTTTACTACTTGTGGAATTAACCTAGAGATGCACCCCTACCTCTTGAATGACTAGCGGCGATGTTTACGCTATTACAACCATGTTCTCTTCAGTCTCCTGAGTGGTCCCATCTCACGCTTTGAATGCCTCGCATAGCATATCCCAGGCCATTGCTATGAGTATTTTTCTCTGCCCTCCCTGTTCTTCCCTGCGTATTGCAGCGCTTTCTGCTAAGTTCCTCTCACAACTTCCTCCTTCCATGCGTGTATTTTCGGTGGTCTTGTTGTCTTCCACCTTCTAGTGATGAGCCTCTTTGCTAGTTGTAGTGCTAAGTTTGCGAATCGTGCCTGCAGCTTATACCCCTTCGATTTAGGATACACCCCTAATATGCAGCTCTTTGCCGTCTTCCAGGTCTGCCCGCTTACCACATCCATCAGCACTTGCACTATTTTTGTCCAGTAGTGTGTGAGTGCCGGATATGCCCAAATCATATGTATAAACCCTGCATCTTCTTCTATACATCTCGGGCATTTTGATGAAGCTGTGGGGAACATTTTGCGATTCTGTGTGGAGTAAGATATGCCCTTTGCACAATTAAGTATTGGACAAATTTAAATCGTGCATTACGTGACACTCCTTTCGGGCATGCCAGGAGTGACGTCCATTCCCTATCCGACAGTTCTGTGGCTATGTCTGCCTTCCACTTCTCACGCAGGTTCCCTTATGGAGAAGCCTGTGTTTCTCTGATGCCGGAGTACAGCCATTTTGTTCAGTGCCTGCCGTTCCCCATTAAACACAGCATGTAGACTAGTCTATTTGTTGGTGGTTCTTGCCCGTCAGGGGCCCATTCCCTACGCACCAGGTGCAATAACCCTGCGTGTAATAGGAATATAGTGTCCGGTAGCCCATTAGTGCTGACAAAGTCTGCATGTGACATAAGTGTACCCTCCTGGAACATCGCCCCTACTGTTTTAACTCTTCCCTCTTCCCAACCGGTCAAGTGTCTCTGCCTAACAGTTCCAGTTGGTATTGGCAGTCCCAACAATGAAGCGTTTGGCGCATATTGTAGAAGCGGTTTAGTATATTTTACTACATATCTCCAATATTTCAATGCTATCTGCATATAGTGAGGAGTCTGTAGTAGTAGTTGGGTGCAATTTGGCGTGTAATTTGCCCTACTTTAGCATTCTGGGCGTGTAACCTATTTCTTGCGGATTTTGGCCCACTAGCCAGTATGAGAGCCATTGTAGCTGGCTCGCCATACAGTAAGCCTTAAATTCTGGGGCTCCCATTCCACCTTCTGTTGTTGACAGTTTTAGTTTCTTGAACACCACCCTACGTCTTCCCACACCCCATATCAGTTCTATTAGCAGTGAGTCTAGTACCTTGAACACTTTCAAGGGTATTAGTATCGGGATTGTTGTAAAATAATACAATACTCTAGGCAGCATGATCATCTTCGCAATAGCCAAGCGACCCGTGGCAGATAGCGGTAGTTTTATCCAAAACTCTATTTGTGATCTTAATGAGGCTATTGCTCATTCTACATTACCATTAGTGTGTCCTGCTGCGTCCGGTATATATGCACTCCCAGGTACTTAAATGTGTTCTGAGTTGTTCGTATTCTACTGTCCCAAAAAACAAGCGTGTACGAATCCTCGGCTTGATTGAAGAAGGCTATTGATTTATCAAAATTAATATGTAGTCCCGCCACTCTACCGAACTCTGCAAAAAGGGCTGCAGCTACATGGAGCCCACTGTGCTAATCTCTAGTATACAATATGATGTCGTCGGCATATAGTGATGCGCATGCGTCAATGGTCCAATAGGTATACCCAGTCCCGTGCTGATACGCGCAATTTATGTGGTTCCAGTGCTAGTATAAAAAGAATAGGGAATAGTGGGCATCCTTGCCTTGTACCTCTGTATATGTTGTACTCCCCAGATATATGCTTGCCCAAAAGTACCCGGGCTGTAGCAGCCACGTACAGTAGTCGGATCCAGTTCAGAAATTCGAAGGGTATACCATACCGTTCTAATGCCTCTAGCATATACTCCCAACTCAGCGTGTCAAACGCCTGTCTCATGTCCAGGGACAGACATCCAGTGGCTGAGTATTGGTCCAGGGGGCCCACATTAGTTGATACAGACTCCTTACATTGTGCACTGTGCTCCTTCATGGCACACACCTGCATTGATCTGCATGTATTAACATGATGAGGCAAGGCATTAGACGTTCTCTGCACATAAGTCCTATAATCTACTACTCTTAACCTCTCCAATGCTCTATACTTGCCTGTTGTAGTTTATCTGCTGTAGCTGGGATCTCAGCTGCCGCATTGTCTAGCAATCCCAGCTGTCCCTCCACATCCATTAGACTACGCACCATTGCTTGCCTAGATCCTACCGTCATTCCAATAGTGGTGCCTCTCACCACCACCTTGAACGCTTCCCATTCGACTAGTGGGGATGAAGTTGTGCCAGCATTTCTGTAAAAATAGTCAGTGGTTGTATCAGATAATTGCGCCTTGAAAGCCCCATCTTCTTATAATTTAGGATCCATTCTCCATGTCGGCACAGGAGTGGGATCATGACCCCAGTCCAATATCATCTCAAGTGGGCTGTGGTCAGAGAGCGTATTATCTAGATATGTTGTGTCTGTTACCTTCAGGAGAATAGAATGGGAACAGAGAATATGGTCTATTCTGGTGTGTACTGCATGAATCGGAGAGTAAAAAGAGTATTCCCGAGCTGACACGTTCTTACTCCGCCACACTTCTAGGCGTTCCCAACCGTCCGTCCACTCCCTGAGGGTCTTATCTTGTCTTATTGGCAAGACTCCATGAAGAGGTGGGTGCGACCTATCGAGGCTCATATCTAGTACCGAGTTGTAATCTCCCCCAAGTATCCAGGGGCAGTGTGCCCAGTCTGCCAGTGCGGTACTTAGGCGGTGCAGGAATACTTCTTGCTCCGTGTTTGGTGCATATACACTCCCAATTACCAGTGATTGACCATCCAACTCCCCTTTCAATAGCGCATACCTGCCCTCAGTGTCTATTCTCTGTTCTTGCATACTGAACGGTACCCCAGCACGTATCCACACTGCAGCCCCCCTTACAAATGCTGAGTATGTTGTGCTATACAGTTGACCGCTCCACTTTTTCTGCGGTTTTTATACATCCGCCTCTTGGAGCAGTACTATGTGCGCTTTGCGCCTATTCAGTTGTGCTTGCATGCGGTATCTCTTATGGAGCTAACCCATGCCCCGTACATTCCATGTGATAAACTTATATGATGCTTGTGACGCCATTAACCCTACTAATTCTTGGTATAACTCTTACGCGCGCCCTGCATCTGCCTTTCTGGTACAACCTGTTGTGCGTCCAGCTGGGTCCCCTTGCAACTGCATCTGCTAAAATTAGAACTACCCCAATTTAAAGGTCCAACCCTAAAACTGTGCTCAACCATAATGCTGCTAAAAACGACAGCAGCAACAGCCTACATTTCGCTTTCCTTGGGGGAGGATACGCCAGCCGTGGACCATCTCACCCCCTGCCATGACCTACGCGCCGCTTTAGGCAGCCATATTGCAATGATTATGCACAAATACCTTAATGCATTAATCTGAGAATTATACATACATCTGAATTTAGAGAAAAAAGACTAGGGGGAACAAGTTCGAAACACCTCCTGGACCCGGGGCACACCCCCCGCATTACACATATTATGTATTTCTGAGCATCTAAACCATACAGTTTCCAACTTTCGCCAGCATCTTCCGTACTCCTTCTGCCTGTTTCAGCACATAGTGTTTCTGGACTACAACTGAGTGGACACTCCTGCAATTGCGCCTGTGCTCAGTCTCCATTCTCTGTATTTGACCCACAAGTCCGGTCAATCCTCCATGTCCCTGGTAGTTTGTGGCGTCAATGAGGGAAACAGAGGTTGGCTAGTTTCTGAGTCCGTGGTTGATACCCCCTCTGATGATGACTCCCGCCGGTTGGCTTCGTCAGTCGACCTACATGCTGCTGCCGCACTCAGCGCCGCCATTTTGCTTTCGATCATCTGTTCAAGAGCAGGCGCCCTCTCGTCTCGCGTCTTCTGCTGCCTTATGTTTCTTGGACCTATTTGACTGCGCCGTTGACTCAACCTCCGAGGCTGCCGATGTTCCTCTAATGTTGTCAGATTTGGAAAGTTGATCTCGATCCATTGCCATGCTGCCTCTACGTCTTCAAAAAAATGACTTGCATTGTCATGCATCACGTTCAGTTTGGCAGGATATATCAGTGCATAACGCAGGTTGAGCTGCTGCAGGTGTTGCTTAACCCCGAAGAAAGCTTACCGTTGTCTTTGCACCTGCATTGTGTAGTCCGGGAACATCCAAGAATAGATTGTTATGTATGTTTTTAACTTGTCACTGTCTCCAGCTAATTTTAACTCAAGTCCTAATGATGACCCCCCATTAGTTGGGGATTGTGTGGATGATCTTACACTAGTGGATAGAAACACCGACACAAAATTCATTTTTATAAGTAAATCTCAGGCCATTTGGAATATAGCGACTGGTCATGGAAAGGCTGTGAAAACGTATGAATTTGCAGGTATGCACAGACATCCTGAGACACCTATCTCCTGAACCACACAGGAGAGCAGATTTACACCATGTTAATATGTCCCCAGAATGGAATAAGGATACGTATAAGTCCATTAATTTATGACTGTGAATTCACCTTCTAAATCAACCCATTTGCTCACCTAAATTGAACCTATGGCATTTTGACTATGGCCGTGCTAAAAGGCAAGATAAACAAGCCTTTTCAATGCAATCGGTCTCGCATTTACGCAAGTTTAAGCTAATGGCATAAATGACAATGCCTTTTATTTATGTTTCAAATAAAAGACATTGTCATTTACAATGCCAATAGCTTAAACTCGCATAAATGCGAGGCTCATTTGAGGAATTCACTTCAAGGGCCGACCCACTTGTTCCAAATCTTATGCATTTTAGGAAAGTTTTAATAACTTTGCATTGAATGACTTGCAATTGCATTTATATGCCGTTTTCATAACCCTCATAGATGTTCCATGTTAAGCCCCAAGATACCCTTCGGTGAGCACCATGCATAACCCATCAATATAGCATAACATAACATTCTCTTGGTTTCATGCTACAAAGAACTCTTCAACATCATCAAGGTGTTCGCCCAACCCACTAGCGAGTCCACCGACATCCCTCCCTCACAAGACCTCTGCGACAAACTCAGCACCTTTTACCACCACAAAATCAAGAGCATCTACGACAACTTCGACGAAGACAACCAACACACTGAACCCTCACCAACCACCCCCGACACCCTGAAGCCAACGATCGACAACTGGACAGCCCTCACCACCGAAGACACACTGAAGATGATGAAGTAAATCCACTCCGGGGCCCCCGTGGACCCCTGCCCCCACCACATATTCAACAGAGCCGCCAACACCATCGCACCCATGCTCTGCCACACCATCAACCGCTCCCTGGCAACTGCCTCGTTCCCTGACGACTGGAAACACGCTGAGATCACTCCCCTCCTGAAGAAACTCTCGGTGGACCCCACCGACCTCAAAAATTACAGACCTATCTCCCTGCTCCTATTCCCAGCAAAAGTCATCGAGAACGCCATCAACAGCCAACTCACCACATTCATCGAAGAGCACAACATCCTCGACTCCTCCCAATCCGGCTTCAGAAAAAACCACAGTACGGAAACCGCCCTCCTTGCCGCAACAGACGACATCCGTACCTTACTGGACAAAGGAGAAACAGCAGCCCTCATCCTCCTTGACCTCTCAGCGGCGTTTGACACAGTCTCTCACCACACCCTAATACGCAGACTCCACGGCGCAGGGATCCAAGACAAGGCCCTCGACTGGATCCACTGCTTCCTCTCTGGCAGAACGCAGCGGGTCAGACTCCCCCCTTTCTTCTCAGACCCTACACCTACCACCTACAGAGTCCCCCAGGGGTCCTCCCTCAGCCCTACGCTCTTCAACATCTACAAGGCTCCGCTCTCCCCCATCGTCAGAACCTACGGACTCAACATTGTGTCATACGCAGACGATACCCAACTCATCCTCTCCCTATCCAACGAACCCAACACCGCCAGACACCACTTTCGAGAAGGCATGGAAGCCGTCGCCAAATGGATGAAAAACAGCTGCCTACAACTAAACACCAACAAAATGGAAGTACTTATCATGGGCCCTAACCCAGACGCCTTGAATGGCACCTGGTGGCCCCCCGCCCTTGGAAGCCCGCCTACCCCCCATAGACCACGCACGCAACCTGGGAATCATCCTGGACTCAGAGCTCAAAATGGACCGCCAGATCAACTCCGTTTCGTCCTCCTGCTTACACACCCTCCGCCTCCTACGTAAGACCTTCAAATGGATCCCCCTCGAACACAGAAAGACCGTCACTCACACCCTGGTCACCAGCAGGCTCGACTAAGGCAATGCACTCTATGCCGGAATAAACAAATACCTCACCTGCAAGCTACAGAACATCCAAAATGCCGCCGCAAGACTGGTCCTTAACCTGCCAAGTCACTGCCACATCTCCCAGCACCTGCAAACACTCCACTGGCTCCCCATCGAAGCTAGAGTCACCTTCAAGATGCTAACCCACGCTCACAAGGCCCTCCACAACATCGGACCAGCATACCTGAACAGCCGACTCAAATTCCACGCACTCCAAAGGACCCTACGATCAGCCCAGCTCTCCTACGCAGTGGTCCCCCGCACTAGAAAGACCAGATCGGGAGGCTGCTCATTCTCCTTTCTCCCGGCCAGAGCCTGGAACAACCTTCCGCTCCACCTCAGACAGATAACATCGCTCCCCATCTTCGCAAGCAACCTCAAAACCTGGCTCTTCGACAGACCCCCTCCTTGATGGACTGGAACCTGCAAACCCCCCCCCCCCCCCCCACACCCCCAGCGCCTTGAAACCCTTACGGGTGAGTAGTCGCGCTTAACAAACACCTGATTTGATTTTGATTTTGATTCGATATGACTTTTGGTGCATTGTATACACCTTATGCTTGATTCTGTGAAAAATTAAGATGTAACCAAACCAGCATTTTCACATTCGTCCAGCCAAAAAATGCCCACTTGCACGTTGATGCTTGCATGGCTTTAGTGCTGTAAGCATCCATACACAAACAATGCACTCAACATTAGCATTGTGGTACAAGCAGAGGTGTATCAATTTCAGATTCTCTAGGAATTTTTCTTCCTTTTTTTTTAATCTAAAGCCCCGTATGCTGTCAATCTACACCAATCAAATAAAATACGTACTTTCCATTTTCCCGGTTTTAGAAATCAAGACTGAATATAACATAGCGTAACGTGGAACCCTGTGCCACGTAAGAGAGCTCACACAGACGGTGTTATATACTCTTCTAAAGGGATGCCTGCTCCACACTCTGCCTGTGATGTGACTGCAGTGCATTGGAATTCCAGACATTGTAATATAGCTCCGTGCAGCGCGTGGCATATCATATATACCCATTCCATACATCTCTGCCGTCTTAAAAGCACAGGAATGGCCGGTGATGCCAGTAATGATTCCTGACATAAACTCAGCAGTGGCCCCCAGAACGGCCAATCCATCTTGACCGCGAGTATCGTCCAAGTATGACCGAGGCCCTGCCTATCTCTCGGGGAGGCTCAGCAGTGCACCCCTAGAAAACTGATGTGACTAGGAAGTGGAATCCCGAAGAGCGTGCACGTGCTGACGACGTGGGGGTGCTGACTTGTAGAAAACGGAATTGATTTTGGGTGCTGGAGTGAGAGGTGGAAGCACAGACAGACAAGCGTTACGCTCTCACTTCGAACTGTACACAGCGTTATCCCAAATTGGTGTATTTTTTCCCTCAGCAGTAGAGCAGGTGCAGCCGGGGTGGCGGGGAGGGCTAGTGAATACAGCCAGTGTGCGCAATACAAAAGAGCCAGAAAGCGCGCAATGCTGAGCATTTCTTGAAAAAACACAACATGGCATCACAGACAACGGGTGGGCGGGCTGGGTTGGTATGGGGGCGGGGGGTAGAGGAGAAGGCACGGACAACGGGAGGGAGGGCGGGGAGGGGAAAAGAAGGCATGGACAACAGGAGGGAGGCGGAAGACGGGGAGAATGTACAGCAAAAATCCAGGCTGTTTCAAAAGTGGAAGCGGACGTCACTGCTAAATGTAAGCAAAGCACGTCGTCCACCTAATGGAGAAACTAAATAAAGGAAATAGTACATGTCCCATGTAACAACCAAGTGAAGGGGGCAGTAGACATGGGAGGATACCAGATGTTGCAGTTAGCGCTCTAGCGTCCGACGCTAGAGCGCGTATGTGGACAACGTTATGCATACGCCGCGACGGTGGCGTACGCGTCTGTATAAATAAAGGGGGGCGTGCCTCGCGGGGCATTGGCGCCGAGACACCGTAACTGTGTGTGGTCTCGTTATTTCACTGCGCCGCTGCTGCTAGGCCTGCATACACAACAAACGCAACATTGGCGACGAGGCGGCCGGACCTGCCGCGTGTATCGCACCCAGCGCTGCCTCCTGCTATACAGATCGCGGCAGTCCAACGATTCTGCTCCGGCCTCGCTCCAGCCCCCTCCGGC
This sequence comes from Triturus cristatus, assembly GCF_964204655.1. Taxonomy (NCBI): domain Eukaryota; kingdom Metazoa; phylum Chordata; class Amphibia; order Caudata; family Salamandridae; genus Triturus; species Triturus cristatus. Next base: position 674,496,830 of record NC_140585.1, read on the forward strand.
CTATCACGCTGCTCGCCCAAGCCTGGGACGACGCGTGGCTGACACTGCAGCTGCTGCAGCTGCTGCTGTAGGTGCCTGAACCCTGCTACAGCCCACTCCACACGGTGAGAGAGTATGCACCAACCGCCAATGCCTGCAACAAGAGGATGAAGATTCCCGCTTATCTCGCCCCAGCGTTGCATCCCATCTGGTTCCTCATGCCACATCCTCTGTGCCAGCCCTACATAGGCCCCGTAGTCGCCTGGGCGTACCTCCACGTGGCCCTCGGTGCCCTTCGCTACGCTGGTCCTCTAGCAGCTGCCCTGCCTCCCAGCGCCACGCCTTCACTGCTGTACCATGGGAGATGACGGAGCCCAAGCACCTGCCCACCCGTTTCACCCACCGACCGGTGTCTTACCACCTTTCAGCGAGACTGCTGACCCCGCCACAGCCGCCCCACGCTGGCAGACGTGGATCGGTAGGCTCAACAACTACTTCATCGGTTTTCGGGAGACGGACGGGGCGGTGAAGCGATCGCTCCTTCTTCACTACGCGGGGGAGGAAGTATACCTGTTGTTTAAGCACCTTCCCAACACCGGTAATGCAGACGACTACGACGCAGCCGTGACGGCCCTCAACACGCACTTTGACCCCCAAATGAATCCAGATTTCGAGAACTTCAAGATGCGTCAGGCGAAGCAGAAAGAGGGAGAATCAGTGGATGCCTTTCATGCACAGCTGAGGGTGCTCGCGGACACTCATCTGGTTGGCGACCAAGCAAAAGAGGAGATCAGGGCGCCGCTCATCTATGGCATCCGAAGCAAGAAGCTGCGGAGCCTCATCCTCCGCCAACCAAACATCCCAATGGCGGACATCCTGGTGCTGGCACGATCCCACGATCTGTCCGACGCACGTGCGGAAGAGATGGAACAAGCGCTCACACGGAGCACGGGGCCAGGAGTGACCGTTAAGACAGAGCGCGCAGACGCAGTGTGGACGCACGAGAAGACGCGCCGAGGAGGTCCCCCCCAGCGCAGTGTGACTACTGCGGGTACGAAGAACACCAGGGCAAGACATGCCCTGCGAAAGGTAAAACGTGCACCAGCTGTGGCACCCTGAACCACTTTGCCTCCGTCTGCCGGAAGCGCGCCCCGCGGAAGGATCACAGGGGCAAGAGGCCTGCGAAAGGCATGGTGAGACAACTATCCCAGCTGTCCCTCTCCTCACGCACTGACGCTGAGCCCAGACACACGCGAGCCCTGCAGGAGGACGACTCGGAGTCAGACGATGGAGAGGAGACATACGTGATCTCGTTCACCAGAGCCCTAAAAAGCACCAGACGACCACAACCCCGATGCGACGTCAGGGTTGCAGGATCAAAGGTGAACGCGGTGATCGACACGGGGGCATCAGTCACCGTCATGGGGGTGCAGCAATACAACCGACTCCGACCGAAGCCAGAACTCAAGGCATCGAAGGCCCGCATATATGCATATGCCAGTGATGTCCCATTACCCCTTTTGGGAAAAATGACAGTACCGGTGGGAACAGAGGACGCCGAAATCACCATTGATGTACACATCATCAATCAAGAGGTAGACACGCTCCTGTGCGGACACGCCGCCGAGGACCTAGGGCTCCTAGTGTTCATCCGGAAAGTTCAAGATAATCAAACGGCCAACCTGCTGGACCAGTTCCCGGAACTATTCACCGGTCTAGGGAAAATCAAGCGCCCGCCGGTCAAACTCCACATCGACCACTCCATCACACCCACGGCACTGAAGCACAGACGGATCCCCTTTCATCTACGCCCTCTGGTGGAAGAGGAACTCAAGAAATTGGAAGAACAAGGGGTCATAGAAACAGTCACTGGCCCCACCCCATGGGTGTCCCCGATGGTGATCGCGGAAAAGCCCCGTCAACCAGGCAAGATCCGGGTGTGCATTGATATGCGGCTCCCCAAGAAAGCCATCAAGAGGGAGAGACACATCACACCCACCATGGACGACATCATTGCGGACCTCAACGGGGCACGGTGGTTCTCCAAGTTGGACTTAAACGCCGGCTACCACCAGCTAACACTAGCCAGAGAGAGTAGGTACATCACCACCTTCAGTACACACCTTGGGCTGAGAAGATGCCGGCGGCTCAATTTCGGGATATCATCCGCGGCGGAGATTTTCCAGAACACGATCTGGGCCATATTACAAGGCCTGCCGGGAGTTATGAATGTGAGTGATGACATACTGATCCACTCCACTACCATAGATGAGCACTATCGGAGAGTCAGAGCCACACTGACACGCCTCAAGGACTACGGAGTCACACTCCACAAGGACAAGTGCCAGCTATTCCAGCAGCAGATGGAATTCTTCGGGTACAAGTTCACCAACAACGGCATTCAGGTGGACCCCCGGAAATCCCAAGCCATCAAAGACGCCCCAGCACCCACATCCGCCTCGGTGGTGTGCAGCTTTCTGGGAATGGCCACATACTGCGGTCGGTTCATTCCGAACCTAGCGACGATTGCCGAGCCTCTCAGACAACTGACGAAGAAGGACGCACCGTGGCAGTGGGGGCCCCAGGATGACGCCGCGTTCCAAGTCATCAAGACAGCGCTCCTCGACCAAGCCACTCTGGTCTACTTCGACCCCACACGAAGGACTGAGCTACTAGTCGACGCCAGCCCGGTGGGACTCGGGGCAGTCCTCACACAGGAACAAGAGCCGGGGCGGTGGGCCACACTCGCCTACGCGAGCAAAGCGCTCACAGCAACAGAGCAAAGGTATTCCCAGATCGAGCGGGATGCACTGGCCATAAGATGGGGCTGTCGACACTTCCACCTATACGTCTGTGGGCATCCGTTCACGGTCATGACAGACCACCAGCCACTGGTGCCCCTTTTTAAAGGGACAGCACCACACCCCCCGCCGCGAATAGAACGATGGGCCATTGGACTCCAACAGTACCATATGGACATAACCTACCGGCCGGGCGCCAAGAACCCGGCCGACTTCCTGTCCAGGCACCCAGACAAAAGATGAAGAAGACGCGGCTGAAGCACACCTAGACTTCATCGCGGCCCTAACCTGCCCTCAGGTACTGACACTCCAAGAAATTTTACAAGCTGCGGAGTGTGACACCGTAATGACCAAGACCAGGGAAGCCCTCCAACAAGGGTCGTGGACCAACTTCCTACAGTCTGCCAACACGTGGACAGAGGATGAGAGGGCAGACTTGCAACAGATCTGGCGCGTACGGAATGAGCTCAGCGCCACCAGAGATGGAATAGTCCTGAGAGGAGCTAGAATCGTCATGCCAGCAGCACTACGCCACCAAGCCACCCTCCTGGCCCACAGAGGTCATCAAGGGACGGAGAGGATGAAGGCCAGAATGAGAGAAAAGGTGTGGTTTCCGGGAATGGACGCCTTGGTGGAAGACATCGTAAGAAACTGCCCGGCGTGTCAGATGACTAGCCGACCTGAACCTCCAGCCCCCATCGTGACTGAGGAGCCCGGGAGACACCTCTGGGACAAAATCAGCGTGGACTTTGGTACCCTCCCCGACGGGAGAGTAACGCTGGTAGTCGTGGACAATTTCTCCAAATACCCCCTGGTGGAGGCGCTGCCATCCACAACCTTCACGTTTGTAGGGCCAGCATTAGAGAAGATATTCCACATGTTCGGGCGCCCCTCAGAACTGAAAAGCGACAATGGGCCACCGTTCCAAGGCCACGAATTTCGAGAATTCCTCGCACGTCAAGGCATACGCCACAGACGGATCACCCCGCAGTGGCCCCAAGCCAACGGCGAGGTCGAACGCTTCATGCGGACACTAAATAAAATCCTGCAAATAGCCGGTGCCGAACATCTAGACCCGGAACGAGAGATCCAACGGTTTCTAGGGGAGTATCGCAGCACACCACACTGCTCCACCAAGCAAGCCCGATGGGCCCTCATGCTGAAAGGGACACGCCGTGATGGTCTACCCACAGTCCTCGGGTGGGCCCCCCCACCATTTGAAGCGGAGCAGGCACTGCAACGACGGGAGCAGCGGAACCAGCAAGCGAGCCGGGCCAGAGGAAGCCGGGAGTGCGTCCTGGGGCCGGGGGACAATGTCCTCATAAAGAACCGGAGACCCGGGGGAAGTTCAAGCAACGGTACGAGCCCGGGAACTGGACAGTGGAACGCCGCCAAGGGACAATGGTTACGGCCCGAAGGGGAGCTGAATCAGCCACACGTAACATCTCGTGGTTCAAACGAATCCCTGCGGCTACAGAACACCGGCAAGAGACCGCGGAGGAGGAGGACGCCGGGATTCCCGAAAGAGAACTCTCATCACCTCTGACCCGGCCCGAGTCGACAACAGACCCGGATGGGCCCAGCTCCGAAGCCGACAGGGTGGAACGCGACTGCACGCCAAACACCAACACCCGAGCGACGACCAGGTATGGGCTGAGAGGGAATCCTCCACCGAGCAGCCGCCTCAGAGACTTTGCCTGCCAAGTAAGTGACTGAGGGGGGAGTTCGAGTCTGAGTTTCATCATCCAAGTTGGAGAGGGATGTTGAAGTTAGCGCTCTAGCGTCCGACGCTAGAGCGCGTATGTGGACAATGTTATGCGTACGCCGCGACGGTGGCGTACGCGTCCGTATAAATAAAGGGGGGCGTGCCTCGCGGGGCATTGGCGCCGAGACACCGTAACTGTGTGTGGTCCCGTTATTTCACTGCGCCGCTGCTGCTAGGCCTGCATACACAACAAACGCAACACCAATGATGACATGGCTGTACTAAGGAGGGATGAGCAAGCCTCATAATGAATCAGAAGACAGCATTTACAAAGGACAAACACATAAGCAAATGAAAAATAAGGGGGGAGTGGGTGGGGCTTCCAAAGCAAATTGTGTACATTCTAGGTATTGCCAAGCCCTCCTAGGCACACTGTGGGCATTCTAGATGTCCTGGTGGCCACAGTAAAAGGTAGCATTCTTTACGATAGTGTGGCAATATGATTGCCCTCCTTTCGTGTTGTAGTTATTCAGTAAACCAGGCATAATTTGGCCCTCATTGACATAGTAGGGCCTTCTAGTTATGATAAAAGCCCTGACATAAGGTATTCCTTTTTGGCATTTTGATGGCAGTCAGGCCATAATGATGGTCCTGACATGAGGTAACCCACATTGACATGATGTGGGAATCATAGGCATCATTGTGTCCATCCTGTTATAATAATGGGCGTAAATGATTGGTTAAAATGGCTATCCTAAGACTATTGCCAGTATTCTTCTCATTATCAGGTAAAGTGGTGCCATCTCTCGCATATTGTACCAGTCCCTCCCTTCCTATGGGCATCTTAGAATAAGGTTGATCCAAGACATTAAATGGTATATGATGTGCATCCCTGGTATGTATTTGTCATAATTGGCTACGTGAGGCAGATTTTGTTTCATTGTGGCAATAGTACATTTGAGTACATGTTAAAAGGGACAATGTGTTGTATTTGGGGTTCAAATGTAAGGATTTACTAAAATTGGAAGATGAGATTTGAGTTATGTTATGTTGAGATCCCTTGTAAAGCACTTGTAGAGAAACCAAAACATCAATTTTCTCGCTCACAAGATTATTGCAAAATATGACAGCAGCACAGCACTAAATTTTCTTAGAAAATCATGAGTTCTTAACCCAGTCAGTGAAATTCATTTTAGCTGCAAGAGGGGAAAAGCTGCACCCTCAAACGCTACTTTTGACAAAAGTAGGAATGGTCAGAAGATTGGCCAGGGAATAGTGTAAGGTTTTTGCAGGTTCCTAAGGAGTCATACACTTCTGTAAAATCCCAACACACCGCCATAATTGACTTCTTGGACAATCACTAAAGTCCTAAAGTGAATATCTTCTTTAATTGTGAGCCAATGTAGGGAACACAGAAGGAATCAAGCCGTACTACATTTAGAAGATTCCAAAACTAGAGCAGATGCTTGATTCTGACTCATTTGCAGTCAGTGGATTGAATGTTAGACTTTGCCAAGGTAGATGGAGTTAGCATAAACCTTGACTGGATTGCACTATTTCAGAGGTGGTCAATCTATTGCCATCCTTGTTTAGAACAGATAACATTTTCCAAATGAATTTCAGATTATAAGAATGATTAGACACGAGCTGACGTGAATAGGCTCTGATAGATCTGCATCTGTTTATACGACTAGGTTAATTACTATGCAAACTGTGACAAGAAGGGGAACACAAGTTGGCTTGTCAGTAACTATCAAGCCATAGATTTGTTTTTATGTTCACTAGGCTCTTCTCTGTACTGAACTTGATCTAATTAATGGCTACCCTTCAACTCCCATCTCATGCGCCACTAGACCTGTATCCCAGGCGATATATAAACACCCGGTGTTGCTAACAACTTAGTGTCATCTGTAAGCATGTGACTCTTTTAGATTTTATGATCTTTACCAAAGGTTGTTCGTAGATATTAAACAGGTAGGGTGATAGATCCCAGTCTGTGAGAATATATATCTCAAGGGAGCTAATGGCACCTTTAATAGAGAAAGTTTTATAACTGAGTATGCTCAAACTGAGCAAGTATCAGCAATCCCTGTTGACATTTGCAAACCCAGAGAACCATCATGGTCAACAGTGTTCAAGGACTACATAGAGATCTAATAATATCCGAACACTGCCACTGCCGCTATCTACCAGCAGCATGAGGTCATTGAGTACAGTCAACATCACCAACTCAGTGCTATGTGCATGCAGAAAAAAACACTTTATTATATCTTAGAACATTAGAAGCTTGCAGGTAAGCACTACACTGTTTGCCAACATGAGTTTTCAAGATTCCAAGATTTTCCAAGATTGCTGAGGTGATCAATGGAAGTTTTAAGTGATAATATTCCTGGATTAAGAGCATGTCATAGCATGTGTATAGTGTGAAACTCTCCTTCAGAGAGGAAAGAGTCTTTGTAACAGGGATCCTTTTAGTGAGGCAGGGGAACGTGTGTCTGCACCATTTCACTTCTTAAATCATGAATTTTCTTTATAACTCATTTGAGCTATTACATAGGTTTTGCAATGGTGTAATTCCTGGAGTGATTACGATAGTGTCATCAGATAAACCATTTAAGTACGTGAAATATCACTTTGTGTGGGTTTTCCGATCCTGTGACTTTCCTTAGATAGAAATTCAGTTGAACTCTTTTAGTCAATATTTGGTCACTGTCCATGCCTTGTTTAAATTGTTCTTTTACAGCATCATTACATTTCCCGTACCAATGATATTCTTCTTGGGAAAGCATCATTTTGACTTGTTTTATCTCCCGTGTTTTAAGGATCATTTTTCTGTTGCATTTAATTAGGTCAGGTTTAACTGGGGCAATCAAATTGACAGCCAGTAATTTTCAGGATTTAGCTTCGCTTCAGAAGACTATTGATATCTACTGTATTTTGAAAGTGAGATACATCATGTTTGGGCCCACTACATGTCTGAGTCAATTTTATTTAGATTTTGCTGACAGTACAGCCAGATGGTATAGTACATTTAATAAGGAAATGATTAGACCACAGGATGGGTTTTACCTACACCATTATATCTTTAATAAATGCATCCGTCTAACTATGGTGAGGAATATGCCCCCTTTAAATGAGTAGGCAGCTTAACTCCTTGTTGCAGATTTAGAAAGGTCAGTGGTTCATAAAATGCACCTTCTTAGTGATCATAAGGGTCATCTGCCCAACAAATGGAGTATCCATTGATTAATAACCTGGGAGTAGGCGCGTGTAATTAACAGACTAGATCAAAATAGGAAAGGGGAGAAAGCCCATGTGTTCAGGAGCAGGGTAAGTGAACAAAACTGAAAGAGTCTTCATGGGGGGAAATGACACACATAGTAGTACATTTTTTGCCCCCTCAGTTTCAGCTTATGAACCAGTAGATACAGGAAAACATTGCCTAGCATTGGCCATCACTCCATTACCACGTTTACCCTGAGGTATATTTTATTTATCAAAGGAATAGCCTGAGAGGGCAGCTTCTTGAGTTTCCACTTAAAGCATCACTTGTCAGCCATGGTTCAGTAACTAGCAATATAGTTAGGCTCCCTTTCAATACTGTATCGTCAAATTCACTCACATACCTCACTGAGAATTGTGCATTAATAAAGGACGTTTTTATATAGCTAATGGCAAGGGAATGGTAGGCAGTACCCAGGGTCGATATACCCTTTACCTGAGGAGGGCCAATTTATAAGTAAACAATCCAGACAGTTACTTGGTGTCAACAATAAAATAATGACTTTGAAGTGCGTTTAATTTAAATACACTTTTCAGCATGGTACCTGGACCCTAGCCCCGGTCAGGCGTAGATGGTTGCAGAAGAGCTCGCCTTGGGCTTGCTGCTCAGATGTTCACTGTATGTCTATGCATCAGCTCTTCTTAAATTAGCTTCTGCACATGCTCAGCCGTTCACACACTGCTAAACCACCGAGTCAAAAGGAACACTCAAAATGACCACTACCTTTAAACAGACATCCTTGTAGCCAAGAAGGGGAAGCACAGCTTTTGAAAAAGCGGGTGGTTGGTGCAAGAATGTGGAAATTACATCAGAATGTTAAAAATAGGCCAGAAAAGCCAAAGATAATGAAAAACACATAAAACTCCAAACTTACAGTTTTAAAAATGCATGCAGAAAAAACAAGCTTTATTAAATCAGACCTGCCTAAAAACTAGTTTGTCAGTTAATTAGCAGCATCAAGTGAGCAGACAACAGCTTATCAATGTAACTAAAAGGAACGTAAACGCATCTGTTGTGGGTGAGGGGTAATTATGCTCACAAATGTCCAAGTGTTGTGAGGGAACTTGATTTATTTATTTATGCAAAGGTGGAATTTATTAGCAAAATAAGTGATTTCATTCACTTGTCAAGCCGCGGATTGAGGACAAAGTATTGCATTTCCAGTACATATTTGGCATTTAACATTTTTGAACGATAATTCATACTGATTTAAGCACACTTCTTGTTAATGCTGTTTACTTGGAGGTAGATCGCTCCTGCTGCTACTGCTGTTGTTTCATACTTGTTTTTCAGGAGTTTCATTATCAATATATAAAAACTTTGATGTCAAAGCTATTCTCCACACTGCATTATCCAAGCCGATTCTCAGGGATTAAGAATCAAACATTTCTTGCACGAGACAAGCTGGGACAATGAAAGTAAGTGGAAGGAAGAAAGGAAGACAGGTAGTATATATATCTGAAGATATCAAAGAGCATAGCAAGATTTAACTGAATTAATTTTAAACGAATTAGGACCTCATTATGAGTGCCGCACTGGAAAAGCTGGGATTTATGACGCACAAAAATCCAAAGAAAAAAGTTCGCAATTTACTCGGTGCTTTTTCAATGTTTTTCATGGCTAATGTAGAATAGCATGCAGACTATCATGCAGACTTTTGTACCTCACCAAAATCCACACATCCAGTAAATTATCAGCCCTTTTCCCTCATTATATTCTGGCAGGATTTACCTGATTAAATTTAACTGGGTGTGGAAGGGTGTTGTGAAGTGAAATTTATGGCACCTTGTAAATTGGTAATTACCAGGTGCGATTAACATCACATCACTTATGTTGCTATTGCTGCATAAATACCATCATTGGATAGGGAACTTGTACTTAAGCCTTAAATCTTTTAGACAATGTTTAGGTGTAGTGGACAAACACTTCTTCTTCTTTGCCTCCATTTTACTTGGTCTTCTTGGGCGGGATAAACACCCAAGTATACATAGGATGGCTAGCCATGTAAAGAGTAATGAGAAAGTATTGAAATATGTCATTTGTGCTTTAAATCAATGTATAGGAGAAGTGTGCTGTATAAATGCGCAGTTTGGTCTATTTATTCATAAATGACATGAGAAAATCCCCTCACATCCTCACAACTTTCACCTGGACAACCCCAGTAAAAAAGAACACCGCATACCTTCTGGAGAAACTCGCCAACATCAGACTCAAGCAGCTAGTCACCGCTCTGACCCATGCAGCATGACACAAGCTTGATCCCGTCTTCTCTGCCAGCGGAAACTTCACCTACAACCACACCAATGAACTCCTCTGGACTGACCGCCACTGTGTGCACTTCGCCTTCACCACACCCACCGTGCACACCGCCCTCACCGCTCCCCCGTCCTACATGGAGAAAGGTCACTAAAGAACATCTCACCGCCTTTCTCAGCACTACCACACTGCCAATATCAGTAGATGCCAACACCACATCACACCACATCCACCGATGGACCTCCAACTGCGCAAACACTCTGGCTCCCCTCAAGAAGGCACTTGGCAAACAACACTCCAAGAAAGCCAGTTGGTTCACCCCTACTATCCACGAGTCTAGACGACTCAAGAAGGGATGGAGGAACAACAACCCCCAGAAACTCACACAACCTTCAAAACTGCAGTCACTGCACACCACCTCCTCCTCCTCATAACCACAAAGAAAATGGCCCTCCAAGTCAGAATCAACACCAATGCACACAACAGCAAAGAGTTTGTCAGGCCCAACAGCGAGACCACAAACGTCCCACACTCCAAATACCTCTGCAACAAACTCAGCACCTTCTTCCACCACAAGATCTGGCAGATCTAAGACAGTTTCGACACCCAAGACCCTCTAACTACACCCAACACCACTGCAGCCAAACACGACACACCCCAACAGATCCTCTTCAACTGGAACTCCCTCAACATATACGACACATCAAGACCATGAAAAGCATCCACTCCGGAGCCCCCTCTGACCTTTGCCCACACCACATGTTCCATAGAACAGCCACCTCCATCTGCCCTGAGCTTCGCTGCACCATCAACTGCTCCATCAAGACCACCCCCTTCCCTGATGTCTGGAAACACGCAGAGATCAACCTCCTACTGAAGAAGTCATCTGATGATCTGACAGACCTCACGAACTTCAGACCCGTCTCCCTGCTCCACTTCCCAGCCAAGGTCATTGAGAAGGCCATCAACGCCCTACTCTCCAAGTTCATCAAAGTGAACCACGTCCTGGACATCTCCCAATCCAGCTTCTGAAGGAACCACACCACCGAGACAGCCCTCCTCGCCACCACCAATGACATCTGTTCCTTCCTCAACTGGGGCTAAACCCGCAGCCCTCATCCTGCTGGACCTCTCGGCCACCTTCGGCACCGTCTCCCACCGCACCCTAATCACGAGACTCTACAACACGGATATCCGCCACAAAGCCCTCGACTGGATCTTCTCCTTCCTCACCGGCCACACACAGTGAATCAGACTACCTCCATTTCTCTCGGAACACACAGAGATCAGCTGCAGAGTGCCCCAGAGCTCCTCCCTGAGCCCTACCGTCTTCAATGTCTACATGGGCCCCCTCGCTGCCATCGTCAGGAACCATGGACTCAACATCGTCTCCTACCCCGATGACACCCAGCTGATCCTCTCTTATACCAACAAACCCACAGCCGCCAGAGTCGAATTCTACAGCAGGATGAAGGCCTTTGCCATCTGGATAAAAGACAGTTGCCTCCGACTCAACTTGGGCAAGACCGAAGTACTCATCTTGGGACCCACCCCCACAGCTTGGGATGGCTCCTGGTGGCCCACCGCATTGGAAACCTCCCAACCCCCAGTGACCACACACATAACTTCATCCTCATACTGGGCTCCTCGCTCACAATGAACCACCATATCAATGCTGTATCCTCATCTTGCTTCCAGCCGCTCCGCCTGCTTTGAAAGACATCCAGATGGATCCCCACCGAATCCAGAAAGACAGTCACCCGCGCACTCATCACCAGCAGACTCGACTGTGGCAACGCACTGTATGCCGGCGTCACCCAGAAACTCCTCAGAAAACTACAGAACAGTCAAAACGCTGCAGCCTGACTGGTCCTCAACATCCCCTGCTGCAGCCAAATCACCGAACATCGTCAAGAAATCTACTGGCTCTCAGTCAACAAAAGAATCACCTTCAAGCCCCTTACACATGCCTAGAAAGCTCTCCACAATGCAGGACCAGCATATCTGAACCACAGCCTCGCATTCCACTTACCTGCCAGACACCTTTGCTCCGCTCAACTGGCCCTGGCCACCATCCCATGAACCCAAAAGACCAGAGCCAGAGGAAGAGCCTTCTCCTACCTCGCCACCAAGACCTGGAACACTCTTCCTCTCCACCTCAGGCAATCCTCGCCGCTGACCCAATTCAGGAAGGATCTTAAGGTCGGGCTCTTCAACTAAACCCCAGCGCCCAGACGGATTAGCAGCCTCTCCCTCTCCCACCCCTGATTGATTGATTGGTTGATTGATGGGAAGGTCAAATGCAGTCCTTCATTATTCAGATGATTTCATGACTGCCAGTTTAGAACTGCATTTAACATATGTACCTTATTTTTGGTAACAGAAATTGAACTTTCTCCCACCTTCCCTGAAAATATCTATTCTGCTGAAGATGTTTTTTCAGGGGTATTATCTAGTAGGATCCACAAAACTGAGACCATGCTTGGTATATGGCAAATGAAAATTCAACGTTTCAACTCAGAGTTAGATTTCCGCTGTCTGCATCAGCGCTGCTGATCTCAAGTAACACCGAAATCACGTTGTGCTTCCTGGGGGTGATGAGGCTATTACTCCCCGGCTCCCACATTTCCCTATGATTCACTTGCAAATATTATAGACATAAGGAGTGCATTGCTCTGTAACTTTTCTGCTTGAGGTACCTGAAGTGTATCCCGTCTTGTTAAGGTGGTTAGGCCTTGTCTTCTCCAAGAATGATCATTTCATCTCTCAATTACTTATCAACTGTGCTGCTTGTGGTATAGCCAGCACCTCTAGCTCTCCCTTAATATTTTACCAAAGCCCTCAGTTTTCTCGAGACACACAATGTTTTCCTTACACACCTTTTCCTCTGCTTCCTTATCAGTGGCTATTATGACTGAGGATTGACTAATTCCTTGGTTGTGGTGTGAAGATTTGCTGTCTCATTTCTGATATATTCTTAGCCCTTTCCTTTCAGAGTTCCCTTATTTGGAGTGATGATGTTGTCTTTGTTTTGGTTCTTTGTAATTTTCCCAAGATTCAAGAGGAATATTGAATGAACCCTACCAGGAAGCAGACATTAGCACTGCATTACTGCCGCGTCTACTATTCCCCTTATTCTAGATGACCCTACTCAGTCTTACCTTTGTGGCCGACTGGCCTTCTTCAAGAAACAGACTTAACACAGAACATCTGAAGCAGGTGGCAAAGAGTGGATGGGCAGAGCCCGGGCGTGGCTGCGCAGGGTGTGTGCCAGAGCGTCAATGGGTTCAACCAGTTCTGTGATCACTGCCGTAACCTGTGCAGGGAGTCTAAGTATGAGTCTATACGGTGAGAAATGTTTCTTTCATTTAGTAATAATACAAACAAGGGACACTTTGGAACATATCAAAACATAACTTTATCCATTTTTATTACCTTCTCCTCCAAGGAGTCCAAAAATAAAGTCCCGGTTTACAACGGTTTCAGAGCAATTTGTATCAATCTTTGCGGCCTTGTCCCTGGAAAGATTAACATTGGAATGCTTTAGTGGTTTCAGCAATATAAATAATGTTTATTGTGCCGGTACCTGAAACCACTTCAATAGCTGCTGCATTGGGTGCTGTGCGCGGAGAGCAATTCGTGATTTGTATGTGATGCTGGATACAGCTCCGCATTTCATCGCCCTGCCCAGCGCTCCCATCGGCGCTGGACCTGGTGTGGGATACAATGTACTGCCTGCTTACCACGTCTCCCTCCATTACCTGCCAGCCTACGCTTCACTGGAAGACTCTGCTCTCCCTCTCAGCCCTGCCAATTACAATACAAATCGTTACCTTGATTCCTCTGAGCTTTAATATGCTGATTTCGTAATTAGCACCAGTGAATGGTTTAGTGTTAAGACTAGTCTTGGTCATAATTACCTCACGCTTCCCGACACAAAACCGAGGAAATCAGCGCTCCCTGTGAGTGTCTGCTTGTTCTCGGGAGCGTCCTCCTTTGTATTCTGATCACTCACCTTGTGCTCAGTGCCTTCTCTCCTGGGGTTTCTGTTTGCAGGCTGCTGCTATAATCCCATTTTAAAGAGCGTCGTGTTTGTAGCAGCTCGGCTGGGTGGCGGCAGACAGCAGAGCAGCGCCGGGGCTTTGTAGACAGCAGAGCAGCGCCGGGGCCTCTGTAGACAGCAGAGCAGCGCCGGGGGCTCTGTAGACAGCAGAGCAGCGCCGGGGCTCTGTAGACAGCAGAGCAGCGCCGGGGCTCTGTAGACAGCAGAGCAGCGCCGGGGCCTCTGTAGACAGCAGAGCAGCGCCGGGGCTCTGTAGACAGCAGAGCAGCGCCGGGGCTCTGTAGACAGCAGAGCAGCGCCGGGGCCTCTGTAGACAGCAGAGCAGCACTGTGGCTCTGTAGACAGCAGAGCAGCACTGTGGCTCTGTAGACAGCAGAGCAGCACAGGGCCTCTGTAGACAGCAGAGCAGCGCCGGGCCTCTGTAGACAGCAGAGCAGCACTGTGGCTCTGTAGACAGCAGGGCAGCACAGGGCCTCTGTAGACAGCAGAGCAGCGCCGGGGCCTCGGTAGACAGCAGAGCAGCGCCGGGGCCTCTGTAGACAGCAGAGCAGCGCCGGGCCTCTGTAGACAGCAGAGCAGCGCCGGGGCCTCTGTAGACAGCAGAGCAGCACTGTGGCTCTGTAGACAGCAGAGCAGCACAGGGCCTCTGTAGACAGCAGAGCAGCGCCGGGGCCTCGGTAGACAGCAGAGCAGCGCCGGGCTCTGTAGACAGGAGAGCAGCGCCGGGGCCTCTGCGCCGGGGCCTCTGTAGACAGCAGAGCAGCGCCGGGGCTCTGTAGACAGCAGAGCAGCGCTGGGGCCTCGGTAGACAGCAGAGCAGCTCCGGCGCTCTGTAGACAGCAGAGCAGCACCGGGGCCTCGGTAGACAGCAGAGCAGCACCGGGGCCTCTGTAGACAGCAGAGCAGCAACGGGGCTCTGTAGACAGCAGAGCAGCGCCGGGGCCTCTGTAGACAGCAGAGCAGCGCCGGGGCCTCGGTAGACAGCAGAGCAGCACCGGGGCCTCTGTAGACAGCAGAGCAGCACCGGGGCTCTGTAGACAGCAGAGCAGCGCCGGGGCCTCGGTAGACAGCAGAGCAGCGCCGGGGCTCGGTAGACAGCAGAGCAGCGCCGGGGCTCTGTAGACAGCAGAGCAGCGCCGGGGCCTCGATAGACAGCAGAGCAGCGCCGGGGCCTCGGTAGACAGCAGAGCAGCGCCCGGGCCTCGGTAGACAGCAGAGCAGCGCCGGGGCTCTGTAGACAGCAGAGCAGCGCCGGGGCCTCGGTAGACAGCAGAGCAGCACCGGGGCCTCTGTAGACAGCAGAGCAGTGCCGGGGCCTCGGTAGACAGCAGAGCAGCGCCGGGGCCTCGGTAGACAGCAGAGCAGCACCGGGGCCTCGGTAGACAGCAGAGCAGCACCGGGGCTCTGTAGACAGCAGAGCAGCGCAGGGGCCTCGGTAGACAGCAGAGCAGCGCCGGGGCTCTGTAGACAGCAGAGCAGCGCAGGGGCCTCGGTAGACAGCAGAGCAGCACCGGGGCCTCTGTAGACAGCAGAGCAGCACAGGGCCTCTGTAGACAGCAGAGCAGTGCCGGGGCTCTCTAGACAGCAGAGCAGCGCCGTGGCCTCGGTAAACAGCAGAGCAGCACCGGGGCTCTCTAGACAGCAGAGCAGCGCCGGGGCTCTGTAGACAGCAGAGCAGCACCGGGGCTCTGCAGACAGCAGAGCAGCGCCGGGGCTCTGTAGACAGCAGAGCAGCGCCCGGGCCTCGGTAGACAGCAGAGCAGCACCGGGGCTCTGTAGACAGCAGAGCAGCGCCGGGGCCTCGGTAGACAGCAGAGCAGCGCCGGGGCCTCGGTAGACAGCAGAGCAGCACAGGGCCTCTGTAGACAGCAGAGCAGTGCCGGGGCTCTGTAGACAGCAGAGCAGCGCCGGGGCCTCGGTAGACAGCAGAGCGGCGCCGGGGCTCTGTAGACAGCAGAGCAGCGCCGGGGCCTCGGTAGACAGCAGAGCAGCGCCGGGGCTCTGTAGACAGCAGAGCAGCGCCGGGGCCTCAGTAGACAGCAGAGTAGCGCCGGGGCCTCTGTAGACAGCAGAGCAGCGCCGGGGCCTCTGTAGACAGCAGAGCAGCGCCGGGGCCTCTGTAGACAGCAGAGCAGCACCGGGGCTCTGTAGACAGCAGAGCAGCACAGGGCCTCTGTAGAGAGCAGAGCAGCGCCGGGGCTCTGTAGACAGCAGAGCAGCGCCGGGGCTCTGTAGACAGCAGAGCAGCGCCGGGGCCTCTGTAGACAGCAGAGCAGCGCCGGGGCCTCTGTAGACAGCAGAGCAGCGCCGGGGCCTCGGTAGATCGTGAAGGCGAGCGAGGGCAACTGAATGGAGCTTCACAGATGACTGTGCCCTGTCCCTCGGGAGGGCTGGCATTAGGGATAGGCAGGGCCTACCCTGCAAATGCTCTTACTACTCCTAGCCTCTGGGCTCCTGGAAGCAGCAGCATGAATAGAAAGCTATGGGGCTGCATTACACAAAGTGAGCACTGTTAATTTTCATTTCAGTCACAGTCTCTGTCGTAGTTCTGGGCAGACTGGTGACCTAAAAGTAGAAGCGATTGCACAGCGAAATGTTTCCACCTTCGATAGTGGTAAATGGTTGTTTATCACTGGAACTTAAAAGGAATACGCTGATTTTGATTGGAAATGTAGTGGCATTTATTGGTGTCTCCAACGTAGCTATGGAAACTGACACAATGACATAACAGTAAGTAAAATTACAGCACAACAAAAACATAAATGGACATAAATCAACAAAACAATCAAAACAGAGCTCATTACAACACATAATACAGTAAAGTGCAACAGTGTAATACAAAAACCAAAAAAGCGCAAGAAGCAACACATCATTAACAATAACAAAATAGTCACAAAATAGCCAAACAACCTAAAAAAACAACACAAGCCACAGCAGACATATAACACAAAAACAACAAAATTACACAACAAAAGAATTCACAGTAAAACAGATAAACATATACTAACACTAAACCAGAGCACAACGATGTAACAGATAAATAAACACAATACACAAAAATAGTACAGTAGAGTACTTTTGCAACAGCACAACAATGTGCCACACTGCAACTCAACATAACAACAGTGCAACCACAACACGGTACAATAGCATACCTCAACACCCAAACACAAAAAATAACCTCACACAACACAATTCTAAATGTGTGCTGCAGTGTTGTATTAGGTTGGTGTATTATGGTGTTGCATTGTGTTAATGTGTTGTGTTGGTACGCTGTATTGTATTGATATGCTGTTGCATTGTTGAGTAGTGTTTTGTGTTGTGTTATTGGTGTGCTGCATAGTATATGTGGTGTGTACTTGTTGCATTGTTTTGTAATGTCATATTGTGTTGTGTTGTATTGCTGTTATTGTATTGCTGTTATTGTGGTGTGCTATTCTGGTAATATCGTGTTGTGGTGTTGCCGTACCTCCACTGCAGTGGGTACCTTTAAATAAACGTTATTTACACTTGGTATTGTTGCTCTGAAGCCAGGTTGTTTTGAAATGTTTCAACGATGTTTCACACTTGAACGAAACTGTTTTCAAGAAAATACCATCAAAGGAGAGTCTCCAGGGCAATGCCAACATCAACTCTTCCTCTGACGGATTTTGTTTGATCTCAGTTGAAGTGAGTGATGTCTGGAGGCAGAAAGGTTACTCGTGAGTCACTGCAGCCGCCCGTCTCAGTGCCGCCTCGAGTACACGCAGTACCCAAGGCCAGACTCCTCTGTAGTGCATACAATGTAAACATGGACCATCTAGGCATGCTTTTATCTTGTGCACGCAGGCCAGGAACAGTGCACTCGGGTAACACGAGGCAGTGCTCTCTGAATTACGGTCACCGGAAGGCTTGTAAAGCTTGTGATTCTGGGCAATCACTTAATCTCCCCGTGCCTGAATATGTAATGTAAATACGGTGCTCATGTACAGCGATCCAATACCTTCGGGTCGAGTTCGCGCTATATATAAGATGCAACAAAAAAAAAAAAAATGTCCCCAGGCAGGCTGCGGGTTTCTCAGCATTGGTTTGTGACCGGGATCCTTTGTCTGATGCCAGCCGAGAGAGAAGTGCCGAAAAAGACATTATAATTTTCTGCTAAACACAAACTCACAGCTTATTTAGGCGAGTCCACAACGACCACAGACATGCTGTGCATCAACATCATGCACTTGAAACTGGATCACCCTGTTTATTAAGTGCTTCTCCTTTCTTTGGTCTATGATATGATGAACATCCTATTTCTTATTTATCAATAAAAGCATAAAACACAGCAAGAAGTCGTGCACGGAGGATACTTGTAAGCAGCGGTATTTTTATGTCTGGCCCAGAGACAGCTATATTTATTCTTGATAACCTCGTGTAACCAACACAGGCATTAGCAAACCCGTTAGGTCTGACATTGGCTGACAGTGTTTTGGCTTTTTTAATGCTTGTTTCGATTCGTCATGGCTTTTTAAATACTTTGTTTTTGGGGGACCTGCCGGGCCCTCATCAATACATAAAGCAAAATTGCCTCAAAGTAAAAAAAAAAAAATGGTCTCAAATTGCATACATTGCAATACTAGCCCCTAATATTAGGTGAAATAGTTTGTGCTATTGTGAGCTGGAAGGAATTCTTCAGCATCATCCAGGAATTCACCAAACCCCCAAGCGAAGCCTCGGACATCACCCCTTCCCAGGGCCTCTGCAACAAACTTGGATCCTACTTCCATCTCAAGATCAAGTCCCTCTACGACAACTTCAACGAACAGACAACCAATACCGAAACCACACCCACCCCCAGCAATCACAGCCAGCCCACCATCTCCGCCTGGACCCCGGTCACCACTAAAGCCACCGCCAAGACCATGAAGAGCATACACTTAGGAGCCCCCACAGACCCCTGTCCTCCGCACATTTTCCACAGAGCCACCACCGCCATAGCACACAAGATACAACACACCATCAACGCCACCTTCGAATTTGGCACATTCCCCGATGACTGGAAATGCGCAGAAGTCAAGCCCCTACTCAAGAAGCCCTCCTTAGACCCGACTGACCTAAAAAACTACAGACCTATCTCTCTCCTCCCCTTCGCTGCTAAAGTCACCGAGAAGATCGTTAACAGTCAGCTCATGAACTTCATCGAAGACAACTCCATCCTCCACTCTTCCCAATCCGGATTCCGCAGCAATCACAGCACTTAGACCACCCTCCTTGCCACCACAGACGACATTCACAGTCTCCTCGACCAGGACCACACGACAGCCCTCATCTTACTTAACCTCTGTGCATCCTTCAACACTGTTTCCCACCGCACTCTCACTGCCAGACTCCACGACGCCGGCATTCAGGGAACTGCCCTCGACTGGATGTGCTCCTTCCTCACTGGCTGAACCCAAAGAATCAGACTTCCGCCCTTCGTATCGGAACCCACAGAGATCAACTGCAAAGAACCTCAAGGATCGTCGCTCAGTCCCATGCTCTTCAACATCTACATGGTCCCCCTCGCCGCCATCGTCAGACAGCATGGACTCAGCATAGTATCCTACGCCGGCGACAGCCAACTAATCCTCTCCCTCACGAGGCAACCCAACACCACCAAACTCAGCTTCCAGGAAGGAATGAGAGACGTTGCATCCTGGATGAGCAGCAGCTGTCTGAAGCTGAACTCGGAAAACAAAGAAGTCCTCGTCCTCGGACCCACCCACTCAGTATGGGACAACACCCTCCACCCTTGGCAGCTCCCACAAACCACACCCGGAACCTCGGCATCATACTCAGCTCCTCCCTCACCATGACCCGACAGATCAACGCCGTCTCCTCCTCGTGCTTCAACACCCTCCGCATCCTTCACAAGACTTTCAAGTGGATCCCCCGAATCCAGAAAGAACGTCACCCATGCACTCATAGTCAGCAGACCGACTACGGAAACGCCCTCTACGCTGGAATCAACAAATCCCTAGTCTGGAAACTCCAGACCAGCCAGAACACCGCTGCCAGGCTCATCCTCAGCATACCACGACACAAACACATCACCCAGCACCTATAAGACCTCCACTGGCTCCTGGCCGAAAAGAGAGTCACCCTCCAGCTATTCACTCATACCTACAAATCCCTCCGCAACACCGGACCCCAATACCTCAACAAAAGAGTCTCCTTTCACGCACCCAAGAGAAACCGGCCAAGATGGCCGGACAAAGCATCCTCCATAGGTGGAGTGGGCAAACCACTCCTCCCCTGCCCTGCTCTAAGAGCGGAGCAGCTCGCCCCTAGCTAGCTGAGCAAAAGGAAAAATAAAATGAGCTATTATCATTTTATTTTTTGATTTTTCGACCTGCTCAGTGGGGCGAAGCTCCTCCGCCTTAGCAGAGGAGATGTGTTTAATATAAATGGTCTACAAATAACCATTTGATGTTGATTAATAAAGTGATTGACATGTAATAATAAATTGAATAAGCTTCATTGCAACTAAAAGATTTATGAATTATAACATGTGCTACAGTGTGAGGATAAAAGTTAGTAATGTGTAATTTACTTTAAACCATTTACTTCCGTGATATTGCACTTCACTGCTGAAACCGATTCATGATTCCTAAATGTGTGCTGTATTGTCTGTGTAACTTTTAGGGACATAGTTATTAGCTCCCAACTATCCTTATATATGTAGAATCCTAATGCAAGTCAAACAACAAAGGTCATGAAATATACGCATTAATGTTAAATGTATGTACTTTAAATGTAGTTCTCGGCCATACTTATTATTGTGTAATTTAATTATTCACTGTATGTTATGTTATGGTATTTGGTTTTATATAGTGCTCAAATACCCGAGGGTGTCTTGGCGCTGCCTTGAAGAAGATTTGAGCTGAGATATTCAATAAGGACATTTATTGGAAAAAAAACATGTTTTATGGGCTTTCCTAAATTGTAACAGGTTGGTTGATTCTTTAAGGTCGAGGGGGATAGAGTTCCACAATTTTGCAGTGCAAACCACGAAGTTTCTGCCTCCCCAACAAGACTTTCTGAATTTCGGTACCACCACATTTTTTGCGGTGATAGATCGTAAAGATCTAGTGGGAGTGTACCATGAGAATTTCTGAAATAAGTATTCTGGTCCAGTGTTGTTCAAAGCCTTGAAGATGATGCACAAAGCTTTCAAGGATATTCTTTTATTTATGGGTAGCCAATGTAGCTTTTCCAGTGCAGTGGTGGCTGAGTGATATTTGGGTAATCTGAATATGAGACCAGCTGCGGCATTTTGCAGTATTTGGAGTTTAGATAGTAGCTTTTGTTTCATATCAATATATAATCCATTTAAAAAATCTAGTTTGGACAGTATTAGAGCTGGGATGACTGTTTCTTGAAGTTTTGGGGAACGTACGGTAAGATGGTTCTGATGATTTTCAGCAAGTAGAAAATGGAAGAGGCCATTTGATTAATCTGACTATCAAAAGTCAGACAGTTGTCAAAAAGACACCCAAGTTTCAGGCTTTTTCTAGTGGGGTAGGTAAGGTACTCATGTCCTTTGGTCACAACTGGGAGACCAAAATGAAGTGTTATTCCCAAAAAGTAGAATCTCGGTTTTTCCTGAGTCTTAAACAGTTTTTATTCATCCACTCATCTATCTTTTCTATGCAGTTGTGGAATTTAGTTGCTACATGGTTGGAGTTTTCTGAGACCCGGCCCATGATTTGGGTGTCTTCAGGGTATGATATTATGGAGAACCAAAAGATTTTTGTGAGTTTAAACTGTGGTATGATATAGAGAGTCAATAAGGTAGCGCATAGAGAAGCCTCTTGTGGAACGCCGCAAGGAAGGGTGAAAGAGTGAGGTATGTAATCTTCTAATGCCACGTATTGCTCTTTTTCTGATATAAAGGATGACAGAAGGATAAGGGCAGTATCTCTGATACCTAGACAGTAAAGACGATAAATTAAGATGTTATAGTTGACTGTGTCAAATGCTGTTGAAAGATCTAATAGAACCAGGGCAGCACTTTCACCTCTGTCAACATGGGCCCTTATGCTCTCTGATGGAGCAATTAATGCAGTTTCTGTACTGTGTAGACTTCTGAACCCACGTTGGATGGCATCCAGAAGGCCGTTGGCATTAATAAAAGATGTCAACTGTTCGTTAAGAGCTTTATCAATGATTTTTCCTGGAAAGGGAGATATTGGTCTATAGTTGCATGGATCAGAGAGAGGATTTATGGTAACGTTCGCGGCCGGCATTGCTCATGGGTCGGGGGGGCGGGGTCACGCAAATGGGAAGTGGTCACGAGGGAAGGGGGTTCGCGCGGGTAGGTGAGGTTTAAATATTAATACAAAATTTCAAATGTACCTTAACAAGTCCCGTGTCTTCACTGCTGGGTCTGCTCCTGCTTTCCTGCTTCTGCAGGAACAGGAACCAGGCACCTCCCTCCCCTCCCCTAAGCCAATCACAACTCTGCAATGACAGCGTTGGGATGCCGACCACACAGGCATCTATAGGGAGGCCATTTTCTCCATGTAGGCTGCATGCAGAGCAGACCCCAGAGGGGCGACCAAACAGTCAGGGACTGCAGCATTGGGCTAGCCACTCCTCACCTGCTTTTGAGCAGACCCGCCGACCCCCAACCAAACCCTTCTACAGTGCGAGAAGCAGAAACATAAAATGGTATTTACAATACCATTTTATGTTTCTGCTTCTCGTACTGCGAGAAAGCAGTGGGGCGTTGCTCCTCCACCCAAATGGAGGAGTAGCCCCTGAGATGGAAGCTCTCTTCACATGGATTTTAGGAAAAATCCATGTGCAAATCATTTAGTTGAAAATAATTGTTAATCGGTTGGAGATTACTTCAGGGATTTCGGTTATCAGGAGAGCCAGATTTCATGGATTTTATAAAATTTAGAGACCTTTTCCATTGTGAGTGTATGCTAATGAAATATGAACTAAAAGTACTAAAGAAATCAAACTTGCCCAGGCATATTAAATGTGCATCATTTAATTAAAGTCTTAAGTTAGCATTTACTCAAAAGGCCTGTATTTCTACATGCTACATTTCATTTAATCATTGTATTTCCTTTCTGCTAACTCGACATTCCTACCAGTATTCTCATGCATTGCTAGTTTAGAATAGATACATTTCTTGTGGCAGCGACATATACATAACCTGAGAAGAAGACCTTGAGGACAAGGACACGAGAACCAGAGTGTTAATCAAAAGACTATTTATCACTAACCTGAGTGTGTGAACAAGATTGTGTTCCCATGTTGAGTCTGGGATATTTGTCTACTGTTACATGGCAATTGAAACTAAAACAATGGACAGCCGATGACGAGGTGACCAAGTGGGTGTTACCTTTCGACTTATGGACTATAACCTATTGACAGCCTTTTTAGACAGCAGCACTTCTTTTCAGCCCCTTCCAAATGCTTTATGGAACTCTGCTTAACCTTCCGCTGATGTTACTTTGTGCATTTCTTTACTGAGCACCTTTCTGCATACCCTATGCAGGATCCTCCTAGAACCCCTTTCCAACCCCTGTGATGATTCCCCACTGCCCCGTGAATTAACTTTGAGAGGTTCGTACCTCAATGATCCCTTTGGACTCTACCTTAAGTGTGTCTTAAGCTGACACTTTTTTCTGACCCCCTGAAGACTCTAGATGGAGCAACTAAGCTGTTTATACTTGCTTTACGCAGTCCACTTTGCCTTCTCCCTAGATCTGAAATAGAACTATTTAATTTCGGAGACTTTTTAAACAATTGAACCATTACCCTCCTTTGGATTGTGCTTGGGCTACTTAGATTACTAATGTGTAGATGAGATAACCTAAGATTGTTTTCAGAGCATCGTTAGCTAGTGTTGCTCTGGCTGAACTACTTGTTTGTCTAAATTTCTTTAGAGGCCTTGGTCTCCCAGTTGCAATCTTGTACTTCTATAGCATGGTCTTGAGAATGATCTATTTGAATTTGATTAGTAATTTGTAATCAACACCCTTGAACTTGACTACTGATTCCTGGTACTCATTGTGTAGTCAAATGGGTTGCAAGGTCTAAGTAATTCTGATTGACTGATTAAATGCTAACTCAATTTCCCTTCACGCAACAACAAATAGTCATCAGAGGACCAAGAGTAAGGTATAAATAAGTAAGGGCCCAGAAAAAGCTGGATCACAAATAACAAAGATTTACTCATATACATAAATATAGGTGCCTTGAGACAGCCCTCTTGTCCTTTACTTGGTTCAACCGCCGTTCACATTTTGCTCTGTTCTCCGAAGTATACGGTATGGGGTAGTGGGTCAGCCCACTACAGCTTTTTTGATCTCCTGTAGAGTGATTGATGGCATTTTCCCTGACCACATGTGCCCATCTACTTTAAAAAGAAATGCACTTCAGTGCCAAAGATGTCAAAGCGCATTTCCTTCCATTCTTTATCCTTTTTTATTTGTAATTCATCCTTGTTTTTTTAATCAAGGTATTCAGTTTACAGTAAGTCAAAAAACAATAGTACATTTTCCTTGCCCAAAAGGAGTCATAGTTTCCTGTGATGTGCATTGTATATAGAAAGAGTTTCTGTATATCTGCTCATTCAGCAGCATTTGCACTTTTATATCCAAATTAAGCAAATGGTTAATTTTTGTATTTACATTCCTATTGCATTTTTATGCCTGCCATGCTTTGATGGTCGCATGTTTATCTTTCTTTCTTCTTCCATTGATTTTTGTGCCATGTTTGAAAAAAGAAAACTGGCTATTAGACCAGTTTGCCAGGATCAGATTTATTGGCTTTGACAATGCTTGTTTTTATTCTCTTTTAGGGAAATGTGGGTCTGTTTCTCAGGTGGTTCATCCAGAAAACACATATAAAACATGCAATTGTCCAACAAGGGTATGATCGGGGAGAGGATGTAGCCTTACGGCTAGAACACTTGACCTCGAAGCTGGGGAACCTGGTTCAATTGTTCTTTTTGCATGGGTTCGAGTTTCGGCAACGACGCTCAACATCCTGTGATTCTGGACAAATCACTTAATCTCCCTGTGTCTAACAAAAATGAATGTGTCCTCATGTAACGAAACTGGTGCTCATGTAAAGCGCTCTGATACCAGATGTCTCGGGTCTAGTTTGCGCTATATAAGACTCAACAAAAAAAAAGACCTCTTTATTTCTTGCTTTAGTATGTATCATAGAGCTAACTTTTCAATTTTCGACCGATAAAAGAAGTAGTGGTGATGTAAAACAGGGACAAGGATTTGCTGTGTATTCATGTTCTTTGTTCACAATTGTAGTACAGCTACCCGTTCCTCTTTTAGCTCCTTGAAATGACTGTAAAGTGGTGGTATGCATTAAGAAAAGGAACCAGTATCTAAATTATCGTTACCTTTTTAAGTCTCGCCTGAGCCAGCACATGCGCTATTCGGAGAGACATTTTGTATACGGGTTTCCAAAGTGCTACCAGACCTCGCTGGCCTAATGCTTGCGTTCACGCGAGCGTGCAAGCGCGCAGCCGCCAATCACTGCTGCGCGTGCACCACTCGCATGCTTACCACACAGCGCGTCCCGTCCTCGCGATTGTGATCACTTTCGCTTTGATCGCGATTACTTTCGCCGTTACTTTTACGGCCGCGCGGCCAATGCTTGTTTGGCTTCCATCTCGTGCACCATGAACATTGTTTCATTCCCTCGATGAAGGCTACATCTTCTGCAACCTGAAACGCAAGTGAATACAAAAGAAAGTAATTGTTTAATCTCCTAGTTACCAGCTAAAAGACTTCCCCGTAATTGGTCTCTAGGTGCCTTCCATACTTTCACCCCGCTAGGTTGGTCCCAGGAGTCTTTCATCTTTTGGGAGTTAAGAGCACATCAGTAATTTTATTTCCGTAATCTTCTTTTACATTCATAAAAATAATAAAATACATTTTAAGTTGTCTCCTCTAGATGTGTACCTCTACAGTTGCTACAAGCGAGTTAATATTAGTTGAGTAAGCATGCTAAATTACCCAGGCATATCGGATCTGCCACTAGCCCTCCCCTTCATGCCTGTTGCACATGCACAGAATTGTCAGTCACCCTATTGTCAACCATTATGTGAAATGCTCCTCAGCTGAGCATGCTTCATGTCAAAAATGATAGTAGGTGGCCTTTTATCTTTTCCAGATTCATAGCCAGTGCTTTTCGCAAGACCGATAGAATGTGAAACAACATGGGTAACATTGAGGGTAAATAGCAGGTTGGTAATGATGGGCCAGTGCTAGGGAAACTGCCACAGTAAAGGGCTTTGTCTCCAATGTATTTGGAAAAGATCTGACTGACATTTTAATTAGATCATAAATGAGTTTCTGTGGACATAGACAATAGCGTTGTAAAATGGGCACTAATTGCTGTAATTTTCTTTTTCTTTTTCTTCTTTATTGTGCCGTGAGACAAATGACAGGAGAATTTGCGATTAAATAAATGGTAGTGGCTGCATGTAAAATTATTTGACTATCAAACTATAGCTGGTGCCTTTAATGGCAGTAATAGTGGACTGTGTATACATGTGTGGAAGGTGGGTTGTCTGTAAGGGGGGGGGGGTCATAATGTTGTCATCTGTGGGACTAGGTGGTAAAACATCAAGATTTAGCAGTGATATAAAGCCAGACAATTGTATTCTTCCTGCAAATTTAGTGTGGCATTATTTCACAAAAATAGGCCCCAGTTAGTTGTTTTGCTATGTACAGCTAGTAAACTAGGATACAAAAGGGTTGCTTGCATGATGCAATTTATGATTAGATTTTGGGTTGTGATGCCTAACGAAACCCATGTGACCTGCTGAAGTAATTTATGATTAGATTTTGGGTAGTGAAGCCTTACGAAGCCCATGTGACCGGCTGAGGAGGAAGAATTGCTAAAGACCTTGGTGTGTGTAGGGACATCTCTCCCAACAAGCATTGGCATAGCCAATAGGTCTCGCTTTTGGGACCTTATAAGTATTTAGTTTTGCAGCACAATATCCTTGGTGCAACAACATCAGCTGTTGCATGGCGAAACCTTGTACCTTATAATTGTTTAGCCATTCAACAGTTGATGTTGTTGCACCAAGGATATTGTGCTGCATAACTAAATACTTATAAGGTACCAAAAGCGAGACCTATTGGCAATGCCAATGCTTGTTTTTCAAGTAGATGATTTATAACTATATCTGCTGAATTTACTGGTTGTATATATATATGGTCTCCCCTGACCCCGTGTTTGTTCCCGTCAGGATATATTTAGTGCTGAACGTTACATGGAGACTTTTGCGGCATTACCTTTTATGCTGTTTGACTTTGGATTTTCCATTTTATTTGACCTGTCTTTCCCCCGGTTCTGGTACAGTGAGTTCAGGGAGCATTTGTGCTTCTTCACATCACCTACATCGCTGGAGCGTTCATTTATCTTGCTCCAAAATGGGACATGCTCGATGAGAACTTCTACTTTCACATGTCTTGTGTTGCAAAATTGTTCGCTTTCAATCAAATTGGCCCACGGACTTTGATATTTGTACTACCGCACATCAGGCATTAGGGGACCTGTAGTCCCTTCGGGGACACCAGCGAAGAACCTAGAGACTGACATTTATGTCTCATGAGTATACACTATGTGTTTTTTAGCCTCTAGGTTTTGACTTTTCAGCCCTACGGCATTCAGCCTCATTTATGTGCTTACTGGTGCGATTTAAACTGGGCTAATTACAATATTGAAAATCTTCCCGGTATGCAGCACTAACTGGGGTCACAGGTCAAGCCCGGCAGAGAAGTCACAGTCTGATTTCATCAATTGCGGGCTAATGTTGTCTCCTTTAAATGTTTTACATTGTCACTTGCAGCTCGTTTCTATTCTATATTTCATGTTTTATTTTCGTTTTTTGGGCAATTTGTTCTGAGGGTTGGCGCCATTGTTCGGTATTTAAACTAGCAAACTATGGCTTTTTAACATGACATGCCCCCCAAAATCAGCTAAAGACATACCTCCTCAGTGTGCACTTTAAGAGTTGTTGCTGAAAATACGTCACCCTCACAGCAATGTAAGCTGATTTTGCACCTTGTTGGAACATGTACGACATTTTGCTGCATTATGCTTGTTTATGCTTTTTAGTGATTTGATGTTTCACTAGCCACATCTGTGGTTGTCACATCATGTTATTGCTTAAAGCACAGTGACATTGCGCATTGGGATAATCTGTTTTCTATGTCTATCTATGCCTAAATGTGGGTAGGGCTATATATACCTGTATGTATCTGGCGCCATTTACATTGAAAAAGGCTGCTGCGCAGCCGAAACGCGTCTCTCTAGCCACGGGGTCGAGGGAGACCCGAGAAAATAAAGAAGCCCTATACTTACAGCCTTGAGTACGTGCCTTCTTCTTCGCAGGAGCAGGATTGTTCTTTTTTTCTGACATCACATGTTCACAGAAACAAAGAAAAGACTAGATGTGTGTCTATTTTTCTCTCATGCTTATATTAATGTGTTTACATTCATTTCATTTGGAGACTACTCTTGTAGTTCTCACACATATAAATGGTATCACTTTTATTTTTTACAATTTTTATTTTTTTGTTTCTTTTCCTACGTCAGAAAAATTGTTGACTTTTTTTATATAAATACATTTCAAATAACTTTATTGTGCCATTCAGGTCTTAACGTATGTTGGAGATGGTTCTCTTTCTGTATCACAGTGATACTTAGGTGTGTTGTGGCTGCGTGAGTGCCCTGCTGCCATCAGGGTCTCACTGAATTGTATAAATGCCACGATGGTTGCCATGCTGCATTAGATTATTCTGTACGGCAATATCAGGGACTGTGTTTATGAACCAATACAAAATCCCAACTCTTGTTCATTTATGATGGCTCCATCCATCTACTACTCTAAAGACATAATTATGGTCAGTTTATAAAGTGCAAATGCTTTATATACATCTGTTTGAGAATACAGTGCAAGTGCAATATTTCTCAGCTCTTCATAGTAGTGGTGTGCTACTGTTCTCTTATTCCATACCGTTTCTCATTATAACAGCCCAAAAGGAGAATGTAACAGATATATATATATATATATGTATATGCAGGAACTTCGTCACAGCATCAGAGCTTTGCAGAAAGGACGAAGCGGACCCAATAATACAGTGCAAGTAAGTTTTTTCATCCAAAAGTGTGTCGTGCACCGCCATGACGCGTTTCGGCCTCAGAAAGGCCTTGATCACATGACGCTAGTACAGGCAGCCAAAGAATTAAAGTGACATAGTGCAAACCACGTGACCAATGGGCCAATAGACATAGAAAACATGTTTCCAAAAGCAACTTAAAATGCTAAAATACACGGATCTCAATTGCAGACTGGTTAAAATACATTTACAATAAATTGCATTAGTGCAAATACCACACGAGAGTGCAAAATCTGAAATTGTGCAAACTTTAGCAAAAGAACGATATTTGCCATAAATGGGCAATGAACATTGAAAGTACAGCAGATGCAAGAATTCCCCTGCCTATAAATACAGGGTAATTCATAAGTGTCTACCCCTGTACTGGTGCAGAGCTTCATAAATGTGCAAATTATGCAAGTGCAAAATTAAGCAAAACCATTCATAAATATCCCAGTCAGGACTGTCAAACTGACCCATTTTAGCTTTTAATCCGAAAGTGCGATTCACGCCACAATAGCATGTTACCACATCTGCATCATCGGTTTAATCCAACTGCTAACCACAATATTATATTGCATCCGCCCACCTAAACTAAATGCTAAGTCTAAACAATGAGAATCCTGTAGATAAATGCAAATTATTGTTGAAAATTAGTCTAGTCTGCCCTGATTGGTCACCAACATAAAGTGCAAGAGGAGGAGTGTGGTCAAAAAGAGGGAAAAAGAATGAAAGGTTTGTTTAAAACCTAAAAATACATATATAAATATGATAAGACCCTAATTAGAGCTCAGATTGTCATATGAGGTCTAATTTATAGGTGTAAAGATGTAAAGCTTGTTATTGTTAACCTGCCAATAATCAACCCAGTTATATCACTATCTACAGACATGAAAGAGATCTTCACTCGAGTTCAATCCATTTTGGGCTTTGAAATCTAGCTTGAGAATGTACTCCGTTTCAAGCTGTCTAAGCTGTGCTTCGCGGTCGCCCCCGCGGCGCAATTGTGGGACCATGTCCACCACAAAAAAGCTTTAAAAATCTAGACAGCTGCCATGCGTCTCTTTAAAATGTCTTACGACTGGATAGGCGGCATCGCTGTTGTTGATGGCCCTCATGTGCTGGAGTATACGTTTGTGAACCTGCAACTTGGTACTACCAACATATTGCAGGCCACACGTACACTCCAGCACATATACCGCAAAGTCAGATTTAGATGTCAATTTTTGGGAAATTAGCACAGGAACATCGCTGAAAGGATTTTTTTACGTTGTCCTATTCCTACCTAGTTTGCAGGCTTTGCATGAAGCACACTTAATAAAGCCTTTGGCAGTTTGCAACCAGGTACTGTTGATACAGATTTCAGGGCTGCTTTTAACAAGCATGTCATTCATAGACCGCGCCCTGCGGAATGTTATCACTGGATTTTTAGTTAAGAGATGACCAATGATAGAATCATTCTGAACAACCGGCCAGTTCTTGTTAAAGATCATGCGCAGTTGTTTGTGTTGGTGACTATAGGTGGTTATCAGTCTGGGCGGTTCTATAGTTGCTGTGGGCAGCACCAAGGAGCTGGTTTGTTCACTGGCCAAACCAAGGGTAGATAAGCGGGGGACAGAGTTGGCTTTCCTGATTGCTGTATCAATCACCTCAGCCGAGTAACCTCTGTCCAAAAACCTTGCCCTACTTAATACCTGTGCCACTTTGCAATCCGTTTCCATGCTACAAATGCGTCTGATGCGCAGCATCTCCCCATAGGGGATACTGCGTATCAGGTGATCTGGATGGTGACTGGTAGCGTGTAGAACCGTATTACCCGCCGTTGTTTTGCGGTGTAACCGAGTCTCCAGGCTGTTATTACTGATGTAAACCTCTACATCTAGAAAGTTTACAGAAGAACTGCTCACATGACCTGTGAATTCGAGGTTAAGGGTATTAACATTAATATCCTCAATAAACAGTTTGGTTGATGACTCTGATCCATGCCAGATAAAAAATAAATCATCAATGTAGCGATGCCATGCTACAATATGATTTGTGAGGATGTGTCCAAACTGGGCCTTGAGGACTTGCTCCTCCCATAAACCCATATGAAGGCAAGCGTAACTAGGGGAGAAGCAAGCCCCCATAGCCACGCCCCGCATCTGCTGAAACACCTGACTTTGAAACAGAAAGTAATTATGGTGTAGACAAGAGTGAATCATATCCACTAACATTCTGTTATGTTGCAGCATATTCACAGGTCTGGTTCGTAAGAAGTATTCCACTGCTCTAATACCATCTAGATGGTGTATGCTGGTATACAGAGCAGTGACATCCAAAGTAACCAACAAATAGTCATCTTGCCAAGATACTGATTCTAACTTACTTAAAAAATCCCCTGTATCCTGTAAATAAGATGGTAACTTTTTGACATGTTTCTGGAGAAAAAAATCAATATAACGTGAAGTGTTCTCCATGATACTGTTCTTTGCCGAAATAATCGGTCTTCCCGGGGGTTTCTCAGAGTTTTTATGAACCTTAGGGATCAAGTAAAAAACAGGAATGACTGGATGATTAGTTTTTAAGAACTTAAACTCATCACTACTCAATAAACCTGCACTTTTCCAGGACAGTAATTTGATGTTGAAACTGTTCCAGGCTGATTTGGCTGTTTGCCAATCACTGCGCCTATAGCATTGCCGATTACTCAAATGTTGCAATGCCTCTTCCATGTATATGGACCTAGGCCACAACACAATGTTGCCCCCTTTATCCGATTGTCGTATTATCACATTATTGCTGCTTTTTAACTTCTTCATCAGGCTCCCATAGCAGTTGTTCTGTTTGTGATACTTATTTTGGGCCTGCTCAGTTACCGTGTGCAATCTCTTAAGTTGGAGAGTCACTAAATCATTATACACATCGATATTGTCGTGCAGCAAAATAGGATTAAAGGTGGACTTAGGTTTAAAGCCTGTTAGGCCTGGCATGTCTACTCTTGGTTGAATGCCCATATCTGGGATTGTCTCTTCAAGTGTGCCTTCTCTATGCAGATCCTGCAAATCACAAAGCAGTTCATATTTGCCCACAGAGATAGACGGCGATCCGGTACTGGACATTAAAGTTTGTTCCTGTCCTGTATTGTGTTTGGTCTTGTTCAATAAGTGGAATTTGCGCAGTTTGAGTTTGCGAATATATTTATAGAAGCCAATGCGAGTGCGCGCATAGTTAAAGTTGTTTGGAGGACAATATGATAGCCCCAGTGACAGGATGTTGGTTTCACTCGCGGTGAGGTGCATATCAGTAAGATTGATGATGGAAAGGGATTCACTGGTCGAGCGACTCATTTGCGATTCCATTTCCTTTGTGATTTTTTGTGGTTCACCTTGCCGTTGCTGTTTGTTTTTGTGGCAACGTCTGCGTTCCCGACGCTTGATGTTTGCTCTTTGTCTTTGTCTTGTTTGCGATTCGGAGCCCGGGGCCTTAATGTTTGTCTGCGATCTTGTCGCAGACAGTCTACCTCCTGGGCCAGTGAGAATTTGATAAACCCCAATCGAGGGTTAATCGCGGCCTGATCGTTTTCGGACTCACTGCCTGGTGCTGAGCTCAGGTCTGACAAAGAGGTTGATGCTTGCAATATATCTTCCACATTGAGACTACTAGATTGTACTTGTGCTGTGGTTTTGGTTTTCTTTAAGGAATCGTACTTTCTTGCAAATGTAAATATCTATCCGTTCTGGTAATCCAGTTTGTCCCTTTGGAATTTGAACGCTTTGCGTTTCGTGATAATATCTTCTTCCTTAGACAATCTTACATGCATCTGTTCCCGATATTTTTGCTCCAATTTAGATTCACCATTCTTAACTGCTTTAGCTATTTGCTCATTCAAGTCATTAATTTTCGCTTGTAAGGCAGCCCTGTCGCTATCCGCATATTTCACCAGAATTCTTAGTTAGCGACATGATGAATCCAGATTGCATTCTGCCCACTCTAATAGCATATTCGGATCTGGATTCTCATAGCTTGGAGCTAACATAATGCGGAGGCCACGTGGAATTCTGCCCACCTCCAAATAGCGAGAAAGGACTTATGTTCCCACCATTTTGACTGTTCTAACCGCATTGCCTTCTCCAATTGTTTAAATATGTCCTTGAGTTCAGAGTCACCAGATCTATTTCTAATCAAATTCACATTGGCATTAAGTAATTCAACGATGACTGGCGAGTCATCGAACATCTCGACCGCCGCCTCCTCGTGGCTCCTGACAGCGTCGGCGGCCATGGCACACTAAATACTTTTGGGAAAGTTGATTGCGAGCACTTACAAGAAAACAAACTGAATAGTTTTTAACAGTTGCGCTACACACACGCCTTCACCGGCAAATCCCACCAAAGCTCCTACCTGCAAGCCTTTCAGGACTGGACTCAATCACGGCTGTGAGAGCTCTCCGCCTGCAGCTTGCAGTCGAAGTAGGTCCGGCTGTTCGGGAGCCGCCGCGGCTGATCCACACAGGAACAAAAGGATGCTTCCGGGTGAGCGGAGGCTGGCTTCCTGCCGTTCAGCTCATACGAAGGAGGGGTCCGCTTAACACCGGGGAAGCGAATCGGTGTAGATATGCAGGAACTTCGTCACAGCATCAGAGCTTTGCAGAAAGGACGAAGCGGACCCAATAATTCAGTGCAAGTAAGATTTTTAATCCAAAAGTGTGTCGTGCACCGCCATGACGCGTTTCAGCATCAGAAAGGCCTTGATCACATGACTCTAGTACAGGCAGCCAAAGAATTTAAAGTGACATAGTGCAAACCACGTGACCAATGGGCCAATAGACATAGAAAACATGTTTCCAAATAGCAACTTAAAATGCTAAAATACACGGATCTCAATTGCAGACTGGTTAAAATACATTTACAATAAATTGCATTAGTGCAAATACCACGCGAGAGTGCAAAATCTGAAATTGTGAAAACTTTAGCAAAAGAACGATATTCGCCATAAATGGGCAATGAACATTGAAAGTACAGCAGATGCAAGAATTCCCCTGCCTATAAATACAGGGTAATTCATAAGTGTTTACCCCTGTACTGGTGCAGAGCTTCATAAATGTGCAAATTATGCAAGTGCAAAATTAAGCAAAACCATTCATAAATATCCCAGTCAGGACTGTCAAACGGACCCATTTTAGCTTTTAATCCGGAAATGCGATTCACGCCACAATAGCATGTTACCACAACTGCTCATCATCGGTTTAATCCAACTGCTAACCACAATATTATATTGCAACCGCCCGCCTAAACTAAATGCTAAGTCTAACCAATGAGAATCCTGTAGATAAATGCAAATTATTGTTGAAAATTAGTCTTGTCTGCCCTATATATATATAACCATCCAAAACAACAAGCTCCTTCCGGGAACCGGAGACCCTTGGAGCGAGGCGCGTTGGCCGGCAGAGTCTGCCGGTAATCAAAGTTTACAGTCCAACGAAGTTGAGCATGCACAAAGGCAACAACTGGATGTTAAGGCACAAAAGGGATTTATTGCATCATAAACCCTGCGTTACGCGTTTCGGCTGTAAGACAGCCTTGATCACACACAGAGTGAAGTGCACAGTCTGTTACATATAGAGGTAGCCATGGCAATATTCAGAGGACTTCATCATGGGGGGGTGGGATGCACACCAACGTATTCAATATTTTACAATGTTTATCCAAGTTTTTCCAAGAATGCGTGCAGAATGGTAATGTGGCAAGCCCGAATGCCACTGAACGACAACTATTCAAAAAGGGGCAATCTCTTGCCCCCAACCAGACTCACTGCTAAACGCCGCCCTCTTTGGCGATCATGTATGCCACATTTTCAACCATGTCTTCCATGTAAACCCATTTTAATCTTATTTTAATCTTCTTTAAACCTCCATTTCTCTTCTTTAATTCAAATCCACGCTCCGGAGTATTGCGTTTTTTCCAAATTTCTAATATTCAAACTGTGCCCATCCAGGCCTCTTGAAAGAATACGAATAGTGCAAAGTTCATCACAAGCAGTATTTTATTCAATGGAAATCCCAATGCATTTCGGGCCCCGAAGCGCCCTTCGTCAGGGGTCACTATAAAATGATGATAAAAGTAATGTAAGTAATTATCACTTCATATTCTTAACACCAATGTACATTATGCCTCATCTAACAACACAAATGTAACATTCTATAAATAAAACATAGCATCGAATTTACATTACAGCTCATTCTTTCCCCCACAGTACAACCTTTTATCAGCAATAATATTCATGTTGGATTGTTTGCGTACTACGTCACTTCTTCCACCCAACCGTGTCACAAACTCTCAATTAACCAACCTCCCTTCTTTAGAAATTTGGAAAAAAGGCAATACTCCGGAGATTGCCCCTTTTTGAATAGTTGTCGTTCAGTGGCATTCGGGCTTGCCACATTACCATTCTGCACGCATTCTTGGAAAAACTTGGATAAACATTGTAAAATATTGAATACGTTGGTGTGCATCCCACCCCCCCCATGATGAAATGCTTAGTACTCTGCCCGAAAGAAAAGGGATTGCACCCGCAGTTAAAATATGATAACCGAGGAGAACAAGAGAGGAGCTTTAATAATCCACGAAGTCGGCGATACATCAAGTTCATAACTAGCATTGAAGACGGAGTGAAAAATGAATCTGTTTTGGACTGTCAGTGGTTAGATAACTTTTGATTTAGGAAACATCATGGTTACTCAACACACATTTTGAACACTTGAAAGGAAATTTTTACCGGTTAATTGAATCACCGGCGAATTGCATTATGGGACACGTAGTTAATCTGGTTTACATATAGGAGCAACGCAGCTCATTTAAATAACATGCAGGTGTAATGGCGGGAGACGTCACAGATAGGGCCAATCGGGGCAAAGGAGGGAGGGTCAGAGTGTTGATAAGAGGGTGGAAGAAGGTGGTTATCAACTACAGGTTTTGACGATGGTGAGAACAGAAGGTTTTTAATCAACACAGCAGGTATGGGATGAGTTAGGATGTCTGTTGTATAGATAAGAATAATTAAGATCTGGGAAAAACGAGTGCACGTAGGAGTCACAGTGAAATGGGAGAAATGAGTGGAAAGGGCAAGGGTCACAGTGGAAGGAAGGAAAATGAAGGGTTTATAATGATTGGTGATGTCGTACAAGCAAACAAATGGTGACCTTAATGTGTCAAAAAGAATGGGAGGGGATGTAGAGAGGAAAGTATGAAGAAAGAGAAGGGGGAACGAGGGGGTATTGGGAACGTAGTGACTTGTGCATAAGAAGTGAGGTTGGTTAATTGAGAGTTTGTGACACGGTTGGGTGGAGGAAGTGACGTAGTACGCAAACAATCCGACATGGATATTATTGCTGATAAAAGGTTGTACTGTGGGGGAAAGAATGAGCCATAATGTAAATTCGATGCTATGTTTTATTTATAGAATGTTACATTTGTGTTGTTAGATGAGGCATAATGTACATTGGTGTTAAGAATATGAAGTGATAATTACTTACATTACTTTTATCATCATTTTATAGTGACCCCTGACGAAGGGCGCTTCGGGGCCCGAAATGCATTGGGATTTCCATTGAATAAAATACTGCTTGTGATGAACTTTGCACTATTCGTATTCTTTCAAGAGGCCCGGAAGGGCACAGTTTGAATATTAGAAATTTGGGAAAAAGGCAATACTCCGGAGCGTGGATTTGAATTAAAGAAGAGAAATGGAGGTTTAAAGAAGATTAAAATGAGAATAAAATGGGTTTACATGGAAGACATGGTTGAAAATGTGGCATACATGATCGCCAAAGAGGGCGGCGTTTAGCAGTGCGTCTGGTTGGGGGCAAGAGATTGCCCCTTTTTGAATAGTTAATATTCAAAGGACTTCACGTCAAGTGGTACAATGAGAATGGCGGGAATCTTAGAACTATACAAGCAAGATGCAACAAATTACCCCATGAAAGCAGCAGCCGTTTTGGAACTTGCTATATAATATAGATTGCGAAGTAGCCCTGAACCACTCCACTGCGTGAAAAACGTATCATCAATGGTATACAGTATGTCTTACACAGTGTATAGTGGCTATCCCATTGGAACTGTATGTGTGGCTTAAATGCAGCCTATTAGTCTAATTGATGGAGTGAGGCATGACATGCAAAGGAGGTCCTGGTAGTGTCTTAGTGCCATAGGTGCGTCCACTCTGGATCCAGATATATGGCTGCAGGCTTGCTTGGTGTATGAAGGGTATAAACATGAGAGTATGGAAAGATATCTACACGGACCCTAGCGGTGAGTTTAATATCATAGTGAAATATTTGTACCGGAGAGAGGCATAACTAACAAAATAGGTCTTGGTAGTGGCAAAATTCCCAGGGTACATCCACTCTGGATCCAGGTGTGTTACTGCAGGTTGCTAGAAAGTGCATATGAGCTTTTGGTGATAAAAGCAAAGGCAGGGTGGTAGTCAAAAGGGAGGCAGACGTGTGTACTGTAACATGATACATTGAAAAAGTGCTAAGTGTAAAATGTGAAATTGAAACAAAATTCCCTAGGGAGACCATACATGTACTCCGTATTTGGAAACAATAATACACACAATGAAAAGTAACCATAAAATTGGGAGAGTTCCTTATATGGAAAACTTGGAACATCAGGTGGATGTTAGCACAAAGAAAAGGGTAGAGAGCCCACCAAAAGTGCACTGGATTGATCCGAAGGGTCCCTTCCTTTCTTCCTGAAAGAGAAGGATACAAAGACAGATGAGTGCAAGGGTAAAGTCCTCCGAGAGATACTCAGAAGGTCAAAAGTCAACATACAAGAGCAACGGGTCAAGTGACTCTAGAACACAACAAACAATGTTTAAGGAACATGAATAGACAAGTAATTAAAAGATTAACCAATACAGTGAAACAGTCAAAGAACACAAGGCATATAGGCATATAAGCATGGATCATTGCTCATGCAAATGTATGGCCATCTCTCCGTCCTTGTTGAGGCCTCCAGGTGACCTTGTCCCAAGATTGATAATGTGTCTGGATACCCTTTTCTTTATTTACAAAACCCTGTTGCCACCCCCGATGTTGACTGTGACTTGTTCGATTGCAAAATAACTGAGTTTCGAACAGTCTGAGAAATGGTGTGTCTCGAAATGCCCGGCTATTGGATAGTGTATAGCCTTATTGGTGATGGCCCTCATGTGTTCTAAAACTCTCTTTTTCGCCATATGTGTGGTGCTACCTACATATCTAAGATTGCAGGGGCACTCCAAAATGTACACTACGAATGTAGAGCTGCATGTGAGGAACTGATTGATGGAAACAATGGTGCCTGTAGTAGGGTTTGTGTATTCTTTTTTCATCTGGCTACTGCGACAGGCCTTGCAGTGACCGCATGGAAAAAACCCTTGTAAATTGATGCCTCTGCTGTGATCAGTGGTTGTGATGTCACCGTGAACCAGAGTGTCTCGTAAACTGCATACTCTTCTATAAGTGATGTTGGGTATATCTGGTCTGGAGGTACCAATTATGGGATTTTTGATGAATATACCCCAGTTTTTGTTAAGGATTTTCTGAATCTCATGGGAGTTGCCGTTGTAGGTGAGTACCACCCTGGTAGGGTTATCCTCATCCTTCAATGGTATTTCATTAGTTTGATTCTCTTAGGTCCTGGATTTGTTCAACTCTTTGATCTTTTTAAGGGCCTTGCGGAGAACCCATTTGGGGTAGCCCCTTTCGATTAATCTGGCTATCATGGTCGCTTGTTGAGCCATGTAGGCAGTATTGGAGGTACAGTTACGCTTAGCCCTCAGGAGTTCCCCATATGGGATGCTCCATTTGAGATTGTCTGAATGGCTGCTCATGGCATGGAGCAGAGTGTTACCAGCGGTAGCCTTCCTGAACAGCTTGGTATGGATCTCGTTGTTCAGTATTTCTAACCTGGTGTCAAGGAATTCAACTGATGTCCTACTGGTGTTGCTCATGAGAGTGAGATTGTATATGTTGGAGTTAAGTTTATTAATGAAGTTGTTGGGCTCTTTTTCCGTACCCTTCCATATCAAAAACAGGAAATCGATGTACCTAAGCCATATCACCACCTTTGGGAAATCGTTCTCGAAGGTGATGTCACCTCTGATATCCCATGCCCCTAGGAACAGATTTGCAAAACTGGGAGCAAAGCATGTCCCCATGGCCGTTCCCCGAGTCTGTTTATATATGTTGCCACTAAACATGAAGAAATTATTGTTGAGGCAGTATCTGATCATGTCGATGAGCATTTTCATATGTTCCATTTGTTTAACTGATCTGGATAGATATTTTGCACAGGCAGTTATGCCTAGCTCATGTTCAATGATAGTATAAAGGGAATTGACATCCATGGTGATCAGGAGGTATTCTCTTTGCCATTTGATGCCATTGATCTTGTTGAGATAATCCTTGGTATCCCTAACAAAAGAGGGCAGAGTGATCACTTGGTCCCTCAAAAAATGGTCTACATATCTGGATATATTCTCCAAAGAGCTGCCTCTGGAGGACACGATGGGTCTACCTGGTGTATTTTTGGAAGAAGATATAGGACGGGTAGTTTGGGATAGTCTTTTTTGAGGAAACAATATTCCTCCTATACTAAGAGACCTTTGACCCTCCAATCCACTAGCATACCCCATATGCCAGTGACACTGTCACTGTATTCCGTTTTGTTGCTACTGGTGTGTGACGTGGGGTCATTGAGTTGACGCATGGCTTCTTCAATATACATATTTCTACTCAGGATGACAATATTGCCTCCTTTGTCTGCAGGACGTATAACAATGCTGGTGTCATTGGCTAGGTCTTTAATGGCATTTTCTTGCGCAATGGTAAGATTATGAGACACCCTATTGCCCTTGTTAAACCAGGTTTTGTGCCTACATTTAGGAAGCTGGTCGGTAACCATATCCTGAAAAGTGCCTATGTTTTCATGTGCCATGTTGGGAAGAAATGTGGATTTGGGTTTAAAGCTGGTGGATGCTGCTTTATCGTAGGTGATGTCAAGATCATCAAGAACATGCTATACATCGTTGTTGCCATTAGTCCCACCACCTTCTAGTTCATGTAGGGTTACCAGGGTGTCTACGTCACCAATGATAAGTTCATTACACATGTTGTGCCCGCTGCTGTTAGTGGATTCTGAATTTGTGACTGGTTTCAGTTTATGCCATTTTTTCAATTTGAGTTTACGGCAAAATTTAAATAAATCAATGCGTGTGTTAACATAGTCAACAGGTTCAGTGGGACAGAAAGATAAACCTAAGCAAAGATTTTTTTTTCCAAATTACTGAGAGGTCTATCAGTAAAATTGATGATTGTGTGGTTTACCATATTGTCATCCACTATGTCGTGGTTCTGGAGTTAGTAGACTTGTTTCCCACATGCTCCTTGTCGGTCTCTCTTCCTGCATTTTTGCTTAAGACTCTTCCTCCTCTTCTGTTTGTGCCTCTGCCCCTTCTTCTCCTTCTCCCCATCTGATTGGGTTCCTCCTTTTTGGATTTCGGTTTTGGAGTGAGTCTCAAGGTTTGCGAGCCCCTTCGCAGGAGCCGGTATTCGTCTTAAAAAAGTCTCAGGTCTTATGGTTGCATCACTCCCGGAGGCTGAGCTGTCAGACGTCCTTGATGTTGCTTATGTATCGGTGTCTGCATCACTTGAGCTGGCTAGCACTTCTTCGGGTGTTGTTCCAGTAGTTATAGTGACTGGTGTGATGTCTTTCGAGTTATAATACAGATGGTCATATTTGTGACTGTATGTGAGGATTGGGCCTGATTCATAATCGGCGCCGTCACGGTGTAGATTCCTCTGTTTCCTGGCTTTGATATCGTCTTCGTATGTTGTGAGTCTTAATATCATGTCTTCAAGGAATCTGCCAATAGTGTCTTGCTTGTTGCTGTTGTTCAATTCATCCTTTATACGTTTGATTTCCCCTCTTACAACTTCTCTAACTGCCTTATGGCCGAAACGCATAATGTGTAACACGGGGTTTATGATGCAATAAATCCCCTTTGTGCGTTACCATCCTGTTGTCGCATTTGTCCACGCTCAACCTTGTTGGACTGTAAAAAAGAATATATATAACTATATATATAAATATATATATATAACTATATATATATATATATATATATATATATATATATATATTCAAACACCAGAGGTTGCCCAAAATGAAGAAGCCACACAGGATAAGTTTACCCATTTAATCCAAGGGTACAGTCCATCGATACTCCCAGCACAAATACATGGCCAAACGCGTTTCGGGCGTAACCACCGCCCTTGATCACTGGCAACTGGAAGAGGCAGTAAGTGAACCACCTGTGTACATTTAAATATCCCGCCCCAGTGGGCGTGTACACGGTTGCATGCTGGTCTCTGCAGTCTGCTTTAAATAAAACCACTGTGGGTTCTGCCGTTTCCATTCAAATGTTAAATCTTACCCCAGTGGGTATGTCAGGAGTAGTAAGGCAGACCAAATAAACACCCATGGATCGGACTCATCGTTCGTGCAGTGTCTCTTTATCTCTGCCACTGCAGACCCGCTGAATGCGCGGTGGGGCTCCTTCGCGGCTCGGCAGGCCGCTAAAAAAAAACACCAGAGGTTGCCCAAAATGAAGAAGCCACACAGGATAAGTTTACCCATTTAATCCAAGGGTACAGTCCATCGATACTCCCAGCACAAATACATGGCCAAACGCGTTTCGGGCGTAACCACCGCCCTTGATCACTGGCAACTGGAAGAGGCAGTAAGTGAACCACCTGTGTACATTTAAATATCCCGCCCCAGTGGGCGTGTACACGGTTGCATGCTGGTCTCTGCAGTCCGCTTTAAATAAAACCACTGTGGGTTCTGCCGTTTCCATTCATATGTTAAATCTTACCCCAGTGGGTATGTCAGGAGTAGTAAGGCAGACCAAATAAACACCCATGGATCGGACTCATCCTTCGTGCAGTGTCTCTTTATCTCTGCCACTGCAGACCCGCTGAATGCGCGGTGGGGCTCCTTCGCGGCTCGGCAGGCCGCTATACAAAAACACCAGAGGTTGCCCAAAATGAAGAAGCCACACAGGATAAGTTTACCCATTTAATCCAAGGGTACAGTCCATCGATACTCCCAGCACAAATACATGGCCAAACGCGTTTCGGGCGTAACCACCGCCCTTGATCACTGGCAACTGGAAGAGGCAGTAAGTGAACCACCTGTGTACATTTAAATATCCCGCCCCAGTGGGCGTGTACACGGTTGCATGCTGGTCTCTGCAGTCCGCTTTAAATAAAACCACTGTGGGTTCTGCCGTTTCCATTCAAATGTTAAATCTTACCCCAGTGGGTATGTCAGGAGTAGTAAGGCAGACCAAATAAACACCCATGGATCGGACTCATCCTTCGTGCAGTGTCTCTTTATCTCTGCCACTGCAGACCCGCTGAATGCGCGGTGGGGCACAACCTATGTGGGTGGGACATGAATTTAAAATAAAAACAGGTGTGTCTGAATATGCCGGATCCTTCATTTGCTTAGCCAGTGATCAAGGGCGGGATGACGCCCGAAACGCGTTTGGCACGAGAATGGAATGGGGCTTGACGG
This sequence comes from Triturus cristatus, assembly GCF_964204655.1. Lineage (NCBI taxonomy): Eukaryota > Metazoa > Chordata > Amphibia > Caudata > Salamandridae > Triturus > Triturus cristatus. Next base: position 674,539,691 of record NC_140585.1, read on the forward strand.
TCTGTCGTTCTGCTACCGGCAGCAAGCTGTGTGTATACCCCCTCATGTGCGGCTTTTCCACTTTGGGCAACCTGTGGTTTTGAAAATTTTGCGGCTCGCCGGGTCGCGGAAAAGCCCCGCTGCTGCTTCTGGCGGATCTGTGCTGCTCAAGCAACGAGAGCGGCGATCAGAATGAGGGGGGCCTGAGCTGCTGGCATATATTGGCATCGTGATGGTGATGTTTTGGCCTCCTTTCACCCACTTGGGTTTGACATTTGAACTTTTGCAAGGACTTTGGCACCGATCATGGTTGAGGCACCCTGAAGTTCCTGTAGCTTGCACTACATAGACCACAATGCCTAGCTACAAGCTATGTGGGTGGGACATGAATTTAAAATAAAAGCTGGTGTGTCTGAATATGCCGGATCCTTCATTTGCTTAGCCAGTGATCAAGGGCGGGATGACGCCCGAAACGCGTTTGGCACGAGAATGGAATGGGGCTTGACAGTCTGTCGTTCTGCTACCGGCAGCAAGCTGTGTGTATACCCCCTCATGTGCGGCTTTTCCACTTTGGGCAACCTGTGGTTTTGAAAATTTTGCGGCTCGCCGGGTCGCGGAAAAGCCCCGCTGCTGCTTCTGGCGGATCTGTGCTGCTCAAGCAACGAGAGCGGCGATCAGAATGAGGGGGGCCTGAGCTGCTGGCATATATTGGCATCGTGATGGTGATGTTTTGGCCTCCTTTCACCCACTTGGGTTTGACATTTGAACTTTTGCAAGGACTTTGGCACCGATCATGGTTGAGGCACCCTGAAGTTCCTGTAGCTTGCACTACATAGACCACAATGCCTAGCTACAACCTATGTGGGTGGGACATGAATTTAAAATAAAAACAGGTGTGTCTGAATATGCCGGATCCTTCATTTGCTTAGCCAGTGATCAAGGGCGGGATGACGCCCGAAACGCGTTTGGCCCGAGAATGGAATGGGGCTTGACAGTCTGTCGTTCTGCTACCGGCAGCAAGCTGTGTGTATACCCCCTCATGTGCGGCTTTTCCACTTTGGGCAACCTGTGGTTTTGAAAATTTTGCGGCTCGCCGGGTCGCGGAAAAGCCCCGCTGCTGCTTCTGGCGGATCTGTGCTGCTCAAGCAACGAGAGCGGCGATCAGAATGAGGGGGGCCTGAGCTGCTGGCATATATTGGCATCGTGATGGTGATGTTTTGGCCTCCTTTCACCCACTTGGGTTTGACATTTGAACTTTTGCAAGGACTTTGGCACCGATCATGGTTGAGGCACCCTGAAGTTCCTGTAGCTTGCACTACATAGACCACAATGCCTAGCTACAACCTATGTGAGTGGGACATGAATTTAAAATAAAAACAGGTGTGTCTGAATATGCCGGATCCTTCATTTTCTTAGCCAGTGATCAAGGGCGGGATGACGCCTGAAACGCGTTTGGCACGAGAATGGAATGGGGCTTGACAGTCTGTCGTTCTGCTACCGGCAGCAAGCTGTGTGTATACCCCCTCATGTGCGGCTTTTCCACTTTGGGCAACCTGTGGTTTTGAACATTTTGCGGCTCGCCGGGTCGCGGAAAAGCCCCGCTGCTGCTTCTGGCGGATCTGTGCTGCTCAAGCAACGAGAGCGGCGATCAGAATGAGGGGGGCCTGAGCTGCTGGCATATATTGGCATCGTGATGGTGATGTTTTGGCCTCCTTTCACCCACTTGGGTTTGACATTTGAACTTTTGCAAGGACTTTGGCACCGATCATGGTTGAGGCACCCTGAAGTTCCTGTAGCTTGCACTACATAGACCACAATGCCTAGCTACAACCTATGTGGGTGGGACATGAATTTAAAATAAAAACAGGTGTGTCTGAATATGCCGGATCCTTCATTTGCTTAGCCAGTGATCAAGGACGGGATGACCCCCGAAACGCGTTTGGCACGAGAATGGAATGGGGCTTGACAGTCTGTCGTTCTGCTACCGGCAGCAAGCTGTGTGTATACCCCCTCATGTGCGGCTTTTCCACTTTGGGCAACCTGTGGTTTTGAAAATTTTGCGGCTCGCCGGGTCGCGGAAAAGCCCCGCTGCTGCTTCTGGCGGATCTGTGCTGCTCAAGCAACGAGAGCGGCGATCAGAATGAGGGGGGCCTGAGCTGCTGGCATATATTGGCATCGTGATGGTGATGTTTTGGCCTCCTTTCACCCACTTGGGTTTGACATTTGAACTTTTGCAAGGACTTTGGCACCGATCATGGTTGAGGCACCCTGAAGTTCCTGTAGCTTGCACTACATAGACCACAATGCCTAGCTACAACCTATGTGGGTGGGACATGAATTTAAAATAAAAACAGGTGTCTGAATATGCCGGATCCTTCATTTGCTTAGCCAGTGATCAAGGGCGGGATGACGCCCGAAACGCGTTTGGCACGAGAATGGAATGGGGCTTGTCAGTCTGTCGTTCTGCTACCGGCAGCAAGCTGTGTGTATACCCCCTCATGTGCGGCTTTTCCACTTTGGGCAACCTGTGGTTTTGAAAATTTTGCGGCTCGCCGGGTCGCGGAAAAGCCCCGCTGCTGCTTCTGGCGGATCTGTGCTGCTCAAGCAACGAGAGCGGCGATCAGAATGAGGGGGGCCTGAGCTGCTGGCATATATTGGCATCGTGATGGTGATGTTTTGGCCTCCTTTCACCCACTTCGGTTTGACATTTGAACTTTTGCAAGGACTTTGGCACCGATCATGGTTGAGGCACCCTGAAGTTCCTGTAGCTTGCACTACATAGACCACAATGCCTAGCTACAACCTATGTGGGTGGGACATGAATTTAAAATAAAAACAGGTGTGTCTGAATATGCCGGATCCTTCATTTGCTTAGCCAGTGATCAAGGGCGGGATGACGCCCGAAACGCGTTTGGCACGAGAATGGAATGGGGCTTGACAGTCTGTCGTTCTGCTACCGGCAGCAAGCTGTGTGTATACCCCCTCATGTGCGGCTTTTCCACTTTGGGCAACCTGTGGTTTTGAAAATTTTGCGGCTCGCCGGGTCGCGGAAAAGCCCCGCTGCTGCTTCTGGCGGATCTGTGCTGCTCAAGCAACGAGAGCGGCGATCAGAATGAGGGGGGCCTGAGCTGCTGGCATATATTGGCATCGTGATGGTGATGTTTTGGCCTCCTTTCACCCACTTGGGTTTGACATTTGAACTTTTGCAAGGACTTTGGCACCGATCATGGTTGAGGCACCCTGAAGTTCCTGTAGCTTGCACTACATAGACCACAATGCCTAGCTACAACCTATGTGGGTGGGTCATGAATTTAAAATAAAAACAGGTGTGTCTGAATATGCCGGATCCTTCATTTGCTTAGCCAGTGATCAAGGGCGGGATGACGCCCGAAACGCGTTTGGCACGAGAATGGAATGGGGCTTGACAGTCTGTCGTTCTGCTACCAGCAGCAAGCTGTGTGTATACCCCCTCATGTGCGGCTTTCCCACTTTGGGCAACCTGTGGTTTTGAAAATTTTGCGGCTCGCCGGGTCGCGGAAAAGCCCCGCTGCTGCTTCTGGCGGATCTGTGCTGCTCAAGCAACGAGAGCGGCGATCAGAATGAGGGGGGCCTGAGCTGCTGGCATATATTGGCATCGTGATGGTGATGTTTTGGCCTCCTTTCACCCACTTGGGTTTGACATTTGAACTTTTGCAAGGACTTTGGCACCGATCATGGTTGAGGCACCCTGAAGTTCCTGTAGCTTGCACTACATAGACCACAATGCCTAGCTACAACCTATGTGGGTGGGTCATGAATTTAAAATAAAAACAGGTGTGTCTGAATATGCCGGATCCTTCATTTGCTTAGCCAGTGATCAAGGGCGGGATGACGCCCGAAACGCGTTTGGCACGAGAATGGAATGGGGCTTGACAGTCTGTCGTTCTGCTACCAGCAGCAAGCTGTGTGTATACCCCCTCATGTGCGGCTTTCCCACTTTGGGCAACCTGTGGTTTTGAAAATTTTGCGGCTCGCCGGGTCGCGGAAAAGCCCCGCTGCTGCTTCTGGCGGATCTGTGCTGCTCAAGCAACGAGAGCGGCGATCAGAATGAGGGGGGCCTGAGCTGCTGGCATATATTGGCATCGTGATGGTGATGTTTTGGCCTCCTTTCACCCACTTGGGTTTGACATTTGAACTTTTGCAAGGACTTTGGCACCGATCATGGTTGAGGCACCCTGAAGTTCCTGTAGCTTGCACTACATAGACCACAATGCCTAGCTACAACCTATGTGGGTGGGACATGAATTTAAAATAAAAACAGGTGTGTCTGAATATGCCGGATCCTTCATTTGCTTAGCCAGTGATCAAGGGCGGGATGACGCCCGAAACGCGTTTGGCACGAGAATGGAATGGGGCTTGACAGTCTGTCGTTCTGCTACCGGCAGCAAGCTGTGTGTATACCCCCTCATGTGCGGCTTTTCCACTTTGGGCAACCTGTGGTTTTGAATATATATATATTCACTGAAAAAACCATAGGTTTCACACACGTTATAGTTAGGAATTAGCATTTAAAAAACCTTGCTAATTCACTGAAAAAACCATAGGTTTCACACATGTTATAGTTAGCTGGACATTTTACTGATAAAAAACCAATGAAATTCCCCCGTTATAGTTACTGTAGGCAACTATAACTCACGCGACCGCAATCCTCTGCTGATGCTAATACTGTATTTAGACACTTATTTGCCCATGTCTTCTTCCATTAAATTTTAGCTATACATATATTACAAATATTCTTTTTTCATAAAGACACATATGTCATCAGCAGAGGATTACGGTCGCGTGAGTTATAGTTGCCTACAGTAACTATAACGGGGGAATTTCATTGGTTTTTTATCAGTAAAATGTCCAGCTAACTATAACATGTGTGAAACCTATGGTTTTTTCAGTGAATTAGCAAGGTTTTTTAAATGCTAATTCCTAACTATAACGTGTGTGAAACCTATGGTTTTTTCAGTGAATTTGTACGGTTTTTTAAATGCTAATTTATTTATGTATTATTTTTTATATATTTATTTTACAATAAACTACGTATTAAAAATTATTATTATTTTTTTTTTTGGTTTTCACCCTGCGAATTATTTTTTTTTTTTTGCAAAAAAAATAATATTTTTTTTTGTGTTTTTCAGGGTGCGCGCACTGTGCGCGCACCCCCGCGATTTTTAAAAAAAAAACATTTTTTTTTTGCCTTCGGGGTCCTTCAGGGACCCCCTGACAAAGGCTAGGGGGTCAGGAACTCTCTACCCTGCCCCCTTTTCACGTTCGCCACCTTCCTTTTTCACTCTCGCACTGAAAACAAACAAAATGGTGGCCGACACTTCCTGATTTCGACCGATTCGAACGTTGACTAACATGTAACCACCAATCAGAATTACGCTCGCGCACGTTAGGGTGCTCGCACGGTGCTCGCACGGTGCGCGCACCCTGCGCGCATATATATATATATATGCTTTTAAATGCTATTTTCTCCGGAAATACTGAACAGATTTACACCAGACCTACAAAAGGCACTTCCTTGACCTAGGGACTACCTCTCTGCCAAATTTTGAGTAATTCTGTTCAGCCATTCGGGCTGTAGCTCGTTCTAAAGGTCCTATGGAAAAATGCATGGGAAAAACGCGTTTTGGGACCCCCCTTTTATCTCAGCCCCCGCTTGACGGATCCCCCCGAGACTTTCAGGGTAGGAGCGGAGCGTAGCGCCCCACCTATTTTGAGAAATTCGCGAGGATTCGTCGACCGGCGCCAAAGTTATTCAAAATAGAATGTTGAGGTTTTCCTATGGAAACGTGGTCCTAACTATAACTACCTACTGGCGACCGCCAGTAGGTAATATATATATATATATATTCTACTCTCTGTCGCCTTTGCAAGTTTTTCTCGAACACACGGACACACACCACAAGGTAATTGTTACATTTTTATTGTTCCGATGTCGTCATTATGCGTTTCGGCTCCTCAAGAGCCTTGATCACATGACATGACATTGCAGAATTATTTTTTTGCTTTTAAAGTGACAGAGTGCTCATGAGCTTGTGCAAAATTCGCGTTAGCGTGTTAGGTATGGACATAGGAAAAATGTTAAATGATCGGTTGACAAGCATCTCAATACTGCATTTCATAGCATTCTGGCATTGTTTGCGTATGGCATGTCTTTTGGTCAATTAGAATCAACGTATGCATTAAATAAACATACATAAAAATATATATATAAACATTCAGGGAAATTTTTTTTCAGTAAAATACTTTTTTTATACATGCATAGACGCTGTTGATTAAAACACATATTAAGAGACCAAATTTGTATTGTGCCCAAACGAAAAAAAGTTCTCTTGGTAACATTATCGACATAATTTAATACATATAGTTGGCAAAATACTAACAGTAACATGACGTGTGCTATGGTATTTGCCATTGCTTTGTTTTAACCCTTTTTAGTCCATATTATCAAGTGCTAAAGTGATAAATAAAGTGCTGGTGCGTGAATTGCTAAAGTTTCTTATGTTCTGTGCACAATTACATTTTTTATTTGATCTATTTATAGTATTAAATATCATAACATTGCACATTGCTCGTAATGGTGCTTGATTCATGACCATCATGTCTGCCAAAAATCTTGGTATAAATATCCAATGTCCCTCAAATGTATTTTATAGCAGTACTTTTGTTGTCGTATTTATATACAATTTTATGTTTCTGTAATCTCAAATTTTTCATATTGGTCATTTGTCCCATGGCGTCTGTATTGAAATTCAAATTCATAAAGTCACATATGTGTAAACATTGAACATTCAGAATAATAAATAATAAATATATATATATAAATAACATTAATATCGTAAAAATATCCAATATGACTCATAAAACCTAATGCCGCCAGTGCAATTTTGAATTGTGTGTCATCCTAAAGACAACTATATAGATCGTTTGTTAAGTTGAGCCCCCCTGGGTGTTTGGAGTCCATTTCAAGAATGTACCACGTTTCTAGTCTACGTAATTTAGCTTTCCAGTTCCCACCTCTTCTACTCGGTGGTACAGAGTCAATTAAAACGTTTTGTAGATCCTGACTTCTAGACTTGTGGTACTCCTTGAAATGACTTGCAACTGGATATGTATTGTCTTGGTTATTTAAGGCCCTTACGTGTTGTAGTACCCATTTGTGTGCTTGCAATTTGGTACTGCCTACGTATTGTAGGCCACATGGCCATATTAATACATAAACCACATATTCTGTTGTACACGTCAAGAGTTTGCTGATTTTGTACTCCGTTTGGCTAAAGGGGGTCTGATATGTGGTTTTACTTATTTCCTGTTGACACGCTTTACAAGGTTTGCACTTAAAAAAGCCTTTGTTGGTTTTAAGCCAGCTGCTTCCCTCAATCACCTCAGGGCTAGTATTTACAGGTTTGTCCCTCATAGATGATGCTCTGCTGTGTGTGACTGATATCTTGTGTGGTAGTGTTCCTATAACTGGATCACTCAGTACAAGTGGCCAATTGCGTGTGATTATGTTACGTAATTCACTGTGTTGTCTGCTAAATTCCATAATTATTCTAAAAGTCTTCAGATTTGGAATCCCTCTGATATACCAGTTGGTCTTGGTAACCTGTTGTTGTCTCACGTTTGTCCCTGATTAATTCCACTCTGTCTGGGATCATGGATTTAGTAATGGCTCCATTGATAGTATTGAGTGTGTAACCCCCCTTAAGGAACCTGGCTTTACTGTCCTGTTGGGCCTTTTTAAGAGTTTCATTGTTGCTGTTTATTCTCCTTAGTCTGAGCATTTCCACGTAGGGGATACTGTTTATCAAGTGTCTTGGATGGGAACTGTTAGCGTGCAGGGTCGAATTGCCAGCAGTTTCTTTTCACTATAACTTGGTCTCAATTTTATCGTTGTAGATGTAAATCTGAGTGTCTAGGAAGTTGACTGTAGTGTCACTGATTGGGGCTGTAAAATGTAAATTGAATGTGTTTCCTTTAATGGCGTTGATAAGTTCCTGCGCTTCATGGTGTGTTCCTCTCCATATTATAAACATATATTCTATATAGCGAAGCCATAATATGATGTTGTTTTGCATACAACTACTGTGTCTTTTTGTAAGTACCAGCTCCTCCCACCAGCCCATGTGAAGGCATGCATAGCTGGGGTAGAAGCTGGCACAGATGGCTACTCCTCTAATCTGTTGATAAAGCATATTGTTGAACATAAAATCATTATTGTTCAGGCAGAATTCTACCATTTCAATCAACTATTGACTATGTTGTGCAAACTGTTCAGGTCTTTTTGATAAATAATGTTTCAATGCTGTTACACCATCTCTGAGCCTGATGCTAGTATATAATGATGTAACATCAAGCACCACTAGCAAGTAATCATTGTGTTAAGTAAAGTCTTTCAATTTGTTTAAAAAGTCACTGGTATCTCTCACATAGGAAGATAATGATTGGACATATCCTTGTAAAAAATAGTCCACATATTTTGACGGATATATATATATATATACACAACATTCAACACGAACAAATCTGAGATAGTTTCATATTACAAGCAAAGAAACAATATATGAGTCTTCTTATGTATTCATCTTCTGATGTTTATTCTTATTTTCTTTGTAGAGATTTACATATAAGAATCACAGTGATGCCTTATTTTTTCCTTTATGTTCAGATTTACATACAAGTATCACAGTAAAGCCAACACGTGTTTCGCGCACACTGCGCTTCTTCAGGGCTGTCATACAAACACCATCATTTTTTTTTTTTTAAAACAGAAAAGAAGAACAACTTACAATAAAGCATGTTCCTGATACATTAATATACATATTAACACTTATTTAAAATTAGAACATAATTATTAATTTATAAACTCAAAAGCAGTAGCTAAATTATAACCGATTGTTCAATCAGTCAAACGTGTAAAGAAATTCGGGTTGTCATAATAATATACACATTTTCTATGGTAAGTATACCCATTCTAATGATCCATAGTGGTGTATCAATTTTTGAATTTTTTTTTATCCTCCCAGTTCTTATAATGGCTGGAGCATTTCTTTACCTCAGTTAAGTAGCTAATCTCACTTCTTGCCTTGTATTTTGGAAAAAGTTCTCCCATTAGTAGAGTCTCCGTTTTCTAAGTATAGGTTCCTAAAATAATATATATTGATGTTACCTTATTGCTTTGTTTATTTACAAATAATCATTATTAATATTGAAACTTAATTCTCACCTTAATTATTCATGTATACTTGTTGCACAGCTAAAATATATCTTCATAATCAGAGTGTATTCTTTATCAGTCCTCAGTCTACTGATCCTTAATAAGATCTGTAATAGTCCAAAAATCCAAACATATACCTTACACAGTGTCACCTAGTCTAAAGAAGAAAATTCTTTTAAATATTAAAGAGTATATTTTAATTAATTATTTGTTGAACCTTATACCAGGATCGAACCCGCGAAGTTATTTTTTTGTTGATACCATGATCTATTTTTTTTCTTTTTTTAATTTTATTTCATATTTTACTTTATTGGTCACAGACACAAATAAAAATAAGAAAAAAACCATTTCATACATGTCTTTTTGTCATACAAAACAAACAAAAAAAAAAAGAAAAGTTTTTCAAATATACAAAAGACATTAATAGCAATTGCAGTAAATATAGATGGGTATAAGCACTAACACAAAAACAGATATCATAACAGATAATACAAAGTTTCAACAGAAATATTATTAGCCCCACTGGAGGCTAGACCAAAGCCTTCCAAATTTAACCAAAGATCTCAAACCTCTTGCTTTTGCCAATGCCAATTCCATCTCGTAAACCCCCCTTAGTAATAACCAAAATTCAATAATAGTGGGACTAGATTTTTCTATCCATACCCTGGTGATGGTCAAGCGGGCACATGAAATAAAAATTGACACTAAAGAATTTGAAACGTTTCCTGTGTCAAGTACAAACCCTAATAAAATTTCTTTCTCTGATAGCACCGTTGCTTTACCGATTAAATTACTCAGCTCCTGTGCCAACTTATGCCAAAAATCAGCAAGCTTAGGGCATATAGCAAACATATGTCGTAAATCTACGGCAAATTCATTGCACTTGGGGCAGTAAGACTTAGTAGAATTATGCGTCACGGCCCATTTAGAAATAACTTTAGGGGTGTAATACAACATAAATAAAATACGGTGCTGTTGCAATTTTAAATTAATTGAAGTAACAGAGGAATTAATTCTATCCAAAGATTCTGAAACCTCTCCGGGAGTCACCTCTGTATCAAATATGACATTCAATTTGGCTGTAGCCTGTATAACATCGTCATCAAATATCTCAATGAAACAGCGACAAGCTCTCCCTTTGAGACCTCGTTTGCCATTCTTAAAAATTAGCCGCAGAACCTCTGTTGTAGGGGAGAGAGCCAACAAACCTTCCCCTCGCATAAAAAAATCCCTAATTTGTAAATACTTGAAGAATGAATTATGTGTGACCCCATACTCCACTGACAATAATTGAAAGGGCTTAAAGCCGTGTTTGTCATATAAATGCCCCAGCATTGTAATTCCCTGTTGTTATCAAGCTCGCGCAACTGAATCCGAGAATATATCGGGAAGCCTCGGGTTACCCCAAAGATAAGTAAATTCGTGCCAAACTGGAAGATTAAACTTTTTACATATATCTTGCCAAATATGAAAAATATGCCGAGTAGTCTTAAATCATACTCTTTTGTAGTAGTTTGGGTCTGACATGTGATGTAGTAAGAATCCGGTATTTAAACCATATGCCAGCTGATACGAATGCTAGGGTTTCCTAACAACGGGTCCCATAATTAAAGATTGAATCCGGCTAACAAAGGCAGCCCAAAAGTAAGTTCTGAAATCTGGAAGTTCAAAGCCGCCTTGCCTAAAGGACAGCTTAATGTATCTAATCGCCCTTCTTGCTCTCCGAAAGCTCCAAATAAAACTTCCAACAACACTATCCAAACGTTTAAAGAAGGTCATTGGAATTCTCAGGGGGATGGCACGAAAAAAGTATAAAAATTTAGGAAGTATACTCATCTTAACTATGTTGCATCTCCCGATAATAGTAAGTGGGAGCCTGTGCCACCTACGAAGGTCATTGGTAACCTTTTTCAACAGCGGTATGTAATTTAAATCAAATATATCATCGATACTGGCGCTAAGACATAGCCCCGAATACATAGCCGAGGCTGTGATACCTAACGAAGATGGAGCTGTAATCGGTGTAAAATTGAGAATAGACTGGGTTTTATTCAAATTGAGTTTGTATCCAGAAAAGGACCCAAAACGCTCCGCCTCTTGGGTTATCATTGTAAAGGCTTCCACTGGCTTTGTGGAGAAAACAGCAATTTCGTCTGCATACGCAGTAACGTTCAGGGGATATCGTTAAAAAAGACCGGTGTGATAGACATATTATGGAGCAAGTGTTTAATAAAAGGCTCTATATATAACGCAAATAATAAAGGAGAAAGCGGACAACCCAGCCGTGTACCACGAGAGATGCTAAAAACAGAAGAGGCAAGACTATTATACTTGATTGTGGCAGTGGGTTTACAATAAAGTTTCTGAATAGCCGAAACAAATCTTCGACCGAGGCCGAAAGAACCCATTGTGCACCACAAGGAGCCCCAGGCTACCCGGTCGAAGGCCTTCTCGGCATCCAACATAAGCATTCCGATTTGCTGTTCCAGCTGCTTAGCGATGTCAAATGCTACTATAGCAATATTAATATGTGCAGCAGTGTCCCTACCAGAAATACAATCATGTTGTTCCTCAGAAACCAGCAGATGCATCAGGGGGGCTAGACGGGATGCCAGAAGTTTAGAAAAGATTTTAGCATCTGAATTAATTAAAGATATCGGTCTATATGAGCCGAGATTGTCAGGTGACTTGCCTTTTTTTGGGAAGACGATGATGTTTGTTTTGTTCCAGGAGGGAGGAGAATCACCTCCCCTAAGTATCTCATTAACCAATTCAAGAAGAATTGGAGTTAGTAAATCCCTAAATGTTTTATAAAATTCGAGTGGTATGGTATCTTCCCCCACTGCCTTACCCACGGGTAGAGCCCCAATTGCAATATCAAGCTCCGCTAAGTCAGCGTTCCTCTCCAAACTCAGGGTCTGAAGTGGATCCAATAATGGCAACCCGCTCTCTTGTATATAAGCAGTAGCTGATTGTATGTTAAAGCTGCTCACTTCATTATATGAATCCATATAAAATAGCCTAAACTGCTCCAAAATTTCCTGCGGCTTTAAAAAGACATCACCGTTTACCCCAATAATTTTTTTAATATATACCTTGGCTCTTTGATCATCTATCTGATAGGCCAATACTCGTCCAACCCGCTCACCATACTCATACTGCCGAGTTTTATACTTAAGAAAGTTACTAGCTACTTTATCTTTAAGCCTTCTACCTAACTTCGCTCTAATATCAATAACCTGTAAGTATATTCGATATTCCTCAGTGTCATTTAAGACAATAGATTGGGCATGTTGCTGCTCTAACTCCATATATTTCGTATGATCATTTTCCAACTGGCTAAAGTAAATCCGATTTTGTTTAACAATATATTGTAGTGTAGTCCCCATTATATATGCCTTAAGACAATCCCAAACTAGTGCGAGAGATGTAGAATATAGGTTATTAGCTAAATATTCCTTTAAAGCTTCTCGCATATGTATAATATAATCTGCATTGTTAAGAAGGTGCTTGTTTGAGTACCTTTTTCAGAGCCTATAATCAAAGTGAGCATAATCGGATTATGATCCGAGGTGATCTTGGGGCATACCACCATATTGCAATTTTCCAACAAATTATATTTAACAAAAATCATATCTAAACGGGAGTAATGTTTATGCGGATGCGAAAAGAAAGTAAAACCTGGAAGTGAGGGATGTAGGACTCTCGAAGCATCCTCCAATTGATGAAGATAAAGCAGATCTTGAATTGCTACCCTCACCTGAGCCATTCTGCTTCTCGCTTTTAAATTTGTGGTATCGATTTTCTTATCTAATATACAATTCATATCGCCCATCACTATAAGATCACCTGACCAATCTAATAATTCCGAGCCAAGATGGGAAAAAATATCAGGACAATCATTATTCGGGCCATAGATCGTACAAATTGTCATATTATGACTACATACAGAGAGTTGAGCTATCACCCATCTTCCCTTAGAATCAGCCAAAGTACGTATAATTTTAACCATAGAGTGTTTAGCCTTCAACAATGCTACCCCCCCTAATGGAGACCAGCTGTGACGTACAGATGATTAGCTCGTAGCCTAACTGTTTCAAGTAACTTCTATCTTTAAAAGCCACATACGTTTCCACAAGGCCCACAATATCTGGCTTAAAAACCTTCAGCTCTTCCGCAACAAGACGTCTTTTATTGGCTTGGTTCAGCCCACAAACATTCCAACTCATAAATTTAATGCTTGGCATAATATAATTTCACCTAAAGTCTACAAGTACCATATCCATCTGTAAATGAGTTAACATAAAAGATTTGCAAGCAAAGTTTCATAGTATTTTCAAATGTGACGTGACCTTTTAGCTCCCACCTCCCCCCACCAGCCCTCCTAACTCTTCCTACCCCTACCAGAACCGACCCCCACCCCCACCCAGTATCCATGGAAGGGAATCAACCCCCTACTTAGCTGTCCAAAATGACAGCAGAAAGAGAACGCCTCTCCCCCACCCCCCACCAAAGCCCACCTCTCCCACCACCCCCCATCCGCCTGACCCAACCAATAACCCATATGCTTTTCAACGGAAGTAAATTCTATCCTTCAATTACAGTAGTAAAAAAAACCACAATTCTCTACAAGAAACAGTGAGAAAGAAAAAAAGAAACAAATCCCCAAAGAGCCTAGGCATATTATCACAGAAAAAAAAAACAACAAAAAATTAAAGATCAGGCTTTTGCTGCAGGTTGCCATTTACAAAGAGCTTTTCTTGCTTCTTGCTCATTGAAAAAGAAGTAGGTATGGCCATCTTTAACAATTCGCAAGCGGGCAGGTTCCTGTAGCATAACCTGAGAGTACACAGCTTTAAAAGGATCCATAAGTTGCCGAAGAAGCCACCGCCTTTCCATAGTAGGCTTTGAAAAATCAGAGCGCACAAAGATTGAAAATGAGCCCACTTTTACAGGAGCTGTAGGACGTGCTTTAAAAAAAATAGCCTGTCGTAGCAAGAAGTTACCGAAAAAAACCAATATAGGCCTAGAAAAACTTTCTTTTGGATTGGGTATCACGTGAAATGAAAGGCGGTAGCCTATGTGCTCTTTGGACTTGAGTACCCATGTCCCAATCGTCCAAGTCCGGAAATGCCTTTTGAAAGAGGCCAACAATAAATGCCCGAGGGTCAGATCCTTCATTACCTTCAGGAACACCAAAGGTTCGAGCGCCTCTGTCGATTTTCAAGGTCTTCTATTTTAGATTGGACGCTGACTAACTGCGACTCATTTATGCTGACCTTTTTCAAAGTTAAAGAGTTACCCTCCTCTACTGCAGCCACCCTATTTTGGAGATCAGAAACCTCTGACATAAGATGGGAGACCTTAGAAGTAACCTCTGCCAGTGATTTTTTAATTTCGATACTGTCAGCCCTGGCTTGATTATAATATTGTTGGGCCTCTGATCTCTGAATTTTGAGTGCCTGCATGATTCCGGACATAGATGGCTCATCATCCTGATCTTTATCCTGAGTGTGCCGAACGGGATAGTTCTCAACTCCTGTAGCCCCTGTGCATAGTGAGTCTTGAGATGTATTTGGAGAATCGGAAAACGTAAGTTGGCCGGCCCCTACTGTTTGAGCAGTTCCAGCCTCATTGATGAGCTCTAATCCCGGTTCCGAAGGCAAATTCTGAGACCCATTCTGAAGACCAGCCAGTATCACCACGCTATCAATGGGTGCACTAACTAATTCAGTAACCTGCATGCCCTTGGAGACATCGTCTAGCAACCTAGCAGAGTCTGACTGATCATTTGGGATCGAAGTGATTGTAGCAGCTGAGGCCGTGGGGGGGGCCAGATTGTCCTGAATTGGATAGTCTGGAGACAATTGATCTAACTTCTCCCTTTGTAGAGACCCACTTCCGAAGGGGACTCAGCTTCAAACTCGATTTTGTAATATTTGTAGCTCCCTTCAACCGTTCCAATGCCTCCGATAAATGAGCCTTAGTGCTGGCCCCACCCGCCCCCCCTCGACCTCTGCCGCCTTTCCCAGACCTGCCTTGTTTATGGGTTTTTCCCTTTTGAATCTTCCATTTTTCTGAGTTAATATTACTAGTGTCATGGGTTGGCCCCTGGTTATCTATATATTGAGTAGAGCTCAAAGAGACCTGGACCCGATCATCACCATGCAACGCGGGCTCCGGCTCCCCAGCAAAGCCTCCAATGGCCTTGCACATTGCTCGTAATGGTGCTTGATTCATGACCATCATGTCTGCCAAAAATCTTGGTATAAATACCCAATGTCCCTCAAATGTATTTTATAGCAGTACTTTTGTTGTCGTATTTATATACAATTTTATGTTTCTGAAATCTCAAATTTTTCATATTGGTCATTTGTCCCATGGCGTCTGTATTGAAATTCAAATTCATAAAGTCACATATGTGTAAACATTGAACATTCAGAATAATAAATAATAAATATATATATATAAATAACATTAATATCGTAAAAATATCCAATATGACTCATAAAACCTAATGCCGCCAGTGCAATTTTGAATTGTGTGACATCCTAAAGACAACTATATAGATCGTTTCTTAAGTTGAGCCCCCCTGGGTGTTTGGAGTCCATTTCAAGAATGTACCACGTTTCTAGTCTACATAATTTAGCTTCCCTGTTCCCACCTCTTCTACTCGGTGGTACAGAGTCAATTAAAACGTTTTGTAGATCCTGACTTCTAGACTTGTGGTACTCCTTGAAATGACTTGTGACTGGATATTTATTGTCTTGGTTATTTAAGGACCTTACGTGTTGTAGTACCCGTTTGTGTGCTTGCAATTCGGTACTGCCTACGTATTGTAGGCCACATGGCCATATTAATACATAAACCACATATTCTGTTGTACACGTCAAGAGTTTGCTGATTTTGTTCTCCATTTGGCTAAAGGGTGTCTGATATGTGGTTTTACTTATTTCCTGTTGACACGCTTTACAAGTTTTGCACTTAAAAAAGTCTTTGTTGGTTTTAAGCCAGCTGCTTCCCTCAATCACCTCAGGGCTCGTATTTACAGGTTTGTCCCTCATAGATGATGCTCTGCTGTGTGTGACTGATATCTTGTGTGGTAGTGTTCCTATAACTGGATCACTCAGTACCAGTGTCAAATTGCGTGTGATTATGTTACGTAATTCACTGTGTTGTCTGCTAAATTCTATAATTATTCTAAAGTCTCCAGATTTGGAATCCCTCTGATATACCAGTTGTTCTTGGTAACATGTTGTTGTCTCACGTTTGTCCCTGATTAATTCCACTCTGTATAGGATCATGGATTTAGTAATGGCTCCATTGATAGTATTGAGTGTGTAACCCCCCCTTAAGGAACCTGGCTTTACTGTCCTGTTGGGCCTTTTTAAGAGTTTCATTGTTGCTGTTTATTCTCCTTAGTCTGAGCATTTCCACGTAGGGGATACTGTTTATCAAGTGTCTTGGATGGGAACTGCTAGCGTGCAGGGTCGAATTGCCAGCAGTTTCTTTTCACTATAACTTGGTCTCAATTTTATCATTGTAGATGTAAATCTGAGTGTCTAGGAAGTTGACTGTAGTGTCACTGATTGTGGCTCTAACATGTAAATTTAATGTGTTTCCGTTAATGGCTTTGATAAATTCCTGCGCTTCATGGTGTGTGCCTCTCCATATTATAAACATATATTCTATATAGCGAAGCCATAATATGATGTTGTTTTACATACAACTACTGTGTCTTTTCTTTTTGCAAGTACCAGCTCCTCCCACCAGCCCATGTGAAGGCATGCATAGCTGTGGTAGAAGCTGGCACCGATGGCTACTCCTCTAATCTGTTGATAAAGCATATTGTTGAACATAAAATCATTATTGTTCAGGCAGAATTCTACCATTTCAATCAACATTTGACTATGTTGTGCAAACTGTTCAGGTCTTTTTGATAAATAATGTTTCAATGCTGTTACACCATCTCTGTGCCTGATGCTAGTATATAATGATGTAACATCAAGCACCACTACCAAGTAATCATTGTGCCAAGTGAAGTCTTTCAATTTGTTTAAAAAGTCACTGGTATCTCTCACATAGGAAGATAATGATTGGACATATCCTTGTAAAAAATAGTCCACATATGCTGACGTATATATATATACACAACATTCAACACAAACAAATCTGAGATAGTTTCATATTACAAGCAAAGAAACAATATATGAGACTTCTTATGTATTCATCTTCTGATGTTTATTCTTATTTTCTTTGTAGAGATTTACATATAAGAATCACAGTGATTCCTTCTTTTTCCTTTATGATTTACATACAAGTATCACAGAAAAGCCAACACGTGTTTCGCGCACACTGCGCTTCTTCAGGGCTGTCATACAAACAACATACATTTTTTTTTTTAAAACAGAAAAGAAGAACAACTTACAATAAAGCACGTTCCTGATACATTAATATACAAATTAACACTTATTTAAAATTAGAACATAATTATTAATTTATAAACTCAAAAGCAGTATCTAAATTATAACCGATTGTTCAATCAGTCAAACGTGTACAGAAATTCGGGTTGTCATAATAATATACACATTTTCTATGGTAAGTATACCCATTCTAATGATCCATAGTGGTGTATCAATTTTTGAATTTTTTTTTATTCTCCCAGTTAAGTAGCTAATCTCACTTCTTGCCTTGTATTTTGGAAAAAGTACTCCCATTAGTAGAGTCTCCGTTTTCTAAGTATAGGTTCCTAAAATAATATATATTGATGTTACCTTATTGCTTTGTTTATTTACAAATAATCATTATTAATATTGAAACTTAATTCTCACCTTAATTATTCATGTATACTTGTTGCACAGCTAAAATATATCTTCATAATCAGAGTGTATTCTTTATCATTCCTCAGTCTACTGATCCTTGATAAGATCTGTAATAGTCGAAAAAACCAAACATATACCTTACACAGTGTCACCTAGTCTAAAGAAGAAAATTATTTTAAATATTAAAGAGCATATTTTAATTAATTATTTGTTGAACCTTATACCAGGATCGAACCCGCAGTTATTTTTTGTTGATACCATGATCTAATGCACTACGCTATCCTCCTTGTCAAAGCGAATCCAGTTTCAACTAGCTATCTCTTTGGTTTTTTAGATTAATTGTATGTTCAGAAAGGCTTCTAATGAATTATACCCAAAATTAAAGAACACTTACTAATATTACACATTTGAATCTACACTATAGGTACACTCTACTCTTCATGCTGACTAAAAAGCTTCATTCTGTCAATATCAGTAAAAAAATATATCTATGACAATTGACTCTGTGAAAAGTATTTACGAACTAGGACAGGACCTGTCAGTATTGTAAAGTCAAATTGACAGAGGAGTGACTACACTTTGGTGCCGATTACGATCCGGTAACAACCGGGTACGAACCGTCGGTCGGAGAGTTTTCTCCGTCCGACTCGTACCCGGTCGGAAAACTTTACAAACATGGAATTACGATTCGCACGGAAACACCATTTCCGTACGAATCGTAAAAAACACCGACCGACGAAAATATACATACAAATGTGATCCGGGAATGCTGCGACGTGACGTCGGGACGCTTTCAGGCAGCGTTTCACGACCCAGGAAGTACGATTCGAACCGACAGCAGTCCGGATGGCAATATTTTCACGGCACCCAAAAAGTGCCGGAAAAGCGAAGTACGGCGCGAAACGACCAGAGTAGGTGGCCCGGTATGCGCCGTACCCCCCCAGCCCCCGTATGTACGCGCCGACCCCCCCCAGCCCCGTATGTATGCGCCGACCGCCCCCCCAGCTACGCGCTGGGGGTACGCACCGTACATACACGGGTGGGGGTACGACTCGAACGTACACGGGTGTACAGACACAGGGGGTTCGACACGTACACGGGTGTACATACACGGGGGGTACGACACGTACACGGGTGTACATACACGGGGGGGGTACGACACGTACGTACGGGGGCTGGGGGGTCGGCGCGTACATACGGGGGCTGGGGGGGTCGGCGCATATGCGGGCACATGTGTCCATGGTTGCTACGGAGTTTGGTGCGGACGGTGTTTTTTCCATACAGTTGTGACATCGGACGCACGGGATGGATCGTAATTCTGCGGTCGGACTTCACTTTTCACATTTGTACGGTAAATCGTCCGTGGACGTGTCGGACACATATTCCGACCCGAGAACGTGTGGGGAATAATTCCCAATGCGATTCGTATGGACTTTTTCCCATGCGAATCGTAATTGGCAGTTTGTACGGCACTTGTACAATTCGTACGGTAAAAAGACCGGATACGAGTCGTACGGGGAATTTTTTTACCGGATCGTAATCGGCACCTTTATGTCTAAGTTCAACAAAATTAGAGTCCCAATGCTAGAGAATTCTTCTTACCTCTCAACCTTTCGACGATCGTCTAACCTTTTCCTCAGCCCGTACCGCAGACAAAACATTAGTGTCAACTGCCACTTTATATACTCTCCCTTAGTCAATCAATTAGCGTAATTTGGCGGGAAAGTTTGTTTAAATGTTAGCAGACTCAAGATGCGTCGTTGCCAAATCAACATGAGTTCTTCTCCTTAATAATGTTCAACATTTATTTAGAACAAAATCTGAATTTATATTAAAATAAAAAATAAATAATAAAAATAGAGTACTACATGTAGCAAAATTAAGGGAGTTATAAAAAGAAAAAATATTTAGGTGAATTCTTTTCTCTGGATGATGTCATCAGTGATGTCATGAGTGATGTCATTTGAGATGTCATCAGTGATGTCATGAGTGATGTCAGTGACCATGTAATGAGTGATGTTATATGTGACGTCATCAGCAGTGGATTGCGGGTGCGCGAGTTATAGTTAGCTTAACTAACTATAACGGGGGAATTTCATTGGTTTTTTACGAGTGAAATGTCCAGCTAACTATAACGTCTGTGAAACCTATGGTTTTTTCACTGAATTTGCAAGGTTTTTTAAATGCTAATTCCTAACTATAACGTGTGTGAAACCCATGGTTTTTTCAGTGAATTTGTATGTTTTTTTAAATGCTAATTCTTTTATATTTAACGTGTGTGAAACATTTTTATTTTTTATCTTTGCAAGGTTTTTTACATTTATTTTTTTTACTTTTTATTCCCTTTAAACACTATGGTAAAATTCAATGCATTCTGCAATATATACATTTTCTCCTTTTTTTAAAAAAACAGGTAAGATATAGTAGTATAACATAGTGAATCTTTTTTACAAATGTCTTTTTTTTTTTTTTTCGTGCGCATACGGTAAGCTTACCGTAAGCGCACGTTTTGCTTTATGTACGTAATATTTCTACTCTGTTTGCGTATGGTTACGCAATTTGCGTAGACGTCCGTACTGCGTACGCGACGCGTAAGCGCATACGTTACACGCGTACCCGCGCGCGCACGTTACGCGGAAGTGTTTGAGCGTGCCTGTTATGCGCATGCGCGCGTGCGCGTGTCTTTTATACGCGCATGCGTACTTTTACCGTAAGCGCTCCGTAAGCGTAACGTACGCGCACGGTTGGTCATGTGATCAAGAAACAACACTTTTGATTGGTTTAAACTACTTTCAGTTCTAGAACCTTCCTACACCACACCCATTCCCCTCATTTCTGCTTGTGATCCCATAGGAGAAGGAGCTGAGTTGTCTTTGTGATACGATGGCAGAACAGCAGTCCTCTTCTGAGAGTGAGCCTGGTAGCAGCATCATCAGAGAGAGAAGGAGGAAACAAAAGACTTCTTTTGTATGGGAATATTTCACCTATCCAGAGGGGCAGAAAAAGGTAAATGCTCCTTTAGTCACCTGCTCATTTTGTGAGCGTGTCTTATCTAGAGGGAATCCAAGGAAGAAGTATTCCTTTGGAAATCACTCTATGGTTAGACACATTAAGGATAAACATCCCAGGACTTATGCTGGACATACTGGAGAAACATCTCCAGTAAGTCACCCGAGCACACATGCAGAAGCTCAGCCGAGTACATCTTTGGCAGCTCAGCTGAGCCCTTCCTCTGCGGTGGGAGCATCACCCTTTTCTGCTCCTCTGGATATAAACCCTTGTTTTGGGAGGGTTGCAATGAGTTGCACAACATGTCATGGCCTTATTGTTTATGCGGAGACCAGTGTTTCCCTCATAAACAATAGAATAGACCAGCACATCTGTGGTCCTTGTTAGTATTCCCATTCTTTCTTTCCTCTTTCCCTTTATGAACACAACGGTTCTTTTAAGAGCCAACCTTACCTCTTAACTTTAAAAAAAAAAATTTAAATGATTTTTTTTAATTTTATTTTTGTTACCGTACGCGTACGGTACGCGCAATTTTTTTTTTTTTTTTAAAAACAAACATTTTTTAATCACCCTACAAGGTCCATGAGGGACTACTACAAAAATGAGAAAAGCATAGAGAAGAGTAGTGAAGAAAAGTGAGCATTAAAGTAAATGTGTGATAATTCCAGAAATTTCACACTTACCTGACAATAAAAATAATTTAAAGAAAAATAAGTGATTTATTTAACTTTCTGTAAAGAAATTTATTTTTCATATTTTTCCTTTCTCAATCTGTAAAAAAAGAAAAAGGTATTAATATTTAACAATACATTTTAGAATACAGTGCACATATTTTCATATTTCAACAAACATTTTTTTGCCCTTTTTTTGCTGTTTTCAGAATATATTGCATTTTACTGTAAATCGTAAAAGCAATTGCATTCATCACCTAACTGCGGGCAAAAAAAAAAAACAATCAGAAAGATTGTTTAAAAAAAGCCCAGAATCTCTTCTCACTAAAACATACCGTAATAGAAATGAAACATTTGCAATATAAATCTCACGTAAGAACAATAACTAATTTCAGTAAATATCGTCTGAAAATTCTGTTGCATAAGCATAATCACCAAAATAATTTGTGTCAAAGAAGTCCACAATGCAAATTATTACCTTTCCTTTAGGCCAAATGGTAATTTTTAAAATATTTTTTGATGACATTTCCAATGGTAATCCAATTAAATTGTAAGAATGTTTTGTACAGATGTTGCAATTTCTGTCTAAAATTTTGGTTTCAGAAAAATTAAATAGGAATTTGGTAAATCAAAAGGCAAACGTTGCTTGAAAACCAATTGAGAATCATTACACAGTGTCCAGCCTTTTTCACATTTAAGAAAAACTGTGTAATGACCAGAAGTTACAAAAGGCCCATCACGGAAAATTATTGCAACTGTGACAAAAGTTTTGCCAGAAATTGATAATTGCTGTCCTGTAAATTTCTTTATTAAAGTGTCCAATTTTGTTCCATCAGCTCTACAACGTTGCATCATTAAAATTACATACTGTCCATATTTCTTTAAAAATAACGTTGAAAACATGTCTGATTTACATTTAGAACATTCCTGAATTTACTAAAAGTCACTGATTTAGTCTCTGGCAATGTTAAATAGATAAACCTTTCAGAATCAACATTAGAGCTGCATGTGTAGAAACAGTTTTCACAACTATGTTCCCATTTATAAGAGAGACCAAACATATTTTCTATTTCTACCCCTTCATCTTCAAGTACCAAAAGGATGTACATCAAGAATTCCTGTGCATCTTGCTGGACATTTTGAGAAAACTGTGTTCGTCCTGAACAAACATCTAATAGATTTCTAATTTCATTCGCACTTTCTATTTTAGCTTTATCAACACTCAGCTTCTCGTAAAGAAGACTTAGCACAGAACAGAATCTTTTTTCATGATTTTCTATTATCTGCTCTTGCAAACTTTCACGATAAAATACAACATTCAGCACTACATTTGCGTAGCAGTTGACACCAGAGATATTTTCAAAATGGCAACCAACAACCTCTTCAACATTGTCCTTTTTCTTTTTGCTTGCAATCACATCACTGTCTTTTTGTTTTCTCTTCTGTACAACCTCACTACAAAAATTCTCAATTCTCCTTTTCCGACAAACAACACGTTTCTCCAACACAGGATACTGACCTAAATGAGGAGCATAGGTTCTTCTTAATCTATTATACTCCTTAACACAATTTGCATCAGCACTAACTTTTGAGTCATCAAAGTCTATCATGAATAAACCAGATAATGTTTTTACTCGTGACAAAGCAACATATGCCATACCTTCTTTGAACACAGTAGATCCAATGTTTACAAATGCACTATCAACAGTTAATCCTTGACACTTGTGAATAGTTACAGCATATGCTAGAGAAAATGGAAACTGCTTCCTACGTACATATAAGTCTTTCACAAGCAAAAAACGGACTGAACAACGACTAATGTCTTTTACCTCTTCAATCTGATCAAATTTTATTATTACAAACTCAATTCCTTCTTTTTTCTGGTAGTTAACAAAACCCACAACTTTACCCATAGCTCCATTCACTAAACCTTTTTCAACATCCAAATTTCTCCTTAAAAATACTCGACAGTTCATGCAAAGATATAGATTTTTTTCTAATCCAGCTGTTTTCGAAATGTTCTTCTCTAGAGAATCCAATTTATTTTTCAGTTCGCCTGTTAATGTAATAGTAATTCTTTCATGTTGGATTTTGTCCACTGCTTCCATTTTCTTAATCTCTTCCTTTTCCAATTTCAAAAGTTCCTCATTGAATATTGAGCATTCACGTAGTGTTGGCATTAAGCAGATTACAGTATTTTTTTCTGCAATGTTCTTGTATATTTTCTCTGCAACTATTTCTTCACTTGGAAATAAATTATGTGGCAACCGACTCTGTAATGCTTTTCTGCCAACTTCTGTAAGTAGTCCAATTCTGATATCTTTCAGAATACTTCCATATTCTTCATCATTTGCTTGCCTCATATTGGTAGTGAGTTCTTTGTACTCAAAGAATGACCAAATATTCGCATTACCAATGCTTCCTAATGACTTCTTCAATTCAATTCAATTCAATTCAATTCAATTCAATTCAATTCAGTTGTTGTTCCAAATCTGGTAATTCTATTAAATCTTCCTGAGCTTGATTCATAGCCGTTTCCACTTCAGGCATGGCTATTGCAGCTTCATTTTCTAAGATTGGTTGTCCTAGTGGTTCTTGACTGAGCGTTTCAGAACTTTGGCTGTCTTGAGAACTGTCTCTAGCTACTTCAGCTGCAATTGTAGCTTCCTGTTCAATTTCTTCGTTTAACATTTGGACATAATTCCTGAAAATACTGCATTCAATGGTATCTTTACATGCATTAAAGGAATCCTCATAGCTTTGAAATTCTCCAAGTAGTTCGTCCTCTGAACGCCATGGTTTAAACAACTGTAAAAGTGCCAAGTAGTAAAATTCCTTTTTGTCAGTAGTGTCACAACTCAGCTTCCTGTGATTAATCAAACTTCCTTTTGTTTGCTTCACTAAACATCCTTCCTCACCAATGACTTTATATTTTCCATTGTTGATGCCTTCTGTGGCTTTCCGTGAAAAAATGTACTTCTGCAGCACTTCATAGAGACACATGTTCTCAAGATGATGACTTCTTTTTGGGTAATATGTGTCCAACATGTTTGTTTTCAAAATATCTGTACTTTCTGGGTCGTTCTCTGCCAAATATTCAATTTCTCCAACAGATTTCAGTACTCGATTTCGCATTCCTGCAAGGCCTAAACTGACCCAAATTATTCTTCTTGATTTCGAGTATAGACTTGCAGATGATAACCTATCTGAACATTCGTAGGATCCAATTTCTCGATGTGATAACATCTTTAAACTGAAACTGTACAGCTTCTTACTGACAGTCTTCTCGTGAGAAATCTCTTCCCACATTTCCTTCAATTCTGTTTTTTCAGATTTAGTGATGTAAGATGTGACATACCGAGCAACAGCAATAGAATTGTCTGCCACATACTGAATATCCATGTTAGCATTCCACATGGATAAAATGACTGGGTTGTAGTCATTTATATATTTTGACTCTTCTTTTCTTCTTAGGTTGTACGTATTTTTGGGAGATTTTCTTGTAATAGTATGTCGCCCAGCTGACATAAAACTGTTGACTCTTCCTTTTGAAAGAACAGGTCTAGGAAATCCAAATCGACATTTTGTGTAGAATTTATCTTTGGTCTTGTACTTCCGTCGACAGTATTTTCCACACCGATGACTTTGGAAACGTAAAACTTGCTCTTTTAACTTTTTCTCTTCTGTGCTTTTAGGTATAGCACATGTTGCATATTCTTCAATGAAAGATAACACTGCTTCATCAGCATCTGTTCCAAATTTTGGAGCATCCTTGATCCACAACAGCATATGAATGTGAGGAGCACCTCTTGCTTGGTACTCTTTTCTCCAAAAGAAATCCACAACTTCTCCAAGTGGTAGATTTTTTTTATTGCAGATGAAGGACATCATAGCCTCAAATCTATGATTGAAATATCTGCAAACATTAACCGGATCCAATGAGCACAGTTCTCCTGCTGTCTTGTATTCGATGTTTTTAATGTTTGAATTTGCCTCTCGTAGAAAATCCAGTAAATCATCCCAAGCGTACCCGGCACAGCTTAGGGTTAGGAACCATGTTGGAGTTCCTAAATTCCGTAACATACATTTCAATTCTCCATGGCGTCGGTACCAATATTCATTCGTCCCACGCTGACAAGCCATCAGATTGATCAATTGTGATTCCAAATGATCATCTCGCTGCTGCACTTTGTTCATAAAATCCTTAGCAGACACATTATGTAGATGTGTTCCACTTGTTAAAATGTGGTTTACTGCATAAGATAGTGCAGACAAGTCACTTTCAAATAACAGATGGAACAAATAAGGAATACTTTGCCGAAATCTGGGATCTTCTGCATATAATCTTGTAGTCCGATACTCAGAAGCAGGAATCTGGACTGGACGTTCATCATATCATCCACCTTCTCCTGTAGGAAACAGCTGGGGAAAACAACGAGCTTCCAAACTCTCCTCCCATACACTCACGGGAGTTCCTTGTGCTTTTTTCATTTGAAACAGATCAATGGTGTTTGCCATTACTTCTTTTTAATGAAGAGGATGTATGCTGAAATGTTCATAAATTTCTTCTTCCTTTGACTTGTCAACTTTTTCAATATGCCCAGTTGGTGTGTCTGTGTCTCCTACTAAATCTTCTTCATCTTCATCTATATAAATTGATTCATACCATTTATTATTCCTTTTCAAATATAAATTTGCTCTTTGTACTTTCCGTACATCTACCAGCTCCTGCCAAATTTTCTTACTCTTTGTAGGTACACCATTAACCAGAATAACCAATGGTTCAGTTTCCAAAGTATCTGTATCAATAGTTTCCATATTTTTTTTTTCAAATCCAACGGCAAATAGACAACTCTTCCTTTTAAACCTCTCTGTAAATCTGAAGGAGGTAATTTGCCTGTTTTTGGCTCCATACGTACTATGGTCTGGAACGGATGAACACATTGAATGAGTATAGACTCATACGTATTTAAATCAGAAAGTTCTGCAGGAACTTCAACCAATTCTAAATTATTATGTACAGCTCTAGCTGGCATTTTATTTTCTTCTAACTTGTTATAACAGTATTTACAAATACGATGATCTTCACCCAAATCAAAACAATTTTCAAGAAATATATATGTTGCAAAATCCTTCCACTTATAATTATCTTCTTCTTCACTTTTTTTGTAGAGATCAACATTCCTTGTTTGGATTTTGTAATGGCTTCCCCGGCAACAAATACAAGTAATATTTGGTCTTTCATTAGAGATGAGAGCAAATTTTGTAATTTGATCTTCAAATTTCTTATTTACGGAGGGTTCTACATTCTCTTCCACATTTTCCTCAATAACTGTGCCATTCCCTGCACTTTCTTGTTCTGGACCAAAGTAACAAAACTGAATCTCATCAGTAACCTTCTCAACATCTGATACAGATCCACGAAACAGAGCCTCATTCAACTCATTTAACTTTAGTGCTGGACTTTTAGCAAAATACAATCTTCTCACAAATTTCCTAATTTCAGTATGATGAACTGCCAGCATCCTAAAATGGTGAAAAACACTTTGACAAACTTTCCTAGATAGACAAGCCAGAGAGTGTCCTTGCAAACCAGTATTCTCTCTCACTCTGCATGGATCTAGTCCTTTAAGCACCTTAATCTTCTGTTTAACACTCTTTTTACTATATTCTCTTAAAAACTCACGTAATTTATCAATAGATTCCTGTCGCAAAGTACAAATACTACTACAATTCCAAGTATACACTGGGGCTTTAGGACGTCTCCCCATAACCTCATCTGCAATCACTTCTTCCTCATTTCTTGGAACCATTTTCTCCTTTTCCATTATACAACCATCTTTGACTTCATATGCTCGTCCACTGGTGTCAACTGCATGCAGCAAACTATTACTTTGAAGATAACTCTCTTCATTAAAAAATGGTGCAGTACTTGAACTATGCATCCATTCTCCTAAAAACACTTTACAAAAGTTATTTCTTTTTACTACTCTTTTCGTTTTGCTTTGTGACTTCATTACATTAACTAATTTTTCTAATGTACGCATCCTGTTCAAAATTAAAATGAATAGTTTTCTTTTTAAATCTAAAGCCTTAGCTACAATGGCTTCAATATCTTTTTTTCTCTTGTAAAATTTATAAAATTTAGCTCTTTTCTTATATTTTTTCACATCCTTTAGCAAATTGGACATCACTCTTCTCTGAAACATTTTCCTACGGATCTCTTTAAATGCTGATTTTCTTTTCAAGTTAATTTTTATAGCTTCTGCTTGTACATTAGCATTTAGTAAATTCTCACTATTCGCCTGTTGTTTTCTACTTGAAACAGTTTTTCCAATGGGGGCATTTTTAACATTTTTGCTTTTTTTGAATATATTTTTAAAGAATTCCTTTGTCTGCTTACCAGAAGACTTTTTCTTTTTCCCAACATGAGCATCTTCAACTAACTTGGGTCCTCCAGTTGTCTTCAAATATACTTTTTTTTCTGTTGTTTTCGCTGTCTTGATTTTATAGGCATCTTATATTTCCTTCACTGCTCTGGAGTGAAGGAAATATAAGATATACCTGAAAGAAACTAAAAAAAAATACCTTTTTGTAATTTAAATATATTACTATATTTGCTATGATCTTTTCTTTTCCTATAACACTATCTACCCCTTTCCTACAAGTGAAAAACACAAGAAAACCAACACGAATTTAATCTCTAAGAACAATTCCTGTGTGCACACAGACTCTTGGTGTAATTCTAGGCAGAACACGATATTTCATTTGCAATTCAAAAGCACACTTACTTTTTTTTTTTGCAATTGTTAATTACTCTAACAGTCTGACACATTTTCTTTATAGTTTACAGAGGCAGAAAAGAGCACATGTCCAATCAGCTTTTTTAGAGCATGTACATGTGTAACCTGGCTGACTGACTGCACTCCTGCAAAGATAATGATCCTTGGTGATGTTGAATGCATTAGCGTTTGTCAGGGGGTCCAAGAAGGCCATAAAAGACTCATGCTGTGATTTTACACAGAAAATGAAATTTGCTTGACAATTTCAAAGCACACTTACTACTGTTTTCTGTGATTTTAGGCAGAAAATGAAATTTGCTTGCCAATTTCAAAGCACACTTACTACTGTTTTTTCCTGCAAGTGTTAAGTACTCTAACAGTCGCATACATTTTCATTACAGTTTTCAGATACAGAAAACAGCACATGTGCAAACAGCTTTTGGAGACCATGAACATGTGTGACCTTGGTGACTGACTACACTCCAGCAAAAGAAATCAGCCTTAGTGATGTTGAATGTATTAGCGTTACTCACTGCTACCTGAAACACCACTCACTTGTGAATACTAAGCATGATTCTACAGGATAAACTGCTGGGTGTGTGCTAACAGTCTGCTTATGCAGACTGTGTATTTTCAGTTGCAAGAGACATATGCATGGCTACTTCCCAAAAGAACCAGAGAGACACGAAATACATCTCTGACAGCAATTCCTCTGTGCTCACAGACTCATGCTGTGATTTTACGCAGAAAATGAAATTTGCTTGCCAATTTGAAAGCACACTTACTACTGTTTTCTGTGATTTTAGGCAGACAATGAAATTTGCTTGCCAATTTCAAAGCACACTTACTACTGTTTTTTCCTGCAAGTGTTAAGTACTCTAACAGTCGCATACACTTTCCTTACAGTTTTCAGATACAGAAAACAGCACATGTGCAAACAGCTTTTTCAGACCATGAACATGTGTGACCTTGGTGACTGAGTACACTCCAGCAAAAGAAATCAGCCTTAGTGATGTTGAATGTATTAGCGGTACTCACTGCTACCTGAAACACCACTCACTTGTGAATACTCAGCATGATTCTACAGGATAAACTGCTGGGTGTGTGCTAACAGTCTGCTTATGCAGACTGTGTATTTTCAGTTGCAAGAGACATATGCATGGTTACATCCAAAAAGAACCAGAGAGACATGAAATACATCTCTGACAGCAATTCCACTGTGCTCACAGACTCATGCTGTGATTTTACGCAGAAAATGAAATTTGCTTGCCAATTTGAAAGCACACTTACTACTGTTTTCTGTGATTTTAGGCAGAAAATGAAATTTGATTGCCAATTTCAAAGCACACTTACTACTGTTTTTTCATGCAAGTGTTAAGTACTCTAACAGTCGCATACATTTTCCTTACAGTTTTCAGATACAGAAAACAGCACATGTGCAAACAGCTTTTTCAGACCATGAACATGTGTGACCTTGATGACTGACTACACTCCAGCAAAAGAAATCAGCCTTAGTGATGTTGAATGTATTGGCGTTACTCACTGCTACCTGAAACACCACTCACGTGTGAATACTCAGCATGATTCTACAGGATAAACTGCTGGGTGTGTGCTAACAGTCTGCTTATGCAGACTGTGTCTTTTCAGTTGCAAGAGACATATGCATGGTTACATCCAAAAAGAACCAGAGAGACACGAAATACATCTCTGACAGCAATTCCTCTGTGCTCTCAGACTCATGCTGTGATTTTACGCAGAAAATGAAATTTGCTTGCCAATTTCAAAGCACACTTACTACTGTTTTCTGTGATTTTAGGCAGAAAATGAAATTTGCATGCCAATTTCAAAGCACACTTACTACTGTTTTTTCCTGCAAGTGTTAAGTACTCTAACAGTCGCATACATTTTCCTTACAGTTTTCAGATACAGAAAACAGCACATGTGCAAACAGCTTTTTCAGACCATGAACATGTGTGACCTTGGTGACTGAGTACACTCCAGCAAAAGAAATCAGCCTTAGTGATGTTGAATGTATTAGCGTTACTCACTGCTACCTGAAACACCACTCACTTGTGAATACTAAGCATGATTCTACAAGATAAACTGCTGGGTGTGTGCTAACAGTCTGCTTATGCAGACTGTGTATTTTCAGTTGCAAGAGACATATGCATGGTTACATCCAAAAAGAACCAGAGAGACACGAAATACATCTCTGACAGCAATTCCTCTGTGCTCTCAGACTCATGCTGTGATTTTACGCAGAAAATGAAATTTGCTTCCCAATTTGAAAGCACACTTACTACTGTTTTCTGTGATTTTAGGCAGAAAATGAAATTTGCTTGCCAATTTCAAAGCACACTTACTACTGTTTTTTCCTGCAAGTGTTAAGTACTCTATCAGTCGCATACATTTTCATTACAGTTTTCAGATACAGAAAACAGCACATATGCAAACAGCTTTTTCAGACCATGAACATATGTGACCTTGGTGACTGACTACACTCCAGCAAAAGAAATCAGCCATAGTGATCTTGAATGTATTAGCGTTACTCACTGCTACCTGAAACACCACTCACTTGTGAATACTAAGCATGATTCTACAAGATAAACTGCTGGGTGTGTGATAACAGTCTGCTTATGCAGACTGTGTATTTTCAGTTGCAAGAGACATATGCATGGTTACATCCAAAAAGAACCAGAGAGACACGAAATACATCTCTGACAGCAATTCCTCTGTGCTCTCAGACTCATGCTGTGATTTTACGCAGAAAATGAAATTTGCTTGCCAATTTCAAAGCACACTTACTACTGTTTTCTGTGATTTTAGGCAGAAAATGAAATTTGCTTGCCAATTTCAAAGCACACTTACTACTGTTTTTTCCTGCAAGTGTTAAGTACTCTAACAGTCGCATACATTTTCATTACAGTTTTCAGATACAGAAAACAGCACATGTGCAAACAGCTTTTTCAGACCATGAACATGTGAGACCTTGGTGACTGAGTACACTCCAGCAAAAGAAATCAGCCTTAGTGATGTTGAATGTATTAGTGTTACTCACTACTACCTGAAACACCACTCACTTGTGAATACTAAGCATGATTCTACAAGATAAACTGCTGGGTGTGTGCTAACAGTCTGCTTATGCAGATTGTGTATTTTCAGTTGCAAGAGACATATGCATGGTTACATCCAAAAAGAACCAGAGAGACACAAAATACATCTCTGACAGCAATTCCTCTGTGCTCACAGACTCATGCAAAAATCACCACATACATCCCCTCTCAAACTCATAACTCACCTTTAAAATTAGTTAGTTGAGAAAGAAATGTGGCACTCAAACAGCAGACTATCAGAGTCAGAGTATCAGAGCTGTACACCTCTCTCCTCTGAGCAGAACCAATTAATGGCAATGTTTCCCTCTCTTTTTTCACACATATACATGTTAATTACAAATCTCTGTGCTTCCAACTTTTTTTCAAATGAAATCATACATTTCTATTGGTTGAAAACGTCAACACTTTTCCAAATGTACCCTTCCCCCAACTTGACTTCTGCCTGCTACCATAGCAACAGCTCATGGAACACTGCTGTGAGGAGAGAGGTCAGAAGTTCACCACACAATGTTTCAAATCGAAAGACCAAGAGTGCTTCACCTGTCCAACCTAACAGCAAATCCAAACTATTCTTCTGTGGGAACACAATTTTCTGAACCAATACAAAACATGCTTCTAAAAATGTACACATACAGCATTGTTTTTAGTGTAGAATGGTGTGAAACAGCCAATGAGTTCTTTTTATTTTAAAAAAATATGTATGCCTACATTTTCAAACTGTCTTTCATTTCATATTGCCATTCTACTGAAAGACACCTTCAGAGTGCATCCAGATCTCCTTGAAAGATGTTCACAGTGTGGATTGTAGGTCACAGCTATGTCTTCTGGAGTGAAAAGTATGCAGAAAAAAGAGGTATGGTGAGAGACCTTGCTTTGCCAAATGTAGACATTAAATGGATTGGTCAGAGAGGGTTAAAGTGGCACCAATTATTGCCTTTGGTGAAAACCTTTCAACATCTTCCACAGCCTAACCTTATTATTGTGCACTGTGGTGGAAATGACCTAGGCACTTTAACTGGTGTAGGTCTGGAAATGCTTATTAAGGACACCTTTGTGCAATTGATGTCGCTTTTTCCTCAATCTGCCTTTGTATATTCTAACATATGCCAAAGGCAAAAGTGGAACTGGTCCAACCAATTTTCTCGGCAGATTGACAAAGCAAGAAAGCACGTCAACAAATCTGTTTCTGCTTTCCTCAGAGTCTATGGTATGGGTTCTATATACCACAACAACTTGCGTTACAACATGCAAGACATTTATAGAGGAGACGGTGTACATTTCAATGATGAAGGGAACAGAGTCTTCCTCTTGAAATTTAGACTCTGCATCGGTACTTACTTGTAGGTACCACAAAACATTCAATGAACACAACGGCTCTTTTTTTTAGCCCCCTAATATCTTAACACTTAAATTTGTTTTTTTCTTCTTTTTTTTTATTTTCTACCGTACGCGTACGGTAAGCTTACCGTACGCGCACCCCGCGATTTAAAAAAAAAAAATTAAATGTATTTTTCATACTTTTATGGCCTTCTTGGACCCCCTGACAAATGCTAGGGGGTCTGCAACTCTCTTCGTTGCCCCCTTTCCACGTTCTCCTCCTTTTTTTATCAGTGTGAGACACACAAAATGGAGGCCGACACTTCCTGATTTCGACCGATTCGAATGTTTACAGTCATGTAACCACCAATCACAATTGACCTCGCGCATGGCAGCGTGCGCGTACGGTAAGCTTACGGTACGCGCTCGGAGCGCGCCTATAGATATATATATTGATTTAAATGCTATTTTCTCAGCAAATACTGAACACATTTACACCTGACCTACAAAAGGCACATCCCTGACCTGAGGACTACCTCTTTGCCAAATTTCAAGTAGTTCTGTTCAGCCGTTCGGGCTGTAGCTTGGACTAAAGGTCCTATGGAAAAATGCATGGGGAAAACGCGTTTTAGGACCCCCCTTTTTTTTTGGCCCCCACTTGACGAATCCCCCCGAGACTTTCAGGGTAGGAGCGGAGCGGAGCGCCCCACCTATTTTGAAAATTTCGCCAGGATTCGTCAATCTGCGCCAAAGTTATTCAAAATAGAATGTTGCGGATTTCCTATGGAAACACGGTCCTAACTATAACTACCTACTGGCGACCGCCAGTAGGTAATATATATGTATATATATATATATATATATATCTCCAAGTCCCAGTTGAAAAGTAACGTACGCTCTCAATAGATATAGGCAATTACCAAAATGCTGGGTCCAAGTGTTGTATTTCACACAACACGTTTCGGCGGAAAGCCGTGTTCACGTGTAAATGTGCACATTCACGCAGTCTCTAAATACAGTTTACACCATTGCCATGACAATATTCACAATAAACATAGGACTAGAAAAGAATATATCGATCCTGTTCAGAGCAGCCAT
This sequence comes from Triturus cristatus, assembly GCF_964204655.1. NCBI lineage: Eukaryota > Metazoa > Chordata > Amphibia > Caudata > Salamandridae > Triturus > Triturus cristatus. Next base: position 674,573,735 of record NC_140585.1, read on the forward strand.
CTTAGAATGGAAATGTCAACAAGTATTCAATACCCAAATGGGTTAGCTGCTCTTGTTTGTATACCTCAGTTGTCAAGATATATGCAATCTGATACTGAACAAAAATCTATCATGCCTAACATTGATAATGTAATAAGACTTTCATCTATTGAAACATAAAAGTAGACATGTACAAAATAATAATCAGATATGGCAGCCATCTTAGAATGGTAAAATCAGTCTGCATGATTATTGCTAACGTGCAAATCTTCAGTCCCTTATATTAGTACATGTACACAACATAAAAGAGAAATGATTAATGAAATGCGTGCATTGAGCGTAAATATATCTAAATAGTGTACCGTTCCACTAGACTGTTCCAGGGGAAAAGTCTAAGCATACAATATGCATTAGGTTATGTAAATCCCGCCAACGTTAAAAATGAGTAAAAGTCAGAGTTTGCAAATGACAGTGTATATAGTCAAGACTCAAGATAAAACCCATAATGGACTCCTCACAAATGTGTGCGTCTAACATACTACATGGTTAAATTTAGCGCGCCTTGTGCCCACCATTTAAAGTGAATTGCGGGTACAACATAAAGAGCAAGTGCCCATGTCTAGCTCGGAAATACTGAACGGAATAATCATCAATGCAAAATTACAAATCATGAATGATACTATAAGGGATCTCAGATAAAGTTAATTTCCACAATAAGATTAAAGTGCACTGCAAAGTTCAAAATACCATATAAATGCGGCTGTCACGAATATATCCAATCTCAAATACAAATAATAAAAAAAAAATAACGTGGCTAGTGTACTTCAAGAGGGACTGCTGGTGAGAAGATACTGAAGTGAAGACGTGTGAAGAAGTGCAGAACATATCGGAGAAAAAGGGTAGGATGCCCGTGCCGGTGCATATATGTGAGGGGGCCCCTTCCTTCTCTCCTGTAAAGAAATATAAAACATAAAGAGATAACATTAAAACCGTGAAATACTGAGTCATTCTGTATATACACAAAATCTGCAGAACATCTTCTATGGTCAGAAGGCAGAAAGTCCTACATAGGTTAAAATTTGCAAGTTATCAACACAGCCGTGTCAATAAGCCCTTACACAGGTACAGCAACAACCAATACAGTAAAACTACAATAACCAATTGCGAGTCTATGATCCCAATCTAAGATGAATCGACAACTCCTCATCCATGTTTAATCCTCCCGGGCTCTTCGTTTGAAAATCTATAATGTACCTAGGTTCTTGTTGTCTAAGAGGTAATACCCTATCACCTCCTCTGGGATTTTTAGTGGTGACCGAATTTTGCGGAAAAATATTAGCAGTACAATGTACTGTTTCCGCGGAGGCAAACCCACTATGGATTTTAAATTATGTAAATGAATCCTGACAGCACCCACTGTGAATATATTCTCAGAACTTCCAAGACCACAAGGCATTGGGGCACACAGCCCATTTGGGCGGGCCAATAGGATGTTTTAAAGTTCTGTAAAGGCTGCTGGGACTTTATTTACAGAGCCAGTGATCAAGGGCAGCACGCCCAAAACGCGTATGGCGTCTTGCTGATGGTGCGAGCATAATTGTACTGCAGCCTGCATTAAAGAAGGTGTGAACTCCCAAGTGTGTTTAGCGTCTTCACAAAGGTAACTTTGGTGTGTGAAGATTTAAATGTGGCGTGCCTCGTCGCGAAGATGCCCCGCCGCTAGTGCGGCCCGCAGTGCCTACAATGTTGGGCACTTGAAGGACTTGGGAGACCGAATTTTGCGGAAAAATGTTAGCAGTGCAATGTACTGTTTCCCCAGAGGCAAACCCACTATGGAATTTAAATTATGTAAATGAATCCTGACAGCACCCACTGTGGATATATTATCGGAACTTCCAAGACCACAAGGCATTGGGGCACACCGCCCATTTGGGCGGGCCAATAAGATGTTTTAAAGTTCTGTACAGGCTGCTGGGATTTTATTTGCAGAGCCAGTGATCAAGGGCAGCACGCCCGAAACGCGTATTGCGCCTTGCTGATGGTGCGAGCATAATTGTACTGCAGCCTGCATTAAAGAAGGTGTGAACTCCCAAGTGTGTTTGGCGTCTTCACAAAGGTAACTTTGGTGTGCAAAGATTTAAATGCAGTGTGCCTCGTCGCGAAGATGTCCCGCCGCTAGTGCTGCCCGCCGTGCCTTTGTGCCTACAATGTTGGGCACTTGAAGGACTTGGGAGACCGAATTTTGCGGAAAAATATTAGCAGTGCAATATACTGTTTCCCCGGAGGCAAACCCACTATGGATTTTAAATTATGTAAATGAATCCTGACAGCACCCACTGTGGATATATTATCAGAACTTCCAAGACCACAAGGCATTGGGGCACACAGCCCATTTGAGTGGGCCAATAGGATGTTTTAAAGTTCTGTAAAGGCTGCTGGGACTTTATTTGCAGAGCCAGTGATCATGGGCAGTACGCCCGAAACGTGAATGGCGCCTTGCTGATGGTGCGAGCATTGTACTGCAGCCTGCATTAAAGAAGGTGTGAACTCCCAAGTGTGTTTGGCGTCTTCACAAACGTAACTTTGGTGTGTGAAGATATATATATATATATATATATATATATATATATATATATATATATATATATATATATATATATATATATATATATAAATATATATATATATGTTACCTACTGGCGGTTGCTAGTAGGTAGTTATAGTTAGGACCTTGTTTCTATACAAAAATCGTTTTTTGTTTTCCCAATAACTTTCACGCCGGTTGATGAATCTTCGCAAAATTTTGAAAACTTATGGATCGGCTCCTATCCTGAAAGTTTTGGGGTGATTTGCCTAGTGGGGGCCGAGAAAAAAGTGGGGTCCCAAAACACATTTTCTCCATGTTATTTCCCATAGGAAACTTTAGACACGACTACAGCCCAAACTGCAAATTTGGCAAAAAGGTAACCCTTGGTTCAGAAAGAGACCTTTTTTTAAAATGGTGTGAATTCGTTCATTAGTTGCTGAGAAATTAAAAAAATAAGAGTAAAAAAATCAATTTCCCATAGGAAACTTTATGCAAGGCTACAGCCGAAACTACTGAACGTATTTACCCCAAATTTGGTAAAAAGGTACTGCTTGGCTCAGAAAGCGACCTTTTTAAAAATGATATATGTAGGTTCGTCAAGGAGAAAGCTTAAAACAAGATGGATGGAACATCTTAGAGCAATTAAAAATTGTGACCCGAAATATCCAATGGCAGTTCATTTTAAAGAAAAACATAGACGAAATGAATTGAACAATATTGAGTTAATGAGAATTGAACAAGTCACAATTGATAGGAGAGGAGGTGATCTAGAAGCAAAACTGAGATCCAGGGAAACGTTTTGGATTAATAAACTACAAGCGGTTAAGTTTGGTCTTAACATTGATAGAGAGATTTACACCCTTCTGATATAATATGGACTCTAAATGCCCCATGATTAAATAGTTTTCATAAATATCTTTTTCACTGACTTTTGATTCTCAAAACTGTTTATTGATCCCTTACCTCCTGTGCAAAAATGAATAATGACTAGTAGTGATTGTTAGATGAACTAATCTCAATTATGTTATATTATATGTTGTTTTAAGATTCCTGCATTCACTGATAGTACAATATTGAGATATTCCTCTATGATGGTGAACTTAAAACTTTATTATATTCAAATTACAACTGACTTTGCGATCACTGACCATATGGGTCTTCTACGTTTTTTTCAAGAATTGTGTTGTAGGACCTAATGTTCAAAATGTCATTAACTTAAACTGAAGTAAACCTATGAGATAGCTCACTTAACTATAACCCCATACTATCATATCCAGCAATACGGGGGTTCTAGTCCACCTCAATGAGTTGAGAGAAACAAAGATCATCGATATAATTTTTATGTACAAACAAACACATAGATGGATCGAGTGTTGATATAATTGTATAAATTGGTAATAGATTTCTTTATTCTTTACATTTTAAATATAAAGATTGGGGAGCCTCTATGGTCACTTTTTACTCCAATCATAGAGTAACAAGGATAGTTAATAATTTAAATAACTTATCCTTCTAATTACACATCTTGTTTTTAAATAATATGATAGCTCACTTAGTCAGAAGACAGATATTTTTGTGTTTATTGCGTTAGGAGTTCGAATCCCATTTTGGGATGCTAGGCATTGTTCTATTTTTCGCTCAAAAATCATGTTACTATTTATCTTGTATCAATAAAATTAAGGCACACATGGGCTCTACTGACACATATCATGGTTTTCAATTAAAATAATTGTACGTTTTTACCAGCAACTACTGATAATGTATTTAAGTGAGGTGGCACTTTAAACATTTTCCCGCCGTTTTTTCAATCTATCAATTATAGGAGGAGCATAAATAGTAGTAGGGTAACACCGGCAGTCCACTTGCTGAACAGACGGATCGAGCTCTGGACGTAAATCGACTTAGCGGTAAGAAGGAACCCATGCGTACTCGCACTCGAGTCTAATTGAGGGGTTCTTAACATTGTTAGCTTAGATGAAGCTGGACTTTTGCTTGCTACACTCTGAACTTATCTGATAGTAGTATTGAAAGCTATTTTACTTGTGTTGATTTGTCCATAGTACTACCTTCACTATTTACAGTGTTTTTATATCTAGATTAACACTGTGTTGATTATAACGCTGTATACATTTTGCAGAGATGGTTCATAGTGAATATGGGTAGTTAAGTGGGACCTAATTTACAGCTTGTTATTACCTTTGAAACGCAGGAACTATATTTTGGAAGCCTAGGGGGATCTAAAAGTCTGCTCAAATTTATTGTTTTTTAGATCTTATCATGGAACGCTAAAAACATAAATCTTCAAATTGACCAGATTCTAATTGATAAATACTGAATAGTGGAATTTGAACATAAATAAGGTGAGATTATTTTAGTTTGGTACAAAGAAACTTGGGTCTAATTAGACAAGTCATTGAACATTTTATTAAAATAATACATTTTTACTTTAGGAACCGTTTCTAAAATAGGGAGCTTGAATTAATTTGGAACAATATTGGAGCCATTCTAACAGAGATCACACAAGGATTAAAAAGGTACAATTTTGTCGCACGTCCAACTGACTATTAAATCGTATAGTTATTAAATATTCACATTGATAAATTTTGAGCTCAGGACAGATTAATAATAGGCCAGTCCTCCATGTATTCCCCTTTTTCGCTCTCTTTTTCGCTTTCTCTTTCTTTTTCTCTTTTCACTCCTTTTTCCAACTCCTTTCTGTATTTAGCCACGGGGTACTGTTGATAAGTATAATGATGGAGTACTTCTTCAATTTGAATATAACATTTTTTTCAATGTGTGTGTATTTTGTGAACAAACAAGTATGCTTATATGAAATAGTATAATGATGGAGTCCTTCTTTTACTTGAATATTGAATTTTTATCAAAATGTGTTTAATTTGTAAATAAAAAAGTATGTCTATATGAGCTCTAAAATATACAATTTTCTGTTTATGTGACAGCCCTGAAGAAGCGCAGTTGGCGCGAAACACGTGTTGGCACATTGTGTGTTACTTTTTGTGAACTTTGACTTCTGACGGAACAAGAATAAAAACGAATGAATAAGAAGACTTATCATCTGTTCTTTTTTTGAATGTTAGACTTACATTGATCTCAGAAGAATTTGTGTCTAATATATATATATATATATATATTCACTGAAAAAACCATAGGTTTCACACATGTTATAGTTAGCGGAAATTTTACTGATAAAAAACCAGTGAAATTCCCCCGTTATAGTTAGTGCAGGCAACTATAACTCACGCGACCGCAATCCTCTGCTGATGCTAATACTGTATTTAGACACTTATTTGCCCATGTCTTCTTCCATACATTTTTAGCTATACATATATTACAAATATTTTTTTTTCATAAAGACACATATGTCATCAGCAGAAGATTGCGGTCGCGTGAGTTATAGTTGCCTGCACTAACTATAACGGGGGAATTTCACTGGTTTTTTATCAGTAAAATTTCCGCTAACTATAACATGTGTGAAACCTATGGTTTTTTCAGTGAATTTGCAAGGTTTTTTAAATGCTAATTCCTAACTATAACGTGTGTGAAACCTATGGTTTTTTCAGTGAATTTGTACGGTTTTTTAAATGCTAAGTTACTTTACGCCATTCGAGGCGTGCGCGCCCACTTAACGCAGTTCGTTCCGTGCATGGTTTTTATCAACTTTAATAAGCCCTGTACATTTGGTGGCCTTCGGCCACCAAAAGCACAGGGGGTGGGGTCAATGTGGATAGTGTTTTTTTTATTTCGATTTTATAATTTCATGTTGCCAAACTTTTTTTTTTTTACCTATTAATAAGCCCTGTACATTTGGTGGCCTCCGGCCACCAAAAGCACAGGGGGTGGGGTAAGTGTGGATAGTGTTTTTTTTTTTTTTTTTTTTTTTACCGTACGCTTACGGTAAGCGTACGCTAAGCGTACTCGGCGAAATTGCCGAAAAAAAAATAAAACCGTTTTTGCTCTTGGGGGATGTTTGGGGACTCCCTCAACATGACTGTGTGGGAGGGAGTTGTCAAAAATGCCCCGTAACATGTTTTTGGGCATCAAGTTTGAGAAATAACTCTCAATGCGAGAGACAAAATGGCGGACGCCGCTTCCTGGTTTCGGCCGATTCGAATGTTTACTAAGATCTAAGAGCCAATCAGAATCGCGCTCGCGCACGCCACCGTACGCTTACGGTAAGCGTACGGTAAGCGTACCGTAAGCGGGCTCAGATATATATATTGATTTAAAGGCTATTTTCTCAGAATCTACTGACCATATTTACACCAAACCTACAAAAGGCACTTCCTTGACCTAGGGACTACCTCTCTGCCAAATTTCTAGTAATTCTGTTCAGCCGTTCGGGCTGTAGCTCGTTCTAAAGGTCCTATGGAAAAATGCATGGGAAAAATGCGTTTGGGACCCCCCTTTTATCTCAGCCCCCGCTTGACGAATCCCCCCGAGACTTTCAGGGTAGGAGCGGAGCGTAGCGCCCCACCTATTTTGAGAAATTCACGAGGATTCATCGACCGGCGCCAAAGTTATTCAAAATAGAATGTTGAGGTTTTCCTATGGAAAAGGGGTCCTAACTATAACTACCTACTGGCGACCGCCAGTAGGTAATATATATATATATATATATATGTTACCTACTGGCGGTTGCTAGTAGGTAGTTATAGTTAGGACCTTGTTTCTATACAAAAATCGTTTTTGTTTTCCCAATAACTTTCGCGCCGGTTGATGAATCTTCGCAAAATTTTGAAAACTTATCGATCGGCTCCTATCCTGAAAGTTTCGGGGTGATTTGCCTAGTGGGGGCCGAGAAAAAAGTGGGGTCCCAAAACACATTTTCTTCATGTTATTTCCCATAGGAAACTTTAGACACGACTACAGCCCGAACTGCAAATTTGGCAAAAAGGTAGCCCTTGGTTCAGAAAGAGACCTTTTTTTAAAATGGTGTGAATTCGTTCATTAGTTGCTGAGAAATTAAAAAAATAAGAGTAAAAAAATCAATTTCCCATAGGAAACTTTATGCAAGGCTACAGCCGAAACTACTGAACGTATTTACCCCAAATTTGGTAAAAAGGTACTGCTTGGCTCAGAAAGCGACCTTTTTAAAAATGGTGTAAATCTGTTCAGTAGTTGCTGAGAAAATCAAAAATAAATGTTTCGATATTTAGAGGCGCGGTGGATCCGCGCACCCTCCCGATCATGACCTGCATTCTAATTGGCTGTCAACACTTCAAACCAGGAAGTATTGGCAGCTATCTTGTGCCTCGGTAGAACCGAGGCACGAGAAATCAGTAAAACGCGAAAAACAAGAAAAGGGGGCAGGGTAGAAACATCTTGACCCCCTGGGGCTGCTTAGGGGGTCCCACAAGGACCACCAGGGCCAAAAAAGCATTTAAAAATAAATAAATCGCAAGATGCGCAGAGGATCCGTGGATTCTGCCGCAAAATTTTAAAAAACGAAGCGCGGGCTCCCGCGCTTCATTAATAATTAGCCCCCAGGTGGGCAAAGTCCCAGGGGCATGTGAAGAATATATTTGCGGGGGCCGAGGAGGACCCCCGCTGCCCCGGGGACTGCCACACCCTGGGGTTTTCTATAAATATTTGCGGGGGGCACAGAGCCCCCCCGCAGCCCCGGGGACCGCCACCCCCCAGGACTTGTACTTTAAATGGGTGTGGGGCCTCCAAGGCCCGGGGACCACCACCCCCTGGGGCTTTTCTCAAATATTTGCGGGGGCTCATGGCCACCCTGCAGCCCCGGGGGGGTGGGGGGCCTCCAAGGCCCCCAAGCCCTGGGGACCGCCACCCCGTGGCTTTCTTTACATATCTGCGGGGGGCACATGGCCCCCAACAGCCCCGGGGACCGCCACCCTCTGGGGCTTGTTTTTTAAAAATAACTACCTGTGTGGGGGGGGCTCCAGGCCCCCACACGCCCCGGGGACCGCCACCTCCCCGGGGCACTAACTATGCAAATTTGTGGGTCCGTTACGGATCCCCGAGCCCAGGGGACCACCACCTCCTGAGGGCTTTGCTAATGTTGGACCCCAGGGACCCTCAGGATTCAAGGGGACGTAATCCCCCAACTTTTGCACAGTGGTGAAAGGAGGGGGCGGGGCCTGAGGTGACATGTGTGAAAACACGCCCTGTGGTGCGTTTTAAGTTGGGGAATTAATTCCTCTTCAATCCTGAGGGTCCGTGGGGGCCAACTAGCCCACCAGGTACCCCCAGTAAGCGCCACAGAGCTGCATTGCAGAGTGGTGTAAAAAGGGGCATGGCCTCTGAACACCTCTCTGCAACGCAGCTCCCTGGCGCATACTGGAGGTAAGTGGTGGGCTAGTTGGCCCCCGGGGACCCTCAGGACTCAAGGGGACTTAATCCCCCAAATTACAACGCATCAGTAATGTCATTTGAGATGTCATCAGTGATGTCACTGACCATGTCATGAGTGATGTAATATGTGACATCATCAGCAGTGCATTGCGGGGGCGTGAGTAATAGTTAGCTGAACTAACTATAACGGGGGAATTTTTATGGTTTTGTACGAGTGAAATGTCCAACTAACTATAACTTTCCCTAAAACCTATGGTTTTTTCAGTGAATATATATATATAACCAGTAAATTCAGTAGTTATAGTTATAAGTCAATTACTAGAAAAAAAGGTAATGACAATTTATATACTGGTTCCTTTTCTTAACGCATGCCACCACTTTACAGTATATATATATATATTCACTGAAAAAACCATAGGTTTCACACACGTTATAGTTCCGAATTAGCATTTAAAAAACCTTGCAAATTCACTTAAAAAACCATAGGTTTCACACATGTTATAGTTAGCTGGACATTTCACTTGTAAAAAACCAATGAAATTTCCCCGTTATAGTTCGTGCAGGCAACTATAACTCACGCGACCGCAATCCTCTGCTGATGACGTCAGATATTACATCACTGTATTTAGACACTTATTTACCCATGTCTTCTTCCATTAATCTTTAGCTATACATATATTACAAATATTTATTTTTCATAAAGACACATATGTCATCAGTGATGTAATATCTGGCGTCATCAGAAGAGGATTGCGGTCGCGTGAGTTATAGTTGCCTGCACTAACTATAACGGGGAAATTTCATTGGTTTTTTACGAGTGAAATGTCCAGCTAACTATAACATATGTGAAACCTATGGTTTTTTGAGTGAATTTGCAAGGTTTTTTAAATGCTAATTCGTAACTATAACGTGTGTGAAACCTATGGTTTTTTCAGTGATTTTGTAGTGTTTTTTAAATGCTAAGTTATGTATTTATAATTGGTTTTTTTTTCAGGTTTTTCACCGTGCGCGCACCGTGCGCGCGCTGTGGGCACTCGGTGCGCTTCGCGCACCGAGCACCCACGGTTCGCAGTGCGTGCCGTGCGCGCACGGTGCGCGCGCATCGCGATTTAAAAAAAATAAATAAAATAATTGTTTTTTTCTCTCTTGGGGGTCCTTCTGTGACCCCCTGACCAAGGCTAGGGGGTCAGGAACTGTCCACCCTGCCCCCTTTTCACGTTCTCCACCTTTTTTTTCCACCCCCTCAGACTGCGAGAGACAAAATGGCGGCCGACACTTCCTGGTTTCGACCGATTCGAATGTTTACCGACATCTAACAACCAATCATAATTGAGCTCGCGCACGGCAGGGTGCGCGCACTGTGTGCGCACGGTGCGCGCGTATAGATATTGATATGCTTTTAAATGCTATTTTCTCAGGAAATACTGAACAGATTTACACCAGACCTGCAAAAGGCACTTCCTTGACCTTATGGCTACCTCTCTGCCAAATTTTACGTAATTCTGTTCAGCCGTTCGGGCTGTAGCTGCGACTAAAGGTCCTATGGAAAAATGCATGGGGTAAACGCGTTTTGGGACCTCCCCTTTTTCACGGCCCCCGCTTGACGAATCACCCCGAGAATTTTAGGGTAGGAGCTGAACGGAGCGCCCCATTTGTTTTGAAAATTTCGCGAGGATTCGTCAACCGGCGCCAAAGTTATTCAAAATAGAATTTTGAGATTTCCTATGGAAACTAGGTTGTAACTATAACTATCTACTGGCGATCGCCAGTAGATAATATATATATATATATATATATATATATATATATATATATATATATATATATAACCAGTATATTAAGCAGTTATAGTTACCTGAGCTAACTATAACTTATGCCCCCACAGTGCACTGTTGTGACCTCATATAATACATCACTTATGACATGGTCAGTGACATCATTAATGACATCATCCAGTGAGTGAAAGTGTTTCAAAAATATTTCTGAGAGCCAAAGATATATAGTAAGCTATTGTGTAAGTTAAATTAATATTCTTTCTAACTAGTAATGAGTGATACAGTTTCTAACATATGTCATCTGAGTGAGTGTATGACTGTCTGTATCAGGGTGGGAGTGCATGTCAGAGTGCTGTATGCGTGTGAGTGGGTGTATAGGTGAATAGGGGAGGGTGTGAGTAGCTGTATGGGTATGTAGGTAACGTGTGAGTGGCTGTATTGGTGATTGAGTGTGATTGGCTGTTTAGTTGAGTGAGTGGCTGCAGTAGTGGCTCTATGGGCGGGGGAGAGTGTGAGCGGCTGTTTTGGTGACTGAGTGGCTGTGTGAGGGGCTCTATGGGTAGGTGAGTGGGTGTGTTAGAGACTGTATGGGTAAGTTAGTGGCTGTTTGAATGGTTGTATGGGTAGTGAGTGTGTGTATGCGACTGTTTTGCATAGTAAGTGTCTGTGTGAGTGGCTGCATAGGTGAATGAGTGGGCATGTGGCTGCTTCTACGATGTGTGAATTGGTATGCAAGTGGTTAACTGGATAAGTGAATGGATGTAAGTAGCTATATGGTGAGCAGCTGTATGAATAGCTATTTGGGTGAGTGAGTGCTAGTGTGAGTGGCTTCATGGGTGAGTGGTTGTGTGAGTGGCTGAATGCTACTGTGAGTGCCTGTATAGGTGAGTGAGTGGGTGTATACGTGGCTGTATTGGTGGGTGACTTCTCTGTTTTAGTGTCTGAATGAGTTAATGAGTAGGTGTGTGTGAGTCATTCATGGGTTTGTGAATGGTATGTAAGTGGTTGTGTGGGTGTCTGAGTGAATGTATGAGAGATTGTATGGAGGTGTGAGTGGGTGTGTGAGTGGTTTTGTGGATGATGTCATCAGGGATGCCACTGACCATCTCATGAGTGATGTAATATGTGAGGTCATAAGCAGTGCATTGCGGCCTGTAAGTTATAGTTAGCTCAGGTAATTATAACTTCTGATTGTTACTGGTTTTGTGTGAGTGAAATCTGAGCCTATCTATAACATCCCTGTAACCTTTGGCTTTTTTCAGTGAATTTCTATGATTTTTTAAATGTTATTTTCGAAATTTAACATCCCTGTAACCTTTGATTTTTTTTAGTGACTTTTAAGTTTTTTTAAATTTGATTTCCTAACTTAACCTGTAACCTTTGAGAGTAGGTGTATGAGTGGCTGTGTGGGTGTGTGAGTGGGTGCATGGGTGTCTGAGTGGTTCTGGGACTGGGCGTCAGAGTGTCTGAGTGGGTTTGCGAGTGCCTCCATGAGTCAGTCAGTGAGTGAGTGCATGAGTGTCTGAGTGGGTCTGTGGGTGGGTGCTTGAGTCTCTGAGTAGGTCTGTGAGTGAGTGTATGGGCCTCTGAAGGGGTCTGTGAGTGGTTGCAAGAGTCTCTAAGTAGGTGTGTGAGTGGGTTTTTGAGTCGGTCTGTGACAGCCTGAGTGGGTCTTTGAATAGGTGCGTGAGTGTATGAGTGGGTCTGTCAGTGGCTACATGGTACAAAAAACAGGGCTGTGTTGCATATACCTTGGGTCTAGTGTGTGAAAATGTACACATCTAAGGTGTAGCATACACCATGTCAGGGGTAGTAAACGTTACATAAATACAATTGCAATACAAGTATAATACCTTGGTTCAGAGGTGTAAGAATATGCACCCCCTCTTTGTTTGTATGTGCCTTGGTTCTCTAGTTTGAGAATGTCCTCTACCACATTGCCTCTGTTTGTATTGGTTCGAAGTTGTGAAAATGAATGCACACACAAACACACAAATGCACATGTATGTTGCTATGTTCTGATTGAGGGATAATGCACACCCACAGTGCCTGTAAATGCCTCAATTCTAGGTGTTTGAATAAGCATGTGTGCTCTCTGTTTCTGCAGGTGCCTTGGGTCTATGATCTGTGTTATAAGAATGTTCGCACCCCAGTTCCTCCTTGTGACTTAACTCTGACTTGAAGTTCCCTCATTACATTTCCAGGAGAGGATGATATTGGAGAGGATTATTACTTTATTCCTCATTTTTAAGGCAGGAAGGGCTTTAGGAGATGGAATGCAGAAATGAGTTTAAAACCACAGAGAAAGTCGTCGATATTCTCTCACTGCAGTGCATTGACCGAGGGAAGCTTGAAGTGCTAGAATGCATGGCAGTACCACTAAGAAGCAAGGGCAGGCAGGACAGCTAGCATGGAGCTGCTTGGGAGCTCTTTTCTGAGTTCACCTCACAGGGAGGCTTTCACCTTTTTTACCCCTGCACAGCACACCGTAAAACTACAGATTCTTTCTTGTCATGAGGATTACACCGGGGAACTGTCGGGGAAAGTTCCCGGCATATTATTCAATGGAGGGAGGTGATTTTCCAGGGATTTATAGAGCGCATGGCTACTCAAGAGTGTCCCAATGCTATATGGTCTGTGAAAGGAAGTAGATACAGAAGGTGATTGCTGAGAAAAAAGTCAGGTCATAATCTTTTTCTTAAAACAGGCTTCGGCCGTTGATTGATGCAGGTCAAAAAGGAGCTTGTTTTCACCATTCAGAGCCCAGGAAGGGAAAAAAAAGCGACCTCCCGCAGTGGACAGACAAACCTTAGTGACCTTGGACAGATGATTACCAGATGAGTGTAAAACTCTTGCAGGGCTATAAAAAAGCAAACCTAGCCAAAAGATAGTCCAGTCCAGAATGATGTGTCATATGTCCTGTGCACGCCCATTGTCGTTTTCCCTAATGTTAGCATGAGCATGTTGCAGTCTGCTCTCTGCTTTGCGCACGTTACTATACAAACATATTTTGCTTTGTGCCATGCTGTACTTTCACACAGAACCTGCTGTTGATTTTACGTTCTTTTCTTTCCTGGGATTTAGTCTGATCACCATAGACAAGGTCAAATAACAATGCCCCTTGTTCTGTTTTGGTCAGGCTCTAGCACCTACATAAAACACAAAAATGCAGCTGTTGTTTGGAAACACATACTCTTTGTCATATAGGTATGCACAGACATGCAAATACACACTTGGAGAGAGATTTTACACAGACAAGATCGTGACTACACCTGAGATGTACAGCTTTCATCTGTGCCTGCCTATACTTAATACTAGAGCACAATAGTTCAAATAAATATTTTAATTGTTTCTCATGTCTCTGTAAGATCTTATTGTGGACAAGTACGAGTGTGATAGCCAAAGGGTGTGTCCTGTAACCGTCATTCCTGAGAGTGTTGGAAGTGTTGTGTTCTGTGGTGTCTATTCACTTGTTCCTCCGTGATTGAGTAGGAGGGCAAGTGAGACATTATTATAGCTAGTCCGTACCGGGCTCATGGGTACTAACGTGGTAGAATAACTCAGTCCGTGCCTACTAAAGTTCTATGGTCCCAAGCATAGTTCTGTGACTCCGCAGAATCCCTTCAACAATGGAGAGCCCTATTCATTAAGAGTGCTACTTTAAAAAGTATCCATTTTTGGGAAGCCAGTGCAAATTTCGCAAATGACAGGAAATATGTTCCCATCCTGGCAAACCCAGAACCAGTTGTGCTGCTGCAGTCTGAATGACCTGAAGTCTACTCAGGAGATAATTTGGGAATCCTCCATATAATGCGTTGGCATAGTCCAATCTGGACATCACCAGGGCCAATATCACAGTAATCTTCGTAGAAAATGATAAAAAATGCCATGCACAGGATGCCAAAACAAACACCAATCACTGAGATAATTTGATTATGAAATGACTACGTGTTTTACAACAGCTGCTTGCATTTCAAATGGTTGCATGTCAGCAATTGAAAAACAGCTGAGAAACAGGGCTAAATGACATCTGAGGATCTGGGTGTCATCAGCATAGGAATTAATCATCCAAATCGATGGAAGCCCCTTTGCTAAAGGCAAAGAGGATCTGGGTGTCATCAGCATAGGAAATAATTTTAGCCCCTAAGGATCCCTTAGGTAAGGGGGACAAGAAGATATTAAACATAGTGGGACTAAGTGCAGAGCCCTGAGGGACTTCGACTGGTAGAAGAATAGGGGGAAACTTCCTGCTTCTTATCCTCAAGAAAGGACTTAAGCGAGTTACAGACATTATCTCTAAAGCCAATCGCACCAAAGCATGCAAGCAGCCTGTCATGTGGAACCGTGTCAAATGCTGCCAACAGGTTCAACAATAGCAGTACTGCCTTGCCGCTCAATCAATGCTACATCTTATACAATAGGAGACTTTAACCAAGGCAGTCTCAGTACTATGCCTACGTCTAAATCCCAACTGGCTGAGATGAAGAAGCCTATTGGCCTGTAGATAACTCGAAAGCTGTCGATTGACAAATAGTCCAACTATTTTAGCAGGCGCTGGAAGAAGGGGTATTGGCCTGTAATTACCTGGGACATCTGGATCTGCACTAGAATTTTTTATTAGAGGAACGATTTTAGCTCTCTTCCAACATGAAGGCACTGTAGAAGTGACAAGGGACTTATTCAACAAGTCGTTCAGAATGGGGTTAATAATGTCCACACCTAAAAGCATAAGGGTAGGAGGAAAAGGATCTTTAGGAGAGCCAGATTTAAGGTTTGAAATTGCCGCCCTAGAGTCTTCCAGAGAGATAGTATTGAACTCAGAAAAGCCACAGGAAATTGGTATAGCCATCTGACCTGTACAACCAAGAGTCACATCCAGGACAGAATTTATGGGAAGACTGTTCTGTACAGCTTGGACTTGGTTGTGGAAGAATAGTGCGAGTTGCTCACACCAGCCCACCGATGGAGTCTTACTTCTATGGCTAGCCATGGGATCGGTAAAATACTTCACAATCTTAAAGATTTCCCTGGGTTTGTTTGCTGCTTTTTCTAAACACCCCTGATAATACTTTCTCTTTGTGAGATTTCTCAGGGTCACAAAAGCTATTTTGTATAATATTTTTGATTCAAGGCTATAATTTTTCTGCCTTTTTACTTAGCTTTTTCTCTTTTTAAGAGAATCAGAGAACCAGGGATTAGAGAGCTTTCTTCTACTGGAAAGTTGAGTGGGAAATGGGCAAGCTTCTCCACCATAGTACACAACCAATGATCATAATCCATCATGGTGGAATCAATGGAACCTGAGAGGGATAGTATAGTAACTTCTTTTTAAAATAGGGATGACCTAGCTGATTTCCAAACCTGCGGCGTCTTAGTTGTGTCTAAGGATATATTGAGTAGGTCTTTAATACAGGGAGTGAGCAAGGAAGATAGGGAGGAGGTTATGTAAGTGGGTCAAGGATCGGATGGAGAGCTAGATGTAACCTTCCTTAACATATTTTGCACCTGTTCTTCAGAGATGGCATCAAAATGTTTTAGCCGGCAAGGGCTATAGGAAGAAGAGGGTTCCAATTCTGTGAATCCACGGTTTTCCTTATTGTTATGGGAAAATCCTTGTAGAGCTTAGAAATCTTGTCCTCAAAGTGGTTAGTAAGCATGTGGCAAAACTCTTGAGATGATGGTATTGCTAGCATACAAGGTTTGGTAAATTAATTGAGAATTGTAAACTATTATTTTGTATAATTGCCTGCCTAATCGATGCTGCTAATGATGTGGCATCTACAAACCTCCTTTATCTTCCTCTGATATATAAAATGGCTTGCTTATGAGCCCTACTATCAGGGGAAGATTTAGTTCTGCACCATATCCTTTCCAGCCTTTTGCTGGTAGATTTGTCAATTCCTAACTCAGCTGAGTGCCAAGGAGCTTGAGGTTTGATAGGTCTGTTATTGGCACTTTTAAGAGGAGCCACCACATCAAAAGCTTTGATAAAGGAACTGTGATAACTAGATACCGCATTGTTAACATTGACCAATTTGTGTATGTTCGGGGAACAGAATGCAGTTTGGAAATTCTGAGGATTCATTTGTCTCCATGGTCTAATCACACTTCTACCAGTCATTATGTGCCTGCTAACAACATTAGGCCTGGGTAGTAAAAACAATGATAGCATAGTAGTCTGTCGAGACTAGGGGCATCGGACTGTCTATTTTCAGCTGCTGAGAATTAGTGAATAGGAGATCCAGGGTATGGCCTGCAATATGGGTGGGTTCAACAACCCTAGGTTGTAGCCCTACCATTTGCAGGTCAGAGAAGAGTTGGCCAACATCCGAGTCTGATAACTTTTCCTCATGATAAATAAATTCATCCAGTAACATAAAATTATCCATTGCCAACTAATACGGTGCAAGGCGCTCAACTAACTTATGGCTAAAGTTTTTCTTGGGGCCCAGTGGATGAAAAACCAAGCCCCTTTTCAAAATTTTCTTGTGGGAGTCTCCAGCTTAAATACATGCATCTCGACCCAATCAGTGAGAAGCGTGTCAATGATAGTAACCTTCAGGATATCGGAAAAGGCAATTGCCACTCCCACTCTCATTTTGTACTCTCTATCCAGCTGGATCACCTTATATTTCTCAGGAAAGGAAATAGGAATACTGGGTCGGCCCTGGGGATGGAACCACATTACAATGATCAAACAGATGTCTGTGTTGAGGGAGAACAAAAGGTCCCATAGTTCAAGTGTGTGTTTGGGGATAGATCTGACATTACATTATAAACCTCTGATTACGGTAGAGGGCTAGTTGGCTGGCCTCCTGATGAGCAACAGCAGTGGTCCCCAATCTGTATGCTGCCGCACCCCTGAATGCCATCAAGCGTAACAAGCAGGGCTGGACTGGCCGTAGCGGGCACCGGGCAATCCCCCGGTGGGCCGCACGGGTGGGGGCCGGTTTTCGGCCCCTGGGGGCCGTTTTTGTTGCAGGGCCGTTTTTGCAGGTCCTGGTAACAAGGGGCACCACGAATAGCACACTGAAAACATCTGCCCCGTTTTTAATTATTAACATGCTCCTTTCATGAAGCCGCTGACCAGGTAGAGGTGAAAGAAAAACTGAAGGCTGAATGTGCTGTACTAGAGCCCCCACTTTTCCCAAAAGGATAAAACAGACAAATTATTTGACCTTATCAGATAATTATATCACTGTTTGTTTCCGTTTGCTGTGTACGTTTTATAAGCCCCTGCTGCCAATAATTCTGTGTACTGGCATTAGGATTTTCTCTGTGAGGTGTTTGTTTTTCATTTCTTGGAGCAGCACTTTCTGTCAGAGTCCTGCAAACGCTCTGAGCTACCTGCTGAACAGCCAAAGGCCAAATGACAAAGGCAAAATATACTTATTACTGCAATTGTACAGCATTTGTTGACAATATGAACTCTTTATGACACTGTGATGTTTAGGGCCGGTTCCCTTCAGGGGAGGATGCTTCGGTTCAGATCCGTTTCAGACCTCCCCTCCCCTACTTTGGCTTATTTCAGAATCCCCATGGTGTGTCTGTTCAGAATAAAGAAACTGCAGACCAGGATCTGCGGGGCTTTGGGCTCAGTTGGAATGACACTCCAGCTGTTGCAAACATTTTTGCACATTTAAAAACCTTTGGTACCTTTGGAACACTCGCATTCTCCTAGTTTTAAAATTGAAAATGCTAGAAGTAATACAGCATGGAGTATGGGGAAGTGGACCTTGGAGGAGCCACCACTTAGTTTAAAAGAAATATATATATATATGGGGCATGAGAGAAGAATTGCACATTAAAACAAGCAGTGGTAAAGCCTGTGGTCTTGCCATGGCGAGCTGGTAAGATGGTTATCTTTATTATATTTTTATTGCATGCAGAGCCCACTGAAAGGAGGAAGAGGAAAACATGCTGCCACTTAAACTTGATAGCCATATAAACAAGCATTTGCAATGCAATAGGTCTCGGATTTATCAGAGTTTAAGCTATTGTCATTGTAAATGACAATGCCTTTTATTTATGTTTTTTTTTTAATTAACACATAAATAAAAAGCATTTTCATTTACAATGCCGATAGGCCAAACTCTTGTAAATGCGAGACCTATTTCCTTTCAATGAAGCAGCCACCATTTTCCCAGGCTGATTGGAAAGTAAAAGCATGCATGGCACATTGAATGTTGCAGGAAAGCATGTCATGCAACGTGTTGACAACGGAGTTTTAATATAATGAGTGAAATGTGTAAAGTTCCTGCCCAAGGGTCATCATGTGTTTTGTGCCAGCGTCGCCTTTGGGACCTTATAAGTGTTTAGCCAGAGCTATTGGCTCTGCGAATGCACAATTGTGGTCACAGAAAGGTTATGTTCCAACAACAAAAAGGCATGTACTAGGAGACTGGCACTGCATTCCATTTTCGTTAGATTCAGTTAATCTAACTCTTTAGTGAATGCAGCATTTTCCCACCAACCCCTGTTCCCGTAAAGGCTTTTAGGGCTCGTTCTAATTTTCACTACCAATTACCCCTGGTTTCAGTCTCTTTCAAGAAATCATCCAGGTGCTCCTAACACACATCAGAAATCTTGAGAACATTCAGGAAAAGTACTGCAAGCCATATGCTCCCATAGAATTTTGAAATTATGAAAATGTCTCACGTAAGCAATCTGAAACCTTAGCAACTGACGTTCAGGTGTACTAGAGAAAAAATATCGCTCTGCACCTGTTATAATAAGCATAGTAGGCATTGGTTATAGAGCATTGTGCAGCATAAAACACGCTGCAGTGAAGAATATTAGTCACACAAAGCAAGCATACTGCAGAGTAATTCATTAGGCGCAAAGCTTGCTCCAGTGAGTGCACAGAGCACCGCAGCTAAAGGCATAGGGACTGAATACACTGCAGTCAAGTACACCAGACACAATGAACTCTGCGGTCAAGTACACCAGACACAATGAACTCTGCGGTCAAGTACACCAGACACAATGAACTCTGCGGTCAAGTACACCAGACACAATGAACTCTGCGGTCAAGTACACCAGACACAATGAACTCTGCGGTCAAGTACACCAGACACAATGAACTCTGCGGTCAAGTACACCAGACACAATGAACACTGCGGTCAAGTACACCAGACACAATGAACACTGCTGTCAAGTACACCAGACACAATGAACACTGCAGTTAAGTAGATTAGACACCGCGCACACTGTTGCGAAGTACCGAAGTCCTACTACAGTGGAGTACATTGGTAACCAGGCACAGTGCAGTGAATTAAATCAGAGAATTCACTGTGAACAGATCACAGGGACAGAAACATTGCAGATAAACACCAATCATGGCACCAACAGAAGTCACGTTTTCCTCAAGCTTCTACAATTAAATCAAATGAATAGAATCTCCTATATTTCAATGCTTAAGACAAACAACTGCAAAATAGAAGTTAGCAGAGTGGCACATGAAAGAGAATGAAGCGCCGTACCTCTATTTTGATTTCCAGAAATGCAATTTGGGAAAATTATTTTTGAAAGGATGTGGGATGCTGGGCTATAAGTGGGAAACGATTCTGTTCCTCTTTGAAGCCAACTACCTACCATTTCCCAGTGTGTAGTAGAAGCACTAAAGACTCGTTGTCTTTAAGGTTCATACCGTATTTTCTGACATCAAGAGCATGCTAAAATACCCTTTCACAGCAGTGCTTAATTTGTAAAATACGTGCCAGGGCCCTGACCAGGAGGCCACTGCAGCTTGCACCACCCATAACCCCTGTCATCGCTGCCAAAACAACTACTAACCATCTCTCTCTTACTTCAGGTGCGACAGTTCAGATTATTCCAGGTCCCCAAAGATAAAGGAATGGCTGAGGAGGCAGATATTAGTCATTTTAATGGATATTGTATTCATAAACAGCCATTGTTCTGCTCATCTCTAAATTAGAAGAGCAGAGCAGCCATCTGGCAGACTGTCCTAAGTGTGGTGTTATCAATTAAGTGCTGGTGCCGAGCACCATAAACCAATTAAGTGCCGGTGCATTTTTGGTATTGCTGATTTTGCTTTCAAGTTCGGCCCTGAACGTGCTATTCTAGTATGCAGAATTCTGCTATGAAAAGTGGTGCCTCCAGAATTCCTGCACCATAAACACATGTTAAACCCAAACCTGAAGACAGGTTTTAGAATGTAAGCGGGATGGCTGAATAAATGAGGCACCCCTTAAATTTGCAGTAAGCATGTAAATGTAGGCTTGTTTTCCACCAAGTGCCTTCTTGCATAGGATTTGCACTATCTGTCGCACTCCAGAGGTAGAATGCACACTATTGAGCAGTGTTTCTGCACCTGCACAAAAGCCTACATTGCTAATTGTTGGTGAGTTATATTGCGAAGAAGCTCTTCTAGATGTGAATGGTTGTTGTTAGAATCCGACGTATCAATCTGTGAAGAACTGAAAATAGTGTAACAATAATGTGACATTATACATTGCATAGTTTGCCCTTAATCACATAATATGCTGCACAGTTTGGTTTTCTTTCCTACTCAAATGCCTTTACTTGTCACATAACTTTGTCAATCTACAGAAGAGGTTGGGCCTCCCCGCGGGGCTTCCATTGGCCCAGTGGGCACGTGTACAGGGCAGGTGATGGCTGAGATGGCTACATTCTGGTGGAAGCTGTTTCAAGATTGTGTCCAATCAATCAATCAAGAAATTTGGAAAGCGCACTACTTACCCGTGAGGGTCTCAAGGGCTGCTCGAAGAGCCAGGTTTTGAGGAGTCTTCTGAAGGTGAGCAGGTCCTGGGTCTGCCGTAGGTGGGTGGGGAGGATGTTCCAGGTCTTGGCGGCGAGGTAGGAGAAAGACCTGCCTCCGGTGGTCTTTTGTTGGATGCGGGGGATAACAGCGAGGGCGAGGTTTGCTGAGCGGAGCTGGCGGGTGGGGGTGTAGAAGTGGAGTCTGTTGTTCAGGTAGGCTGGTGCGGCGTAGTGGAGTGCTTTGTGTGCGTGGGTGAGGAGTTTGAAGGTGATACTCTTGTTGACGGGGAGCCAGTGCAGGTCTTTCAGGTGGGGGGTGATGTGGCTTCGGCGGGGTAGGTCGAGGATCAGTCGTGTGGAGGCATTTTGGATGCGCTGAAGTCGATGCAGGTGCTTGGCTGGGATTCCTGCGTAGAGTGCGTTGCCGTAGTCCAGCCTGCTGCTAAAGAGGGCCTGTGTAACAGTTCTCCTTGTTTCGGATGGGATCAACTTGTAGATCCTGCGTAGCATGCGGAGGGTGTTGTAGCAGGAGGAGGAGACGGCATTGATCTGCTTCGACATGGAGAGGGAGGAGTCGAGGACGAATCCGAGGTTGCGTGCGTGGTCGGTGGGGGTGGGTGCCGGTCCCAGTGTTGTCGGCCACCACGAGTCGTCCCAGGACGAGGATGAGGACCCCCGTCTTGTCCAAATTCAGTTTCAGACAGCTGCTCTGCATCCAGTCGGCGATGGCCTTCATTCCCTCGTGGAGGTTCATTTTGGCGGTGTGTGGGTCCTTGGTGAAGGGAGAGGATGAGCTGGGTTTCGTCGGCGTAGGAGATGATGTTGAGGTTGTGCAGACGGGCCACTTGTGCGAGGGGGTCATGTAGATGTTGAACAGCAGCAGCCAACCACAGACTTCTCCCAACCACCAATGCAGGTCACAGTCTCCCGCAGAGGAGCAACATGCTATGCTACCTCTAGCACACATGTTCTAAAGCTGCTCTTGCTTCTTAGGTGCCAATATTAGGGGTGGGCGTAATTCGCGTAATCGCGTTACGCAAATCTCCGCGAAAGGGTAAAAAATCTCCGCGAACACGCAGAAATTCCGCGAACACGCTGAATTGCTTGTTCGCGATACTTTTTTCCTGTTCGCGATCGCTGTTTGCGTGCTCGGGGTGAAATATCTCGCGAACACGCACATTGAGAACGCGAACAAGCAAAAAATTTCGCAAAGTTGCGGAACGCAGATTTTTGGGCAATTCCGCGAACGGAACGGAATTTACCGCCCAGGCCTAGCCAATATATACCAATACCTCTAACATAATCTGTAACCAGCATTAGAAACTCATTTACCCTGCTTTAACTATCCTGCAACATGCTTTCCTGCAACCGCGTATATTTTTTACACTGCGTGGCCGCGCTTTAACTTGTTATGTTTTTTGATTCAAGAATGATGGCCGCGCTATTAACGCTGCTCACGCCATAATATATTCTCTTTAAAGCACCTTCATTGTAAGACACGCTTTGTGTTATTTTTTCAAGCACAAGGCATGTGTCAGGTTCCAGAATGGTGGCTGCGCATTTCTTTTGTTATGTGCAGCTCGCCCAAATCAATCAACACAGTCAACAATGGAGCCCGCTGCTTGCAGCCCCTCATCCCTGTCTCGACCCGGGCACCACGCTTTAGATATACTTCATGTACGTCGAGGGCAGAGTGGGCGGAAAATCTCTGACTCATTCAGAGTCCACTGAGCAGCCACCAAGGCAATGCTAGACTCAGGTATGCGCAATGACAGTGCTTTGTGACATGGCTACCTCAGGTACGGTGAACCTAGTACCTGAGCGGGTCTGTCCAGGCTGCCCTGTGTGTGCATCATTTATCTGCGTGCACCTGAGAATGAGTGGAAGAGCGGCAAACAGGACCCTGGCGGCATGTCTTTCCCTGTCTCTCCCATGTGTTAGCTTCAGATGTCTGCTCAAGCGCATGAGTGCATGCATGTCTGTGGGAGTAACTGCACCTTCATGCGTGTACTCATTAGGACAGCAATCAATGCATATATAGAATGTGCCTTTGCTAATGCTCACATGGTATTTGGAGTCGTCCATAAAAGTATGTATGTCGATATAGATCGCTGGTTACTTTGGTCTTAGCTTGTACATTGTCATGTCATCACATGTATTTGAGTTGGTGCTGTTGTGCACAGATGTCGGTGCCTTAGAATGAGTATCTGACAATCTAACTTGCTCTTTGTGCTTGCTAAAGAGGACTCTGAAAACTTACCAGTCTGCGTGTTCCGTCTTGCGCCGGGGGAGCGAGAAAAAATAATGCTTCATGTGCAGGAGCGTCTGTTTAGCGTCTGCTGGACGACGCATGCTCAATCTAGCCGGCTGGAGAGGTCAGGCAAAATAAAGTGCGCGACTCAGCCAGCCAATCAGATGAGAAAACAAGCATTTCTAAATGCAATAGGACTCGTATTACGTGAGCCCTATTGCATTATAAACAAAAGTGCGTGACTCCAAGACGACATGATCGGGAGTGGGGGGGGGTGGGGTGGGGTGGCCAGAGAAGTTACAGACTGAGGGAGGGAAGGGGGGGGGGGGGTGCAGAGAAACAAAAGAGTTTGCAAAGTAAAGGGGCTGATAGCCATGTAAGGATTAAAATGACGACATGGCCATCAGGAGGAGGGACAAACAAGCCAGAAACAAATGGGAGTGCAGCATTTCTGATTAAAGCCAATGAAAAACATGGACGGAAAGTGGGCGGAGCTTCCCCCACTATACTGTATACAGCATCTCTCGACGAGACAGCGCATGCGCTCCTTAGTCCGAGACCTAAAAATTGTATTTAAAACATTTGTTAAGGTGCCCATTTTACTATTTTCTTTTTAAATATGAACTCTTTTAGTTGTGCCATGCATTGTGTTGTTATTATTTGTGAAGGAGACAGGAATAGATTACCACATTATCAAACACTCATTCACAGTCAGCTGGAATGTTACAAAGTGAGAAACACTTTATAACAGCCATCTCACAAGTATCTAAAGTGCAGACAAAACAAATTGCTAGTATTTATATAATAATTAAAAAATAAATCACAACTCACTTTGAAACAGATTTAGCACTGATAAGGCAGAATTTTTTGTGTGTGCATGTGAACAATGTGCTCTTTGACTGATAGTTCATACTGAGTGGAAATGTATAGATTTTTAGTATTTCCTTGGTGGTAGTGGACACTTGCTGCTATGCCTGTTCTTTCATTAGTCACATGGAAACAGATTTTTAAGATTAAGCTTTTCGTGACATTGCAGCTAGTAACTTGTATTATGCATTTGTGTAGTTGGCGTTCTACTACAGCTAGAGACAATTTGTTAACACCAAATATAGTTGTTAAAAAAATCCATATGCAGAAACAAGTTCTGAGGAGTATTTTTTCTGACGTAACCAATTAAAGTTTTTTATTAAACAACTATGTTTATATTAACTTATATGTTTATTTAGTTACATCTATGATTATAATACCTTAATCAGCTTCATCCCCATTATGTTAAGGAAGAAAAATGGAAGTACTCCTGAGGCCCGGACTTACATCCGCCCCATAATAGTAAGAAATTAGGGAGCCCTGTCCAACAGCCAATAGGTCATTGGAGTCGTTGGCCAAAAAGGTTTGGCAACCACTGAGCAACAGAAAAGACTCCAATCACCTTGAACCCAGCACCTGGAATCCATCTGTTGTGAGTCTTGCCCCCCAAAGTGGCATCACCCCAGCCTAGGACTCTTGGAAAAGGGCCTAACAGTGTTCTGTCAACCCAGCTGGGGTACTGTGGGCAGAACTGACTCAGCATGATGCATCTCCTCACAGCTCTGTTTCAGAACCGCTGCTGCATGACGCATCCCTGATGCAAGACTACGCGCAACCCGCAGTCTCTTCAGAATCGCCGCTGAGCGATGCATCTTCGATGCAGGCCTTCGCACTGCAAGTCCGTCATTGACGGCATCCTCAACGACGACTCAGGAATCCACATTGAAGCCCTGCAGCTTCTTTGAGATTGTTGGGGCATGGTGTATTTTCATTGCAAGCTCTTTGTCAACAGCATCCTAGACGATGACGTAGGACCTCACATCGCAGACTCGCAGCTCCTCCGAACTACTGCTGTGTGAGGCATCCTTGAAGTGGAGTCATGCAATGCTCCACAACCAAGATTTAGGGCACTTTATTCAAAGGGCCTAACCTGGGCCCTATTTCCGGCCCTCACGCCATCATGGCCAACCTAATGCTGTGACTTTATCCTGGTCCGGGGCGACCAGATAACCAAAGTTGGTGCGTTGTGCATATAGGAATATTTACACCTACATTTTTAAAATTGTATATTTCCTGCTCTACTGATTGGAATTTTGTCTTTTTGGTGTCAAATAATGTATCTAATTTTACTCTATTTTCCTAAATTAGTGTCTGATTTTTCTTGTATTGTGTCTTGACGTCATTAATGTTAGAAGTGCTGTATATATACTGTACAACATTGCTTCTAAGTTAAGCTTGACTGCTGTTGTACCAAGCTACCAGAGAGTTAAGCGGAGGTTAATAAGTTAAGTCTGACTGCTTTTGTGCCAAGTTGCCGGGGAGATTAGCTCAGGTTAATTTGTGGTTTGCTTGTGTTTCGCCCTGACAGAGATTGTTGTTGCTGCTGTGTACGGCTTCACCCCATCCTCCCCTCATCAGTGTACCAATGTCCAACACTTCTCCAAATCAATTAATGGTGCAGGGAGGCACTTAAGTGTTCCATGCAGATGTTCCAGTCATACATTTACGTAGTCGTAAACTTTCACGTTAAAGTATATATTAATAAAGATAGGTTCATTCTTTCTAACACTTCATCTACATTTACGATATAGCGGCAGTCGATATAGTGGATATGATGTTTTTGTTTATGATGTGTTTTGATATAATGACCCCTCATTCACTTACTAGGAAATGGATATCAGGTATATAGATACTGGGTGTTCATCAACAAATTGAAGAATGTTTTTTGGGGGGGACAATGCATCTTCCAGAAGCCTACATTTTAAGATGGCATTTCTCTCATTATGTTGGAGCACTTTACTCTTATCTAAATGAATCAAACACCATGTATGGTAAAAGAATTGTAGAAATGTTTTGTTCATATTGGCTGTAATCACACTTTCTTAAGTTTTTTGGGCAGCCTTTCCGGACTCGTTACATTGCATTACATTATGTGAAAATCCAAACTCTTCAGCATATATGGCTCTTGCAAGAACACATAAGCTAAAAAGATATTTAAGTGAGGAGTGCTTGACCATTTTGTGAGGTCACTTTATCCTTCACCAATGTCAATGGTCATTACGCTAGGTTTAGCACTCAGATCCTAGAAATGCGTAAATTAAAACAAACTTGCAAAACAAAATGTGTCATTCTTTAGAAGCCTCACCTTCATCTGGAAACACCCAGCCTGATGAACTAAGGTTGGTGTTTTTTTATTTTGGAGAAATTCTAACATGGAAATTTAATTACCAGACCAATCGAAAATCTTTGCAAAAAAAATTACTAAACTCAGAGTGGAATCCTGAGTCCATTAGATATATTTGTTTGTGTACATAAATGTGTAAAGAATGGTACCAAATCTCTTACTATTTGGAAAATTGAAGGAAATGTAAAAGCACATTAATGAAGGGAAGGGGATAATAGGTAAAACAAATTATGGGTTGCAGTCTATATTTGATGGCTACCTTGACCTGGTTGAGAAGGCGCATCAGCAACAGGACTGAAATGGACAGCACATAACCAACAAAAAAGTAAGTTATAAAAAGCCAAGACACAGAGATGGGGCAGTTGGTAGGGGTAAAGGGCATATTAGCTAAGAAGGGACCGTACATTAAAAAATGAAATGCAGATAAAGAGGAAGAGAGTGAACAAAATAAAGGTACGTCAAGGGGACCTTCCAACAAAATAAAAATAGGTAAAGAACTATATTGTTGTGAAAAAATAAGGAGAGATTGAGAGGAGTAGCTTCCATCCTCACAACAAAGACGCAGTGGGCAAAATAGAAATTAAGAAAAAGTAAAGAGGAGACATGGCTATGGTGAGGGGCCATGTAGACGCATCCTTGGCAAGCTCCTGGTGCTGGCATGTGACCCGACAAAGCAAAAATCGGTCAGAGCACCCAATAATAGGGATAAGGCTTCAAGGGGAAAGCGATGCTGCACACTCTGCCACTGGATTCATGTTCGGGTAGCAAGATACTAAAGTCCAGCCCCATCTCAGGCCATCTCTGGGAGAGAGGATCTGGCCTAATGGCTAGGGCGGTCGATCTCAAATCTGGGGAACCAGGTTTGAGTCTCTGCAATGACGCTCAACAGCCTGTGATTCTGGGCAGATCACTCACTCTCCCCATGACTAATAAAAATGAATGTGTCCTTGTGTAACGCAACTGGTGCTCATGTAAAGTGCTCTGATACCTGATACCTTCCGGTCTAGTTTGCGCTATATAAAACGCTGACAAAATGTTTTTTTAAATCTCTGCTGGCACTGCTGATATTGGCTGTACTCCTCACCACAGAAGGGCCCCGTAGCAGAGAGGCATTACGGAGAGGCTGGAGTGCCAGATAGAGTGGCCACCGGTCCTGATAATCTGAAAAGGCGTGTGACAAGGTGTGGCGGTTTTGCGAACAGGGGTCCAACCGTGTCAAGGGCCTAAGGGCTGGGGGGGGGCAGTATGTAGAAGCCCAGCAGGCCTGACAGAACTTTCCCAACACAACACATTTTCCCGATGAGGGATGAGGATTGGGGACAATTTTTTTGCCCTCTCCCATGTCAGATTAGCCTGGTCTTGCAGAGGTCTCAGTGGGTGCCAGGACCCTGGAGACAAGCTTCTCTGCTGGTGTGGACCAGTGGACTCTTTGGCTTATGCAGTTCTAGGTGTGAGTGACTCTCACCATTAACGGCAATCTCTGACATGTGGCTTACACGTTTCTTGTCTGGTGGGACAAATTCACCACCTTTACTTACGCGGGGACTCAGTAACCTGTGCCACATACACAATTTCTTACTCCTGGCATGATTTTCTTTTCATGTGGCCCTTCTAGTGCCAATAAGAAAACCCAACCTGTTGAGGGGCCCCAGTATCAACAACTTCTTACAAGTGCACTAAATGCCGAACAAAAGTATGCACCTGACTCACCCCCTGGGTTGGAGGAATGCTTTTCTGGGCAAACATCGCCCACTGATATGGATGCCACAGTAACTAAAGGCAAAATCCGACACATGCTAGATGAATCCAAGAAGGATGTGAGCGTCATTCGCCAGCACTTTGCAATAGCTGTCTTTGGCTTAGACCATTCCCTGCAGAGGACAGACATGAGACAGACAAACTTGAAGTAAAAAATAGAATATGGTCAGAACAGGGCGCATAGGAATAATTTGAATCCAAGGCATTCCAGATACAATACCAGACACCTACTTAGTTGAATACCTCAAATCACTGTTTTGCTTCCTTATTAGCTCACTGGATGATCAAATGATAGAGCTGACAGAGTTCATAGAACCTCTAATGTGTTTCAGATGAAAATGAACCTAACGCCAGATGTTCTAGCCCATGTTTCCCTACGTTTTCCACATTCTCAGTAGGAAGTGTTTGTTGGACAATATAAACTTTGGGATGGTGCCAGACTGATTTCATGCCCCCCTCAGGCATGTTGGCCTATAGACCTACAAACTCACAATGCCACCATAAGTACGCCTAAACCTGGTAAGGTAGCAAATGGTTTGAGCAACTTCAGAACGTGACAACCATGACTCCCCAAGGAATCATGGTAACAGATCTAGAATCATTTTGCTCAGAGATACACAAGAAATACACAAAGGGGCGTTTTTAATATTTATTGATCCATTGTGATACTTGTATAAAATATACACACTGTAATAATCAGTAGACAGTAGCAGATAAAAGTGATTAACAATATAAGAACAGTTAAAATAATGAACAATTTCACCATCATCTAAAACAGTACATATAAGTACTGGGTATAATGTAGGCCTACTATGCGCTCCCTAACCTAGTTTCCTAGGGCAGTTTCTGCCAAGAATCCCCTGCCGGAAGATCTAAGTCCCCAGCACCTGAAGGCAAGGTATGTAGGTCCCCGTCTTGGTCACAAGTTAAACATCTCTCCTCACAGAAGGTAAAGAGGAATTAGCTGGGCTGAGACTCCAACACAGCAACAACCTCACAATAACAGCAGAATGCTCTTCTCATTTGAGCACAGAAAGGTGTATGTATCTATAATAATATCATCGATGCTTCTGTGTCGAGGCCTCAGCTGGGCTGACATTGTTTATTGCCTTTGTGATAGCCATGGTGCCTCATGGATGAATACCAAACAACATTTGCACAATGTGTGTCTAGGCCTTGTGCTAAATGTTTAAGCCCTCAACCTGCTTGATCTCTTGGCTGCTTTCGGTACGGTAGACCACATAGTTCTACTGGAACGTTTGTCAGACATTAGTGTCATTGGTACAGCCTGGGATCAACTTAAATCCTTCCTTTCTGAGAGAGAACAGTCAGTCCGGTGTGATTAGTATGCCTCTCATTCTTTCTTCTCTCCATGTGGGGTCCCTTAAGGGTCCTCGCTCAGTCCCACTCTATTTAATATTTTCATTACACCTGGCCAATATAATCAAAAGTTTTGGCATTTCCTTGACATCTTATGCAGATGACACTCAATTGTAGTATCGCTTGCCATAGAAGACATAGGCATAAGCACCAGATTTTGCGACTGCATGCAGGCTGTCAGCACATGGATGAAAAGGAATTGCCTTAAATTAAATGCAGGAAAAATGGTGTGATGCTCTTTGGTGCACAGACTTCCTTCTGGACTCCGTCCTACTGGCCAGCAGAGATGGGCCCTGTTTCTAACCCCGTCACCAAGGTCTAAAACCTGGGAGCTCTGATTGTCAACAGCTGTGAAGGTGGGAATGTTTGCTGGTGTAGTAAGGAATCCCTTAATACGTACATACATTGTTAAGTTAGCATAACCACGTTAGATGTTAGAAAGCCATCTTGCTGCTTTTGCGCACGACACTGCGTCTACATGTTATTGTTTAAACAAACTGCTGACTCGCGCTTTGCCTCACACGAGAGGAATCTGTTGTTACCATCCCGAGCTCTGCGCAGCGACCTTGGTCTGTACATGGTGTAACAAACAGTCTGGGTTGTTAGACAATGCATGTTTTCCACTCTAGGTTGATCGACCCACTATTTAGCCATAACACACAGGCAGCTGCGAATACCTGAAAGTTGGTGCTTTTAATATTGCAGACATCATGTTTAATATTCAGACCGAAGACGAGCCTTCCTGCGAGAAGACTCCTGATGCTCCTGTGATGTGATTTCACTAAGCTGATCTTTGAGGTATGGGGTCCCCCATTCAAGCCTAAGAGACCTTTTATTAGCATAATAATAATATTAGCTTCTTAGTAAAGGGAAGGTGGTAGTATCCACTGTCATTTATAACATGATCACTCCTTTTATATTCTATGGTATTGTAACGATGCTGATGGTTTTAATTATAATCATTTGTCTGCTTGTATTAGCCAAAGTACTGCATCTGAGGACACGTGGTCTATAAAAATAAACTCTTTTTATTTTCACCGTGTCTCTGTTTATTCTTGTTGTGGACTGATGTGAGAATAAAATACGAACAGGTATTTCCGATTCCCACCATTCCTGAGAGTACACTGAGTCGCTTGTTCTGGGTTGTCTTTTCATTGGGATCGCCGAGCCAAATCTCGGATAACGAATGGGACACTTATGCTAGCCGGATACTGGGTTCTGGGTTCTGAGGTGAGTTTCTGGTACACCACAATTCACTGAGGTCCTGGGGTTCTACGCATAGTTCTGTGTATAAGCAGAATCCCTGCAACACTGGTGACTCATAGTTTTATCACTGACCTCTCAAGCTCATTGGTAGCACTAAAAGAAGAACTCCTAGTATTCTGAAAGGTATGAGGATTTAAAATTAACTATCAAAAGTCCTTGGGTATGGGAGTAGGTCAACCTCACAAAGCAACTCGAGAAGCAGTGACCGGGAACTTCTTTGATTGGTCTCCTAATGCTATCCAGTACCTAGGAGTGACCCTCCGGTCTGATGCTTCACACTTATACAACTGTGACATCACCCCCACTGCTCGATGTGCTTTATAAAGATCTATATCAATGGGGCGACTGAAAGTTTCATGGATAGGGCACATAAACTGTGTGAAGATGAACTACTGCTGAGATTTTAGTGTGTTAAGAGTCCTGCCCCTTAAATTCCCCTTAGGGCTATTAAGGAGATCCCAAACAGAATTTGGGCTCTTAAATGAGATAACAAAACACCACGGGTAGCTAGATCTCTGCTGTACAGGACCCCACTTAATGGTGGATTAGGAGCACTGGACATTAAAAGATACATCTCCGTGGCCTGAATGGCCGCCGCTCTATCGTGGGTATCACGAAAAGACAACCACGGGTGCTGATGGAGCAGCAAGCATGCAGATTCCCTCTGATACATCTCCTATGGCTTCTCCCTCAGATGTACAGTCGAATGGGAATACTGAGTCGATCAGCTAGCACAAACTGCACTACTGGAAGAGGGCGTCAGAGCTAAATCCATCACAACCTATACCCCATCTCCTAAACCAATATTTTGAAATACAGACTTTTTACCAGGTATGCTAGACAGTGGTTTTGCTCAGTGGAGGGATAGGCCCTCCCTCAAACGTCAAGATTGTTTTGTTGAAGGAATCCTTAAAAGAAGAAACCTATGTGCAAATGATTTTCACTTGGGCAGAACCGATTTTTTTTAGGGTCACCCAACTACTTGATTGGGCCAGTCTACCAACTACTTAGAATGAGGAGCTGTTTGTAGAAGGTGAGACTAAAAAAACCATATTGCGTATAAATAGTGCACTGGAAGTTTCTCCAATGCTACAAGACATATATTACATTTCCAAGTGAAGATCTGACTAGGATGCCAAAATACCCGCGGGCCAATAGATATCAATCTGGCACATGGCAGCTAACTCCTCTATCTGCACCTAGTACACAGAAAGTACCAAAATAATGATCCAGTGGCTCTTGACTCCAGCTTGGGTAGCACACATGCACGGGTGCACTGACACATGCTGGAGGGTTGAGAAACCCGAGGGACATACTTTTTAGGTTGGAGTATCCTGACACCTAACACTTCTGGGAGGTGGTGCTGGCCCAGATCCAGAGTATTACATTGGGGTGGACATGGACCCTCTGGTTGTCCCACTAGGAGCAGTGGGCGATGAGGGCCTCTTAACTCATGTACTGGGAAACTTTTCTCCCAGTAACTACCTGCTGCCAGATTGATGGCTCCACAAAAATGGAAGGGTCCAGCAATTCCCACTAAAGCCGCTTGGTGGAATAAACTGTTAAATCTCTATGCAATGGAAAGACTCACAGGCAACGCACAGCCCATGACACGCGGACATGCTTTGAAAAAATCTTGGGCCCATTCTTGACATTTATAAAGTGACAGAACTCGTCATCACACACCCATTGAGCCCCAAGAATAATTGATATGGATGACTTATCTATCCCCCTTGGAGAGGGAGAGTAAAGTTGGAGGAACCCAGGTGGCCGACTGGCACATTGGTGTTTGGTTATTGTTCTGTAGCTTGAAGTTAATCTTTGGATCCTACATGTCTGAGATCTCCATGGTGTACAGGGGCAGTTGGGTTTTCCCATGGAGAGATCGTGAAGAATTAATAATTTAACTGGCCTTGCAACCAATGTATAAATGTACCGGGGATCCCAACTGGGGCATTTTGATTTCAGTCGGGGGATGATTTCAACCATTTTTGGAATAATACTGTAAATAGATAGACAATACTTTTCTGGAAGAAAACACTGAAGTCTCTGGAACATGGTGTTGAGGTGCCATTCCTATCCTGGATTCCTTCACCCAATCGTAGCAACATACCCAAGGTAAACAAACCTCGTCTTTTAGCACCATCTTTTCCCAACTTCCAAGGGTCCCTCATTCAAGATGACCTTGCTATTATTCTCCTTTCAGAAGCCTAGTGCTCCCTCTCAGGCCTACTCCTAAAGAAATGGAGAACAGATACTATTTCTATATTGGGAAAAGCTACCACTCATGTTGAAAGCAAACATTAAGGTCCAAAAATGCTCTGGGCTGAACTGGTTTCTGTCACTTGGCTTTTCCAGTTGAGATTTCCAATTAAAAGAGAAGGCTGTCGTGACAAAATAATAGGTGCCATGCTGTAAAAGAGCACATTGTATTCAATGATCCTGTCTGTTCCTTTTCCCACTCAAATGACCCACCCCTGCTAAGTGGTCAGTTGTTGACACTGCAACAGCCTTCCTAGAGTAACTAGAGAGAAGGCAGCCAGGACATTTGATTTCATTCCCTTTCCTGTTCAAGTCAGACACCACAACGTACACGAGCTATTTTTCTCCCACACGTATCAAAAATCTACTTTCAGAATTGAACTAGATTTTTGACTGATTTATAAAAATCTACTTTGTTTACAATTAGGCTTTCTCATTGATAATGTAAGAAAGGCTATACACAGTGGCAAACAGCTTTTGGCATCTTGACGTTTTGGGGACATATTTTTCTTAAATACATAAAAGTCGTTGTTCTACATGTCAAGGCACATTTCCTTACTACGTATGACTGCACTGGTTTTAAAACTGCAGTCTACCTGTACACAATGGTGTTTTCTGAATGATGATGTATATAAGGTTGATGTCAATATATACTACAATACAGATATGACATGTATCTTTCATGCCCTAGTGCATTTCCTGGAATAACTTACCATGGCCTTACTGTAAAGTTAAATAAGTCAACTGAGTCTAACCAATTTCATAGTATATGTTTACAGACAGTGCACACACACTGTGACACTGAATGGTAGTGGCACACAGAGTCACAATACCAGCAAAAACGTCCATAAAAGGTGAAGAATCTAGGGCGACCAGACAGAAAAAGGTCAGATGCTACATAATGGGCTTTTGAAACCATTGCATGCGGTTTGTTGTCCTCTGAATTCTTATTCAACCCCAACCCCTGGGAACTGCAGCTTAGGATGAAGTTAACACCTCCTTTTTATGTCTCGTCTCAGCTACAGACAGCTTTGGCTGTCTGTTGGCCAGACCTATTGTTTCCAATATATATAGAGTGGGGCTTTGGGTCACTCCCTTGATCATGATTGGATGGCCTTGTTGCCTATCTCACTTCATCGCTCCTCTTTCAATAACTTTCCAACCTATTATTGTATTTGCCCCACCCAGGAGCATTTCAATCTTACATGTTTTTGATTACAGTCACATTCATTGTAAGTTTCGACTCCAGAGAGGACTGTATTTTGTGTGGCAAACTCTATTGACGTGCTTCCTTTTTCTATTTCCTTATGTTTCTTGGTGTGCTTTCTTTTACTTCTCCCACAACCCTGATGCTCCTGCCCCATTCCACTCCCTGTGTTTATGAGACGCTTGTCATCTCCTTCCTCCCACACTCCCCTATGCTGCCCACCATTGATAGAATTTTTAACTTTCTTACCATGGCCTAGAAGCTGGAAAGCATCGTTGGACTGCTTCCTTTTGACTTCTTTTATTTTACTAATATGACTGTTGTGTCAACATCATGATGCAACTAACCATCTTATATAAGGCAGCATGACAGTGCTGATCACATAAGCAGATGTGTTTTCTCCTGTCTTGTTGTGACTAGGTGTTGGTGATAAATTCAACTCTGCCGGCAGAGTTGGTGGAATTTTTGGCACTACGCATTATGTTTTTAATGGGGAGTTCCGTCCAAATTCCGCCAACCACTGAATAGTGGAGTTTTTCTCGCGTGTAGCTCAGAAAGGGTAAGTTGGAAAACAGGAGCGAGATTTGGTGTCCCCTCGTGCGATTTTGCCTCCGGCTGTATGGATTCCACTTCATCATTAAAAATGATCTTATTTCAGGATGTATTTGTTTCATGATAAGCTTTTCTTTTCCATTCCTGGACTGGCTCAGTAAGACATATTACAGAGAGACTGACACTGGGATGCGAAACTCTGGGCTCCTAGAGTAAAAGTCAGTATTGTACATGCTGGTCCGCATACGTTTCTCTTGCTGACTTGAAAATTCCCATCATATCTAGTTTCTCTGTCCCCTCTTCAACAAAGTCCCACCATTTATCATGATTTAACTACAGCCTTTATATAATACAAAACTGGTGTGATGTCCTTATATTGGAAGCCTCTAGAGGGAAATGCCAGAAGCCAAGGTATATCAGTCAACACTTTTTTTATGTAAAGGAACACATTATGTTTGTCTGTCTTCTACTAAGGATGGCAATTCCAAGAATTGCATGAGGTGGGCTCACTCACGTAATGTGACATACTTCATCATAGGCCACCTCGTCCCACCTGGTAAGATAGTGCCACCAGGGCGAACTCAACCTCTCGTTTGGCTATCCTGAGAGAATTATTAGATATTCTTATCTTTTATTGGATTACAAGAGCCCAGTTTCTAATTAGAAATACCTCAGGGTATACCACAAAGTATCCTTTTATGACTACGAGTCAGATGTTAGTAAGGGGACGTGTAGGGTCCAAGAAGGTCCTTGATGAATGTGTGTCTATAGGAGGTGTCCCCCCAACAGACCATGAGGCAAATAGCCACCTGAATATAAGTATCTAAATCAGATGTTTAACCTTATAGAAGTAGGTCCTCTCTGTGTTTACTAACACCCCTCATACCTTTACTTTTATGATAGGGGGTCAGTCACTAACCCTGATGAATGCCCAAGATCTGCTGGTGTTTAAAAAAGGTCAGAAACATGTCAGGATGAAACCCGGGGTAGGCAAGGATCATAGTTTCTGCCTCCATACCCCGCCATTGCCTTTTGGTAAACCTTTTATCTATACCCAGGGTACCACAGTTCTAAAAGGATACTTTGAGGTATACCCTGCGGTATTTTTAGTTAGCAACCGACAGGCCTGATACATGTTTAAGAAGGCTACGTAAGAGTATGGTGCAATGAGTGCTGCAGGCTCAATAGTAGTATTTAATTTGCAGGCCCTGGGTATACGTAGTATCACTTTACTAGGGTTAACAAGTAAATTAAGTATGCCAATTTGGTGTAAGCCAATGGAGAGAGCACAAGCACTTTAGTAATGGTTAGCATTGGTAAATTGTGCGGAGTCCTAATGGCCAAAAAAGGGTTACAAAAACAGGAGGGTTACGAAAAAATATTTGGGGGTGACCCTGCAGAGAGGGCCAAGTCGAACATGGTCCCTGAGTCTCTCATGGCTCACAGATTGGCATTGGGCTTAATGGGGCACCTTGCACTGAAGGGATGCAGGGGCCTGTGATACGCTCCTGGCAGTCAGATGCTCTGGACCACAGAAGCTTCCCCTAACCACCCCCTTCTCCGTCTCATTTCAAGATTTAACTCCAGCCAATGCCACTCACTCCATTACTTTGTTTTATAAAGCATTTCTTTTACAGTTTTACATCCAGATGTCTCATATTTTATGATTTTTTAACTGGAAAACACGTTGCCTAGTGTGTGTTATAAGATTACAGTTACACCTTTGTAAAACACACCAAGGAAAACAGCGCACTGCAACTGAATTTTTTGCAAGGTAACCACCTCAACCTCTGCTTTACAAACGGACAGTATACAGTCTGTACTGCAAACTAAAAATAATATGATTTTTATAGCATTCACTATCACTGTTTTTGCTACTAAAGAGGGCCACTGTAAGCTTGCCTATGTTGAGTAAAATGTCTCCAGGTTTTTATTTGCTTATCCAATGCTTTATCACAAACATGTTCTGAAATAGCTCATGAGATAGCTCAGCATGTTAATGCTTGACTGTAATATTTGTAAGAACAATAATGCATCTGAACAGTGGAATAATAAAAGTGTTACAGATTTCTCTAATATATCTGGGATTAACAAACAATATGCAAGTATAATTATTGCTTTCTTTTTTTCTAGATTTTAGGAGCATATAGGTTTCATCCTCAGTTTGGTATGACTGGCACAGACATTTCTTCTATATGGAAAGGAGTGAGAGCTAGCTGCTTGTGGGCCTACATCATTCATGTGTGTTTTCAAAGATAACATTTTTCTACGAAAGTCCGCAACCTTTACAAAAGTTCCCTAGTTTCCCAATTCACTCAGCATCACTTTGCAAGCGATTTATTGCACGAAAAGTGGGCTTTGTGAATTTTTCTCCTGTAAATCACCTTCTCCTTTGTGGTCTTCCCAAAGATTGCAACTTTTAAAAAAATACTTCCAAAATTGCTAAACATTTCACTCCCACCTTTGCATTCATGACACCACAAACATGGTTTGACTTTTTAGCCTTTTTAGAAAAAGAGAGGGAGGACCTCGGAGCCAATTAAGGTCCAGTGTCCATGCTCCGTATGTAATACCTTTAAACCACAAAATGGGCACTGTTTCTGTGGCGAGGTGCAAAAAGTCACCTGTACGCCTTAAAAAGAGGAAAAAGAAGCAGGATCCTAGGTTGGGGTAGACCCACTCTGGAGAGGAAGAACAAGTCTTGCCTCTTGTTACCCTCACACACCCCGAAAGGTGTCATGCTTCCTCATCGGGTGTTGCTCCTTGTAGGGCCGGCGCTGCAATTCCCTACGGGTCCCCCGAAAAGTCACTTTGTCGGAGATCTTTTAATATTGCCGGATGATGCATGCGGTTGTGTGGAGTGTGGGTCCTATGTGGGAAATGGAAGTGCGTGCATAAACATTTATTAAAACTAGCAGGGGAATCTTCAGAAAAAAAGATTGGATTTAGCAATGCCTTTGCCAGAGTAAAAACCCATAAAAATGGTGTTGTCCCAATGGCACACTGTGCCCAGGTGTAAAGTCAACATGTTTCGGACATTTGTCGCCAAACCGGTCATTTGCGCTTCTTCAGGACCAAAGCAATAGAAAGTGAGTGCACGTAAATAAATTGTTAAAAATGAGTACCCACAGTAGTTATCAGGGCGTGCCGTTAAGCTGCTCCTAAAGGAACCTAGGAAGGAAAAACACAAACAACCAAAAAATGGGCATTAGACTGGCTTAATGCAACATAGTGTGCCACCTACGTGTGCACATAAAACCATCGAAAGAAGAAAGAAACATTCGAGACACTCAAAGTACAATGGTCACCCAAAATTATTAAAGGTCAAAAGAGAGATCTCAGTGATGTCAACAAATAAACCTCAGGGTGCATTACGCAACAAATTCCAGGTAAACAGAGTGGATATTAACTCATGATCAACCGAGCTGAATGAGGTATATATGTAAAGCTGCTCCTACGAGGTAATATCAGGGTACAAGGGTGTAAATAAAGTCTGGTCGCTCCATAACCATAACACACTACAATACGACAGCTGCCTCTTAGAAACGCCTGCATATTTCAAACCTCCAAGTAGGGACAACTACTCAGGTAAAGTACTTCCCTCCCACTGTAAGAGAGTAGTACCAATGGTTAAAAGGGGATAAATGCCCGCACAATACCGGACTGATGATAACATCGTATGATGTCGATAATCAACATAAACAAACACTTAAATAGCTATCATGCTAAGGGCTCGCTGTACGGTCTCCTCATGGTTACCAACCTCACATTCCTTACTTACAGATATTCTCGGGTGTGGAGTCAAAAAGGCATCTGACTCGTTCAGCCGCCTGCCGATAGTGAGAAGGCAGCGGTTGGTCAAGGGCTAAATATAGGCAGGGGTCACAGGTGCCTGGGCGGTAACTATATCCGGGACGCGCTATCTAGTTGGTGAAAAGTGCGATTGCAAGAAAGCAGGCCTCTAACGCGCATGCGCCCAGGTGGAAAACTAATCTCCTGTGCACGGGCGTGCCGGAGAGGGGCTCCTTGTGATGGCATAAACAGGAAGTACATCACGTATGAGTATTCCGGCGTACACCCGATGATAACACTGATGTAAAGACATGAGCCTCACCACTAACAAATATATATATATTACCTACTGGCGGTCGCCAGTAGGTAGTTATAGTTAGGACCACGTTTCCATAGGAAAACCTCAACATTCTATTTTGAATAACTTTGGCGCCGGTCGACGAATCCTCGAGAATTTCTCAAAATAGGTGGGGCGCTACGCTCCGCTCCTACCCTGAAAGTCTCGGGGGGATTCGTCAAGCGGGGGCTGAGATAAAAGGGGGGTCCCAAAACGCGTTTTTCCCATGCATTTTTCCATAGGACCTTTAGAACGAGCTACAGCCCGAACGGCTGAACAGAATTACTAGAAATTTGGCAGAGAGGTAGTCCCTAGGTCAAGGAAGTGCCTTTTGTAGGTTTGGTGTAAATCTGTTCAGTAGATTCTGAGAAAATAGCCTTTAAATCAATATATATATCTGAGCCCGCTTACGGTACGCTTACCGTACGCTTACCGTACGCTTACCGTAAGCTTACGGTGGCGTGCGCGAGCGCGATTCTGATTGGCTCTTAGATCTTAGTAAACATTCGAATCGGCCGAAACCAGGAAGCGGCGTCCGCCATTTTGTCTCTCGCACTGAGTGTTGTTTATCAAACATGATGGCCAAAAACATGTTACGGGGCTGTTTTGACAACTCCCTCCCACATAGTCATGTTGAGGGAGTCCCCAAACATCCCCCAAGAGCAAAAACGGTTTTATTTTTTTTTCGGCAATTTCGCGGGGTACGCTTACCGTACGCTTACCGTACGCTTACCGTAAGCTTACCGTACGCTTACGGTAAAAAAAAATAAAATAAAAAAAAAAATATCCACACTTACCCCACCCCCTGTGCTTTTGGTGGCCGCAGGCCACCAAATGTGCAGGGCTTATTAATAGAGAAAAAAAACGTAATTTTGGCAACATGAAATTATAAAATCGAAATAAAAAAAACAGTATCCACATTGACCTCACCCTCTGTGCTTTTGGTGGCCGAAGGCCACCAAATGTACAGGGCTTATTAAAGTTGATAAAAACCGTGCACGGAACGAACTGCGTTAAGTGGGCGCGCACGCCACAAATGGCGTAAAGTAACTTAGCATTTCAAAAACCGTACAAATTCACTGAAAAAACCATAGGTTTCACACACGTTATAGTTAGGAAATAGCATTTAAAAAACCTTGCTAATTCACTGAAAAAACCATAGGTTTCACACATGTTATAGTTAGCTGGACATTTTACTGATAAAAAACCAATGAAATTCCCCCGTTATAGTTACTGTAGGCAACTATAACTCACGCGACCGTAATCCTCTGCTGATGACATATGTGTCTTTATGAAAAAAAAATATTTGTAATATATGTATAGCTAAAATTTAATGGAAGAAGATATGGGCAAATAAGTGTCTAAATACAGTATTAGCATCAGCAGAGGATTGCGGTCGCGTGAGTTATAGTTGCCTACAGTAACTATAACGGGGGAATTTCATTGGTTTTTTATCAGTAAAATGTCCAGCTAACTATAACATGTGTGAAACCTATGGTTTTTTCAGTGAATATATATATATATATATATATATATATATATATATATATATATATACATATATATATATATATATATTATTATCAACCCCTCTATTGCCACAAATCATGTGTTGATGTCAATTGAAGGAAAAAGTGGGGGACAAAATTAAATAATAATATTAACAAATTGCAAATAGCCAGAGTGAATACAATATTGCATGATGGCTCCGTCCTGTCTTGGGTAAGGTGATAAATGAGTAAAAGATGTAGCTACTCCCAAGTTATGTGCCCAAGAGGAAACCCTGGTGATACCCATACTAGGGGAAAACCCATGTCTCGAATGTTGGGAAAAAAAAGAGAAAGGAAAGGGAATATGAAAGGGGTATGGTCCCTCAGCTGGGCCGCCGTGTAACAATTTAAGAAAAAGAGAGGGGGGACCTCGGAGGCAATTAAGGTCCAGTGTCCCTGCTCCGTATGTAATACCTTTAAACCACAAAATGGGCACTGTTCTGTTTCTTTTTCCTCTTTTTAAGGCGTACAGGTAACGTTTTGCACCTCACCACAGGAACAGTGCCCATTTTGTGGTTTAAAGGTATTACAGACCCCCTGTGGCCCCTCTTTTTTTTAAAAAAAAAGCAGCAAAATGCGCGCACGGTGCACGCATCCTATCACGTTGGATGCACGGATTCTCTCGCGGTGGGTGCGTGGATCCACAGCAACGTTTTTTGAAAAACGACAAGAAATCATTGGTTGTATAACAACTTTCTACACTGAAAGGTAGGGAGTATATTTTTGTTTTTTAAAGGTATGATTGTTATTGGTTAACAAAAACAGATTGTAAGGAATATTATATATGATAAGCTGATATGTTGAAAAGTCATGCACACTTCCTGTCTTGTGTAGGAACATTGTGTGCTGAACTTGTGTCCTGTGAGCTCAGTGCAGTGTTCCATGACCTGTTTCTATGGTAACAGGCAGAAGGCAGATTGGGGGAAGGGTTGAAATGTATTTCAGTTGGAAAGGGTTGAAATGTTTAACCAATATAAATGTGTGTTTGCCTTTGAGTTTATGTGCGAAGGATTGTGATTTGATGTTTACATGTATATGTGTGGAAAATGAAAGGGAAACTTTTCCATTCTTTGCTTTTGCTGAGAGGTGCACAGTGCAGAGATTCTGTAAAAGAAAATATGGTGAGTGATTGATATACTCCTTAATCTACAAAAGAGCTTGAAAGATGAGTTATTTAATTGTGAGGGGATGTATGTGGACTATTTTGATTTTAATCAGACTAATGTATTTGTCCTGCTAAAGTGTAGGGAGTACTTTTTTTCTCTACAATGTGTGTGCACGAAGAAAACCATTCTGTGATTGGCATTTGTGTTTTTCGTGTGTTTGTAGACAGATAACTGTGCAGTTTTTATATTTTGGTAGAATTAGAAACCAGTCATTGTTTATGAATTTGTGAAATGAGTTATGTTATGTTTCTATACTAAAATGTAGTAGTACTTCCAGATGAAGAAATGTGTTTTGATATAGTGCAAGGGATAGTGTTGTTTGTCTAGAATCACACAGTGAGTCTGTGTGCATTTGGGAACCACTGTGAGAGAAGTATTTGGTAATATCGTGTATTTGCTGACAGATAAGTGTTTTAAAACCAGTCAGGTTGTCAAGTTTTAGTAGCATTAGAAGACAGTTATGGCTTATGCTTTCGTTAAATGAGTGAGGCATTGACAGTAAATTGCAGTCGTGAAATATGTAGATTGTGTGCATAGGGATAGTGGTGCTTGTCTAGAATCACACTGTGAGTTAGTGTGTATTTGGGATCAGTGTGAGAGAATCATTTGGTAACATCATGTATTTGCTGACAGATAACTGTTTTAAAATCTGTCATGTTGTGAAGTTTTAGTAGCAGTAGAATCCAGTCTTTGCTTATATGTTGATTAAATGAGTCATGCTTTGACACTGATGTGCTGTACTTAAATATGTAGATTGTGTGCAGTACCATTAACTCTTCCAGACTAGTGAATGAGTTTTGGTAAACTCCTAGGATAGTGTTGCTTGTCTAAAATCACACTGTAAGTCTGTGTGCATTTGGGTAAGGATTGTGAGAGAAGCATTTGGTAACATCGTGTATTTGCTGACAGATAACTGTTTTAAAACCTGTCATGTTGTCAAGTTTTAGTAGCATTAGAAGAGAGTTATGGCTTATGCTTTCATTATATT
Organism: Triturus cristatus; assembly: GCF_964204655.1. Taxonomy (NCBI): domain Eukaryota; kingdom Metazoa; phylum Chordata; class Amphibia; order Caudata; family Salamandridae; genus Triturus; species Triturus cristatus. The sequence continues at coordinate 674,616,875 of NC_140585.1, forward strand.
AGTCAGGCATTGACACAAAAGTGCAGTCCTGAAATATGAAGATTGTGCGCAGTTCACTTACCACTTCCACAGTAGTGAATGATTTTTGGTAAACTCCTAGGTATAGTGGTTGTTGTCTAGAATTACACTGTGAGTCTGTGTGCATTTGAGAACCACTGTGAGAGAAGCATTTGGTAACATTGTGTATTTGCTGACAGATAACTGATTTAAAACCTCTCATGTTGTCAAGTTTTAGTAGCATTAGAAGCTAGTCTTTGCTTATGCATTGATAAAATGAGTCAGGGTTTGACACTAAGGTGCAGTACCATGTACTATTCTGTTCACTGTGGCAGAACTGAAAATTTAAAAGTTTTACCTAAGCACTGTCCTAGAAGTAGTCTGATTATTTAGTCAGTTTCTAAGTACCAAATAGATTGCTTCAAATAAAAGTGTTCTGACATACTATACACTTGTCTTTTACACCTTCAATTCCCTAGTCAGTATCCATACACTTCCAGGAAACATCCTGTCACTTCCTTTGCAGTCCTCTAGAGACCCATTCAACAGCATGTACTAATCCATTGACTGTGCCAAAACTCAAACACTTATAAATTCACCTAGACACTCTCTTTCCAGTACTCTAATGATTCAGTCACTGCCTAAGTATTCATGCACTGAGCCAGGTCTTAGCACATGGACTACGTCAAACCCATATCCACTATGCATGCAGTCCTCTAACCACCTACACACTTGTCTTTCACACCTTCAATTCCCCAGTCAGTATCCGTTCACTTCCAGCAAACACCCTGTCACTGACGTTGCACTCCTCTAGTGACCCATTCAGCATCATGTACTAATCCATTCAGAGCGCCAAACCATAATAAATTCACCCAGGCACTCTCCTTGCAGTACTCTAATCATTCAGTCAGTACCCAAGTACTCATCCAGTGACCCAGGCCTTAGTATATGGACTGCTTCAAACCCTTATCCTCTATGTATGCAGTCCTCTAACCACCTACACAATTGTCTTTCACACCTTCAATTCCCTAGTCAGTATCCATACACTTCCAGGAAATACCCTGTGACTCTCTTTGCAGTCCTCTAGTGACCCATTCAGCACCATGTACTAATCCATTCACTGTGCTAAAACCCAAACACTTATAAATTTACCAAGATACTATCTTTGCAGTACTCTAATCATTCAGTCAGTGCCTAAGTATTCATACACTGAGCCAGGCCTTAGCACATGGACTGCTTCAAACCCCTATGTACTATGCATGCAGTCTTCTAACCACCTAGACACTTGTCTTTCACACTTTCAATTTCCTAGTCAGTATCCATACAGTCCAGCACTTGTCACTGCCTTTGCACTCCTGTAGTGACCCATTCAGTACCAAGTACTAATCTATTCCCTGTGCGAAAAGCCTAGCACTTATAAATTCACCTAGTCACTCTCCTTGCTGTACGATAATCATTCAGTCAGTACCCAAGTAGTCATGCAGTGAGCCAGGCCTTAGCACATGGACTGCTTTAAATGCCTATGCAGTATGGATGCAGTCCTCTAATCACCTACAGAGTTGTGTTTCACACCTTCTATTCCCTAGTTAGTATTCATACTCTTCTAGCAAACACCCTGTGAGTCACCAAGTGTGTCTCCTTATACTACTATAATCATTTAGTCAGTTAGCATGTAGTCTTTTAGTGAGGTAGGCTTTAGGGCATGAACTGCTTCATAGTAGTATGCACTATGCATGTAGTGTTTTAATGATCGTCACACTTGTGGTTCAGGGCTATAGTTTCATAGTCAGTTTTTATATACAATGTGTTTGTACAGTAATGGAATAGTATAAATTTGAAAGTTATTAATATACGTTTATTTGTGATTCTTTTTTACAGATACAGAACAGGAGTGTTTCTCATCTGTTTGCACTCTTCTCGTGCAAGATTGTTTGGATGAAGGGTCCTTAGGTGTTTCATCATACTTGTTGTGCCGCACGAGTATTTTTTGTTAGGATCTCCTCGTAACAGAACTCTTTGGCAAATCTTGCGAGTGACGAAGGTGGCATTGGTCTTTGTTTGCTCCTTGGAAAAAGTAAAAAATTTCCTCACCACTGAAGACAAACGTTGTTTGTGTGGTGCCTTCTGCAAAACATTTTCTTCAGATTCGGTAAATATTTTAAAGCGGCAACATTTACAGTTTTTTTAAGTTAAACTTATAAAATTTTGTTAGCTGTATGCATTTTATATATCTGTGATTTGTTTCTTGTGGTATTTTGTTGAGAATACTATGTTGTTTTTTTTTAACAATCTTTCTTATTTTCCAGGTCTGTCGTCGACATCCATTGTCCCCACAGTAGTGTTCCGCCTTGTTGTTTTTTATTATTGTTGTTACATTTTGTTTATTAGTTTATTGTTCATATATATGTTAATAAAAAAATAAAGTTTGAAAATAGTTTTTCGTTTATATATTTATTATTATAAAAAATAAAGTTTGAAAAAAAAATTAATAACGTTTTTGGTTGTTCTCTTAACTGCTGCGTGACTCTTTCTTGTTCATATTACTGTTATTTGATGGAGTCCACCATGGTGTTAAATTTTGGGGGACTTATCGCTGGAATACTGGTGATATCTGCAGTTTGCACCAACTTCTGAATAGATTTATCTCAACTTTACTTCCGTTAAAGTGCTGATAATGAAATGGAGAGTAGCCGTTCCCATGCAAAAAGACACGAGGTGCACCTTTCCGATTTATTCAAAATACTAAAATCCTGTATTGAATTGCACCGAGGTATTGGCTGCACTTACAGTGTACACATAAAATCTATTAAGAAATCTCATTGTATTTATATTGATTGGGAATAGTGCTTCAGGTGCTGGATCTTGATGAGATACACTGCTCAGTTCGTATATTGTTCTGCACACAAAAAAAATCACATCACAACTTACACACCAATTGCAATGCGAAACAAATTCCGGCGATAAAACACGTTAGCACCAGGGATTTTACACCTGCTTTCTGCTGGTGTTAAGCAGGACAACTACCTGCACCATGAAAGGGAACACAGCCAAGAGCCACACCAGAAAACCCACAGGTACCATAGAGTCAATGAGCATGATACAGGGATACCCATGAGGGCCAGAAGACTCATCTCAACAACTCCAAGACTGCCAATGCCCCCCAAACCCACATCTTAGTAAGTGTGTCCCTGTGGTCATTGTCTTAGCATGATAGGCATGAGCCCTGCAACATCACAGTGTGCTGTCACCTCAGCGATGGCAGTGAGCCTGGATGTGTAGCTACGCACGCATCCTCCTGCATGCACAACTGGCGTGTGATGGTCTGGGGTTCACAGGTCAGTGCAGGGGTGTGCCTATCCGGCAAGGGGAACGGGGTGTCTCAGACATGTCCGTGTACAGGAAGTGCGGTAAGTGTGTCTCTGTGTTCTGGTGTGGCCTGCTACAAGAGCCGCAGCAGTTGATGTTGTAAACTGGCATGCACCACCTCCAAACGGCACTGTGATGTTGTAGTTGGAATGTAGCAGGACATGCGCAAATAGGCATTACAATGGTGTGCTGTACGAGTGCACGAGATACAACAGCGCACCGTACAAAAGTGTGGGGGCTCGTGGGAGGGAGGTGCAGCCGTTTGGCAACATAACACACAGTGAACTCGACCATGTGCCACATGCTGGGCATCTCATCCATGATGACCACGGTTGCAGACATCCCACAACACCAACGACTGGCCTTTGTACACATCCTGTATGAATGCAGCGTGTTTTCACTTCTATGCTCGTTCAGTGGTGTGATGTTGGCGGGTTGTTTGACTTGTGCTGCTTGTTGGTGTGTTTCATTTTGGCCATTGTTAGTCTATATGTGTGTTGTACTTAATTGTGCATCCTCTTCCTAGTGCTGTTGTGTCTATAATTTTGTTGCTGCACACATAAATACATGTAAAGAATAAATTAGAATAGTTCTTTGATTCTTTTAGGTTTCAAAACTTCTCTATTGGTTTCTTTTTAATTTTCCATATGAACCGTTTTTTTAATATGGAACAACACATAGAAGTTAGAAGTGCAACGTATTCTATCAACACACTTTCTAGAACATTCTACAACACGTGCAGGTTAAAAGTTCATCAATTTTTTAAAACTTAACGATATTTTTTTGTAACATTTTCTTGAATATTTAACGACACGTGCAGGTTAAAAGTTGACTATTGTTTTAAGTTCGAACAGTGCCTTTCAAATGCAAGTAGCAGGTGTGGTTGATCTGAGCAAATTTTATCCTTTGATATGTACTCCACGTTGAAACTGCTTTTTCTTAACCAATCACAAAGATGCTTTTCCACAAAACTAATGTGCACCCTACTTTTAAATAAGAATGCTTTTCATGATATCTTCAGAGATAAGTTATAGATAGGAATTAGCATTTAAAAAACCTTTGAAATTCACTGAAAAAACCATAGGTTTCAGGGGCGTTATAGTTAGGAATTGGCATTTAAAAAACCTTAGAAATTCACTGAAAATGCCAAAGGTTTCAGGGGCGTTATAGTTAGCTGGACAATTCCCTCGTACAAAACCCTAGAAATTCCCCTGTTATAGTTAGTTCAGCTAACTATAACTCGCGCCCCCGCAATGCACTGCTGATGACGTCACATATTACATCACTCATGACATGTTCAGTGACATCACTGATGACATCACTGATGACATCTCAAATGACATCTCAAATGACATGTCAGGCTAGACAGCATGTCAATTTAACATTCATGATGTGATCACAGACAAGAAAACGCTCACTAACCACATGCAACTATTATATAGTTTCATATTTTAATTTCCTTGAGGTTACTTTTGCCTTTTGTCTGTATTTTGTCTGTATTAAGCATAGGTTATCTGAAGAATTAATTTTAATATGCGGTTATATTTGTATTTGATGGTTATTCAATATACATGCACATTACAAAAGAAAGCAGTTAGGCAATATGTTGATTGCACCTAGGCCATCAGCAACACGTGTTGCAGTATTCTGAAGCACTAAAAAACTCATTTCAAAACGGCCAATAAACACAGGGTTCTAAGAGAACGTAAAAGAGTCCTTCTTAAGTACTCCTTTATGCACTCTTACATGGCTTTGTGAATTGGCCACTAACCATCTAAAATGGGAATTGGATTCAATATTCAGATACAAGCAGTACAAAGAGAAAGGACCGTGCCATCTTTTACTGATAGGGAGTTGGACGTTTTGGGACTATACACAAAGGAATGTAAACGACAACACCCATAGAACTGCTTCCCATACTGATACATGCTTTGTGAATTGGCCTGAAAGTGCACCAGTCCTAGCACAAGCTTGTGAATTTGATTACACATTTTGGATTTAGAAGACGGCAGTATTTTTTTGACACTGGTTATAGGTGTACGCGACGCCTGCATTTGGAAAGCAATGTACCTGGGCATATATATTAGGGGCGATGACGAAGGCCGAAGTCTAAGTGACACATGCAGCTATGCTGTGCACAAGTCAGTAATTTAAGCCAAGTTTGCTTAAATTCTGCACTCTTAAGTTCCCAGTAAATGTGTAGAGGCGGGTGTTCATAAGGAAGGTTGAGAGTAGTGCACAGGAACATACAGTGCAGATCTGGTGCACCATTACTGACCTAACTTTGTTTACATTCACGAACATTGCCCAAAAAATTATTCGCAGATCACAATCTATACATCTAACTGAAACCTAAATGCGCTATGTAAAGTGCTACAGATAGTGTGAAATAATGCATACATTTCCTCTATTTACACACTGTGTGAAGGCAGCTGAACGAAAATACTTTCAGGAAGAGCAAAAAGTATTTTATTAGATATCTACATCTTATAAATTGTGTAACCATTTGCCTCCATAATATTTGTAGGGGCATATTCATGAGGGCTTTGCATCATGCTTGCACCACGAAACGTGGTACATGCATGAAGCAAACCACTCTGTCAAGTTTATGATGCCATGCAGAGCCACTTTGCTTGGCTTTGAATGGCTTCATATATATGGAGTAATGCAACGCAGCACAAATTTCATCGTTGCCTTACTCTGCGCAAAGGAGGCGTTCCATGGGCATTGCAGTGGGTATGCCCATGCAACTTCCATGGTTTTTTATGCATTCCCAGATTTACAAGGACTTGTAAACCTGGGAATGCGCCAAAATCTTACGTCACCCCGGGTGAGTTGTAACAAGGAGAAATATCTTTATTTCCCTTTGTTTTAACCTCTTCCTGTGAGTGCTGTATTCTGCAGCACACACAGAAAGAGGAAAATGCCTCTATGAACTGTTTTTGTGCAGGAAGGTGACTCTTCATGCACAAAAACAATCTTGCCTGTAACCAAGGCACCTTTGCACCATGGTGGCACGATGCTGTTGAGATGATGCCGTAAAACGCCACAGGAGTATAACCCATATAACCCATAGACCAAGTTGAGATCTGGGTGAGAACAAGAAAATAAACAATACACATGTATGTACAAGACATTACAGGAAGAGAACAAAAGAGAGAGACTCCAAATTATTTGTTGGATGTGCTCATGGCATCATATATTTTGAGTTTTTCACACACAGAGAGTGAGAGAATAAACAACATAGTTGCGTTCTCCCGAATAAACTTTTTTTCACAATCAGCAACTATTGTTAGAAAGGTAGAATAACACGATCTAAAGATGTGATGGAGTATTATTCCACTTCCTACTCATCAGGTGGAATATCAAAGATATTGAAGTAAAAGCCTCACTCACATAATAGTGGCATGCTTCATCATAGGCAAATACTCCACACCCAGAGTAGATGGTACTCTCTGGGCGGACTCAACCAAAGATGTAATGGGAGTGCTTAAATAAATGAGTGACTGGTTAAGCAGGGAACCAGATTTAAATTAAAAGTACCTGCGAGTATACCCCTACTAAATCCTTTATTCTAGGGTACTCTTGGTATCATTAAAAACTTTATATTGGGGTTGTTTTGAACGTAATTCCATTCAAATGTACCCTCAGCTGTATGCCAACATGTTTCGGACCATGTAGGTAGCCCGGTCGGGTCTGAGGGTCATCGTGAACTTCAGGTATTCGTCACTAGAATTCAACCAAGCCAGGAAAACTTGGCTTTGTCCCGATGAATAGATCAAACCTCTTTAACCTAAGAATTGAACTAGCCGAATTTTTCCGTAGACTTCGACTATCTGTGTTTTTTACGGAAACAGAGGGACCTGAGGAATTGGTTGACACTGCAGATAAAAACACTGGCCTAAGGAAGAAATCAAAATTCATCCCTCCAAACCATACCATGCCACCAGCACTACTAGCCTTTGAAAAGGCAGTAACATTGGAAGTTGACCAACTAAAAGGCAACAATAACAGAACGTTCAATAATTTTACATCTATTGAACGGCGTACATTGGCGGAATTCGATAAGAAGCATGATGTCATAATTAAACCAGCGGACAAGGGAGGAGCAACAGTGATCCTACCTATTGAAATGTATAAGAACGAATGCCTGAAACTACTAAATGACCCCCGAAATTACTCACGACTGCAAAGAGATCCAACTGGGAATCTGAAACTAGAAATACACGAGATGGTAGCGAAAGCAGCAGAAGAAGGATGGATTACCACCGCAGAGGAGAATTTTTTAAAAGAAATGGACCCAAAGATACCATACTTTTATATTCTCCCTAAAGTACACAAGAACATACATCCACCACCGGGAAGACCGATCGTATCAGGCATCGGTTCGGCACTGGAACCACTCTCAAAATTTGCTGACCATTTTCTAAGACCAATGGTACAAAAAATGCCCTCGTATTTAAAAGACACACAAGACATCCTGTTGAAACTTCAACCATTGAGGTTCGATCCAACTACCGATTATTTGATGACCCTGGATGTGGAAGCACTGTACACCAGTATCCCCCAAGAGGCTTCCCTCACAGTGATAGAGAAACTGTTAAGATCGGAGAATTGGACATCAATAACACCAATAAAATTAGTTGTCGATTGTGTAAGATTAGCCCTAACTAGGAACTATTTCGAATTCGAAGGGGAGTACTTTCTACAAACCCATGGTACATCTATGGGCATGACCTGCGCACCTAGCGTAGCTTGCCTCTACGTTCACGACTTCGAAATGACCTTCATCTATAATGAGACAAATCCATACCAAACCAACTTGGAGGTGTGGAAGCGCTTTATAGATGACATCTTTATAATCTGGAAAGGAGATGCCGACAGAGCACAAGATTTCCTGGCTTGGTTGAATTCTAGGGACGAATACCTGAAGTTCACGATGACCTTAGCGAGAGATTCAATTACTTTCTTGGACCTTAAAATTTGGCCAACAGAGGGGATACTAAAAACTGAAGTGTTTTACAAACCCACTGATGCCAACAATTTACTCAGGTACGATAGCTTCCACCCCAAGGCCCTAAGAGATAATCTGCCAGTCGGCCAATTTCTAAGATTGAGAAGGAATTGTACAGACAAGGTGAAATATGAAATCCATGCTGAGAAGCTAACACAAAAATTGAAGACCAAATCATACCCGAAAAGACTGATTAAACAAGCGTACAAAAGGGCAAAGAACAGCAATCGAGAGGGACTGTTGGAATCTACAAAGAAACCTGAGAACAAAAGAATGGTGTGTGTCCAATAAAGTAAAAGGAATTGTTTTACGACATTGGAGAACATTAAATTCCGGTGGTCTAAGATTGGAAAAACCATTATTTGCCTTTAAGAGAGGTAAATCAATCAAGGACTCCGTCGTCCACACTCGTCCAAATAAGAAACAAGTCAAAACAGGTCAACAAAACACCCCATGGAATCTACCAGAGGTGGTTGGATACTTCCCATGTGGGTCTTGCAGTGTATGTAGACTAACAACACCCAGCAAAGAGATTGACGTGGGTTTAACAACCCCTTGGGAACAACGAACCTTCAGCAATTGTAATAGCCATAACGTAGTCTACTTGATAACATGCATCTGCAAGAAGATATACATTGACATGACCACACGAAAAGTGAAGACTAGAATCAATGAACATCGTAGCACATTTAGATGTGGTAAAACAATTACCAAGATGATGCGTCACTTCCAAACCCAGAAACATAATGAGAACGATTTCACTTGGACTGTGATTGAAAAACTACCTAACAGTTGCAATGAAAGACAACTACTAAAACTAGAACAGAGATGGATTTATCGTTTGTCAAGCACAACATTAGGTCTTAATGAGGAAATCCCGTGGACCTCCATGACTTAACTTAAAACAGAATACACTAAGATACATTCATTATGTATTCAGGCCGGCGTAAATAGAAAATGCAAAAAAAGAAGAAGAAAAATGTTAACTAAAATTAACTACAACATAGCTCCAAACCCTATTCTTACACGAGCCTCATACAACAGGGTTGAAATTAATGTGTGCTATACCACGATAAAATGACCTTCTAGTATGCTGTAAAACTGAAAGTTTTGAACATACCCATACATTGGAATAGAACCGATGAAATATACTAATGCGTGTCCATACAAATAGATCCCCTTAAACATGCTAAATGGTTCAGCCCACTAGCCAACAGACGGATAACATGGAAGTTTGGTTTATTGGATTACAAATGCAAAACCATAAGAGACTCTAGTAACAATGTCACCCTGAAAATACGTGTACATTGGCTGGACCACTAGGGCTCCATTCATATGGTGCATAAATACAAATCACATCGGTGTTCAGTAGAATCTGTGGAAAGTGAAGCAATCGCTATAAATTCATACTGCGGTTCAACCCGCCACAGGTTTCGCTTGCATACAAATTAGATAAAAACAGGGTGTTCTGCAACCTCGATGGGGAGTGTACAATTGTGGAAGATCGATAAAGTTGGACGCAAGTAAAAATAAAAAAACACAAAAATAAAAAAGCAAGCCAACGCAAAGGGAAAAGAACACCTAAAACGCTATGTAACAGAACTACACTACCCAGAAGTCCTGTGCATTAACCACACATACATCATCAAACAACCCAGCATCCCCTGGTCCAACCATAGAGAATTCACGTAATGGACAGAGAAACCAATTAGCGAGAGGAAAATGCTCTACTTAAGAGATACGGTAGATCTACAACGCCTCCGACGGCAGACGATGTGTCCTATGAGGTGGATCAGCGGTGCATTGTCCTTGACGAAGTAAGTGTGATTAGGGTTTCACTCACCACGCAGGATTAGACAGAACCGCATTAGATACACTTTAGATAGCGTAGATCTTCATGCGGGTTCAGATTGAGAGAGACGATACACTGCACTATTTTGTTCGCCCCAAGAAGATCAACGATCTTGTGGTGGACACGAGCAGGCAAACAATTCCTCTGTATACTCGCTGGTTCGAGGCATTTTTATTATTAAAAACCGCACCTAGAAGTGACCCGACATACGGCAACAATTGAAAGCACAACTCTGTATTTTTGAAATTCAGTGGATTGAAACGCAGTTTAAATATTGTTACCATGAGTCGTGGGGCATGCACAATGAAACAAAGACAGAATATAAGACAGCATATACCATGTATGTTGAAAGCTTGGGTGTTAGACGTATAATACGGCGTTAAGAGTTCCCAAATGAAGATGGTGGTGTATAACGAACACTATTTATTTAATACAGTGTTTGACTACAGGACAGCACCCTAACACATGAGAGCTGCATGATGCTAGTAGGCATCAACCAGTAGGTGAGCAATAGTATGACTCCTCTTTATTAAGTAACATTGACTTAAAAAATCTTCCACTTCTAAAGAAATTAGGTGATTAAACACACCATGTCTTGAGGTGTTCTAGGAAACACTATATATCACAGCATTTTGAGAACCCGAATGAATGAGCCTAGAACATCACGTTTAGCAAATTGCTTGGGATAACATAGACTGCTGTGAATGGTGGGCTACACAATTAAATGGTTACGGTATTTTTACCTATAGACAAACATTTTCTATTGAGATCACGTAGTGTGGTGACTAGATTTCAGCGAACTGGCATTTCTGATGGATTGAGTAGAGAAGTCCACTAAGCCCTAAATAGTGAGCACATAGTCAGGTGGTGCACCGACACTCCAACTTGATTTTAGTAAATTAGAGCACGATATGGGCACAATAGCATTAGAGAATTACAAATGTACATAAAGTATATATATTGTATTGTCTCTCTGAATTTTCTATAGAAAATCTACTGAAGTTGGAGTACAAACACGTACAGGTGAGTGCATTAGGCCTCACGTTTGGGTTGCATGTAGCACATGCACTGATACACGGCAGGGACCTTGAAAATAAGGAACAGAAACATATCGCCCTGACGAAGGCCCTCAGACCCGACCGGGCTACCTACATGGGCCGAAACATGTTGGCATACAGCTGACAGTACATTTGAATGGAATTACGTTCAAAACAACCCCAATATAAAGTTTTTAATGATACCAAGAGTACCCTAGAATAAAGGATTTAGTAGGGGTATACTTGCAGGTACTTTTAATTTAAATCTGGTTCCCTGCTTAACCAGTCACTCATTTATTTAAGCACTCCCATTACATCTTTGGTTGAGTCCGCCCAGAGAGTACCATCTACTCTGGGTGTGGAGTATTTGCCTATGATGAAGCATATCACTATTATATGAGTGAGGCTTTTACTTCAATATCTTTGATATTCCACCTGATGAGTAGGTAGTGGAATAATACTCCATCACATCTTTAGATCGTGTTATTCTACCTTTCTAACAGTAGTTGCTGATTGTGAAAAAAAAAAAAAATCATATATTTTGAAACATAAGTTACACATGACAGTTATATCAGCACTGTTAAGCATAAATGCAAAGGCAACCCTAAAGAACTAAGTCCACGTTGTGCTCGTGACAGGACGTGACGGCGCAAATGAGGAATACAGCGCTAGGCACAAGGTGAAAAAGGTGATATAAAATATATATAGGATAATTGGTTAAAAACAATGATTTTCTTGGAAGAATTAAACACAATTCAAAGTGATTTCATGAACCAAAGAAGGATGTGCGCCATAAATTGCACTGGTAAAAAAATGGTCGACGGCGTTTCGATCCTATCAAATCAGGATCATCATCAGGACCGGGTAACCAAGATAATGGGTGCTGTGTGAACAAAGAAGGTAAGTATCAGAGCGGCTTTAGGGTTGCCTTTGTATTTATGCTTAACAGTGCTGATATAACTGTCATGTGTAACTCATGTTTCAACTATATGATGCCATGAGCTCATCCAACAAATAATTTGGAGTCAGAATAATGCTGTATCTTCACTTAATCTCAATGGGGTGCTACACTGGTCATTGTGTTTCTAAAAAACACAAAGCATTTTTTAAATGGGTGTTTTTGCCACGAGTAATTACTCAATGTGTTCATAAGAGAAGTACTCGGTTGGATTGGCATTGACATGACTACCAGTGAAACTGGAGGTGCACATGTTGCAGCTCAGTATTCATAAATAACCCAATACTTGATTTTATGTCAAATATAACTGTATATTGGCTATTTTATTTATAATATCATCAGGGCGATCAGACTGAGAAAATAAACTCTCACTTATAACCTAATTGTAGGGCTGTGGTTGGCCGTAATCCGTAATCTAGTCTATATTATTGTTTAGGAAGTGTTTCAGCATAGTTAAAGGAAAGAAAAAGGTTGAGTCTTAGTCCTTGCACAAAAAGGTCTTCATTTCTTGTAGAAAAGAGTCTTAATTTCTTGTAGACACGTTTTTAAAAAGTGACTGTTAGTTGTTTACGCAAAATGGCTCCAAGGAATACCATCATTAAGCCCTTTGGTGTTGGTGCTCAATTGGAAAACCCACCGCTGTTCCTTTTGAAACAGCTGTGATTCATTGGGAATGTGTTCAATGACGGTCCACTGTAGGTCCTGCAGTGTATGTTTTTCTCCATATAATGTACAAACATTTTGGTGGTGGCCCTTTCACAACGTAGGTTGCTTCAGTATTCACAGATGCGTGTTTTGACCATACGCTTAGTCATGCCAATATAGTGTAATTGGCAAGGGTACATAATCAGATATATGACACTTTTGGTGAAACAGCGTTGTTCCCAGACAGTGTTGTTGTTGAATGTTAACCTCTTGCTCCTGGTGGTTAAGTTGCTAACTTTACATGTCCCACACAGATGATGGCCAGATATTGGGCATACAAAGGTTTGGATTGTTTCTTCTTTTCTGGTATTGTGTGGTCTGGTGTGTACCAGTAAATCTTTCAGACCCCTTCCTCTTTGGTGTGAGAATATAGGTTTTGGCGTGTTTACTTCTACTCAATTCAACAGACGCCAGTCCTTGTTAATTATCTTGTTCATTTGGTTGCTGCCCGCATTATATGTGGTTATACAGATTGGTCTGTCTTCTTTTGGTTTCTGAGGTTTCTGCTCCAGCAGGGCTTCCCTGTTGTTGTTTCGGGCCTGTTTCATTGCTTTGTTTAAGACATGTGAAGGGTAATTCCTCCTCACTAATTTTTGTTGGAGATCTGTTGCTTGTTCTTTGAAATCTTTGATATCCGTGCAGTTCCTTCTTAACCGAAGGAATTGGCCAAATGGGAGGTTATCCCTTAGATCTCTTGGATGAAAACTATCAAAGATATTGAGGTCAAAGAACAGCAGTTCCTGATTAGATACAGTGTTGGTGAATTTCAAGAAATAATTTTGATAGTTCAGCCAGGTTAGGAATTTCTGTGCTGTTTCCTTGTTCCTGTTCCATATCACCAGCACATCATCTATGTATTGTTTCCACAGACTGATGTGACGCAAAAAAGGGGTTGTTGTCGTGAAGGACCTTATGTTTTTCGAGGTGGTGGACTTATACTTCTGCTATACTGGGAGCAAATGTGCTCCCCATGCTGGTCCCGTGCTTCTGGAGATAGAGTGTCTCTTCAAATTGGGAAAAGTTCCTAGTCAGAGCTAACTTGCAGCACTCCATTACGATATTCCTTGGTGTCTGATAATCCCAGTCTACTTCGAAAAGGACTTCTTCAACAATGTTTAGTGTTTCATCGTGAGGGAGGATACTGTATAAGCTCTCCACATCTAAGCCCATCAGTAATTCCGTTTCGGAGTTGAAAGGCTTGTCTTGTAGGATTCGGAGAACATCTTTGGTGTCCTGAAGGTAAGTGTCTGTTTTCTGAATTAATGGTCGTAGGAAAGCATCAGCGAATTTTGACAAAGGTTCCAGGATAGACTCTATGCCAGAGACTATGGGTCGCCCTGGTGGATGTTCCAATTTCTTGTGAATCTTAGGTATTGTGTAAAAGTATGGTTTGATCAGGGTCTCTGTTTAGTAGGAAGCAATCTGTATCTGTAGACTTTCTGTTGGGTCTATTGTCAGTATTCCATAATTTCTTGTATCTTGTAGTAGTCTCATACTTTCATGATGGTAGGCCTCTGCTGTTTGGATAACTATCGCCCCGCCATCGTCCGCAGGATTTATCACTAGCTCTCTGTTGTAGCCCAACTCAATTATAGCTTGTTTTTGTTCCTTTGTTGTGTTGTGAAACACCCTAGTCGCATTGGGATTTATCCCCTCTAGTTCTTTGAGTACTGCTTTTTCAAAAGCACGATTTCTACTGGTAAGGTGGCATTTGGGGGGGGTAACAGTGGACTTCAAACGGAATCTTGCGTCATCTTCTGTTGAAGTCTGTGGTTCCTTATTGGCGAAAAAGGCTTTGAGTTTAAGTCTCCTGATGAACTCGTTCACTTCGGTGCATGTCTTAAATTTATCCATCTTCGCAGTCGGTACGAAACTTCATCCCTTCTCAAGGATCTCTTTTTGAGTGTCTGAAAGGACAAAGTTGGTGAGGTTCACCACTAGGCTACTCGTTTGTGTGTTGTTGGTTGGTTGTTCTGGGCGCCTGTCATGTTCCTGGTTGCTACTCTCGCTTCCTCTTCTTCTGCTACCTAGGGTACTTGACTCTTCTTCCCCATACGACCTCTCCTGGGGCCTTCAAGTGATCCTAAAAAAGGATTCTGTGTGTAATAGTGGAACTCTTGTTGTCGTGTATTTCCCCTACGGCCTTGACCTCTTCTTCCACAGTAACTTGGTCTGTTGTCTCTGCTTGAGCCCGAGCTAATCGAATCTGTGTCCGATGTGCCCCCATCAGTATTGAAATATTGATATCTATCCGATTGTGTGTAGTCATCCCTAATATAGGGGTACACTCGCTCGTGGCTGAATTTGTTAGTGTCCTTTTTGAGTTTGGTGAATTTACTCTGCGTCAGGGTTACCTCAAAATCATTCGTCGTCTGATTTAGCTCCTCCAATCTCTTTTTTAAGGTGCTGACTGACTTGTAACTCTTGGGTTTAACCTCTATTGTCTGTATCTCTATTTTGAGTTCTTGTGAGATCCTCGTGGCTATTTTTATTAGGAGTATCAGCCAGTCTCGAGTACAATGCCATGTGATGAGGGACCAATACTTCTTGAAGGTCTTATCATGCGTGAAGCTGAAAGGCTCATCCCTCACTATTAGGCCCTGTGGGGCCGCATTTGCCCTTAGGGATTCTGTCATCATAAGTCCGTGTAGGGCTGTTTTTATCTGGGTTCTTCTTAATGTTTGTCAACAAAAGAAGGGACGGATAGGGCTTATGAAGGTCCAACGTACATGCCCTAAGTTAAGTCAAAAGAGAAGGGTACGAAGTTCCTTGGTGGTATATTAACCACCATGTATATGTACTCTAGGTAGTGAGGAGGTGGGGAATCCCTCCTGTCGGAACTAGGATCCTCACACACCCAGCAAGCTAGGTGTCATGCTTCATCATATGGGCCTGCTCCTCGTCGGGCCGGCGCTGCAATGCCCGACCGGCACCCATAGAGGGGCTTTTTATCGGAGATCTTCTGTTCCTTGCCGTATAGGTTCCGCAAGTGTGAGGGACCTGAGTGAGTGTAGATGTGGAAAGTGAGTGTTTAAAACAGGTGAGGGAGTCCTCTGTGGTGACCTTTATTCTAAGAGGGTCCGAACCTGGTTAAAAGGGAAACAGGGGGGGGGCGGGTATTTTGTTATAATGTGACAAAAAATGCGCTCTTCTCCCAGATGGTCAACATGTTTCTTGCCTCAGGTTTGTCAAAAAGTGATCAATGGCGATTCTTCAGGACCGAGTGAATAATAAAAACGATCTACAATGGGTGGCAAGGTGCAACGCTACCTACCACTTACTGTTCCCACGGGTCAATTACCTGAAGGGAAGGCAGCCAACCTAGAGTAACCAAAGAGAATAAAAACAAGGTAGTGTGAAAATTCCCATGTGAGCTCAATCATTATGATGAATGCTGGATGTGTGCTTGGTTCATATTATCAAATACAACATTTAGAAAAATACAATGCTATCATGCAATTCAATATAGCTCTGTAAGTGATTCTGTATGCAACCTCTGTGCACACATGCTCAAACGTGGTGATTGAACGAAGTGGTGAGTGGTTGTTAACTCACCTATTCAAGATATCTAGTTGTGCCTCATCAGTAGCAGTGAAGTATTTAAGACACAGAATGTAGTGTCTCTAAAGTAAAAAGAGACACAAAGCACCAAGAAAAGTTTTGGTCATATGTATACTGGTTTGTTGCTCACATAATGGCCCTGGTGCAATAGACTATAAAGAGTAAAGGGTCCGGGTCAGGTAGGATGTTGCCTGTGAACGTGACCCGAAACCACCAACACAACCAATGTTAAAATTGCCCAAAGAGGACCGGTGTGCCTGGACAATGCACATCGCATCGAGACTCCGGAGGCTCAAAGGAGCAACTCCGGTGTCATGGATACAATCAGCATGCCCCCAAGGACCCAACCGAGTCAAGAGCAGTTTACCGATTAAGTAAAGGCGTTTGTTTCAGATTCAATAGCCTATGCATGGCAGTCCCTGGCGTTGGTACCCCTTACCTTCATTTGTCGCAGTTGTCAGGGTGAGCCTCCAACAAGTCACACATACTCACCTGCTCCCGTTTGGAGCCTCGTGGCTGACCTACCCGCTCCGCTGCAACCAGGAAGGTATCCTTCCACAGCAGTGAACTGTTTTAAAAACCCGCCGCGGTTCTGGTAGAGTCGCGCACAGGAGAACCAAGCGGCTGCAGCTGGTGTCGGAAGAGTCATGTGATGGTGAATAGGTGATAGATTTATTGAGGAAACCATGGTGGCCATCTTGGAGTGCGCATAGAGGTATGCAGTAGGATTAAGGAAGGTATCATTTCACATCAGTAAACTGTTATAAATACCTGCCGTGGTTCCGGGATTAAGGAAGATATCCTTTCACAGCAGTGAGCTGTTTTAAATACCTGCCGTGGTTCCGCAGACTATATAAAGCAATGGGGTAGCCCAGTCTTGTGCAGAACCTGGGGATTACTAATATATGTGAAACAGTGGTTCTGCCACTCTTAAAAATCTAAAGAACTTTTTAACAATTATGTCTCTCTAAACAGATGAGAACAACCAATAAATGAGAAAAGAGACCTTTTTTGTCCAAACCAAAAATCGCAAAACTCGTATCTTATATTCAACGATATATTTTATCTGTTCTAGCAAAATCAGTGTAAACTTATTACGTTACATATATTTACATATACACAGAATAGTTCTTTTGAACTAACATTTAGGATTACAAAGTGCACATACATTGAAATAATTACATGTCACAAAACAATCCACAGAATACATGGACATATACAACATAGAAAAATTATATTTAAGCACAGTGCGAAAAGAAGAAAAAGAAATATCAACCCAGTGAGCGATTATTTAAATAATTAATTTAGTATTCTGGGTGATCCTCAACACTTGATATTAAAGCGTCGACGTTTCGACCCCTGAAAAAACGCGATATTTAAACCGTCATAGTAGGGTCTTCCTCGGGACTAACTGGAAAGTCTGTGTGTAGCCTGTTTAGGAAAAACAAATTGAGGTGGGTGCTTAGATATTGCGTGGTTTGGATATAAATTATATAAAGTGGAGAGACCAAATGTCCCTGCTCACCTTTAGGGGGGTGTTTTCTTTGAGGCGCTGCAGTCTCACTCATGTGCCGTAAGTAATCTGGTCACTTCAACGATAAATTAGATAAACCATTCCTGTATAATAATAAAGAAAGTGGATGGCTACAGTTACAGCCTATCAAGACTAACTATTAATGTAATCTGGTACCTACTGTTAAAGAAATGAAAACCACTAACCTCCGGCGTCAAGCGCACGGGGCTCCATGTGGATCTCTTGAGAAATCTGAGAAGGTGGCTCCAGGGGATTCACGTCTCCTCCCCAGGCCTTACTATTCCCTTAAAGTTATAGGTTCCAGGCAGAGACACGCGCCGGAGAGGCACGTGATGGTGAATAGGTGGTCATGTTACTGAGGGAACCATGGCGGCCATCTTGGAGTGTGCATAGAGATATGCAGTAGGATTAAGGGGCACCACATGATAATATAGGTGGGGATGTACTAATGGAGTTTTAAGGTGGTACATAACCCTTATGGCATTGGGGACTATGTGTCATGATCAGACATGCAAAGACATGTTCCACAGGTATCATTTAGTCATTCAGAGTACTCCACTTGATTTCATCGTTAAGGCCACTGGTGGCTGAGTTAAGACGAAACACCCATCTCTGTTCTATCCTGAAAACGGCTGAGTGTGTTATCTGTTGGTGTGTTTCAAGGACCACCCAACATAAACTTTCAGGAGGATGTCTGTATTCTGTAAAGTGGGTGTAGAGTTTAGTGTTTGTCTTAAGGCAGCGGATACTGCTTTTATGTTCGGTTATTCTGGTCTTTATGGCCTTCATGGTCATACCGATGTATTTTTTCTCACAGGGGCATGTCAATAAATACACACACCGTGTTGTGTTGCAATTCGTGTGTTTCGTGATTTTCCATGTGAACCTGTCAGACAATTCAAGCTCTTTTGTTTGTTTAGTCTGAGGACAAACGGCACATGATCCGCAAGGATAAGGACCTGTGATAGGTGGAAGATTCCATAGTAGTCTTTGGTTCGTACTAGTTCTGTTTTTTGGTCTCGTGTGTATCAACATGTCTTTAAGGTTGTTTGTCCACTTAAACGCAAATCTGGGATTAGGGATTTCAAGTGTGCCAGTGTTCAGGATGCCCCAATGTTTGTTCACAACTTTCTTGATCATGTTAGATCTGGATGTGTAGGTGGTTACACAGGTGAGAGTGTCAGCAGGTTCTTTTTCATGTACCTCTAATAGGGTCTCGCAGTGGTTATTTCTGGCTTGTTTCATGCATGTCTGATTTGTTTTCTGGGGTATTGTCTTTTCAGTAAATTCTCTGAAAGTGTCTCAGCTTCAGTTTTGTAGTCATTTATTGAACTTCAATTCCTCCTTATCCGGAGGAATTGGTTGAAAGGTAGATTGTCTTTGAGGGTCTTGGGATGATAACTGCTATATAATAGAAAGCTATTTCTATCTGTAGGTTTTTATACATGGTCGTAGTGAGTTGACCCTCATGTAATCTGATGGTAAGATCCAGGTTAAGGAAATTCTGAGGGCGAACTTGTGTGGGTAAACCTCAAGTACTGGTTCCTCGTATTGATCCACCCACAGAATTCATTGCAAGTTTGTAAGTCACCCTGCCAGAAGATGAGTATATCATCTATATACCTCTTCCACAGTCTCAGGTTAGCTCCGAAGGGGTTGCTGGCGTGTAGAATTACCTCTTGTTCGAATGTCGCCATAGATAGACAAGCTAAACTGGGTGCAAAGGTACTCCCCATCGAAGTCCCCTGAGACTGGTGGAAGAGTTGGTTGTTAAACTCGAAGAAATTTTCTGTTAGTGCTAAGGTGGCACATTGCATATTTTATGTGATATCTGAAATAAGAAATGAGTATGCAGAGTGTTACTCCAACCTCATTCTCTGTAATATCCTCTGGGGAACCACCAATGAAGAGGAGCAAATGGAAAAAAGTATTTCACAATTATTCCATTGCTTGTGGGCCAAATGTAGGTCTAGAGAGGATTATTGGACTATTGCAACATTGTCTAGGAACAGAAGGACAAGAAATCCTAGAGCATCCACCTGATCTGAGTGCTGATTAATCCAGGGGGTTAAATGAATTAGAAATAACAATTAATATATTAGATAATCATTTCCTGCATAAGATCATTACATTCATGGAGCAGTATCATGTTGGGAAGCACTCACAAAAGGAAGGAGAAACATAAAGGAATTTGGGCCATATGTATCAAGCAAAATTGCGATCGCAAGCGCCGAAATTCGCTGAATTTCAGCATTTGGGATTGCAATTTTGCTAAGTCGTATGTATGAAGGCAAATCTGCGTGCAAAATAGGGAATCGCAAAATTTGCAATTCCTTATTTTGCAATTGCATTTAAGGAATCACAAATTTAGTGATTCCTTAAATGCAATGTAAGAAGCACCAAAAAAGTGCAATTTGGCCTTAAGGAATCGCAAATTACCACCAACTACAGGTTGGTGGTAATTTGCAATTTCTTTTAAAAATGCACAATTTTGCATTTTTCTAAGTGGCATGTGGCACACACACATGCCCTTAGGGCATGCATGTACGCCACATGTGCACCCATGCTCATTTCAGGGGTGCAACAGGGTGTCCTTTTGACACCCAGGCACACTTGAAATTGCATTCTAAATTTGCGATTCTCTAATTGAGAATCGCAAATTGAGAATGTCTTCCCATTCATTCCTATGGGCCTCTAGGCCCATAGGAATGAATGGGGAGGTGTTCCTCAATTGCGAATTGCAATTTGCAATTCGCAATTAAGGAATATGTAGGATTCG
This sequence comes from Triturus cristatus, assembly GCF_964204655.1. Taxonomy (NCBI): domain Eukaryota; kingdom Metazoa; phylum Chordata; class Amphibia; order Caudata; family Salamandridae; genus Triturus; species Triturus cristatus. Next base: position 674,637,678 of record NC_140585.1, read on the forward strand.
CAAAATGTATTGCAAATCCTACATGCATAGCGTTTTGCGATTCTCAAATAGCGATTCCTAAAAATTCGCTATTTGAGAATCGCTAAACCTAACATTGGCCCTTTGTGTCTGAGTTGCGTACATTGACTGGCTCATGTAAGTTTAAAGTAACAGATGATGAGCTCATCAGGGACCAATTTTTGTTGAATTGCTAAATTGAAAGGACACGGGAGGAACTTTGGCTAAAACATGAGCCTCCCTTGAGGGATTTGATGATTGTGGCAAAACAAGTAGAGCACTTGATGAAAAGTGTCAAAGGAAAGAAGTAGGACACGAATAGTAAGGAAAATGTTCAAAGATGAGAAAAATGAGATACAAGTAGTTAAGGGCACTCCTGTGACAAAGGGAAGGAGGTGTGCTAGCGCCGTCAAGGGGCAATGCTACAGATGGGGAGGGTTGGCCACATGGCGAACAGTAAGGAATGCCCAGCAATGAAAGCCATTTAATAAGTGTGGGAGGAAAGGACATTTTATGGTGTTCTGTAGAAGTAGCTCTGATAGCAAGAAACCTGACAAACAAGGAGTGTCTGAGGTGTGCGAAGACATTGTACTGCAGATGACAGATGGAGGGTCTAGAAACCCCAAAAATATGATAAGGATAGAAGACATTGAGGATGAGGTAATGTTTGATTCATGCTCTAGACTAACAATAATCTCCAAGAAGGTATTTAATAGACTGTTCAAGAAACAGATGTGGCTACACAAAATTAATATGCGCCCAGGAGGGTATTGTGGCCAGCCAATAAAGATGATGGGATACTTTGTGGGAAAGATCGAGTACAAAAGCAGATATACAGTATGCAAAGTTTATGTTTCAAGTAAAAGAGATAACATTTTAGGATGGCCAGCACAAAAAGACCCTGTTTATCTGAAATCCAATACTGAACCTCAAATACTGATCCAGAATGTGAGTAAGGATGTAGAGGTAGGATCTGATTTTGAGAAAGAATATGTTTAAGTATTCAGAGAAAAGTATGGATGCCTCAAGCGATATGTGCACAAGATAAAATTGAAAGAGAAAGCACCTGCTAAAGTACCTAGTCTTCCTTAAGCATACTAAATGCAGTGGAAGAAGAGTTAGAAAATGTGTGTAAACTAGATATAATAAGAAGTATGTGAGCAACTGAATGGTTGGCACCCATTGGAGTGGCAAGAAAAGCAGATGGCAAGATTCGCCTGTGTGCTGACCATAGGGCCCTCAACAAAGAGGTAGTTGCTGACAAATTCCCTTTGCCAAACATAACAAGAGATGGTCACAACCGTAGCTGGAGCAAAACTCTTCTCAACCTTAGATCCTAAATCTGCCTATTACCAGATCGGCCTACACACCGACTCCCAAGAGCTCACTGCTTTCATCATGCCCAATGGGGGCATACAAATTTAGACGCATGCCATTCGGTCTGGTAATGGCGGCGTCGGTCTCACAGAATCCTAGGAGGTGTTCTGTTATTAGGGTGATTTGCTGATATTTGGTAATTCTTAGGCATGGCATGAAGAAAGACTTAGACAAGTTTTGGACAGAGTCAAAGAGTATTACTGTAAGGAAAGACAAATGTAAATTTCTATGTACTGACATAAACTGTCTTGTGCATTAATTCACATCTGAAGGGGCACATCCCAAAGCAGATCTGGTGAACACTACAATGAAATTAGTGGCATCAAAAACTAAAGACGAGCTGAGATCTTTTTTAGGAATGATAGAATTTTACAGTAAATTCATCAGCAACTTTGCAAGCCAATCATGCCTTATACACAAATTGTTGAAAAATAGGGTGACCACGGTGCACTGCATCACATGATATCAAGCGGTGAAGGCCCATGGAAGAAGCCAGACACAGTATTGAGTTTGTAACGTAACAATGGTGATCAGTACACTTACTTGGACTATTAAAGGTCTCAATTTGCCAGCCAAATGCCACAAATTGTGGAAATATTTATCGGACCAATGCCATGATGTGGTAGCTCATCAGCAGACACATCTTAAATGAGATAAATGTAAATGTTGTAGACTTGTAAAGCGCACAGCTACCCCAGCAACGGGGTGTCCCGGCGCTGTAGACCGCTGGGGAACCCGTCCTGGCTATCCCTGTGAGATGGTCCCTTTCTGGGTATCTCCAAGGTGAAACCAGGCATCCCCGGCGTCTATAAAGACTATAGATTGAAACACAAAACTTACCCCATGGTATATAAGTCCTCAGCTTCCTCTAAACATAATGGTATGGCCTTCCTATTCCATTCCTAATTACAATTCAAATCAGAAAGAAACAAAACAGACAAGGAAGGCAGCGTCGTCATGGTAAAGGGCTATCTCAGGGGCAGATTGTGCACCTTTGCTTCCATCTATGCTCCTAATTCCAATCAGGTCCCTTTTCTTCATTCTTTCTTTACTCTGTTAGGAGGTTTCGCTGAGGGGGACATTATTCTGATGGAAGATTTCAACTTGACTTGGCACTCAAGCGTTGACAGTACCCACACCCAGAGAGCACCCTCAGGGAGCCTCTTAAACAGGCCTTCCAGGCCCTGGGGCTCATAGGTGCTTGGAGGACACTCCACCACAATGCATACAACTATACTTTCTTCTCCCACACACACCGGACATATTCTAGGCTTAACTATGTTTTTGTAAGCCCAGCACTGTGGCAAGGTTTACCGAGCGATTCAATCCTCCCTATCTCTTTCTCAAACCATGAACCAGTCTCACTGATGTTGTAGTGGGGTACACCGCCGACGCGGTACTGATGATGGTTTTTCCCTACCTCCCTGACAAGGGACAATCTTCTACGGGACAATCTTAGGCAATTTTTTCAACTTGACATACCCCAGGATATCTCACCTGCTAACAATTGGGATGCATTTAAAGCATGTGTTAGGGGAAGGGTTTAGTATTAAATTCTGCTCTGAATAAACAGAGGACCTCGGAACAGAGGCACTTAAAGCAGACCTACATCTGCTTGAAAAAGCACACAAAACCATACCAACACTGACCGTTCAGCAAAAAGTCACAGCAGTGAGGGGGAAACATAGCGCTATTAATAGCAGAACAGAGATTACACTTCTCCTCCTCAAAAAATCTCTTATTCTCAGGGCAATAAAATAGGTACACACCTAGAGCCAATTAAGGACCAAACGAGAAAAGGAATACATTGGAGATATAAACACACAGTCAGGACTCATGGCGATCTCAGAAATAGAGAAAGCACGCATATTTAGGGACCTCTATAATAAACTTCACACAATTGGGTTGACACTCAACCAATTAGATTATTTAGTGGGGTGGTGCTTCCACAGATAGCAGATGCCCAAAATGAAATGCTGGGAGAGCCTATTTATGAGGAAGAGGTACGCATGGCCATTGCATCCCTAGAACTCCACAAAGCACCATGGCCTGACAGTTCCACAAGACGTTTAGTTCTGAACCTGGCCCGCAGTGAACGGCTCTTTTTAACCACTTTGCCGTGACGGGGGCAGTTATCCCTTACATGAGTGAGGCCTTGGTGACAGTGATTCCGAAGCATGGGAAAGACGTGAGGTCCTGTGGCTCCTACAGACCAATAGCACTACTCAATCTGGATGCTGAGTTATACACAAAAATATTGTCCTCGTGCTTTGACAATCTGATGCCAGATTTAATCCACCGGGATCAATCATAATGGGCAGACAGACTTATGGCAATCTGAGAGGGGCCCTTCATCCAACAGAGAAAGTCATAAATAAACAGATGCTGGTCGGGCTTCTTGGCCTGGACACTGAAAAGGCATTTGACACAGTGGATTGGTCCTTCCTCTTACTCACACTGAAGCGCTTCGGATTCTGGGATGCATTCATAACTATGATCTGTTCAAACTATGCTGCCCCACGGTCCAGAGTCTTAATCAATGGGGTCAACGCTGTGTCCTACCAACTTGGGAGAGGGATGAGACAGGGATGTCCCCATTCTCCGCTGTTTTTTGCTTTGACGTTCGAATGGCTGGCAGCCCGCAGTAGGGCCACACCAATGATTCAGGGCATTATGTTTGGTGCGACAGAACACAAAATATCTCTGTTCGCAGATAATGTGCTCTTTACACTTACTTCCCCTGCCTCCTCTCTAGCGGCCCTGGAAGATGAACTGTGTAGATTCTAAGGTGTTCGGGACTTCAGCATTATTTTGGCCAAATCCTTCCTCATTAATCTGACCCCATCTATTAGTGTTATGGAGACACTCATGGTCTCAACTCCATTTCAATGGTCAAAAAACTATACAACCTATTTAGGCATAAAAATCACATCGACTTATCAAGCCTCTAGAGGGTCAACCACCCCCATTCTTTCACCAATTGAAAGCAGACCTCAAGCGATGGGACCCTCTCTATACATCGTGGTTGGGTCGCCTCCATGCGATCAAGATGACTGTTTTACCTAAGGTCTTATACCTTTTTAAGAGGTTTCCTATCGCATTGAACGGAGACTTCCTTCCAACCCTGCGTACACTCATCATCCGTTTTATATAGCAAAACCGCAGAGCCCAACTACCGCATCACCTTCTTAGACTGCTGAGGACGGGGATGGCCTGGCCCTTTCCGACTTCCACCTCTACTACAAAGAGGCCCAATTAAGAGTTATTAATGAGTGGTCTCTCTGAGAATCAGACAAACACTGGTCACATATGGACGGAGCCATAGGGGGGGAGAGTTACCTGGGATGTACTGTTGAAACCTAAAATGAAACGGCCATCTAACACCTATCTGAGCACACACACAAGAGCGACATTAAAAACTTGGGATGGAGTGAATAGATAAGCGGAACAGACTACCTTCCCTTCAACATATATGTCCATTCCTTTTAACCCAGCATTTCCACCGGCGCTATAACCTAGCCCCTTTGATGCATGGAAGGAGGGTGGGTGTCTAATGCTATCCGATCTCTTCCACAATCGGGATATCTTAACCTTTGAAAATTGAAAATGCGGCTTCCTCTTAACAGATTCTGAATGCTACCACTACACTCAATTGAAATACTGAGCATTACGACCGGACATTAGAGCAGCTGCTGCTAGGGACCTTACCCCCATCAAACAATTTGTTAAGAGGCCATGAGCACTAGAGGAAACATAACCTTTCTATACTCTTCTTTATTAGACACACTTCACAACCCACATATTAGACACAAGACATTCTGGGAACAAGTATTAGAGAAAGACATACCAGAAACAAAATGGAGATACCTGAGGAGGGACAATACAAAATGTAATCACTCATTGGGCGTAAGGGAGGCATACTAAAAGATCATGTATGATTGGTATTTATACTCTACCAAATTAAAAAAGATATTCCCAAACACTTCAGACCAGTGTTGGAGAGGATGTGGATTCTTGGGAGACTTCCAACATATATTGTGGGACTGCCCAAGTATTCGCACGTTCTGGACCAAAATCCTAGCACAAATTAAGAACATCCTGGGTTACCCAATCCCGGAAACACAAAGTTTCACACTGTTAGGTCTGAGAGAGTTCACACTGAAGCACCAAACTAAAGGAGACAAAGCGATTATGTGGCCTTGTCTTGGGGCAGCGAAATTAGCAATAGGGTCAGCCTGCAGCCTAGAAGTAAAAGGAGGCCCCAACACTAACTCAATGGCATTCTTGTCCATGGTAGGCCCTCAAATTGGAGAGGATGGTAGACATTTTCTGAGATGATTTCAAAGCTTTTGAGTTCATCTGGGGTCTGTTAGTGGCATATCTCTCCACCGGTCTCCCGCTGGTGACTTGCCCCACCAGGACAAGGGCTCTCCATCTCTTCTAGTTTTAAGAGAACTGGAGCACCTCCTTTCTTTTGTAAGGTTGCCTGCACTGACTCTACATCTCCCGGGATCACTTCACACAACCCCGCAACAGACACATGCTAGGAGCTTCCATTTCACCATTTACTAGCCGATTACTTTTTACTTTTCTTACCTCTTGTGAGGTCAGGGGAGTTGGGGAGGAGCTTTTACTTCAGGTTGGGGAAAATCTACTATGAGCTACGACAATAATGTGAAGGTCGAGGTATTGTACTACACACACGTTTGTGACTTGTTTCAGCATCTGAGAGATACTGTACTTGTATTTTGCTGGTCAACGGCATGATGATGGGGTCCATTCTGCCTTTACATCTGTTTTTAGGTTGAGCATTTGAGACCTCTTGTATATACTTTAGTATATACTACTATGTGTATGTACTTTGTGGGCTCTGAAGATCAGCCCTAAGACTAGTATGCTTCCGCTTAGGGACTTTTTTTCTGTTCAACTGTCTTGATAGAAAACGACTAGTAGAGGTCAGTAAAATACCAGAATTGCTTTCCTGCTTATTCAACGGCCTCTATTTAACTGTCTTGATAGAAAACGACCAGTAGAGGTCAGTAAAATACCAGAATCACTTTCTGCTGAGGGACTTTCTTTAAAAAAAAATTCTGGCCACTGCCTCTGTTTAACTTTCTTGATAGAAAACAACCAGCAGAGGTCAGTAAAATACCAGAATCACTTTAACATTCTCTAGATTCCAGTCCATAGAAAATGTCTTCCATGAGCACCTATAGACAAATCTTGTATTTTCAGTGATAGGAACCACCGAAGGCCCTGATTGTATGTTAAAAACAGAGCTTTGGACTATACCATTTCCAGTTGAAAGGCACTATTTCTCTCTATGTGTTCCCATACCTGGCATGTCAAGCAGTTTGGTGCTTACTTTCCCTCCATGTTAAAGAACAGTAGATATTTCAGCACACAGGTTAATGTGCTGCATAGCTAAATGCATATAAGGTCCCAAAGGCGAGACCGATTAAATTGCAAATGCTTGTTTAGGATGTTATGTAACAAAAGTTTAATAAACACAATTTGCTAAACCAAATTGTGTGATCTTTTAGTGGGAAAAAATCATCATTACAACAAATGTCAGTTCAAATGAGCTGGGGCTGTACTTCTACAAAAAAGTGGAAAAGGTGAGAAAACCATTGCATTTTCTTCACGAGCACCTAGGCAATCGCAGGTCAACTGCTCTGTAAACGAAAAAGAAGCATTAATAGTGTAGTGGGCACTAAACAAATTCAAGAACTTTATATGGCGTACTGTGTTCAAGTTAAGGACAGACCACTAACCTCTCAAGGAGATGTTTACAAAGAAAGGGCTGGAGGCAATTTCAATAAGAATGAAAAGATGGGTCATTAATCTATAAGAATATACGTTTGAAATAGAATATATCCCTGGTATATGTAACTTTACAGCAGATTGCTTGTCCCGATTGGTTGATGACACGGAAAGGAAGAGAAAGTCTATGACAATTAAAGTGAGGAAATAGAATTACACAAAGAAAATATGTGGGTGATCACCAAATGGGTGGTTGAGGAGAAAAATCGGAATAAAAGAGCTGGAAACAGATCACATTCAAAGTAAAGTACGAGATTTGTTAATCCAGAGGTGGGATGGTGTAGAAAAGAATGAAGAGTACAGGTGGTGCAGGGGTGCATCTTCAATTGTACAAACTTATTGATACCTCCTGAAACCCTCAGGAGAAAACTGATTGACATAACACATGAAGGCCATCTGGGGATCACCAAAACAAAGCAAAGGCTGAGGTTAAAATGTTGGTGGCCTGGGATGGATGTACTGGTAAAAAAAAAAAAGAGATATGGATTTGTATAGCCTGCACCACCAGTGACAAGGTAGCAAAATTGCACACTCCACAAACACATTGTCGCACCCTACCTGAGAGTCCTTGGCGGGATATAGCATTGGATTTCATTGGGCCACTGACGAGAGAGAGGAATTCCCCATATATTCTAGTTTTACTTGACTTGTATTCCAGATAGCCAGAAATCTATTTTCTCTCGGACATCAACTTGACCTCAGTTATAAATTTCCTGGTAGGGGTCTTCTTACGAGAGGGACTACCCAACACCCTTTTACCTGATAATGGTTTTCACTTTTGCTCCAGAAAAATAAAGAAATGTTTGCAATGTAATGGAATAACACACATACTTAGTGCCCTGTATCACCCAGAAATCAACGGGGCAGTAGAAAAATGGGCATGCAGCTGGCATGAGCTAATGGGTTGAACTGATAAGAGGCGGTGTGGAGGCGAATAGAGGCTTATCACTTATCTCCCCATCAGTCAACAGGTTTGATTCCCTTCGAGTTGTTATAGAATAGGAAGCTCAATTCTACCCTGGTACCTGGGTGGATGAAATGGCACAAAGACTGAGTGAGAGTTGATGTAGACCAACAGTGGAGGAAAAAGGAGTTAGAGTTGCAGGCAGCCCGCAAGGAGAGATTTAACAAATTGAGTTTAAAGTGAGTGAGAGAAATCTTCAACAGGCAACAAACAATGGTCAAAATTTACTGAACCCATGAAAGTCATAAAGCTCTTTTGCAATGTGGTCAACACACAGGATGGTAGAATACGGAATTTGGGGAGGGGAGTGAAGAATTACTGGTTTGGTCCCAGTGGGGAGACACATGAAAACAACAGTGAAGCAAGGTCAGAAAGTGGACTTACGAATCACTGTCCTGTGATACAAAAGGGGGAAAACACTGCGGTTCGTGTCAGATCAAGTGGACGGATGACTTGCCCCCGCGTTTCTTAAAAGATTACTTAGTCAAGTAATACAGCAACCTTTATTACATTGTTAACTTCCTCTTGTCTTTGGAAATGTAATGTGGTACTCATGTCTTATTTTCACTCTGTGAAACCATGAATAAAAATCCTTTCTTAACTTATTTTTAAATTTTGCTTGTCTTTTTCAAATACGTTATTCACTGTTATGTGTTTCCATGCTTTCTGGGATCTGAGGAAAATATCTCTTGTGAAAAAAGGGAGAAGGGTGGTACCTGTCAGTCACATATGTCGCTTGTAGAAAATAACAGAACATTGTAGAATAGACTAGAACAGTAGAACCTTGTGGTCGTAAAGTTCTAGAATGTAGAGTGATGAGCCTGTGCGCTCCAGAATTGGCAGTTGGTATGCTATGGCTGAGGTGTATAGAATAACCCTGATGGTTCTATTCACTCTCTGGTCTCCTTACTGACTAACCCTCTTATCTTGCAGTGGACAGAATGGTAATCAAGTAATGAATTATAGATCACAATGTTGAAATACATTTGGCTAAAGAGTAATAGGTTTCACTCACTGTTCAGTTGCGACTATCACACAGTTTTTAACAATCTTTTGTCTATGACAAACAAATCAGGTGTGCTTGAAGTGCCACCCCTACAAACAAATCTTGAAAATGGGAACAAACAATAGTGCTTACTGAAAAGAATTTGTGGATTTTATGGACAGATTAAACAATCTGGTCATTAAATTTGACAGGGTCTAAGAATTTTTTTAAATGCATATCACATTTGCTTCACTTCACTTTCAACATAAAATAAATTCCACATTGTGCACATTCCAGGTATATGCTTTAACATGGCTTATGTTACAACTAGGATTATGCATGGGTAGCATTAGAAAATGAGAACTATTTGTCTGTTTACAAATATTTAATAGTACGTTGTTTGGACAGGCGAGGTATCCTTCAGGTTAAACAGATCTTACAGGTGCAGGCTTCAGGCAACAAAGCTAGGGCATGCTTCATACTGCAAAGCTATAACTAATGATGTGAATAGTTCACAGGTGCAGAATCACACAGCGGATACATATATTAGGTTGTATCAATCTCATAGTCACGCAGGATTCAAGAGTGATAGCCATTTAATACTGGATTGAAAGTCTAAAGACCCACACAGCAGAGCTACTATAAGTTTAAACTAATCACTCTAGCTCAGTGTTTGAGTTGCAGAGCTATACTATGGCCTACCAAATATTACACAGATCCAAGTTTTTTTTTTTTTTTAAACAACATTTTATTGTCGAATGAGCCCTAGTGTATCCAAGGTTTACAGTATTACAATATACATAGTAGTGATATTGATGTCAACATTTACAGTGTAAAAATATATTTAGGAAAATATGAACAAGAACCCAATCAATAAACAGCAGTGCCATATATCTAATATAAAGTCTAAAACATGTAGTTCCCAGCCACCCGAATTGAATAATTGCATAGTTATAGCCCAATTTGTCTCTCATCATCCTGTCGTCACACCAATTCCTCGGTAGTTAGTGCAGGGGGATTGGGCTCCAGATATAGTGCCTGATAGTCCACCCACCTCTTCCATATTTTGTGGTGTTTCTGAGGGCACCCCCTCGCCTTGATATTGGTATCTCCATATCCATCTAGAAATCGAGTCCCATCTTCCAAACCCCCACCAATGGCAGAGACGCATCTTTCCATGGCCTGGCAATATCCCGTTTCGCCAATGTAAGACCAAGGAATAGTAAATGGCGCTAGTACCGGTTACCCCCTATTCCTTCTGTGATATGTAGCATGGCCAGTCGGAGTGACTGTGGAATATCCCATCCCAGCACTTCGGAGAGGAAACCGATTACCCTCCATCAGAACCTCGAAAGTGCCATGCATTGCAACATGGTGTGTATGAGTGTGCGCTCTGGGACTTCGCAGCGCAGAAAAAGAGGGGAGGCCCGGCAAAGCCTGTGTCCAGTGAAATAGACCCGGTGGAGGTATTTGAATTGCATAAGTTAGAGGCGTGCCACGATAGCGGCGTCACGCGGGGACTCTAGCGCCTCGGCCCGGTCATCGTCATCTATGAGGCCTAGGTCTTTTTGCCAGGTGTCCCATGTTGTGTCAAGTGCAGTTGGGCTATTAGTCACGAGTGTGCAGTATATCTTGGTAATTTTGTGGTCACTTAATTCCCCCATAAAGACTTTGGCCTGGATAGGATTAAAGTCTGGTACATCTTCTTGGTCGGCTACGTAGGAGGAGAATGCATGGCGGAACTGGAGGTACTTATAAAACTGTGAGCGGAGCATGTCATATTCTGTTTAAAACTCCTGGAAGGACTTTAAGGTCCGACCGGGGAGATGCAGATGGCCTCCCTGCCCAGGAATCCGAAACATTGATAATTGTGGTATTAGGCCATTGTGCCAAAAAGGGGCCTCCTTCGTCAGTCTACCCCACCACCCCACTCTACGCAGCGTTTGCCTCCAAGTCACAAATACCGTCCTAGTTGCTGGCAGCAAACTTTTGAGTGTCGGACCCAAATATAGGATCGTATGTAAGGCCATAGTGTCCATTAACCAATGTTCAACCGCGTAAGCTGGATCTTGTCTGTCCCCGTACCACCAGTCATTATGGATAAGAAGATGTGAAGCAGCATGGTTTGCCTGGACATCTGAAGTCGCAATACCTCTGCAATATGTAGACTGGAAACAGGTTCTTAGAGCTACTCATGCTGAGCCCCCACCCCAGAGGTAGTGACCGGGGATTGCATTCATTTGTCTAAACCAAGTGGGTAGGATTGGGTAAGGATGATTTTGAAGTTGAAAAAGGAGGCGAGGCAGCTAAACCATCTTGAATATGGCAGCTCTGCCAAACTGGGAGAGTGGTGAGTGTGACCAAGAGTGTACCTGTTCATTGACTTGTATCCACAGTGGTGCTAGATTTTCATTCCTTGAAGTGGGCTGGGAGGCAGACAGGAATACCCCGAGATATTTAAACCCGTCTGAGACCACTGTCACCTCCCGTGTCCATTCGTCCAGTTGGTCTCCCCCACGTAATGGCCATAAGAAGGATTTACGGGCATTCATATAAAGACCGGAAGTCTCGTCAAAGATTTGCATAATCCTAAGTAGTTGTAGGCCCAATCTATAGGGGTGTGTAAAGAAGAACAGTACATCGTCTGCATAGAGCGCTATGCGGTCTGAGGCCTTCCGTGACCACTCAAAGCTACAGACCTGAGCGTCTATCCTTATCCAAACCGTGAGTGGCTCCATAGCTAGTGTGAAAAGGTAGGGTGATAGGGGGCATCCCTGTTGTGTACCCCGCCTGATGGAGAAGGTCTGCGAGGTCGAGTCTGCCCCACGGCCAGAAACGGTAATGTCGATGAATAGAGGGTAGATATATGTGAGGAGGAGGGGACCGATATTCAGGCGACGCAGGAGTGCAAAAAGGTAAGTCCAGCTAAGCGAATCAAAGGTCTTATCAATGTCTGCAAGGAGAAGTGCCGCCGGTCTATCTAGCCAGTCTACGATCACAATGGTATTATGTGCACGACAGATATTGTGTTGTGTAGTGCGACCTGGCATCAAGCAAGCTTGGTCTGAGTGGATTAAGTCTATGATATGTGGGAAAATACAATTGCCGATGACTTTGGCCAGGAGTTTAGCCTCTACATTAAGAAGAGATATTAGGCGGTATGAGGTGTGGAGTTCAGGGGGGTCGACCCTGTTTTAAGAAGACAACTATTTCCGCGTGTCACCAGTCTGGTGGAAGACACCCCTTATCCACAGCGGCTTTAAGTGCTGCTAGGTAAGTAGCTGTCAGTTGAGATTGATACTTTTTATAGAATTCATATGGGAAGCCATTCGGGCCGGTCGCCTTACCCGAGCGCTTATCGAATAAGGCACTCTGAGTCTCCCCAATTGTCAGTGGGGCGCCCAGTTCTTTTCTCACCAAGTCAGTCAGGGTCCATAGAGGCAGATCATCCAGGAACCAGTGGATAGCATCCACCGGGAGGGTCTCCCTGGGAGCATATATGTCTGTGAAATATTCAGCAAAGGTTGCCGCAATTTGTACTGGATCGGTGAGTATCTCCCCGGCATGGCCGCAAATACCTGGGATGGTTAAGGGCCAGAGTGTCTGCTGGCAGAGGTGGTGGAGCAGGGCACTGGATTTGTTGCCCCACTGATATATCCTACTGCGAGTAGCTAACCAAAACTTTTTGGCCTCATCTAACAATTCGCTGGCATATGTTTGTTGTGTAGTAAGCAATTGTTGGCGTACCACGCTCCCATCCTCCCCCCAACTTCTGCACTCCAAGTCTATGAGGTGGGTCTCTGTCTGTATCAGCTTCTCGCGGCACTGTTTCCGCTGTGCAGTGCAGAATGCAATATCTACCCGTCTGAGTGTAGGTGTCATAGCTTCCCACAGGGTTTCGGGGGATTCTACCGTGCCTGTATTGTGGGAGAAACAGTCTGAGATGGCTGTATGCATGTGTAATCTATACTGTTCATCCTGCAAATGCCATGGAAAGAGCCACCAGCGGAATGGAGAGCATCTGGAGCATAGACACAGCAGCGGCGACACAGCAGAATGGTGTGAGGGGACTCTAGGCAGAATTTCTGCTGTCTCAAGTCTGTGGAGGTGGATAGCAGATATGAAGATGTAATCGAAGCGAGAGAAAGACTCATGAACACTGGAGAAGTATGTGAATTTCTTATCTGTTGGGTGAAGTCTCCTCCAGGTGTCTATCGATCCCATCCCCCTGAATCAGTGACTGCAACCTCAACTCCTGTGTGTCGACCGGTTGCCCTGTACTGCACCATCTATCGCTCAGTGGGCACAGTACATCATTCCAGTCACCCCCAACAGTCGTCAGGCCTGAGGAATGTCCGTCATTACACCATGGGAACCACTTGTAAACCCCGAGTGAAAATCTGGACATAACCAAACCGTGCCAGGCACAGCGTCTTCTTACCTAACAGGTGGGTTTCTTGTAAGAGCTGAATGTCCGCTTTGTAGCGTTTAGCTTGGTGAAGTATGGCTCGCCGTTTATCTTATCTAGAAGACCGGCAACATTCCAGCTGATAATGTGGAGCCCCCGCCACGGGGCATCTGTCATGTCTGGTGGCATGTTTGGTGGTGGGGCATATGGACATGAGATGGCATATGGGTGGCATGGTCCGATGAGGAACTGTGTTTGTAGTGAATTGTTATGACACTGAAAACAAACAATAACTTCCCATAAACCCCCCTACCCCAATACCTCATGAACATTGAAGCATCTGTCGCGGCATGGTGAGCATCCCACCCCCAACGGGTGGCAGAGTCTACTCCCTGCCAATGGATCCCCAATGAACATCCCTTGTACATAAAAGCGTCTTAAAAAGCAAGGGACTGTATGTACAAAGGTAGACGTTATGTTCTTGCCGTTGAGTTTTGTATGTCCGTGTACAGCTCTACAGGTGTTGGCTAGGATGTTGTAGGCTCCGGCTGACCTCCCATCGAGCGCATGCAGGATTTGCTACAAGTCTTACATCATCTCTTGGAGCACGACCAATGGCATTGCTTGTCGATGACCTTGAGGAGATTATGAATGGGGCCCACAGACAAAGAATCTGTCCTAGGCGGAGTATGGGGCTTGAGTTTTACAACTTCGTCTGTCCAGTTGAACACTTTCTCTGGTGTTTCGAGGAAGTGTGTCCGTGATTGATAGGACACCTTCAGGCGGGCTTGGAAAAGCAGGGAGAATTGAATCTTCATGCCACGCGCGTGGGCCTTAGGTTCCACGAAGGACTGTCAGCGCTGTTGAAGCAGCCTGGTGTAATCCAGGAAGATAACAATGTGGTGGGAGGTGTACGTAAGGGTTTCCTTCAGCCTGGCTTGTTGCAGGATGGCGTCTCTGTCCTTATAATTTAGAAATCTAGCAATGATTGGTCTGGGATGGGCTCTGGGTGGTGGTTTCTGCAAATGGTCTGGTGTGCATGTTCAATTATGAAGCAGGGAGACATTCGGTTGAGTGGAAGCCAGTCTGTCAACCATTGCTATTTCCCTTGAAGCCCTCGGGAAATCCTATGAAGCGGAGGTTGTTCCTGCGGGCCCATCCTTCTGCATCTTCCACGCACTTCACCAGGCCCTTCGTGAGTGTCTCTAGAGTGGATACTTTCTTTTGAAGAGTGGTTACCGTGTCCTCCACCGTCGAGATTCGAGATTCCAACTCAGCAATGCGCTGCATCGCATTACAGACGTCCTGCCGGAGTAACATGGTGTCTGAGCCCACTGTGCCAAGCTTGGACTCCAGCATTTCTCCAGACTGCATGATCGCTGTTAACACTGCATTATCTGGCATGGTTGTTGTCTGGTCCCCAGGGTCAGGTGCTTGGGCCACAGTGCCGGTGTATTTATCCATTGTGTTTTGCTTTGTATAGGCATCCGGTAGTTTATCCTTGACCATTCTGTATGGGATTATAACGGGGCTGCCTCTAAGTGCGTGTACAGGTGCACACTGATGCGTCGAGGCCACTGTGGGGCCAATGACTCCGGTCAGAACAGGCCAATGAGGCGGCGGGTGATGATAACTGGGGGGGGCATTACACCCACAAGCTGCACTGAAACCTAGCTCAGAAGCCTCCTAACGGTTATTATCACTCACCCCTGTGCTTTAGCTCCACAGAAGGTGGATCGAGGATGCAGAGGATTACAGTCTCCGCTCACTGCCAGCTCGGGGACTCCCGGCCAGGGGCCTCAGGGCGGACGGGCAGCACACGGACAAGGCGCCCAGGGCCCGCCTACGTTTGGGCCACTGGTCATTGCACTCACGGCAGGCGATCCCAGCCGCCGTCCGGAGGCCATCCCGTCTCACCAAGAGGAGCTTTTGTCTACCAGGAAAGTCTGCATTGATAAAGGCAGTGCAGGACCATATGGCACGTCCCACCCCGCTGCCGCCACAGCCCGAGCAATCCACGGCAACTTTCGGGTAGTCCCAGTTTCTGAGGCCAAGGCTGTGGAGACGTACCGGTATATTCCTGAGGGGGTCAGACCTTCCAATGTCTGAGACCACCCTCAGCAGTCACCCCAAAGATCAGACAGAGCACTGCACTGCGGCAATTTGGGCTTCCATACGCCACCGGATTCACCCGGATCACCACCTGATCGCGGCCGTAAAGGAGTGAGAGAGGGTAAGGGGGAGGCCAAGAGCCTTCACCAGCGCCCGCTGTAGACCACAGACAGGATGCGCCGATCAGCCCGTGGTCAGCCTCGGGTCTCTCCCGTCGGGGAATGTGCATCACAAGGCCCAACAAATGAGTTGCGATTGGGGCCTCCCATCAGACTCAGACGACGACGTGGGTCTCGAGATGAGGACGCCGCAGCAGAGCCAAGTTTCAGACAGTAGGTAAGGTTAGGGTTTTCTAAAGCAAAAGCATTCACTCAAAGGGGTATCTTAGCGCTACTTTGAAAATCCAAAAGCTCAAAACATAACCTGTCAGCAAAGAAAAACAGAGAAACCTCCCTTACAAGACCAGAGGAACCAGTCAAGTCTTCAAGGCCCAGTGAAACCTCTCCAGATTCTCCTCTTGACGCCAGGCAAGAGTCAAAGAATTTTATCATGCAGCTACGGAGAAGGCACAGCCTCCTAAAGATTTCGGCTTCTATTTAGGAACCACCTGAAAGAATTAATATGAACTAAGGTATTCATAATAAACCCAGCCTCTATAACTGAAATTGTTGGCTGAGAAGGAACAGTCTGGTGGTATAAACTGCTTTACGCACCAAGTACATGGATTTAAACACCACATGTTTTCTTACCCATAGCCAATTTAAGGTGGCCAGAGCAGGAGAGACATGGTCACTTAATTTTAACCTCAGAACCTAGAGAACAATCATTAGCACAAACACCAAAGATTGTTAGGGATATCACACTCTTTTCCTTATCGGAGGCTGATTCAGTTCTCAGGTACTGATAAACAATACCAGGACAACAGCTTTCACCACAAAAAGAACAATCAATAATTTAATTTATAAATATCCACAACAATACTCATCTAAGATTTTCCAAATACGTAAATATAAAGATCCAGTGCAGTGCATGTGAATTGTTACAAAGGTGATATTGTGTCTGAAGATACTAAAACACTTGGCTGTTTTGAGCATTTTTAAAGAGACAATGTTATAGATCCACATTTGTGTTCAAGGTAAGATGAGTAACACATTTATACAGTTCACGTTAGTGTAATTCATTTACGTTTTGACCGAAAGGCAGATTATATCTAAAGCTGGGTTTTGATCAGGACATAAAATAAAGAATACACAATCCAGCACGTGGAATTGTATGTCACTGGGACTAGAAAAAGAGAAATATACTATTATCAACGCACTTGATGGCTATAGGCTCTATTGCTAGGAGCCACCTGGATCAAGGGCTGCTTACCATAGGATTGAGAAGAGGGCAATAATCTAGCACCATATTGTGAAATCAAGTCAGAGGGTCAAAGGATCTCCAAAACATCTACAAAAAATGTTTTTGAAAAAACAAGTCAGTTGTCTGAAGAGTTTAAAGCCTTTATAAAAAAAGTAGCCATGATTAGCATATGTTGCTCAATCATACATTTGCGGGAAGTGTGACAATGCTGCAACTATAATAAAGGAAATATATGAGTTCCATATCATCAAAAAGACACAAAAGCAAGGATGTCTATTAAAAATACTGATGTGCAGTCATACTCACTCTACAATGAAACAATTAAAAGTTAAGCGATCCCCATTACAACTGAAAGAATAATGACTAAATCAAATGAGTATATTTTATAAAGCAGGTTTCTGGTTTGTAGAGGTTTACACACTGTTCAAGCAGGAACCACAATCCTAGTCAGCGTGAGTCACAACACACCCTCAATTTTCCTGTGCTCACAGCTTGAATCAAGGCAGTCAGGTTTAACTTAAGAGGCAATGTGTAAAGTATTTGTGCAACACTTCGAACAGTAACACAGTGAAAACACCACACCACATAGAGTAGTGAGACATGTATTGCTGTGTGACTGCGTTATGTTTGTGGCACACAGGAAGAACCACAAGTCCCAGAATGCATTGGGGCTGCCACTGTGTCTTTTCCAGGGTTTGGGACTGTCTATATACGCCATCCCTAGGAAATGGCAGGCGCTTGTCAATCACGTTTTCAGAGCTGTTGGACTCAGGCTCTTTGTCGAGGATCTCCTCCATTGTGTGTGGATTCTTTGCCTCAATGCCAAAGCCGATCCTCAGTGCCAGAGCACTTCACTGCTTCCCTGTGTAAATAGCTGCACCCGCTCCGCAGAGTCAGAACACGCTTCAGAATTGTCGAAGGATTCACGAGTCAGCTGCTACGCTGTATCGGAGCAATTTCCAGCACATTCATTCCCGAAAGCTTTTTGCCGAAGGGAAAGTCCCTTCTTTCAAACTCCCTGCCGTGATTTGAGTGCACACATCCGCTCTGCAGTCTCGGAATGCTTCACCAAGCGTGTAGCCCTAACACTTCCTGATTAATTATATTTCCGTTTGAAGGAAGTGACCCGATTAGGGTCACCCGGATCACTCGCGACCACCTCTCAGCCTTCCTCACAAATAAAGAGTCGGTCAGACAGTAGAGAATACAAACCAAAGATATTTATTTAAAGTACACTCGAGTGGAGTCCGGTCTGACCAGCCTCCTTAGATTGCTGCAGAGGGGCTGACTTACACCAGCAGGACAACGTATAATGTACATTTTCAGGATCACTAAAGACACACTCAAACTGGAAATTTCTAGTTGGTAGCTAGTGAACAATGAAGATACAGAAGGATGAGTTGCATTCCCAGGACCGGGTACATGCTATCTCAGGGCCAAGGTTACTCGGCCTGCACCCGCTGCTCTAATGGTGGGAGCAGGCCTATCTAGTGAGAAAGTTATGCGATTACAATAACAGTCTATTCATTAGCACAGCAAAGCTGAACCTTGGAGGAATACAGAAAAAAAAATTGCAGCTGCTTTCTGTTGAGGCAGACAAAGTGAGTCAGAAATTAGTTTCGATCATGGCTCAAAATGGCAGCTCAAGTAGCACTAGCAGAATGAATGCATGACATTTACATTTCAACCGACCCTTCTTTTAGCAGAAGCTAACAATTTTAAGGTGAGAGAATATAGAGTGCAGCATAGCGAGTACATAACAAATAAACTTCAAAGTTCAGAGCACTCCATGTATTCAGTATCAAAGGAAGAAGAGTCTTCAAATATAGCCTAGTCCAGAGGTCTTCAAACTGTGGGGCACGCCCCCCTGGGGGGGCGTGAATGTGTTCCCAGGGAGGCGCCAATAAGTCTGCAATTGAATG
Organism: Triturus cristatus; assembly: GCF_964204655.1. Taxonomy (NCBI): domain Eukaryota; kingdom Metazoa; phylum Chordata; class Amphibia; order Caudata; family Salamandridae; genus Triturus; species Triturus cristatus. The sequence goes on from NC_140585.1 coordinate 674,656,628, forward strand.
TAAAAAAGATAGCCTGGAAGCGCGAAAGGCAAGTTTCCAGGCTGTCTTCATTTACATGCAGCAGTTTAAGCCCATTGAAAAGTGTGAGGAAGGTATGCTTTTGATATGGTCGGTCAAATATATTGTTTTAAATGGTGAGGAGTTAATGTAAACATTGAAAATCATAGATACAGCCATTAAACGGCATTAAGGAATTGTTGATTTCTCTTTTAAGGGTTGGATTGCTTTCCTCTGTAGTCCAGTGGGAAATCGTGTGGGTTTTTTTCTTCGTGTTTTACTTGCTTTTTACTGTTAAAAGATATTCTGTTGTAATTTTAATTAATCATACAATAAATGTATTCTGGTTTTGATTCAGATTCGTTCTGTGAGTAGGTGTTTCTGTGTAGGAAACAACTGGGTTATTTAAAATGTTTGTGCTTATGGGTGACTCAGAGAAAGCGACATATTTGTAAGCGTTATTTCCTGTGTGCATGTAAGAGAGTAAAACATATGAAGTGTGTGCGTACATGTTTGTGTGTGCGTGAGTGCGTGTGTGTGTGTGCATGCCTGTGTGCATGTGTATGTAAGAATTATATATGCATGTAACATGGCCCAAGCAACAAGGGAGGGAGACAGGGGGCTAAATAGACTTTTTGATGATGTTGGTTTTTCACACAAAGCAGCAGAAAGCCTTCTTTGTGCATCTAGTTTAGAAATATTATTCTTTGATCTTCGAAACAATGGTCCAAGGGAGGGGAAAAACTTAGGCAGAGGAGACCCTCACCTTGATTTGGGCATCAAAGAGGTAGAGTGACACAGAAATGGGAGGGAAAGAGATGATGAGACATGGGAGGGAGAGGAATGGTGTGAGATGGGAGCTCATTTTAACAAACGTCAGAACGACAGCAAGGCAGTACCTATCCTTAGTGAAACCGGTGCAGTGACACTTTTGCCCAGGTGCCCACTGCATCATAATTATGAATGCTTTTCAATACAAAGTGGACATGGGAGCTCATTTTCTTTGCTAGTGTTAGGGCAGATGGGGTCCTTGGCACAAAAATGGGGGGCAGAATGCAATAGCTCATTTTCTTTCCAAAAGAGACAAGCCTTGTTTTGAGTTTGAAGTGATGGTCAGACAAAAGGCGGGAAAGGAGTGAAAGAAGAAGTGATAGCCTGCTTCCCAGGGCTACAGCCATCATTAGTGCAGCAGGTGGAGTGCATTGGGGCCCACAGAACCCCAATTATGTGCAGTAGTGTTTTTGGTGAATTTATTTTCTTGTTTAATGCTGTTGCTTTTTTATAAGTCCCACATTTAGTGTGGATACTGAGCTACGGAAACGATGCCCTGAAATGATCTCATGATCCTTGCCCTCTGTGATCATCCCTACTCCTCCCTCTCCCCAAATCCTTGCCATATAGTTTTGGTGGGGGGGGGGCATTTCAAAACATTTTGCTTAGGGGGGGCTCAGAGCAAACAAGTTTGAAGACCTCTGCCCTAGTCTATCCACATGAAGCTATCTATCTCTTTCTGAGTCATAATCACAACATTAGTATTATGGATGGGCACCTTCTGCTTAGGGGTGAGGGGTGTGATACAATAAGAGCAACATGCTGAGAGACACTGGATACAGAGGCAACAAGTGAGGAAAATATCAGCGACTATCACTAGAAAAGCAAGGATCATCCAACCCCAGGATGCGAACATGCCCCAGAACCACCCAGAGAGTGTCCAGGTACATGGGATGTATACACAACAGCTACTGCCAATGACGTGACCGGTCCCTCCCCGGTCAGCAAGGATGACGTCTAACACCATCCTGTTTTGTAAAGCAACAAGCCTCGTAGCCTGGAGCTCAGCTGCGACATTCGTCAGAATCCCTGCTGTTGTATTAATGACCCCTTCTACAACTCTTGTGAGCCAACGAATATAAAAGCTGTTGGAAATGGGGCCCCAAAAGAGTATGGTACCTTCCATGGCATCTGCGAACTGTTGCAAAGTGGTATCTGTCTGATCTATGTCTTCTGTATTAATAACCCTTCTAACTCGGGGCAGGTATGCACTCCTATGCTGCAATTGATGGTCCTTATGGTATTTGGATGGTACACTGGGGTAAGAAGGAAAGAGAGATAGCATATACCTGACCACCCCCTAGGAAGCCAAACATAAGCTTGGGATCCACAAACAAAATAGACATTATATGGTGGGAGCAAAGGTGGGCTACTAATCGTACTCAACGTATAGGTGTAATTGCAATTACTCTCCCCCACTGTCACCTATTCCCCGAACACAAAAACCAGCTGATGTGTTGACTACTGGTACTGGCATCGCTTTATCCTTAGTAATATTGCATGTTTGGAACGAGCTGAAATATTCAGTATCATTGAACCCTTGAAAATCTAACATTTCATTTCGAAGCCATGTTGCATTCTTTACCTGCTCATATACATTCATGCAAACTGTTAGAGACAATGTACCAGAGTCCCTTGTTCTCCTAACCCTGTGGGAGTAAACCCTTGATGGAAACGTATATACTCTGTCACAGTGCGAGAGTCAGCAGATGTCATATGTATGTCAGATAATCTGTTAAACAGTTCAAACCACCCCTTGCAACTTCCGAGATAGGATAATGGCATCGATATTAAAACACCACTCTTATGCGTAACTGAGGGGAGTAATCTACACACAGATCCAACAATTAGTAGCATTGGAGGTATCATGGGCCTGATGCAACATGTGTAAAAATACATTGTCTGCGTTAGGTTTTCGATGTTCTTTGTCAGGGGCCAAAGTAACAAACATGTGTTCAGGGGGGACGGGTGTTGTCCCAATCAAAGAACGTACAGGATACTTTTCATCCAAAAATCAAGATATCCCTAACACAAATATAAATGTGATAGCAACTATGGATGCAAAACTATTTTACTTTTTGTGGACCAACCCCACTCTGGGCGCAGAGGTGCAAACGGCTGTTCTTCCTCAGTAATGGGCCGACCAAATTGATACATTGTGGAACCAAAGAAAAGGGGGGTACAATTACGACTAATACCAAAAGACAAGAATTCCCAGTGTTCGTTAGAGCCTCACTGGCAGACTCCTATTGTTCATCAACGTTGGCGCTTTTGAGCACCGGCGGTGGAGTTGTTCGATCCTAGCTCTTGAAGAAATCCCACATCGTCCAGGATACTGTACTTCCCTACGGGGAAGCGAGTTCAATCGATCCTGTCCAATGTCCGAACAATACACCAATTTCACCTCTCCCTAATCTACTGTTGGTACCATGGGCAAGGTACACCCTGACTGGCGCAGTTCATCCTTACTAATCTGACTTCTCCTTCGGTGCACTGTTCCTTCGTCGAGGGCACAAATTGTACCTAGCTACTTCAGGCACAGAGGGGTCAGTAAAGAGGGGTTCAGACACAGAGGGGCCAGTAGAAGGGGAGTTTGGAGGGTTTGGAATTGCTTTAATCTCCGGGGGTACTGCTGCAGTCAGTTCCTCATCATTCTCAGCCTCAGTTTGGGTCCACGTAAGCTTGGCATCCGAAAAGGGGACGAAACGTAGGACTTGTTCCCACTCTGAGTCCCCAATCCCGTCGTTGACCCATTGATCGTAGGGCAAGGGAAGAGGCACTCTGTGGTAATGCTGGCAATGTATCTAGCTCTTTCGGCCGGTGACCTGGATGGAAGTGCGTGTGGCAAGGGGCACCTGGACCGGCCCCTTCCACCTCGGCTTCAGACTCTTCTTTCTCTGGATCTGGAAGTTTCGGACTAATACATAGTCCCCAGGCCGAATGTCATGGCCTGGCCCCTCGGGTACAGGTGGGAGGCAGTTCTGGGTCTGTTGATGAATAGAACGCAGACTTTTAGTGAACTCATACAAATAGTCCACCAATAGAGGATATTCAATTTCTGAGAACCAACGAGGTCGCGGGATGCCCCAAATGTTTGCCGGGCGCCCAAACACGACCTCGTAGGGTGACAGTCCTGTTGTAGAATGGGCTGTTGTTTTTGTGGACAAAAGGGCTAATGGTAAAGCATCTGGCCACTGCAACCCTGTGCTCTTCTGAATCTTTGCTAATTTCAGTTTGAGAGCACCATTGTACTTCTCAACCAAACCCGCAGACTGGGGCGGGTGATTTGCAGCATGAAACTTTTGTCTGATATGCAATCCCTCACAGATTAACTGGATAACTTTCATGTTGAAGTTACTTCCGTTATCACTCCAAATCAAACGGGGCAGACGAAACGAGGAAAGAACTCTTTCAGGAGTACTTTTGCAGTCGCTATGTCTGTGTTCTCGTTGGTGGGGTAAGCCTCAACTCATTTACTGAATGCACAGACAACCACTAACACATACTTCAAATTGTTGACTCGGTCCATTTCTATATAATCAAACTTGCGGACCGCAACAGGGAAGGTAGGAGGTGCAAAATTACCTGGTGGGGTAGGGGTACCCTTTCCTGGATTGTGCTTCATACACACCCTACAATATTTAACCAAATGAGCACTTGTCTTCGGGATGTTATCATTTTGCCATACAGGGTCTACCAACTTGCAAATACCTTTAGCACTAATATGAGCTGGCCTGTGCGCCATGGTGACTATGAGAAGGACATATGCATCTGGTAACATCCATCTCTGTTTCCCTGACTTATCAGTCCAACATCCATCCTCATCTAATCGTGCTATTCTTTCCTGCCATATCGCTAATATCTCAATAGTTGCCTCACTCTGTATCTTCTTGACATTTCCCAGCATATCCTCAAATATGGTGACCTCGGGCACCCACCTAGCGGGACCTGCTAAAAACATCTTTTTCATCTTTGTTTGGGCTGTCTCCTTAGCCGTCTGGTCTGCAAAGGCGTTCCCCTTACCTATATCATTAGTAATTTTCCTGTGTGCGCTACACTTCACTATCACTAATTTCTTGGGGAGTGTCAAAGCCATCAAGAGCCTATAAATATGGGGGCCGTGCTGGATCCTCATCCCATGAGAAGTGAGAAACCCTCTCTCTGCCCAGAGCTGTCCAAAATTATGGGTGACTCCGAAGGCGTATTGACTGTCAGTATAGATATTGCCAGCCAGTCCATCCCTCAACTCACAGGCTCGAATAAGGGCGACAAGCTCTGCAGCTTGAGCCGACTAATAGGGAACTTGTGATGTCCCAACAGCGTCGTGATTGCATATGCAGCTGTTGTAGTGCTATCTGGTAACTTGAAACAAGAGCCAGCGACATATAGTTCCCCTTGGGGGTCATATAAGGGAACATCAGTCAGGTCTACCCGACCTTTCGTCTCTTCCTCTGTCCGGAAGATACAATAATGTCTGTCAATTTCCTCACTTTCGGAAGGGAGAGGTAGCAATGTGGCTGGGTTCAGAGTGGCAAATCTTTTGATCGTAGCATGTGGGGCAAAGAGAGTTAGCTCATAACCAGCCATACTGGCCGGATGCTCTGGCTGACTTTCTTCCAATCGAGCATCAGCAGAACAACGATGACTGCTCAAACAAAACACTTTGCTAAGGCATGCCATTTTTCAAAAGAAAACAAGTTCACTATTTATGCCGAGCAGATATTTGCAAATACATTTACCCATATTAGTCCTCAGACCTCATCAAATACAAGTCAAAGTGGTACGATGTTTATGAAGAACTCAAACAAATTCAAGCGCTTGTCCAAAGACGGTGCTCAGACTGCGTCAAATACAAATCAAGATGGCGCAATGTCCACAAAGAACCAAAGCAAATTCACCTGGTGTACACAGGTCAAACAAATTTATTGTCCGCTGTTGACTAATTGGACCAAACGGTCAGATCCAAGGGTTTCGCCATTCAGCACCCCAGTTGGGATGACCACTGGACGAGGCACCACCCGGTCAGACAGACGGGGCAGCTGCGAGTACAAGACTCTCTCATGCAAGGATCCCAGGTCCGCCCTTCCGACCCGACGTTGCCCCGACCTCCTCACCCGGGATGGGCCACCCGATGGGGTCCTCGTTTGGGTGCCAACTGAAAGAAGTGACCCAATTAGGGTCACCCGGGTCACTCGCGACCACCTCTCAGCTTTCCTCACAAATGAAGAGTCAGTCAGACAGTAGAGAATACAAACCAAAGTCATTTATTGAAAGTACACTCGAGTGGAGTCCGGTCTTACCAGCCTCCTTAGATTGCTGCAGAGGGACTGACTTCTACCAGCAGGACAACGTATAATGTACATTTTCAGGGTCACTAAAGACACTCCTAAACTGGAAATTTCCAGTTGGTAGCTAGTGAACAATGAAGATACAGAAGGATGAGTTGCAATCCCAGGACCGGGTATGTGTTATCTCAGAGCCAAGGTTACTCGGCCTGCACCCGCTGCTCTATGGGTGGGAGCAGGCCTATCTAGCGAGAAAGGTATGCAATGACAAAAACTGTCTATTCATTAACACAGCAAAGCTCCATCTTGGAGAAATACAGGAAAAATATATATTGTAGAATTGTAGATGCTTTCTGTTGAGGCAGACAAAGTGAGACAGAAATTAGTTTCGATCATGGCTCAAAATGGCGGCTCAACGTAAATGGTGCCGCGAAATTCAAATGCTAACTTTACACAGTGCAATGCACTAGCAGATTGACTGCATGACATTTACATTTCAACACGTTTTTACGAGCTCTTGACAAGCTCACTCATAACTTTGTTCCTGAACTTAAGGCACATTTTTTAAACTAACCGGACAGGCACACGCTCTTAGGGCGAGAGTGGGAATCGCGCCCAGACTTCATTTTCATTATTATTATTGTTATTTGGATCTTTTTCCTGTGGTAACAGTTTGCTACTCTGTAGACAATGTCAAAAGTCAAAAGTTCAGGCTGACTGTGATGGAGCGTGGGTCAGATACAGAGACCTACCTAGACCATCTGAACAACAGTACCTCTATCCAGGCTTGCGGCAAGATGTAATATTGTCTAGAAGCAAGTGCTTAATTGGGATATTTGATCACGCCTGACCAGGGAAAAATCAAAGGTTCAGGCTGACTGTGATGGAGCGTGGGTCAGGTACAGAGACCTACTTAGGCCATCTGAAGAACAGTACCTCCATATGGGCTTGCGGCAACATTGAAAATGATGCAAGGTGCAGCCAATGCGATGTGTCAATTTGAAGCTACTCAGTGGGCGAGATGCATCGAGATTCTCCACACTATGGCGGCGATGCTTCAGCTTCGAGTGCGAGGCGCTGGGTCCAAAGGCGATGCGCAGCTACTGCTCCCGCAACAGGCATTACATCAGTTCTGAAGGCAATACGCGGGTTCTGAGTCTGATGCACCCGCTCCATTCCACGCTTTGACGAGGATGCACCGGCTCCAACCGACATAAAAAGGTGAAGATGCGCCAGTTCATATAAGGATTTGTGGGTTCTGGTTGTAATAGCACTTTATACCCACTTCCAAGGGCCCAGGACTGGTTTGGCACCATTTGCCAGGGCAAGACTTGTAACAAGCAAAGTCCAAGTGCTGTAGCAGGATGAGTTGAAGTCTTTGATGCCCCTGAGATTTACAACAGGAGACGAGCCAGCAAGCCCTTGGAGTAACTCTGGGGGATATTAGCAAGGGCCTTATCGCAGCTTTAGCGGCACTTTTTGCCACTAAAGCGGTGATATTTCTTTCGCCCTATTAGCAAGCTGTCTCTAACAGCTGTCAGCGACAGCTTTACGGCGAAAGCCACCATTTTGGTGCCGCTTTGCATGTCAGCGATATATATTGCTAATGACATGCAAAGTGGGCGTTCCCAACTTAAGTCGCAAACCCAGCTTCCCCCTATTAGCAATGCCAGTGAAGCGATAAAAAATGTGCGCTAACCGCGAATATCACTGGAATCTAACACCTGCTAAAAACCTGACTTAACCATTCTGGTCAATGGGAGGTGGATTGTAAGGTTAAGTCCTCACCTGCCTATTAGCAAGCTTTTCATTAGCGCGTTGGATTTATCGCTGGATTTCTTGCGCTATTTCTGGGTTTCGCCGCTATCGCTGGATTTTCTATCGCCTTGGAGATAAGCATTTATAATAACGCATTATCTCCGCGATGAAATCCAGCGATAGCCGGCGATAAAAAAAACAGCGCTAAGCGCGCTTTGCGATAACTATCGCAATTTCTTGGTAATATCCCCCTCTGGGTCCAAGTGATGCAGGGCCTGTCCTTCTCACCCAGGCAGGAGAACAGCAGTTAGCAGGACAGCTCAGCAAGGCAAGAGTCCAGCAAGCAGCAGACCACCCGCAATGGAAGTCCTTTCAGCAGCACAGCAGTTCTTCTTCCTGACAGAGTCTTCACAGTTCCAGGAGTGTACTGAAGTCATGGTGTTAGAAGTCCAGTACTTATCGCCAGTTGGGCCTTTGAAGTCGGGATACTTCAAAGAAAGCTTTGAAGTGCACACATTCCTTGCCCTTCTTGCCTTGACTCACCACAGGAGAGTGTGCAACACTTTCTGTGGGGACAGGACACTTTCTATTCAGGTGTAAGTGTCAGCTCCTCCATCCCATCCTGTCCAGGCTGGCCCATCAGAATGTGGATGGCCCATCAGTCACACATAAGCTCCTTTTGTGAATGGCTGTCTAGAAGGAATGCACAAGGCCCAGCTGTCACACACCCCAGACATATATTCAGAGACAGGCAGAAGGCACCAAATGGCTAAAGTAAATGCCATGTTTCTAAAAGTGGCATTTTCCAAACTGTAATTTAAAATTCAACTTTACCATAAGTTGTGATTTTCAATTGTGAGTCCGGTGACAAGAAACGTGAAACATCTATCTCCTCACAATCGGGAATTACACTTAAAAGATGTAATAAAGTAATCCCAATGTTACCCTATGGGAGCGAAAGGCCTTGCAGTAGTGAAAAATGACTTTGGGATTTTTGCACTACCAAGACATGTAAAACGTAAAAAGAAAAAAATCAAACTTTTTAAATACACTACACCCTGCACTCTGGGCTGTCCAGAGCCTATATTAGGGGTGCCTTATATGCATAAAAATGGACGGTGTAGGCCTGGCAAGAGGTTTACCTTGTCAGGTCGAAGTGGCAGTGTAACTGCACACACAGGCTCTGCAATGGCAGGCCTGAGACATGGTTAGAGGGCTACTTAAGTGGGAGGCACAAGCAGTGCTGCAGGTCCATTAGTAGTTTTTAATTTACAGGCCCTGGCACATGTAGTGCATTTTACGAGGGACTTATATGTAAATTAAATATGCCAATTGGTTATCAACCTATTTTGATATATGTACAGGAGAGAGCATGTGCCCTTTAGCACTGGTGAGCAGTTGTAAAGTGTTCAGTCCTAAAGCCAACAAAAACGAGAGGGCCTTTTTCCAACAGTGTCCAAATGGGCTGAAAATGTCATCCAGGGGACAGGCAATAAGGCCTACCCGGCGCCATTGCTAATGTGATATTGAGCAACATGAAGCGTGCGCATGGGGAACTCGTTTATAGAGGCTGTGACAGTTGAGCTTATCAGCGTGCACACTTACACTCACTAAACCCACACCTAAAGAGAATAATGATAATGTTGAAAAAGAAAGCAAACAAAGGGGTGAGGGCTCCCTAATATCGGGGTACAATTAATTAAGAATGGTGGACATAAAAAATAACATATATGTGATTTATCAAAAAGAAAGTACAAATAAGTAAATTACTATTCCAAAGTTGGGAAGAGCTCAATTCAAATCTAATCATACAACATGTAGAAAGTGAAAATGAATTACTGCATAAAATAGATAAGACTGTGCAGGAAAGGACCGGAGAGGTTGCCATGCTGACTTGTACAGAAAATTGAATGCTCGTTTAATCAAAAGGAGTGGTTGCCATCAGACTGCCCTACTTTTCATATTCAGTCTGTTATTAATGGAGAACATCAAATTCATCCACTTGCATTCTTGTACATTCAAGATTGCAGATATATTCCCACTGTGTGGATTGCGCTGTATTTTCTCAAAAATCAACATTTCAATTCCTGTGGTACATGCCTTAGGGCCTGATTACGAGTTTGGCAGACGAGTTACTCCATTACAAGAGTGACGGATATCCCGTCCGCTGTATTACGAGTTCCATTATGTTCCATTGAATATAATGGAACTCGTAATATGGCGGGCGGGGTATCCGCCACCAGTGTGATGGAGTAACCCATCCGCCAAACTTGTAATCAGGCCTTTACTGTCTTGAAATGTTCCACAAGTTCTGCTCCAATCATTTAGCATCTAACCACAATGCAGTAGTATTCTTGCCTGCAGCTTCTGTTTGGTTTCACGTATATATATTAGCCCACAAGAACAAATGATTAAATACACAACATGGGTGCTGTTGCGAATAATTAGCTCTTTTACCTAATTTTGATGCATTAAGATTCAATGTATAAATCACATGCCTTGTATTTACCATATTTATAGTGTCTTGATATAGCAGGAAGATTCCACTGAGAATGAATCATGGGTTGTTCACTTATAGGTTATATCGATCTGACCGTGCAAACTCTGATGTTTCTATCTCTCTTTAATGCAAAAAGGGTTTATCACAAACTTTAAGTTTATACTGGACTAAATTCCAGTACCAATTCCTCACTTTTTTTATTGCATTACGCACGGTGCAGAATGGGTTACACATACTACATGGTTATCATTTCTTTTAGGTTCCTTCAAGTCCAGCAATATCTCCCTTGGGCAGGACCAAGCTATCTTCCTTACTCTTCTGAGCAAGCTCGAAGGCAGTCATGTTTAAACTATTTTGAAATCAAAAGATCATACTTCCTGAAATATTCGGTTTTATGTGTATAATTCCTCCTAACACTTAAAAATTGCTAATATGGTAGGTTGTTTTGTAATCTACGAGGGTGATAGCTTGAGTAACACAACAGGATATTATATTCTCTAGGCTTGCAATATATGGTAGTGTGCAGTTTGTCCAACTTTAATGACAATATCCCAAAAATTAATTAAGTACATTGTGAGTTTAATCAAATGTGCTATTTTTATCATGAGGACTGGTTTTGAAGAACGAGGTAGGCACAATGAAGTGTTTTGTTTGAGAATAGTAGTAATTTTTATTTTTCACCTGCACAGCGCCTGTGCTATGCTTGTGAAACCTATTGTATTCAATATATCTTAAAAAGGACTTACTTCACTTCTTATTGGTCTATGTGCTAGCCACTTTACCTTTCCTCCATTTCTATTGGTTGTAGCCTGTTCTCCCTTTTTAGGTCTCGGCTAGGCAGCGCATGCGCTCTCTCATCGAGAGATGCTGTATACACTATAGTGGGGGAAGCTCCGCCCACTTTCTGCCCATCTTTTTGATTGGCTTTAATCATAAATGCTGCATTCTGATTGGTGTTTGGCTTGTAATTCCCTCCTCCTGATGCCTATGTCGTAATTTTGCTCCTTCCGAGGCTATCAGCCCCTTTACTTTAAAAATTAATTTGTTCCCGTGGCTCAACCCCTCCACTTTCGCAGTATGTAACTTCTTGGGCTACCACCACCCCCTCACACTCCCATTTGTGACTTTTTGCCCACCTGCACTCCCATTTGAAATGCAAAAGAACTCGCGTAAGTGCGAGTTCTATTGCATTGCAAATGCTTGTTTTTAAAGTAGTGCGCGATGCCTTACATCATACGCATAAGCGCCACATGAACACTTTTCTGGTGCCCATTAGTTAAAAAGTGCACGTCAAGACAATTCAGTTAATTAAGCCAACTTATTAGTTTACCGGATTTCAACACAAGACAGGTTCAAACATACATTTCTGAAGTGGATGCCTTCGTCGATGAGCCGGCGGCTCCGGCTCCTCAGGCAGGCTGAGATGCTTGGAAGGGAAGCGTCACAGAACCAGGCGGCTTGAGAAGTCCGCCTATGAACCAGGACGCAGCATCTCAAACAAGCGGAGAACGACGTGAGCTGAAGCGATGCTACATTTAATGTAGACACATGTACATGACGCCCGCATGAATGTTCGATGCCTCAGGTGTGCGGTTTGTCACCAGTGATAGATGCCAGGGGTGAAGGGTCGCCTTAGGCCATTGTGAGCGAGAGGGAAGGGCGTCGGTGACAGAAAACGCAGCAATTACAGATGCCAGCTCTGTGTCGGAGGGGCATGCAGCTCAGGGCGGGCCCAGGGATAGTATGTTTGAGCCCGCCAGCGCACAGAGGCCTTCATGTAATGATCTATGTGCCTCGCGGCCTGTGCAAACGCAACCAGGACACGAGAGAGGGACCACACCCAGCTTGGGACACTGGACTAAACACCGGTGTATGGCACGATAAGAACATTCGTAGTCAGCCTGCTTCCTTTTGCGAAGCACCGCACCATGAATGAATGAATGAATACACCCGCAGAGCACAGCTCTCCTAAATGTCCCACTGCGACCCATGAAGCAGTGGTGAAAAGTACTGTTACTATAAATGAACGAATGAATGAATGAAGGGCATTGTAGATCACAACTCACTGTTACTTTGAATGAATAATCGAATGAATAGACTAGTAGAGAGAAGCTCTGCAAACTATCCGATTTCATGTATAGAAGCACTAATACGAGTTACTGCTACTTTGAATAGATGAATGAATGAATGGCTGAAGGAAGAGACTTGAAGACCACTGCACTGCACATATAGAGGCACTACTGACAAATACTGCTACTTTGAATGAATGAATGGATGGATGGAGATAGCTGTACAGCTCAACCCTGCCCGATGTCCCTAAGGAAGTATATGACACCACTGAGAAGCACTACTATTGAAAATGAATGAATGGATGCATGATTGATTGAAGGCATGAGTGACCGAACGACTGGCCTGCCCCGTTGAACAGGTCGCAGTATTGCGGAAAATGTTGATACTGTGACTCAATGAAGGTTTCAGTGATTGGAAGAATGAATGACTGTGACAATTAGTGCAGGGCAGTCCTTCAGGCTGATTCCTTGCACGCACAGATGCATTGCCAAGAAGTGTTTCTCCTCTACTGAATGGATGCCTCAATGAATGGACGGCCGCTGTAGAGGCCTGTCACCTCGCAGCACTAGTGAGAGGTGCAGCACTAACAATGAATGAATGAATGAATGAACGGATGGAATGGGCTCGTACATCACATCTGCTTCATTGGCAAAATAGCAGGATTGTTGGAAAGTAGTGGCGCTGTGAATGAAGAAACTTGTATAGCACACCCCTACCCTATGAACCCTGGAACAGAAAGATCCATTTGACCATCTGTGGAGAGCCCGTTGCCGCAGTCTTTAACAGTGACCTGCAGACTGGAAGGAAAGCGTGCCATCTTTCACCAGGACCCAAACCTCCCCCACCCCACCCCGGGCTGTGCTCTTCCCACGGGAGCCTGGTAGACTTTCAACATGGACGGGCTCATTTGTACCGGTGTCACTTGTTCAACACTGTGTTTTGATATTAGACGACCTGGCAAGGTATGAACAAAATGTAGCCAAGGATTTTATTGTAATGTTAATTGCTAACTATAGAAATATCACATTCTAATAGGCCGCGTGATAGATTATGATTAATTCCTAATTGAAATTGATGCAGTACATTGTCATGGAGCCAAGTGCGGCTTGAACCTCGCTGGAGAATTAATTCTTCCAAAATGTATACTTTTTAACTCTTGAAAGGTTCCAATCTTTTACTGAATGGTTCAGTATGTTGGTGTTTCTGTGTTTTTTCGCCAGCATATCCATGTAAAAAATGACCACATGTATTCCGTCATACAGACGTCTTAAAGTGTTGTGCTGTTCAGTATTTTCTGCAACGTGAAAGCATTTTCCTTTTCCCCCCTGCCTTAAAGCTCTGCTCGCCGCGTATCTGTGCCAGTAGCCAATGTCTAACCAAATGCTTGCAGACTTTCGCAAATATGGCGCCCCTTTGAGGCAGAAAAAGAAATAGAAGAGTGCACGCTGTTTTTTCAAAAACAATTCAATTTTTGTACATGTCAAGCATTGGAGAACTGGTGAGGGGACTGAATTGCAACCTCGAGCTTTAATAAGCATTGAAAATGCAATAGGTCTCGCCTTTCATTAAGTTAAAGCCATTTGCTTTGCTAATGGTATTGCATAGCAAAGCAAATGGCTTTAACTTAATGAAAGGCGAGACCTATTGCATTTTTAATGCTTGTTTGTTTCTCTTATCAGTTTCCCGGTTCAAAATGACTCATTCTCATCCACTTTGGTTGGTGGAACTTTTTTTCGTTTGGTTAAGACTGTGCAGCATTTACTATTTACATTTTGTTATCTTTCCCTGGCTACATGCATTTAGAGCGTGCTTGCTTTGTTTTGTTTGACTTGTCCAATCTGCACGCATTTCTAATCAGCTTGTTTAATCTATTCGTTCTTTCTACGACTCATGTTTACCATGCATTTTATGCGTATTTGTTGGCTGTAGTTTTTGCTTTATCATCGGTGTTTTATTCAATGTACGATTGGTTGCACGTATTTACTACATGCTTGTTAGTAAACTGCCAGACGTCGGGTCTTATATTTTTTTTTATGGATGCTGATTATTGTGAAATATGTCATGTAAAATAGTTTGGTGACATTTGCTTTGTCTTTGTCCTCTGTGTTCCAGCATCTAGAACAAACATGTGCATTGCCCTTGATAGATGATTCGGCTGCCATATTTCCCACACTCATCCCTTCAGATGGCACATCACATAGAAGCTGTGCCTGGATTTCCATTTTATTGAGAAAGTTATTATTAGTCCCACCCTCTTGCGATCTTGCCAACCAGCCTCTGAAAATCATTGTTGATGGAATGGGGCGAATGTGTACTATACCGCATCAAGCATGAGACTGCATAGTATTTCCACAGGGCCACATCTACCTTCCAATCCACTAGATCTACTGTTAAAACATCCCCTACTTTCCAGGCTGAGCATTCCGCCATGTAATCTACCTTAGTGGATTTAGTGAATTCTTGTTCAGTTCCTTTTATCAGAAATCATCTCTTCCTGAATTTGGGAACAGTTTTATCCATTGCTTCTATTCCTGTATGCATCCTTGGCTTAGGAGAACAAAGATGGTCAAATTGATAAGAAACCTTCCACTGCACTGACCATTGTTTCTGCCTCTGGTTGCTTCAAATTCACACTCACACATGCCATCAGGACAAGGGAATGAGTTGTCTTGATACACTGCCTGATTGCCTGATGTACTTCCACCTGGTAAGGGGCTTGGATTTTGCCTCCTCGTCATATTCTGGTTAATTCTACACTGGCGTAGAAGAGGTAGTAGTTGGAGGAGAAAACCAAAGCAAAATATACAAGCCCTTAGTATTTTTACTTTCCTTGTCCTCTGTTGACAGTTTATTAGTTCTTACCAGATTCACCCTAATTATCCTTTAGGTTGGGACTTAGAGAAATCCACCTAGCATTGTCTAGATTCTTTTTCATCTTTATACAAAACGAGGATCCTCTCCCCTCTTACTTCTTTTGAAGTGCTTCAGATCTTACATCAATAGCTCCTTTCCTGTACCCTGAATGGGGTGTGCAAAAGAAATTTAAATACTTCTGCAAGTACAACATCCTCTTTCTCTATTGTCCACTCTCTGTGCTCTGCTGGTTACAGAGAGAGGAGCCCGAGGTAGCATCATCATTTCACCATTTCTCCTTGTTCCTATAGCAACCCTGTGCCCGAACAACTTTTAGAAACATGAAAAGCATTTTACTTTGCCACTGCCTAGATGTCAATAGTAGTAGAGAGTCAGTGTTCCTTCCCATGTAGGTACATCAAGAGAACCTCTGACCATCCTGTGGTGTTTTCTAACTGCTACAGACATGTCAAGTAACCCCCATGGTACCTCCCTGGGGTGGGGGTAATTACATTTCCTCAAGGGGAGGTACACCCTTTTTTGTAATTTGTAACTCCACTCCCTTTTACTCCTTGTTTCTATAGAATAGTATAGAAGTAGGGACTGGTTTCAGATGGACATGCACCAAGCTTCATATCCCTGTGCCCCTACTTCTATTTTCAGGGTCTCTCCTGGGGGGGCAACTGTGCTCGTGTTAGTTCTAGACAAAGAAGACAGGCGAAAGGAGGAGAGATGTGCCTTCTTGAAGGTGTGAATGCCTAAATTAAGATAGGTGGGAAGTGATATGTATATCTATAAAGAAGGGAACTCAACACATTTAGTAAAGATTGGTCATATAAGGTACTGAGGCTCAAAAGGGAGTTTTGTGTTATGTGGCAATAATGTGTTAAAGTACATTTGTACCTGGTGAAAAGAACAAATGTTATTGCCTTTAGTTAGAGGTGTTACCACTGAAAGTTAGCAGTATGTTGAATTCCATTACTGTCTTTAATAAGATTGAAAGGCAGACATACATTTGAATGATCTCAGCTCCTGCTCATTTCTTTTGTGTTGTCCCAGGTGCCACCGCTGGCTAAAGCAGCCTTTCAGCACATAGCTGAGAGACAGCATTGGAGTGGAATATTCGGCGTTAGTTCATTGGTGCACACTAAGGGGAAGAGAAAGTCCTCCCAGGACCATCCTGCCTACATATGGGACAGACACGAGGAGACGAAGGCGAGTGCTGGAATTCCAGGGGACCTCTCTTTGTTGTAAGACAGAGTGATATTTTTAGACACAGAGCTAGCGAATCAAGTGTCAGGATAATTCATCATCCCTCAATCTCCAATTAACACCAGTTCATCCTTTACCCACGTGAACAAGGATACGCTCCTGGGCCCTTTAAAGTCTGCTGTGCCTTATGCATTTATTCCAAGCTGCCGGCCAAGGTGGTTGTAGGCATCCAGCTATGTATAGTCGATTGTTGCTATCACAAAACCATGCAGTCTGCTGTGCATGTGTTTGTGGGAGTCAGATCTTAAACTGTCCTCAGTCTATTGAGCATACCTACATTGCGCATGGTGTTCCTGGCATATACTGACCCCCAAATCTATTACTGCAAAGAAATATGCATGGTGCTGCCACAGAAAGGCCGCCAAACTAGCCTGTACTCTCTACTACTGCCGCAAATCCATTGTATCTGTAAGTCCTGACAACATGTCCATGTCTAAACTTTCTCTTCTCGCCGCCCATCGCTGTCTGATGCCTGTCCTCCATTATTTGACACACGTTTCCACACATCTTCATTTCATGGCAGCCTCATGGTCAAAATAACTGAACATTCTTACATTCTTCTCCACCGTAGTGGTGCGTGGAGACGCCCTTGTAAAATGGCCTGTCCATGGTCCTGGTATTACAAACACTGGGGAAACCTCAGGGGCTGCACTTTTAGTTGGAAATTGTACACAATGTAGTATAAGAGCAGGTAATTATGACTGTGATATGTCTGAGACTTCTTATTTTTTATTTAGGAACCTTTCTACAAATGTAGGTGGTACATAAAAAGCACCCTTAGCTTGGTGGATAAAAATGCCATTTATTCCGTGTTAATGTTTACAGTGTGCTGAGATGGGTTTCAAAGGCTGCACTAAAAGATCTGGGTTTAATCTCGGTATGTTCTTCTTTTCATGTAAATTACATTAGTAGCTGTGTATACCCTTCAAACAATGTTTGTGCCAACACAGTAACTGCATTATATTCTCTCTGTCGAGTCTGGTTAACGTCTCCAGTCCAAATCCATTTTCGTCAGCACATTTCTTTAATCCCAGTTGCATGGAAGTAATGACTATCAAGGATTTGTTTTATTTGGGATATATATAGCAACAGTGCATGCCACCCACAGACAGCGCCAAGGTGCCAGGAGACCGGAGAACATCATTCAAGTAGCAGAGAACAGAAAATATCAAGTGAAGGGAGAACATTCAAGCATGGACGAGACACTGCTGAGGAACACAACACACACGTCACGGTGGCTGTTAATACAAGTTAGAACATCGGTTTCTAAATGGAAATACATTCAATTTGATCTATCGCGATTACTCTTATAAACCAACCTCCCCAACAGCGATATTGAAACTAGATAGTGAATTTGAAATATATTAATGGCAGCCTCAAAAGCACCTTCCAGTGCATGAATGACAGAAATGCTAAAGTTTGTGGCGCGCAGCACACTTTGAGCACCTAACGTTGACTAATTAGCAATCACTGCATGCTTTACTTTTGCCCATATATAGCTAGCTTATAGCAATATGTAAAAAAAGAATGCAATCATTGTAAAAACATAAAAAAGAGAAACTTTAGTATCGGAGCTGGCCGAGGAAAAATATTTCCAATCCATTAGTAATTCCACCTGTGTACAAACGCAATTTAAATATTAAATATGCGTTATTGCAATATGTAACTTGGAGACTGTTCCACAATAAGACATGTGTAGGTGCATTTCAATGACCACTAATACGCCTGTCTCACATAAAGGTTGCAAAGATAGTGGCCACAAAAGAGACTGGTGAAGTGCAATGTTTGGCCTTACAATTAGGAGAACTGTATGTATATGAAAATTCTATCAAACAACCTCAGCCCAAGATAGGTAAGAGGGGATACTTAAGTGTCAGGGGCATGATGCAGAGCTCTGCTGCCCCTGCGGGTACATAGGGGTGCCCAACTCTTCAGGGGGTCCCAAACCTTCAGTCCAAAGCTAATGAACATCTGTGAGATATAGGAGACCAAGGGCCTCTCTTCACGTCCCGCATTGCCCCCAACATTTTGTGTTATGCCACTAATAAAGAGGGGGTGAATATTTAGGGAATGCGTGATTCAGGATTAATGATGAGATCTTTCAGTGCTATTTTTTCTCCAAATTGGTATCACGCTGGTCTTCAGACTGGTACAATTAATTTGCTTTCCAGTTCAATCCGGGGATGTATATAGGCTTCGATTTGAGATGCTAAAAAATGTAAACTTCATCTGCGTATTAGTGTGAAGTCTGCAAACTTTGCTCTTTGCAAAGATGGGCCATAATGGTTGTGACATCAGAGACTTAAGTTTATCTGAAAGAAATGCATGAATCAACTTATGTTGTTCTAATATTGTATGCCAAACAAACGGTGGAGTTGTAAAAGTAATAATAAACAAAATGTTTATGAAATACCTGAGATCCTTAGCTCAGTTCATAACTGGAAAGAGAAAAAGATGACAAGTCAAAATTCTGGACGAATCAGAAAATATGGTAAGCTCAACATTTTGTCCAAAGAAAGGGGAATCGTTTAGAGTTCGGCAGATGTGGGACATCCACCAAAAACTGGTGGTTGTCCACTTCACCCTATTTTGAGTGTACAGCCATCCATGTATAACCCTTCAAGTCTGACTGACAACTGCACAGATCCCATGGAACACTAGAATCGAATACCAGGAAAACTAGGCATAACTATTTTCAAATGATAGAAGCAAAGGTAGGGCTAAATGAAAAGATGTAAACGTGCCAAACCAATCACTTACCCTACATTGTATGATGCTATCCGATGGATCATTCTGTCATATTGCTATTGGGCTTTAACGTCGAAACTGAGCATCTGAAACAAACAAGATTCTTCAGTATAGAAGCAATAGTATGCTAAGAAAACTGTGACGAGTATGTTGTTCCTTTTATGGTAGATTGCACCACGCTTAGTAGCTCAGCAGCTGAAAAACTGGACAGGCAGAATGTGCGCACACTGGGTGATCAGTGCACCTTATATGCTGGATGGCCCAGTTAGTAGCGCAAGTTGCTGGGTGACTTGGATGCTGAATCGGCAGTTCTGTAGCAGGCTGAAATGTAAAAGAAATTAAAATATGCATTGCAATAGCCAGTAGATCTAGCTTTACGGTTATTACACACAAGCAACGTTTGTGCATTGCCATGGTTACCTGCTATTAGAATATTAAAGCGAAATCATAGTTCTTGCACAACTTTCAGCATGTCCTGGATCTTCTCATCTGCTCTCGTGCCTCCTAAATGTGGGCATCTTTAATGAGTCTCAATGTAACCAGTGGCACTTTTGCTGCTTGGACAATGGCCCTAACCATGATATACTGGGGCACTGAAACAGCCTTCAGTTTAAAACAACCCTCTTTTTAACAGGAGGTGTATCACCTAGACAAGGCAGTGAAGGAAAGTTGCTGCTGACACCAAAAAGAGAGGTAGTGGATAGGATGAACATATGAGGGATCTTTTACACTGGCAGTCAGTGTTAAACCTAGTGATTCAAGAAAAGACAATTTGAGGTTTTGATGCAAATGTAATGTCTGTAAGCAAATCTGCAAATTGGTCCCATTGTCCATTTAGAGTTAAGACTGTCTTCAGAAGGGGGTAGAAATAAACTGAAAGATAAAAAACTTCTTGGATGGTTGAATTTGTTTTCTCCAAGCTCGAATAACATCTACCGCCCTGGAACAAGGAGCCAATAAGATGAAAGCACAAGAGAAGATATTCTCATAACAACAGGAATACACAAGTATTTGTAGCAATAAGGAGCTCAGGACACTGGAAAGAGGGAGGAAGACAAAGAGGCATCAGTTTCAGGAAGCTCTATGATGCTCATCCCTCTGGCTTCAGCTCAATCTAACAAATATATTGGCAAAGGGAGGTGGAAGAAGCAAGCACGGTATCCCTATTCGAGGTGGTCATTCTAGCAGAGCAACACATCTTCCAAACAAGCAAACAGATGTACGTATTTGTGTACACACACACACACACACAGGTTTGCGTACCTGCAAAAAAACAAGCAGACAAACAGTTCAGCTCTCGCATACATATAGTGCCCATGGTGCATGTACTGGAGCACAGTGTTTTTGAACTCCACCTTGGCACTCTTTTTCAATAAGCCACATTTCTTAGGCCAATGCCATGGAAATCTAGAATATGAATCATCACTGTAGCATTGTAAGATGTAAAAAAAATAATTACTCTACAAAGCTGCAGTGCAGGAAATCTACCTTTCCTGCATGGTCACCACATATGTTTCTTCTTTTTGCTGGATCCTTTATTTTTGCTGTGTTTTTGACTCTGTGCACTTTACCCCTGCTAACTAGGAGTAAAGCGCTTGTGCTCTCCCTTTAAACATGGTTAAATTGGCATATTCCTAATTAGTACATTTAATTTACATATAAGTCCCTAGTATATAGTACAAAATGTACCCAGGGACTGTAAGATGAATGTTGCCAGTGGACTCCAGTACCTATTGCGCCATTCACTTCAGTGACAGTCTAAAACATGGTTTCAGGCCTACTTTAGTATCTGGACTGTAACAGTTTAAACACTCTAATTTGGCCTGTCAAAATAGACCCTTTTGATGGGTCAAAACCACCCTTTTAAATATTATCAAGTCACCCCTCTGCAGGCCTTGTAGTCCACAAGGCAGCGTGAACGATATTTAAAAGTAGTATATCTAAAGTGAAATGTTAACATATCCTTATAGTCACTAGTCGCACCCACAAGCTACTTCTCACTGTGATAAACCTAGCTGTCCTATGTAGAAAGCCAGGGTACAGGTTAAAATTCTAATACTGTATCTCAGGAATGGGTCTAGCTAGAAAAATAATTAAACAACTATATGCATTTTCTCTCAACCAGCCAGGGATTAGCATTTGAATAGGTGTGAAAAATGTGTGAAAGGCTCCAAGGAGCAAACAATAGCCAGAAAGGGCTCCTCTGACCCTCACTGAATATGCAGTGTGGGGGCTGCGAGCATCCTTTTTGACATTACGGTGTCAAATCCTCCTGGAGTGTCAAATACTGCTTGACAGGTGTGCTGGGGACGCGCTTGAAAGGACAGGAACAGGGTGGCTAGACAATCCTTGTGTGTATCCACTGTCTGGTTGCTGATGAGCCCTGTTTTGCTCTATCAGACTTCTGTTTCTGGCTTTATTGATGATACTGTGGCTGCTTAAAACTGGATTTAGTGTTATATGTGGGAGGACACTATGTTTACCAAAGTACATTCCCCACACACACCCCCAGCCCTCAGAGCCCAGGTTTAGTGTGGCTGAAGACTGAAAATGTCCAAAGTGGGTAGTGTTGGCCCAGAGAACGTTTACTCCATTGGTTAGGGTGTGCTCATGAGTCATTCCCAGTCACTAATTTGTTTTAGGCATAGATATGGCATCTCCATTACTTTCTGGACCTGAGGAAGAATTAGAAGAGGACTGGACCTTTTGTTTGTGACCTGAGAAGAGCCCCCTGAAGGACTGCACCTGCTTCCTCTTGTACCCCAGAGAAAGATGTGGACTCCACTGGTCATAAGGCTGACCTGTTAAAGCTACAAGATGCCTTTCCTACAACTGCCAGCTGGTCAGTGGCAACTGGACTGGATCCTGCTGTTAGCTTCTGCCTGACAGCCTGTGAGTCTCTAAGTGCCTAACTAGAGGTCCTGGGGGTGGGGGGGGGTGGCTTTAGAAGAGCACTCCTGTAGTGGATTGGGATGCAAAGGTCTACAGTCAGGGGGTAAAATCTTTGACAGGGACAAACCTGTTTTGTGTATCAGCATCAAACTCATTCTAAATCCCAGTCTACCATAACCATTGACTATCATTGGCACTTTGGGCTTCTAGGTGCTTTCCTAATTAAACATTTTAAAATTCATATATCTGGTTCCCTTTATTGATTTTTTGCTATTTTGATGTCATTTTGCAGATTAGATGTTAGAAAAATAGAGTAATTTGTTTGAGGATTTTTATTGTTTTGCATTTTGACTTTATTTCTGTTTTGGTAGTGCGTAAATAGTTTACACATTGCCTTAAGTTAAGCCTGTCTTCTCTGTGCCATAGCTACAAGTAGGTTGAGATCAGGTTAATGTAGTGACTTTGAGAGTTCTCCTTCATAAGGGTTGTGATTGTTCCCTGAGGTAGGTAGTCAACTATCTCAATTAATAATCCTATTTCTTGCACACAGTTAATTATGCTAACTTGAGAATTACTTAAGATTTTTGGATGCATTTCTTTTGTTTTATGCTCTGGCCAATGCTTAACAACATGCGTTCAACAAAAATCAAATACATCATTCATTCACTGAGTCAAGCTTCACGCTGGGGTTTCTGGCATGGAAGCCCACATTGTACCTTGGGAAAACTACGGGGCAAGTTTAATAATGTTTAATGCAACGCAGTGCACCAACCAAATTTGCTGCCCTGTATTGCACAAAAAAGCACAGAGCCATGTCTATTAGGATTGACCTTCTGCTGTACTCCTTTGGGTTGTTGCTCTTAAAGGCTGCCTTGAGTGACACACAGTCTCACGGAGGTGAGTGTACACTGTGTAGCATACTCTCCAAGAACACATTGATATGTCTAGCCAAACATAAAACGATCCCATGCGCTGGAAATATACTGTGGGGTTTTAAGAAAATAAATAATTCTCTTTGTTAGAGCCTGTTTCTTGGAAGCATTCATTTTTGACACAAAGATTGGCCAGTCAATCTAGCTTGCGCTTTGCACCAAAAACTATGGGTGTTTGCACTGTAACACCTGTGTAATGCCCCCTTGATAAAAAGCAGTACAATATTGTGTATATTATTATTATTACAATTTGTATGGTACAACAAATCATCCCCATGGGGATCTCTTGGCGCCTGAGTAGCAGACAACAAATTAAAAAACTCATTAAAACAGCCAGGTTTTAAGCAGTTTCTTAAACTGTGCCATATTGGAACAGGCTTGAATGTCATCTGGTAGTCTTTGTGCTGGGGCTAGATGAGAAAAAGCACGACCGCCCATCTTGGCTTTCCTGATTCTCCGAGTGCATAGCAGATTTCGGCTGCTTGATCTCAGTTGACGCACGGGAATGTATGGTTCTAGTTTCTTCATTAGATAGGTGGGACCCATCCCCTGCAGTGATTTAAACACTAGACACACAAGCTTAAAGATGCTCTTTTCCTGATAGGGAGCCAGTGCAGTTGTCGCAAAAGAGGTAATGACGGAGTTCGAGCGGGTTTGTTGAGGGCTAGACACACTGATGTATTTTGAGCAACTTGCAACCTTGATAATAAATCTTCTCTAATCCCTACCAGTAGAGAATTTCCACAGTCTAGTCTACTGACTAGAAGCGCCTGCAT
This sequence comes from Triturus cristatus, assembly GCF_964204655.1. Classification (NCBI taxonomy): domain Eukaryota; kingdom Metazoa; phylum Chordata; class Amphibia; order Caudata; family Salamandridae; genus Triturus; species Triturus cristatus. Next base: position 674,680,542 of record NC_140585.1, read on the forward strand.
AAGGGTTTTCAGGCCGAAAGGGGAATCCAAGGGAAGACTTTTCTCAGCATTCGCATCATACCAAAGCAGGTGCCCAAGATGTTTTTTACATGCTCCTCCATGGACAGTCTGTCATCAATTACAATGCCCAGATTCTTCGCCCACTTTTTTAGGTGTAGGAGCTTCCCCAAGTTCTGCAGGCCACCAATCAGGGGTCCATAACTCCTCTGCTTTCCCGAACAGCAGAATCTCCGTTTTATTGGAGTTAAGCTGTAGGAAGTTCTTCCTCATCCATGTGGCTATTTTTAGCAGACAGTTCTTACATTTTTCTCTGGTGAGACCGTGATTCATCTCTATGGAGACTATCACTTGAGTGTCATCTGCATACGAGATCGTATCAAACCCACACAATCTAATAATAGTGGCCAGAGAGGACACATAGATATTGAACAAGGTGGGGCTTAAGATGGAACCCTGAGCGACCCCGTTGTCCACTACCGAGGTCTGTGACACAAATGTGTCCAATTGGACACATTGTGTTCTGTTGGTCAGGAAGCTTTGCAGCCATCTTAAGGCCATTCCTCTGACACCAATCTCTCGTAGCTTGTCCACAAGGATTCTATGAGAGATGGTGTCAAAAGCTTCCGACAAGTCAAGAAGAACTAACATTGTGGGAGTCCCCTTGTCCAGTGACATCCTTATCGAGTCAGTTACTTCGGTCAATGCAGACTCGGTGCTATAACAAGCACAAAAACCTGACTGAGAAGGATCAAGTAGATTATTTTGTTCCCTATTGATCAAAGTCTCCATAATTTTAGAGCAGCATGGGAGAAGGGAAATGGGTCGGTGATTTTGTAGATCTGAAGGATCGCCTGATACATTTTTCTGCAATGGCCTAATTTGCGCCTTCTTCCACTCAGAAGGAAATGTGGCCGTAGCTAATGATATGTTACAGACTTCCATAATCGAGTAAGACAAGGCCGGGGCAAGATCAGAAATAACAAAAGGGGGGCCAGGTCTGACAGGGAGTCTGATTTAGTGTGCGCTAACAAAGACAGGGCCAAATGGTCAGTCCAGCCTAGTGCCAAGGGAGGTTCTACTAGTAGATCCTGGATGTTCGTAAAGATGTTATCCAGCCTATGTCCCGGTATATGTGTCGGGCTGAGTACTCTAGGGAAGAGGCCTAGGGACCCCATAGCCACTGTTAAACCTGTGGCGTCTGGGTCGGCAATGGTATCTAGATGATGATTGAAATCCACTACGAGTAGGAAATTATCTGCTTACAAGGTATAGGGAGCAAGACTTTCCAGTAATGAGGAACAGAAAGATTTCTTACTATCCCCAGGAGGGTAGTAAACTGGTGCTCCCATCCACCTTATGCCCTGGGCAAGCTCCAGCCAGAATACTATTAACTCCATGCTGGGAGTGGAAACAGTGTCCAAGATATTAATATGCTGAGATAGACGCGTGGCTATAGCCAGGCCTCCTCCTCTCCTGCCTATTCTGTCTAATCTTGCTACTGTCTTGCAGGGAAAACAATTGCCAGAGCTGGTGAGGATTGATTATGCAACCAGGTCTCTGTAAAAATGTAGATATCTGGTTTCAGATCATCCAGCATATCCCATAGTTCAGCTGCATGCTTAGGGATAGATCCGGCATTAAGGTACAGGCCTTGAAAGTTGACTACTTGCCCTCCCTTAATCTGCTTTCCCTCCCTAGGCGTCTGCTCGTTTAGTGCTGGAAGGCCTGTGGGGTGGGGGTGACGGGGGCCTGTAGTTTGATGTGGGTGACCAATGGACTAGTCACAGTGTGCGCGTTTACCAAAACCATTTTCAACTGGAATCTTTCCTTCGCACCCCGCGCTAAAGGCCTTATCCCTTAACTCCACTAACACCGCTTTAGAGTAAGTTAATGGAGGCATTGGAAATACTTGAGTAGAACGGGCAGATTATCCTGTCCAGGCAGGGACAGACGCAGACAGCCACAGACGGGCTAGCCTAAGGCGCGCCAGCGGCGTGCCTGCTGCGCGCGTCCGCAAATGCGGTGAATTTATTCCCCGGGAGGCAGAAAAACACTAGAGCGCTAACCGCTCAGAAAATGGCGACCGAAAAGAGCCTTCTGCGTTCTATCAGCCTACTTCTCTCCACTCAATCGGTCAGATGCCAGATCCGCGGTGGACCGGAGAGTTGCCTTGGTACGGTCAAATGTCTCCCAATAATGTTGCACACAGCCCCAATCAATGGCAAGTAATATGTCAAAAATTAAAAACTAAATAGTGACTTAAAATGAGAGGCAGTTAAAAGAACTTTTCAGCATATCACCCGTGCCTGCTACTCCACTGCGCCTCCACGAATGCGGTGAATTTATCCCCTGGGAGGCAGAAAAACACTAGAGTGCTAACCGCTCAGAAAATGGAGACCGAAAACGGCCTTCCGGGTTCTATCAGGCTACCTCTCTCCACTCAATCGGTCAGATGCCAGGACCACGGTGGACCGGAGAGTAGCCTTGGTACGGTCAAATGTCTCCCAATAATGTTGGACGCAGCCCCAATCAATGGCAAGTAATATGGCAAAAATTAAAAACGAAATAGTTACTTAAAATGAGAGGCAGTTAAAAGAAGTTTTCAGCATTTCACCCGTGCCTGCTGCATTATCTTTTCAAGAGATGTAAATTACTGGAAAATGTTAATAATCAGATTACAGGCTGTACGAAATCAAGCGCTGCTCTGCCTTTTGTTTCTCTCCCTCCGTCTATCCCAGATCCACCACCTATTTCTGCTGTACTTTGTAAGCTAGCCATGTTGTGCTGCCCTCAGTAGCAGCCTTCACTCTGTAGCCACCCATACATCAAACAAGATCAGTGCCATTAGAGACCGCCATGTCACATATGAGGGAAATACAACCATAGTTGTTCTCTGCAGTTCAGAGCTCCACATGCACTGTTCCAGTCACATCAATAGATGCACCTCCAATCTAAATATTAGCTAGTCACCAAGTACATAGAACAAAGCCCCATTGCAATAAGTCTCATGCCCAGCAACATTCTTTCCAAAAATCTAACAGAACATTTGGTGTAAACCACAGAGGTTCATCTCTTGTCTCCAGGGCCAAACCCATTAAAACCTACAACAATGCCTATCTCATCTACTCTGAAGATACAGTAAAGTCCCATGTGCTACTTGAGTTTGCTAGTCTCACATTCCAGTACGGATGCACCACAAACTAGTGTGCATTAGGACTTTTAAGATGAAGATCTTGCTCCAGGGCCTAGCCAATATCATCATTTTTCTTTTCAGTTTGCAGCCATTCATTGGCTTCCCTGCTTAAACCCATTCAGGAAGTGTGAGGTTTTAGGTTTTAGGTTACTGTTTGAGTATGGCCTTGCCTTCATTCCTCAAGTAAAGTTTATGCCCAAATGTATTTTCAGCACCGTCAGCACAGTCCTCTCACCTTTGTCACCAGGCAAGTTAATCTATCCGTTTCTTGCAGTGCTTTTGTCTTGTGATTACTAGATTCTGAAACATGTTAATCAGTGCAATGACGAAATAACAGTGCAAAAACCAAGATTATATTTCCACTGCTATCACATTACCAAGGACAGTGCTTGCTTCCTCTCTCTACCTCCTCCTCATCCAAGTTTTTAATGTCCCAAGGGAGGCGGTGTAATGGCAGTTGACAGTCTGCAGACAGAGGTGGATGAATGTCAACCACCTGTTCCATGGTCAATGAGGGTCTACTTCACTCTTGTTGTCTAATTGAGGTCACTTAGAACCCTTTGTTGGGAAACAAGCCAGTTATTAAAAGCTTTCCATCAATAATTCTGTATATTTTATGAAATTCTGTGTCCATCCATTGTAGGAAAGTAATGGTAAGGTTGACTTGGTGGATGTTTAGTCTACTAGAGCATAATATTAAAAGGTTACTGTAGGAGAGTAGGGTCTGCTATCCTATGGTCACCCCAAATTTTTGCTTTTTGCTTCACTGGTTTTTGACATATTGAGGCTGTGGGCCTGCTAATCAGACCCCCAGCTTGCTGTTCTCTCTACTAAATTGACACTGTGCACCCTAGGTGCATAACCAACTGGAATTGGATCACCCTGTGAGCCCCTGTACCAGTGTACACTAGGTACCCAGGGCATTGGTGTATCTAAGGCCTACCTGGGGCTGAAGCATGTATTATGCCACCCCTGGCCTGGCCTAGCAATTTGACACAACTGGCTGATCACTCAGCTGGGGTAAGTTGGTGTAACCACCTCTTACTTAGGTGTAGTATACCTATACCTAACCTTAAATGGGACACATGTTAACCTATAAGTCACTCCTATGGCAGGCCTTGACAATCCTGAAGGCAGAGTGCTTGGTTCCATGTGAGATGGTGCTCTGGCATGAGCTGAGCCTGTCTGCAGTGGTCGGAACTACTTCCTTCTATTGTTTCCAGATATCATCATACCATATACTCTTAAGTGCATTATGAACCTCGCGGTTAAATGCTATCTTTGGTTTGGCTTTATCAAAACATGTCGAGTAAGGTGTCATACGAATTGGAATACTAACCCCTCGCCAATTCTGGCGACGGGGTTAGCATTCCACCCTTCTAGAGGGACACGACATGTACAGTACCTGAAACCCGGGTTAAATCAGACATAGCCTCAGCTCCACAAAATGGATGCTGCCACCACAGACACAAGTCTGCCCTCCTGCTGCTGGGAGTCCTTCCAGCTTGGGAGGTGTGGACAAAGGGTTTCCTGCCAGGGGAGGTGCGAGCACCACCCCAGACAGGATTTTGTGTATTGGTCAGGGAGGGCTTGAAAGAAACCAGACATGCCTGAGGCTCACAAGGAGCCTTGGTGCATATGCCAGTTCAAACCGGTCCTGGGGCACACCAGCCCCGGACCTGGGGCGAGCTGGACAAAGGATTGGGGGTGTAACCACCCCCCTTCCTGGTCCCACCCTTAGGGAGGGACCTAGCAGGTAGTCCGGCCCCTAGAATCCGCTTAAAGGTAGGAGCTGTGTCCTAAGACTTCAGACATCCTGGAATCAACTTAACAACAAGAAGAAGACGGGAACTTTGACGCTCTGCTGCACAGAGGACTGAAGGAAATCTCCCCTATGGTCAGGGAGTGACCATCTTGCTAACGCAAGCACCAACCAGCTATTGAACGTCTGCTTTGCCGCCGCCTCCTGCCGGAGCCCGAGCCTAGAGCCCGACAAGACCTGGACCTCCAGACCTCTCACCGCCCGATCCACAGTCCCTGCAAAGAAGGAACCCGTGGAGGCACCGAGACACGTGGAGCCAGCCATCTTGGAAGACCGACGACAAGCTGCAAGCGCAACGACAGAGGCTCCCTCCAAGTTGTGCTTTGGGTCCTGAGAAGCCCAACCATCGAGCAGCATCTGCACCAAAGGAGAGCCCTCCAGCATCTCCACGATCTGCGTGGGGCCCCTCTGCACTTTGCATCTCGACACGCCTGCCCGGTCCCTGGCCCGTTGGCTAGTGGCCATTTTGGCGACCTATTTTGAAATCAACGACACTGGTCTGGTTGCTCCAGACTGGCCCTAGCTGCTCTCCAAAAGAGCAGCTCCTCTGTCCTTGCTGGTCAGAACAATCAGCTTTCTTGCATTTCCACAACTCCTGCCTTTGCCAAGGCTTGTTTGCTTCTTTCGGGTTGCCGACACCGCCGACAGTGAGAGCCTGCGTGGGACAGCTCGTGACTCGACCCCTGGACGTCGTCGACCTTCAGGGACCACGTGGCTGCGGAGACAAGCTACACCTCTTTGCCTGTTTGCACCCGACATCGCCTGGTACCTACCTGGTGCCACGCCGGTCACTGGATAGTGACTGTGAACACTGTCCCCTCTGCTTTCAGGTCTTCTACAACTCCGATCAACCCTTGGATCCAACGCAGCTCTTCTGGACCGACCGCCTGCAGCATCTTTGTCCTCAGGCTCCATTGAATCGATAGAAGAAACCCGACGCACTTCGAGACCTATGCACCCGCTTCCTGTGGGTGAGGTAAAGCTGGCACTCCGGTGCCCGAGTGTAGAGAATCATCTCTAGTGTCTGTGTTTCGAATCTTGAGATCGTAGTCCATCCAGAAGACCCTTTCTGCAGTAACTTTTTAACTTTTACGCACCCATTGAAAACCTATGGGAGCACGCGTGTGACTTTCCTCACTGCACACGCGACCCGTGGACCTCCTGGTCACTAACTGAAGTTAGCTCCTTGTAGGCCCAGCGATTCTAGAGGCCCTAGGCCTTTTCCCTTTCCTGTTCGTGGTACTTATACCACTATTTTAGTATATGGGTTGAGTGGCCACCAGGGCCCATCCATATAAAGTGCAACTTCTGTATATTATAACATTGTCTTGTTTAACGATTTATGTTCCTGTGCTCATAAAGAGTCTAGGGGATACTTTGAGAAATAAATACATATATATTTTGAATATATATCTGTGTGGTGTCCTTTCATTGGTATAAAGGGGGGTTACATTTGGTAAAACAGCCTGCTTAACACGCTTTAACGAGTTTAGCCTCAAAGACTGCTTAGCCTACGCTACCACTAGGGCAGCTAGTCCGAAAAGGTTGACTTACAACCACACCATAAGGGTTGCTTGGCATGGTACAAGGTGGTCACTTTAACTAGTGAACATCATATACCAGGCCAACTTCTCACATTGGTGAGCAGCGGTTGTATTTGAGCTTGCTGTGTTTTACCATTGTAATCTCTTGGTTACCAATTGAAAGATCACATAGGTACCTGTAGGTACATATAAAACGAGATAGATATACTTAAGTTCTACTGAACTTAGTTGTTGTAGAGCAAAGGGAGTAGCACACCCTGACTACAACTACTAGATAGGTTTAGTAGGTAAACCCAAGTGTAGGTAGATTGCAACACATCCACCCACACTTAATAGCAATGGAGGGGGCAGAGGGGTCCAAGGTACCCATCTCTGTCGAGAGTGACCCCCAGAGGGCACCAACTCTCTTTGCTACCCTAAATCAAAATGAGCTCAGGCAGTTGGCAAATATCAGGGGCCTTAAACAGCCCAAGAACCCTACTTCTGCTGAACTCAGGGAGCTTTTACAAGCTGATGAAGATCAGAAAGCTCTCAAGAAAGCCTCCCAGTTAGGCCCCTTAGGGACTGGAACAGGAGGCCCCCCTTCTGAAGATGCTACTGAGGTACCCCTTTCCAATAGTCATCCCTTAGATGAGAATCATACAACAGAGGATGAAAGTGATAGGGATACAGATGCTAGTGGGGATGAAGGGAGAACTAGCTCAGTGCCAAGTGTTATACGTGGCCCAGCTAACCTAAGGCTATTGGGGACTGACAATGGGATCATCCCATTGGATCTCCCCAGTGGACTTAACACAGGGCTTGGGAGGCAAAGGAATCACTCAGGTGAATCTAATGCTTCTCATGCCTCTAGAGGCTCTCAAGGTCACTCCAGGAGAAGGATGACCACCCCTCAGAGGAGGGAGCATGAGGCCAGAATGCAGGAAGCTCAGCTGAGAATCAGGAAACAGGAGCTAGAAGTAGCTCTGATGGAAGAGAAACTGAGTAAGGCTAGGCAACCTAGGGAGAGTGGGTCTATACCCACTGGTGGCAGTATTGTCCCTAAGGACAAAGATAGGGTCTTTGACAATAGGAACCTGTCCAAGGTTGTGCCCCCCTACAAAAGTGGGGATGACATCCACAAATGGATGACTGCTCTTGAGAGAGCCTGCAAAGTGCAGCAGGTTCCTGAAGACCAGTGGGCAGCAATCTTATGGCTCTCCTTTGAAGGAAGAGGCAGAGATAGACTCCTCACTGTTAGAGAGGAGGATGTCAGAAATTACAGAGCCCTGAAGAGTGTCCTAGTTGATGGGTTAGGCTTAACCACTGAACAGTACAGGTTAATGTTCAGAGACACCCAGAAGACACAGACTCAGGACTGGTCTGAATACATTGAATGTGCCACTAAGGCTTTGGAGGGTTGGTTGCTGGGAAGTAAGGTATCTGATTATACAGGATTGTACAATTTGATGATGAGAGAACAGATTTTAAATAACTGTCAGAACCAGCAACTGCATCAACACTTGGTTGACTCAGATCTGACCTCTCCCCAAGAATTGGGAAAGAAGGCAGACAAATGGGTCAGAACCAGGGTTAAGCAAACGAACCAGAACCAGGGCCAAGGGGGTGATCAGAAGAAAACAGACCAAAAGGGTGGAGATCAGAAATCTAAAGACCAGAAGTCTTCAACAGGGCCCCAAACTAGTACTAACGAGGGTGGGTCCCAGCCTAAAGGGAAGAAGAAAGAAGGTCCAAAGAAACCCTGGTGCAAATCTTGCAAGAATACAACTCACTGGACTAGTGATTGTAAGAAGGGTGGAGCCCCCAACACTGTTGCCCCTAAGGCACCTGCTCCCAGTACTACTGTTAGCAGTGTTGGTCCCCAAACAAAGGGTGTAGTGGGAATCACTATGGGTACTGAAGGAGATTCTGACTTAGACAGAACCCTGACACAGGCAGTCTTGATCTGTGATGGGGACATGGATTTGTCCCTGACTGTGAGCCCCAGTAACCTGGGCAAGTACAGACAGACTCCTTTAATAAATGAAAAAGTGGCTCAAGCCTACAGGGACACATGTGCCAGTGTCACTATGGTGACACCAGGCTTTGTGGACCCTGGACAGTACATACCAGGTGACAATTACCTGGTGACCAATGACAGCAATGCCACTACTTCACATAGTGTGACAGTTGTTAACTTCTCATGGGGAGGGGTAACTGGCCTCAAAAGGGTTGTGGTTAGTGCAGACCTCCCAGTAGAATGTTTGTTGGGAAATGACCTAGAGAGTTCTCTATGGTCAGAAGTGGAGTACAGGACACATGCAGAGATGTTAGGTATATCACCACATGTCCTTGCTGTGACCAGGTCACAGGCCAAAAAGTGCCTTACTGAACCACAGGTCTTGGATCCTGGAACAATGAACCAAGCACCTACCAAGAAGAAGAACAGGAGGGTTAAGGCTGTGCCTTCCCCCCTGCCTACAAGTGATGATCAGCCTTCCCAGGAAGATGATCTAGAGGACCCTGAAGGAACTGTCCCTGAAGAGCTTGAACCTGATTAGGTTGAGTTTCTAGGGACAGGGGGACCTTCCAGGGCTGACTTGGGGCAGGCTCAGTTATCCTGTCCATCTCTTGAACCCCTCAGACAGCTGGCTGCTGCTGAGGCTGCTGGGAATGCTCAAGGTACCCATAAAGTGTATTGGGATGATGGGCTCCTTTATTCAGAGGCTAGAGACCCAAAACCTGGTGCAACCAGGAGGTTGGTTATACCTCTGCAATTTAGGGGCTCCCTTCTTACCTTGGCCCATGATATTCCTCTAGCAGGACACTTAGGCCAGAACAAGACTTGGGACAGGCTTGTCCCTCACTTTCACTGGCCTCACATGAATGAAGATACAAAGGAGTTTTGTCGCTCCTGTGTGACCTGCCAAGCCAGTGGCAAATCAGGTGGCACAACAAAGGCCCCCCTAATACCACTACCTGTGGTGGGGGTCCCCTTTGAAAGAGTGGGAATAGATATAGTGGGTCCCAAGGATCCTCCCACTGCATCTGGGCACAGATTTATACTGGTGGTAGTGGATCATGCCACCAGGTATCCAGAGGCAATTCCCCTTAGGACCACTACAGCTCCTGTTGTGGCCAGGGCCCTGCTAGGAGTATTCTCCAGAGTGGGGTTTCCTAAGGAGGTGGTTTCTGACAGAGGTACCAACTTCATGTCAGGATACTTGACAGCTATGTGGAAGGAATGTGGTGTCAACTACAAGTTCACCACTCCTTATCACCCACAATGCAATGGGCTTGTTGAGAGATTTAACAAGACCCTAAAGGGTATGATCAAAGGATTACCTGAAAAGCTCAGGCGAAGATGGGACATCCTTCTACCCTGCCTTCTGTTTGCTTACAGAGAGGTCCCACAAAAGGGGGTTGGCTACAGCCCCTTTGAATTGTTGTTTGGGTACCCTGTAAGAGGCCCACTGTGTTTAGTGAAGGAAGGATGGGAGTTACCTCTCAAAAAGCCTAAACAAGACATAGTGGACTATGTACTTGGTCTCCGCTCCAGGATGGCTGAGTATATGGAGAAGGCATCCAAAAACCTTGAGGCAAGCCAGGCCTTACAGAAAGCTTGGCATGACCAAAATGCTGTCTTGGTTGAGTTTCAGCCAGGACAGAAGGTATGGGTGTTGGAGCCAGTGGCCCCAGCAGCACTCCAAGACAAATGGTCTGGACCCCATACAATCCTGGAAAAGAAGGGAGAGGTTACCTACTTGGTGGACCTAGGAACTCCCAGGAGTCCCCACAGGGTACTCCATGTTCACAGGTTAAAAGCATATGTTGACAGGGCAGACATGGGCTTTCTCATGGCTACAGATGAGGGACAGGAGGAAGAGAGTGACCCTCTCCCAGACCTGTTGTCTCAGAACCCTGAGGATGGTTCAGTTGAAGGAGTGACCCTTGGAGGCAACCTCACTGAGCATCAGCAGATTGAATGTAGACAGATTCTACAATCATTTCAACACATGTTTTCCTTGATACCTAGTCAAACTGACTGGTGGACCCATGTGGTGGACACTGGTGACAGTCTGCCTGTGAAGAACAAACTTTACAGACAACCTGACCACGTCAGGGACTGTATAAAGGCTGAGGTACACACAATGCTGGAATTAGGTGTCATTGAACCCTCAGAGAGCCCCTGGGCTAGCCCAGTGGTTCTGGTCCCCAAACCTCACACCAAAGATGGCAAGAGAGAGATGAGGTTCTGTGTGGACTACAGAGGACTCAATGCTGTCACTAGGACAGATGCACATCCTATTCCAAGGGCAGATGAGCTCATAGACAAACTAGCTTCTGCTAAGTTTTTGAGCACATTTGACTTGACAGCTGGCTATTGGCAAATCAGATTAGCTGAGGAGTCTAAGGCCAAAACAGCATTCTCAATCCCAGGTGGGCATTATCAATTTTTGGTGATGCCCTTTGGTCTGAAGAATGCACCTGCCACCTTCCAAAGGTTGGTGAGTCAAGTCCTTACTGGGTTGGATGACTTTTGTGCAGCATATCTTGATGACATTGCTGTCTTTAGCTCCACCTGGGAGGATCACCTGATCCACCTGAAGAAGGTACTTGAGGCTCTGCAAAAGGCAGGCCTCACTATCAAGGCTACTAAGTGCCAGATAGGGCAGAGTAAGGTTGTGTATTTGGGCCACCTTGTAGGTGGAGGCCAAGTTCAACCACTGGAGAGTAAGATACAATCCATCAAGGACTGGTCCCCTCCAACCACCCAGACACAAGTTCGAGCTTTCTTGGGCTTGACTGGGTACTACAGAAAGTTTGTTAAGAACTATGGGTCCATTGTGACTCCTCTTAATGATCTGACATCCAAGAAGATGCCCAAAAAGGTTCAGTGGACAGTGAGCTGTCAAAAGGCATTTGATGACCTGAAGAAGGCCATGTGCTCTGCACCTATCCTGAAAAGTCCTGACTACTCCAAAGAGTTTATTGTCCAAACAGATGCTTCTGAGTTGGGTGTGGGAGCTGTGCTGTCACAACTTAATGTAGATGGTCAAGACCAACCCATTGCTTTTATTAGCAGAAGGTTGACCCCAGAGAGAAGAATTGGTCAGCTATTGAGAGGGAGGCCTTTGCTGTGGTGTGGGCCCTGAAGAAGCTGAGGCCATACTTGTTTGGCACTCACTTCAAGATTCAGACCGACCATAAAAGCCCCTCTTGTGGCTAAATCAGATGAAGGGTGAAAACCCCAAACTGCTTAGGTGGTCCATTTCCCTACAGGGGATGGACTTTACAGTGGAGCACAGGCCAGGTACAGACCATGGGAATGCAGATGGTCTCTCCAGGTACTTCCACTTAGGACATGAAGACGAGACTGGTCAAGGCTAGTTTAATGTCCCTGCGTTTGGGGGGGGGGTTGTGTAGGAGAGTAGGGTCTGCTATCCTATGGTCACCCCAAATTTTTGCTTTTTGCTTCACTGGTTTTTGACATATTGAGGCTGTGGGCCTGCTAATCAGACCCCCAGCCTGCTGTTCTCTCTACTAAATTGACACTGTGCACCCTAGGTGCATAACCAATTGGAATTGGATCACCCTGTGAGCCCCTTTACCAGTGTACACTAGGTACCCAGGGCATTGGTGTATCTAAGGCCTACCTGGGGCTGAAGCATGTATTATGCCACCCCTGGCCTGGCCTAGCAATTTGACACAACTGGCTGATCACTCAGCTGGGGTAGGTTGGTGTAACCACCTCTTACTTAGGTGTAGTATACCTATACCTAACCTTAAATGGGACACCTGGTAACCTATAAGTCACTCCTATGGCAGGCCTTGACAATCCTGAAGGCAGAGTGCTTGGTTCCATGTGAGATGGTGCTCTGGCATGAGCTGAGCCTGTCTGCAGTGGTCGGAACAACTTCCTTCTACTGTTTCCAGATATCATCATACCATATACTCTTAAGTGCATTATGAACCTCGCGGTTAAATGCTATCTTTGGTTTGGCTTTATCAAAACATGTCGAGTAAGGTGTCATACGAATTGGAATACTAACCCCTCGCCAATTCTGGCGACGGGGTTAGCATTCCACCCTTCTAGAGAGACACGACATGTACAGTACCTGAAACCCGGGTAAAATCAGACATAGCCTCAGCTCCACAAAATGGATGCTGCCACCACAGACACAAGTCTGCCCTCCTGCTGCTGGGAGTCCTTCCAGCTTGGGAGGTGTGGACAAAGGGTTTCCTGCCAGGGGAGGTGCGAGCACCACCCCAGACAGGATTTTGTGTATTGGTCAGGTAGGGCTTGAAAGAAACCAGACATGCCTGAGGCTCACAAGGAGCCTCGGTGCATATGCCAGTTCAAACCGGTCCTGGGGCACACTAGCCCCGGACCTGGGGCGAGCTGGACAAAGGATTGGGGGTGTAACCACCCTCCTTCCTGGTCCCACCCTTAGGGAGGGACCTAGCAGGTAGTCCGGCCCCTAGAATCCGCTTAAAGGTAGGAGCTGTGTCCTAAGACTTCAGACATCCTGGAATCAACTTAACAACAAGAAGAAGACGGGAACTTCGACGCTCTGCTGCACAGAGGACTGAAGGAAATCTCCCCTATGGTCAGGGAGTGACCATCTTGCTAACGCAAGCACCAACCAGCTATTGAACGTCTGCTTTGCCGCCGCCTCCTGCCGGAGCCCAAGCCCAGAGCCTGACAAGACCTGGACCTCCAGACCTCTCACCGCCCGATCCACAGTCCCTGCAAAGAAGGAACCCGTGGAGGCACCGAGACACGTGGAGCCAGCCATCTTGGAAGACCGACGACAAGCTGCAAGCGCAATGACAGAGGCTCCCTCCAAGTTGTGCTTTGGGTCCTGAGAAGCCCAACCATCGAGCAGCATCTGCACCAAAGGTGAGCCCTCCAGCATCTCCACGATCTGCGTGGGGCCCCTCTGCACTTTGCATCTTGACGCACCTGCCCGGTCCCTGGCCCGTTGGCTAGTGGCCATTTTGGCGACCTATTTTGAAATCAACGATGATGGTCTGATTGCTCCAGACTGGCCCTAGCTGCTCTCCAAAAGAGCAGCCCCTCTGACCTTGCTGGTCAGAACAATCAGCTTTCTTGCATTTCTACGACTCCTGCCTTTGCCAAGGCTTGTTTGCTTTTTTCGGGTCGCCGACACCGCCGACAGTGAGAGCCTGCATGGGACAGCTCGTGACTCGACTCCTGGACGTCGTCGACCTTCAGGGACCACGTGGCTGCAGAGACAAGCTACACCTCTTTGCCTGTTTGCACCCGACATCGCCTGGTACCTACCTGGTGCCACGCCGGTCACTGGATAGTGACTGTGAACACTGTCCCCTCTGCTTTCAGGTCTTCTACAACTCCGATCCACCCTTGGATCCAAGGCAGCTCTTCTGGACCGCCTGCAGCATCTTTGTCCTCAGGCTCCATTGAATCGATAGAAGAAACCCGACGCACTTCGAGACCTATGCAGCCGCTTCCTGTGGGTGAGGTAAAGCTGGCACTCCGGTGCCCGAGTGTAGAGAATCATCTCTAGTGTCTGTGTTTCGAATCTTGAGATCGTAGTCCATCCAGAAGACCCTTTCTGCAGTAACTTTTTAACTTTTACGCACCCATTGAAAAAATATGTGAGCACGCGTGTGACTTTCCTCACTGCACACGCAACCCGTGGACCTCCTGGTCACTAACTGAAGTTAGCTCCTTGTAGGCCCAGCAATTCTAGAGGCCCTAGGCCTTTTCCCTTTCCTGTTCGTGGTACTTATACCACTATTTTAGTATATGGGTTGAGTGGCCACCAGGGCCCATCCATATAAAGTGCAACTTCTGTATATTATAACATTGTCTTGTTTAACGATTTGTGTTCCTGTGCTCATAAAGAGTCTAGGGGATACTTTGAGAAAGAAATACATATATATTTTGAATATATATCTGTGTGGTGTCCTTTCATTGGTATAAAGGGGGGTTACATTTGGTAAAACAGCCTGCTTAACACGCTTTAACAAGTTTAGACTCAAAGACTGCTTAGCCTACGCTACCACTAGGGCAGCTAGTCCGAAAAGGTTGACTTACAACCACACCATTAGGGTTGCTTGGCATGGTACAAGGTGGTCACTTTAACTAGTGAACATCATATACCAGGCCAACTTCTCACAGTTACATATACACATCACAAATGAAATTGGAGCTTTAATTATGGAACCACACATAAATTCCCCTTCACAACTGCCATTCTTCTGGTGACACAAAGTCAAAAGACTGTTCTTCGGATTTCTACCATTCTAGCGTTCACCTAATGATCCTTGTATAGTTTTCATGACCAAAACCAAAAAGTTGTAATTTGCACCAAGACCACAGAGCTTGCTACATCACACTATTTGTTTCTTTCAGGGACCGCAGTTCCTCATATGGCAGATTCAGGCAGGAAAATCGGTATTGAAAGATGTTCCCTAAGTAGGGCAGGCCATCTGACATTCTGAAGACAGCAGCCCTGTGGCAGATGAGCTTCTAAGTATGCTTGTCCTCATGGAGCAAGCTGTGTCTCCACCCTCAGAAACCTAGAGGTTACCTCACCAACCCTAAATGAGGCAGAGGAAGTAGGAGTGTGATGAACCGGGACATCCACGATGTTAAAGGAGATGTCCCTTGCTGACCACTGGAAATGAGGCAAGTGAGACTTTACTCTTTTTGTTCCCAGGCACAAGGTTATAAGTTGGAGTTTGTTTCTGTGAATCACAATAAATGCTAATGTGCTGCCAGACGAGGCAGCCCACTCAGTATTACATTTTTGCCAAGAGCACCTACTCTACCAGCAGAAGAACTTTTGGTGACCATTTTCCTTCTACAGGGAACTTTACAATGGACCTCTGCTGAGCCAAAGGAGGTGGGACCTTCACTGTCTCAGGGTCTTGGTGGCCTATCTGCCAGGGAGTAATTTGGGGCCTTAGTCCTGAAGTAGATAGAGAATTAGGCAGGACTAGACTACATTGGAAAATAATTGGTTCATCATTTCTGGAAGCTCAGGTATGAGCAGTTCCAATCATCGTACTGCAGCTGAGGTGGATGAAGATGGAACCATGGTTTGGAAGGATTTGAGTACCGGGATGGATCATTACTCGTAGCAGATACAGATGATGAAGCCAAACTGTTATTTACTTTCTGATTAATAATGCCTGGGATTTCTTCCTTGTTGATTATAGAGGCCTGAGAAGAAAATATCGATGTTACTTTTTCTGGCTTTAAACCGAGAAAGCAAGATGCATTCTGTCTCTGAAAAGGCAGAACTCTTTGGTCAGAGTTTCAGAGTCAGCTGATAATTGGCAGAGAGAATCAGGAAGACTTGGGTGTTGTTGGTACTCTGCTGGAGTTTGCACCCCAGAACTCAGCTGTATGGAGCAAGCTATCTTTCCTTCTCAACACTCAAAAAAGCAAGAAAAAAGCTTGGAAACAAGGAGTGCTCTTACAAAGTCAAAATCAGTATTCAAATTATTTTACTTTTTCTGATTGGTGTAAATTTCTGTGCTAGGTGGAACACTTTTGGGAAATGCCCATGTCCCTAATAGGTATTAATGAAACAATTATTTAAAAATGATCCATATTGCACCTGAGCAATTTCTAATTACTGTCAATAACAGATGTTACTGTTACACAAGATATTGGTACAGATCACTGACCCCAGGAGCATGTGTGGCTGAGTCTGTCTACCTGCGATTCAAACTCGTGACCTTCAGACCACCTTTGGCCACAGCAAGCCTTAACTCGCCTCGCCATCTTGCTGTCTAACGCCCCTCAGTTATAAAGAAATGTGCACTTCAAGTCAACGTTGAGCAGAAGCATGGGTCATGAGTTGAAGGTATCTGGAACAATTTGTGGAAGTCCCACAAGGCATCCCAGCACAGTGACATGGTCACAAAGGAAGAAATGTCACTATATTTCAGAGAGCATTCATCCACAACTTGTTGATGAAGAATACAAGCTATTCCATAGGAATTTACTTTTCCTGGATTCAGTCTCTCGGTTAGGGGATCCGAAGTCTTGGCTTTGATCCCAAGTGAAGTGTGCGAAAGTCCATATTTTTTGGTGAGCACAGAAAGTAGTTGAAATAAATGGGCATCTTCTTGGCAGGAGTTTTGTATCAAACATAATATTTGCAAGTTTTCTAGACTTGAAGATATTGCCGAGTCTCAGCCAGCAGCCCAGAAAGGACCAGAGTAAAGAGGTTTAATTCACTAGTGGAAGCGACATGCTGATGCACAGGGCTCCAGCGGCTCCCCTTGGCAGTGATCTACTCCTACCCTCCTTTGAAACCGGAAGGTGATGAGAAGAAGCAATGGAGAGGAGGAGATAACACGTGCAATGATGCAGTCAGAGCGACTGAAGAACTGACCAATCCATCGTTGTTCATAACTAGGGCTCCCGGTTTTATTGTATTTATTTTTTTAACATTTCCGTCTGTATTTATCCATATTTAATTTTTGGCCATTTTACCTGTATTTATCCATATTTATTTTGAGTTTTGCGTAGAAATGTAGTTGTAAAACTTTACATTTCCATATTTATTTAAATGATAGACTCGCACTCATACTTTGATGCCTGTCGTGTTTTAGATATTTAAGTTGCCAAATATTACACAACAGTATATCCACTGGCAAATATATACGTTATATCACAAATGTATGTTGACAAATGCAGTTATTTAAGGAAATTTCATTCCGTTTTTTAATTTCCCATGCTGTCCATCTACTCTGCTGTTGGCCTAAATTCATGAAAACAGCGCGGAGAGTCACTGAAAAGAAGTACATTTTCGGTATTTATCCATTTTTAAAAATAAATACAGACAGAAAACACATTGTTTTCTGTCTGTATTTAGCTGTAAAAATCCGTAAAAACGGAAAACAGGGAGCCCTATTCATAACAAAAGGCAGTGAGTTATTGGAAGATAGCAAACAAGAGTGTAAAGCAACCACCCCTTTGATTTATCCACTCTCCCGTCATGCTGAAAGCCTGCAGGCTTCTTCCGAAGCGGGAAGTGCACGGAAACAATGTTGCTATTGCTTCCAAGGGTCATGAGAGTGAACCCTCCCCTGCTAGAACCACACACTAGATTTGCAAAGGCCATACACATAGTTGCAACTGACTGTGACTAGAAAGAAGCTGCACAGCTGTCACCAGAACATTCCTCACACCTGCATGTTATGGTAGCATCACTTTTATAGCAACAAGACTCTGGCTTCAAATCTTGGAACATAAACTACACAAAACACGAGAAAACTAAACATGGAACAGTGTTTAGAAGACACTCTGCAATGTCAGTAAACAAACGAAATGAAACGTGCAAAAATATAGTGTGCAGAATGCTACTTTATGCCAAATGGCCACAGAGGTTTGGAGATTTTATTGAGACATCTGAAGGCTGAGAAAATCAGCTGGCCTCTCTTGGCTGCATTTCCATGGCTGCTTTTCAGAAAGAGGAAATGAAATACTGCAGATGCCGTAGTTCCCGTTGTGAATGCTTTCAAGTTTAAATCAATGTCACGAGTGATGTATGTGTCTCCTTTTATCTTGGTTTACTAATTTATCTTAATTGTCCTCTTCCACTCTTTGCTAATCAGCACGGATCTGAAACCTTTGCATGTGCAGGGCATTAAACAGATGAATAGTAGCTGAAATTGTCCTGCCTGCCGCCATCAACAGCGTTACAGTTTTTCCACACTTGAGAAAGCCAAACTTTGACCCTCCCCATTTTGACCAATTTCTGGACCATTTCTAGCCCCCCAGCACTCGACTACATTCGGAGAAGTGAAACGTTTTGAGACCCACCAATGGTTTTCAGCCATTCAGTCAAGTTGTCGATCAATACACAGGACTGAACTGCTCTCTAGAGTTTATGGTACAATCCTATGTGGAAGGCTGATGAAGGGGTGGTTATTGGTCATGCTGGACCTCTCTGCAGCCTTTGACACTGTTAATCATTCTATCCTCCCCAATAGAATGACCACAGGTGTAGCAGCCACCAGCATGACAGAGAGTTAATCTAGCAAGCTTCACTTACTGGTGCCACTCTGGAGGGATCGTCTCTTTCTCCTATGCTCTGAAACATTTATCGATCTCCCTTTCTAACTTCTTCCAGGATGAAGCGGTCAATGAAAATGAATATGCTGATGATACACAGATATAACGTTCTCCGATAATAACAGATCTATAATGGCCTTACAGTTAACTCAAAGGAAAGTCATAATTTAGAGGGCTCAGATGCCGGACTGCACTAACCTTGCAATTCTCATCCAGCAGGAGCGACATGTTCTTCTACACTTCTCCAGTCCCACTGTTAACCATACGCTGACAATATGTGGGTTAAAAGCAGACATGAAAAAAAAAAATGGTATCAGAGCGTGAAACTCTCATCATTCTTCCTGGCAACACAGCTGGACATTGTCTGCTCTGAAGCAACGTTGATATCTAAAGGAAGGTTTTAGTGATTTTGTCTTTCTGACTTCAGACCTATATTGTATTTCTAGCTCTCTGCTGTCTTCCTTAAGTTGAAACACAATTATAATCTATGTAACAAATGCCATGAATATTCTGAGCATTATGCGTTCCTCACTATAAACAACTACCTTCATTGGTAAATGAATACATTCTTCGACTGGAATTGTTTTCAATGTGCCAGGTTCATAAATTGCAACATAATAGATGAGCATTAGTAATACAGAGTTCACCTACCAACAAGTGTCACTTTCCCCCACTAAGTCCATATTTTAATAGCACATGTCTTTCAAAGGAAAGGTCATCAACGTTTGTATAAAGATGAGAATGCTTGTTGATAATCCTCAATAGAAGATTCCAGAAAAACAGTGTTTAGTAACAAAGTCTAAATCCTGAAACACAACTATTGCCCTAGAATACTTCTTCGTATACAGTTCAGTCTTTCCTGTACTTCCAAAGATGCAAACTTTCAAAACTCTCACAACAAGATCCTGGCTGCAGCATTGAGGTATCTTGGTGGCTGAGCAAGGATGCTGTTGACCATGAGGAATTTATACTCTAAGAGATCAAGATGGTCGCGATCCTTTCCAAGTCCTGAGAGTCCTGTGTTTTCATGATATAAATAGTTCACATAGGAATGTCATGTGGTGCACCCATTGGAGATGTGAAGGATCTTTCCAGGCAGGGCCCACTCCATGAAGATGACCAGCCTATCCTGTTTCTGTGGATGCACACCATTAGCAGTTCAGAGTATCACACCTCCCTCTGAAACCAGAGCAAGACCAGCGTGAGGGGGTAAGTGTGTTTACAGATCATGACTTTTAAATAGCTCTAAAACTGAAATTACTATTTTGAGTCACAAAATAGAGCTGCCTTGAGAATGAAATCTCCCATGGAGCTGCTTGGCCATCGAAACCCAACATCAGAGAAGGTAAAACGTTTGGGAGCGATTCTTGAAAAGATGTGTCTACAAACAGCACATCAGCAGTTTTATTAGCCAATGTTTCTACAGTCTTAGCAAAGTTCAGCATATCATTTCTTTATTTTCAATCTCAAATAGAGCTTAGTACTGGGAGCCTTTATTAATGCAAGGCTACATTTTTGTAATACGTTATGCGCAGGTCTCCCACGGGTCAGATATATCCCTTTTGTATGACACAGAATTCAGTGGCATAGCATGTTCTAGGGCTGAAGAAGAAAGCTAATACTATTGCAGCAAAGGCCTTCATTTGGTGAAAGATAAGATCTGTTTTAAGATATACTTCCTGCTTTTTAAGTGCCTTCAAGGCCTATCCCCACCCTGTGCACAATCATTCTTTTGTTGACTAAAAAAACTGAGAAGTGCTCGTTGGTCCGTGGAATGGATACTGAAATGTAAACTTGTCTCCAAAGGAAGAAAGGCTTTGTCCTTCCAGGACGCCGCATGTTAGAGTGAACTCTCATTATAGCTGCCCCTCTGAGCCCAGTCACATTATTGACCGCCTCCAAGAAAGCTTTACAGACCCACTTGTTTTAATGGTCCTGAGCCTGCTACAGGAAGACTTGCACCGACATAAGAGACCGAGCGGCAGCGTGCTCATAATAAATGTTGCAGGGAGCATGCAAGCGGGTGTAAGCATTATTACTGTACAAGTAGCTTAAATGAAAGTTAAAAGAAAATCGTTGTAATTGTACTTAAAGTTGCAGCACTTAGAGCAAGCTCCAGCTGCTGGTGTGGTGGAAGACACCCCCTCAGTCATAACTGTGGGGGAGGGTTTGCAGCATTTAAAGTTTATCAAAAGGGACGTCACGCTGCTCCCCCTGTGGCTCCTTCAACGACCTGCTGTGAGCTTCCTTGGGGGAAAAGCTTTGTGACAACACTCCATTATGTCTGTGCAGAATGGTGGAACTAGTGTCCCCTAATGTGGGTACCAGAAAGGTATCCCTAGAGTGGCATGCACTATCACAGCTTTCCCTCTCATTGGCTTTTCATTTAATAAATTGATATTTCATTGTTTGCCTTCATTAATATAAGCTTTGATCAACAGCTTTGCCTATCAAATCAAAGATCTGTTATAGTCTACATTTTTTTTAGTTCAAGTATTTGTATTAGTTCAAAATGAAAAAGGAGCACAAATTCAGAAATACATGTGATAGAAGCAAAATCCAAGCAATACAAGAGACACATGAAAATACAGTTGATTACACAGAGCAAATTGGTACAGAAGAGTCAGAGAAGTTGGACAGATGAGTATAGTCTACAATGTATTAAAAAAAATCGCAATATTAAAAAAAATATATTTCTCCCGACAATTGATTCAACAGAGGAAATAGGTCTCCACCTTGCTTACCAGCAGCAGCATGAAATAAAAGCTTGTTTTGGAGATTTAAAAATATTTGGAGCATTAAATTATGCACCAAAACGACAAAAAAGTCTGAATCATGGTCTTTTTGTAGTCCTACGTGTACGAGACCTTCATCTTTCCTGTATGACTTCTTCCTCTTAGCCTAGTGATCATTGTAGATTTGTGGTGGGCAAGTTTATACAGTGGTCTAAAGCCAAAAAAATTATCAGATTCACAGTAAATTAACACAAGTACATGGGGTAGCACTTTAAACAAAATTCAAAAAGAAAACATGAAGGAACGGCAAAAATGGTGTGAACAAGTTTAAAATAGTCATGCTCTCAGTAATTGCAAAGTCTCAAAACAAATACAACAAAAGATAAAATAGTAAATGTATTGAAAATAAGGCTACCCAAATATTTGCACGTCAACAGGCCGGCTCTTGTTTACCCATTAGTATTGAAGTTGGGAGCTGGTAAGCCTCTTAGGCAAGCAAATGAACTATGGAAATAGAGAAATAGAGACTTTAGAATTCTCAAATGGTTCAGCGAATTATGGAAGCTAAGTTTATGTGATAATTGTTACACGCAAAGGAGCAGCCAGAAAATTAAAATAACCTCCACTTCGAGCCATATCTCAAGTCACACTGAACATGCAAAGCATTGGACATGATCCTCCTTAGAAGAGTTCCATCATGCGTTCTCCCTCCTTTCAACCATCTTTCTATCAATCTCATCTTCCCATGTATTCTTTCATTATTCAGTTTTTCTTTTATCTTTTAATTCACTCACACATCCAACTATACTTTCTTCAATCTATCCGTCCTTTCACTGTTTCATATATAAATTCAGTCTTTCACCTTTCAGTAAATCCTTGTATCTATCCATCCTTCCACCCATCAAACCTTTGTATCTTCCTTTCTCATCATTTCACACACCTGTTCATTTTTCCATTCTCTCAGACTTTCACTTATCGATCCTTTCACTCTTCAGGCCATGCTTTCACCTTTCCTATATTCTTTTTTTCACCCTCCCATTTATCGTTTTACCCTTGCATCTTGTATATTCTTTCACCCTGCCATAAATTCATTCACCTTTCCTTCCACCCTTTCATCCTACCTTTCACCTTTTTTCCTTCTTCCCTTTCGTGTTTTCTTCTTTTTGTTCATCCTTCCTTTCTTCCTTTTTATAATTTCTTTTCTTGTTTTCTTCACCGTGCTTGTCAGCCCAAGGACACATCACTCTGTCCTAACATTTCCTAATGGTGTTATTTATGAGCATTTCCTTCAAACATGCAGACACACGAAGTCCATAAATAATGAATGTTTTAGAGGGAGTGAGTTCACCAGCGCATAGGGACCAGTATCCCCTCCTTCACCCTCCCACCCCCAGCTTAAGTTCACTACACTACTGATTACACATCTCTCTACTAATTAATTCGGCTACATTGACCACTGGCGCACATTGGAACGTTCCTGTGTGAATCTCACGGATCATCAATGCATTACCTCACTGGGAATATATCTGCTTACGTGTTCTATGGAAGTATATTGGTCACTGTTATAAATGTGCAACTGTTATTGGGCTCAAGGGTCCATTGCTCCAATGCATATGCTTCTGTTTTCCATTTAACTAATTTTAGGAAATGGGAAGCAAATCCTAATGGGAGTACATCAGGTGCAACATCACAGGGGCTCAGAGCCATATGCGACTCAGGGCACCACAACAAGGCCTGTTATTTAGTAACGAACCAAAGGCAGGGAAATGTACTTTACATGCAAGCATCAGGGCCCGTCGTACCCTTGCTATGCCATTGCTAAATGAAGTGAATGCAGTAATTGCCACAGTATCGGTCTTGAAATTCTGCAAAATAGTTCAAATAATCTCGCTTTTTAAAATAACAGACAGGTTTACACCAAAAACGGATGAGCCAATCGCCTTGTAGAATTCCTCTTCAAAGATCATGCAATAAGTGAGAAAGGGAAGGGCTTTTTGGAATGTATTGGCATAAAAATGGCCTTTCCCTGGTTCTTCTCCTCCCTTCCAACCAAAACCAGTTTGTTCACAAGGTCAGCATCTCCAGGTCACAAAAGATGACTATCATAGCGGAGGAGTCCCTCGGGACTCAATGCTATCGCCTGTCATCTTCAACCACTACTTGGTGCCCTACTCCCAGATAACTGCATCTAGATTCATCAGTATGCTGATGATACACAATTCCCTTTGAGAATCTCCTCTGCTTCAGAGTTCTAACTCCTCAAACACTGATTGGCATCATCCAGACCTGGATGTCCGGCGCCTACCTGAAGTTGAAGCCTAAAAAGACAGAATTCCTGCAATTTGTCTAGAACAACAAAAAAGATACATTGCAAACTTGGTTTAATGACATGAACCTTGACGACTTCGAACTACAACCTCACTAAATGACAAACCACTTGGATTCGCTCTGGACACCAACCTCTCCCTCAAGGAACACATTGCCAGGTACCTGTTCTCTTGTCTACAGAAATTCCAACTATTTCTTCCAGAAAGCAGCTTCATAACTGCTGGATAAGCCCTTGTACACTCTCATCTGGATGGTGGTAAAAACCTAATGCATGGCCTCCCAGCTCTCACAATGGCACAGCGTAGCGGAATGCTACACACCACAGCACGTCATCCAGGACCTACAGAAATATGATCACATCATCCACACCCTGATGAAACTCCATTGACTCCCCTTGCCAACCCCCACTATTTTCAAAGCCAGCTGCAACATTTACAATGCCATCACAACCTACAGCTTATCTTTCAGGCAAGCTCACTACCACTGGTGGTTCTCTGCACACCCGAAGCCAGGACACCAGACTAAAAAGTGTAAAAAACAGAAAAAACAAAACAAGAGTTCTTTTTTCATTTATGCACCCATGGTCTGGAACACTTTGTTTGCTCTTCCTGAGTTGTGTCCTAATCCTTCGCTGTGTAAACAATTTCTTTTATAGGAAAAGATCATTTCTAACAAAGAACAGTGAAAAAAGCCAAAAGATGTGGAACTCACCCCGTGTATAACTCAAAGCAAAGCGTGCTACGCCACCTTAAACAAAGAAAGCATATTACATTAATAAGAGACCATGTAGATTGCCAAGACTTAATCAATTATTGTTGGAAAAGACTCTACAGAGAATTGAAAAGATAAATACTGCCTCTAATACAGTACTGATCCTAAAGGAGGGAGGGAGCAAAAACTACATCTTTGGTTTTAACAGAGCATAATAGGGTCTGAATGTTATGCTAAAGCATTGGGAAGTTTTAGACAAAGTCATAATTCGTTATAGATTTAAAAGTAGGCCTAGCGGTAACTATTTTATTTGAAATAATATAATTTATTTAACATTATTTTCTGTGGGGTTTTGCTTTACCTACCAGAATTCTTTTCTATGGGAGGCTATTACATTATCAGTGGTTGGCAATGTGTGATGCTGGCGGTACTACTGATACCTTTCGCCAATAGTAATTTCTACTAGCAAATTTGGCTCCACCCCCTGTTTCAGGGGATGGAGACATGTGAGTCTGCACTTTTTAGTGACTTTGCATTTGGGTTTTGTGAATAGTGAAAAACAGTAACTCAATAGTGTAAGAGTAAACATGCACATGTAAATTATTCACAAGTGTAAGTTACCATTGTGAATTACCTGCTTCTGTTTATTTGATCGTGAAATGCATTGAGACCTTCAATATTTCATTTCCAAATCAACAGTATGTCATCAATGTATCTTCAACACAGTTAGATCTTTTCATTGAAAGTATTATTTGTGCACGCCCATTTTTTTAATCATATTTTGCCATAAACAGCATGGCTAATGCTGGGGCAGAAGGACAAAACATTGCAGTATCTTTTATAATATTCAGTTCATAATGGAATTTAAAAAAAAATCTTAGTGGGACAAATTTCAGACAGTTGTTAAATAAACTGTGGCAGGATAGGGTGTAGTCTTGGTGTTGTACCTTAAACCCATTTGAGTACCCCAGTGGAATGTTGGCATCTAGACTCTAAACATCCATCCTAGACTCTGCCACCACTGGACAGCACAATCCGGGCAGTTAGTTATTTAGCATATTTTAATGTTACACAAGAGAACAAACTTTTTATAAGAGAGAACGGAAAATCAGAACATCTTGAAAAGAAAACAGGTAAAACATAGCTAGGTGTACATTTGGTGTCGTTAACAATCCCAACAAGCGGCGCTGAAAGCGATCGCTTTCGCGATTGCTATTTAAAAAAAAAAACACCCCCGTTAGTGGTGCGCGAGCCATATGTTTTCAATTATCGCGCCCGTGCCTGGGCACGATAATTGAAACCACATGGGCTTTGGTGCACGTAACAGACACCAGTAGGCCATGGGCGGAGCAATGAGCCCGCCTTTGGCCTATTGCGTGCTCTGCGTGTGCGTTTTCAGGGTCCGTTTTTAAACCCCGGACAAAAGGGCTCTCGCCTGCGCGAGCAGTGCTGCGCTCTGCAACGCAGGGTGCGAGCCCTAAAAATAGATTACTCCTCCCTCCACTCAAACAGCATGCAAGTGCTGCGGTGGACCAGGGAGGGGAGAACCACTGAATTCACCGGTAAGCAAAACGAAAGCCCTCCCACTTGTCAGTTAAAAATCCCCTCGGGCTTAAAAGAGAATATTATACGATATTTTAAAGTATCAAGAACGATAAATGGCACCTTGTTTGCCTTGTTGCAGCTGCTATCCTCTTTGCTTAGTTGCTTACAAGTCTTGATAGCTGGAACATCCAGTCCCATGAGCACTTAGTACCTGGGCTGCTGCAGTCTAATGTTTACTATAGCTCGCCTGTGAAGATGACAGGTATACTTCTCACTTAAAAACCTTGAGGGATGGTAATGGCCCTCAAATGTTCTAATAAGACTTCCTTATGTAGGGCTTGGTAAATTTATTTCTTCTTAAATCGTATACGTTTTTCTGATTCTGCTGTTGTTGAGTGTTGATATTTATGGGTCCAGTGTTTAGTGTTGAATGTCTACATAATAACACCTCAATTTCTTTTTCTGAGTAACTCAGATAATCAAAGTTTAAAGAGCTGCAGGCACGGTTGAATAGCAAATGCAAAAATCTTGGAGACCTGTTATAAATTATCGTTGAAACCAAGCTGTATGGTGATCACCTCACACCATGTCATTATGGTCACTTTCTTGAGTCCGGAACTTTTAACCAACAAATCATTGATTTTAGGCAGATTAGTCTAATTAGTTCAGTGGAAGTAAAATAAGACTACATCACGCAGAATGTTTCATGCTATCACACAAACATCCAGGAATGGAAACACTGACTGTAAGGACAGGTGGTCATCCTACCAGCAAGACTTTCTGAAGATACTTTTTGAGGCTGCCTTAAACAAACAAAAAGTACTGCTTTAGATAATACACAGATACCTGCATTGTGTACCCTTAGAGATACAGAAAATACAAGACTTGTGACAATAAGAGAAGTGTTTTTTTAAGTAAGTTTGAAAACATTTGCACTTGGGGGGTGGAGTGGGTCCGCAAAGGAAGATGACCCGCTAATGTTAGTGTTCCCGAGCCGTCTGACTTTCCACTACAGATATCTGTTGGCTCCGGGCTCCCTCCTGCTGTCGTGGGAACCGGCACAGTACAGGGGATGCGGGGCCTCAACTGGGACCCATGATTGAGGCCCATCGCAGAGACTTTAGCCTCGAAGCATTGCCTCTTGTACCTGATCTGTGCAGACTATTATGCCATGTCGTTCCATTGAGCCATGCGCAGCTCCTAGGCTTCAAGAGGTAGCGGTGGACAAGGTGAGACAAGAGGTTGCTGGAGATGGCTGCGCTCTCGCTTGACCCCTGACTCAGCCTCTGATTTTCCCAACATCCACTCAGCCCAGTCTAGACGGGGCTTGTTCTCAGGCCTTGGGGCCTGCCCTGGAGGCTGTGGATTATCCTCTGGTTGTGCCCTTGGACCACCTCCTGCTGGATATGCCCCCGGGGGGCATGATTTGAAGCCCCCGTGCCCCTATTGTTTTGCCCTCTGGTCTCTCCTCATTGACTGGTGACCTCAGCTACACTTGTGGGTACGCTGTAGCAGTGTATGGACTCTGGCCCACTTTTTGTTCGTCCTTCACGTCGACAAGCGTGCTCTCGGGGAGCATGTACTGACACCTGGAGGCCTAGTCTATTTCACAGTTTGGTTCTATCTGTCTGTTGAGGCTCTCAGGCATACTTTGAGGTGTGACGGTCAACTGTGACCCTCTGCGGACAGACTCCTGCGCCTGGTTTGTCCTACCCATTGACAGGGGTGGAGGCCTGCAGCTCTAGAACTGTGTGTGCCGTGTGCCACTCGCTTGCATGGCGGCTAGTTGGGCTGCATCGGGCCCTGGCACTCTCTGCTATATTGGTACGCCACTCTGGTGGTTCTGTTGGGTACTGGAGTTCCAGCAGTCTTTGCCTTGCATGCTGAGGCCCTTTCTTTGACTGTTTCCTGCCCTTTGGACCTATGCCGTCAGTGTCCATTCTGAACTGCCATGCCCTGATGCACAGAGTGAAGACCACCTGGCAGCTCATATTCACGTACATGGTGGTGGGCAAGCTGCACTGCCCTCCGAAGGCCATGATGGAAATCTCCCTGGAGATGATCATGAAGGAGCTCACAGGTATCAATGCAACCAGGTACTCCATGCATATTGCTACCACCTCGATGGCTGCTGATCTTAAATCCCTCTGTGCTAATCTGTGCTCTTTTCACACCTGCCTTGTTGCTCCGGACCTCAGCGTGGACGGCTTGAATGATTACATCACTGTGTTGTAGACCAACCCCGACGTTAGTAGTGAAGTGTGGCATCTCCATCAGAAGCTGATGGACATGGAAGATAGTAGCCAGCACAATAAAGTCAATTTCCAAGAAATACCGGAGGGGCTGGAGGCGAGGGACATGCCCGGATATCTGACCACTTTTCTTTCCGACCTCACATTCGATACAGCTTGCTGGAACCAGCCACAATGCTGCGTACTATCAATGGAAGGAACCAGGAGTTTGATGACCCAGAGGAGTTAGAGCAGTACTTGACTGGGTTCTCGGATAGGGACATGAACTCCGCGCCTGTGGAGTCTGGGCCGTCCTGCCTTTGTCTGCTACACTCCAAAGGGCTTCAACCTTCACCTTCTCTCAACGATTGAGACTGGACTCTATCTTCAAATGATGGGAGGGCAGGGCACCTAGGGTCAGTGTGGAAGCTGCCAACAGCAGCCAAGTCACGCTTCCTGATTGAGCTGTGATCCTGCAGGCTCTTTGGCAGACTGAAGGGAGTTTTCTTTCACCTGCTTGGTAAGAGCCACCTGCTTCGTTGGGAGATGAGAAATTCTCCTTATTGCCCTCCTCTGGGTCATTTCTGGAGGTAGTGGGGGGGTTCTACTTTGGGTATTTTGGGGCCCCTGCATTTTGGAAGCCTGGTTGTGTATGAGCACCTGTTTGCCCTTTTTTCTTCCTTTGCAGTGTTGTGCTGAGATGTAGTTGTTGGGCTGGATGAATGTGTGTGATGCGGGGTGTATGGGGGAGCCGTTCATTTCCAGAAGCCAGGACCCGTTCTTTGATGTTACTGTTGATTGGGAGTGTTCAGTGGGCCTGAAACTGGGAGGTAAGCTCACCTGTTTAAAGTTTTGTTATGTAATTCATTATCATCTTTGTGCCTGTTCTTGGGAGCTGTACATACTATTCTTGGAACTCTGGATATTGTTACCTTACTGGTGGTTGCAACACCATTGATTGCATCCATTCCCCAGCCTTGGAGCTGCTTCCCCCTCCCTTGTTGCTTGTGGTTTTCCCATTAATGTGCCTGCGGCTCCCTGTTTGGTTGCACATGTCCACATCATCACAGGTGCCCCCCACAACCACGCCTTTGAGACCCAAGTGCCTGAGTATTATATCCCTTAATGTGAATGGCTTTATCCACTTTATAAAGCATTAGAAAACCCTTACTTACCCTTACTATCTTCCCTGACATCGCCCTAATGCAGGAGACACATTTATCACCTCTTCAGAGGGTCTGGGTGGGGAAGGTTGTCAGCAGTAGCCTTCAGCTTGTTGCTACTGGAGCAGGTGATCCTACCAGTCCTCCACCTTCCCCGAAGAAGTGCGGAATTGCTATCCTTTATTCTCAAGTCCTTTTATTTTACTGTTTTGAAAACTTGGGCTGATACCCTGGGTCGTTATATGTTCGTGAAGTTCAAAATCTGAGGTCAGACCTTGATTGTTGTCTCCGTGTATGCCCCCAATCAGGACCCTGTGTCCTTCCTTGCCTAACTGTTGTGGCTCCTGATGGAGTTTGGCACCATCGGGGTGATTATTGGGGGGAACTGGGATGTAGCACTGGACCCCCACCTTGACCGCTAAAACCAACACGATAGACGGTCCTGCATGCTATCATGCTTGACCCCTGGAGTTTGATCCACCCCTGGGACGGGGAATACATCTTCATGTCATGTGTCCATGGGACATGTCCTCAGATTGACTTATTCCTCTATTCAACTCTACCTTGCCCATGCTGCGGGCATGTGATATAGCAATGGGGAGTCTGGGATCATGCCCCATCCAACTGGAGCTCGAACTTGGCCATGTCTGCCCTCTGACATTCAGTCACTATTGGAGGCTTACAAGATGCGTCCCTCCCCAAATCTCCTGCATCGATTAGAGCATGCCAAATATGAGTTGAATACCCATTTCACCTCTCAGGCAGAATACACCCTACTTCATCTGAAGTGGCGGCACTACGAATGGGGAGAAGGTGGGCAGGCTGCTATCCACGCAGTTTCACCAACGCGAGGTTAGTAGTGGCGTTCCAGCTATCTGAGGGGAGACGGGGGAATTTCTGATACACCCAGTAGACATTACAGAGGAATTTGCCTGCTTTCTAGGAGCAGTTTATTGCACGGAATCTCCTTACTAGACCTTGGAGAGTGATTTTCTCAGGGTCATCTGACTACCCACCTTGTTGGAGGCGGGTCATTAGCTCCTGGAGGGTAAGATCACGGAGGATGAAATTGCGGATGCCAGTGGCACTATGTCCAATAATAAGGCCCTAAGAACAACAGGTTCCAGATAGAGTTCTATGAAATGAATAAGGGCCTGGTGGTCCGCCTACCCTACAAACACTTCAAAGAGCTGGAAGGCCTCAACACCCTCCACTCCGAATATTAAATAAAGGTGCTCATTAGTCTCATTCTGGAGCCCAAGAAGGATCCAACTAGTTGTGTGAGCTACCACCCCATGTTGCACCTCAATGCAGACATGAAGGTGCTTACAAAGGTTCTAGCGACTCGTCTCAAGAGGGTGATCCCGAATCGTATACATGATTCCCAAGTGGGATTTATGCCTGGCCGTTCCACCCGCAATCGTAAGCGTCACTTGATGAATATCTTCTGGCAAATCCATGATTATATGGATGATAAGCTGCTTCTGTCTTTAGATGCCGAGAAGGCTTTCGAAAGGGTGGGTGGGGGTACTTATTCCGCATGCTAGAGAGGGCTGAGCTGAGTCCTGTTTTTTTGTCCAAGGTTAAATGCCTTTCCACTTCCCCCTCCGCACAGGTTGATTGGAGAGGCCACTTGTCTCAAACCTTTCCTATCCTGCGGGGGACAAGGCAGAGATGTCCATTGTCCTCTCTCTTGTTTTCCTTGGGGAGCCCTTGGCAGCAGCCATCTCACAGTCGGACTCCGTTGGGGGTATTGATACCTCTATGGGTGAATGCAAGATTCTGAATTATGTAGATGACATTTTACTGTCCTTGAGTGACCCAGGGGCTTGTGTTTCGCACCTTATCCCTTTGATTGATACCTTTTCGGCCTACTCGGGGTACAGGATCAATTGGACCAAGAGTGAGGCACCACCGTTGACACTCTGTGAAGCCCGAACCTCCTTGACAGCTTTTGGCTTCACCTGGAAGCCTAAGGGTTTGAAATATTTGGGCCTCCTGATCAACAGGCCCCTTTTTAATTTGGGACAAGATAACATTCAGTCTCTTATAGCCTGCATTGAGCAGGACTTCACACGGTGTTCTGCTCTATGGGCATACCTGTGGGGAGAGTCCAGATGGTCAATATGGTTACATCTCCCCAGTTCAACTATGTTTTCGGCATGCTGCCACTCCTAATCTCAGCTACCCTGTTCTGCACCATTAACAGTCGAATGAAGCTTTTCATGTGGATGGGTAGGTATCGCCTTAAGCCTGCGAGGTTGCATGCTGCTACCAGAGCTGGGGCCTACGTTTTCCAAACATGCGCCCATACTACCTAGCGCACCATCTCTCTCAGGTGGCCACCATGCTGGCCCCCGCGTATTCTGCACCCGACAGTATGGGGCTCCTGTACAATGCTCTATCGGCGGGGTCTACACTTTGCCCCCCAACTCTGTGGGCTACTTGGTCAAGGTGAAAGGCGGTGAATCTGCTCTTGGTGGTTCATCACGAGGTCCATAATTGGGCACCGCTGTGGTCTAATGTGGGTATTATTGTTGCGCGTCATCGGTCACCTGGACGCCTTGGGTGGAATGAGGGATTCAGATAGTGGGGACCTACTGGAGGACGATTCCTTTAGTTCATTTGAAGCACTCAGATCGACATTCTATCTACCCCAGTTTCAGTTACGGGGTTACTGGCAGTTGTGACTGTGCCTCTGGGGTCTTCTAGGTCATACATTACCTCAGGCTATGGGGTCTAGCTTGGTGGGGCCGGGTCAAATCTGTATCAAATTATATTGACAATATTTACTCTCAGGAGACGAGTGCAACTCATCTCGGATCTACTGGCAGGACTGTCTGGGTACAGACTGGAGGGAGGTTTTGGATTGCCACAATTTTTCCCTTAGGGAGGCGCGTCTGAAGTATTCCTACTTCAAGATTCTCCATAATTGGTACTAGACGCCTTATTAACTCTGCAGAGCTCATCTCCTGCTGACAGATAGCTGTTGGGGCTGCTACTGTGTGTGATTTTTTCCATGTCCTTTGGTTCTATTTGGCCCTGGCGCCCTACTGGCATTCTATGTGGAAGACTCTCGACTCTACTAGTTTCCTCCCCTTTCAGACACGGTGGCTCTGTTACACGACTTTACAGATGTGGAGGACATGCCCTCTTATTGACAATGGTGGTTGTCGGCGGTCTTCATGGTGGCCCAGATTTGCATCCTTCGACATTGGCATTCTCCTCAGGTTCCAGTTCAGAAATAAGGGGAAGTAGAGGTAAAAGTTAGGTTCATCCTCCACAAATATATTTAGCAAAACAAGACTATCCTGAACAAGTCAGATAGACAGGAACCTAACTGGGAAAAACAGAAGGTGTAGGAAACAATTTGATCCTTAAAGACACCTTTATCTGAAAGGGAAGTCTTATCTCTTTCTATAGTCCCCTCACTCACCAGGGTTTCCCCACGGTGACATGCTTCATCATAGGGGTCCTCCCAGTCCTCTACGGACTGAGGCGTGCTGCGACTTGCGGTGTTACGTAGGAGCACTGAAAATTTTGTGGACTATGTGTGGTGTGAGTGAAGTTGTGGTGGAGTGGGAAAATTAAAATAATCAGCTAGTGGGCTACGAAATAAACTTTATTGGTGCTCTAAGCTGAAAAAATTAAAAACGGGGTAATATGACAAGGGACCCTAACTATGATGGGAAGGTGTGCCTAGCATATTAAGAAGTCAACTAGTTTCGAGCTCCCCAGCTCTTCGTCAGGACTACACTGGGACCAGCCCAGTGTCGAGAAACTTGCCACTCCTAGTCAACCTTGATAAGGTGAAATAAGTGTGATGCCACAATAGTAAGGCATGCGTTTTAAAATATAAACATACGTTATGTACGTTGGTACACTGATCTGTAAATTACAAAATCACAGTTAATGGCTGGAATAAATATATACATAAATATGCGTATAGTGTAATACGTAGTAGTCGATAAAGATGTGAACACACTACACACAGGTGAATGCACACTTCATTGGTTGGCGTGCCGCTAAGTGAAAAACAGAAGGGATGCAATTATTCACTCCATGCCGGCGTGGTGTTGGAAAGGTTGTGCTGGAATTGAATTGATTATTAGGTCTGACTAAACACACACAATAACATACAACAGAAAACATTTACCCTACTTAAGAAAAAGCAACACTGTGCCTCATGGTCACTGGAGGGGATGCGGAGATCTCGTACATCTAATGGACGAAGGGAATCAAGATCGTTAAGGAAAAGCGGCGTGTTCCGTCTTGACGGATCGCCCAGCGTGGTGTGGGAAAAAAAGAAAGGTTTCCACGCTTCATTCAGCAGGTTAGAAAGGCAGCACTTACTTGTACGTTGAACCCCACATGCTTCTGACACCTAATGAAAGCCAAACCTCAGGACCGCATACTGGCGTGTCCTCGTAGCCGCAATGTTTTATGTGCTTGCGGGCGTGTCTCAAGGCTAAA
The DNA here is from genome assembly GCF_964204655.1 of Triturus cristatus. Classification (NCBI taxonomy): domain Eukaryota; kingdom Metazoa; phylum Chordata; class Amphibia; order Caudata; family Salamandridae; genus Triturus; species Triturus cristatus. The sequence goes on from NC_140585.1 coordinate 674,714,351, forward strand.
GATAGAAATGGAAAAAGGGCAGGTTTCAAATGCCGGTGTGCAAGTGGAGCCGCCATTTTGGAAAGGGGTGAAACAGAACGTCATGATACTATTAAGTATCAAAATACGTTTCTGCACGGACTTAATGGTCCAGCCGGTGGTTTAGATCGCTAAAAAATATAATAAAATTAGGTTAAGAGGGCTGCACAATGATAAGGCTCATATTAAGAGGAAAAATCGGACTATGATAAGAAGACAGGTAGGACCCGTTCCGACCTGGGTCAGTGGGAAGGGCTAAGATGGAAGCCGCCATATTGGGAAGGGAAGCGAACAGGATTAATGGTCACGAGGAATTTATTCCAAATGTGTGCTAGAGATAATTCGCTGTGGGGCTTTAAAGATAGTGGCCACCAATGAGACACAGATAGAGGGAATGGAAGGAGGAATTCTAGCTAATGGGATAACGTAGATATTATCATAATGAATACCAACATACGAGGTTATCTTGATGGAAATAGAAAACTAAATCAGCAAATGTTTCAGTGATTGTTGTTTAAGTGAACTGGCCCCAGGGTATGTCATCATTGAGACCCCTGTCGTCCGAACGTAGCTTGAACACCCAACGTTGTTCCTTCTCATATAGCTGTTTCTCTATGTTGGGATGATTCTTGATGTGTTCTAAGACAACCCAGTTGAAGTCATTAGGAGTATGGCGTTTTTCCAGGAAATGTGTGGTCATCTTTGTGTTATCCCGCTTGCATCTGAAACTACTACGATGCTCGATCATTCGGGTGTTTACTTTCCTGGTGGTCATGCCTACGTAGTGCAGATTACAAACGCAGGTTATTAGGTAAACAACACCTGTTGTGTTACAGTTAGTGAATGACCGAAGGTTCCAGGTTATCCCATTGTTGCATTCCACTGTCTTAGTAACCTTGGTCAGATGGCACACACTGCAGTTACTGCATGGAAAATGGCCCTCTGGTAGGGGTTGGAGCAGGCGTTGGGGACCTGCGGTTTTTGTTATCATTGGTCGTGTATGGACAAGATGATCCCTTAAGTTGCGTGCTTTGCGATGGCTGAACATGGGTACCTGTAGGTCTAGGCCCCCGCTGTTCAGGGTGCGCCAGTGTTTCTTGATTATTTTGCTAACCAAGTTGGAAGCAATATTGTATGTAGTAATACAAATTTGTCTTCTTGGCTCATCCTGTATGGCTACGGTTTTAGGCTCTAAAAGAGCCTCCCTATTGTTATTGAGAGCTCTTTTCCTGGATCTGGATACGAGATGTTGTGGGTAATTCCGCTGTATCAATTTTTCTGATAGTTCCTTTGCCTGAATGTTGTAGTCTTGTGTTGTTGTACAATTCCTTCTGAGGCGCAGAAATTGGCCAAAAGGGAGGTTGTCCTTAAGGCTGCGAGGATGGAAGCTGTCATATACCAGCAGGCAGTTCCTTGCTGTAGGTTTGAAATGTGTGGTACTGTGGAGACGTCCGTCTTGTGCTGATATATTAAGGTCTAAAAAGACCATGGTGGATCGGCTCATTGAGGAGGTGAATTTCAGGAACGGGTCTTGTTGGTTAAGCCAAACAAGAAACTCTTCCGCTTCCTGTTCATTGCCTTCCCAAATCAACAGTACATCGTCTATGTACCTTTTCCATAGTTTAATATGTTCAATTTGAGGATTGTGTTGATGGAGAATACTCTGCTTTTCCAAATGGTGCACATACAACCCTGCCACACTCGGCGCAAATGTGCTTCCCATGCTGGTACCGTGGGTTTGCTTGTACAGGACATCATTAAATTGGAAAAAATTCTCAGTCAAAGCCAAACGGCAACATTCAAGGACCACATGTCTGGGTGTATGATAACCCCAATCATTTAGATAGAGGACCTCTTCAAGGATATCTAAGGTTTCCTTATGAGGGAGACTCGTGTACAGACTCTCAACATCTAAACTGATCAAAATGTTAGTTGTGGGGTTGAATTCGAGATCCTGGATTAAACAAAGGACTGCTTTGGTGTCCTGTAGATAGGTTTCAGTGGCCTGAACCAAGGGTCTTAGGAAGGCATCAGCAAATTTAGACAAGGGTTCTAAAATCGAACCGATCCCTGATACTATGGGTCTTCCTGGTGGAGTATCCATAGATTTATGTATCTTTGGTATCGTGTAGAAGTAAGGTGTTATTGGTTTTTTGTTTTCTAGGAAATCTGCCTCTTTCTTGCTGATCCAGTCGTTAGTCAGAGATTCTTCCACTAGACTTGCGATCTCTCTGCGTAGTCGTTCAGTGGGATCCTGTTGTATTGTTAGGTAGTTGCGTTCATCACCTAGTAATCGTAGGCATTCGTGTTGGTAATCAATAGTATTCTGTAGAACAATAGCTCCGCCTTTATCGGCTGGTTTAATAGTCAGGTCTTTGTTATTAGCTAGTTGGTAGATCGCTTCCAGCTCAATTTTGCTTGTGTTGTGAAAAACTTTGATTGTTCTTGGATCTATCTCCGTCACCTCTTTTATAACCGCTTTCTCAAAAGCCAGTAATTCAACTGGAAGGTTATGTGGTGGAGGAGTGAATTTAGATTTTTTATGTAGTCCAGTATCGGTGGTGGTATTATCGCTAGGATCTTTATCTTTGAAATAGACTTCCAGTTTGATTTTGCGAATAAACTCCTTTAGTTCGCATATCAGCTTAAATTTGTCCAAAGCCGCTGTGGGAACAAAGCCTAATCCTTTTTCTAACACTCTTTTTTGTATAGGTGTGATGGTTATGCTGGATAGGTTCACTGCTAGACTTGGTTGTGGCTTGTTGATGGCAAGTTCGGTGGTCCCATACTCCGGGTATGGCTCCTCGTCACCTCTAGAGGTTGGGCCCACTGCACTTGTTGCCCCTGTCTGGTTTTGCCTCTTCTTGGGGTCTTGCCTCTTCCTAAAAAAGACTGATTCTGTACTTGATTTTGTGGACCATCCCAGTATGGGTATGGTTGGGGTGGGAAAGATTGATGAAAAGGTGGTGGTCCATAGAAAAACTGTGGGGGCGGGGCAAATGGTGGCATGTTCTGATAAGGGGGCCAACCAAATCCAGATCCTCCTCTGTTTCTCTGACGTCCTCCTCTTGATCGTCTGTTCCGATTGTTGGGGTTATAGTTTCTGCTAGTATCGGATAGGTCCGAACCTGTGTCTGAGCCATCGCTCTCAGTATTATAACCTGGATTGCGATTAGTGGGGACGTAATCATCTCTGGTGTATGGGTACACCTTTTCCAGTGAGAAATTCTGCTGGTCTTTGCGTAGTTTTATATATTTAGCGTCCTTCAGACTTATTTCGAATTCGGTCATGGTTTTATTGAGTTCATCTAGTCTTTTTTTCAGTTCAGCTGTACTCTGATATGTTTTGAGGCGTATCTCCAGATCGTGAATGTTAATTTTCATCTCTTCAGAGAGGCGTGCTGCAGTTTTTATTATTAGCACTAGCCAATCTCTGGTACAGTGCCAGGATATTAGCGACCAATCCTTTTTGAAAATTTTGTCATTTTGAAAAATAAACGGTTCATTCCTGACTATAAGGCCTCGTGGGGCCATGTTTGCTCTTACATATTCAGTCATCATGATACCGTGTATTATGGTCTTGATTTGCTCGCGTTTTAATTCCGTCAGTTCATCCCAACATTGACTAGCTTCATTGGAGTCCCTGGTACTGGTCCCAGCCAGGGGAAGCATAGATGCTATTATTCTATCTACCTCATCCTGAGTGTAGGTGAGGCCTGTCATCTCCGTCATAGTGGTATGTGGTGTACTGATGTTGGTTGTGTGAATGAAAAGTCAGACTATGAATCAAATTAAATTAGGGGGGAAGGGGTTGTTCCCACAGCTGTGCGCTGTACAAGTATCAGTTCAGAAATAAGGGGAAGTAGAGGTAAAAGTTAGGTTCATCCTCCACAAATATATTTAGCAAAACAAGACTATCCTGAACAAGTCAGATAGACAGGAACCTAACTGGGAAAAACAGAAGGTGTAGGAAACAATTTGATCCTTAAAGACACCTTTATCTGAAAGGGAAGTCTTATCTCTTTCTATAGTCCCCTCACTCACCAGGGTTTCCCCACGGTGACATGCTTCATCATAGGGGTCCTCCCAGTCCTCTACGGACTGAGGCGTGCTGCGACTTGCGGTGTTACGTAGGAGCACTGAAAATTTTGTGGACTATGTGTGGTGTGAGTGAAGTTGTGGTGGAGTGGGAAAATTAAAATAATCAGCTAGTGGGCTACGAAAAAAACTTTATTGGTGCTCTAAGCTGAAAAAATTAAAAACGGGGTAATATGACAAGGGACCCTAACTATGATGGGAAGGTGTGCCTAGCATATTAAGAAGTCAACTAGTTTCGAGCTCCCCAGCTCTTCGTCAGGACTACACTGGGACCAGCCCAGTGTCGAGAAACTTGCCACTCCTAGTCAACCTTGATAAGGTGAAATAAGTGTGATGCCACAATAGTAAGGCATGCGTTTTAAAATATATACATACGTTATGTACGTTGGTACACTGATCTGTAAATTACAAAATCACAGTTAATGGCTGGAATAAATATATACATAAATATGCGTATAGTGTAATACGTAGTAGTCGATAAAGATGTGAACACACTACACACAGGTGAATGCACACTTCATTGGTTGGCGTGCCGCTAAGTGAAAAACAGAAGGGATGCAATTATTCACTCCATGCCGGCGTGGTGTTGGAAAGGTTGTGCTGGAATTGAATTGATTATTAGGTCTGACTAAACACACACAATAACATACAACAGAAAACATTTAACCTACTTAAGAAAAAGCAACACTGTGCCTCATGGTCACTGGAGGGGATGCGGAGATCTCGTACATCTAATGGACGAAGGGAATCAAGATCGTTAAGGAAAAGCGGCGTGTTCCGTCTTGACGGATCGCCCAGCGTGGTGTGGGAAAAAAAGAAAGGTTTCCACGCTTCATTCACTACGTAGGCATGACCACCAGGAAAGTAAACACCCGAATGATCGAGCATCGTAGTAGTTTCAGATGCAAGCGGGATAACACAAAGATGACCACACATTTCCTGGAAAAACGCCATACTCCTAATGACTTCAACTGGGTTGTCTTAGAACACATCAAGAATCATCCCAACATAGAGAAACAGCTATATGAGAAGGAACAACGTTGGGTGTTCAAGCTACGTTCGGACGACAGGGGTCTCAATGATGACATACCCTGGGGCCAGTTCACTTAAACAACAATCACTGAAACATTTGCTGATTTAGTTTTCTATTTCCATCAAGATAACCTCGTATGTTGGTATTCATTATGATAATATCTACGTTATCCCATTAGCTAGAATTCCTCCTTCCATTCCCTCTATCTGTGTCTCATTGGTGGCCACTATCTTTAAAGCCCCACAGCGAATTATCTCTAGCACACATTTGGAATAAATTCCTCGTGACCATTAATCCTGTTCGCTTCCCTTCCCAATATGGCGGCTTCCATCTTAGCCCTTCCCACTGACCCAGGTCGGAACGGGTCCTACCTGTCTTCTTATCATAGTCCGATTTTTCCTCTTAATATGAGCCTTATCATTGTGCAGCCCTCTTAACCTAATTTTATTATATTTTTTAGCGATCTAAACCACCGGCTGGACCATTAAGTCCGTGCAGAAACGTATTTTGATACTTAATAGTATCATGACGTTCTGTTTCACCCCTTTCCAAAATGGCGGCTCCACTTGCACACCGGCATTTGAAACCTGCCCTTTTTCCATTTCTATCTTTAGCCTTGAGACACGCCCGCAAGCACATAAAACATTGCGGCTACGAGGACACGCCAGTATGCGGTCCTGAGGTTTGGCTTTCATTAGGTGTCAGAAGCATGTGGGGTTCAACGTACAAGTAAGTGCTGCCTTTCTAACCTGCTGAATGAAGCGTGGAAACCTTTCTTTTTTTCCCACACCACGCTGGGCGATCCGTCAAGACGGAACACGCCGCTTTTCCTTAACGATCTTGATTCCCTTCGTCCATTAGATGTACGAGATCTCCGCATCCCCTCCAGTGACCATGAGGCACAGTGTTGCTTTTTCTTAAGTAGGTTAAATGTTTTCTGTTGTATGTTATTGTGTGTGTTTAGTCAGACCTAATAATCAATTCAATTCCAGCACAACCTTTCCAACACCACGCCGGCATGGAGTGAATAATTGCATCCCTTCTGTTTTTCACTTAGCGGCACGCCAACCAATTATGTGTGCATTCACCTGTGTGTAGTGTGTTCACATCTTTATCGACTACTACGTATTACACTATACGCATATTTATGTATATATTTATTCCAGCCATTAACTGTGATTTTGTAATTTACAGATCAGTGTACCAACGTACATAACGTATGTATATATTTTAAAACGCATGCCTTACTATTGTGGCATCACACTTATTTCACCTTATCAAGGTTGACTAGGAGTGGCAAGTTTCTCGACACTGGGCTGGTCCCAGTGTAGTCCTGACGAAGAGCTGGGGAGCTCGAAACTAGTTGACTTCTTAATATGCTAGGCACACCTTCCCATCATAGTTAGGGTCCCTTGTCATATTACCCCGTTTTTAATTTTTTCAGCTTAGAGCACCAATAAAGTTTATTTCGTAGCCCACTAGCTGATTATTTTAATTTTCCCACTCCACCACAACTTCACTCACACCACACATAGTCCACAAAATTTTCAGTGCTCCTACGTAACACCGCAAGTCGCAGCACGCCTCAGTCCGTAGAGGACTGGGAGGACCCCTATGATGAAGCATGTCACCGTGGGGAAACCCTGGTGAGTGAGGGGACTATAGAAAGAGATAAGACTTCCCTTTCAGATAAAGGTGTCTTTAAGGATCAAATTGTTTCCTACACCTTCTGTTTTTCCCAGTTAGGTTCCATTCTCCTCAGGTTCCCATACACTAGGAATGGTCTGTGGATTTATACTGGTTGGCCACATATGAGCAGCAGGTGTATAAACTTCAAGTTCGCGTGCCTGTCTCTGAGGAGGTGTGGGCCCCTTCCTATGGCTGAGTTCGCTCTAATTCCATACTGTTGGGGGGGGTGTCTCCTGCCCGTTTTGCAGGGGACCGAGGCCCCTTGCCCTTTCTTCCCCCAGGTGTCCGGGGGGTGGGGTTCACCTGATGTGGGTTGGTACTTTGTCCTGTTGCAGCTGTGATCTTGTGCTTGGCTCTGTCCATAAGGGGGTTTTGTGGATGGCTGCCTGGGTACTGAGCATGTGTCCGGCTCTGTGAGGACTGTTGCAAGATCGTAGGACTGGTGGGCTGGAGTATTGGTGGGGTGGTACTTGTGGGACAGGGCTACGGTAGGCATGCTGTCTGGTGAGGCACCTTGTCTGGATGGGGGATTGTCTCAGTCTTTTTGCAACTGTTTATGCTCCTTTACTCATGTCTGTGGTTTTGTATTTTGCCTATTTGGATTGCTCTTTTTTGTGACCATTATGTCTGTAGAATCCTTTCTATGGCATGTAAATGTTATGGGATGTTGGCAGTTGCTTCCTGTAAACCACTGAAAATCTGACAAAAGAATAGTAAAAAAAAAACATTTGAGGAGACGTTTTATTCTCCTAGGGAATCATGAAAAACAATCAATAAGTAGTATGCTGTTGTGCTGTATGGCAGAAGAATAAATATAATCTCTGGTTCACTAGTTTTCACCAGAATTCAGGGATCCTTCTTTTAATGATGCAATAACCCTCACCCATCTAGGTGGCATGCTTCATCATTGGGCCTGCTCCTTGCTGGGTGTGCGCTGCAATACCCAGCAGGCTCCTAGAAAGTGGGGCTCTTTGATGGAGATCTTTTTCATCTGCCCTGACCTGGTGTTTGCCAGAACTCAGGTCAATGCCCTAATGATGAGACATTGTGATAGGTAGATTGGGTACATAAGTGGATTAAAACTTGTCTCTGGGCACTTCATTCACAATTTGTATTCATGGCGAGTGACTGTGTCAAGATTAAAAACAAAACTGAATCAAAAACGCAGTAATGAGTCCATGGTTGTTTTCAGTAGGGTCACCATGTTTCATTTATACAAGTCCCAGAAAGGTCTAGACATTTCAACAGGACGATAGATTGACCCTAATCTACTTAATGGAGAATAATGTATTCCAATACATTTCTAAAGAAAGAAGGCATCATAGTTCCCCCAGACAAAATGACAAAAATATCTGTTGCCATTACATTTTGGTGCACACAAAATATTTGTATGTGGCCAAAACATGCAACATGCAGCACACATGTCAGGGGTCCCCAAAAGGGGACATGCTCAGAATTAATCAGGTGTATAATGCCTACGACAATTAAAACCACAAATAGCATAAGGCTTCAAAGAAACGCACTAATTTGGTCCAATATAGAAGTCCTTATAGGGAAACTTGGAGCGATGCACCTCATCTATTCTGTGTGACCAGAAATCAGTAAGGGTTAACTTACATGTAGAAGAGTGCTGGTCGAACTCCTTATAATGAAAAAGCATTGGTGGGTCATCCTAAACCAATATGCAACTTTGTTTTAATGGCAGTCCTAGTCCTCTCTTGCACCAGTAGATAACATTGGAACCTGCATGAGGATAACCATAGCTTCCTCCCTCTAGGCCCGATTTCTGCTGTAGAAGCCATTTTCAACCACCCCCCTGGAATGAAATTGGGCAGATGTTGTGGCATAGGTTTTATTCTCCCCTATTGCCACTTCCCCTCTTTAATTGCCTCTTCCCATGCCTCTACCCTGTAGATCGTCTTGTGTGGGGGGGAGGGACATGGCCTGACCTTCGCCCAAACGGAGCCCACCACTGATTGGGGAAGGAAATAATGGGGAGGTACAGCCGGGGCAGATGAAAGCCAGTGGCTGTTAAAAGATGGCGACTGGCTGTATGCACCACTGGATAGGGGAAGGCAGCAGCCTGCTGGTTATTTCAATGTGATGCATCCTGCCATCTATCAATGTCCACCTTTGGTTGGTTGGCTGTGCTCAGATCTCAATCGTTATTTGCTCTTTCCTCAAGAACCTACACTACTGGTTTTTAGGACTACTACCTCCCCCTTCAGCTCCTCAATGTTGCCCCTTCAATCCAGGAACAGAGATAAAAGTTCCTCATTAGTCATACCCAAAGGAGTCATCCCATCCCTGTAGTGAGGGCTGCAATTTATATACGTACATTGCTAAGTTAGCATACCCGCGGTAGATGTTAGAAAGCCATCTTGCCACTTTTGTTGCTTTTGCACACAACACTGCAGTTACATGTTATTATTTGAGAAATGCTTGCTCGCCTTTTCTTCACATGAGAACTGTCTGTTGTTCACATCCCTAGCCGTGAGCTGCGACCTTGGTCTGAACATTGTGTAAAGAAACAGTCTGGGTCGCTAGATGGTGCATGTTTTTGGGTTCAGGTTGATCGTCCCACTATTTAGCCATAACACGCACACAGCTGCAAATACCTGAGAGTCGAGCGCTTTTAATATTGCAGGCTGCATGTTTAACACATTCATTCGGAAGAAGAGCTTTCCCAGGAGCAGAGTATACCTGATCCTGTGATGTGATTCCACTAAGCTGATCTTTACGGTATGGGGTTCCCCATTCAAGCCTAGAGACCTTTTATTAGTCTAATAATATTAGTTTACTAGTGAAAGGAAGGTGGCCGTATTCCACTGTCATTTTATTATGATTTCTCCTTTCATTTTCTATGGTATTGTAACCATGCTGATGGTTTTGATTTTAGTCATTTGTCTGCTTATGTTAGCCAAAGTACTGCTTCTTAGGACACGAGGTTTATAAATAAACTCTTTAAACTTTACCGTGTCTCTGTTTACTCTTGTTGTGGACTGATATGAGAATAATAACGAATAGGTATTTCTGATTCCCACCATTCCTGAGAATACACTAAGTCGCTTGTTCCGGGTTGTCTATACATTGGGACCGCCGAGATAAATACGGATAACGAATGGGACACTGATGCTGGTTGGATAGGGGTTCTGGGTTCTGAGGTGAGTTTTTGGTACACCACAATTCACTGAGGTCCTGGTTTCCTGCGCATAGTTCTGTGCATGAGCAGAATCCTTGCAACATGGCGCACCTAACGTTTGGTCTATTGATTTGAAACGCCTTAGTAGTGCTTATATTAGTCCACGACTCCCTCACTCTTGTTTCCGGATAACAGGAGTGACGGATTTTGACCTACCTGTTACTCACCTGATAGGTTCTTTCAAGCTTGATCATTAAAAAGGTTTCTTCGATTTCTAAACCCTTGTGCTACTGATTAAACTCGTTGTTGATCTTTTGTGTGTCCTTATGGCGGTTGAAATTGCTGCACATAGCCGTACACCTCTGTGACGTCATTTGGCGATGTATGGGGTGCCGGACGATGGGATGGCCGTTATTTTTGTGGTGAGTGCTGATGGAACCCATCCTTATGAGTTGTTCTACTCTTGGGTGACTCTGCCAGCAGTGAATGCGGATGATAAAACGTTTCACTCGTATACTCACACGCGGGTCGCAGCCAATTATACGCCATATCGGACACTAGAGATCCCCCTTTCAGCCTGGCAGCACAGCATTTGGTTTAATAGCGCCCTTCCCCATACGGTTGCACCGGCTAGAATGGGCCCTTTGTCAATTCCAGGGGCCACATGGCCGGTGCTTGCCGGATTTATGCCTCACCCCCGCTATTTGACTATTGCGGTGGATGAACTGCGTACGCTCCATACAACCCTTATTTCAGTATATAGGGCTTTAGTGCGATACGTTTCACTTAATGTGCAGGTGGGTCCTGCTGTTGTGGGACTACCGACTGGTCAGCCGGCGGTTGTTATTAGTCCCGTCATAGTTAATTCGGTGATGGCAAGCGCCCCCAAAATAAGGATGATATTCCTTATTGGCTTGCCGAGAAATTTGACCAGCTGGAAGCCGTGTTTCCACACTCTACGGAGGTGGAGAAACACAGAATTCTCACCATTAGATTGCCAAAAGACATTATCCCTGATGTGTCAGATTGTGACAACTGGGGAAAGATCTTTGCCGCGGTCTACTCGAAGTGCTTCAGCACTCCGTCTATGGCCGTGCTGCCCTCCGTCATTAAATGTGTTCAAGCTCAGCACGGACCGGAGGCGGCTGTAGAGTTGGGAATGAGGCTTGTCGGAGTATTCAACGTCATTGCCCCCCTCGACTTTGGTAATCTCAAGGGAGATGCGGTACAATTCCAAGTGGCAAATGGCTTAGCCCGCGTCGCTGAACTCGATAGGCCCAAAGAGTTACCTAAACTTATTGCGGAAGCTTATAAAACTATTGGCCGCAGTAGCTTGGGAGTTAAACCAACTGTAATCATTCCTGACTTGATACAACAAACTAAGGTGAGTTTGTCTAGTAAAGACGATCGTCCAGCTTTTCCAAAACAGAGTTGGAGAGCAAAGAAACAGGGAAAGCAGCAACAGAAACAGGGGTCTCGTCCTGCGTCTCCCGTACAGCAGACTAGCGAACGCACTTATGATTTGCGCGATCGTACTAGTATTAAGTCGCCTGATAGATTTCAGGTTACTGAACAACGCTCTCCTCGTTCTTCACAGGAAACATCGGCCTCACAGTCCGGTGGCGGAGACCATGGCAAAGGTCGGGGTGCAAAACAAGGTCGTGAACAACCCCGTCAGGCTGACGGTAAAGGCAAGCAAGAAGAGTTTGTTATGTTATGTTAAGTACATTTATTACGCGCGCAGATACTCAAAGAGTGTCCCGGCGCGGTCAAGGGAGAACCAAATTAAAAAATGGAGTTTAAGAAAAGAGATACGTTTTAAAAAGTTTTTTAAAGTCCACCAGATCTTCAACAGAGCGTAATGAAAGGGGGAGCGCATTCCAAGCGCGGCCAGCGGCCACGACCAGAGAGGCGCCGCCTAACCGGTGCCGCTGAAAGCCAGGAATCTTCATTAGCCTAAGAGAAGAAGACCTCAAGGATCGGCCCGGCACGTAGAATGAGAAATGTTTCTGTAGGTAACCGGGACATTGCCCATGCAGAGCACGATGGGCTATGATGAGGGATTTAAAGGCCACACGAGCCTTAACCGGAAGCCAATGAAGGGAGCGACGATAACCATGAACGTTCTGCCTAGGACCCAGCCCACCCAGCAAGCGAACAGCCGCATTCTGGGTAACTTGAAGCTTGTTAAGAGCATAAGCTGGGATCCCAGCATAGAGGGCATTTGCGTAGTCCAAACGGGACAAAATAAGCGCCCGAACCACTGATTCCCTGGCCACTTGAGGGAGAAGCGGCAGAAATCTTCTCAGAACTCTGAGAAGACCGAAACAGCAACCTGACAGACGCTTGACCTGACTGGAAAAAGAAAGATTGCAATCGAAATAAACTCCCAGATTCTTCACGGTCTGGCTGTTAGAAGCAGGTGGTGGGAACTCTGAAGGCCAAATTGACTCTCTAAATCCTGAGGGGAAATTGCCGAACATCAGAACCTCAGATTTATCCTCGTTGCATTTTAGATGAGCCGAAGCCATCCACGCAAAAACCGAGGAGAAGCATCTCTGCACAAGGGCCACCGAGGACCCCTGCTTATCCCAAGTGAACAGAAGTTGAGTGTCATCGGCATAAGCAATAACCTTAGCCCCCAACCCCTCCGCTAGATAAACCAGAGGAGTGAGATAGATGTTAAACAGGAGGGGGCTAAGGGAGGAACCCTGAGGGACCCCCGTGCCAACTTGACTAGGTGAAGAGGCCACCGGTGGCATCCAGACTTGTTGGAGCCGGCCATCCAAAAAGGATTTAATCCAGCCCCAGGCCAGGCCAGACACCCCGATCTCCGTCAGTCTGTCAAGCAGCAGTGAGTGGGGGACAGTGTCAAAGGCCGCCGACAGGTCAAGCAGCACTAAGGCTGCCTTCCCGCCGGCGTCAAGACACTCTCGGATAGATTCTGAGACCTCCACCAGAGCACCTTCCGTGCTAAAGGAGGGGCGGAAGCCAGATTGGGCAGGGTGAAGAAGACCCCCACTCTCGACAAACTCCGACAGCTGTCTATTCACTATTTTCTCACAAACCTTAGACAAGCCAGGGAGGAGAGAAATAGGACGGTAATTGCCTGGAGTGGAAGGGTCTAGAGTAGGTTTTTTCAATAAAGGAAGAATTTTAGCTTGCTTCCAGCAGCTGGGAACCCTGGCTTCCTGCAAGGACAGGTTAATAAAGTAATTAACCTCCCCATTCACCGTCTCAGCCACAGAGGCCAAAAGTCTTGCCGGGCACGGGTCGTCCGGGGAGCTGGATTTCAGAACTTGAAGGATTCTCAGGGTGCAGGACAAATCCACCGGGGAGAATTTAGATAGGGAATGATTAAGGGGCAGAGCTACCGGACCCATAACCAATGAGTCCAGGGAGACGGTGGGCCAATCCGCAACAGTCGAGCAGGAAAAGCAGCTTTGTATCTTACGAATCTTATCCTGAAAGAATGCAGAGAGCGTCTCACACCAATCCACCGTGGCCGGCAAGATGCTGCTCTGCGCAACCGGGGACATAAAACTTTGGACTATAGCGAAAATCTCCTTGGAATTGTTCTGAGCCTGATCAATCCGGGTGGCAAAGAACGCCCGTTTAGCAGAGGAGATAGCTTTATAGTAAATCTTCTGAGCCTGCCTGAGCTGTGCCTTAGCTTCCGGGCAGTAGTTACTGAGACGCCAAGAGCGCTCCAATTTCTTGCAATCCTGCTTAAGATAGCGCAGATCCTCCGAGAACCACGGTTTGGAGGGTGATTCCTGTGACTGTCTGGCCGAGGTCGGTATGGCAATTGCCGCCAAAGAGCCCAGAAGCCAGTTAGAAAAAGCAACTAGACACCGATCTACGTCTTAAGGCAGGACAGGCCTGTTGTCCTCCAACTCCCTAGCATAGAGGATAGGGTCAGCCTTCTTAAACGCTGGTTTTAAACCAACGCTCGGTCTATTACTGGGTGAGGACACTGCCCATGAAAAACCAATTAAATAATGGTCGGACCACGAGACCGGAAGCGGGGCTTTGATTGAGATAGGAGAATTAGAAAGGATAGGATCGAGAATATGGCCCCCAAGATGGGTAGCCTGATTGATCCATTGTGAGAGCTGTGCGGATTAACAGATATCGAGAAACTCGCAAGTGTACCTTGCGTTCATAAGGTCAAGGTGGATGTTAAGATCACCTAGGATCATATAGTGGGAAAAATGCAGTGCTCTCATAGAAACCGCCTCCACACAGAGTTTGGACGTCAACGTTCCCCGTTTCAGAAGAAGAAAGTTGCTGCACTGACAGCGAGGTATGCCACAGATAGTGAGAACGCAGCTTCGGAACCTGACATGGGCCCTAACGCTGCTCGATCGCGCGGCAGAGGTTACAGTAGTGCGGCAAGCACTGCGTCCATATATGGCGGCGACAGCAACTGATACGTTCATTACCGTAGAAACTGCTGACACTAGAGTGGCTCCCCCTGACAGACTATATAACATAGTCCTCATAATTGAAGGTGACATACAACGTACAATTCAAGGGATTTTTTGAGATAATCTGACCTCATCTTATAACATTCTACTAGCGGAGGCAGACTGGCCCCCGGCTTTCATTTTAGAAGCTCCTAGAGGGGAGGAGGTAATCCTCCCGTCCTTTGCGCACACGGTGCCAAAGGACCAAGCTAAAAGGTTCGCTGAGGAGTGGGCTCTGGTGCTTGCACCGGCTTTGTATCGTACACAGGTGGGCTGGGATAAATTGTCCCCCAGCCATGAGATTCCATTGCGGTCTATGCCCCAGCCACAACCCCGATATCCCATGCGTCGCGAAGCCAGACCTCACGTCGCGGCAATCCTTGAACAATTGGAATATCAAGGTGTTATTGAAACGTGTGTCACCAATGAATAATCCTTTATTCACTGCGACAAATCCTGATGGGTCGTACTGCCTGGTTTTGGATTACCGGCATTTAAACTCTCATTGCTGGACGTGCACGGTACAAAATACTTACAGTTCGGCTCTCGTCGATAGTCTCGTGCGAAAACGGTTTAAAACCACACTTCACATTACCAATGGCTTTTACAGCCATAACCTGTCCTCTATTAGCAGTCAGTGGACAGCGTTTACTTCAGGCGGCAAACAAAAACAGTTTACAAGACTAGCCATGGGCTATAAAAACAGCCCTGGCGTCTTTGCCGCACGTGTAGTCTCTCTTCTAGAGAGCATAGATCCAGATGCATACTCGTATGTCGATGATATCTATCTCACAGACGACGAGCTGTGCCCGCATCTGTGTCACGTTGATCGCATTATAGTTATGTTCGCAGACTTCGGTTACAAATTCAATTTTGCGAAGTCTCACATTGCAGAGTATACAGTGTTGTTCTTGGGCTACTAACTCAACAATGAAGGTCGAGGATTGGCTCCGCACTTCCTGGAGAAGTGCGCTGCGTGCTCCTACAACACTGAAAAAATTACAGTCTTTGCTGGGCTTTCTGAATTTTGGTCGTACGTACATTCCTGATTATGCCCAGCGTATCAAGCCGCTTTATGCCTTGGTACAACCTACTTTTTCCAAATTGTGCTGGCTGCCGGAGCATTCAGCTATTTTGCAATTACTGCAAGCTCATCTTCTTGCTTCAAAATACTTACTGACACGTGATAACCGCACTAACCTGGTAATAAGAATTGTGCCGGGCGCAGTGGGTTTCACGTACTTAACGTTCAATGAGGGCGACACCGTCCCCATTGCCTACAAATCACACCTGTACACTTCGGCTGAAATGCGTTTTTCCTCTGTCGAGAAAGTTCTTACGGCAGTACAGATGGCAATTCTCAAAGAACGAGCGCTGTCGCAAGGAAAGCGCATGTTGGTTGTCACTCCATATCCTGCCCTTGAGGCAGTGACCAAAGCGAGTGTACCAAATTCTAAAGCTTTGCATCCTCGGTGGATACAATGGGCCACTTCCTTGACATCGCCCGACGTCACCTATATCTTTGACGCCTCATTACAGACTCAGGAGTACTTACAGTATGAATTCGTTCATCCAGCTCCTCTGTCTTTGCGCCCGCTCGAAGATTACCATTGTGTCATTTACACTGACGGTTCTGCGCAACCGGCGACTGGATCGTAGCATGCCTATTCAGCGGCCTGCGCAATTGTGGTGGGTACTTTCCTGAATGTTGAATTCCAATCTGATGTCGGGCATACGCAGTCATTGGGTGATTGTACCGCACAGTTGGCAGAGCTCCGTGCTCTGGTGCTTGCACTGGAGTTTGCTGATCCTTGGGTCACTACTCTTATAGTAAGTGACTCGTTTTATTGTGTTCAATCTTACAACGACAATCTACATTTTAGGTCTCAAAATGAATACCGTGATTCCAAAGGTAGCACAATTAAGGATAAAATGCTTTGGGTTCGAGTGGCAGAACTTAAAGAACATCTGCCTCTCGTGAATGTTATTCACACTCTCGGTCACCAATGAGTTGGTGTCCACGCTGTCGGCAACAGCTTAGCTGACGAAGCAGCAAAAACAGCAGTGGCGACATATCTAGTAGCAGCAGTTACAAGATCCAAAAGTAAGATTGATGATGACATTTTGGCAGCTATTGCTGCGACAGAAACGGGAAGTAATTACCCGAGAGGTTTCCCTTCTCGTTACCATTATCACTTAAGTCCTGATAAAGTCCCATTGGTGAGGATTAACGATGTTGGTGACAGATTGATTCCCAACGCGGACTGCAGACCATGGTTGATAACAGCAGCTCACAAAGGCCTGGCCTCTGCCCACGTCACTGTTTCTCTGTTACAACAACGTTACTGGTGGCGCGGGTTATATAAACAAGCTCGCACTTATGTTCTTGATTGTGACATTTGCCAGCAGATTAAACCTTCAACTGCTGCGCGCCCACCACAAACTCAGTTGTACATATCTAATAAACCACTAGGGTGTGTTTATCTAGATCACTGCGGTCCTTTCACCTCAGATACTGCGTACAAGTACATCTTGGTTGCAGTGGATTCGTGCACACGTTTTCTGTGGGTATGGCCACAAAGGAGTGCTGATGCCCGTACTGTCATCAGGGATTTGCGTGTCTTTGTGGGAAGTTTTGCGTGTGGTACCTTTCATTCTGATCAGGGCCCTGCGTTCGCCTCTAAGGCGTACAAAGAAGCCATGAGAAATTTCGGGGTCCAAGTCAAATTTTCGTCTCCCTACCGACCTGAGGGTAATAGTGTGGTGGAGCGAATGAACCATGACTTAAAGCAATCTTTGACAGCTAGGGTTTTAGGCACTGGCCGGAACTGGCTAGCCCATCTGTATCACGTCCAACGTGCACTTAATATTCTCCCTAGAAGGTCTCTGGGTGGGCGGACCCCATACATGATGCTCTTTGGCATACGAATGTTTGTCCCGGACCTTGATGGTCTAGACATGGCGGCGTCAGCCGCACCCTTTGACGTAGATGATCACTGTGCTGTATTGCAGACTCTACAAGAAGCCAGCGACAGTCTCGCGAAGGAACACGTGCCCTCCACATCTGATGCTGCGCTTCAGATTTCGGTAGTCGGCTGGCTACCTCGAGTTGGTGATCTGGTCCGTGAGAAGGTGGAGAACAAGAAGGAGTTTGGCCCCTCTTATCGTGCACCGGTTCCAGTGCTTGCCGTGCAGGGTACACACACAGTCATTTTACCTCCATTTCCTGGTTGCAAGGATAACAGGTACATCTCTATTGACAATGTCAAGCTACAGCGAGTGGCCGATTCTTCTTAGTATGACTCCAGCGGTTTCTTGCCCTGCGATGCTGAGAAACTCTGTTTTGGCTCCAGCTTCTATCACCTTGTCTGATGTTGCCATCGAGATGCATACAGTTACTGGTCCTTTGTTGCTACCACCGTCTGGTGGTCTACCTGAAGATGCTGAGTATGCTTATCCTGCAGATGTACCATTGCCTGTTTTACAATCAACCGCAGTTAACCAGTCACGCTTCTCCTTTGACACTAACTCAATGACTTCCAATGCCCCATCAAAAGTTTCAATTTTTGCTGTCTGGTTTAAAAGAAATTTTTTAATTCCCCCTTGGACTTACATTTGGCTGGTGCTCGTATGTATTTTTTTGTTCATGTCCATTGGATTTGTGGTGGTATTTTTTCGTCTTGTGAATGGACACTATCTAAAAGAAAGATCTACAATTAGACTAATTGATGCAAGTTTGGCCCCCCACTCCTCATCACATATCATGAAAAGGGACCAGACATTTGTGAATATTATTGCCTGGCCTGTGTTGGATGGGATCGCGTGGGATACTGTTAAATTTCAAATTCATGGTCCCACTGAAGTAATCAATGTGCCAAATGTATTTCGTGTTTCTATGGGTGATGTAGTTAAGCAAAGCATCCGCTCAGATGATTGGGATGTTCAAGCCATAGAAGCACTATTTTCTGATTTGAAATATTATGCTGCGTTTGATGCTGAGAATTTGAATTTAGATACTGCTAATTATGATGAGCAGTTTTGCTATCAACATTATGGCAATCATTTCCTTCATAAAGCCAATACGTTTAAAAATTTTGTAAATTGCACGCAATGGGAACACTGTCCAGCGCCTAGGCTGGGCAGCTCCACCACGTTAGTGAACAAATTCACATATTTTTCTGATTTCAGTGTTTCAAACCCTGCCTCCTTTTTTTTAAAGTGGCAGCTGAGTCTGCCTCGAAAGTTAGGCTGACACACACGAAATTGTTATATTCCAAATCCTTTATGGATGATTTGGCAATTAGAGGTTATGATCTGTGGAAAGCAACTATCGATCTTAAATTGGTTTGGGGTTCTAAACCGTGGCAGGTACAAGGAACAGAAGCTTTGCATCGTGCCTGCCTCATCCCGAACCAAATGTTGTTTTAAATTCGTCGATTTTTCAGGCCACCTGCTTTGGATTGGCTACTTCTAAAAAATTTAATTCTCCCTCTACTCCGGATCTGGGTGCTTATCCTAATTGGGATAATCATACAGATCTGTCCTTTGATGCGTTGCAGTCATACGTTTCTAACACATCCTTCAATATTTCCAAATTAAATCCAGAAGGATGGTTAATATGGCAAACAAGCTCAGATTCCTGTCAACATCGTTTTCTGGATTTAAAAACGGGGTATACGCAGGTTCGTGTGGACCCTCGTTTTGAATCATCTCATACTGTGACTACCTACTCTGTAGCGAAGTTATGCCAATCTTGGCTGCAACATTCCACCTTAGCATCTGTTAAACTTCATTTATCACAATTACATGGCAAAATAGATTTGAATGATTTTGTTAAGGGTCCTGCGGGTGGCAGGTCCAAAAGATGGGTATATGCTGTTTCAAACGAAGTTTGGAAGCTATCACAAATTGAAGCTGCATCCAGATTACGGGCTATTGATCAAGCCAATATGGAGAAGGTATTGGCTGTTATAGATAATAGCATTAACACCCTTTCTTCCAGAATTTACACGTTATATTGTTTCCTCTGTTGTTGACATTGTGCAGGATGATATGTCTGTTTTATATCATGGTCAAAATCAATTGCATTCTATAATGCAATTTGCATGGACATTGCAAACGTTAAAGGCTGGGAAAGTCACTTGGGACTACATGAATACTTCATCTTTGTTCCTTCCTTTTAATTTAACTGCAAAACAACAGTTCATGTCCATGAAAGATGCAACATACTCATTGTTGCACATTGAAAAGTTAGAACCTTTGCCTTTCTCTGTAGCTGAATTAAACTCCGCTGTGTGGCTTATCCACGGGTTAATCACATTACCATTTCCCCTGTTTAAGTTCAATTCTTGCATGAAACATTATGCGCTAGGCAGATATGAACAACTAGGTACTGCCTTCCTGCATGAAGTTTGGTCACTCCCATTCACATACAGGTGCGTGAGAGACAGTAAAGAGGTCTACTTAAAAGGTGAAGAATGCACTTCCACTCCGGATCACTCTGTGGTGTGTCGGCACATTCAATTGCATGGTGCATGCAATGTGCACGCTCCTAATTTAGCTTGCATCCTGAAAGGGATTCCAGTGCCAGCCATTACACCGTCATTTACGCTGCTGGCTAACGGTAGTTATTTGCTCTTAAATAATGAAGCTTGCTGTGGGATGTTAGTGGGAATTCCCTACATAGTGACTGTATCACAGAGAGTAGTCTGCTGTAACAATGTCCTTTTCCCACCCCCGCATGGGCGGCTCTATGTATCCATCTGGCATTCCATTCCAACCTTGAAAGCAGAGTTCAACAAGATAAGCAGAATAAGGGCTCTATTGTCTCAAAAAGAAGTCGCGTTGACTTCGTCCCGGGAAACATTTGTCCTTCACGTAGCAAACACGCGCACCGAGGTGCAAGCGCTTTTGAATACTGATCTTCCACTTCATTTTGGTGCCCTAATTCAGACTATCTTTAATGCCTCGTCAACAAGTGGCCTGGCACATTTTTACCAAATTGTGGGCTCTGGCCTCGTTACCTCCTTCCAAACTATTTTTGGTGTGATCCCGGCATTTTTCCATTCTATTTTTTCCAGCGTCTTTGGAGTTCTCCCGTTGATTCTCGCCCTCGTGGCTGGGGTGCTGTTGTTGGTCTGCTTACTACAAAATGACTGTCCCGGCTGCTCCATCTTCGTAACCGGATGCTTGAATACTATGGAACACTACCACTGGCAACTTTGAGCTTAGCCTATGGATTGTACTTCCGGTTTCCCTACTTTACATGCGTGCAACCTGTCTTTCATTGCCTAGAGTGTCTGTTCCAATGGGCTCTGGATTTGTGCTTGTCAAACTCGGTGTCTCCCGCCCCGGATTATGACCGACTAATGAGTCCCTTAGTGGCTCATGAGTTGGACGGTTCTGGTGTCAGGATTATGGCCTGTGGAGCTGCACATGGAGTCCTAGGGAATTGGGACATCGGTACGGCTGCAGATGACTTCCTGGGAAGAAGTTATCTTGAAGAACACACCAGTTGTCCTCTGATGGTACTAGAGGCTCCAGTTGTCGAAGAACATGTGTGTTCATTCCCCTTGCTGAACTGGATGGCAGACAATTTTGCAGGACGTTCCAATGATTTCCTCTTGGAAGCCGTTGCTACTTACTGTGCTTATACGTTGATGGATTAACTTGGATGTCATCCAACATTCCTTTACACAAACTTTTACCTTTTTATTCGATATCCATCGATAATTTTTTTTCCCCTTTTTATGTTTTTTTTTTCTTCTCTTCGAACCTTCACTGCCTTTATATGGATTTCCAATTTGTGCTCTTAGTTCCGTTCTATCGAACTTGAACTCTGCGTTCCTTAATTGTACCCCTATTAGTTAGTGGTCCGATCAAGGGGGGGTGTAGTGAGGGCTGCAATTTATATACGTACATTGCTAAGTTAGCATAACCGCGTTAGACGTTAGAAAGCCATCTTGCCACTTTTGCTGCTTTTGCACACGACACTGCAGTTACATGTTATTATTTGAGAAATGCTTGCTCGCCTTTTCTTCACATGAGAACTGTTTGTTGTTCACATCCCTAGCCATGAGCTGTGACCTTGGTCTGAACATTGTGTAAAGAAACTGTCTGGGTCGCTAGACGGTGCATGTTTTTGGGTTCAGGTTGATTGGCCCACTATTTAGCCATAACACGCACACAGCTGCAAATACTTGAGAGTCGAGCGCTTTTAATATTGCAGGCTGCATGCTTAACACATTCATTCGGAAGAAGAGCTTTCCCAGGAGCAGAGTACACCTGATCCTGTGATGTGATTCCACTAAGCTGATCTTTACGGTATGGGGTTCCCCATTCAAGCCTAAAGACCTTCTATTAGTCTAATAATATTAGTTTACTAGCGAAAGGAAGATGGCTGTATTCCACTGTCATTTTATTATGATTTCTCCTTTCATTTTCTATGGTATTGTAACTATGCTGATGGTTTCGATTTTAGTCATTTGTCTGCTTATGTTAGCCAAAGTACTGCATCTTAGGACACGAGGCTTATAAATAAACTCTTTAAACTTTACCGTGTCTCTGTTTACTCTTGTTGTGGACTGATATGAGAATAATAACGAATAGGTATTTCTGATTCCCACCATTCCTGAGAATACACTAAGTCGCTTGTTCTGGGTTGTCTATACATTGGGACCGCCGAGATAAATACGGATAACGAATGGGACACTGATGCTGGTCGGATAGGGATTCTGGGTTCTGAGGTGAGTTTTTGGTACACCATAATTCACTGAGGTCCTGGTTTCCTGCGCATAGTTCTGTGCATGAGCAGAATCCCTGCAACATCCCCTTTCCCTATTTTGTGCACTATGGATCGGGCAGCATACCTGTTGCGGCTATCCAGCTGGTCCGCCCCTTTCAAAGATTTACAGGGGTGCACCTCCTCTCTTCCTCCCACACTGCCCATAACCATGCCAGAACGAATACTATGACTTTTCAGTTGAGACTTGCTAAACATTTTTGGGTATAGCTTTGTAGCTTTCATTTTAGTAGGGGGAGTAAGTATAACCTCCTGTGAGTTGGGTGTTGGGGTTGGATTATTTGGTACATTTTGCATACCGAGGGGTGGAGGGTTTGCAGTAACATGGCACGCAAACAGCAGGGTGTTGATGCCGCAGCTGGAACACCATCACCGTATCCCAATGGACAACTGCCCTCAACACCACCACCTTCCACACACCCAATGGCGTCAATCAAGCAGCCGCTTACCTAGCCGAATGGAACACCACTAGCGCTGACTCCATCGCACCCATCAAAACTCTCAGCAACAGAAGAACCAACAAGCACGTCAACTGGTTCACCCCCGAACTCAAAGCATAAAAATGCTAATGCAAACCTCTAGAGAGACGCTGGCGTACCAGCAGCGACCCAGGCGACCAAACAGCCTTCAAAATGGAGCTCAAATCCTACCACCACACCATCAGAGAAGCTAAGAAAGCAGCACTCGCCACCTGCCTCCAATCCACCAATCACACCAAGGAAATATTTGACATTGTCAGAGAATTCTCCCCAGATGCTGTCTAAAACACCATCCAGCCCTCCCAGCTCCCCTGCAATTTACTCGCTGACTTCTTCCACACCAAGATTGCCACCATCTACAAAAAGTTCGAACCCCAACCACAGGAGCCTGATCTCCCCGCTCCTCCCACTAACCTCCCGCATCATTTACTTAATGCTTAGACACCTCTCTGCACACAAACCACAACATCTATCATGTCCTCCATTCACTTTGGAGCTCCCACCAAACCTTGCCCCCATGCCTACCATGCTTTCAACTCGGACACAAAGAAATTGGGCCCCTACTCACCAGCATTATCATAGCAACGTTCAGCTCTGCCACCCTCCTGGAAACCTTGAAGCACACCAAAGTCAAACCCCTTCTGACGAAGCCCACAGCGGGCCAGTCAGACCTCAAGAACTACTGCCCCATCTCACTCCTTCATTTCCCAACCAAGGTACTGGAGAAAGCCGTCAACTGCCAACTCACAGACCACTTGGAATCCAACCACCTGCTCGACCCCGCCCAAACTACAGCACAGGAACTGCCCTTATATCTGCCATGGTTAACGTAAGGAATCCTTGACCGTAGCGAGTCAGCAGCCCTGATCCTCCTCAACCTGTCAGCGTTCTTCAACACTTCAACACCACCTCCTCATCCAAAGACTTCACCACATCGGCATCTACAGCAACGCCCTCAAGCTACTATCCTCTTTTCTCACTGGACGCACTCAAAGATTTCGCCTCCTGCCGTACACCTCCGACCCCAAGAGCATCATCTGCAGCGTCCCGCAACGCTCCTCACTCAGCCCCACATGTTCAACATCTACATGACTACGCTGGCACCCACCGCTCGCAGCCACAGTCTCAAACTCAGCTCCTACGCCGATAACACCAAGCTTATACTCTCCCTCACCGAAGACACGGACACCACCAGAGTGAACTTTCAGAACGCTATGACCAAAGACGCAGACTAGATGAGAGCCAACTGCCTCAAACTTATCAGTGATAAAACTGAAGGTCTCTTCGGAAGACCCCCTCACCATGGGTCGAATCCTGGTGACCCTCTGCCCTTGGACCAGCTTCCAACCCCACCACCCATGCCGGCAACCTCGAATCATACTCGTCTATGAGCTCTCCATTAGACGTCAGATAAACACCTCCACCTTTTTCAATACCTAAGAATGCTCCAGAAAGTCTTCAGATGGATCACAAACGTTACCAGAAAAACAGTTACTCAAGCCCTCATCACCACTGGACTTGACTACTGGAATGCCCTCCAGGCCGGAGTCACCACCCTTTGCCTCAAGCACCCCCAAACAATCCAGAACGCAGCTGCAAGAATCATCCTGAACCTGCCTAGGTGAGCCCACACCACCCCGACCTCCGTAGCCAGAACTGGCTCCCCATCAAGGAGAGATGCCACTTCAAGCTGTTCACACACACACCTACAAAGCCCTCATCAACACAGGACCAGAATACCTGAACAATCACCTGATGTTCCACCAGCCCCCCAGACACCTATGGGCTGCTGCCCTGGCCCTCACCATTGTCCCCTGCATCCTTCGTATCCAAGCTGGAGGACGCTTCTTCTCCCACCTCGCACCCAAAGTCTTGAATTACCTCCACATCCACCTCCTAACATCTACTTTACTTGCCAATTTCAGGAGTGGACTCAAGACCTAGCACTTCAAGTAGCTGGACCTGGATACCCCGCGGGTTGGTTAGCGTGCTCTACAAATCCTGATTTATTGATTGGTCCTGTCCATAACCTCATTGCTAATGGAGTTAGACAGATGCTTTTTGTGTGTAGTTGCCCAGGAGCTCCATCCTGGGCTTTCAATTTGCCCATAGCTACACAAGGAAAAGTTACTTAATGTTCACAATACAGGAAAAGACACCAAGAACACGGGCGGAAAGGCAAGAAGGTCTGGTCCCAATTTGCACACATTTCGACAGTGGCAGAGCCCAGAGACAATGCAAAATCAAGTAGAACAATAAGACACAAAGGGAAACGTGATAAGAACCGCTCTCCCAAGAAAAGTTCAGACTATGTGGCAAACAGCAAAAGTACCTTTAGTTACATGATGGTTTGGCCCCAAACCACAGGTTGACTTCACAGCAGGGCCAAGGGAGGGTGGCGCTGCCCTGGCTTTGACGGGCCCTTCCTTGGCTCAGGTGTGGCCTGGGCAGAGCCCTATGGCATCCCATGTTGCAGGGCTGCAGCACGACTTTCCTGCTCAGATGCGGCGAAGGAAGGAATTCTGGGCTTTGCTGTCCCCAGCGGTGTTGGTCAGTCGCTGCGGCTCACCCTCACTTGTATCAGTGCCCCTGGCAGAGATGAGATAATGCTGGCAGAGCAACCCCCAGCGTTACACAGAAAAGGATTCTTGCCCCAATGGTATTCCTCAGCAGTTCAATGCAGCTCCCAGGTTGCGGGACTGTAGCACAACCTTTAAAGTAAGAATAATTCTGCACCGGTGTGATGAAGGAGGGAATTCTGGGCTGTGCGTCCCAGCGGCAGTGATATCAGTCGCAGTGACTCGCTCTCACTTGCATCAGTGCCCCCGGTAGTGATGAGTCAATGATGGCAGAACGAACCCTAGCATTACACAGAAAAGTATTCTTGCTCCAAAAGGAAATACTCAGCAGTCCAATGCAGTCCCTGAATCGTAACTGGATAGACAGCTTTCCAGGCGCTTAACGAGACTGCTGGCATCAGCTGCATGTGTGTAAATACTGGTTGCCATCTTGAAATTGTGCCTAGGTGAAATAGAGAGTGCTTGATGCAAGGTGGATGTTTTTGTTAATTGAGATATTCCCAGAGAGAAAAAAATAAAACACTCTTTTAAAATGAAAAGCATAGGCAGTGTGGGAGTTGATTTTCTGTCAATAAAGAGCATGACAAACTAAGCTGATGCTAACATTAGATTGTGTGTGCACTGTCCTTCATCTTGCCTCAACATCACAAATACCATGTGATGTCCATTGCTGACTTTGATTCTAAATAAAGTATGGCTAGTATCCACATGAATAGGCAGAGACTGTTCTCAGAGAAAGTTTCTCACTGTACTGAAACAAGGATGTTTTCAATTGTCCCAGTCTCTTCCTAAAACAATATATCTGTTCAACCGTTTAGCTAAAGCTGTGAGAACGACTGAATCTCAATGTATTACTGTCATTAGAGAATCCTCAGATACATTCTGTATTAAAATGTTTCTTCTAGCTTGTTCCATATTGGTGCAAATCCTTAGAACCATGTATTCCCACAGAATCTATGAAAGTCTTTGTCTAAAGCCCTATAAGAGTACATGGATTTTTGTAACCAAGAGAACCCCCTTTCCCACCTTTAGAAGGCAAATCTGTCCCGGATTTCACTTAGAACTGTAGCAAGTTCTTTGTACTTTGATTTGTATGCTTTGCTGCTAAATTCTCTTATGGCATGCATATTGTAATCTGCCTATCAATTCTTTATATAAAACTTTGAAATGACAACCCTTATCTGTCATTCTTGAGGGAATGTTTCAGTATATTCATGATAATTTACCTAAATAGAAGTAGTGACAATTAAAGTTGGAGAGCACCAAATTCCGTATCAGAACTGGAATTTGAGACAAGATTGTGTGCTGATGATCCTGCGCTAAACCGGGAAAATGGGGAACAACATATACCGGTATCGTCCCTGCGTCGCAGACCCGTCGTCACACACACTCATTCATACGTGCCTTCATTGGTGGGCCCATAACACCAACTCTCACACAACCTATTCAAGAGTCTGCATACAGGAGGGATGAGTGATTCAAGCGCCGGACATGTGGGGGAAACATCTAATAACCTATAGGGAAGGAAAAGTCATTTACAAAATATACATTAACGCCCTCTCGCCTATAGATCCTTAATCCCAAAACATCAAGGCACTCCTCCCACTTCGATCAATGGATCAAATTAGTTGGATTGGTTGATGGTGATTTAGAACCAGCTAAAACACATTTTAAGACTTCGAAATCTATCTCTTAAATGAGACTCATGAATTCTCGTTAATCAATAATTGTTTATCTAATATTTCATAATGAATTTAAATTCGCATTTTGTCTTGTCAAAGTTTAGAAAGTTTATATCAATATTTGAGTAAATTGCAGATCATCATATTTACCTAATCTGGCTATTTGGAGTCCTCTAATTCATTGGCTCTGCATAATTTTGTCGTAAATCGTCCGAAAGCAAGCCAAAGCTCAATAGTTCTTAGCTCGGCAGGTTACAGTCCCAAACGTCAGCGTCAGCCCGAACGTCAGCATAAAGAAAAGAAGAAAATATGTTGGTATGTCCCTCTCTATTCTACTACTTATAAAATAAAATGAAATCGAGAAGATACAATATAATAATTTTGGACAGTCGTGATTGGCTGGTTGAGATCGTCCGATGTCAAGTTTAAGTTTTCTGTTCAGTTCAAGGGGTGATGTCATGAGATTGTCCAAAGTCAGCTTTTTCCGGTTTTATTGTAAGGTTGATTGTTCTCTAGGCTTGGCTGGTTGCCCACTCTGTCCTTGCTCCAGTACATGTTGAACCAAAGGTCGTGATGAGGTTTAGGAGAAGTCTTGCGCATGCGCATCTCACTCCACGCCTCGTGGGACAGTGGCCACTTCGTCGTGTGGTGTCGGTGGCCATCTTGGTTTTAGGCCCAAGTGCTAATTTAAGCGAAACAAACACAAAAGTGTAATTAATACATAGAAATAATGAATCTAATGTTACCCCCTTACTAATCCCTTTATGTGCTTGTATTTATTTAGCGTATAGCAATATTTAAAGCCATATATTCACCTTTTCGGTCCTCCTCTTGGGCAACATTACAAAAGCAACATATTTCATGCAGTATTCTAATTACCACTTATACTATTGTTAATATGCGTACAGATTTTTAGTCATAAAGGTTATTTTAGCAATGCAAATGCAAATCCCACGTGTAATTTGAATGTTAATAGTGTTGGTTAATAAAACATGCAAACTCATTTAATAATATCATGGTTAATAAATTATCTAATTAGTATTTTCATGCAGAATAGGGGAGGTATACAACATTTTGTACTACCCGCTCCATCAATACC
Source organism: Triturus cristatus (assembly GCF_964204655.1). Lineage (NCBI taxonomy): Eukaryota > Metazoa > Chordata > Amphibia > Caudata > Salamandridae > Triturus > Triturus cristatus. Next base: position 674,742,440 of record NC_140585.1, read on the forward strand.
CCCTTTGGTGATTTTATCACCACACCATTAAAATTTTGTATAAATTTGTCATGAAAAGCGAAATGAATGCTTTAGTTTAGTTCACATCTCTGTTTCCCCAATTTCTTCTCTTCTTGCTGTTTTATACATATTATCTTTCATCTCTTCTAATTCTACTTCTTCAAATTCCCTCTCTTGTCTCTCATTCTATCTTCTTTTAAAATGTTCTCTTTTCAACTTTCTCAGAATTTTCTTCCTTTTGTAACATAAACATCCTTGTCTTAAAATTAATAGTAGAAAAATCACACATGTTAATGGAAATAAGATTCTACCTATAAATGTACCACCTAAGTTAAATAAGAAATCTTTAATGGAAGAAAGTTTCTTTCCAATCTGTTCCCAAACACTTTCAACCTCCAGTGGGGTAATTTCCTCATGCAATTCAGTTATATTTTTAATGTAGATCTTCAGATCTTTACGTTCGTCAGGAATGTAAGTACAACAATGTTGAACTTTCAGCATTCCACAGACTCCACCCTCTTTTGACAATAATATATTAAGGGCAAGTCGATTTTGCATTACCATGGCACGCATGGCAACCTATTCAGTATTTACCAATAAGAATCCTCCAGCAGTGCTTGTTGACAAGCGATCCACTACTGTTGATAGCTTTCTAATTTTGTGTGCATTCAGAGATATTCCCACTGCTGGTATCAATGCTTCAAAGATGTCTCCTACAATTTCTGACCAAGATTCTCTCTTTCTACATGTTAGTAGTATACCTAATTTATGTACACCATCTCCTCTTCCCATGTGGAATATCTTTGGAAAAACCAGACCTACATAACATGTGCCATACCAATGGTCTGGCAAACGATAGTATGCCTTGTTCCCGCAGATAAAATATAATCCAGGAAAAACTGGATCATTTCCTCCTTTAAATCCCCATCCACCCATGATTCGGTATGTATCATGGCATTCACTGTTACCTACAAAGTAATTATCATATGCAGTTTGATTCCTTCTAAAACACAACTTTCCTTTCTGGGGCCAATCTAAAGCCATAGTTGGACTAGCTTCTCCTTTCAAATGCTTTTCTATTTCAACATCCCAGACTGTCTTTTCCTCTCTTCCCTGTAGTGGAGGCGGAGTTTTAGTCCCGGCGCACCCCATACATGATGCTCTTTGGCATAAAAATGTGTGTCCCGGACCTTGATGGTCTAGACATGGCGGCATCAGCCGCTCCCTTTGACGTAGATGATCACTGTGCTGTATTACAGAATCTACAAGAGACCAGAGACAGTCTTGCGAAGGATCACTTGCCCTCCACATCTGATGCTGTGCTTCAGATTCTGGTAGTCGGCTGGCTACCTTGAGTTGGTGACCTGGTCCGTGAGAAGGTGGAGAACAAGAAGGAGTTCGGCCCCTATTATCGTGCACCAGTTCCAGTGCTTGGCGTGCAGGGTACAAGAACAGTCATTTTACCTCCACTTCCTGGTCGCAAGGATAACAGGTACATCTCCATTGACAATGTCAAACTACAGCGAGTGGCCGATACTTCTTAGTATGACTCCAGCGGTCTCTTGCCCTGCGATGCTGAGAAATTCTGTTTTGGCTCCGGCTTCTTCCACCGTGCCTGATATTGCCATCGAGATGCATATAGTTACTAATCCTTTGCTGACACCACCGGCTGGTGGTCCACCTGAAGATACTGAGTATGCTTATCCCACAGAGGTTACATTGCCTGTTTTACAGTCAACCACAGTTAACCAGTCAAATTTCTCCTTTGACACTGATTCTATGAGTTCCGATACTCCATAGAATGTTTATCTTTTTGCTGTTTGGTTCAAAAGACATTTTTTTATTGCCCCTCGGACTTACATTTGGCTGGTGCTCATATGTATTTTTTTGTTTATGTCCATTGGATTTGTGGTGGTATTTTTTCGTCTTGTAAATGGACACTACCTAAAGGAAAGATCTACAATTAGACTAATTGATGGAACTTTGGCCCCCCACTCCTCATCACACATCATGAAGAGGGACCAGACTTTTGGGAATATTACTGCCTGGCCTGTGTTAGATGGGATTGTGTGGGATGCTGTTAAATTTCAAATTCATGGACCCACTGAGTTTATTAATGTTCCGAATGTCCTTCGTGTTTCTATGGGTGATGTGGTGAAACAAAACATCCGTTCTGATGATTGGGACGTTCAGGCCATAGAGGCACTGTTTTCTGATTTGAAATATTATGCTGCCTTTGATGCTGAAGATTTGTATTTAGACACTGCTAATTATGGTGAACTGTTTTGCTATCAACATTATGGCAATCATTTCCTACATAAAGCTTATACGTTTCGGAATTTTGTAAATTATACACAATGGGAACATTGTCCGACGCCATTGCAAGGCAGCTCCAACTCTTTGGTGCAAAAATTTGCATATTTCACTGATTTTAGTGTCTCAGAACCTACCGCCTTTTATTTCAAATTAGCAGCTGAGTCTGCCTCGAAGGTGCGGCTGACACCCACTAAATTATTGTATCCTAAATCCTTTATGGATGCATTGGCTATCGGGGGCTATGACGTGTGGAAAGCTACTATTGATCTTAAATCTGTATGGGGTTCTAAGGCGTGGCAGGTGCGAGGAGCAGAAGCTTTGCATCGAGCCTGCCTCATCCCAAACCACATGTTGTTTTTGAATTCTTCTATTTTTCAAACCACCTGCTTTGGATTGGCCACTTCTAAAAAGTTGAATTCCACTCTATTCCTGATCTGGGTGCTTATCCTAATTGGGATAATCATACAGGTCAGTCATATATTACTAATACATCCATCAACATTTCTGAATTTGATCTTGAAGGGTGGTTACTATGGCAGAGAAGCTCAGATTCCTGTCAACACAGGTTTCTGAATCTAAAACCTGGGTATACGCAGATCCGCGTAGACCCACGCTTTGAATCTTCCCATTCAGTTACTACCTACTCTGTAGGATCCTGTGGGTGGCAGGTCCAAGAGATGGGTGTATGCTATTTTTAACGAAGTTTGGAAATTATCGCAAATTGAAGCAGCCTCCAAATTGAAAGCCATTGATCAAGCCAATTTGGAAAAAGTACCAGCGATTATTGATAATAGCATTAACACCCTTTCTTCTAGAATTTACACATTAGATAATATTGTTTCATCTGTCATTGATATTGTGCAGGATGATATGTCGGTTTTATATCATGGTCAAAATCAATTGAGTTCCATAATGCAGTTTGCATGGACATTGCAAACGTTAAAGGCTGGGAAAGTTCCCTGGGACTACATGAATACATCTTCCTTATTCCTTCCATTTAATTTGATTGCGAAACAGCAATTCATGTCCATGAAGGATGCAACATACTCATTACTGCATATTGAAAAGTTAGAACCTTTGCCTTTCTCTGTGGCCGAATTGAACTCAGCTGTGTGGCTTATCCACGGGTTAATCACTTTGCCATTTCCTTTGTTCAAGTTCAGTTCATGCATGAAACATTATACCCTAGGCAGATATGAACCGTTGGGTACTGCTTTCCTGCATGAAGTTTGGTCACTCCCCTTTACATACAGATGCATGAGAGAAGGGAAAGAAGTTTATTTGAAAGGTGAGGAATGCACTTCTACACCTGATCACTCAGTAGTCTGTAGGCACATCCAATTGCATGGTGCATGTAACGTTCAGGCACCGAATTTAGCTTGCGTCCTGCAAGGGGTTCCAGTGCCAGCTATTACGCCCTCTTTTACATTATTAGCTAACAGTAATTATTTGCTTTTAAATAATGAGGCTTGCTGCGGGATGCTAGTTGGGATTCCCTACATTGTGACTGTTTCACAACGAGTAGTTTGCTGTAAAAATGTCCTTTTCCCACCCCCGCATGGGCGGCTGGATGTATCCATCTGGCTTTCCATACCAACCTTGAAAGCAGAGTTCAACAAGATGAGCAGAATAAGGACTCTATTGTCTCAAAAGGAGGTCGCTCTGACAACTGGCTTGGTGCATTTTTTCAAAGTTGTGGGCTCCGGCCTCGTGACCTCTTTCCAAACTATCTTTGGTGTGATACCGGCATTTTTTCATTCTATTTTTTTCAGCGTCTTTGGTGGGCTCCCGTTACTTCTTGCCCTCACGGCTGGTGTGCTGCTGTTGGTCTGCTTACTGCGCAATGGCTGCACAGTTTGTGTCACACGACAGCCTGTCACGGCTTCTCCATCTTCGTAACCGGATGCTTGAATTTAATGGAACATTGCCACTGGCCACTTTAAGCATAGCCTACGGATTGTCCTTCCGGTTTTCATACTTTACTTGCGTGCAACCTGTTTTTCATTGCCTAGATTGTCCTTTCGAATGGGCTCTGGATTTGTGCTTGTCAAACTCGGTGTCTCCTGCCCCGGATTATGATTGACTAATGAGTCCCTTAGTGGCTCATGAGTTGGACTGTTCTGGTGTCAGGATTATGGCCTGTGGAGTGGCACATGGAGTCCTGGGAAATTGGGACATCGGTACGGCCGCGTGTGACTTCTTGACACAAAGTTATCTTGAAGATCACACCAGTTGTCCTCTGATTGTGCTAGAGGCTCCTGTTGTCGAGGAACATGTATGTTCATTTACCTTGTTAGACTGGATGGCGGAATGTTTTGCAGACCATTCAAATAACTTCCTCTTGGAGGCTGTCGCTCCTTACTGTGCTTACACGTTGATGGATTAACTTGGTTGTCATCCAGTTTTCCTTATACGAACTACACATTTTTTTTTTCTTCCAATTTCCTTTTTTCTTATAAGCGTTTTTTTTGTTTTTTATTCTTCTTTTTTCTTCGAACATGCACTCCCTATTATATGGTTTTCCAATTGAGGCACTTGATTCCGCTCTATCGAACTTGAACTCTTGCTTCCTTAAATAGTATCCCTAGTAGTTCGTGGTCCGATCAAGGGAGGGTGTAGTGGAGGCGGAGTTTTAGATGACACACATTGCTATGTTAGTATAAGCATCATAGATGTTAGAAACGCCATCTTGCCACTTTTGCTGCTTTTGCACACGACACTGCATATAGATGTTATTATTTGAAAAATGCTTGCTTGCCTTTTCTTCACATGAGAGCTGTCTGTTGTTCACATACCTAGACGTGCATTGCGACCTTGGTTTGAACATTGTGTGCAGAAACAGTCTGGGTCACCAAACAATGTATGTTTTTGAGTTCAGGTTGATCGGCCCACGCTCTAGCCATAACACGCACACAGCTGCAAATATCTGAAAGTCGAGCGCCTTTAATATTGTAGTTTGCATGCACTAGACACACATTCTGGAGAATAACTTTTCCAGGCGCAGAGCAAAGCCTATCCTGTGATGTGATTCACCTAAGCAGATCTTTACGGTATGGGGTTCCCCATTCAAACCTAGAGACCTTCTATTAGTCTAATAATACTAGCTCACTAGCGAAGGGAGGGTGGTTCTATTCCACTGTCATTTGTAATATGATTTCTCCCTTCATTTTCTATGGTACTGTAACAATGCTGATGGTTTTAATTGTAATCATTTGTCTGCTTATGTTAGCTAAAGTACTACATCTTAGGACACGTAGTTTATAAAATAAACATTTTAAACTTTACTGTGTCTCTGAATACTCTCGTTGTGGACTGATATGAGAATAATAACGAACAGGTGTTTCTGATTCCCACCATTCCTGAGAGTACTCTAAAGTCGCATGTTCTGGGTTGTCTAATCATTGGTAGCTTCTATATGGTATGAAGAGCGAATGAAACACTGATGCTGGTCGGATAGGGGTTCTAGGTACTGAGGTGAGTTTTTGGTACACCGCAATTCACTGAGGTCCTGGTTTCCTGCGCATAGTTCTGTGCATGAGCAGAATCCCTGCAACATCCCCCAGGTACTTTCTTTTGCATTTTCAATCTCCTTTCTTCAACCATATCCAAGAACACTTTCTCCTTCTTTAAACTACAAGTTAGATTATTCCTAAATATAGATTCTAATGTTAGTTCTTTACTGTTTAAGAAAAATTCACCTAATACCTTTGCAGGTTTTACTTTATTCAATTTGTTAATTACAGGTACTTGTGAAAATACGTTATCTACATCTGAAAAGTAATATTCTAATTTCCCTATTTTGTAAAATAGAGTAGCTATCACACTACATGTTATTCTGTACATTACTCGGAGGTGATGATAGGTCACTCCCTCAGATACAGATGCAGGTAACTGCATACAGACGTAGCAATCCCTCACATCCATTGTCTTTACATATTCATACAGTAGTTTCGAAAATACATTGTTAGAAAAATCATTTATAGACCTGTCTTTATGCAGATAATTTCTATCTATTTTAGTCGGATATACTTTTTGAATCTTCTCTATATTAGTTTTATTTTCACTATGTCCTTCTATTGTTTCCAGTGTAACTTTAAATGATATCATCAAAGCTAATACACTCCACAGAAGCATTAGTAATCCTGTACAACAACAACACATTTTAAACCACCTTCTAAGAAACATACATTTAGCTTTTCTACTTTCTGTGTTTGCCATTTTTGTAAAAATGATCAGTGTCTTTTGAATTAGCCTCTTCTATTTCACAACTAGTTTTGTCTAACCCAAGGCTCTAAGCACCTACTTGGTTCTATCAGTTATGTCTTTTTCCGTATTTTATTGTCTTTCCATTTGCAACCCTTTCTGTCTTATTCAGTTTGGCATTTGATCGTCTTTCACTTATCTCTCGTAATCTTGATACAGAACTTCCTGAACATCCGTTTCTTCTCCAATATCGGACAAGATAACGCTCAGGATGTCTTATTCTTCGTCTTCCTCAACCACTTCTTGTACAGTCACCTCTGGATTTTCTTGGCTATCTGCCTCTTCTTTTATTTCAGGCAAGGCCACATACGTCCATTCTGGTGACTTATACTTCTGGTTAGGTTTTCTTGTTCTTTTCTTTTCCTCTTCGGTAGTTATTTTCTCATTTTTCGATTTTTCTTGACTAGATACTTCATTCACTTGTTCTGCTCTTGGTGAATTCACTCGTGTCAGTCTATATATCAATCTCTTTATTTTGTTTAGCCAGATTTCATCTCTTGCTGGTCTTTTAGTTTTATTTTTATCATTCCTTTCAGCTCTCCATGCTCTCTTTCTCAAGACTCGACCTTCTGGCACCTTTTCATCACTATCCTCTGATTCTGTTTCAACTTGCTTTTTGCTTTCAGCTGTTCTTCTTTCCACCACTTCTTTTATTTCCCCTTCTTCTGTCCCTCCTCGTGGTTCTTGCACACAATCTTCCTGCTGACTAACTGACCCTTCTTCTAACTGTATGTTTGAATTCCCTACAACTCCTCGGGGGTCTTCCGCAAGAATCTTTCCCTCACTTTCTGTATCTGGCACCTGTCCATCTAATTTCGTTATTTCAGGTGGAATTTCTCTCGGTTTTCCATCAAAAACTTCCTTATCAACAATCTCTTTGATTGTTTCTTCACTGCTTTTCTCTTTTCTCCAATGTACCTGTTCTTGTTCAGTCTCTGAGTCTGAGCTGGTATCAGAATCTGTAATTTTCTTCTCAAGGGAATATTTTCTGGAGCAACAATCACATTTTGTTCTGATTCCCCCCTTTCAGGATTTTCTCTAGTTCTTGTTTCAGCATCTGATTCAGAACTAGTCTCTGATTCTTCAAAATATTCTCCTTCCTTGTTATCAACTGTATTTGTAATTCTCAATGTGTGACTAGCATGAATCCAGTTTTTTATTCCAGCACACTTCACAGCTGTGGTTGTAGTCAAAATCACTTGTCGTGGTTTTCCCCAACGTGGGTCCAGACAGTTCCTTCTTCTGTGTACTTTAATTCTCACCCAGTCTCCTGGGCTCAGATCATGAGCTTGCTTCTTTTCAAGGGTGGTGGCATCCGATCCAACCTGATGAAACACAGAATGAACTGCGTCAGCCAGCCCCTTACAGTAATCCAAAACCAAGTCATCAGTTATAGGCAACAGCTTGTTGACTGGTATGAAAACATGTTGCATTGCTCTTCCCATGACAATTTCATGGGGACTCAGACCTGTGTTCCTATCTGGAATAGATCTAATAGTCATGAGTACAAGAGGCAAGACATCAGGCCATTTCAAACCTGTGGCTAAACACATTTTTCCCAATCGTTTTTTAATAGTGCCGTTCATTTGTTCTACCACACCAGAAGCCTCTGGGCGATAGACACAATGTAGTTTCTGTTGTACATTCAATGCTTCACAAATCAATTTAATGATCTCATTATGGAAATGTTTTCCTCTATCTGATTCAATTGTTACTGGGAACCCGAATCTAGGGATGAATTCCCTCAAAAGCAATTTTGCTACTGTGATTCCATCACTCCTTCTTGTGGGATATGCTTCTACCCATCTGGAAAACAAGCAGACCATCACTAGAACATACCTCAACCTGTTACAGGGAGGCATTTCAATGAAATCAATCTGCATTCTGGTGAAAGGCCCTCCTACTCAACCTATCGTTCCTAGACTTACCACTGTTTTCCTTCCAGGATTGAACTGCTGACATATAAGGCATCTTTGACAAAGGCTCCCAGCTACAAGTCTGAATTTTGCATTATACCATGTTTGTTTAAATGACCTAACCATCGCGTCTCTCCCTATGTGTGCTTGTCCATGATACATCCGTGCCATGGCAGACACCATGCTATCAGGCATAACTGGTCTTCCATCTCGATAAACCCCCACATGATCTGTTTCTCTTGGTGCACATCCCGCTTTTACCCACTGTCTCATTTCCTCATCTCCTGCTTCTTCCTGAAACTACCTTACTTCTTCCCAGGTACTCACAATGTTAGTAAACAGTAGGGGGCAAGAATTCATTTCACTTTCTTTCGCCCTGTTGATTGAATTTTGATTGCGAGCACAATATTGCGCCACATCGTTGGCGTACTTATTACCAATTGCGACATAATCTCCTGTCTGAACGTGTGCAGCACACTTCACCACGGCCAATTGTTTAGGCAGCTGTATCGCCTCAAGCAACTTCCCAACCACTTCAGCATTCTTTATAGGAGTTCCACTCGAAGTCAGAAATCCTCTCTGCAGCCATATCTGACCGAAATCATGCACAACACCAAAGCCATACTGACTATCAGTTATCACAGTTACTCTCACATTCTTTCCCAACTTGCATGCTCTAGTTAAGGCTACAAGTTCAGCAACCTGAGCTGATTTTACTCCCTTCAGATAAGATGCTTCCATTACTGCTGCAACTGTGCATACTGCATATGCTGCACTTAGCATTCCTTCATCTGTTCTCAAGCATGACCCGTCCACAAACATCACAAAGTCACTTTCTGACAATGGTACATCTTTTATATCAGGACGTGGTTTGGTACAGAAATCAAGTACATCCAAACAATCATGATCCACTTCATCTCTGACTTGCACATTCTCAGCATCAGGCAGTAACGTTGAAGGATTTACATTCAGGCATCTCGTAAGGCTCACATTCGTTGCACCTAATATGACATTCTCATATTTAGTCAGCCGACTATGTGTCATGAACTGAGTGCGGCTCCTTGTTAAAAGGATTGCCACATCATGAGGTACAAACACTTGCACAGGATATCCCATCACAATTCCTTCACTCTGTTCTAGACTCTTACAAGTGGCAGCTACTGCTTTCAAACAACCTGGCAACGCTACAGCTACAGGGTCTAACATAGCTGAAAAATATGCAATCGGTCTTCTCAATTTTCCATGTTTCTGTATTAGTACAGAGAGTGCACATCCATTCCTCTCACCGCAGTACAACTCAAATTCTTTTTCGCAATCAGGCATTCCTAATGCTGGTGCTTCACACAAATTGTCTCTCAATTGTTTAAAAGCTGCTAATTCTTCCCTATTTAAGTCAATGGGGTCTTTTACATCACTTCTTTTCAGTCGTGCCAAGGGTTTTGCAATCAGGGAAAAGTTACTTATCCACTGTCGACAATGTCCAACCATTCCAAGAAACATTCTCACTTCTCTTCATTGGGGCTCTCATTCCTTTTATTATCTTAATTCTATCTGTAGTTATTTTCCTCAGTCCTTTTTCAATTTTGTGGCCTAAATATTGTACTTCTTTCTGACAAAATTGTATTTCGATGGGGATGCTTTAAGTCCTCCATCTGCCAAATGGTTTAGCAATGGTATGGTGTCCATTACACAAGCTTCTCGAGTCTTTGACGCCACAAGTAGGTCGTCAATATATTGAACTAGCACTGAATTCTCGGGCATTTCTAGGTCTTCTAAAGACTTTTTCAATATCTGATTAAATATCGAGGGGCTTTCTGTATACCTCTGTGGGATTCGGCACCATGCCAAAATACGTTCACCAAAACGGAACGCAAAAATGTATTGACTGTCATGATGCAACAGGATGGAAAAGAAAGCGTGACACAGATCAATCACTGTATACCATTCTGCATCATGTGGAATCTGATACAAAATCACAGATGGATTTGGTACAATAGGACAACATGACACAACAATTTTGTTTATTTTTCTCAAATCTTGCACTATTCTGAACTTTCCATTAGGCTTTTTCAGTCCCATAATTGGTGAATTAGATGGACTACTCATTATTATTATATTGAGGAACATTTGGGTAACTTATTCCTTCCTTCACTGTTATTTTTACAGGATCCATTAATTTTCATTAATCCTACATCTTCTCCTGTGAAATCCCAGACTTCTGCCTTTACTGTTTGTTTCAATTCTCTTGGTAGTTCGTCAGGGTTGAAAACAGCAAATGCTTCAGTAATCTCAGTTTCCATGTTAGCCATTGTCATTTTATACAGTACGTCTTCATCAGGTGTCTCAAATGCTATACCATCAGGGGTACAAAATATGGTGCAATTCATCTTGCACAGTAAGTCTCTTCATAACAAATTTACAGGACTTGAATCGCACACAACAAAGCGGTGCATTTCGGAAAATTTCCCTATATTGACTTTTACTGGTTCTGTGAGATATGTTTTAATCTGTCTGTTGGATACTCCAACCACTTCAATTGTTTCGTCCGAGAGAGGAAGATTCTTAACCTCAGCTGACCTAACAGTTGATCGAGTAGCACCAGTATCTACTAGGAAAGTAATATTTTCATCATTTACCTTTCCGTCCACAAAAGGGCCTGTCTGGTCTACTTCGAGAGTTGCGCCAAGTACGCATTCTTCTTCTTCCCTTCGGCACCGTCAATAATCTTCTTCTGACTCACTCTCATCGCGTTTTAGCCAATACTGCAAAACAGCGCTAGCGCGCGGCAGCTTGATTACCTGTTCTTCGTTGTAGAATCCTGTCTCATTACTGTATTTCTGTGAATTTACGCTCTGTGTAAAAGGCGGTTTTGGCGCCTGATTCTGTTGGTTAACAACCTGCTGCTGTCGCTGCGGTTGATAACTCACCTCTTTCTGCACCTGCGGATTCAATGATGCATTATCACTGTTAGTATTCAGGGGAAATGTACACTCGGATTTCCAGTGCCCTATTCTTCCGCAACTGTGACATGGCCATTTCTTTTTGGCTTCTTCTATATTGAACTGTCCCTTACCTTTTCCAGCATTAAATCTAGGTTTTGATCCTGCACTATTTGTTTGTTCGACCAACTGAGCTTCCTGTCTTTCTGCCACCTTTACCTGTGCCCACATGGCTTTTTCTTTCAACTTACGCTGCTTGGCTTCAATTTCATCACTAAAATACTTTGCATGTCTTAGTACTTCATCTATTTTCTTATTTTGCCAGTCCACTGTATGCTGTTTAATCATTTCACTTATTTCTGGACTTAAACCATATACAAATCTGTATACAAAGTGACTTAAATCCTTTTCACTCACGTTTTCATCGCCACTAAACTGCTTAAAGGCAAGGATTAACCTCTCATAGTATGCGTGTACTGACTCCTTAGTCTCCTGATGAGTTCGATCTATTTTTACCCAATCAGTCTCTTTGGGAGGTACCTTATTTTTCAGAAAAACAATTACTTGTTCATATTTGTTCATAACTTCCGGATCTGGGGCTCCTGTTTTTGGATCCCTAGGGTATTCTTGTGTAGGCCAATTAATCATCAACTTGCACTCTGTCCATAAATCTGCTGGTACTATTATGTCAAATAGACTATTTAGATCAATCAAAACTTTCGCTAATTTTACAAATCTACCACTCGACTGGCTTTTCGCGTAGTCGAGGGAAATCATTTGTAAATGACAAAATATCTTGCCTAGTCCAAGGAACATGTACATATCCTCTCCTGTAATTTCTCTCATTGGATATTCTGTCACTACTTTTTCTCTTACAGGGAAAGCTGCAAATGTTTTGTCTGAAGCATCATCTCGTTTTCTAAACCATCTACTTTTCCATTTATCTACGTCTCCTCATTTTCTTAACAAAATGATTATGTCTTTTATCTGAGTTATTCTTCATGTGGTGTTCAGATTTTCAATATCTTTTTCAGAAAAATCTACTCTTTATGGCTTTTGTAAAGCTTTTACTCTTTCAAAGTCTATTCCCATTTCATTTGCCACTTCGTCAAGTCTTTCATGTAGACTCTTTGCTCTCCAGGTTATACTTTTGCATAGAAATAGTAATTCTTCATCCTGATAATTTTTAAGCTTTTCTGTGGGGATAGTTCCTACTATTAATTCTTCCAAAACCATTCTTAGCTTGGCCACATCTATAGATTGGGATTCTTTATCTTTTTGCTGCAAACTCCTTAGCCATTCACTTAATTCTTCTGAGGTAGGACCTACACTATCTTTTTCAGTATTTTGTTGCGCTAATCTCTCTGGTGTTCCTGGGACTGATTCTGTCATCATTATTATCCTATCCACTAAACTTTGATTTACTGTCAAATTTCTAGGTGTACTTTGTTCTAGTATACTTGTTGTTTGTCTCCATGGATTCTTGTCTATATTCTATTCTGACCTCTTTGTTTGTTTATTACTGTTATAAGGAATCGTCAGACAATGCTCACTATCCTTCTGTTTATCAAAAATAGGCATTACAGGTCCTATGGTCACTGTAACAGTTACGGCTTCTAAGTTTTTAGTTAATTCCCTAATCTTCTCAGTTAATTCTAAAGTGGTTTTTGCTAGTTCAGTTGAATTTTCATTACCCATTTTACCATATTGCGTTTGCTCTAATTCTTTGAAAGGATTGTTCCTTCCTGTCTCTGGCAAAACTGATTCAAATTTTATATTCTGCGAAGTCTCTCTCATTGGGGCACTTGGTGTCAATATGGTAGAATCTGACTGATAAGGAGGTGGATTTTTATAAAACATGTCGTCAAGAACATCATCCTCCGATTCATGCACACCATATCCTTTTGACTCGACATTATTTCTCTTTTCCATACATTTTCTACTGCTAGCTTCTTCAGTGTGTCTCACAGGGAATAAACCATCAGCCATATTTGCACTTCGCCATCTTCTCATTCTATCATCATAATTCTCCTGTCCATATGATCTACCAAACATGTATCAATACCTTCCGCCACTCCTCTGTCTTTCCCTGTCATGCATCTCATCTTCCCATTCAGTCAATGCTTCAAACTGTGTTGGTCTAGGTCTCAGTTCTAGATTCATCATTCTTTCTCTCAGATTCCTCAAAACCGCTAAATTAAATGAACCATGTTCTGGAAATGCCAAAACTCCATCATCTTTTGTATACTTTACCCAATTGTCTAACCAAATACATGTATGATATCCGCATTTCGCAACCATAAAGGATGCGGGCTATTTCGGTGGAGGAAGCAACTGTCCCTCTCTAGTCTTAATTGGTTTGTCCTTTTTAAATAAACTCTTGATCTTTCCAAACCAAGTCTTTTTCTCTTTCTCTGGTGGATCGTAATACATCATTTTGTCTTCTGTCTATCGCTTGACTTTCCCTAAGACTATTCTGTTGTTCTTAACCAATTGTAGCGCGACTCACACCAACTCACCAATCAGGAGCGTCTACATCACCCTGTAATTCTCCACTCTCAGCGCGGCATACACTAACGCACCAATCCAGAGCGTCTACGTTTTTTACTAATTGGCCAATCCCAGCGCTGTGTTTCTGACGTCAGCTTTTCTTGCTGCTCCTGCTTCTGCTGACCCCTCCTTTACAAAATTTCTCGGTCAGCTTTGTTACGTTCTTTAAACTTACAAATCAGTTAGTAACGACATAAATACGTCACCATTATCTGTTTCGCTAACCAAGAATAGTTAATGACATGTCTTACAAGAATTCCGTCTTTCCCGAGAGCAGCGCTTACCTCTGCCCTACTACGGAATGGTTACTTCCGTTGATAAAGTAGCACATCCCTCTACCTTACCCTTCTAACAAGCATCAGCTAACCGTTTCTCCAGAATTAAGACACCTAGTTAGAGACCCAATGCTCCTGAGAAATAAAACCAGAGTTTCACAATTAACCTGAATGCTATTTCATTCACGCACTTTCATACGGAAAATGTAGTTCATTCACACAGAATTCTGTCTTTCCCGAGAACAGCAAACAGACTGTCCTACTACAGAATTATGACACACGTTAATAAAGTAGCACTTCCCTCTACTTTATCCGTCTAGCAAGCTTAGTGAACACCTATTACCTTTCCAGTGATAAGCGTAATCAGAGTGCCTTCTGGACTCCTGGTACCTAAGACCAAAATTTCACAGGTGACCTTCGCTACCATACATTTCTCTCATACAGAAAATGTCCCTAATGGCAACACACAACGATGTTACCGAATCGAACCCAGACAATGCGTCGTGCAACTCCAATCGTCAAACGTTTTCCCCGTGTACCTACAGGGCAACAACAATTCCGTCTTGCCAGAGAGCAGCGCTTACCTCTGCTCTACTACGGAACCGTTACAAACTTCCGACTTCCTACATCCCAGAAGCCGTCAAACAACATGGAACTCAACGCGACTCAACATAGAGTGTTAATACATAAACCAATACTTATCCACAGTCAATAATCAATAATCAATTTACAAGCAAAAATCACCAAAGCAAAACAATAATAACCATCATCTTGCTGCCAGAAAAACTGATCCAGCGCTAAACTGGGAAAATGGGGAACAACATATACCGGTATCTTCCCTGCGTCGCAGACCCGTCGTCACACACACTCATTCATACATGCATTCATTGGTGGGGCCCATAACACCAACACTCACACAACCTATTCAAGAGTCTGCACACAGGAGGGATGAGTGATTCAAGCGCCGGACATGTGGGGGAAACACCTTATAACCTATAGGGAAGGAAAAGTCATTTACAAAATATACATTAACGCCCTCTCACCTTTAGATCCTTAATCCCAAAACATCAAGGCACTCCTCCCACTTCGATCAATGGATCAAATTAGTTGGATTGGTTGATGGTGATTTAGAACCAGCTAAAACACATTTTAAGACTTCGGAATCTATCTCTTAAATGAAACTCATGACTCATGAATTCTCGTTAATCAATAATTGTTTATCTAATATTTCGTAATGAATTTAAATTCGCATTTTGTCTTGTCAAAGTTTAGAAAGTTTATATCAATATTTGAGTAAATTGCAGATCATCATATTTACCTAATCTGGCTATTTGGAGTCCTCTAATTCATTGGCTCTGCATAATTTTGTCGTAAATCGTCCGAAAGCAAGACAAAGCTCAATAGTTCTTAGCTCAGGAGGTTACAGTCCCAAACGTCAGCGTCAGCCCGAACGTCAGCATCAAGAAAAGAAGAAGATAGGTTGGTATGTCCCTCTCTATTCTACTACTTTTATAATAAAATGAAATCGAGAAGATACAATATAATAATTTTGGACAGTCGTGATTGGCTGGTTGAGATCGTCCGATGTCAAGTTTAAGTTTTCTGTTCAGTTCAAGGGGTGATGTCATGAGATTGTCCAAAGTCAGCCTTTTCCGGTTTTATTGTAAGGTTGATTGTTCTCTAGGCTTGGCTGGTTGCCCACTCTGTCCTTGCTCCAGTAAATGTCGAACCAAAGGTCGTGACGAGGTTTAGGAGAATTCTTGCGCATGCGCATCTCACTCCGCGCCTCGTGGGACAGTGGCCACTTCGTCGTGTGGTGTCGGCGGCCATCTTGGTTTTAGGCCCAAGTGCTAATTTAAGCGAAACAAACACAAAAGTGTAATTAATACATAGAAATAATGAATCTAATGTTAACCCCTTACTAATCCCTTTATGTGCTTGTATTTATCTAGCGTATAGCAACATTTAAAGCCATTATATTCACCTTTTCGGTCCTCCCCTTGGGCAACATTACAAAAGCAACATATATCGTGCAGTATTCTAATTACCATTTATACTATTGTTAATATGCGTAAAGATTTTTAGTTAGAAAGGTTATTTTAGCCATGCAAATGCAAATCCCACGTGAAATTCGAATGTTAATAATGTTGGTTAATAAAGCATGCAAACTCATTAAATAATATTATGGTTAATAAATTACCTAATTAGTATTTTCATGCAGAATAGGGGAGGTATACAACATTTTGTACTACCTGCTCCATCACTGACAACAGCGTATATTATGCTCAGGAGATTATTTTAAAAAGGGCAAATGATAGGCCCATTCTAAAGTTGAAGCGCTCCTCTATCAGTAACGGCGGCTGCCATATTTGAGTGGAGCATAAACACTTGACAAAGAATGCTCCTAATTGTAATCCTACACAAAGAGGAGTGGGGTGCGTATTCCAGGAGATAGAACCCACCTGGAAAATGATCTTCTTTAATGAAAGCCATACCTAGCTACATGTTCTAGACATGTATAAGCATAATGCTGATGTTGAAGGGTGAAGCACACAAAAAAGGACCAAATTCTTAAAAGTTGAAGCACATAAAAATGTTTTTAGCAAATTAAAAAAACTGGGTATTTTCTGCTTCATAATCAAGATACTCAGTTTTCAAAGAAGTATCTAGCAAAACAGGCTGGACCTCGGGTGAGGATACTCAGGTTCTTTTTTTTAAACATATCTTTACTGGTTTTTGGTAATCAGTATCACACATAAAAGAAAACCGCAGATGAGGACTTACTATCCTCCAGTTGTCTTATAACATTGCTATATTACATGTACATACTGTTTTAATTTCTAACAGATTTTGTCATGTTTCCGAGATGGGCGGTCTGCCGACCGTATTCCCAAACATATGTAGAATTCTCAAAAGCTGTTGTCCTGTTGTGTTTATTTCTCTACACAGACCAATTAAAAGATAAACCATAACAAGAAGAAAAGAAAAGATTAAGAACTGTTGCACAAGCGTGGTGAGCTTGATCCATTTTAGAATAACTTATTGGGAGCTTCAACCCTATTGACCTACAGTTGTTGTGGTTAGAGTTGAGTCACCCTTCACGCCAATCACACCCACCCTCCCGTTCCCCACCCGATTATCTGTCCTGACCCATTCTCTTCAGTATTCGTGTCTCCAGGCTTTTCCCATGCCGTCATTACCGCCCTCCATTGTCCGGCTATGGGGCGCTTCCTTGCTCCCCTATCCTCTTCCCATTGCAGCACTTTACCTTCTGCCCCAGCTCACAGAATGACATCTATATTACAGGTTTCCAACTGAGGCCCCCTCGCTGACTTCCATTCCATCGCTATTCTACGCTTGGTGAGGTCCAGAGCAAGATCTATCAGTCTGTTCCCAACCTTACTTTTGGGTGACCTGGGGAAAAGGCCCATCAAACACACCTGCACCGTGAATGGCCTCTCCCTACCCAGTAGAACAAAAAACAAAGTTCCCTTCTCCTCCTGTTATAAAAAACAGGAGGATTATATTCTCTAACCGTATTCGTTAACTTGGTTGAAAAGAGGCCACACTCTAGAGAAATAGTAAGCCAAAATTACCAGGTTGCTAAATTTACATGTTAATATACATTACAATGCACGATAATGTGAGGCGTTAGGTAAGACGTGTATGTAATCAAACTGGATATATTTTAGGTGTGTGTTCCTAGAAATCTTTTTGGGAGACAGCAAAGTCTTATGCCATCCCATATCCGTGAGTTCCTTTTCCACGAGTCTTTCCCATTTCTCTCGAAGCCCACTCAGAGCGCCAAGGGACGTTTCTACCAGCGCAGCATAAAACCATTTTAAGAGATGCCTTGCTGTGCCTAAGGTAACTAAGGCATGTAGCACCAGGTGAGTCTCTGGTTCCTCCCTCTCATTGCCCCAAAGCTGCACAAAAGTACGAGACAGGACCTCATATTTCAAAAACTGACCTGAGGGGAACCCGCAGTCATCCACCAACTCCTCAAACGGGATCAATGCTTTATCTGAATAACAGTCCCCCACAGCATCCAGCCCTGCTTCCACCCACTGTGACACTTGTTCACTTGTAAATACAGATTGGGGATCCCCATGCGGCAGTCCCACCAGTGGTAGCACTGGCGTATATTTAGCAGAGTGAGGACTCTTTGTCTGGCACCTTTTCCATGCTTGCAAGGCAGTGCGTTGTAGTAGTGAGCAGTATGGTGTATTCGTTGTTGGTATCAGTAGTTTAGCCATCAGTAAGTTGGGGCGGGATTCCAGGTTAGATAACCATGTGCCGTCTTCATTCACCCCTCCACCCATTGGGACAACCACTGCAGTTGGGTCGCCAACATATAATATTCAAAATTCGGGACTTCCAGTCCCCCTTCTGCCATAGGATGCTGCAGTGTCTTCAAGGACACCATTGGACGTCCAGCACCCCACACCAGACCCCGTAAGAGAGTGTTCAGAGGGCAGACCCAGCTACTCGGCATCAGGACCGGAAGGTTAACAAAGAAATACAACAGACGGGACAGCATAACCATCTTGGACAGGGAGATCCTGGCCATTATGTGTAATTGAAGGGTACGCCAAAAATGCACACAGGAGCGGAGGGAGCGCAGCGCTCTATTCAGATTCCCTTTCTTCAAGTCTTCTAGAGAATGAAAGAAGTGTATGCCCAGATATTTCAACGTATCTTGGGCCCAATGTATGTTTGCAGTCAAGGTCTCAGGTCTACGTAGAGGGCCCGCCACAGGGTATAAATATGTTTTGGCTTTATTGACCCTAAGGCCGGAATGCAGTTCAAATCCATCCAAAACCTGTAGCCGTGAGAGTGCCAGGAACAGCCGCCTCCAAATAAATTAGCAAGTCGTCAGCGTATAAAGATATGTTATGCTGACGTCCTCCGATTGTTAGTCCTATCCCTTCCCCACCCTGTCGGACCCTCTCTGCAAGAGGCTCTACATCCAGGGCGAACAACAGAGGAGAAAGAGGGCACCCCTGGCGGGTCCCTCTTGAAAGCCGATATGTCTAGATATTGTTCTGCCCGTCTTGACCCAGGCTGTGGGCAAGGCATATAAAAGCTGCACCCAACGCACCCATTCCTCACCCAGTCCCATATGTAACATTACCTCGAACAATTACTCCCAGCTAACTGTATAGAAAGCCTTTTCTAGGTCAGCTGACAAGACTGTAGCCCGTTGCTTGGTAGGAGCGTCTGAATGATAAAGGATGGAGTAAAGTCTGCGTAGATTGTAGGAAGTACTGCGTGAGGGGATAAAGCCATTTTGGTCAGGATGGACTAGGGAACGCATATGCGGAAGTAGCCTACCCACCAGCACCTTGCTTGAAATTTTAAAAATCCAAGTTAAGCATGGAAAGAGGTCGGTAGTCTGTCACCCCGGCTATAGGCGTCTTGGTCTTTGGGAGTAGAATCACTAACGCGGTCTGCGTAGAACTGGGCAATTCCCCACACTCATTTGCCTCTGTGTACAGCTTCAAAAGGTGTGGCACTAATGTGTCAGCATATCTTTGGTAAAATTCTGCCGGCAGGCCCCGGTGTTTTACCAGGTGCCAGCGCCGCCATGGCTGCCTTGACTTCCTGTGGGTTTAGTGGATCCCCCAGCTCCTCTCGTGCCGAGTCTTCCACAGTGCGGAGTGGCAGTGGACCCAAGAAGCCCCTAATGTGGGGCAGGTGTACCCCTGCTGGGGCAGCATACATAATAGGAGCAGAAGGAATCGTTGATTATGGCCGAACTGTGTACGGCCCAAATATTCTGTACTTAATACAGTACTATTAAAATCTGGGGTGCAAAGAAACGTATCTAGTCTGGTATGTACCTGGTGAACAGGTGAGAAGAAAGAATATTCCCTAGTCTCCGAGTGCTGTGTCCGCCAGGTGTCCACTAGGCCCCAGTGGGATATCCAATTACGGAATCCTGCTGCTGTGCGATGCGGTTGTGTTCCCTGCAGTGGAGGGTGTGAACGATCCACCAGGATACCCGCCACACAATTAAAATCCCCTCCCAGTACAGTGAAACCATTTATGTGGCTAGCCATTCTGGCAGAAAATGACTCAAGGAATCCCACCTGATCCTGATTGGGAGCATCGATAATCCCCAAGGTTACTGCCTGTCCGGCCAACCTCCCGGTGATCAGTATGTATCTTCCCTCTGTGTCAAGGGACACATGGTCAAGTGCAAAGGGGACCCCAGGTTTAATCCAAATCAGCACCCCCCTTGCGAAGGCCGAGGTGGTAGTCGCAAATACCTGCCCCCTCCATCACCGTTTCAGCTTCCCTGCCTCCTCCCCATTCAGATGTGTTTGCTGGAGGTAGGCAATATTTACATCCCTGTGCCTAAGGTATGAGTAGATGTTGTGGCGGTTAGTCATGGACCCCATCTCTCGTATGTTCCACGTTAGGAAGCGTATTGTGTTTAGTGGGTATGCCATTGTAAGAATACAACCTGGAGTGACCTCCTGAGGAGACCCCACCTCTTCCTGGCTCGCTCAATCTTGCACCATCAACCCCTTCTGCAGACTAAACAACTTACTTCTCTAACAAAAGGACCCCCAAAATGGTCAACTCCCCATCCCCAGAGCAGTCCGACAACGGTCAGCCGCCCAAACAGAGTGTAAAACATTATGCACGTAAGTGAGGCTCCAACCAGGTTGGGCTCTCAGCGGGGTGACAAAGATAGAAACATAATTCAGGGCGCATAAACCTTCTAGTGGGCCCGGCCCTACAATATGTAAATCAGTCCAGGACCTGGTTCAGCAGCAAAGAGTTCACCCAGTACTTCTGGGTCCCAGTATTGCTCCCATACTTTCCCCATTTCAAATTATCTCGTCAGCTGTATTTGGAGTCACCACCGGCAACTTGCTGCTGTCGCTATGGGCAGAGTCTTTGTTGTGTTCCTCACTTTCTTTTGATGAGTGAACTTCAGACTCCAGGGATGGGCTCCTGCCCGACATGAGTTCCGCCACAGCCTGCAGCGCCTCCACCCTCTCCTTCTCCGTCTGTGACGTGGTCCGTCTCGTAGCAGACCCCCTCCGGGATCGCCTTCTAGAACATTTCCCAAGATCCATCATTTTCTTTGCTGCTGAGTTGGAGCTCCCCAACTGAGGGGCCCCACCTTTGTAGGTTTCAATCCATTCCCGCGCATCCTTCGGATTGTCACAATAGTCTGTGTTCCCATCCAGGATAATACGCAGCCGGGCTGGAAACATCAAAGAGTACTGTAGGCCCTCCTCTCTCAGGGCCCTCTTAACCTTCAAGAATAAGGCCCGCTTTCTCTGCACCTCTAGTGTGTAGTTGGGGAATATGGATATTTTACTGTTGTCCAGAGTGTATGGGCATTCAGTGCGCGCCCTTTGCAGAAGCAGATCTCTATCGTGAAAATGTAAGTGTCTCACCACCAACAGCTGCGGCGGTCTCCCCGGGGGCAACGGCCGAGCTGGCACTCGGTGAGCCCTCTCCTGTGTATAGAACATTGACAGGCCCTCGGGAGCCACAGTGGTTCTAAGCCAATGTTCTAAGAAGGTCACCATGTCGCTGCCCTCCGCCCTTTCTGGGAGGCCCAGGACTCTAATATTGTTCCGTCTATTGCCCCCTTCTGCACCCTCGGCTCTCTGCTCCAGCACGATCACTTGTCTGCCATCAGCACTGGCGTCCAAGATTTTACCTAATTGCTGCTGCACAGTGTCCTTGGGAGAGGTCTGAGCCGGCTCCTGTGCACTATCCTCTTGATCTTGGGCGGCCCCCGTCGTTCGACCTCTAGGTCACTGGGCTGCACGGTACCGGCTCGGCTCCCGGGGGGGAGTGGAACCCCACTCCGCTACACCACTCTCTGCAGGGTCCACCCTTATTCAGGGAGCCTCCACAGTGATGTCTGGTATCAGAGGCACACACGCATGGTCCACACGCCAGGTCCAACACCACCTCCTTGATCCAGACTAGTTCAGGGGCCTCCTCTGTAGTGCCCCAGCGGGGTGGGCACCATAGCCCCAGGCTCTCACAGTCTCCGGTGTCTAGGGTGAGGGTCAGCCTGCTCCTGTCTCCCCGCCACCAACCTGTCTGCTTATTGTTCTTACAGGGCCGCCAGGCTGCATCTGCCCTCGAGAAACACACTAATTAGCACAAAGTCACTGCGCCTGGATCACCTCTCGTAGCCACAGCACTCTTCCCTACCAGCCCGTTTCCTCGAACAGGGTCAGGCAGTGCCCCCTTGTCGATCCCACCGTCTTCACTCCACTCACGTTTCTTTAGGAGACTTTACAAAAGTGAAACCTTCCCTCCATGCTATAGTCAGGCACAGTGGTCAGGCAATCCCCCGTAGGCCGCCTTCTGGCTTTAAGAGTGAAATGGGCACCTGAGGCATGTCTTTTACCGCAAGTTGTGTGGGTTTGTGGCCCGCGGTCCCCGCTGTGCTCCACCATCGGCATTGAATCTGAAGCGCTGCCCTCCGAGCCCCAATCCGGGCCCAGAGCAACGCCTCACTCCCTACCATTGGGAAGCTGCCTGGCATGTGGTACTGAAAATTCTGGACCCGTGTTATAAACATCGTCGCATCATGACGATTTTGGTATCAGCAGACCGCAAATGATTAGAATACTATATACAAGCATTTACGCCATATTCGGGTGAAGAAATCACCCTGAAATCAGAGTTTCCGTCCTGAACCCTCGGTTTCCATTTGAACGGCAGCCATTTTGTGATTGCCCTCACATAGGCCAATGACTAGGCCAAAAACGAGTCTGAAGGACACATGCACCTTCGCTGACTCCTCTGTGACCTGGGCAAGCTGACTCCACTGCCTGAAGCCAAACCCGTTCAGCCAGTTCCTTTCCCAGTGGCCGAATGAGATTAGTATCAAGGAAGGCATATCATAAAACCTTTTCATCACACACAAACCATGCCTAATCTTACATACACCTGTCCCTGTTTCTTTCTTTATGGCTTGCTTTACGAGGAGGAGGTGCCCGTTTTTATTGGGGGTCCGTCGATATCTGATGAAAGTACTAAGCCTCGCCGGGTAATTGATTGAGGGCTGGACAAACTGAAATATGGGCTTGTCATCATGACTCTGCTTTTTCTTTGTAGTGAAAATATGTGAATGATCAACTGTAAAATAAGGAATGTTTGCCTAAAGCATAATATTTTGTATAAAAAGAGAATGCTGGCTTTGTAAGGTTGAGCAGTCTCCTGAGAATATACACCGTGTTGTACTTCTAGGATACCTGTTACTGGTTGCAGCCAATAAATACGATCTTTGACTTCACCAAGAAGACTCTGTGTTTCTGTAGTCTGAAACAGGAAGAACTCGAAGTCTTAGGGTGTGTTCCCTGGCACCGCTGGGTTCTGAAAAACCCAGTACTTCAGGCATACACCCGCCACAGGGATTGGCAGCTCTGTCGTCCACCACAGCCTTCCGCTGCACAGCCCACAAAACTGGAGCGAGTCTCAGCCGACCTCGGGCTGTGTGTCTCTCCCAGCGTCTGGCGCTCGTCCCTGGGTCGCCATCTTTGATGCACACGGCCACAGCCGCCTCGCGGAGCAAGACTCGCCGCCACCGCTCGCTGGGCTAAGGGAGCCGGCAGACTTAGCCCCTCTCCTCCCAGATGTCACCGGACCTGTTTCAAGCTGCTCCAGGTCCCGTACTTCAGCGATTCACACCAGTAATTAGTGTGCCAGCGTGGAGCTCTAGGCTCATGCGTCTGCCTTCATCGGCTCCTTGGCTATGCCCCAAGGATACCCAGGTTCTAAAAGGAGATATGAATGTGTGCATGTTTAAGGGGCCACTTGGATTTCCTTCAAAGAGTCCCAGTTTCTGGGAGCCTGCTAGGTATTGCAGCTCCCATCTAGTCAGGATCAGGCCCAATGATGAAGCCTGCCACCTAGGTGGACGAGGGATATTGCATCCTTAAAATAAGGATCCCTGAGATCTGTGGAAAACTAGTGAACTAGAGTTTAAATGTATTATTTCGCCATACAGCAGAACAGCATACTACTTATGGGTATAAATTGATAGTTTGGAGAGAATGTGTGCTAGAGCACGTTAAATGTTCTCTCTACATTTCATTCAAATGTGGTTCTTGCAAGTCAGTACAATGGTTTAGCTGCGGGGAGTTCAGAAAGTTTCCTTACAAAGATATATCACCACACCAAGATGGCTGAAATACAAGGTTTAAGTTTTGTTGATGAAAATGGTGGTAACAATTCTGCAGACATCATCCCTCTTTGGGGACAATTTTAACACACCATTAGGGAGCTATGAATGTGTGCATGATTACTTTAGACAATCCCCATCATAGTGTTGTATGCATCATCGAGTAGGTTATTGAAGCATGGACACCAAATGAATTGCAAAATTAATGTTTGTAAAAGGGCATTTCCAGTATTTCATTGTTGAGACAGAGGACATCTTTATGGAGTCTGAACAACCTTTTGTTCTCTCTGCTAGAATATCTTTTTTAATATCAGGGCCATTTTGCAATCTTTCTATTAATGACCATGTATGTCCCTGTTCCATATAGTGAATTGTTAATCGAGTTGCTGTGCGTAGGCAACTGATTGTGCTGCTGTGCTCATTGATCTTAATTAACTCTTATGGGATGAGTTGTCTTCCCAACATATTTTACAGAATATGGGCATTGGATCAAATACACACACTTCTTTGTATTGCCATTGCCATTGTTAATCTTTATTTCGGCTCCGAGGGCCATAAAAGCAACAAGTATTATCACAATTTACAAATTAAAATGTACACATTAAATCACAATTTCTAAAATATTACATAAAATTCAGACACCACAGAACTCAATATAAGACTACAAGAAATTCCTGCGCTTTAGCCACATTGCATTTAGGAACCGGGAAACTGCAAAAACTATTGGAGGTTGGGTATCATATTTCAGGACTCTCATTGCGTGCTCGCACTCTCTAAATCCAAGATTAATGCAAATGGGCTTAACCCAACATTTTCTTTGGAGATAATAGGTAGGGCAGAAAACAAAACGTGTTTTTCGTCCTCCAGACTATGGCCACAGGCCGGGCAGGCTGTACTATTTTTTGGATCCCACCTGGAGGTAAACGATCTAAGTGGCAAGCAACCCAATCTCAATTGGCAATAAAGTTTCCTAGCTGCAGGGGGACTGACCAGATCTAAAAATTCCTCTTTCCTATAGTTGTCTTTAATTTGTAGGAACTCAGTCGTCAGCCTCCCGGTCTCAGAACGTTCATATAAACACATAAGATGGTAGTTTTTAGCTTGTGCGGCCAGCTTTGCTTTGCATAGGGCCGGACATGACACCTCCGGGGAGGTCCATAGTTCTGGTAGGCCAATCTTGGTGCAAGCATCCTTCACAAAGCTTAACCAGGAGATGTTCTTATGCTTTAATTGAGACCAAACCCCCATAAATTCCTCCCGATAAGAGCCTAACTCTGCATTAGACCAGAGTCTCTTCCAGTATACCAGTGGGCGCAGCGTTACCACTTGTTCCATGGGTATTAGGCCAAAATCTAGCCTGATAGGGATCAACGGGGAGCTAGAGGGTAAACCCAATAAACTCCTCATAAAGGAATTTTCAGTCCTGATCAGGCTGTAAATTTTTGAATGACCCCACAGTTCTGCCCCATAGGTAGACGCTGCTCTCAGTTGGGTCCTATAAATTTCAATTGCTGGTCCCACTGGTTTGGAGACCAAGCCTCTAAATACTTGTGAAATTCCCCCAGTGGTTTGGGCAAGTTTCAACACAGAGTTGGCAATTTGTCCCCCCCATCCAAAATTTTCTTGTAAGGTAATCCCCAGATAACTGAACGTTGTCACCTGCTCAAGGTGGACACCGTTCAGAACTGGGTTTGGCTGTGTATGCTTGGAGGGGTTGAGAATCATAAATTTAGTTTTAGCTAAATTGATCTCAAGGCCTCTTTCAGCGCAGAAAACCACAAAGCCGTCCAAGATGCGCTGGATGCCAGTTGACGTTCGAGACAGCAACAAGGTGTCGTCAGCGAACATCAACACTGGCACCAAGCCCGTGGCAAGTCTTGGTGCGTCTATATCCCTAATGCCTTCCAGATGTTTAACCCCTTCAGTGCCCATGACGAGCTGGACTCGTCATGGGCTGCGGTGGCGCTGTGCCCATGACGAGTCCAGCTCGTCATGAACTCCGCCTGCTAATGGAAGGCGCGGCACTGGGCGGGGAAAGGGGCGGGCATGCAAGGGGTTAATGAGCCCATTGATGTATAGACAGAATAGCGTGGGTGCCAACACGCATCCTTGTCGGACTCCTCGATTAACAAGGAAGCGGGAGGACAGGTCACCATGTTTTCCACATCTGACCTGGGCGAAGTTTTTCCTGTGGAGTCTGCTCATAATATCCAAAAGATACGGAGGGACATTAAGGGCCCGAAGCACCTTCCACAGATTTTCTCGTGGTACCAGGTCAAATGCCGACCTCAGATCAACAAAAATAAGGTAGAGGCTGCCACCCTCTAGATTTACGATCTTCCAATGTATGATCTGAAGTCGAAAAATCTGGTCAACAGTGGAGATTCCCTCTCTGAAACCCGCTTGCAGAAGACTTAGGATATTATAGTCTGACTCCCAGGACTGTAATCTATCCAAAATTATTCGGCCAAACAGCTTTTGTGTGGTGTCAATTAAGCTGATGGGCCTATAATTTGAAGGTTGTAAAGGACAGCCTTTCTTGAATATCGGAACGATTTCTGCACCAAGCCAAGACTCTGGGAGTTCCGCACCCAGCAAAATAGAGTTAAATAAGGCGCAAAGATACGGGACCCAAATCTTTGGTTCTGAGCGATAGAGATCGCCAGGGATTTTATCCAGTCCCGGCGCTTTGTTGGGTATCAGCAAACGTATGGCCGTTTCCACCTCCTTTGGTGTTATCTCCATAATGACATCAGCTTGACAAACAGGTCTGCTGTGGGGAGTGGATATAGATAATACATTGTCATTTGGGCAAGAATACAGGCCCCCATAATGGGCTTCCCATGCCACTGCAGAAATATTTGGAAATGAAATAGGGCCAGATTCTTTCCTACCCGTACTAACAATGGACCAAAAACCCTTGAAGTCTTTAACCTGCAGGGTTAACCTTAACTCCTCCCATAACTCAACCTCCCAAGCCTTTCTGGCCCTTTGTAAAATTTGTTTATACCTTGCCCTCAAGATTTTTATCCTGCCTTTGTCCGAGGCCTTAATGGCAGTAAGCAAATCGCTCTTCGATTTCCTGCATTCTGCGGAATACCATAATTGCCTTTTGGGCGGATAGGACCTAACATTCCCTGGCGGACAAAACACATTCGACAGTTTTTCTACTAACTGTAGATGAATGCCTGTAGGTTCGGTCACCTGTTCTATGGTGGTTCGATTTAAGCCAACCTCAGACATTTCAATAAGATGAGGAAGAGCGAGGCAATAGATCTCTGAAATTAGGTTTTGGCTTGCAGCAATACGCAATACGGGGCCATCTAACCCTTCGTCCATTGTTGCGCAAGATTAAAGGTTGCGCAGATGTGGGTGGTATGGCGTCATTGCTGCTGCTGCCAATGCCCCAGCTTCCTGGTTTGAATGTTACAACCAGAGCGTTATGATCACTGTCAACACGTTCAATCACATTGAAATCGAGGACCTTGTCCCACGATCGGGTTTGAATGAGAATGTAATCGAGGATAGAGGTTTGTCCAGTTCTGTTAAAAGTAGCTCGGCCAGGTCTGTCGGAATCAAATCTCCCATTACATGCCCTCAGAGATAATGAGAGGGCAAGAGCCGAGATCTGAAGAACCAGGGGGGTCCATACTTTGACCTTGGGAATCATGGGATCGGGAATATTCCAGTTTTCATTTTCAGCAGTTGGGTCATCTAGAGCCGACACACTAAGTGGTTCGTATTGGCAATTAAGGTCGCCTCCCACTATTACAGAGTATCCGGGATCCAAGGACAGAATAAATGTGTTTAGCTGTTCGATGACCGTAGATTCCCGGCCGCCCTGAGAAGGTCTGGAGTAGACATTCAGGAGAGCCAAATAGTTGTTATTGGGGAACTCAAGCAGAACACATTGGATGTCATCTAAGTAGGTATTAAGTTGTCTTGCTGTGGCGCCCAAGTGGAGGCCCACCCAAATAGTGAGGCCCCCAGAAGGTCTACCCTTACCACTGGTTACTGCTAGTGTATTAAAAGATGCAAAGCCTACCCTTTGGAAGTTTTCAAGGGCCCACGTCTCTTGCATTAAGCAAATATCAAAATTGTCAATAAAAGTGCCCCAATCTTCACACAACAATTTGTTCTTGAGACCTGCCACATTCCAAGAAAGCAAGCAAAAACTCGACTTTAGTTTGGTTATAACTGGAGTCTGGTCAACAACAGGGGTGGTATTTAAGGGTGGGGTAGTTGTCCTATTAAGAGATTCCTGCCCAGACCCATCTAGCGATTCTTCCACTTCTATCTGCCCCCCCGAGTCTATGGGAGGTTTCAGGACACTGCAATTTGGGCGTCAATCCACCTGGTCAAGGATACTATATCTATTAGTATGCTGAAAAAGTTCGAGCGGAACCCTACCAATTCTCACACTATCTACCCTTCCCCTATAATGAGCATCGGTGCCAGAATCCTGGGGTCCCGGGTAGAAATAGGTGACTGGGAGGGCTTTGATTGTTGAGTGGGGGGTAAAGTGGGATCCCGGCTGAGATGTGCAGATGTACCTAGCAATGTTTGGATTCCTAAAATTAATTACTACATAGTCGCCTGGGATATCCTTGGGTCTACGACCTACCCAATTTATCCTCCTTACAAATAATAGCTCGCTTGTGCACTGGTACGGAAGAGGTTTATTGCAATTTAGCCAGTGCATACATTTGTTCTTTAAATCGAGGAAGGACTCCCTTGATCCATGGCTCAGGGGAGGGACCCGGCAAGGACCACCGCATACGGGACAGATTCAGGGGGGAGGTTCAAGGAGGGTAAATTCGAGACAGAAAATGGCCTTGTCAATTTACATAAGGCATATTCAGGACCACTTAACTCGTTTAACGAATTGCCGGTAGCGGGGGGCTTCCCACTCCTTAAATTCCCTGTGACCGGAGGTGGAGGGAGAGGGAGAGGGCATGGGACAATACGGGACTCATTGGCCATAACCTGGTCTTTACTCAACGAGGTTGGATGTTCTATTATATCTGTCAGTGCATTAAACGGATTGGGGGCGGGAGCAGGAGCGAGCCAAACGGACTCAACAGCACTTTCATTAGTTCCCCCTCTAACTTCTGGCCCCTTGGACCTATTCAATATAGAAAACATTGATTCCAAATTAGAGAGTCTATTTTCCAAGGAATCAAGTCTGTTACAGATAGGGCGACAGGTCGCAGTTAGTAGCTGTGCTATCCTGAGCCAATAGTCATTGTTTGGTGCAGAGTCCTTCGGAACCTCTGGACCTCCAGCCGGCGAATCTATATTAAGCGCAGCTTCAAGGGTTCCGATCTTTTGCCGATTTTGAATTTTGGATCTTTTATTGGGCAGCACTGTGTCACCCCGTTTACGTTTCGCCGCTTTTTCTGACTGCTTGGCGAGAGTAGCATCAGAGCGAATGGGTTGGCCAGATCTAGTTGTTCCTTCATGGGTCATAGGAATAGGAGCATCAGGGCCTTGGGAAGTGCTTTGTTCGGGCACAAAACAGACATTGCTAGTTGCCATTGCAGCATTTTCATGTTCACTCAGTAGCGGTACACTAATGTCAGAGGCTGGAGTAGACAAGTTCATGGCTGCTGGCGACTTTGCTAAGGCAATGTTGCCCAAAGAGGAACGTTTATTGTGCGCTAGGTCAAGAGAGAGTCTTTTCTCAGTGAATTCAATTTCCTTCTGTAGGACTGACGCAGCTCTCAATATAAAGTTATCCAAGGTTCCGGCTACTCCAGCTCCACTAAGGGACTTCCGACCCTTCCTCGTACCAACAGGGGCCATTGGGTTTTGAGTAAATTGGTGAGGTGCAGATCACCGTGACAAGAAAGTGTCAAGTAGGCGTCCAGGCGCAACAACTCGGAGATTACAACATCGCACCATCAACACATACTCAGTTGGACACAGCTCACCTGAAGAACCAAGATGTATGGCCCGTCCCGGCCTCTGTCGGTCTCTGATGGGCTCAGACGGGCCCGGAAATGCGTGCGCGAGATTATGAGGATGCGCAGGGGCGTGGTCCTGAGGAAGAGGCGGCAGCGGGAAGGTGGAGGGCTGCTGGGCCTCGCAGTCCTCTTATTCAAGAGTCCGTTTGCACCAACTACGGTCTCACCAGCGGCACCCGGTGAGTGGGGGCCGCGAGGGCTGAAGTACTGTCCGGGGGCGGGTCCTGAGGAAGAGGCGGCAGCGGGAAGGTGGAGGGCTGCTGGGCCTCGCAGTCCTCGGATTCAAGAGTCCGTTTGCACCAACTACGGTCTCACCAGCGGCACCCGGTGAGCGGGGGCCGCGAGGGCTGAAGTACTGTCCGGGGGCGGGTCCTGAGGAAGAGGCGGCAGCGGGAAGGTGGAGGGCTGCTGGGCCTCGCAGTCCTCGGATTCAAGAGTCCATTTGCACCAACTACGGTCTCGCCAGCGGCACGTATTGCAGTTTGTATGTTCCTTCAGCTGCCTTTTTTTGGGAATTCCAAGGTCGATTTCTGTTTGTCTGGTTGCAAGGGGGCAGACATTACACCCACTTCAAGGAAACTGGCCCTTAACCTTAGTAAGATTCCAAATGGTGCAGAGGGTCGAGGAATCAGGTCTGTTGTAGCCTCTGGTGTGGATCAGAGAATCTCTTAGATTCCTTGATCTCTTGGAGGAAAAGAGTGGTGTATTCAATTGCATTTTCCCAGCATTCAAGATATGCCATTTCTTTATTACAATCATTTTCATTTGATTTGAAATGGGTTTATATGTAGTTATGCAAGTTAACATTTTGGCATTATTCTTTTGTTGTGTTTCCAGTAGGGCTTCTGTATTGTTATTCCTGGCCCATTTATGTGCTTCACAAAGAGGTTTAAATGGATAACCCCTTGTTTGGAGCTTCTCCGATAGCAGATCTGCTTGATTCTCAAAGTCAACGAGTCTGTTACAGTTTGGAGTTCGAGATATAATGATCATTGAAATTCAAAATAATTCTCCATTAGTGCTGTTGTTACGCATTCCATGATGAAGTTTATGGGTGTAATGGAGGTCCATGTTCTCGTCCCTCCATGACTGTTAGGGTTGCTTCTTGGGGAATGCTGGTCTATAAGGCTTCCACATTTAGAGTGATGAGAGGGATAGTGATACCCTCGCACTCCAAAGTGTTCAAGAGGTTCAGAACATCCTTGGTAGCCTTCAGGAAGATGGCATTTCTTGTACCAATGGATGCAGAAAATAATCCACAACAATAGACAGAGATTAAAGTACTGAATCAATAAAAGATACAATGGGTCTGCCTGAAGGTGGAGTTATTCCCTGATGAATCTTAGGGGGAATGTAGAAGTACAGGATTTTAGGATTCTTCTTCTGGAGGAACTCAGATTCTTTAGGAGTGATCCATCCCAGTGTTTCTGCTGCATGCACCATAATTCTAATTTTCCTGTTCAAAGCCGGCATGGGGTCTGTTCCGAAATGTATGAAGTTGATCTCATCTGATAGGAGCCTTGGACACTCTTTCCTATAGTCTTCAATTTTCATGATAACAATAGCTCCACCCTTATCTGTTGGGCCTAATGATGAGTGATCGGTCAGTTGAGAGGGAGTTGATGGCCATTGTCTCCTCCTTTGATAAATTGTAAAAAGCATTACTCCCTTCTATTTTGGAGATTTCCTTCAGAACAGCTTTCTCAAATGTTAGTGCCCCCACCAGTATAGTGGTAAACGGATACTCAGTTTGCTAAGGTGTGTCTAGCAAACAGGCCAGACCTGGGATGAGACTGCCCAGATTCTGAGATGAGATATGAATGTGGGCATGAATTCAGAGATACGTTAATCTCTGTCAAGGAGCACCAGTTGCTGAGAGCATGCTGAGTATTGCAGCACCCGCCCAGCTAGAAACATGCCCGATGATGAAGCATGTCACATAGTTGGTTGAGGGCATTTGCATCCCTAAAATAGGAATCCCTACGATCTGTGAACACTAGTGGATCTGAGTATCAATTTATTCTTTGGCCATACAGAGGAACAGTATACTACCAATGGGTATGAATTGATAGTTTGGGGAGACTGTATGCTGGACAGCGTTAAATATTCTCTCTCATTCCCTTCAGTTGTGGTTCACACAAATCATGAAAAACAACCTTTAAACTTTCCGCAACATAACTTAAGGTTAAGAAACAAAAGGAGTGAAAAACTGCTGCATCTTTTGAAAAGACTTTAACCAATGTGAAAAGGCCTCATCAGTGTTTTTTTATGCCGATTTCCTATCGTTATGCACTTGCTCTGTTTGCATTATGCCTCTGTGGGTACCCACTGTAACTTCTGCAGAGGCTGATTTGTCTTGTGTGAAATTGCCCTTTTTATCATGCATCCCAAGGCAGACCCACATCACCTTTCACTTCAGAACACATCACTGGCTCCCGTCCACAAAAGGTGCCAGTTCAAAATGATAACTCACACCTACAGGACCCTGCACAATCAAGGACCAGCCAACATCTACCATAGGCTCAACTACCACCAACCCCTCAGACAACTGCGCCCCACCACCCTCTCCCTCTCCCACACTCCCGCTTCCACCGAAGCAGCAGTGGTAGATGCTTCTTATCCTACCTGGAAGCCAAGACCTAGAACCACCTCCCCCTCCACCTCTGGACCTCTCCCATTGTGCAGGAATCTAGAAAAGGTCTGAAAACCTGTCTGTTCGCCTAACTACACCCAGCAGCAGCAACCCCCACTACCTGGATACCCTTACAGGTGATAAGCAGCACTTTACAAATCCAGTTTAATTTTACCCTTTTATTTAGTGTCAATAAGCACAGACCATCAGCTCAGCTATGCATGTTCTCCCACGTTCACTTTTGATGCTTTGTTTCCTTAGGCTGCCCCCTTCTGTGTGCAGACGGACAGGGAGTGTCAGATGCACGGGTGACACTCCCCATATATAGTTTCCAGGGGCAGTTTATTGTTGGCACCTACTCATTGCCCTGTCTCCTCACACATTCTTTAGTGTTTCTATGATGTCAGGCACAATTGGACACTGTTAATTCAGGTAAGGGACCCTCCACTCATGCTCAGAATCTTCACCATAGATCATACTGTTTGATCAGCACTCATGAAGCAGTCTACTTATGGTTTGCCCCTGTTTTTATTCTCGTTATTACTCTGGACTTGATTAAATGCTGTGCAGAAAAGGTTGGGATATTTACCATATCCCAAAGCTGAGGTAATGCAACAGCATGTATCCTATGCTGAGTTTTATGCTCAGAAAGAATCCATAGCATGCAGAATAGATCTTTAAAATACTGATCTCCTTTTTCTCCGGGTCTCACCCCCAGACCATTTCATCAGGCTTGATTTGCTGGGGATCTATCAAGTAAAAACTATGAGTGTGTGATAATTATCACGCAACTCATAATTCCTATCCCTGTGCAAACTCTTTCTTACACAGGGATCAGAATTTAGCTCTGTATGTGTAATAAGGGACATTGTCTCTACAGGAAGGAACATTTATTGATGGTCTCAAATGTTCCAATGGTAATTGCCCTGTGAAGAAAAATGCCCCTCAACCATTATCTTGTCTTTGTGGTAATCAAATAGACGCATTTAAAACTAGACATCTCCTTGACCTCTTACAGTTAAGGTTCCTTAAACACTTGGGGGAGAATCAGTCATGGTTGATGCATGGGATGTAAGGGATTTCCTTTGTAGATGAGGACTCATTTTTCATGGTTTGACTGCTGGACTTGTCTTTGCACATCAGTACAGTAGATCATGCTGGCTTTATTCATTGGCTGGTATGTTTAGCAAGAGTTTTGGGACAGACTTAGTATGGTTTTGATCATTACTAAAGGTTATTCAAATTTTGATCGAAATAGGAAACCTGCAGCCACCTCCCACTTTAGGCCCATGGAGTGCTGTTATTTACCATGCTCATGGAGCCTCTCACGGTTCTGCTCCAAGTGATAGGCACCTGCCTCCACTTCTATGCTGACAAAGCATAAGTCGGTGTGTATTTGTGTGGTTGGTGTGATCACTTTACTACTATGAGGAGGGGGCTGATTGCCCTGAAAAACTGAGCTCTGACCAACAGTACTCAGCTTATTGAGAATAAAAGAGAGATTTTAGTGATAATACCGGTATATTTGCTAAGAAATGCCACTCTCTGATTGTTTAAGGTTTCAGGTCTGGCTCAGTGGACTACTGCATCCACTGCAGGGGCCTTTGTTCGATCTCATGGTCACAGGTTCAAAGCCGGGCCGGTCCACTTAGCCTTTCATCCATCTGAGGTCGATAAAATGAGTACCATTGAGTTGGGTAACAATAAACATCTGTTATTCTACGCCAAGATAGCTACGGGTGAACGTACGCTTTACAAATACACGTTATGTTATTATTCCCAAAGTACAAATATTGGGAGGATCAGAAAACCAGAAGCGGTACAGATTCGAAAGTGACCTAGGTGTCATTTTAACAACATTGAAGTAAGTCGCTGATCATTACAAAAAAAGACTTAGACTGAACTCCCTCTGATAATATTTCTAATTTACTATGCTCTGTCTTCCACACTGAAACTACTATAACAAATTCTCCCGAATCTAAAATGGTTTCTACTCACTGTCATCCAAATGCATTCTAAACCACCACCATTATTTAACCGATGCTCTAACTTTTGACCACATCCTAATTCTAACCATCCATCTAAACCTAACCCTATCCCTAATGCTAACTTTATTGACAGATGTGAAGGCCTTCAGTTTAATAATCCAACACACATTTTGATAAACATGATCATTGCTGTATTTGGTTACAAGTAAAGTAATACAGTACAAGTAAGACATATTTTGTTAGAGAAAATCTAAACTAACCTATGAAAGGCATTACACTCAGCACTTTTGTTCCCTCATGCCTTACCGTTCTAGCAAAGCACACAAAGTACGTATATGCATTTTCAGAATACCACAACGCCAATTTCCCTAGCCACTTAATGAACAGGCAAATAAACAACTTCCCACTGACTGCCACAGACACCAGCACAAGGATTAAAGACTTTACAAATTGCTTGCTGAGTTGAGTCTCTAAGCAATACACACCTTATTCCTATCCATCTCAATAACTACTACATTGTAACCTAATTGTAAAATTGTAACTCCTGGTTTAATCCTAGCACAACACTAATCCTTATACTAATCTTATTCCTGATCCTTAAACTAATACTCACTACCTAACCACAATCACCCCTGCTACTTTACTGTAACCACTATGAAAATAATCCACTCCAAGCTAATATTACATTACAACGACTTAGCTGAATAGTTCTATATAATGACCTTTGTTTGTCATTTGTTTCTGCTGTATAGTTGTTGCCAATGCATAATCTGTAAATGCATTCTGCTGTGGTTGATACCTTGCTTAACACATGTGTGGATTTCATGTGGCATGTATAATTTCCTTTTTACTGTGGTTTACCGCCTTTATTCTAGTTTTTATTGATGGGTTACATACACTGCACTGATGACTGATCAGTTTCAAACTGGTGCCAGTGCAAGCTTGTATTGCCATTTGCCCTGGTTGAGCAGTGCAAGGCAGAATGCACACCGACTGATAAGAGCAGCAATGTCACAATTACTTACCATTAACCTCGGAGTCCTAGTCTTTCTCACCTTACATAACTGAGGTGAGTCCTCACCCGTGAGAGGTAATCATATGAAATACAGTTTGGAAGCCATATTTTTTACCTTTCGTCATACTCAGTAGCCTTCCTTTCCTTCCTATACTGAGGCCCAGCCCTTTGTATCAATAACATGGCCACAAGCCACAGGCTCTAACTGTAAACACCAAGCACTAACTCTCTATTTGTCTTATAGAGTGCCATAGAGCCAGACCTTAGAAGGGAGAAAATATGGTGAAATAACAAGAAAGAATATGACTCTGAATAATGAAAATTACTGGTAAGTAATCGTGACATTATGGCCTCGACCATCTTCTTTGACCCACTTCTTACATACATTTGAAATACCCAGGCTGGCAAATCAACTTGAGATGCCAAAAAGACATGTCAAAGCCCAAAGGCCTCACAGTGGAGCAAAACCCCCAGAGAAGGATCAAGGCAAACCCAATAGCTCCAATTATGGGTCAGGAGAAAACCTCAGTAGGAGCCCACAGACAACAGCCAGGGAGAACTAAGAAAGAAAAAAAGGTCCAAGCATTCCCCTCTTCACTCACCAGGGAGGGACCAGGCACAAACACCAGAAAACGCAGGAAATCCCAAGAAAAGACTTGGGCGGAATTTGCGAAATCCACTTTCGCAAATTATCGCGAAAATGTTAAAAATTATCGCAAACACGCGGAAATATCGCGAAGATGCGGAAGTTTTTTTCCTGCATGTTCGCGAGATTTTCTGCATGGTTGTGGCTCCACAACTTACCCATGTGGTTGCTCGCGGGCGCGGCCATCTTGTTTTCAGTTGTCTCGCGGTGCATGATCGCAAGAAGAAAGACGTGATCGCGCGACGCATGACGTCACTGCGGGCGCGAACTGTCGCGAGACAGCGCAAATGCCTACAAACAATACAACATCTCATGGAGAACGCGACCGGATCAAGAAAACTTGTCGGCGAACACAGGGATTCAGGTAAGGCGATCGCGCGCGCGCGAGAATGTAATATTTTACAGCACGAGCAAGAAACAAATTATCGCCAAGCTGCGGAATGCGGACATTTTGACATTTTCGCGCTCTCCGCGGAACGCGAAAATGTAAAATTATCGCAATTTCCGCGAACGGATCGAAATTTTCGCCCAGGCCTAGCCAAAACAAGGATCAAGGATCATGAAGAAGGAAGCCATGAGGATCCTGCACCTGCGAGAGAAGGCAGAGCCAGCAGACAGGTAGGCCAGGGTTCACGTAGAAGAAGAGTAGCTATGGAACCAACCAACCGCTGCTGGACATAATTAAAAAGGGCTCACCACAGAGGTTAGATGGTGTGAATCAGCCAGCGTGATGTGGTCTGAGATTATTCCATACTTCAAATGAAGGGGAGCCTGACCCCACAGTGCGATGGAGAGATTCAGGATGAAGCTAAACATTGATATGCACAAAGTCTGCAGAAGCAAGAGGCTCAACTTTATAAAGCATGGTTTGCAGTGCCATGGTTCTGATGGTAGTGGTGAAGATGGGTTCCACCTTACACAGGTAGGCTTGCTGATGTTTAGGGACAACATTAGAGGTTCCTTGGAGCTCGTTGGTGGCATTGAAATAAGAATGGTGTAATGGGAGAATGATTAGGGGGCAAAAGCCCCTTGGCAGTGTGGTGGGGAAGACAAGAAAATGTAAAACGCCCTTGCTCAATTCAAACAACAAACTCAGCATGGAAACGCAGGTAACCAAAACAGTCTCCACCTGCTCGGCCCTACCGCGTTCTTTACGCAAAATCATGCCACTACTCCCCGCACAGGCTCGAGCACTAATAGTCAGGTGCACTATCCTTAGTCGCCTTGACTATTGTAATGCACTTCTGCTCAAGTCCCCAGCTGTGCTACTGGACAGACTCCAAAGAGTCCAGTCGGCCGCAGCCAAACTAGCCCTCGGATGGACCAGGAGATCCTCGGCCACAGCAGCCTTAGCC
Source organism: Triturus cristatus (assembly GCF_964204655.1). Classification (NCBI taxonomy): domain Eukaryota; kingdom Metazoa; phylum Chordata; class Amphibia; order Caudata; family Salamandridae; genus Triturus; species Triturus cristatus. Next base: position 674,780,472 of record NC_140585.1, read on the forward strand.
GAGCTACACTGGCTCCCTTTGAAGCAGCGAATAGCCTTTAAAGCACTCTGCCTTGTCTTCAAAGCACTATACGTAACTGGCCCCAGATCCCTACAAAAAATGTTTTCCTGGCACACCCCCACCAGAACTCTCCGATCCGCCTCAGCCTGCCTTGTGAGGGTACCCAGATTCAACAAGGTAAGGACTGGGGGAAGATCCTTCAGAGTGGCCGCCGCTAAACTCTGGAATAGTTTGCCGGTGGACATCCGCCAAATTTCACAACTCCTTCCATTCAGAAAGCGGATTAAAACTTGGCTCTTCCCCTAAATCCCTCACAACCCCTCCCCAGTCTCCCGTCTCTTTTCATTTTAGGAGTAATCTCTCAGCACCAGGATACCTGCCAGGTGACAGTTGCGCTATATAAATGTTTTAAATAATAATAAATAATAATAATTAGCGCCTTTGCCTCTTTGGGACCCTGCAGATTCCTGCCTTCAAATGCCATCCATTTGCTCCACGCCACTGGCTCCTTGCTAAGAATTTTGAGCTACAAATGCTGAGTCTGCATTATTGTTTACCCATTTATCCTGACCCACTAGGCCTTTCAGACTGGCCCTGGGATTTCCATCCAATACCAATATCGATATATAAGCTTTATTTCGACAACAGGTGTCATAAAAGCAAAACGACAGACAGGTATAAAATGTGATTAAGAGAGTATAAAAGAAGAGATAGTAAACAATGCTTAAGAAACATGTCACGGGGTTTGCAGCACTTCTTCCTAATTCGGGAACTTGATCTATGCAGCATGGAGACTGTTTGAATATTTGCAACAATACAGTTACTCGCACAGTGCCAGTGCTGGAGTTGACAAGGAATAAAATTAAGTTCAGCATTTGTGAAATTTGCCAAAGCCCACATGTGATGATCGAATTATAACAATTCATCTTACAGAAAACATTTATACAGTAAAAAAATTAAATTTGTTAAAATTGAGGTAGTACCCATGGGAGAGGGCAAAGGAGTTGGAGAGGGTAGAGGAGTTGGCCTAACTGCTAGAGCGGTCGACCTCAAATCTGGGGAACTGGGTTCGAGTCTCGGCAATGACTCTGAACATCCTGTGATTCTGGGCTAATCACTTAATCTCCCCGTGCCTAACAAAAAAATGAATGTGTCCTCATGTAATGCAACTGGTGCTATGTAAAGCGCTCTGATACCCGATTCAGGTCAAGTTCGCTCTATATAAAACTCTGTAAAATAAAAAAAATAAAAGGAAAGATTAAAACAACAATCAGAGTATTACAGGTTAAAATATTTTACAAGGATATAAGTGCTCAGAAATCATATATCAGGATAGTCACCCTCTGGACCCTTGTGTTTCAAAGCTACAAGGTGGGTCAGCTTGTCTGCTGTGTACAATAAAGTGCATGTGTGTCGCCTGGACTAGTGACGTTATTCCCAAGGGGAGTGGTGCCTAAAACCCAGGCCGAATAGGTACTGGGGACCAACCCACTACATTCTGCAATACTACTCTCTTTGGCCTTTCTCCTGGTGGCCCACTTGCAGCCTAGAAACTTAGCAGAGGTCTAGTATCCAATTTTAGGATATGCAAGGCTTCCCGGTGTTTCTGTGTGCCCATTTGCTGACAAATGGGTTTTATCCATTTGAGTCTTGAGAGCAAGTAAGCTGGGTATGTGAACAGCACGTGCGCAACAGAGTCCACTGGTGCCTTGCAACCTGGGCAGTTACAGGGGCTCGGTTCGCTGGTGTGCCACCTAGCTGATACCTCGTTGACAGGGAGGGTACCGCATCTGAATTGAGTGTACAATTTCCTGTCCTGGGGGGGCTGAATTAGGTGGAGGTAATGTTCCAGGAGTCTGATCTGTTTATGCATTAAAGAATTCTGTATTGAGTTTTCCCTAATCGGACCTGGTACTATGTTGTTGCACTATCCATTAGCAGTAGTGTTGCTTTACTACAGCTTTATGGAGCAGGGGTGAGACTGATTTTTCCCACACTTCTCGTAGCCCTACATCGGCCACGAGCTTTCTTACATTTCTTATCCACCTCACCTTATTGCCAGTATCCAAACGAATAACCTCTGGCAGGGCTACAGCATAAGAGAGTAGCTCCTGAGACGTCCGGATTATGGCCCAAAACAGCAAAGGACGAAGCTTATCAATGTCCCTTATAGGGCGATGTCCCATATCTAGCATTAGGGGGAAAAGTGAGGTACTTTGAGGCAACATCACTAAATTCCTTAGGAATTTATGCTCTGATCTGCTGAGCTCAGTTATTGTGTCGCAACCCCATAGCTCTGCCCCATACAGGGCAGAGCTAACTGCTTTAAGGTCGTCAACCTGCAGAGCGGCGGCAATAGGTCGACTATGGGAAGAGCGATGATGGCTAAATGGATCTACTCAAGTGACTGGTGAGTGTTATCGTTCTTCGGGTCCTCTGTTAGATCTAGGAGGGGAGTGAACCTGTTACTACATGGGAGTGCTGGGACAGGCTGGCTCGAGGAATGGGTGTCGATAGAGGGTGGGTGGATTCTCGCAATGTGTGTTGCAGCTCCCTGTACTCTGTGGGTGGCAGTCATGTTGGCACATCTTTTAAACATATCTGGTAGAGGTCGATGGTTCAGTTTCTAGAAGGCCCCCGCATTCCTTTAACGGAGTCAATGCGGTCTAAAACACAGTTGCTACCTGTGTGTTTCGACGATTTCTTGGCTTTTTTCCCCTTCCCCACTGCCCCGCCTCCCATGCCCTCCACTGTTTTCCTTTTCCCCATCACTTTTTGTTTCCCTGTCCACAAAATGAGTGATAGAGGGGTGCTGGTCTTTTACGTGCACTTCGCTAAGCACAACCAATAGACCAGACTGCAAGACACACCCAAAATTCTAGACCTGCTGACTTTCACTGTCTACAAATAATAAGAATAATCAGAAACAGGAAGAAGAATAAAAACATTACCAAGACACCCAAGAAATGTCCAACAGTCCTTGCGCCGGCGTGGCGAGTTGCAAAAAGGCGAATTGTGGAATTGCTACGGTGTAGTTAGTCTTTTGGGGGTATAGACCCAGGCCCAAGCAAAACAAGAAAATAAAGTTGCAGAACCTTGTGGGATGGCAGCTGAATTCCGGGGTCCTCCGAAGAACAAAGCACAAAGGGGGTGGCCCTGCCCTGCCCCTTCCTGGCAATGACAGGCAAGAGCGGGCCCAACCTTGGCCGGGGCGCGGCCCACGCGCGGCCTGTGCAGCAGGGCCTTTGTGGATGCTTTTATGCGCCTCCTGGTGCCAACAATGAAGTGGTGAGGCCTAAGGGCTGTAGTCTCCCGCCCCGGCTCGTGGAGTGATGGGTCCCGTGCAGCGGGGCCTCGCGGGTGTTTTTATGCTGGGTCCAGCACAGCTGGGCCTCTTGTGTGCTTTTAGGCGCCTCCTGGCGCCAACAATGAAGCAGTGGAGCCTGGGGGCTGTAGTCTCGTGCCCTGGCTCGTGGAGTGTCTGCAAATGGTGGAGATATGGTCCACCAAATTTAAGGTTTTCGTGCCTAGATTGCAGGGGGAAAAAAAGTCTTTTAGATTTCTGGAAATTTAGGCCCAAGCGGTAGTAAGTCAAATGTTGAAGAATTTTCTCTCTCTTGTTTCTTAATTTCACCAGTTCCTTGCTTTAGGCAGGGACATAAGATTGTATTTTTTTCTGCCTCTTTTAGTCCATTTTTCCTCTGGGTATCCACCTCCTCTGTGATAACCCTCATAGAAGTGCAGAACAAGGTGAGTAAAAAAGCGATTAGGGTTATATACTGTTTCTCTCCCTTGTCTCTTTATATTTTGTCGCTGTTCATTACAATTTTGCCCTGTCTATCTCATCTATCCTTCTGTTTTCCGTTTCCTTCCTTAAATTGGCCCTTTCCTTCCTTAAATTGTAAGGATACTTTGTTCTTGCCCTGCCCCTCCCTTTCTTTAGTGTCCTTTCTATTGTTTCTTTGGACCCCAACATTATTTTCCCACCTTCCTCTTCTACATTTATCAATGTCCTCCCCATTCCAGTAGCATAGCTTACCCTTTTACCTAAGGACATCCTTTCACGCACCTTGGTAACGATGACTCTTCTGTTGGCTGTGACAGGACAAGGACATCTATCAGACATTTACTCCATGTTGCCTTGGTTTTGTGTGCCGAACTGGTGGGACCCTTACTCCGATCATGTGTCAGCTGATGGGGTTGTTCAGTGCTTACTGCTAGGTTGCTTGTGCGTGCTGTATTCCGGATTCCCGGCAGTGTTCTCCTCTGCATTCTTGTCTCTCTCCCTCCATGCATAGAGATAGGTTTTGGGAGTCCTCTTTCTGTTGCTTTCCCCCTTATTGTCCTTCTATCCTGTTGGTGTTGTTATCTTCCTGTTGCGTTTTTTCCAGTTCTAATCATTATGTTGCTTTCTTCCTTACATGTGACAATCTGGGTACCCCGGCTGCATAGCGCAGTAGTAGTACAACAGGCATGGAAAAATGTGGTGGTCTCTTTTCTGTGTACACATTTATACATGGTTAGTTGCCGTTTGTTAAGTATATAGTTTAGTAATGCAAGAACAATTTTCTCCTGCTAAATATATTTGTAGTGTGTTGTATGTATGAATGGATGTGCTGAGGTCATTGCTATTCTTTATTAATTTTGGGTTCTTGGTTCACCATTGACTGGCCTATGCAATTTGTTTGCTAGACTGCTCTGTAAGACAGCTAAAATCCTATGATGCAGTACTGTGCACATGATGTTCTGGTTTGTTTAATCTCAATTTATCTAAATGTTTAGATGTATGTTCGTGTGATGCAGAGGAAGGGGTATTGATTTGACAGTTCTTGCCAAATACACTGTTTATTGATATGACCTACCCATGGCAACATCACCCTCTCCTGTGACCATAGGAGGATTTACGCTGGAGTCAAGGCATGAAAGAAAAGAAGGCTGCATAGAGGGATGAACAGGACTTGGTATCTTGGTCAGCCAGGGACATATTATAGATTAGGCTGGTGTAGTGTAATTTGCTGGTCAGACACCTTGCCTCCAGAGCTAAGAGACGTCGCTCTCTTCCTGTTCAGTCCACCTTAGCAACCCAAACCAACATGGCAGCTAACATGCTGGAGAGCACTTCCCAGTGCGGAGGGAGTGTATATTTACATATTTGCCTTCAGGGGTGTCAGAATTCTGTACAATATTGATTGGAAATTTGCCAGAAAACGTGTATAAAGAAGTATCTTAGTCACTATGAAAAAGATGAAATTAATGACAACCAGGGAGGGACAACCCAGATTCTATTTCAAAGCAACATAAAATAGAAAAGATTAATTACATGGCTATTTCTCAATCAGAAGGGATTTTAAGTTATTCCTGTGTTTATGTCTGGAGGGATCAAGTTTTATATTCTCTGTGCACTTCCAGATAGCAGGATCAGGAGTTGGCTCTTTGTTTGTTGAGTCTAGTAATTTTTACATGTACGGATTTGGCACTGCAGAGAGTAGTTCCCCTAGAAAGTGTGAGATTTTGAGCCAGATGTTTTGGGGTGTCACAGTAAATATGCTTCTGTCTTCAATCAGGAGCTAGTTGAGAGTGATAAGCAGCAAGCACTACTAAGGAAGCAGTGAGCACCTATGATCTGCCATGCTGCTACATTGAGCAGTAAGTAATGCATTACCATAGTTGCCTTGATAAAACTAGTGATTGCACCAATAACATCTGAACGAGGAATTAAAGGTTTATTATTTTTGAAAAGTCTGAGTTGGGGTGCTGTTAGGTACGCTTTTTTTTAGAATGAGAGCTTGAAGTTTCCGATTATTGACTAGACTGATCCCAAAATATTTTGTGCAGTTAATTATTTGGGTTTTACATGCCTTTTAAACTTATAGGTATAGCTGTGTATTGTAAGCATAAGGATGGGAGGTGGGTTTTGTGAGTTTTAGTTTTGTGGTCAGAGGTTTCATTTGCAAGTTTAAAGAGTTGGGGATCGAATGGGTCCTTGAGGTACCCCATAGATGGCAGGTGTCAGTTTCGATAGGGTCCTGTTCAAAGTAATTTGTTTGAGACTGGGTGTTCAGGTATGAGAAAAAGCATCTTGGGACTGTACCATTATCTCCTTGAGAGTGTTTACTAGGATGTTGTGATTGTATTGAAAGCTTAAGATAAGTTGCAGAGTATAAATAGGTAACAATCACGGTTTGGCAAGATATGAAGAGCGCAGTCCATGGTCTGTACAATGGATGTTTCAGTGCTACAGGAAGCTCTGCACCTGATTGGAAGTTTTAAAATCATATTTGGTCTTTTGCCAGTGTATAATTTTCTTACTATCACATTATACCATAGACACATTATGAGAAAAAGATACTTCAGCCCCTTTTGTTCACAAATCAGTATTAATGTACAGATAGCAGGTCAACTGCCAAACACTACAGGCCTCAAATATTCAATACTAAATGACAGGTACCTGTGAAAAGTATGTTGTCACCATGTACATAGGCCAATAGTGAAAGAATGGCACAAACCTTTCCACGCACGAAAGTAGCTTAACAACAAAAAATCATAGCTGCAAGATGTCCCATTGTTATGAGTAATACCTCCAGATAATCCTGGCTTTTCACCCAACTGCACTTTACAGCTTGGGGTTTGCCCCATACTTATAATGTTAACAACACAATGTTAAGTCCCAAAATAGAATGCGATGTTAAATAAAAAGTCAGAACTAACTCAAAGTGAGACACTTGACCTCGGCACACTTGGCAGCAATGACTGTTCACAGAGCAACAGTAGCATCACATTCAGGTGAAGAGTACAGAAAAGCAGTGGCAAGCATTCTGGAAGCGTCCAATTTAAGGTATTTTAAAATACAGGGCTATAAATTAATCTGTCTAATTTAAACTTTTTAAAGTTTTGCAAGTTACTGTGCTATTGGGAGAATTGATGGAACCGACAATTTCATAATATTCAATAAGGAGTTGGTGAACACCACTTCTGTGTCCTGAATTCTATTAAAACATTAAATGTAAAACTTTCTTACTTTCTTAATCCATTAATATCACTGTAAACCAGACAGAGCCCCTGGAGAATGACAGTGTCAGAGAGTGTATCTGAGAGAGTCTGTGAGTGTGAGGCAGAGTGCAATAAACATGCATCTACGCTAAGCACAGTCTACCATTAATCCATTGTACACACTGCCAATGGGAAGTCACTAAAGTACTTCTCTTTCAAATTAAGTATGTGCATTATAACAACCAATGAAATCTGTTTAGTAAACACTGAAAAAACCCAGTCAATTTTTGTCTATTTTGGGAGATATCCAGCTAAATAAACACTAATAAGCATTGATTTCAAAAGGTTTGGAAAACACCTGTGAAATCCACAAAAAATAAACACTGAACACAGGAAAGCCTACATATTCTGTTGAATATGAATGAATGGAGTATAATGGGAGAAAGTGACATTGTTTTCACCTAGATAGCCAACTATGGTGCACATGCATCAAGCAAACCAAAAGCGATTCCTTAATAGCGAGAAATAAGGAATCGTTATTAAGGAATCGCTTTTGGGCATGCATCAACAGATTCGGTAATTATTAGCGATTCCTTAAAAATCGCAAATTTTACCGAATATACAATAGCGGGGCATGCAAACTCCGATTAGCTAATAGCAGTTCGGTAATTCCGAATTAGCAAATAGCGAATTCGGTATTAGCGAAACCGCAAATGACCGCGTCGCACCGGGAACGTGCAGATGACATCACCAACCAGGAAATACAGCAGCCCCACCCTCATTGCATCGACAGAGGAGCAAACAGGAGCACTGACTGCAGACTGCCTGTGCAGACTGAAGCCACACAGACTGTTCCATCTGCCAAAATACACCATCCATGGAGAAGGAAGCCCCATCCAGCGCTGAGGCTGCGCGCAAGCGCAAGCGCAAGTTGTCCGACAGGGAGCTGGAGCACCTAATTGAGGGAGTCTCGAGCAAGCACGATCACCTCTTCAGCAAGCTGTCCCTCAAGGTGCCTGAGGCGGAGAAGCGCCGCATTTGGCTGCGCATCCGCGAGAGGGTGAATGCAGTAGGTGTGACGCCCCGCAGCATCGACGACCTAAAAAAAAGGTGGTACGACCAGCGGAAGCGTGCGAAGGAGAGGATAGCAGAGAGGCTCCGGGACGCAAGCAGAACGGGAGGCGGCCCTTCCACGGTCCAGGCTAACACTGCCCTGGAGGAGCTGGTGGAAGGAACAATTGAGCGGGAAGCCGTCGTGGGAGTGACCCAGATGGACACGTCCGGCACAGCCACAAGTGCCCAAGGTAAGATGCATGCCTGTTGCCATACCCAGTATAGCGTAAATCCCATTCCAGGCCCCCAGCAGGATCTGAGTGTGCATGCAGCTTTGCAACACACAGCTTTACTCCTAACACTAGTGCATCATGGGAGTTGTAGTCTACTCAGGCAAGTGTGCATGTACAGGGGTAAATGTAATAACCATTCACCAGATCAGTAGAAGCTGGGTATAGACAGTATATTTAGTGGATCACAGAGGGACATGTATGTGTACAACACTACGTAGGTCTAACTATCCCACTAACCATGCACTGTTTCACACACAGATGCATCACCTGGGGATTCAGATGACAGCGGCCGGCTGATAATCTCCGAAACACCGGTTGAATCAGACCTTGAGACAGCGCAGGATGCCCTCACATCACCTACACCTGCCACCCCACCAGCACCACCAGCACCAGCAACACCAGCACCAGCAACACCAGCACCACCAGCACCAGCCACACCAGCTGCTGCCACGACAGCCACCAAAGCGCCGCGGCGCAGGTCCCAGGTTGCGCCCTTGCCGGTGATGGAAACACCCACCACACAAACGGGACACGGTCAGCGCGCCATCACACCACCTGATGCACCACCTGTCCGCGCCAGGCTAACACAGCGGCGCAGGTCTCGCCAACGTTCGGACTCCTCAGGCAACCTGGATCTCCAACACACTCCTGGCATTGAGGAGAGGATGCTGTCTGTACAGAGGTGCAGAGCCGCCACATGGCAACCATCAGCAGCAACATCGTGCACCTTGTTCGTGAAATGCGAGCCATGACTGCCGCAGTAACGGCCATGGGCACGGCGGTCAGGGACATGAGCACTGTGGTGGCAGAGGGCAATGGTCACCTCAGGGAAGATATACAAGAGCTCACCAGTGCCATGAGGGAGGGCCATGAGTGCCAGAAGAGGAGGTACCGACAGCAATTGTTGCGTTCCGCTGCCGCTACTAAGGCTATCACGCGCCGCAGCAACAGTACCGCAGTGTTGGCACGCCGCACTGTGTCCTTGCAGGTCGACCTTGGGCACTTCTGCGGGGATGTGGCAAAGGCACTGGGGCAGTTGACCACTGCTGTGGAACACTTCCACAGCAGCACATGCAGTGCTGCAGCTTTGGGGGGGGGATGACGCTAGTGAGGCTGCCTCCAGTGTCAGCAGCGTGTCACTGCCAGAGGCCAGCACCAGGCGCCGCAGTTCGCGGGCATCCACGGGGACAGGCCGTGGTGAGGCTTTGGAGACACCTGAGCGGAGGCTTGGGGTACGTGGGAAGCACCACTAGACAGTTGGACATGCATACAGGACCATGGTGGGGCAACCATGGACATCCACTTACTGAGTATGCACAGGCGTGACTTTAACGCACATTTTATTTTACTTTATGCAATTGGAGCATGATTTACATAGCTAGTTTTGTTGCACAAACCTCAGTGCTACTGTGCATTAAACAGTTGCACCCCAAACTAACTTGTAATGTTTCATTCTCACATGTTTCAAAAATGATTTTGCATGATGTATGTCCGCCTCCTATGGCCCTCTGCTGTGTTAGGGACGTGTGCCTGTCGTTGTTGGGCGGGTGGTTGGTCATCCCGGTGGTCGTCATTCCTGTCCACCTCTATGGGTATCCCCCTTCTGGTCGCAATGTTGTGCAGCATTGCACATACAGCAATTATCCGGCAGCATGTTTCAGGTTTGTATAGCAAGGCGCCGCCAGTCTTATGTAGGATTCTGAAGCGACTCTTCAGAATCCCAAATGTCCTCTCTATGACATTCCTAGTGCTGATGTGTGCAGCGTTGTAGCGATGTTCCTGTGGGGTTGCTGGATTGATGTATGGGGTGAGTATGTATTCACGCAGGGCGTAAGCACTGTCACCTAGAAGATAGAAGCATAGACTTAGCATTGGTGATGTACATACATGTGTGGTGTTGGTGTGGGGAAGCATATTTTTACGTACCTAGCAGGAGTCCCTCTCCAAATTCTCCGTTGATTAGTCGCCTGTGCATTCCACTGTGGCGGAAGATGTAGGAGTCGTGTGTGCTCCCCGGGAATTATGCCACTAGGTCCGTTATGATGTTATTGGCATCGCACACTACCTGCACGTTGATTGAGTGGTATGACTTGCAGTTCCGGAATATGTACTCATTTGCTGCGGGTGGACATATGGGGATATGCGTACAGTCGATGCATCCAATCACATGTGGGAATTGTGCCACCTGGTAGAATGCCTGTTTGGTGCGGTCCAACTGCTGTGGGGTTGTGGGGAAGCTGATGTGGGTGTGTAGCATTGTCAGCATGGCATCTAGGAATTTCTTGAAGAAGCGTGACAGTGCGCTTTGCGATACGCCTCCGGCCACCGCAATTACCCCCTGGAAACTCCCTGAGGCCAGTAGGTGCAGGCTGCATAGGACCTGAACGTGCGCAGGGATTGCATTGGTCTGGTGTGTCTGGTGCTGCAGTAATGGTTCCAGGTCTGCAATCAGGCGCATGATCATTGCACGATTGAGGCGATACTTCTCGTACACCTCGTCCTCATTCTGCCCGAGCAAGGTTATGCGCAGTCTGAAAACTCGCTCCTGGACCCTTCTCCTGCGCTGTCCTGCTGCATTGATATGCATCCTCCTTGCAAGCACGTAGAGGGCAGCCATTTTGTGGGAGCCAACAGGGTCTCCTGGGCCACATTTAAGGGTTTTGTGATTGCCTCAATCATTTGCACATGTTGAATTTTTTTTTTTACATTTGCGTTTTTTTTTTTTTTACTTTACCTCCAGGTTTTGATTCCCCTTATTTAGCTCTGGCAAAATAGAGATTTTTGGGATTTTCGTTATTAGCGACTGTTGTTGCATTGGGGTGCGAATCGTTATTTGCTATTGGCACTTTCTGGGAGCTAATAGTGATTTCGGTAACTGCTAATTCGGTATTTAGCGATTCGGTAATTTTGCATTTTGGTTATTAGCGATTCGGTATTTTGGCGGATTTGTTTTTTGCGATTCGTTATTTGCTCACGTTTTGGGTTCATGCATTTGAAGTAGGTATTTTTTAATCGCTAACGGGTGATTTTTGCGATTCGGTATTTTACCGACTGGATTTTGGCTTGATGCATGAGGCTGATTATGGCATAACTGTGCCTTACTGGATGAACGTAAGGTGGATGGATTTGCTCAACACAAGCCATAGCTCATGCCGCCCACCATGCTCATAATCCCAATTTTGTATGGGCACAGTCACATACAAACAGCTGTGAAGATAACAACATGGCACAATTTGAGTGTTTTAATAACCAACTGGTATATTTCAATTGTGTTTCACTCTTGCTACAACCATAGGGACAACCCACTTTAAAAAATGTTTATACTTTTTTGGTATGCTTACTTTACCACGCAGCTACTTCTAAGTAGTACCTTTAACAACCTGGCTTGATCACACTGAGCAGTTATTTAATTTTAAATTACATAAGCATTTTGTGTGTATGCATCCATATATATTTACTGAAAAAGCAAAAGTTAAAGTGAAAGTACATTTAGAGGTTGAAATAAGGTAAAAACAAGTGTTTAAAAAACAATAAATCTCTGAAATTCAGCATTTATAATTTACTGACCTAACTATAATTTTTAAGCACTCCCTGCACTGCTCATGACCACCCGCAATACATCACTCATGACATGTTAAATTACATTATTGATGACATCACTGAAGTCATCTTAAATGACACCAATGATAACATACTGATGACATCATACAATTATTGAGACATTTTCCAATAGAGTTTGTGGACTTGAAGTAATTCAACACACAACACTTCTATTCACCTTACTAGGATTACCCTCTTAAAGACTTTGCATGGCCTTCATTTTAAGTCAAGCGGTTGGCAGGTTTATATTTGCCGCTGTAAAGACACCTTTTCTCAGGCCATAGGGACAACGCTCCATAGTTTAATAAAATTCACTACACATTCCTAAAATGGCATAATGGCCTAAACTTTAGAGTCAGTCTTACAACACCAGTATAAGATAAACCACCTCTAACTGGGACATCCCTACATTCTACATTATTTAATAATCTGCAATGCCTTGGAATCTGTAGTGAAGCTCTGGAAATAAACATGTACAGTTGACAGAATTTGTCTTTATTACTGTATTAAAACTATTTAATATGGACATGTGCCTTAATGTCATAGATTTTTAGAACAGGCTTTGGATTTAGGCCAAAACCAACTTTCAAACATACCTCTGCAACTGGCATCAGGGCTGTATTACAGAATACAGCACTCTTTCCTTGTTAGTGCAGAGCACTCAGAGCGAACAAGGAGAGAGTGCCATATTATGATGAATGCACTGCCTACAAGGCAGCTTTGAAGCAGCCACTCAGTGTTTCACTGTGCTTCTAAGGGAGATTAGAAATCCCCTTGCAGACAGGTTCAGTGAGTGACTGCTCCCTTCCGGATGCAGCAGCATAAGTAGCTGCTCCGTGAGGGTGGGAGCAAAGATGGCTCCTGCTGCATCCTGGGAGTGGGTTGGGGCCGGGGGCTCCCCCTGTGGCCCCCAACAAGTGTATGGTGGGAGCCCTGGGTGGGCACCAGGGCACCCACCTTTTACAGTGTGGACCCTTGGAGATGTGGGTTCCGGGGCCCATAACAGCTCTGGAGGGGGACTGCATGGCCCCCCTTCCCCGTATTTTAAGGAGTGACCCTGGGGAATGGGGTCCCCAGGGACAAACAAGGCACCGGGAAGGGGGCCATGCTGCCTCTTCCCCTTTAATTGAAAAAAGTGGCCCTGGCCTATAGGGTCTCCAGGGCCTAACAAGGCTCATGGGGGGAGCCATGTGGCCCTCTTTGCTTTTATTGAAAAAAAACAAATGGCCCTGGGGGATGACGTCCACAGGGCCTAATAAGGCATGGGTAGGGGTTCACTTGGCCCCTTCTCTACTTTAATTGATAAAAATGGTCCTGCGACTTGGGGTCCCCAGGGCCTAACAATGCTCGGGGAGGGGGGCCATGCAGCCCCCTCCCATTATTTTTACCAAGTGTTGTTTTTGCAATTTACAATAAATAATAACATGAATTCGAACAGCTCAAGCATTACATGTATTTGAATAGAGAGTTGGTTTGACGACAAGGGCAGGTAGTACTCAGAAGTGCCTGAAAAGAGGGTGGGCAACGTATGGCACATAATACGATGAATGCTTAGGTCGTTCATCTTCTCTAGTAATAGTTCAACATGTTCCTGAGCTGGGGGAAGAGCAAACTGGGCAGAAGCTGAGGGGCAAGTTGGGGCCAGGGCACTGTTGGGTGAAACTCCCGGTTAATTGGTGTGCAGCTGCAAAGTGAGTGCTATTGTGCTCAGGGTGGTATATCTGCTATAGGAGCCCTGAGGGCACGCCAAAGGGGAGGGGAGGCGGCAAAATCTGAGGATGGCAGGTGTGGGAAATGGCATATTAATGTGCCAATGGCACTGGTGATGAGCATGGGACCCTGTCAGCTGGGGGATGGCAGAGCGGGATTCAGGGGGGCAGGTGATCATTCCGAGTTAACTGGAGAAAGTGGTTGAGGAGGGTTTTCCACGTAGGTGAGATGGGATGTTTGCGTAGGTGGTGGACCTCCTTGAAACGCAGGGCCTCGTCCTCGGCTCCCCCTTCATTGCAGTGCTCTGTGCCAGGCCACAGGTGTAGGCGCCTGGCTGAACCGCCAGTGTAATGTAATGACCCATTTGGCGAGAGAGAGGCTATCAAAATATGCCTTTACCGCTATTCGTTTCCCATGATTGAAAATGCCCAGAGTGCAGGTCTCCCATGTGGCCACATCTGCAAGTTCCATCACTGCTCGAATTATTGTGTGACCGTGCGCCAGAACGTGGATAAAATGAGGCAGGACCACAACAAATACTGTAGATCCACCAAAATCATGTGGCAGCACGGGCAGCTCAACTGGGGAAGGACTGATTAAGTTGTCTGTGTGTTACTTAGGATCTATGCAGGATGATAAATTGGATACTGTTGAATCCTGTTGAGACCAGGTGCGGGAACTCAAGCACCCTATCCCATTCAGTGTCAAGGAGTGCTCGTCCGAAGTCAGCTTCCCATTTGTCCCTCGGGGACATTAGAGGGGCCCCTGTGGGCTCCCTCAGTGCTGTGAGGAGTTATGTTATAAGGAGGTGTCCTGTTCCAATGTTCAGTAGGGTCTGCATGGCAGAGTGGATCTGGAGCTCTGCTTCTACTATACACCAATGGGTGCAGAGTGAGTGCCTATTTGGTGATATGTCAAGTACTGGGTCCTGGAGAAGATGAAATAATCTTTTAGTTGGTCAAAGGTAAGAAGCTGGCAGTCCACAAATAGATCGCCAACAGTGGTTAGAGAGCAGGCAAGCAAGGGCTCCAGGTTCATTGAGGAATGGGAGCCGGGGAGGGGGGCAAGGGAAGCCTTGTATAGGGAATGCATGGGCAAATGGGAGGATGTGGCAAGCGTGGTAGGTAGCTTGCTTGATGCATTTGCGGACAATCATGACTAGTTGTGACTGCAGAGTCATAGGGGCCAGCTTAGGCAGTAGGAATTTCTGGAGCTCCAAGAGTGTGAGGGGACCTGAGCTTGTGCCTGCCTCGGCCACATTATGCTGCACAGTGCAGCCCCCTCCCCTTAAAAAGAGGACCAGGGCTTAGTGAGGCTACACATGCCCCTCCTTCCTGTCTAATAAAAAAAAGGACCTGGGGGATGGGGTCCCCAGGACCTAATAAGGTTTGGAGAGGGGGACAACTTCGTCCCCTCCCGCTTTAAAAAACTTAATGGCCTAATGAGGCTCAGGGAGGGGGACACTTGACCCCCTCACCTTTAAAAAAAATGAGGGCTTGTTGAGGCCAACCCTCTGCTGCCCACGGCCAAAGACCATGCACGGTGGGAGGTTAGCTTTGCATATGGTTCTAAAATATGAATTTGCAGCAAAAAGAACTAGAACTTCAACTTCAATAAAAAGACCTAAGGTTAAAGTAATGTTATAGTTAGGTGAATATGTCAGCGACAACATTTATGTTTTGAACTAAAGAAAATGCAGAAATGCACCAGTTATAGTTAGCAGAGCTAACTATACCTTGTGCTCCTGACATGCACTGCATATGACCTCACATTACATCACTCATGACATGTTCTATGACATCATTTATGACATCTCAAAGAATGAATTGATGAGATCACTGATGACAACATCCAATGAGTGTGTTAGTTTGATTTATAGTTTACATAGTGGTACATAAATACCATTACTCCTTTATCTAATTGTGTGCAACCTGTGTCCGGCTAATAGGTGTAAGTGCTTACAAAATGCATGTGCTCCTAATATATCATAGCTGTGTAAAAGTATTTAACATGCTATAAATGTTTGCATTGAAGAGTAACCCTGTGTTCAGGTGACAGTTGACAACTTGTGCTCAGCATGTTCCACACACATTTTTTGGCATAGTAGAAAAGGTTTGTAACATGGACAGATTCTACATACAACATAATAAGTATTGTAAGCAGTTTTGAGTTATTATACAGAATCGTCTCAGTATCACAATTTCTACATAACATAGAAGACTGTGTTTACCAGGTTTCAAGTTATATACATGTGCTTGTTTTGTTTCAGAAGATGGCTTATCTGTAAAGTTTTCACCACAGTGTGAAGGCTGCAGGTAATATTATCATCAGCACCATCAGACGTTGCTTATATTAAGTGAATAGTGTCTTTTTAGCTAAGTGTTGCATAGAGTGCACACTGTTCTTAGTAGATACTTTGTAATACTCTTTAGTGCATTTCTCATGAGAGTTTCACTGTATGCAAACAGTGTAGTACAGCGTAAGCTCTTTCCATAGAATGAATACTGTTTACAGTACCCGCTTCTCTACTTATATCAACTTTATTTCTCAATGTAGGTTCAGTGACTGTCAGGGATTTGATACTGATAAAATCAATCCATAGTAGGGCATTTGTTTTGGAACAGACACTCAGTAATTTTAGAAACTTGACTTTCTCTGAACAGTTGTATACAGATTGAACACTGTATGCAATGAGGGTTTCCCATATAACTGTGGTTGACTGTTAATGTGAACTACGATACTTGTGAAGTGTATGGTATAGGGTCAATCTTGCACGTAACCCGTGGTTTCTACACCTAAGGGAGCTGTAATTGTGATGGCATCAATGATGCCTCATAATATTCTGAGCTATGTTATACTTACTTTCTGGCCTCTAATGCCATACTAGTTTGTAGAGTAATCTGTACAAAAAATGCTGGGATGACGTCATCAGTGATTTCATTTGAGATGTCATCAGTGATGTCATAAACGATGTCTTAGAACATGTCATGAGTGATGTACTATGTGAGGTTATAAGCAGTGCATGGTGAGGGCACAAGTTATATTTAGCTCTGTTAAATATAACTGATGGATTTCTGTGTTTTTGTAGTTCCAGATATTAATATTGTTACTGTCATATTCACCTAACTAAACGTTGATTTAACCTTTGGGTTTTTTTCAGTGAATTTCTAAGGTTTTTTAAAAACAAAAACAGATCTTTTTAGCACACCTAACTATAACATTACTTTAACCTTTGTTTTTTTCAGCAGGCCCTATGGTAAACCCCTCACAGTTAGCCAACCCATGCTGCAGACAGCCTTTGGGACATGCTTGGTGTGGGGTGAGCTGCAGGGCCTGCCTTGCAGCCAGGCCCTGCTTCGAGCTCCCCACTGGCAGCCCCCACAATGCTGCACACAGCCTTTGGCCGTATGTAGCGGGGTGTTAGCCACAGGGCACTTGGCCAAAACCCCAGAAGGCTGCTAACCCCACAGTACGCACAGCCTTTGGGTGTGCCTGGCTTGGGGTGAGCTGCAGGTCCTGTCTTGCAGCCAGGCCTTACTTCCAACTCCCTGCAGGCAGCCAAACCCCACACTGCACACAGCATTTGGCCATGCTAGGCCATCGTGCCAAACCCCCCGCAGGCTGATAGCCCCACATTGGGTGAATCCTTTGGCATGTGTAGTGTAGTGTTGGCCTTCATTCACCTGGGTCCTCATTACTTGGGGCAAAACATATAGATTAGGGAAAGGGGCATAGAGCCCCATCACCAACCCTTAATTGGGCCCAGGGCCCCATTCCCAGGGCCAGTTCCAGTAAGAAGAAGCGGGGGCAGTGTGGCCTTCCTACTCAAGCCTTCAAAGTCCCCAGGGATTCCCATACCCCGGTGCCAAATACTGGGAGCCCACTACAGGGACGAGCAGTTTCCCCACCCGCACCAATACAGGCAATGAAACTTGCGTTTGCTCCCACCTGGCGGTAGCATTTTCTAACCTCCCACAAAATGGACACAAACATGTTGAGCTTTAAAAATACCCTTGCTGGCTTAGAGCAGCCTTGTATTCTGGTTCCTTGCTTGTACTGACACGGGCAGGGAAACAGAACAAGATATTGCTCCCATCTTGAGGTAGCAGCACAAATAGCTGCTCCCTCTGGGCAGAAGCAATGCCGGCTCCTGCAGCATGCAGGGAGACAGCTATGGCTACGGATGCCCGGGGGCTCCCCCATGGCCCACAACATTATGCTTGGTGGGTGTGCTCGGTGGGCACAGTGATACCCCTCTTTGATAATGCAGGCCCTGGGGAATGGGGTTCCCAGGGCCAAAAATGGCTTGGGAAGTGGGTCCCCAATGCTTAATGAGACTTCTCCCAAGAGCCTTATTTAATGAACACATTAAAAATCTTTTTATTGAATAGTAACTCTGTGTGCAGATGACAGCTGAGGAGTTCTTTTCAGTATGTTCCACACACGTTTTTGGGCTCTGCAGAAAACGTTTCTAACAGGTCATAGATTCTACATAGTAGATTCTAAGTATTGTAAGCAGCCTTGAGTTATTAGGCAGAGTTGTCTCAGCATGACAATTATTACATAACATAGAAGACTGTGTGCACCAGGTACTAACCTATGTACTTGTGCTTATTTTCCTTCAGGAGATGAGCTATCTATAAAGCTTTCACCACAATATGAAGGCTGCAGTTAGTGTGATCTTTAGCACCTTCAGACCTTGGTTACTGCAAGTGAATGTTATCTTTTTTACAAGTTTTCCATAGAGCGTACACTGTTCATAGTAGATAATTATTGATTAGTCTGTGGTGTATTTCTCATGAGAGTTTCACTTTCTACAAATAATGTGTACAGAGTAAGCTCTCTCCATAAAGTAAACAGTGCTTACAGCAGCCACTTTTCTACTCATATCCACTTCATTTCTCAATGTAGGTTTGGTGACTGTCAGACGTTTGATGCAGATAAAGGCTGTCTGTAGTAGGTTATTAAGTTTGGAAGAAGTGTTGAGTATCTTGAGGGACTTGGCTTTCTCTGAAAGGTTTCCCTACATATCTGTGGTTGATTGTTAATGTGAACTAGGCTACCCATGAAGTGCATGGTACAGGGTTAATATTTCACATAACCCATGCTTGCTACACCCATGGGAGTTGTATCATGATGGCATTAATGATGCTTCATATTATTCTGGGTGTAAATATTGTTAACTAGTATACCCTCTGAATATTATGAAGCATCGTTAATATTGGTGCTACTTTGGCAGCGGAATCAGTGGCCAACAATGATGTTGATAAAGTCCCATGGGATGGGCTGAGAAAAGAGAAAATATCTTCCCAGCCGCTAATGACAAAGAAATTCCTATGGGAAGGGCTGAGAAAAGAGAAACTATCTTCCCTCCCGCTAATGACAAAGACAGATATTAGAGAACTTCTAAAAACAATAAAATCTAGATCCCCGCTTGATCTGGCACCGCTTGACATACTGATGAAAGGTTAAAAAGTCATGTTCCCAGTACTGATGGACATTTTTACCCATTCACTCAAGAAAGGTAGCATCCTAGATACCTAGAAACCTGCAATTGTTAAACCATTACTAAAAAAACATCTTTAGTTCATATGCAGGCAGAAAATCACAGACCAATTTCCTTACTTCCTGGTGTTAGCAAATTACTGGACAAATTTGTTTATAAACATATCTCCTCTTTTTGGGACCATCACGGAATATATTACATCTCACCCAAATGGGGTTTTGGCCTGAAAGTAGCATGAAAACAGCATTACTAGTGGTCACAGACAAATTGAATAAAAGCCTTGGGCAAGGAAGCTCAGTGGTAGTTGTGCTGCTAGACCTAAGTCAGCCTTTGACACAGTATTCCACCCAATCTTAATTCAGAGACTAGAAGAGGCCGGAATTACCAGCTCAGCGCAAAAAGGTGTGCCTCTTTTCTGAACAACAGAAGTTTTCAATTTTGTGGGGACTTTTCTTCTCAGCTTCTCATCTCTTAAACTGTTGTGTCCCGCAGGGCTCATCTTTATGTCCGCCCGCTTTCAGAGATCATATGTTCCCATGGACTTTCAATGGTGTCCTATGCACATGACATGCAGATTGTTATCTCACTGATGCCTGACACAGCAGCAATATCCTGTCAACTCAATTCATGTCTAAGGAAAGTTGCAGACTGGATGTCCACCACCAGTCTGAAATTAAATGATGACAAAATGGAAGTACTAGTTGTTGGCAGAAATCTTTCCATTTGGAAGGAAATCTGCTCTGGGTATTAATGCACCAAATATGTCACCCACAATTTCTGCAACACTTATTCCCCTTTTACTCCAGGTTAATTTCTTTTCATTGGTCCCATGGTTATCCACGTGGTAACTTTTTGGAAAAACAATACCAACCTAACAACATCCATACCGATGTTGTGGCAATCTATAATAAGTATTTCTACCCCACTTAAAATACATTCCAGGGTAAACTGGATAAGTACCACCTTTTAATCCCCAATCCCCGTAATTAGGAAGGTATGTTTACAATCCAGAGTCATTGAAGCATAAATATTACCTTTTTTTTTAATCACCCTCCCTATGAGCCCAAGGAGGTATTCTAGATTTCTGTTCTACAGATTTTCTTTTAATCTCTTGTCATCTATCCTCTATAGTATCTATGAACTCTATTTCTACACTATGTAAACTACAGGTTAAATTATTTCTGTGCGCGTATACAGTATCAATAGGCTTAGTGGAATGAAAAAAATCACCCAGATAATCAGCATTCTTTGAAGAAACCACTATATTAAGTCCTTTTTAACAGGAAGATCTGAAAAAACTAAATCGTAGTGAGAAAATAAAAAAACTAATATATTCAAAAGGGGAAAAAATATTCGATCAGCTAATTAGCAAAATTTTGTAGATCCCACACTTTCTTGAACTTGAGCTTCGTCTTCAGCTTCAACTTCAGATCACAGCCTTATTTTTCAAATCTCCTCTCTTTTATTTTTCAGCACTCTTTTTTTAGACACAGTTCGTTTAGGGTAGCTCATACGATGACCTGCTTCTCGAACAAAACACAATGAACTCTTTCTCCCAGTCACTTGTACTTGCACTTGTGGCAGCCAAATATGTCCATTCAGGTGCTGCTTATCTTTGACTTGGAACTCGTGGTCTGTTTGTTCTGCGTACTGTGCTTTCTTCTCTGTCTGTATCACTTTGTTCAGATTGGCTAGAAACTTCGACTACAGTTGCTGGAATCCTTTTGTTCAAATTATCTATCAACTGCTCAGTTTATCCAGGCCATTTATCACCCTTGTTTTTCTGGTATACTGTTTACTTCATTTGTCTCGAGACTTGGCTTAGTTGATTCGCTTTTCTCTCTTCCTTCATCACTTTCAAGGACCAACTCTCTCTCAGTTTCAACAGTTATAGTGTTATGAGACCCAGTAGCTTGTGTCCATCCTACCTGATTCTCAGCCTATTTAGGTTCTCTTTGTTCACCTTCAAATCACTCTGTACTTTCCAGTGGACATGGGACTCAACGAGTATGAGCAGCGTGTACCCAATTTGGCAAACCACCACATTTAACTGCTGTTGTTGTCACAAGAATCACTTGATATGGACCATGCCAACAGGGTTCCAAACACGATTTCCTCACATGTTTCTTCACGAGCACCCATTCACCAGTGCAAAAGTCATGTGCTTGCTCTTGTTGGACAGTAGTTGTGACTTCTCCAACCTGATGAGACACAGAACACACTACATCAGCCAATCCTTTACAGTAATCGAGCACTAGATCATCAGTTATGTGAACAAGCTGATTTGCTGGGACTGTTGGCTGTCTCATAGCCGTGCCTATGATACTTTCATGAGGGGACAGTCCTGGTTTTCTGTCTTGGATACTTCTCAAACTCATCAATACCAATGGTAACGCACCAGACCATTCCAGTGTTGTAGATGCACAAACCTTAGTTAATTGGGATTTTATTGTGCTGTTTACTTGCTCTACCACACCTAATGGTTCTGTCCGATAAGCACAATGCAATTTTTGTTCAATTTGTAAGGCAGCACAAGCATATGCACCACTTCATTATTAAAGTGCGTTCCTCTATCTGATTCTAACAAGACTGGAAATCCAGATCTAGGTATAAGCTGTCTAAGCAGCAGTTTAGCAACTGTTAGACTATCATTGTGTCTTAGTTCAAAATGGAAGGTGCACCAGAAATGAGTTCAATATGGCACAATTCAGTCCATCATCTTCTTTTATTTTTGAAAATTGTTGCAATTAAATCAAAATCAGCCAACGCGTTTCGTTCCTGTCACACTAGGAATTTCATCAGGGCTGAAACAATCACATAAAGACAGTATAAATCAACACACATAAAAACATGTAAAAATGACATTATATACTTATATACATACACCATTCTATTCAATCCCAATTAATCCCATAGAGATCATACTTTAGGTCACAGGTTTGACATAACTTACTACATCAAAAATCACACTAAACGTAGTTAGTCATTAGACAGCCCACAGAGAACACACATTAAAAACAATTATGGATACTATACAAATACCAACATTTGAAAAGGATAATTAAAAAAAATATATTTACAATTATGAAATGTACACATTATAATCATAAACACAAGGGAGTGAAACGTACAGATGTTTACGTCTACACAATCCATCTCATGAGACTATACAGTGAAAACCTGATTACACAGTGCTAATAGCACTAATTGACGGAGGAGAAAAATCACACAAGTAAATTAATTGAGTTTGTTACACACTTTAAAAGGGTGATTAAGCCAATAAATTATCTAAGAAGACACTCCATATCCTGTCTCTACATCAATTAATAAAGGAATCTCACCTTAATGTATTTTATAGTGTATTCACAGAGTTTCCAGTGTAAACCGCTGTATCGTCACCAGGCAATCACCTGAAATAAGGGTATAGAATCAAGTCAAGTCCCAGCTCGAGATCTACATAAATGACAAACCTTCAGCCAACTTCTAACGAAGGAATTGTGTCACAAGCATTTAACAAAATCATAACAGGGCCAACCTCATAATAAGGCCGCCCTTCCCTCTGCCAAATCACCAGTTTCATGGCAAGTCCTAGGATATTCTCCCAGATATCCAATTATCCACATGAAATTAGCTGATGCCAATGTTAGATAATAGCCAACATCCTGCTTTGATCCACCTTTCTCTTTCTGTTTCAGTAACTGCATCTTTTAATTCTCAAATCTCTTCCCGAATTTCAACAATTGAAAACATTAGTCTGCATTCTGTTTCATCAGATTGTTCTTTCACATGTTCCCTATTGACAGTATATGAATTTAGAGCACAAAAGAGTGCACTCTCGTCAGCATATCTATCGCTAACGGTGACATAGTCATAACCAGATTTATGTGCTGAACATTTTACCACCTCTATTTGCGCCAGCAATTGTAATGCAATCAGTAGGGTTTTTACACACTCTCTGTTGAGACCAATATTGAACAAAATCCAGCACCACCCCAAAACCATATTGACTATCTGTAAATATAGTTACTTGTATTTGTTTTGCATAACAACATGCCCTTGTCAGTGTAGTCAACTCTGCCACTTACCTGAGCTTACTCCTTTCAACCATGATGCTTCAACAACACTCATCACTGTACAAATCGCATATGCAACTTGCAAGGTACCTTCAGAATCTCTCAAGCATGATCCATCTAATAACAAAACATGATCAGATTCAGGTAATGGAGTATCTTGTATGTCAGGTCTCGGCTCTGTACAAAGTTCAGTCATATCCAGACAATCATGATGTGCTTCATCCACCACCACTTCACAACTAGGGAGCGGTAACAAAGTAGCTGGATTCAAACTAGTGCATCTTGTCACAGACACATTCTCCACGCCCAAGATCACCTGTTCATATTTTGTTAAACGACTGCTTGTAATGTGCTGTGTGCGAGATCCCATTAACAAAATCTCAACTGAATGTGGCACAAACACTTTCAACGGATGTCCCATCACAATCGTCTTACTCTGTTTCAAACTCATACAAGTAGCTGCAACTACCTTCAAACAGCCAAGTAAGGCACCAGCCACAGGATCCAGTATAGCAGAAAAGTATGCCACTGGACGACGTGATGTTCCATGCATTTGTTTCAAAACAAAAAGTGCATATACATCGTGCTCACTGCAAAACTCTTATTAAAGTTTGACATTCCCAATGCATGTGTCCAACACAAACTTTCTCGAAGTTCAAGAAATGCTTTTATGCATTCATCATCAAGATGTACAGGATCTGACATGTTTTTGTGTGTCAATATTTGTAAGGGCTTGGCTTTCGTTGAAAAACTTGGTATCCACTGCCTGCAATTTCCAACCATTCCCAGGAACATTCGAACTTCTTTTTGTGTACTTGTTGGATTCAAAATGACATTGATCCAATCCTGAGACACTTTCCTGACTCCTTTCTCAATATTATGTCCCAAACAAAGAACTTCTTTTTGGCAACATTGTAATTTTGCTGATGACACTTTATGCCCACCTACTGGCAATTGTATCAGCCCCACAAGCACCTTTTGTTACCAACGCAACCAGTAAATCATCAATCTATTTTGCACTAAAACTGAGTTATTAGGCATTATTAATGTTTCCAAATATTTCTTCAATATCAGATTCAATATTGAGGGACTCTCTGTATACCCTTGAGGAACTCTGAACTATGCCAGTACGTGGTTTCCGACCAGAATGCAAATAAATATTGACTATCCGGATACAAAGGTATCGAGAAAAAGGCTTGACACAAGTCAATCACCGAAAACCATTCTGCTTCACAAGGATATTGGTATAGAATCACTGCTGGATTTGGCACTAACGGACAACATGGTATCACTATCTGACTTATTTTTCTAAGGTCCTGAACTATTCTGTATTTACCGTTATGGTTTGCAAATTCCCATTATAGGCGAATTGCGAGGACTCCCTAAAATCTCTTTTAGAATACCTTGTTCCATTAACATCTCAATCACAGGTGTTACTCCTACAATTGTCTCAAGACTCATTTTGTAAGCAGGTGTTCTCGGAAACTGCATTTGGTTTTACAGTAATTTGGATTAGAGCTACTCATTTCATCAGACCAATGTCTTTTCCTGAAAAATGCCACACAGCAGACAACAGTGTATCAATTGGCAAATCATTCACTGTCAATAGAGGATATAAGTCATGCACTTTTGTTCCCTGTCATGACATTTTTAATACTACATCCTCATCTTTCGTATGAAATGCTATTCCATGTGATGTACAATAAATGGAATAGTTCATTTTGTATAGTAGATCCCTACCTAATAAATGTACTGGACTAGTTTCACACACCACACATTTATGTAAATCCTGAAATCCTCCAGTTTGTATTTTCATGGGTCTATTTACTGGGGTCTTAAATGGATTTGAAACTCCTACAACTTAGATACTTTTTCCCGAGAGAGGTAGGTTGGGAATTACCACAGTTCTCACAGTGAAACAGGTAGCACCAGTATCTACAAGCAACATAACAGTGTTTCTGTCAACCTCGCCTTCCACATAGAGACCGCTCTGATCTTCCTCTAAGTATGCACCAAGCACGCACTTCTCCTCCCCCCTCAGGCACCGTCATTAAGATGTATCTGAATCGCTTCCATCCAACTGCATCAAATACTGTGATTGATCATTTGTATGGAAACCCATATTCGCATTGCATTTTTGCACTTGACCATTCACATTTTGCATAGGAGCTTATTGCATTCTCTGACCCTGTCCTCTGCCAGTCGACGTCTGTTGATTCTGATTCATTCCATCTACTCCTGTGTCTATCTATTGTACATCACTTGTATTTGTCTGAATACTTTTACACTCGCGCTTCCAATGCCCGATCTTGCAGCAAGTGTAACAAGGAAATTTCTTCTTCATTTCTTCTATATCACCACCGCGACCACTCCCTTGTGGCAATGGTATCACATTCGCCATAGTATTTCCATTTGACACTACACCACTCATACCGGTAGTAGTCTGACCATTTCCATGATAAACTCCTGCTAAATCTGTATTCATATTCAGAAATCCTCCTTTCTTTGCTGCTTTCATCTGAGCCAAAATCAATTTCTCTTTTAGCTTTTTATGATGCGAATCAATATCATATTGCTGTGCCAACAAATCAAATTCTGCTGAATCATGGCACTTATTTCTGGCCTTAATCTGTACACAAACCAATATACAAAATGTCCCATATCTTTTTCACAGACATTTTCAATACCACTGTATTGTTTAAACACCTGTAAAAGCCTCTCATATTACGCATGAACTGACTCTTTCAACTCTTGAGTAGTACTGTCTATTTTTTTACCCAGTCTGTTTCTTTTGGCGAAATTTTCCCTTTCAAATATGTAATAACCTGAATATATTTTTTCATGATTTCTTCTGATGGAGCTGCTGTCTTTGGATCTCTTGGATATTTTTATTTTGGCCAATCTACAGCAATTTTGCACTCAACCCATAAATCAGTCGGAACTACAATATCAAACAAGCCGTCCAAATCATTCCACAAAACTTTCGAAACTTTGACAAACTTTCCACTTGTTTATACCATTCCACTGACTTCTCTCCAAACCTGGGAAAATCATTCGTAAATGATAATATATCCTGGCTTGACCAAGGAACAAAAACAAACCCACCTCCTGGAACCTCTCTCAGAGGATAAACCATCGCATTTACTGTATAAGTTTCTGTCTCCCTCACAGGATACAATGGTAAAGCCACTGAAATTATTGTTGTATCTTCCTTTCTTTTTGCCCATGTGCCTTCCCATCGAACCACTTCACCCCTGAGCATTAGAGTGTTAATTACCTCTTTGATTTGCAAACGTTTTCCTGAAGCAGTCAAACTCTCCAAATTGTTGTCACTAAAATCTAATCGAAATGTCTTCTGCAAAGCCTTAGTCTTCTCTATGTCAACCCCATATGTTTGTGCAATTTCTCATGTGTATTTCTCACTCTCTGTGTAGTGTCTTTACTTATAAAAAGCAATTGGTCATCCCGATATTTACCTAATCTCTCTGGACTAATTGTACCTACAATAATTTCTTCTAATTCTACTTTTAATCTGCTCACATCTATACTTGAAGAATTCATCTGTATACTACAACCAGGTGCTATTTCCTTTATCCACTCATCTATTTCTTCTGGAGAAGGACCTAAGGATGTACCTGATCTATGATTCGCTTCACTAATTCCACCTGTCTTTGACCCTCTTGTTGATGGTGTCATCAATCTTTCCATTTGCAACATCCTCTTTGGATCTATATGTACATCTCTTTATGGTGTTTCTGCTGAATTTCCTGAAACTCAAATTGGTGGTTCTAACCCTTCTCTTGTAACAGCATTTGCTCCACTATTCTCATCCAACTTTTCACTTTCCACAATCATATTTCTATTGGGAATTGTTAAATTATGTACTTGTGAAATTCCTTGTCCAATGGAACAGCAGGACCAATAGTTACTGGAACTGATAAAGCATCTGGCAGTGCATTTTTCTTGAGTTTAATTTTGTGCCCGAAGTCCTTGACCAGCCCAATTTCGTTCCTGAATACATTGGGAAACTTGAAAATCATTGCATGAAGAACATAACCATCATTTGCACTGATAGACAAAATAGATGATTCTCCCAAAACTATAGGTAGATCACATCTGAGCCGCAAGTGAAGGCCTAGCGTGGCTAGATCTAACCAACCCACAATGTTTTGCTGCCACACGTATCTTGGTCCACATTTGCCTACCCAACATGCTAAGTTAGCTTAAAAATGGCCAAATACTCCTATGCCCTGTCCCCCAAATGTGTTTGAGGAAGTAGCTAATTTTATACAGTCAGAACAAATTTAATTAAAGGTGGTGTCTGCCAAAATAGTGACTGGTACCCCTGAGTTTGCCATTACCATTACATCTTGTCCATTAATGGTTGCCCAACACACTGGCTCTTTGATTTTTTTTCTCCCTCTAAAGTCAGGAGTGTCAATGGTTAGACAAACATTAGTACATTTTTTCACACACTCTTGCATACCATCCCCCCTCAGACTATCTCTGGCAATCTTGACTTTGTCACCTCCGCTAAAATGTTTGCATACTGAGTGAAAGTGACCTATCTTCCAACAACTGTTGCACTTCTTGCCTAGGGCTGGACACGAAGCATTGTTCTCTAGTGACCACTGAAGCCACATCTAAAACATGTGTACTGATTCGTTCTGGGTTAAAATTCTTAAAATTTATAGCAGAGACTGGGGCTTCCTGTGAGACATAGCAAATAGGAGATTAGCCCTCCTGATGTGAGATAACCTGTGAAGATACACTGGACCTCTTAACACTTTGTGATGTCTCTAAATCTATTGGGGAAGGGTTCTTACATGTTAGCAGATGCTCCTGGGTCTTCTTGGAAAAACAATTGAAAACAAACAGGTCTCTTATGTATATATCTACACAATTTTCAAATGTGGACGTATCTGCCAGCACCCTAAGTGCTGCAATATATTCTTCAACATATCATCGCTTGCCTGTTTACACTTAAATAAATTGTCTTTCCAACAGGATACTATATTGCTCCTGAAACTGCTTGGCAAGTCTCACTTTGGCCTCTAAGTACTCATTCCAAACCATTCCTGTTGGAACAACAGGTAGGATGTCAAGAACCCTCTGCCAGGAATATATAAACAAACTATAGGATGCATGGAATGAAGGCCATTCCAATAATAGATGGAAAGGTAGGTAAGAGTACTGTAAGTACTGGAATGTACATGTGTAATATAAATACATGAGTACATAAACAATGCTAGTGAAACATATTGTACTTTGCATACCACATGTGCCGCAGTTTTTTTATAAATACAGAATGTTAGTGATCTCGATGCTCATTAGAAAAAGCAGGAAGTTGCAGTAGAACATTTGGGAATGAACTGAAAGGCTGTTGCTGTGTTGAAAGTACATGCTTCCGTCTGGATGTCAAAAGATATACTGACGCATGAGAAACATATTTGAGAATTCATAGAAAACATGTTCTCATTTTAGCTTTCTAAAGCACTAACCATAATTTCTATGAAAAGAAAAATGTGGTAGGATTTAGGGATGTAGTACAAGATCATCATCCAGCAAGTGATGTCAAGTCCATGGTGGGCACAGTGAGCCAGTCTATGTTGATCCCAAGGTGGGGTTTAAGGAGCCCAGCCTGTGTTGACTATACAATGTCCTAAGGTAGCCTGATTAGCTACAGGAGGCAGTCTGGAGAGGACAAAATGGTGGGAAGGTGCAGAGGCTGGGATGTAGACATTTAATGCAAAAACAACAATTGATGGACAGAATGCAGAACAAAGTCATACATTCACCCCAGTACAGAGATCTGGGCCTAAATCCATCGTTTTTTTGCTCACCATGCCGTTCCAGTTTGAACCCAGCCATATGCAAATCAGTCTTGACCCTGTGCCTCATGGGAACAGTCCAGCCCGAACTGCCAAGCCAGGTCCTCCCTGGACTGGAAACAAGCATCCTAGGCACAGGGTCAAGACTGATTTGCATATGGCCATGTCTGAACTGGGGTGGCGTAGTGGGCAAAAGAACGATGGATTTAACCCAGATCTCTTGACTGGGGGAGAATGTGTGCATTGTCAGCATTCCGTCCATCATTTGTTTGTTGTAACGCTTTTCGCCCTAAGTGGGATGGGTATTCCCAGACGTGGGACCCGTGCTCACTACGCCACTGGAGTAAAGCTATCCTGGCTGATGACGGCTGATAGCCAGAAACCGGTCCTAGGATGCTTGATTCCGGTCCAGGGAAGACATGGCTTGGCAGTTCGGGCTGGACTGTTCTCATGAGGCACAGGGTCAAGACTGATTTGCATATGGCCATGTCTGAACTGGGGTGGCGTAGTGGGCAAAAGAACGATGGATTTAACCCAGATCTCTTGACTGGGGGAGAATGTATGCATTGTCAGCATTCCGTCCATCATTTGTTTGTTGTAACGCTTTTCGCCCTAAGTGGGATGGGTATTCCCAGACGTGGGACCCGTGCTCACTACGCCACTGGAGTAAAGCTATCCTGGCTGATGACGGCTGATAGCCAGAAACCGGTCCTAGGATGCTTGATTCCGGTCCAGGGAAGACATGGCTTGGCAGTTCGGGCTGGACTGTTCCCATGAGGCACAGGGTCAAGACTGATTTGCATATGGCCATGTCTGAACTGGGGTGGCGTAGTGGGCAAAAGAACGATGGATTTAACCCAGATCTCTTGACTGGGGGAGAATGTATGCATTGTCAGCATTCCGTCCATCATTTGTTTGTTGTAACGCTTTTCGCCCTAAGTGGGATGGGTATTCCCAGACGTGGGACCCGTGCTCACTACGCCACTGGAGTAAAGCTATCCTGGCTGATGATGGCTGATAGCCAGAAACCGGTCCTAGGATGCTTGATTCCGGTCCAGGGAAGACATGGCTTGGCAGTTCGGGCTGGACTGTTCCCATGAGGCACAGGGTCAAGACTGATTTGCATATGGCCATGTCTGAACTGGGGTGGCGTAGTGGGCAAAAGAACGATGGATTTAACCCAGATCTCTTGACTGGGGGAGAATGTATGCATTGTCAGCATTCCGTCCATCATTTGTTTGTTGTAACGCTTTTCGCCCTAAGTGGGATGGGTATTCCCAGACGTGGGACCCGTGCTCACTACGCCACTGGAGTAAAGCTATCCTGGCTGATGACGGCTGATAGCCAGAAACCGGTCCTAGGATGCTTGATTCCGGTCCAGGGAAGACATGGCTTGGCAGTTCGGGCTGGACTGTTCCCATGAGGCACAGGGTCAAGACTGATTTGCATATGGCCATGTCTGAACTGGGGTGGCGTAGTGGGCAAAAGAACGATGGATTTAACCCAGATCTCTTGACTGGGGGAGAATGTATGCATTGTCAGCATTCCGTCCATCATTTGTTTGTTGTAACGCTTTTCGCCCTAAGTGGGATGGGTATTCCCATACGTGGGACCCGTGCTCACTACGCCACTGGAGTAAAGCTATCCTGGCTGATGACGGCTGATAGCCAGAAACCGGTCCTAGGATGCTTGATTCCGGTCCAGGGAAGACATGGCTTGTCAGTTCGGGCTGGACTGTTCCCATGAGGCACAGGGTCAAGACTGATTTGCATAGTCTGAACTGGGGTGGCGTAGTGGGCAAAAGAACGATGGATTTAACCCAGATCTCTTGACTGGGGGAGAATGTATGCATTGTCAGCATTCCGTCCATCATTTGTTTGTTGTAACGCTTTTCGCCCTAAGTGGGATGGGTATTCCCAGACGTGGGACCCGTGCTCACTACGCCACTGGAGTAAAGCTATCCTGGCTGATGACGGCTGATAGCCAGAAACCGGTCCTAGGATGCTTGATTCCGGTCCAGGGAAGACATGGCTTGGCAGTTCGGGCTGGACTGTTCCCATGAGGCACAGGGTCAAGACTGATTTGCATATGGCCATGTCTGAACTGGGGTGGCGTAGTGGGCAAAAGAACGATCGATTTAACCCAGATCTCTTGACTGGGGGAGAATGTATGCATTGTCAGCATTCCGTCCATCATTTGTTTGTTGTAACGCTTTTCGCCCTAAGTGGGATGGGTATTCCCAGACGTGGGACCCGTGCTCACTACGCCACTGGAGTAAAGCTATCCTGGCTGATGACGGCTGATAGCCAGAAACCGGTCCTAGGATGCTTGATTCCGGTCCAGGGAAGACATGGCTTGGCAGTTCGGGCTGGACTGTTCCCATGAGGCACAGGGTCAAGACTGATTTGCATATGGCCATGTCTGAACTGGGGTGGCGTAGTGGGCAAAAGAACGATGGATTTAACCCAGATCTCTTGACTGGGGGAGAATGTACGCATTGTCAGCATTCCGTCCATCATTTGTTTGTTGTAACGCTTTTCGCCCTAAGTGGGATGGGTATTCCCAGACGTGGGACCCGTGCTCACTACGCCACTGGAGTAAAGCTATCCTGGCTGATGACGGCTGATAGCCAGAAACCGGTCCTAGGATGCTTGATTCCGGTCCAGGGAAGACATGGCTTGGCAGTTCGGGCTGGACTGTTCCCATGAGGCACAGGGTCAAGACTGATTTGCATATGGCCATGTCTGAACTGGGGTGGCGTAGTGGGCAAAAGAACGATGGATTTAACCCAGATCTCTTGACTGGGGGAGAATGTATGCATTGTCAGCATTCCGTCCATCATTTGTTTGTTGTAACGCTTTTCGCCCTAAGTGGGATGGGTATTCCCAGACGTGGGACCCGTGCTCACTACGCCACTGGAGTAAAGCTATCCTGGCTGATGACGGCTGATAGCCAGAAACCGGTCCTAGGATGCTTGATTCCGGTCCTGGGAAGACATGGCTTGGCAGTTCGGGCTGGACTGTTCCCATGAGGCACAGGGTCAAGACTGATTTGCATATGGCCATGTCTGAACTGGGGTGGCGTAGTGGGCAAAAGAACGATGGATTTAACCCAGATCTCTTGACTGGGGGAGAATGTATGCATTGTCAGCATTCCGTCCATCATTTGTTTGTTGTAACGCTTTTCGCCCTAAGTGGGATGGGTATTCCCAGACGTGGGACCCGTGCTCACTACGCCACTGGAGTAAAGCTATCCTGGCTGATGACGGCTGATAGCCAGAAACCGGTCCTAGGATGCTTGATTCCGGTCCAGGGAAGACATGGCTTGGCAGTTCGGGCTGGACTGTTCCCATGAGGCACAGGGTCAAGACTGATTTGCATATGGCCATGTCTGAACTGGGGTGGCGTAGTGGGCAAAAGAACGATCGATTTAACCCAGATCTCTTGACTGGGGGAGAATGTATGCATTGTCAGCATTCCGTCCATCATTTGTTTGTTGTAACGCTTTTCGCCCTAAGTGGGATGGGTATTCCCAGACGTGGGACCCGTGCTCACTACGCCACTGGAGTAAAGCTATCCTGGCTGATGACGGCTGATAGCCAGAAACCGGTCCTAGGATGCTTGATTCCGGTCCAGGGAAGACATGGCTTGGCAGTTCGGGCTGGACTGTTCCCATGAGGCACAGGGTCAAGACTGATTTGCATATGGCCATGTCTGAACTGGGGTGGCGTAGTGGGCAAAAGAACGATGGATTTAACCCAGATCTCTTGACTGGGGGAGAATGTACGCATTGTCAGCATTCCGTCCATCATTTGTTTGTTGTAACGCTTTTCGCCCTAAGTGGGATGGGTATTCCCAGACGTGGGACCCGTGCTCACTACGCCACTGGAGTAAAGCTATCCTGGCTGATGACGGCTGATAGCCAGAAACCGGTCCTAGGATGCTTGATTCCGGTCCAGGGAAGACATGGCTTGGCAGTTCGGGCTGGACTGTTCCCATGAGGCACAGGGTCAAGACTGATTTGCATATGGCCATGTCTGAACTGGGGTGGCGTAGTGGGCAAAAGAACGATGGATTTAACCCAGATCTCTTGACTGGGGGAGAATGTATGCATTGTCAGCATTCCGTCCATCATTTGTTTGTTGTAACGCTTTTCGCCCTAAGTGGGATGGGTATTCCCAGACGTGGGACCCGTGCTCACTACGCCACTGGAGTAAAGCTATCCTGGCTGATGACGGCTGATAGCCAGAAACCGGTCCTAGGATGCTTGATTCCGGTCCAGGGAAGACATGGCTTGGCAGTTCGGGCTGGACTGTTCCCATGAGGCACAGGGTCAAGACTGATTTGCATATGGCCATGTCTGAACTGGGGTGGCGTAGTGGGCAAAAGAACGATGGATTTAACCCAGATCTCTTGACTGGGGGAGAATGTATGCATTGTCAGCATTCCGTCCATCATTTGTTTGTTGTAATGTAGACATTTAATGCCTGATTATGAGTTTGACTAAACTCGGGGAAAGGCCCAGCCCCTGGTAAATATATTATCCTGTGTTGAGTATTTAGCAGGTGCTGTACAGGGACGTAACAAAGGCCCCCACGGCCCCCACAGTGCAGGGGGGCCTCCAGGCATACTCATACTGGAAGGGGCCCCTGAGCCCCTACTGAAGTGAGCAGTATATTCTGCAGGGGGGCACTTATGTTTTGTTATGCCACTCACGGCACCAGTAGACCTTCAGGCCGAAGGGGCGATACACGCATAGGATTCTGGCTGGCCTAACCTCACCTCCCCCCACCCCACCCCTTCGTGTGCCACCACTCGGGCTGCTGCAGGTGCAGTACACAGGATTCTAATGTAGCCACGGACTGGGGTGGGCTGAAGCTGAGGCCTGACATTCTGCCCCATTCAGAGTGTTTTCTGAAACCATTTAAGGATTGAAATGGCTTTGTTTTTCTTTCACATTCCAGGCCCCTGCAATCCCCACTCTCCCCCTCATTATCAGTACAGTTGCACTGTTGTAAAGATGAGCGAGCAAACAGGTAACCAGTGAGAGCCAAGCAAGGTAAGGGTCTGGCTTTGCCCTAAAATCCTATGCACTAGCCGAACTCTGAAAATATTTGGCAAGTAAATCACGCTATAGATATGTAAAACTATGCAATAAGGAATGACTATTCTGTTCATGCAGGCTAGAGCCTTAGCCCCAATGGACTGCTCTGTCTTATACACATTACGTTTCTGTACCGGGTGTACCACTTAAACTGCTTGCTTGGGGGCTGTTGTCGTATTCCATGTGCACCTGCTGGTAGTGAATGGCTATGCCCGCCCATAGCTAATTACTAGACTCAAATATTTCAGGCTCCATCTGAAATGATTGGCCTGGAAGCTAAACCACCCCCCAAACTAGCCCTAATGCAATGCACAATAAATATACAATGGAAGGCACGCAGGTATGTGTCTTTTTCTCCGTTGATGACAAAGAGCCTGCAACTAGAGGAAGAAACAGCATCCGCAGTGAAAACGTGGCTCTGCGACCTTTTGCACTGTATAGAAGAACCACACTCTTATTACATCCTGCTCCCACTTGCGAGCAGGCCAAGAGTCATATGGGATCTCCTGCGTGAATACCTACTGGCACTACACTTGTCGAGTGCTGCGATCGATAGCAGAAGCAGGGTCCAGACCGAACTTCAATGCCGCAGCTGAGGTCAATAGGTGCCCGGACAGTATTTCGGCACCAGAGTTTCATTAATGTGCTGTTGTGTCTGCCAGGGTACTGTGGCGTTGGTTTGCCTGGCTGTGACTTTCTCAGACTGCTGTTGTCTGCTTCACCAACCTGATCAGCTGCTTATATTCTCTACTGAATTCTTCCTCTACTAGAGCGCAATGCATTGTCCTGGGATATGTTTAAGGTTTTGTTATGTTATATGTTGAAATCATAAATAATACATTAAACAAATATGTTCAGATATGAATGTTAAAGTGTCTCCAAAGTTCAAAACCAGTGTATTTCTTTAACATGCAAAAGTGTTTCACCTTAGTGCATCCTATTTATTAAAAGTGATTAACTAAGAAATAATTCATGCCACCCTCCTCTTGATGATAATGCCACAAGTAAACTATGAGGCAAGTCAATTGTCACTTGTACTCTATATTCCTTGATTTATATTATTTTGTACCGAGCATATTCTAAACTCGGACACTTGAAGGCGCTCTCATATGTAATAACGAAGAAAAAGAAGGCTCTGTAAAGTAAAATATTTTCCTAGGATCACACAATTTGGAGTAGCATGGAAGTCAAGAGCTATCCCAGGTTTCTGGTTCAGCTACTAGATGGGTATTACCTATTTTTTACATTATACATCATTACTGCGTCTTTAATTCTTTGTCAAACATAAAAGTTCAATCAAGCACACAAAAGGTGATGCAAGGAATGCTTGCAATTTGCAGTCGCTCGAGGTAGCATCCTAACCCATCGTTCTTTTGCTGACCAGCCACCTCAGTTGGGAGCCAACCATATGCAAATCAGTCCTGACCCTGCTTCTCATGGGAACAGGCCAGCCCAAACTGACAGACCAGGTCCTCCCTGAATTGGTACACAAGCAACTCAGGACCTGTCTCTCCCAGTTATGGGCTCATCAGCTGGGTATAGCTTGGTTCCAGTGACACAGTGAGCATGGGACCCACGTCTGGGCAGAACCGTGCCACTTAGGGCGGTACATCAAACACAAAAAAAGGAAGGAATGCCTTGCAATCGCTCGGGGTAGCACTCCAACTCATCGTTGTTTTGCTCACCATGCCACCTCCGTTTGGACCCAGCCATGTTCAAATCACCTCTTTGTACATGAAGTTAGAGCGTGGCTGCAGGAAGAAGCCACATTAAATCTTAGAAGCCACATTAAACTCAGCTTGTTTTGGGGTCCAGGGTCTAAAAGGGCCTCAAATTGAGCTAGAGCCTGGCATCCTGCTGGAGCCTGGCTCAAGCGGTGGCATAACAATACTCCCTGCAGCCCCCAGGGTACGGAGGGCCGAGCTCTGGGGTCCCCTCCGGGCCGGTGAACGGGTGGGCCTGAAAGCTCCTTACTGGGTCTGTAGCATTGGGGGCCCCCTCCATGCACTTTGCAGGGGGGCCCCCGCAAGTTTCGTTACGCCACTGGTGCCGTAATCACCTGTTATTACAAGTTTCTGTCATGAAAATGAGGTGGGATGTGCATGCAATATTTATTGCAGAAAAATATGCATGCTTTGTTTTGCCTCTTTTCCAGGCATTTTGTAACAAAATACTTCGCCAGGTCACCGGTGAGATGTATAAATGGAAAACTGCAAGGGTGAAGTAACCTTCACACACCTCCTAATTCCGATTCCTGTGCATACTCTTGTTTGAATTAACAGCCCGACTTGTAATCAGGTCCTTAGAGAGTTCACGTTGTAATAAAGAGGCTACATCAGAAACAAATCTTCTCTCCACTGCTGATGAACCTTTACTTTCCTTGCAGTAAGCATAACAACTCCATGCTTTGTTCATTTTTCCTTTACTCATTCTTTTTTGTGCTTGTACAGATCGTTCATCTAATTTAACCAAATAATTCAGGCACTGAATGTTCCTAGATGTTCTGCATCTTTCAATAGCTGAGGCAAATTACCTTTTTGCTGACAGTCTCATTGTGATGCTTTTAAACTTGAAAGTTATTACATTTGCAGTCAACGTTTCACTGCCAGTAGTACATTCTCAGACAGGCAATTTAATATTGACTTGTCTCATAATAAGGGCCAAACAAAGCAACATTCTTGTATACTCCTGAACAACTTGTTAGGTAAATACTAACAAATACTAATAAATAAAGAATAGAAAATAAAAAAGACGAAGGGGCATATTATCAAAGAATAGCCGTGTTAGCGACGTATTATCAACACTTTGCTAACGGCGATGTAATTCCAGCGATAGAGGACGAAAATGAGAACTAGCGTGTGAAATCCAGCGAAGATTTCACAGCACTATGGGGCTGCTTGCTGATAGGGGAGTGTGGACCTAAACATACAATCCACCTCCCATTATTAGTATATCTTAGTCAAATAAAAAGCAGACGTTACATTCCAGCGATAAACGCGGTTAGCGCGTTTTTTTTTATTGCTTTGCGGGTCTGCTACAGCGTTGTAAATAGCGCGAAGCCGTGTCAGCGTGAATTGACATGGAGTTATGGACGGGAACGCCTACTTTGCGTGTCATTAACAATATTGATCACTGACATGGAAAGTAGGAAGGAAACACGCACTAATGCTTGTTAGCGTGTCCTTGTTGATTGAGTGATAAAAAAATTGCTGCTTTTTCGGCGCTATGTGCCGAAAAAGTGGCGATTACACCCTTGATAATATGCCCCAAAGCATTTAGCAGCTGACACTGTGAAATAAAGGTCGCTAATCTCAGAGCGTGGATAAGTAAATGTTGACCACCATTAAATACCAAACATACTTGGCAGTGGTGAACACACTACCGCACTTAAGTTAGTGATTTCGCAGTTGCCGCTGCACCTCCGAATTCCGGGAATAAAATACTTTCGGGACGGCATTAATGATGAGTGAAATTATCATGTTAGCAAAACCCAACACAATGTCTACCAATAATGTATTACCTTCTGCAAACATGGATGAAATATGGAAAGCACGTTTAGGGAATGTTTAAACTATCCAAAGTAATGCATGATGCCAGCACGCGTAGCTCACATTTATTTATTCTTCCCAGTCTTGATACATAAACGTCCTGATAAAATAAATAGCCAACTGCATAGTAGTGGTCCTCAGGGACATATATACTCCAAGGGGGATATTCACAAGGATCTATCGCCGAGTTAACGGCACTTTATTGCAGCCAACGTAGTGATAACTTATCGCCCCAATCACAAGCTGGTGTTAACATCTCACAGCACCAGTTTACCTGCGATAGCAGCCGCAAAAAACATCACCACAGATGACCCCCACAACTATCGCTAATGAGATGCAGAATAGGCGTTCCCGTGCCAAAAGCTCCACAACATTCACAACAACCAGCCAGAACTGCGATAAGAACACAAAACAGGCGATAAGGCGTGTTAGCAGCAGGAAAGTAACACCTGCTCTGACCTGGTGCAAAGTCGGACCACAGCCTGCACCACAAAAGGGCACCCAGCCCAATGCCACACCTGAAGAACAACAGATGCACCCGGGCTATTAAACATGCAGCCCGGAGGGCCGAAAGGGCAACAACATCCGCCGCCACCACCCCCAGAACCCCCCCTCCCCTTGCACCCCCCGACCAAAGACATGCCACATCAGCTACACCTAAACATGTACAAAATAATCAACATGTTGTCACACAATCACAACTGGTGACATGCATGTGTCGTCACAAAAATGAGCATCACACATTCACTTTTGAAGCAACAAATGAAACTTTACTAAAATGAACACTGAAATAAAATGAAGAAACATGGCAGCTCCCATGGGGACAATCCATAGGTCACAGCCTGCAAGACAAAAATTATGATGAGAAGGTGTGTCCTGTGCACATCAAAGAACAGAGAGATAGTGAAGGAGAGAGAGAGGAAGAGAGGGAGAGAGAGAGATAAGAAGAGAGGGGGAGAGAGAGAGAAGAAGAAAGAGGGAGAGAGAGAAGAAAAGAGGGGGTGAGAGAGAGAGTAGAAGAGAGGGGGAGAGAGAGGGAAGAAGAGAGGGGGAGAGAGAGAGAAGAAGAGAGGGGGAGAGAGAGAGTTCCACCCCTGCGCACCCAGGCCACACTGCTCACCTGCTGCCACCGGTGTGTCTCCAACCACTTGCCAGCATGTACAGCAGTACACCAGGTCACACGTCTGAGACAGACCCATCATCTGAAACAGAGTCCAGATACATGATTGGCACAGTACACACAATTGCACAAGACAACATCGCCTGCCCGCCCATGCACACCCAGGCAGAGGCACCCCAGCCCCACCCGCCGCCCATCGGAGCATGCCCGCCCATGCACACCCATGCCTCACTGCTCACCTTCCGCCAATGGCATGCAGACAGGAGGTCCCACCACATGCCGCTGCAAGCCACAAGCCTGGGGCCCACGGACATGGCACCCTCCACACCATGCAGCCTCACTCTGCAGGCCACCAGGTCTCACGTTTGGTGCTGGGTCTTGATTACTCCATGGCAGAGGACATACCAGTGCACCCGGCCTCATCGCAGACTGCACACCCGCTCAGCCTAATAGGTGCCACTAACTCTGGGATCCCGGAAGCGATGCCACGTGGCGGTAGTCCCACGCTGCCCGCTGACTCTGGTCTACACTGCGGTCCAGCAGGTCACACAAAACCTGAGCTGTTCGGACCGCCGATGGGGGCATCATCGCAGGCTGCACACCCGCTCAGCAGCTTAAGGTGCCACTAACTCAGTGCATCCAAAGTCACCGTCCCGTGGCGGGATGCCTGTGCCGGCTGCAATGCTCCAGGTGCCACTAACCCTGTGCAACCCCAGTCAGCGTCACGTGGTGGTAGGCCCGTGATGGCCACAAGGCCTCGGGTGCCACTAACCCTGTGCGCAACAACTCATGGGCCCTTTATGATTGAGAACCGTGGAACGTCTGTCATCCAGTCACCACCGGCAGAGGGGAATGTGACGTTGTTGGCCCTTTATGTTGGCGGGGTCACATGGCCTGTGACGCCTGTGCCGGATGGGTGTGGTGTGCGTGCAAACCTGCCCTCAGGGAGTGGCTGTGACATGCTGACAACTAGACCAGTGACCTGCACACCACCAGCAAGTACGCCTGCGACGGGTAGCAATGAGGGCCCCCCCTCGGAGCGTAAGCGGAGTGGTCTGGCCTGCCGTATGTCGGACCAGCGCAGGGCTTGCAACAATGGCTCGTGGGCTCTGGGCGTGGTTCAGTTCATGTCCGGACATGGAAGTGACTGATGCGTGTGTCCCTGTTGTAGTGTCCACGGCACCCTGTACACAATATGCAATGTAGCACCCCTTGACTGGCATCCCACAGGATGAGCATCATTGACGCAAGGGAAATCACTGTCCCTACATTCATCCACACATTCAAGCATGAATGATGAAAGACATAACACAGCAGTGCGGCACTGGATGTTTATTGCACATCCAGTGCAGTTCTGCAGCTGGAGCGGTACAGGGCAATGCCGAGCACACTACACAATATGGGCCCGTGGAGGGTCAGCCAGAGTCCATCCGGGGATGATAAGTACTGCAGAAGAGGAAGGGTGCAGTTCGCAGTCTGGTCGCCGTGTCATTGGTCATCAAACAGGATATGGCAGTCCATGTCGCTGTCCAAAGGTGAGTGCATCGGAGTGTATAGGGGTCAGTGGAAGGTCATGGGGCCATGTGGGGCACCAAGCAGAAACAGGCCAGGTGGCGGAAATAAATGCTAGTGCCTCCTGATCACAAACCCACCCACGTCCTCGTCCCGAATGTGTGCTCTGCCCCACCTGTGGGTGTTGCAGTACCGGCTGAGGCACTGTGTGCCACTGACACATCAGGTGCTGGAGTGGATATGTCTGCCGCACTGTGAGGCAATGGCACACCAGGGGGAGGAGATGTGGATGGTGTGGGGGCAGCAATGCCATGATGATGATATACATGGTAGATCCCATCTACATTTCGCTGGTGTGCAGCGGTGGCTGCCGTCCTTTCCGCCTCCATCCGCACCATGTCCTCCATGAGCCTCCGCATGTGTGCCGGCTCGTATCGCTGGTGCCCCTCTGAACGGACAGGTGTTCTTCTCTCTGCATCAGGACTCCAGCGATGTCAGTCAGGGCTCGTTGGAGACCATTGAGTGGGCCTAGACACCTATGGATGGCGTCCAGTTTGGTAGCCATGAGGTCGAACCCCACCCGCACCTGCTCAGCCATCTCCCTCTTGGTCTCCAGCACACGGCGTTGGAAGGCCGTGTGTTGTTCCTGGGGGTCTTGGGAGACTGCCTGGCCATGGGTGCCTCCTGCTGGGTGGTTTGGGTGGTGGGTGGGGTCTCCTCGATGCAGCTGGTCAGCCTTGATCCTGGAGGTGAGTCACGGATGATGTCAATGATGTTTAGGAGGGCTTGTGCGTCGATGCTGGGGTTGACCTCCTCATCATCAGTGAAGATTGGCTGGGACTGCTCTGCAGGGGGTGTTGACGGTGGCCGTGCAATGTGAAGAGGAGATGGTGTATTGCAATGTGTCCACATGTATGTAACCGCATGGTACATGTTGACATTTAGACAGCATGGCATTATACATTGTGACAGTCTATATATCTGAGCAATGACCCAGAGTCATTGAGGGTGTGCACTGTGCTCTGCTTGATTGTGCATGTGTGCCATCGTGGCCATCTCCACCCGTCCCCCCAGTACCTGGTGGTCACTCACCCTGTTGCGGTTGTGTTGTGTCCTGACGAGCAGTGTACGGTTCCCCGACTCCGGCCACAGTATCCACACTGATGACTGTCGATACCAGCTCCTCCATGTCATCGAGCACAAGCTGTGGCGCTGGGACCCCACCTCCAGTCTGCATTGCTGCCTTCTGGTTGGCTGCGAGTTTCTCAATGGTATTTCGCTTGATGTCATTCCATCGCCTCTTGACCTCGTCAATTGTCCTCTTGCGCTCTCCGACGGCATTCACCTAGTCCACGATGTCCCGCCATATTCCAGTTTTGGTGCCCAATGACACATTGGAGGTGACGAACAGCTGATGGTGGTGTTCCATCACCTCTGTGACTATGATCCTGTTTGCCTGCGGACTGAACTTCGTTTTCCACTTCTTCTTGTCCTTGCCCTTCTTGCTACTATGGGAATAGTAGGAGTGGGCGTAACTCTGGCAATTCTGTGCAGCGTAATCACGCAGAATCATCTAAAAAGTCCGCGAGATTATGCACGGATACACAAGAAAAGTCATTCTAAATTAGTGCTATTTTCTTACTGGAAAAATGTCCCCTTCATATCCAAAAGGGACTAGAGTTTGCATTTTGTGCTAAGAAATAGCACTACATGCAACCGAACATGAATTGCGAAAACGAGCAGCCGCTTACAATCACTAAGCATTCACCTGGGGTACGATTTTCCCACAACTTACTCCCGCCATTTAGCACTAGTTTCTTAGCGCATAAGCATTCTCAAATCTAAAATGGATGCAAGGATGCATTTTTCGCAAAGAAAATAGCACTAAATAAAACTGAAAATAAGCAGTAGCATGAGCAGCCGTTCGCATTCACTAAATGTGCTCTCCCTGTGGGATTTTATTCCCCCCCAAATGACTCTTAAATACGGAAGTGGACATAATCTTGTTATTATTGGTAATTCTGCATCAAAGTGTTACTCAGAATTAGAAAGATTACTCTGGTGTCGTTAAAATCAACCTCAGGCCTAGAGAAGAGATAGTCCCAACTAGTCGGAGATGAGTTGGGTGGCATAGGCATAAACATAGAAACCTGATAGGAGTGAATCAATGCCGTCAGAGGAGAGAAGATACAAAAAGACTGAGAAGAATTGGACTAAAGGTGGAGCCTTGAAGCACCTCTTAACAGATGTCTTTGAAAGGAGAACTGGAAGGTGAAAGAGTTCAGAAAAGCTGTTAGCCAACATAAAGCCTAAATGCATATTCCCAAGGCTTTAGAAGGTGTACTATGATTACTTTGGCAGCATAATATTCGGAGTAATTACATTGCAGTAAGTGTATTATTGGGGCAATCACAACACAGGTGAGTGTTTCTTCCTTTACATCTGGAGTATTTCACGTCACAGGTAAGTCTTTAAAATTAAGTTTAATGTATCTTATATCATATAAATCCATAAAAATAATAGTGATTCCATTATGTAGGGGCCCCCATTAAGTAGGGTAAGGGGGAGGGAATGGGGAGGGAGCGCAGCTTGGAGGCGGGAGTGGCAACCAGCAGGGGAAAGGGGCTGGGGCAGCAGTGGCAGGAAAATGGCAAGAGAAGGACAGAACAAGGCACAATACAAACAAGCATTTGCAATGCAATCGGTCTCGCCTTTGGGACCTTATATGTATTTAACTATGCAGCACATTATCCTCGGTTCTGAAACATCTACTGTTCTTTAACATGGAGGGAAAGCAAGCACCAAACTGCATGACACGTCAGGTATGGGAACACATGGAGAGAAATATTGGCTTTCAGCGGGTCTTCGGTGGTCATATCACTGAAAATATAAGATTTGAAAAGAATATTATTGTGTACGGGTGCCCGTGGAAGAATATTTCTGTGGACTGGAATCTAGAGAATGCTAAAGTGATTCTGGTATTTTACTGACCTCTGCTGGTAATTTTCTACCAAGAAAGTTAAATGGAGGCAGTT
Organism: Triturus cristatus; assembly: GCF_964204655.1. Taxonomy (NCBI): domain Eukaryota; kingdom Metazoa; phylum Chordata; class Amphibia; order Caudata; family Salamandridae; genus Triturus; species Triturus cristatus. The sequence continues at coordinate 674,823,846 of NC_140585.1, forward strand.
GCCAGAAAAATACAAAAAAGAAAGTCCCTCAGCAGAAAACAATTCTGGCATTTTACTGACCTGTACTGGTCGTTTTCTATCAAGACAGTTAAATAGAGGCAGTTGAACAAGCAGAGAACATTTCTGGTATTTTACTGACCTCTACTGGTCGTTTTCTATTAAGACGGGTTAATAGCGGCAGTTGAACAGAAAAAAAAGCCCCAAAGTGGAAGCAGGAAAGTCCTAGGGCTGATCTTCAGAGCCTACAAAGTACATACACATATAAGTATATACTAAAGTATATACAAGAGGTCTTGAATGCTCAACCTAAAAAGGACACAAGAAGGCACAATAGATTGGGAAAAAAATAATAAAAAGGCAACCGATAGACAACAATAACAGAAACCAGACAGAAAAAGACAAACAGAGTAAGAAACAGGAAAGGCTGGACCAGCAGAAGAGCAAGACTCTCCCATTGGACAACCAGGGATGAGACACAGGCGGGAGCTGTATGTTGGAAACAATTATCGAAGGCCATAGCACTGCCTCCCTAGCTGTGCAGGCAGGTGGACACAGTACTTAGGTGCAACATGTCACTATGGAATTAACGGCCACTAGATAAACGATGTCCGGTTCCATTCCCCAGCAACCTTGATTATTCAGCATCAAATAGATCCCATTCAAGAGCAGCTTGAACGCCAGATGAATCACAGCAGCTGGAGAACCTTTTAGATAACAAGACAAGTTAGCTACTGACGCATTGCATGCCCCGTGGAGATAAATGTCCTTGCAGACTAAGGAACCACTTAACCCATCCTCACAATCGGAACCGCTAAGGAAAACCTCAACGTCCCCATTCCTGCATCTAAACCTGAACGATAATTCCCAATACTCATGCACATAACCTTCTCCTTGTGCTTCATATCTGCCTACCATTTGGTATTGGGGACAGTATTGGAATTGGAATGCTGTGACTGGTAGGGTGATATAACCATGAATTATCCAGTCAGTGGATGGTGTCTCAGCCATGGTGAAAGGAAATTGGTCTAATTTGTCAATGTGCAACATGGTATATTTTGCTTCTCTGCATGCTATTATTATCTGTATTTCTGTTAGATCGTCTGCTGAAAACAGACTTGTAATGTTGATGTAACTCCATGGCACGTGGCCAGAACGTAACGTTTGTAACGTCCAGCTTAGTATCATGTTTGACCGTAATTGTGACTGTCCATGCTGTAAATTAGACATGTCTTGTTGTATTATGTCAATTGCAGAAGACACTATGTTACCCAGTGAATAAATTCAGGATGATCATGTGGTCACGCCGTTGTCGATCACAGCCAAAGCCTTTTCTAAATAAAGCCTATTGATTACGCACAATCCCTCAGCAGCCTCCTGTTGAGAAATTTTCCACAGCTTATTGTATGTACACCTTACGAAAATCGCTTTCACCATGGGTTACAAGGACCTAATAAAAAATCATATCATGAGAAAAAAGGACAAGTGTTGCTTCACCTGGGAAAATGTTGAGGTCTTTAGCCAATCTAGGCATAACTTCCCAACATTATATGACGTCACCACCCCTGAATGTTCTGTTTGTAAAGCCTATTGATCCTAAACCCTTCAGTGTTACCCAGGAATCTAGACTGACACCCGTTTGTGTCCACCGGCCATACCAACTATCCCTTCCAATTGGGGTCTGATGAATTGAAAGAACTATTATGTATCATGGTATCTAGTGCGTTCTCACTGAGGAGTGTAAAGTGCTGCCAATTTTCGAAGAGTGCGAATGCGGGAATACGTGGTGAGTTCAAATGCTTAATTTTTGCTATACCAAGACATGAAGTTTTTTGTACTATTTTGTTCAGGAAAATCATTTGACGTTGTTTGAGGCATATTCTAAATAAAGACTCTTTTCCCTGTACCGGACAATCTTTTTTCCCCAGAGAGATTTTCAGTTTATGGTGTCTGTCCAAAAGTCAAAACCCTGTATAGACATTTGTGAAATAAGGAAGGAGAGTATATTAGATTTGTGTTTGTAATCATATTTTTCTTTGTAGGTTTGAGCCTATAATAATACAAGACTGGGTCTGATGTATCAAACCCAGAAAAATGAGCAAACATTTGTGCAAATGTATTTGGACTACCTTCTGGAGGTGTCGGGCAGTGTTCCCATTGTGTGTAATTATAAACAGCACGTGGGATACTAGCTTTGTGTAAAAATGGTGACCATATTGTTGATAGTAGAACATGTCTCCATAATTACTTGTATCAACATACAATTTATCGTCAGAAAATGCAGCTGGTTGTTCTAGAACTGCGAGCAAATTATGAACAGTTTCAATGTCCCAATCATCAGAGAAAGTACTAGAGGTGATGATATCATTTAAAGAAATTTTAAACAAATAAGGAATTTGCATAAATCCAGTAGGACCATATACATCATACGATACCCTGTCCCAAACAATTCCTTCAGGAACTGGAATTGCTATAATGTTCACCAGGGACAGGTCCCTCAGTTCACGGTACAATGATGCATGTGGTTCAAGAACCAAGTCCACAGGTTGTACTGTAGAGCATTCTGGGAGAAAGTGTACATTCAGAAGCAGGAAAAAGACTGCCACTAAACCAATACAGAGTACCAGGAAAAGTAATCCAATCGTAATCCAGAGATGTACCAAGGGGACAACAAATTAAGTCTTTCTCAGGCAATGATAGAAAGCATACATTGTTAGATTGAAATGGAGAGAGGGTGTTGGCAGTTCATGTTCACTTGGATCCGATGAGAAATTATCATAATGCATGAAGTAGCCAGACACCGTCGGTATATTCTTTGCAGCTCAGCAGGTTTTGTAGAACTTGGAGATGACTCGATCTGTAGCATGTTCACTTAAACGTCATACATTTTTCGAATTGAGATTTCTCTGCTTGCTGATTGTACAGTTGTGGTTGTTTCAACGGTGAGAAGTATCATTTCATTGCGTTTATAGCTTCTTTTTGCGGAGTGGAGTCTTCAGTCATTATTTAACCTTCAATCTGACCTTCCTGCAATGGTGGCAAGAGGAGTGCAGCGGCTACCCAGGATCTCACATTGCTTATTGTTGAGAATCAGCCACATTGTGTGGTTTGATCAGATCAATTGAGGCAAACCTTTTATCTCGGTGGCCGGCAGGGGGCGGATGAAGTACAGTTCTGGTACCTTCAACAGCCAGGACAGGTACAGGTTCTCTGTCCGATGGCCCAAATTGTTTTTTGTCTACTATCTTTTCTCTGACCAGGTCCCCAATCCCAGGAAGGTCTTGCTGGGACTACCTTCACTTCGCTAGTGTGTTGTACTTGGACGTTGTTTTGTAAAGTCCAGAATTAATTAAGTTCCTGTAAAACAGCCAAACTTTCATTGATGTTAAATGGTGTTTCAACTGCCACTGTGCTGACACTATCGAGGTCTGCTATCCACATTCTCAAACCAAACAGGAGTTCATACGGTGTAAAACCCCCTAGGGATTTTCTTGGCATGTTGTTAAGTGCACTCTGGACTTCATATAGGTGATTGACACAACTGCCACCTGAGCCTAATACCCTAACTGTCAAAGATTGCTTTAAGTCACAGTTTTTCCTCTCAAAGACTGAATTTTCCTTGGGATGGTACAGGGAGGAGTACTGCAAGACCACACCTAAATTTCCCATGGCTTCTTTGTAAGCACAAGAACAGCGCGGCCAGACTCATCCTAGGCACCCCATGACATGAGCACATGGCCCAACATCTGTAAGATCTCCACTGGCTCCCTATTGAGAAGAGAGTAACCTTAAAGCTACTCACCCACGCCAACAAATCACTCCACAACCTCTGACCCAAATACCTCAAGATACCTCTGCTCAGCCAACCTAGCCCTAGCACAAACCCTACGCATCCGCAGAACCAGAACAGGTGGAAGAGCTTTCTCCTACATCACTGCCAAGGCCTGGAATGAGCTCCCAATCAACATCAGACACGCACCCACTCTGCACACTTTCAGGAAGAGCCTCAAGACCTGGCTTATCGGATAACCCTGAGCTGCACCCCTCCCCCCCCCGCTCCCAGCACCTTGAGACCCTTACGGTTGAGTAGGGCACTTTAAAATTCCCTGATTGATTGATTGATTGATTGATTGATTGATTGAGAGCTAAACCCCAGATCCTGTTCAGAATGTAATGTGCCAATTGTGTGTGTCCTGATGAAGATTCACAAATATTTTATGGCAGTTCGATTGTCAGCCAAACGCTGTGGCACAAAGATGGGGATCCATCCCCATTGGCAAGCAAATTGTTAGTATTCTGTGTTTTTCCTAAAGGCACGTATGGGGAAAAACTACTTCAAGCTGTGCTGTTTTCTGTGCTATCCAGAATTGGATTTGTTCCCGGGTGGTGGGAATCTTTCCCATAACGGCTTTCAGTGTTTGGGGGCTAATACCTAAAGTAGCCAATTGAGATTGTGAAGCCTAAGCAGGTTGGACAGTCAATGTTCTCATTATGCATTGAGTAAGATTTCTGTAAATCTTCACTAAATCTCTATAAAGTGTACACATTCCTGCTGCTGTTAAATTAGCAATGTCTGGATGTGGTGTATAGAAAGCTAAGACCGGCCAGGTTGCTCCTTCTTTACTGAGTGGACCGAGTCTCACTTGTTCTGTGGTATGGGGTAGGGCGCCTTTAAACCAATTAATATGCTCTTGATAAGTTAATGGGACTTTAATGTCCACGTATGAAAGGTATTCCTCAGGTGATTCATCTTCAATGTAAGTGTGAAACTGTGTACGTTCATCTGCTGGCGGGAATTTAACCCATAAGTAGAATACCTCTGTTCTGAATGCTTTGTGTGCCTCAAAAATGGAGATATAATCTCCACCCGTTGCGAGGAGGCCATGGTGTAATAGTTTGTTAGTAACTGCCTGTTTGCAATTTTCTGTAATATTTTGAGCCGCAACCTGCTCTTCAACGTCTTCAGCTTGTTCCCTCATTGTCAAAGGAGTATTTAGTTAAAATATTTATAGAGATGTGGTATGCACAATGTGGGTTCTTCTAATCCTCCAAGCTTGAATAACGTACATCCAATACATAGGGTATACCTAATCAACTGAGGAGGATTTGTTTCCCTTCCAACTTCGGACGTCTCCTGTTTAAATGTGAGTAGGGGTTTCTTAGAAAGCACGACTGAATCAGATTGACCATTAAAATAAGAGCCTAACCAACGCTGGAGGGCCATGTTGTGTAGTTCCTACTAATCCGTAGGATCTGTGCATTGTTTGGACAACATAAACTAAGGGCTTGGTGCCAAAACTGATTCCGGACATCACCACAGGATATGTTGGCCTATAGACCAGCTAGCTCACACATGCTGCCATAATTCCCCAATATAGTGTAGTTCCTATATCCCTGATAGGCTCTGCGCATTGGAATAATATACACTATAGTTTTGACATAGGACTGAGGTCAGTATGTCTCGATCAAGTACATTATAACTAATTACTTGTGTGTGCCAGCTAACTCAAAGGTTACTAGAAACTTCTATAATATACAAGAAGGGATTAGTTTCTGACAACCGCATAAACATGACAACTTTGTTTCCCTTAGAGTTGGAACAATCTCAGAACCGTGGAAAGAATAGATAACAGTTTCACTCAGTCAAGGTGAGATCTCAATGAATGCCGTCATCAGGATTTGTAGCCGCTGGGGACAACACAGAGCATGGGCCGTTACCGGGTCCAGCAGAGTATCGATATCCGTAGGCATGACTGATGGGAGTGTTAGACAGATGTCTAGCACGCATTCTTCACCGCAGAGCAGACAGCGTAGAACAGATAAGATGCAATCTTGCCAGATTGATCTGAATGACAGAAACCATGTGGTGTTTAATTCTCATAGACGAGGTAAACCCAAAATTTGGACGATGCGCTCACGACACTTCATCTCCAATAGAGCTCTCTCCATGGTGAATTGGGTGTTGCTGGTGATTTGGCTTGCCATACCATAGCAGTAGGAGCAAAAATAGGATCCCTGCAACGAGTTCAGCTTCAGGTGGCTGATCTTCATCCAGTCGGCGAAGGCCTTCATTCCTTCGTGGAGGTTGGTTTTGGCGGTGATGGGGTCCTTGGTGAGGGAGAGGATCGGTTGAGTGTCGTCTGCGTAGGAGATTATGTTGAGGTCATGCTGTCGGGCGACGTGTGCGAGCGGGGCCATGTAATTGTTGAACAGTGTCGGGCTGAGGGAGGATCCCTGGGGTACGCCGCAGATGATCTCGGCTTAAGAGTCTGATTTTACAAGAACTCGTTGTGACGTTGATTGACGGATGTAGGAGACCATGCCTGTATTTGGTTAGCATGGACAATGCCTAAATAAGGGCTGGATTTTCTATGCCTAAATAAGGGCAATATGAATTGTACCTATATAAGGGCATAAATCGGGAAACGTATATACGGAATCTAAATCTACACACAACACCCACTCCGGTTTCGTATGAACGACATTACTAAATCCCAAACATACTAAACATATCTAAAAGAGAGTATCGCATGATTAGCTAAAACATGTTAAAACATATCTAAAAACATATGTCCTAAAAATGCATTACAAAACCATTGCTATGCATAAGGTGCTGTACATATTAAAAGCAATATTTCATTCTAAGCATATGTGTGCATTGGAATTGCTAAAAAGAATGAACCAGAAATATATACACATGATGAAATGGCTCGTTAATACAGAAGAAAAGGGTCCGAAACCATTTCATATCAGGTTAACACAAATCAATTGTTGATGTGAAAAGGTGGCATAATGTCAATGGAAGATTTTCAAAGAATTCTGTTCTCTATGAATAGTTCTACTATAAGAAGATTACTTTGCCAAAAAATGAAAAAAATACAAATTTGGGAAAAAATAATTAATCATAGGAAAAAAGTTCCAAAGTTAGTTCCTTGTCTGAAAAGAATGAAGGCCAAATTCAGAGTCTCATCGGAACACTGTGTGCCTGAATCAAAAGTCAGTGTGTGGGCCTGGAGAAAACATGAATTCTTCTAATCCTGTAGACAAAAAGTCATCTGCCGTTGTAGGTGAAAGTTGGAATACCTTGTTGAGAAGATTAACTGCACATAGATGTGAACTATTGCCTTCAGCATTGGTTGCATCAGCAATGTTCGAATTGGATGTTACCTGCGTGCCTGATGTTTCGTCTCGTACCTCAGCAGTAGCAATTTGCGTCTGTGAGATCTCAATGAATGCCGTCATCAGGATTTGTAGCCGCTGGGGACAACACAGAGCATGGGCCGTTACCGGGTCCAGCAGAGTATCGATATCCGTAGGCATGACTGATGGGAGCGTTAGACAGATGTCTAGCACGCATTCTTCACCGCAGAGCAGGCAGTGTAGAACAGATGAGATGCAATCTTGCCAGATTGGTCTGAATGACAGAAACCATGTGGTGTTTAATTCTCATAGACGAGGTAAACCCAAAATTTGGACGATGCGCTCACGACACTTCATCTCCAATAGAGCTCTCTCCATGGTGAATTGAGTGTCGCTGGTGATTTGGCTCGCCATACCATAGCAGTAGGAGCAAAAATAGGATCCCTGCAACGAGTGCTAAAAGGAGCGGCAGTCCACCAAACACAGAGTGCACAAAGTTTGGAAATATGCAGAGGACTGCTTGAAAAGGTGCTAACAGTCCTGCACATACGTTCTTAAATACATGTATAATACCGCTCGTATCAGACATGTTTAAGATACAACCTAACATGTCTGAGAAATGTACAGGGCAGTTTGTATACAAAAGGGTATGTATCTCGGCAGAAGTCCTTGCGACTTGTAGGTCATAGGTCTCTTTGGCCGAGGTCAGTGGCACTGTTTTCTGTAAAAGAATGGCTTTCATTCTGCTTAGAGTATCAATTCGTATAGAAGAGATGTTCAGTGAAGGCCATAAAGGTGACTCCCTGACTGTGCCTATTTGTGGAAATAAGACTTGCATACAGCAAGTGACCCTGGATGTAACCATAACTAGATATGGAATACCTGGCAACATGCCACAGCAGCTGTGATCATTCAACATAATGTAACCCCCGTTAGAAAGTTGGCCAAAAATTGGATTAATCACTACTGCCGGTGAACCTTGCAGGTGACAGGATAAGTTTGTAGTGGAACCATGACAGGTAAATTAATACCCTGACAAAGGAGAGAACCACTTGGTGCGTGTTCACAGTTTTCACCGCTACGAAACACTTCACGTTCCCCACTCCAACATCTATGTGTGTAAGGTAAATCCCAGGATGTCTTGATGTATCCTTAACCCAACCTTTCATATTTACCTACTGGTATATGTTTTAGGCAATACTGAAAATGGAAAGTTGTAACAGGCAGAGTAATTTTACCATGTATGAACCATTCAGTAGCTGGTTTTTCTGCCACTGTGAGTGGTAATTTTTCCAGTTTTTCAATGCTCAGCACAGTGTAGTCTGCTCCCTATTTGTGCCAGTTTGATCTGTTTATCAGTGAGATTGAATTCTGAAAACAGTGACGTAGTGTTGAATAAACGCAAAGACACATAGCCTGCACGCAAGTTTTGTAGCGTCCAGCACAATAGCATGATAGAACGTAGCTGAGACTGACCATGTTGCAACATGACCAAGTCTTGTTCCATGATGTCTATGACAGAAGACACAATGCTGTCCAATGAATATATTCTGGACGACAGAGTCATTAACCCATTGTCTACTACAGAGAGAGTTTTCTCTAAATTAATACGATCAATTTCTCGTATTCGTTCTGCAGTCTCTGCTTGGGTAACCTTCCATGCTTCATTATAAGCAGCGTAGATACCGGCATACATGAAACGTTTTTGGCGCGGTTTTCTTGGTCCTAGCAACAATTCCCTAAGGTCTGCGCCTTCTTGAAGTAAAGTTAAGTGTTGTTTTACATCCCTCAGTGTAGCTTTCTGTAGCCAATCAAGGCAAAGTTTCCCTACACTGTATGTTGTTACTACCCCTGGATGCTGTCTTTGAACATAGCGTGGGTCTGGCCTATTATTGATAGTGAAACCCTGTGTTTTGTTCAGGAATCAATCTTGACAGTTATTCGTGTCTGTGGGCCAGAGCAACCATTTTTTCCATTCTGCATCTGATCTGTTGTGATGCAAAATATTATGTACGTCGACCTCCCCCCGTGTAGTGGTATTATTTGCAGGTATAGGTATGGTAGGTGTGTTCATGTCTTTTACCTTGGCTAATCCAAGACAAGACGTTTGCTGGACAGTGTCATTCAAAAACCCAATTTGCTCAGGGATGATACAGGCTCTAAACAAAACTTCTACACCTTGTACTTGCCAATCGTTTGTACCCCAGACAGATTTTGTCTCAATGCTGTCTTTCCAAAAGTCAAAACCCTGTCTAGACAGTTGGGCAATAAAGGCTTCAGAATAAATCTGTTTCGTATTGGTTAACATGTTTTTCGTTTCTGTCTTGTTCACATTTTTAAAGTAAATGTTTCTGGATTAGACAAATTGTAGCCTGAAAAGTATGGAAATTTCATTGCAAAAGTTTTCGAACTACCCTTTGGAGGTTTAGGACAATTTTCCCATTGGTTATACATAAATACATTTCTAGGTGTTGCAGATTTATGCAAGAAATGATGACCATAGTGGTTATAACAATACATTTGTTCATAGTCTGATGAACCCTCTAAATATTCATGATTTGTGAATACAGTAGACATCTCTAGGTCAGACATCATGTTATTAACAGTCTCGAAGTCCCAGTCATCAGAAAAGGTACTAGAGGTAATAAAGTCACTTAATGAAATCTTACATAAATGTGGAATCTTTAAAAGCTCCAACGGGCCAAAAATGTCATATTCAGTTTCGTCCCAAACTATACCATCATGTATGGGAACGGCTGTGATGTACACTGCTGACAAGTCTCTTGCTTCACGATGGGATGATTTGTGTGGCTGGAGAAGTAAGTTCACTCTTTTACTTGCTGAGTCCATTTGAATATATCTTCCACTTATCAGCATGCCCAGATTTATTACCAGAGCTAACCATAGTAGAAAGAAGAATATTCCCAAAACAATCCATAGTTCAATCCATGGTGAAACCAGATAAGTCTTTTTCAGGAGATGAAAAAAGTCTGTTGCTTGTTCTTTGAAAGTTCTTTGTGCTGGTGTTGTTTGAGGTTCGCTGGGATCCTCAGAAAACGTATCAAAGTTCATGAAATAGCCAGAGGCAGTTCTGTCAATGGTTGGAATTGCATCAGGATTAGTTGAAAGTCGCTGGAAGCAGTTGATCACGTGTTACTTCGTTGTAGACAGTTGTAGCAGGACGAACTGTTATTTGGCTTTCAAGAGGAATGAGTTCCATAGCTTTGTTGCTTAGTCCTTCATTTCTCACTGTAGAATCTTCAAAGGTGATGAGTCTTTCAGTTTGAACCTCTTGGATTGTAGCTAGAGGAGTGCGTCTGCTACATTGGCGGAGTCCACTTGGCCTACTGCTTAGTATCGGCCACATAGTGTGGTTTGATCAGGTCGATGGACACAAATCTTTTCTCCTTTTTACCAGCAAGGGGCGGCAAAAGTACTGTTCTTAAACCGTGGATTGCTAGGACAGGTACTGATTGTCTGTAAGAAGGCCCAAATTCCTTCTCATCCACGATCCTTTCTCTGACTAGATCACCAAGCTTTGGGATCCAGACAGGCCTTGCTAGGACGGCAGGTTTCCCCCCAGTGATGGGTGGCTTCAGGAGCACGTTGCTTTGTAGTCCTGTTAAACAGCCAAACGATCTTTGATATCAAACTTTTTAATTCCCATTACTGTGCCTTGCATATCAAGGTCTGGTACCAACATTCTAGTTCCAAATAGAACTTCATATGGAGTGATACCCCCTAGAGAACTTCTTGGCAAGTTGGTAAGTGCGCGCTGCACCCCATAAAGGTGTTCGACCCACCCATCACCCAAACCTAATACCCTAGCTGTTATAGACTGCTTTATGTCCCGGTTTTTTCTTTCCACACCAGAATTTCCCTCAGGATGGAATGGAGAAGAATACCGCAATGCTACGCCCAAACTGGCCATGGCTTCTTTGTAAGCTCGAGAGCTAAACGCAGGACCCTGGTCAGAATGTGGTGTGCCAATTGCGCCTGTGCCGATAAAGACTCACAAATCTTTTATAACAGTTCGAGTGTCAGCCGAGCGCTGAGGCCACATCCATAGGAACCTTGATTTAGGGTTTGTGGGATTGCATTTGTCCAAGAGGACGCCTGCACGTATATAATCTAATGTTGTCTAATAATGGTGTCTGAATTGGGCTGGCTATGTTGTAGTCAGGTGTCTGGTGGCGTTCTGTACTGCAATCTCTATTGCAGTCTATGCAGTTATTGATGAAGATATGAATCAGTGTATTAATTCCTGGCCACCAGTACATCTCTTTCAGTTTCAAAATTGTTTTAGAGATCTCCTGATGTGTCAGACCCTCTCCCAGATGTGCTTCGTAAATCAAAGCTGCTCTTCGGTCCATGTTTGGTATTACCCTATCCCCCACTCCAGGGATTCGAGCAAACGGAACGCTGTTCGCCTCAATTATATATGAGTATTTGAGTGGAAACCTTTTAGGTAATGCTGTACCACTGCCTTTGCTTGAAGCATTGACAGCCAGCATTATTTCACTGTCTATTTTCGTTTTTGAACGAGTGATTGCAGCTACGGAAGCCATTTGCACAGCCCCTTTCACAGCTTCATCAGTCAATGAATTCCCTTCAACGTGAACGCCATCACATTGATGACTCAGCGTGTGTATCACGTGAGTGTTTAGTAGTTCGTTTTGCAACTGAACTACTTGTTCCCAAAGCATTTTATGCTTGATTGGGCCACGTTTTGCATCTTTGAAACCATTTTGAAGCCAATTCTGTAAATATTCATTGTAAGATTGAACACAGTAAAAAGAATAGCACACTATGAGAATGGGGAATTCGCGATCCGTGTTTTCAAGTGCCATCTTGAATGCTTGTAGTTCAGCTCGCTGAGCTCTACAATCTCCTAGAGATTGCGTTTTTGTGACCATTGGTCTGAATTTGCCACCGCGCATACGACCTTTAACGGTCACGCATGCTGCACTGTAAGCTTGTTTACTCCATGCAGCGGGTTGTGCAGCTCCGTCAGTATAAATTATAAATTCGTACTGATGAAGAGGGAGAATTTCAGTAGGCAGAGGACATTCGTGTTCGTATTGCAGGAATGCTTGTGTTTTTAAATGAGGATCAAAAACATATTCAACATCAGTTGCAGCAAGAGAATTAACCCATTGTATCCATCTTGGATGTAAAGCTTATGCATTCGGAATGCTAGCTTTAGTAACTGTCTCTAAGGGTGGTACAGGAGTCACGACCATAATGCTTTTCCCCTGTGCTAGGGCTCTTTCTTTTGCTACAGCGGTTTGAACTGCTGTCAGAATCTTTTCTGTAGAAGTGAATTTCATTTCTGCTTGTGTATACAAGTGTGATTTGTATGCAATTGGTACCTTTTCAGCTTCGTTAATAGTTAAGTAGGTGAATCCGCATTGACCCGGAACGATTCAGATCACTAAGTTGCGTACAGTTATGCGTGTTTGCAAGTGTCTAGTTGCTAACATGTCTGTTTGAAGTGAACGCAGAATTTCTGTGCGTTCTTGTGTCCAAGTTGTGGCTTTGAAACCAGGTTTGATTAATTCGTAGAGAGGTTTAACCCTCTCTGCGTAGTTTAGAATGTATGTTCTTCCAAAATTCAGGAAACCTAGAATCAACTGTAAGTTTTTCAGTGTTTTTGGAGGTTGGAGCAGCGCTCACTTTTCTAAAAAGTGGGCTTCCATGCTTTTACCTTCACTTGAAAGTTTATATCCTAGGAAAAGGACGTTGAGATGGGCAATTCTGGACTTTTTAAAGTTGAATTTGTAACCCTCAGAGGCGAAGCCCAATATAATGCAGTTCACTCTGTTCAAGTGTCTGTCCAGGTCATCGTCTGTCAGATATACATCATCGACATATGACAATGCCTCGTCATCATAAATTTGTAGTAACTCTGTTACTCTTGCTGAGAATAACCCCGGGCTGTTTATGAACCCCTGTGGGAGTCAACAAAATTGAGGCTGAGTCCCCATTACTGAGAAAGCGGTCAAATATCTACTTTCAGGTGCAATATTTTGACAAAAGAAACCATTTGAAATGTCTAATGTGGTTTTGTACTTTTTACGCACAATGTTATTCATTAATGCTGTACTGTGTGCATTTTGCACTGCAAATGTTTTACAACAAGAGTTTAGGTGTCTGTAATCCAAAACTAGACGATATGTATTGTCTGGTTGGGAGACAGGAAACAAAGGATTGTTCATTGATGAGGTCCATGTTTCAATCACCCCTTGGTATTCAAGTTGATCTAAGATCTCCATGACTTGTTTTTTAGCTTCTTGCTTAATCGGGTACTGCCTTTGTGCAGTTGGTTGATTTGTTTTTTTACTGGATTTTGTGGTGAGGTGAGTCTTCATCCCATCCTACATGATTCTTATATAATGCTGGGGCCTGGGCCACTGCCCATTTCCTGGCATAAGTATATTTTAAGTGTACTGGAACATCGTTGGAGAAGGCTGGCATAATGATGTCTTCACCATGTGGGCAATCCCTGAAAAATTCTGGTGGCCAGTCTTGTTCTGCTAGAAGTATATCATAACCCTTTGAAAGTCGCTCCCAAAAGAGTGCTTTCACTTTTCTTGGTATGTCTCCCTCCATCCGGAGTGTTACTTCATATAACCTAGGTGGAGAGCTAACCCTTGTGTCTCTAGTTTCAACTTGAATGTCCTCATTCAAGTCCACTGTCTCCAGAAGCCCCTTCAGGTTCTGGCGAGCTATTGTAACTTCTGCTGCGCTGTCCAACATTGTCTGAGCCCATTCTCCATTCTTGAGTTGTGTTCTCAGAATCCTCGGCATGTCTGATCTTCAGACCTGCTACCTTCTTTTTGGAGAATTGAGGTTTTGGTTTGTTTTTCTGAACGTGTTGATCGTCTTTGGACTTTACGCGTTCTTTTTTATTCTCTGACCGTCCTCTTCTTTCGGATGTCTGTGATGATATCTGAAAGGTACGAGAGGAACGTGTACCAGTATCTTGATTCCTGTCAGGTTTTCTCAAATTATCCCTATTCCTGAGGTTATACCTCCTTTCAGAGGGCTCCTTTTGAGGAGACCTGCCCTCGGGATTGAGTATCTTTCTCTTTTGAATGTTGATTGTTATTTTCCCACTTCTTTTTAGAAGAGGTAGGCATGTTTTTAGGAAAGACCTTATCAGGACTTTCAGACAGTTGTGGTTTAACTGGTTTCCCTCCCAAACTGTTCAATTATCCTGGCTAGTTCTTGTGGTTGTTCTGTTACATCAAATTCCCTTAATTTCTGGCAGATTGCCACTGATGCTGCTTCTCTTTTAATATTAGATAATATTATTATTGAGACCTGGTCGAAATTTTTAAGTAACTTCATACCTAAATTCAGAGCAGGCTCTGCCCCGTATTAGTTTTGAATCTGTTTCAGGACTTCAGGTATTACCGCCATAGACGGAAAACCATGTGTTTTTGTGTAGAGTGCAGCAAAGACTGTGCCCCAAGTGGTGCAGTCTTCCAGATGTGGTGTGATCCTTATTGGTAAACAGATTGTTAGAATTCTGTGTTTCTCATAAGGGCTAGTATTAGGAAATACTGCTTCGATTTGAGTAATTTTTTTAGCTATCCAGAATGGAATTTGTTCACGTTTTTTGGGCATTTTACCCATGCCTGCGTGTGGTCTGTGGAGTGATTTTTAGCGCATTCCCCTGGTGAGAGGTTTGTCTTGGAATTGCTATTGTTGGTTGGACTGTGAAAGTCCTCATGACATATTGAACCAATTGTCTGTAAATTTTGATTAGCTCCTTGAGTTGAGCAAGTCATTCCATATCTGACATTTCTTCAATGTCAGGATGAGGTGTGTAGTGAGCTAAAATCGGCCATATTACTCCTGGTCTTCCTAGTGGACCGAGCCTGGTAATATGATTGCAATGTTTTAGGGTGCCTTTAAACCAGAGATCATGCTCCTGGTATGTGAGTGGAATTTCAATATCCTCAAAAGGAATATATTCCTCAGGAGAGTCATCTTCTTCGTAGAAGTGAAACGTTTTAGTTACTGGATCTGATTCTGGGAATACTATCCATGAATAGAATACCTCTGTCTGGTGAGATTCATGTGCCTCTATCACAAAAGCTGCCCTACCACCTCTTGGTGTTAGGCCATGTTTTATAAGTTTTAGAGTGATGGCTCTCCTTAAATTTGGAGCGATGATTTTGGCATTTTCATTGGTTTCATCAAAACCTGTAAAATCAAAAGCTGCTGCGACTTCGTCGGTTACAGCTCCACCAGTATCAGTGTTTGTGCCGATTTCGATCATTGTTTAATGCAAGTTTCAGAGCACGTTTCAAGGGAACAAAGATAAGGTGCACAATATTTTGGAACACTGTATCCTTCAACGTTGAACAAACCAAACAGCTAATACATAGCATTTTTGTCCTACTCAGCTATGGCGGATATTATCCCTACCCACTCCAGACGTCTTATGGAGTATTATGAATAGGGGTCTCTGAGAAAAGCACGACTGAGTTACTTCAGTATATAGCGTTAAATTAGTACCTTACCAAACCGTCGGGCGCCATGTAGTGTAGTTCCTATATCCCTGATAGGCTCTGCGCATTGGAATAATATACACTATAGTTTTGTCATAGGACTGAGGTCAGTATGTCTCTATCGAGTACATTAAACTTAATTACTTGTGTGTGCCAGCTAACTCAGAGGCACTAGAAACTTCTCGAATATACAAGAAGGGATTCGTTTCTGACAACCGCATAAACATGACAACTTTGTTTCCCTTAGAGTCGGAACAATCTCAGAACCGTGAAATAAATAACAGTTTCACTCAGTCAATAGTGCATGCTTCGTTTCTACAGAGTTGCACAGAAATAGAGAGACAGGCGTTTCAATAAAAAGGGGGTTTATTGAACAGTCTTATTTCTCATGCAAGAGATATGAACTGCTACAATCGTAAGGCAGTATGCGAAGTACAATATGTACAGGGTTAGCAGTAAGATAAAATAATACTGCAATAGCATGGTTTGTAGCTATGACATATATTCATAAGATACATACATAAATAACACAGGCTAAAATGTGAATACTCATCTGATGCTTCTAAATAGTTCTACCTCAGTGTACCTAACCGAAGTGTAGTATGAGGTAAGAAGTAGGTGCTGTTTTCTAAAGTATAGCTAGCTATAGTTTTAGTTTTGCCAAGAGTTGCCAAAAGTTTCTCTAAGTTCTAATCTGCTCCATACCTTAGAATGTGTGAGGTTGGAATCTCTTTCTGGGACTCGATATCTAATACCCCACAAGGGGAGTCAGAAACACCGGAGCTGTATTCTCTGCGAGGAGGATGACAGCGTCTGGTCAGTGCATCAGGCGGGAACTCGATCTCCTTCTGAACTTGTCGTGGCAAACCGCAAGTAGGCAGTCGAACTGGACCGTACCGGAACCGTGGTTTGCCAGGGCAAGTGCAGGTATATTTATACCTTGAAGGTGTTTAGGAATGCCTGTATTGACGTAAAAGTCAGGCATCGGAACATCATGAATGAACCCCTAAGGAATAGATGTTAATGCATAATAAATGAGTTCTTGGAGAAATCAATATCCAAGCAAGGGAAATTCCTAAAGGCTTAAGAGTCTGGTTTTCCAAGAACTCGTTGTGACATGGATTGACGGATGTAGGAGACCATGCCTGTATTTGGTTAGCATGGACAATGCCTAAATAAGGGCTGGATTTTCTACGCCCAAATAAGGGCAATATGAATTGTACCTATATATGGGCATGAATCGGGAAACCTATATACGGAATATAAATCTACACACAACACCATAATCTACCAGGGAGCGAATGGTTTCTGGCAACCACTGAACATGAGAACCCTGACCCCTCAGGGATCATAAAAACAGTACAAAACTTTTCACTCTGTCACTAGCGCTCATTTATTCTCAGAGACGTATACAGAGAATACACAGTGGGACATTTTCAATATATTTATTAAACCAACCTTGTTGGGGGGATTCCTGGCTCTACACCTATGCACACTCTAGGTACACTTAGAGTAGGGTTCACATAGTAGGAGTACGTTTGATTACTGCCTTGTTTAATGCGCCTGCATATATACATTGTCTTGGCACCATGGTAGAACTATATCTACTATTCACCCTGTTGGTGCTTGTAATCACTTTTATCTGCTTCTATTCATTAATCATTGTAGCACTTGTATTCGATACAAGAACAAAGTCTCAACGTTGTTTTCAAATTCAGCTGTTGGAATAAAGGACTCCTGATGGTAACTGGACATATTAGTCTGGGGAACAGAAACCTGCAGTGGATAGGGGCAAAAGAACATTTACATTGTCACATTCATTGTGGTAGTGTCTGTATAAGTATAGATGACATGGGGAATATGGGCACAACCCTTTGGGCATCAATGGACAAGTGAGCATAGATCTAGCATTAAGAAACATTAAGATTTTGTCAGAACGTGAAGGAAGTGGCCCGATTAGGGTCACCGAGGTCACTCACGGCCACCTCTCGGCCTTCCATACAAAGAAAGACTCGGTCAGACAGTACAGAATACAAACCAATATATGTTTATTCAGATACACTCGAGTGGTGCCCAGTCTCTTAGGAATGCTGCAGAGGGACTGATAATCAAAAGCATAGAGATACATATTATACTATTCGTACCTGGATTAAAACACGCCCATAATGGAATCTTCCAAGCAGATGCAGCTAGACAGTGCAATGCAAAAAAAGTTAAGTTTTGATCCTCATATCGTACATTATCTCAGAAGCTCAAGGTTGTTTCTCTCTGTTACCGCCACCGGACAAGTGGGAGAGGACCTTTATCTAGTGGGAAGGTATGCAACACATGAACATTGTATTCCTTAATGAGGAAAGTTTCATCATTCTGGAAAAAGGAAACCTAACGGGGGGCCTTCTCTCAGAAACGAGCAAAGGTTAGTTTCACTCGCGCATCTAAAATGGCGTCTAAACACAAAATGGTGCCGCGAATGCTAACTTACATAAAGCAATGCATAAGCATGAATTTTCTATTCTAACAGACCCTCCTTTTAGTATGAGCTGATCATTTTCCTTGTGTAAGAAGAAGACAGGTAGGGAATTACAATAATATCAACATGTTCATGAGCATTCCATAGTGTCGACATCAGGAGGGGAGATTGTGAGAAGAGAAGAAGTCTCAAAAATCCCTTCATCTATGTTCATCATATCCTCGATCTCCTTCTGGACCATTAGTATCATGAGTCGATATTTTCTGTTTGAGGGTGAGAATATTGATACAATAGGAGCAGCGAAAAGGAAGGCACTGAATAAGGGCACAGCAGAACACCAAAATTAAAATCAGATAAATCACTTTTTCGAGGATACAGCCCCAGATACCAAAGAGAGACCAATTCCATTGTCCACTTTGCATTCCCTTCACATTCTTTATAATATCTAGAATATACTGGGTAATATTCTTTTCCATATTCTTGATGCCAGCTACGCCCTGATGGCCTACTACAGCGCACACTCCTCCATTCTTAGCTAAGATTAAATCAACTGCATATCTAGTTTGCTCAGAATATATTTGCATAGTTTCTAATTGGGTAGTGATGTCATGCAAAGCTGCTACTGTAGAGCTGAACAATATTTGCAACTTACATTCAAAATATTCTGGGGCTTTCTTACCCCTGGCCATAGAAGTCATTCCCAAAGTAACAAGGGATGACAGAATTTACCCAAAAGTGGCCCCATTACTATAATTATTAATCTCTAAGTCAGTGACTCCCTCAAAGAATTCTTTCGTCAGTGTCCTTTTCACCCAGCGGACATTAGGCTTGGGATTGACATGTTTGCAAGACACACCTAGAGGCAACACCATTCCCAAAGCCACATCGCCTGTACTATTTTAGACATTAGAGTATGTACCATTGGACAAACAAATAGAATCTAGGGTGTGCATAATTGGGCCATCATAATCCACATCAGAGTATCTAGAATTCATACCAAAGGTATCAAGATCTTTATCATTCACTAAAGAGCTTGTACTTTTATACAGCACTGTTCCTGAACAGTTCGTATATAGGTCTGTGTCTGGTCTATTCACAATGGGACCGCAAGCAGGATAATAACCATCCTTTCGAGTAACTATCACATCCCTGTAATGCCAACCTACTAAAGTAATATTCTGTTTGTCCATGTAGTAATTATCGCAGTATGTATCATGAGCACATCCTGGATAGGCAACTCCCCGAGACTTGCTATAATATAAGCAAAAACCTCAGTAAGTGAAACCAAAAACTCCGGAAAATTCTGTAAATTTTAAAAGGTTGAGCATAAGCATAATTTACAAGGGATAATGGATAAGCAGTCCATAAACTAGTAACTGAATCAGTAGGGTAGCAAGCCATACCCTCCCCAAAGAACCTCAAATGTGTGTCTAGAAATATATTATTCGGGACTGACCTTTTGTTTCTAGTCAAAGAGATGACTTTCCCTTTATCTGGCAAAACCACATTTTGATCATTCTCCAAAACCCATGTCACCCCACACAGTATCAAAAGCAATATACACATAATATGTTTCTTTTAAGTGTCCACATCATAGTGGGCCGAACAGCAAGAATTAGTGGTTGCACCTCATCAACAACCTGTCTACCAAAAGGATGCATAATAAATGATGAAAGAGGGATGAAAAAGCAAATGGAATATATACGTTTCCAGTGTCCGTCAGAGCCTCACTGGTACAGGCTCCTATTGTTCATCAAAAATGTTGGTGCTCTTGAGCACCAGCTGTGGAGATTGCTCTGTCCTAAGCTCGGGTTCCCATGTTGTCAGGATAATGTACCCCCAAGGGAATACTTTCAATATATCCTGTCCAATATTCAAACAGTGCACAAGTTTCACATCACCCTAAACTAGCTCTGTTGACACTATAGCAAAGTACACCTAACTTACACAGTCCATCCCTGACTAATCTGACTTCTCCTTTGGTGCACTGTTCCTCAGCCGAGGGCACAGATTTTACCTGGTGACTCCAGGCACAGAGGGATCAGTGAAAAGGAGCTCCTGGATAGCTCGTATTTCCGGGGGGAAAGCCTCGTTCAGGATGGTGTCATTCTCCTTGCCACTTTGTTTAAATGGAATAAAACAAGGTTTCTGTTCACACTCCTGATCAGCTACCCCCTCCTTGGTCATACGGGAACGGCAGATGGGCCCTGCAACAGAAAGTCGCATGGATCCAGTTCTTATGGCCAGCAACCTTGACTGCAGTACGTGTTGATAAGAGGACCTGTTCAGGTCCCTTCCACCGTGGCTCCAAACTCTTCTTCCTCTGAAAATTGCCCACCAGGATAAAATACCCAGGCTGCATATCGTGTCTGGGCCCCTCTGGTGTAGCTGGTAGGGGTTCCTGGACCTGTTGGTGAATAGAACACAAACTTTCACTTAACTGGCACAGATAATCTATCAACAACGGATACTCAATGTCATAAAAACAGCCGAGGGCGCGGGACACTCCAGACATTTGCCAGGTGTCCAAACACGACCTTGTACGGTGACAATTCTGTCCTAGAATGTGCTTTTGTTCTTGTTGACAAAAGAGCCAATGGTAAAGCCTCTGGCCACTGTAACCCTGTGGTCTCCTGAATCTTTGCTAGTTTAAGCTTGAGAGTACCATTGTACATCTCAACCAAACCTGCTGATTGTGGATGATTGGCAGCATGAAAATTCTGCTTAATACACAACCCATCACAAACCAATTGAATCATCTTAGCATTAAAATGACTTCCATTATCACTCCAGATCAAACGGGGCAAGCCGAAACGAGGAAAGAACTCCTTTAGGAGTACCTTTGCAGTCGTAACAGCTGTATTGTCTTTAGTGGGAGAAGCCTCAACCTATTTACTGAATGCACAGACAACCAC
Source organism: Triturus cristatus (assembly GCF_964204655.1). Classification (NCBI taxonomy): domain Eukaryota; kingdom Metazoa; phylum Chordata; class Amphibia; order Caudata; family Salamandridae; genus Triturus; species Triturus cristatus. The sequence continues at coordinate 674,844,890 of NC_140585.1, forward strand.
CAAAACATACTACAAATTATTGCACCAATCTAATTCTATGTAATCCATCTGAAGGACCTCAAAAGGGAAAGTGGGTGGTGCAAAATTACCGGATGGTGTAGGAGTACCCTTCCCAGGATTGTGCATCATGCACAGCATGCAGTACTTCACTAAATGTACAGCTGTTATCAAAATGTTATCATTCTACCATACAGGGTCTAACAACTTGCAAATACCCTTAGCACTAATATGGGCTGGCCATAAGCCATCGTGACTACAGGAAGAACATATGCATATGGCAACATCTATCTCTGCTTCCCTGACTTATCAATCCATTATCCCTCATCGTTCAACTGTGCCGTACTTGCCACATTGCTAATTCCTCTATTGTGGCCTCACTTTTTAGCTCTTTCACATTCTCAAGTGTATCCTCAAACATGGTGACTTCAGGCACCCATCTAGCTGGGCCTGCTACAAACATCCTTTTAATTTTAGTCTGGGCTGTTTCCTTAGCTGTCTGATCTGCAAAAGCATTCCCTTACCTACATCGTCAGTAACTTTCCGGTGGGCACTACACTTTACTATGGCCAATTTCTTAGGGAGTGTCAAAGCAGACAAAAGCCTCAATATGAGGTGGCCATGCTGAATCTTTGTGCCATGAGAAGTAAGAAACCCTCTCTCTGCCCAGATTCACCCAAAGTTATGTGCGACTCCAAAGGCGTACTGACTGTCAGTATAAATATTGACAACCAGTCCTTAACTTATTTCACAAGCTCGTATTAAGGCAACAAGCTCAGCAGCTTTGGCCGACTGATAAGGAACTTGTGATGTCTCAACTATGGTACGCAGGTTGGTGATAGCATACGCAGCAGCTGTAGTGCCATCTGGTAATTTAAAACAAGAGTCATCGACATATAGTTCTCCTTGTGGATCAAATAAGGGAACATCAGTCAGGTCTACCCGTCCTTTCGTCTCTTCTTCCATCTATTGATGTGCAATATGGGGAATCGTAGTAGGCTACCAATGCATTAGTGCAATAATATTAAATAGTTTTAAATGTTTCTAATATTTTTAAATATCTCGGTATTTTGATATCGCTGTATTTTTTTATATTTTAAATCTTCATGTAAAATTGTTTATTGGCTGTTGCCTGCCACCAATAGTAACTATTTGCCATGGGACAGTATTTTTAGACTACACTTGTATGTCTGTTTTTTATTACCTGTGATTATACTCTGTATTTGCACTGCTATTTATGTCCCAAATTGAGAGGGTATATATCTTGTACCTTCGCGTAATTATGGACCTATCAACTGCTTTTCCTGCTTCGCTTCAATCCCATAGCGTTACGACAGTCAAAGTATGTTCTTTATTTCATTTTGTATGGTGGTCTTGTGACATGGGTGATATCGTCACTTTAAATACTACACTATTGGGTAGCACAATCATGTGATCAAGGCTACAGCTAGTAGTCGAAACGCGTAATGAGCAATGCTGGGTGAAGATTAAATGAACTCGTATTTTGTGCACCGCAATTCGTAGAGTCCGTGTCCTGCATAGTGTGAAGTGCACTAAGGGATTGTTTGATATATATATATATATACGAATACGTGTAGACATTTTTCACTATATTCGTAAACTGAAGTTGCGTAAATTCTTCAGTATTAAAGATGGCCTCAAAGAAATGGAATCCAACGCAGATAATCAGTCTAATCTCGAGCTAACAGCGGCCGATACGAAAACGTTCCTCGCAATGCACCAGTTTGGAACTAGTAATGTAGCGACAGAGGGGGAAGCAATATCAACACAACAAGAATTAACAGATGCAGCTATTGCACAGATAGGAGCTAACACAAGCCCTTTCAAGCCGAAGTCAAATTTTATGCCAAATATCCCTAAGGACGCCATTGATACCTTCCACGATGTAATAGTGGAAGATTTGAAAAAGTTGCACCATAAAATAAAACACCGAAAAAGGTATAAAAGTGAACAGGAGAAGGAATATGCATCCCTAATTAAAAGACTGAATAATGATCATCAAATTATTGTCACAACATCAGACAAGGGTGGCAATATTGTTATTTGGCCGCAGAAACAATATATTGCTGTAGCTCAGAAACAACTAAGCGATCCTCTGTGTTATGCCAAATCCAGTTTCAAACAATACAATGTTGCCAGAGACCAACTCAAAAAAATCCTTTTCAAATGGAAAAGAGAAGGGATGATTTCAATGCAAGAATTCCAATTTCTACATGTTGAAAATCCAGTTCTACCAAGATTATATTTAATATCAAATGTGCACAAAGAAATATTTCCAGTTCCTAGACGTCCCATCATATCAGCCATACAAAGTGTTGCGGAACATATCACTGAATACATTGATTATTTTCTACAGGACTTAGTAACAAGCTTGCCAACCTATATTAAAGACACCGGTGACTTTTTAAGAAAGATCAGAAATATTACCCAGACTGAAAATTTGATATTTATCACTCTAGATATCGAATCACTGTACACAAGTATAGAACATCACACTGGGTTAAAAGCATTAGAATATTTCTTAGGAACTAGATCAGTACATTGTTACAGTCAGAACAAAATGATTGTGGAATTGGTTACCTGGTGCCTAAACAATAATTACTTTATGTTTGGCAATGAAATATATCTACAAAAGAGAGGAGTGGCGATGGGGGCCTGCTTCTCTCCCAGCTACGCGTGTTTACACGTGGGCTGGTGGGAGGAGCGGGTCCTCAGGCGCACACACCATGTGGCTTTCTCTGGCCAGGTGCTAAAATGGATGCGATACATTGATGACGTTTTTGTTTTATGGAAGGGTGACGAGAGTAGTGCTAAGGAATTCATTAGAGAAAATTTTAAGTTTACATCGACTATCAGTAGACAAGAAGTAGATTTCTTAGATGTAAAGGTCTTCTTTCGGGAGGGACAAATAGCAACTAAACTCCACAGAAAAAGCTCTGCTGGAAACACCATATTACACGCCAGCAGTGCTCACCCCAAACATGTCATCAATAATATTACCTACAGGGAATTATTAAGACTCAAACGCATATGCAGCACAGAGGTAGATCTAGCTAGTTGTACCTCATAAGCATTAGAAAGATGCAAACAAAGAGGATACAAAGATGTTATTTTAAATCAAGCACTTAACAAAATGCAGGCCAGGTATAGAAAATCTCTTCTGAGAAGTGATAAAATCACCAATACAGATACAGTGGCAAATAACCTAGATTCAGTTCCGAGGTTTGTAACCACCTACAACCGCCAAGAAAGGAAGATCAGGTCTATTCTAACACATAGCTGGCCAATTCTCTTAACAGATGCAGTTTTAGCTCCCCGACTTCCCAATACTCCGACAATTACATACAGGAAGGGATCTTCCATGAAAACACAAATTAGTAAAAGTTTTCCAGAATTAAGTAAAAATCAAATGTGGTTGCAGTCCCGGCCGGGATTTGTCAAATGTTCCAGCTGCAGGGCTTGCAGGTTTGGAACCAACACTACACAATATACCACACCATTCAGTCCACAAATGGTAAACATTAAGGGGTCTTACAATTGTAAAACCGAGTATGCCGTCTATGTCCTGACATGCACCTGTGGCTTGAGATATGTGGGCAGCACCAAGCTACAGGTGCACTACTCCCTCTTACCAAGTTCAAAATGTTCGCAAGTATGGTACATTGGATCATGGTAGGCAGGAGGAATTGGGGTAGGGACATGGACTTGGATAACAGAGGACAGGAGGGACATGGAGAGGTGTGCCAAACTGACCCTACAGGACAGGCATCAGGGTTTGCAGCAGCACAATACACCACACAGGGCATGCAGGACGGGAGTGCAGCACAACAATCCATAGAAAGCAATAGGGAGGGGACAGGACCATGCACATGGAGAACAGAGGGGAAAGAGGCAATGGTAGCTAGCTGACCATAATAGACAGTCAGGAGAGAAAGCTGCAGCATAACAGACCTTAAAGGGCAGGAGGGATGGATCAGGGGCATTACAATGGAACAGACAAGCCAGGAGGGAGGGAATATGGGTCTGCACATGGAAACAGAGGGCTGGGGGCAAGGGGGCAGGGCAGGAGCAGCAAGATGGCCATGGAGCTCAGGCAGGATGGGCACTAGAAGCAAGACACACCATGGAGAGCAACAGTGAGACTATGATGGCATACACACAGACCATGGAGGGAAGGTGGGAGGGGGTCAGGGGCAGCTAGCTGACCACACAGGGAAGGTGGGAGGGGCCATGGCAGCACTGAAGACCATGCATGGCAAGCGGGAGGGTTAGTGGCAGCACAATGGCTATGATGGGCAAGAAGGAGGGTGCAGGGGCATGCACAAAGGGCCATGGAGGATAGGAAGGAGGGTCAGGACCTGGGCACAGACAAGATAGTTCAGGGGAAGGGGCCTCACAACAGACTATGCGGGGCAAGCAGGAGGAGCAGTTGCAGCACAACAGACCAGAGAGTGCAGAAGGGTGTGGCAGTAAAATGGACCATGGAGGACAGGAGGAAGGGAATAGGGGCATGGAATGTGGACAGGCAGGGTGGAGGTGGCAGGAACAGGTTACAGTCATCTGACAATGCTAGGCAGGTGGGAGGGGAGTGGCAGCTCAACAGAACACTCAGAGTAGATAGGCGTGGCAGGTCCATGGAACATGGTGGGCAAAAGGGATGGAGCAGGGGCATGCACAAATACATCGGAGGGCAGGGGGAAGGAGAATAGGGGCAGCAAGCTAAGCACAGAGGCTAAGCAGGAGGTCAATGATGGGGCATAGAATTGGTCAATGGAGGGCAGGAGGAGTAGACTGGTACATCATGCTAAATGGAGGGCAGTGGCAGCACATCAGACCATGCATGGCAGGAGGTAGGAGGCTGGTCCATGGATTCAGACAACAGAGGATAGGGATGAGGTGGATGGGGCAGCAAGCTAACTGTTCAGAGAAGGCGGATATTAGGAACTTTATTGTTTTTAAAAGGAGTGTCTGTGCGAACTACTTAAAATATGAACAAGTATGCAGCATCATCTCACTTTTATTCAGGAAGAAAAGGACGTTTGTGACTGTGACTCCGGGCTCACTTGGCAGGAACACCCCCTGACCCTCCACCCCCATCGCAAAATGTAATGCCCGTGAAAAGTGTAGGTGAACGCAGTGTTTTATAGAATATACTCCAGAGAGCACGATTGAAAATGAAAACTAGATATAGTGTATGCTATAAACTATGCACGACAAAGTGTGATATAAGATGAACCGGGGCGTGAAATATAATATGCAATACATTGTGCGCAATGACAGATTCATTGGAGAGCGTGAGATAGCACAGGCACTAGCGCGTGCTATGCGATATGCACCTTGGAGTGTAATATGCACAGGGCAGTGTTGTGTAACCTAACTAGTCTCTAAAGTTGTAATATAAAACATGTGCTGGGGAGTGTAATGTTGCATATGCACTGTGACAAATATATGGATCCCAGATTGTAATATGTATGGCATAGCAATGTGCGTTATAACATAGGCTGTGAGGAAGGCACGTTAGATGGGGCAATATAACCCATGCGAAGGCAAGTGTGGCATGACATATTCACGGGGTGGTGTTACAGTGCACATGAGCTAGAGAGTGTCATAGCCTACGCACTAGCTGGTGGGGGGGTTTCTTGTATAGTTTGGTCAAATTTTTGTCGAATCCCCTTTGAATGGCTTGGTGTGCGTGTGTATTAAATGTGCCCGTCAATAGCTACCCTTGTTTGTATAAATAAACAACAAGGGTGTCTACTTGGAGAGTACCCACGGCGGGAGCACCGGGAATAGGCACGGTAGGGCGTCAGACACGTCAGAGCTTCACTAGCAGTGTAAATACATTCAACGTGGATTCATTGTATGCATAGTCTCCTTTTAATGAATATCACGCAAATCGTCATGGTGATAGATACGTATGGTTTGTCCAGCATGTCCTAGGTGTTTCTATAAATATATATTTTGAAAAACAAAAAAAAACAAAGGCCGGCCCCGGGCGATGGGGTCCCCTGGGTCATAAGTGACCTGAGGAGGGGGCAATGCAGCCCCCCTCCTAAAGAATTTTTTTTTAAAAGGGGTTTGGGGTCCGTGGGGCCGATTAAGGCCTCGGGAAGGGGGCCACGCGGCCCCCTTCCAAATTGTTTTTTTTCTAAAATAAAATAAATTTGGGGGCAGGCCCTGGGGGATGGGGTCCCCAGGGCCAATACATTAGAAAAAGAAGGGGGGCCACACAGCCGCCCTTCTAAAAAAAAAAAAAAAAGACCGGCATCACGCCAGAGGCCACACCCCCTCCTTGTAGCACTCTGCAAACGCGCCCCCTGGTGAGTTGTAAGTTGGGGAATTAATTCCCCTTCAATACTGAGGGTCCCTGAGCGCCAACTAGCCCAACAGGTATCTCCAGTATGCACCAGGGAGCTGCGTTGCAGACAGGTGTTCTAAAGCCACGTCCCTTTTTACACCTCTCTGCAACGCAGCTCTGTGGCGCTTACTGGAGGTACCTAGTGGGCTAGTTTGACCCTAGGGACCCTTAGGATTCAAGGGGACTTAATCTCTCAACTTAGAATGGCCACAGGGCGCGTTTACACAGTGGTCAAGGGAGGGGACAGGGCCTGAGGTGACGTGTGCAAACACGCCCTGTGGCGCGTTTTAAGTTGGGGAAATAATTCCCTTTCAATCCTGAGGGACCCTGGGGGCCAACTAGCCCACCAGGTGCTTCCAGTAAGCGCCACTGTGCTGCGCTGCAGAGAGGTGGTCTAGGCCGTGCCCCTTTTAACATCTCTCTGCAACGCAGCTCTGTGGCGCTTACTGGAGGTAGCTAGTGGGCTAGTTGGACCCTAGGGACCCTAAGGATTCAAGGGGACTTAATCTCCCAACTTAAAACGGCCACAGGGCTTGTTTACACAGTGGGGAAGGGAGGGGACGGGGCCTGAGGTTACGTGTGCAAACACGCCCTGTGGCGCGTTTTAAAAGGTAGTTTTAATCCCCCTGCCCTAATATATACTAGGGGCTTACAGAGGAGGTCATGCTAATCAGGGGGGGACCCCAATGCATAGTATCAATCTGAAAAAGTTGAGGGTACAGGATGATTTTGCAACAAGGCTTCTTTCTGCTCTTCTGTTTGTTCTTTCTGCACGTTATCCTTCTTCCTGCACTTTTCTCTGTCTTTGACGGCTTCTGTTGCTTCTTTCTGCATTTCTTTTTTTTCTTTCTGTGCGTTTTTTATTCTTTCTTCACATGTCCTATCTCTGTAGGCATAGTTATAAATTAGCATTTAAAAAACCTTTGAAATTTACTGAAAAAACCATAGGTTTCAGGCTCGTTATAGTTAGGAATTAGCATTTAAAAAACCTTAGAAATTCACTGAAAAAAACATAGGTTTCAGGGGCGTTATAGTTAGCTGGACTTTTCACTCGTACAAAACCATTGAAATTCCCCCCTTATAGTTAGTTCAGCTAACTATAACTCGCGCGCCCTCAATGCACTGCTGATGACGTCACATATTACATCACTCATGACATGGTCAGTGACATCACTCATGACATCACTGATGACATCTCAAATGACATCACTGATGAAATCACTGATTATATCATCCTTGTGATAGAGTGGCAGGCCTCCTCTCACCCTCATATAACCTTTGATACACACATTCAAAAATAGAAAATAAAATTTTCGAAACAATGGACCAGTTGCAACAACCTATTCAGTAATTCTAAGATCCACATACACATCCACTAATTCACCAACAGTCCTATACAGTCACTCATACATGTACTCACTCATCATATGTACTCATACACCTATACATCCTGTTACACAACGCCACTCATTCATAGAGTTACTCACACACATAGTCACTCATGCTAATAAAGTATCAAACATCCATTTACTTGCATATACATTTATACACACACCATCACACTTACTTCTACAGAAACTTACACATACTTAGGGCCAGATGTAGGTGGCTAAATACCGGCCGGTAACGGCACAATTCGGTAAATTTCAGTGTTACCGACCAGTATTTAGCCATGTGCGATGTAGGTAAGGAATCGGTAAATAAGGAATCGGTAAATACTGATTCCTTATTGCTCTTGCATTTAAGGAATCTGTAATACCAATTCCTTAAATGCAAGAGCAATAAGGAAAACACTGCATCTCAGCCTTAAGGAATCGCTATTTACCACCAACTTCAAGTTGGTGGTAAGTAGTGATTTCCTCACAAAAAGCACTTTTTTGCTTTTTTTAATGTGCCATGTGGCACACATCCATGCCCTTAGGGCATGTATGTGCGCCACATGTGCACACATGCACATTTCAGGGGTGCAACAGGGTGCCCTTTGGACACCCTGGCACCCTTGAAATACCTCCCGCTATTAACGATTCGGTAATACCGAATCGCTAATAGTGAATGTCTTCACATTCATTCCTATGGGCCTCCAAGCCTTATTACCGAATTGTTAATTGAGATTCGGTAATAAGGAATATTAAGGATTCGGTATTTTTTTACCGAATCTTTACCTACATAGGAAATACCGTTTTCTTAATGCCAAATCGGTAAAATTCGCTATTAAGAAATCGGTATTTCACATTTACCTACATCTGGACCTTAGTCTTTTAAACAATCACTTATAGAAACACATACTTATTCATAGAGGAACTCTTCCAATCTCTCACTCTCACATATACTCACTTATATACACCAATAGTCACATATACTAGTTTAAAACATATGTAGTTATTCATAAAGACACTATTGAGACATTCATTCACTTACTAACACACCCATACTCACAATCATCCACCCATACAGTCCTGCACACATGCTGTCTTCAACACATATAAAAAACAATGAGTCACTCATTCATGCATCTATGCACTACGTAATACCCCCCACCGAACCATTCAGACACTCAGACACTCATACTGATACTCAAAAAACCAACTAATAACCTATATAGACACTCATGTAGCTACTCACCAACCCATGCAGCCACTTATGCACAAAGTGAGAGACTGGTACAGATATTTACATATTTAAACATTACTCACTAAGCCATGTATTCACTAAGATATGCTTAATCAGTCAGTTATACAATCAATTTTTCAAAAACAAATCATCCATTTAGACACTTATATACCCATATATTCTTCCATCGACCTTGAGATATACATATATAAAACATATTTAATTTTCAGAAAAACACACATTCACTGGATGATGTCATCAGTGATGTCATCAGTGATGTCATCAGTGATGTCACTGACCATGTCATGAGTGATGTAATATGTGACATCATAAGCAGTGCATTGTGGGCGCGCAAGTTATAGTTAGCTGAACTAACTATAACGGGGGAATTTCAATGGTTTGTACGAGTGAAAAGTCCAGCTAACTATAACGCCCTGAAACCTATGGTTTTTCATTGAATATATATATATATATCCCCAGAGACCAGGAAAAAGGCCGGCTGGTTACAACCCAGCAACGGCTTCAGAAAATGTGCAACTTGCAGAGCCTGCAAGTTTGGCTGTAACAAGACCCATTACACAACCCCATTCAGTGAATCTCCAATACCAATACGTGGCCATTACAACTGCAAAACCGAATATGCTGTATATGTCCTGTCGTGCACCGGTGGCCTTAACTACATCGGGAGTACGAAGCTACAGGTGCACGTCAGGATATTGCAGCATATTAGAGCCATTTTACACAGTGATCCAGCTTATCCTGTGGCACGGCATTTTAAGCGAATCCATGCTAACGATATCAACTGTCTAACATACTTTGTCATTAACGCTGTCCCCAAGTCACGAAGGGGTGGGAATAGGGAGCGTAAATTAAGACAGTTAGAAACTAGGATCATTTTGGAATTCGACAGTAAATGGCCAAACGGTTTGAATAATACAGAGGATATGCACAACTTCCTATAAATGGGTACACTAAAAAAGACTCAGTAAAATTACAAAAGGGGAATATATGACAACAGAGTCTGGTCATGATCCATGTTTCATCTTTTTAATTACCATCAATAGTATTATAGAGTATCTGTACTTAATATTTACAAAAAGATGTGCGTTGTAGAAAGAATAGCATAAAGAATACAACCTGTCGCCACCATCTCTCAAAATGAATCAAAAAAACTATGACAAAATAGTTTTTTAGAACAAAAAAACCAAAGAATATATGTTTTTTTGAATATGTGCAATCTTACGGTATATGCTTTTTAACAGTATTTAAAAATATATTCCTATAGAAAAACGGAATTTTACTGTTATCAATATTCGTGATTGTTTACATATTTATTAAACTGTAACTGATTTTATGAGGTATTTTACCTAAAGTACTGTATAATGAAATATGTTTGCGCATTTTGCACCATTTCTAGCACTTTTTTGCACATTAATATTGTCCTTCTTGCTGCTATTGCACTTATGCACTTTCTTCGTCTGCCATGGTACTGGATTTATCCAGTTAAAGAGTTCGTTTTTATCTTATATTGTTGCTCTATTTTATAATTCCATGGATTTATCCTGTAATTGTATTGATTGCACGATACAAATATGTAATATAAAAAAACATGTACGTGAACCAAGACTTACATGTAAACATATTCCTATAATGGAGTCAGCTTACACTAGCGCCCATCGTAAGTCTTTCTACCTTGTTCATTACCATGTGACACGGAACTAGGGGAAGTGGGTGGTACACTCAAAACACACTTAAAAGTGGAAAGTGAAGGGTTAATTTGCATGTGATCAAGGGCTCTTGAGGCCCGAAACGCGTCGTGTGTGGGTTGTGATCTGCAATAAAAACATCTTACCTGAAAAAAAAAAAAAAAAAGTGTGTGGGTTGTGATCTGCAATAAAAACATCTTACCTGAAGTCCAGCGGGGTCCGAGTTTCCTTCTTCGCCGCCGTTGAGTGGAAGTAGCAGGAATTTGAACTTTCTGATATATATATATATATATATATATATATATATATATATATATATAGATATATAAATATAAATTCACTTTAAAAAACCATAGGTTTCACACATGTTATAGTTAGGTGGATATTTCACTCGTAAAAACCAATGAAATTCCCCCGTTATAGTTAGTTCAGATAACTATAACTCGCGCGCCCGCAATCCACTGCTCATGACGTCACATATTACATCACTCATGACATGGTCAGTGGCATCACTCATGACATCACTGATGACATCATCTTTGTGATAGAGTGGCAGTCGCGCGAGTTATAGTTATCTGAACTAACTATAACGGGGGAATTTCATTGGTTTTTTACGAGTGAAATATCCACCTAACTATAACATGTGTGAAACCTATGGTTTTTTAAGTGAATTTGCAAGGTTTTTTAAATGCTAATTCCTAACTATAACGTGTGTGAAACCTATGGTTTTTTCAGTGAATTTGTACAGTTTTTTAAATGCTAATTTATTTATGTATTATTATTTTTTTTATATATTTATTTTACAATAAACTCCGTATTCAAATTTTTGGGGGGGTTTTTTACCGTGCGCGCACGGTGCGCGCACCCCAGCGATTTAAAATAAATAAATAAATAAAAAATTCTGCCTTCGGGTTCCTTCAGGGACCCCCTGACAAAGGCTAGGGGGTCAGGAACTCTCTACCCTGCCCCCTTTTCACGTTCTCCACCTTCCTTTTTCACTCTCGCACTGAAAACAAACAAAATGGCGGCCGATTCGAACGTTGACTAACATGTAACCACCAATCAGAATTACGCTTGCGCACGTTAGGGTGCTCGCACGGTGCGCGCACGGTGCGCGCACCCTGCGTGCGTATAGATATTGATATGCTTTTAAATGCTATTTTCTCAGGAAATACTGAACAGATTTACACCAGACCTGCAAAAGGCACTTCCTTGACCTTATGGCTACCTCTCTGCCAAATTTCAAGTAATTCTGTTCAGCCGTTCGGGCTGTAGCTGCGTCTAAAGGTCCTATGGAAAAATGCATGGGGAAAACGTGTTTTGGGACCCCCCTTTTTTCTCGGCCCCCGCTTGACGAATCACCCCGAGACTTTCAGGGTAGGAGCTGAACGGAGCGCCCCATTAGTTTTGAAAATTTCGTGAGGATTCGTCAACCGGCGCCAAAGTTATTCAAAATAGAATTTTGAGATTTCCTATGGAAACACGTCCTAACTATAACTATCTACTGGCGACCACCAGTAGATAATATATATATATATATATATATATACACCAAACCCCTCCAGTCAAGAAAGGTAGAGGCCACGCAGGGGATTTCTTCGGAGACGTTTATTTAGACAGCAATTATGGCATGATGCATTTCGGCTGCCTTCAGCCTTCTTCGGATGCCGCTGCAAGTCAAAGAGATGCCCCGCCTGCGTCCTTTAACAGTCCTGCTCCCTCCCATTGGCGGGAGTTACTGACCATCCCTCATCACCTGACCAGCAAACTACGGGAGTGCTGTGAATACTACATCTCCCAGGTGACATCTTGCTGGAACCGATGCTGAGAGGGAATGTGTCAGTCCAGTTGAATACTTGCAGAGTAGGAATAGGGCGCAGAGAGTCCGATTTTGAAAATGTCTTTGATATTAAAACAAACTCTCCCTCGAGTCCCCGTAACATCCCAGCCTCAAAAAATAAGTTTACAACAGGCCACGAACAGGAAACCAATGCGACCTGCTCCTCGTAGAATCCCGAGCTGTATGAACAGAAGCCCTTGCTTAGCTCACTTGTAGAGGCGGACTGTGGTATATCCAATCACTTGGAAACAAAAACACTGCTGTCGCAGGAGCCAGTGATACCTCAGCCAACTTGTAGGATGGGACCTCTATACACGCCTCTGGCCGACGTGAAAATATACACCAAACCCCTCCAGTCAAGAAAGGTAGAGGCCACGCAGGGGATTTCTTCGGAGACGTTTATTTAGACAGCAATTATGGCATGATGCATTTCGGCTGCCTTCAGCCTTCTTCGGATGCCGCTGCAAGTCAAAGAGATGCCCCGCCTGCGTCCTTTAACAGTCCTGCTCCCTCCCATTGGCGGGAGTTACTGACCATCCCTCATCACCTGACCAGCAAACTACGGGAGTGCTGTGAATACTACATCTCCCAGGTGACATCTTGCTGGAACCGATGCTGAGAGGGAATGTGTCAGTCCAGTTGAATACTTGCAGAGTAGGAATAGGGCGCAGAGAGTCCGATTTTGAAAATGTCTTTGATATTAAAACAAACTCTCCCTCGAGTCCCCGTAACATCCCAGCCTCAAAAAATAAGTTTACAACAGGCCACGAACAGGAAACCAATGCGACCTGCTCCTCGTAGAATCCCGAGCTGTATGAACAGAAGCCCTTGCTTAGCTCACTTGTAGAGGCGGACTGTGGTATATCCAATCACTTGGAAACAAAAACACTGCTGTCGCAGGAGCCAGTGATACCTCAGCCAACTTGTAGGATGGGACCTCTATACACGCCTCTGGCCGACGTGAAAATATACACCAAACCCCTCCAGTCAAGAAAGGTAGAGGCCACGCAGGGGATTTCTTCGGAGACGTTTATTTAGACAGCAATTATGGCATGATGCATTTCGGCTGCCTTCAGCCTTCTTCGGATGCCGCTGCAAGTCAAAGAGATGCCCCGCCTGCGTCCTTTAACAGTCCTGCTCCCTCCCATTGGCGGGAGTTACTGACCATCCCTCATCACCTGACCAGCAAACTACGGGAGTGCTGTGAATACTACATCTCCCAGGTGACATCTTGCTGGAACCGATGCTGAGAGGGAATGTGTCAGTCCAGTTGAATACTTGCAGAGTAGGAATAGGGCGCAGAGAGTCCGATTTTGAAAATGTCTTTGATATTAAAACAAACTCTCCCTCGAGTCCCCGTAACATCCCAGCCTCAAAAAATAAGTTTACAACAGGCCACGAACAGGAAACCAATGCGACCTGCTCCTCGTAGAATCCCGAGCTGTATGAACAGAAGCCCTTGCTTAGCTCACTTGTAGAGGCGGACTGTGGTATATCCAATCACTTGGAAACAAAAACACTGCTGTCGCAGGAGCCAGTGATACCTCAGCCAACTTGTAGGATGGGACCTCTATACACGCCTCTGGCCGACGTGAAAATATACACCAAACCCCTCCAGTCAAGAAAGGTAGAGGCCACGCAGGGGATTTCTTCGGAGACGTTTATTTAGACAGCAATTATGGCATGATGCATTTCGGCTGCCTTCAGCCTTCTTCGGATGCCGCTGCAAGTCAAAGAGATGCCCCGCCTGCGTCCTTTAACAGTCCTGCTCCCTCCCATTGGCGGGAGTTACTGACCATCCCTCATCACCTGACCAGCAAACTACGGGAGTGCTGTGAATACTACATCTCCCAGGTGACATCTTGCTGGAACCGATGCTGAGAGGGAATGTGTCAGTCCAGTTGAATACTTGCAGAGTAGGAATAGGGCGCAGAGAGTCCGATTTTGAAAATGTCTTTGATATTAAAACAAACTCTCCCTCGAGTCCCCGTAACATCCCAGCCTCAAAAAATAAGTTTACAACAGGCCACGAACAGGAAACCAATGCGACCTGCTCCTCGTAGAATCCCGAGCTGTATGAACAGAAGCCCTTGCTTAGCTCACTTGTAGAGGCGGACTGTGGTATATCCAATCACTTGGAAACAAAAACACTGCTGTCGCAGGAGCCAGTGATACCTCAGCCAACTTGTAGGATGGGACCTCTATACACGCCTCTGGCCGACGTGAAAATATACACCAAACCCCTCCAGTCAAGAAAGGTAGAGGCCACGCAGGGGATTTCTTCGGAGACGTTTATTTAGACAGCAATTATGGCATGATGCATTTCGGCTGCCTTCAGCCTTCTTCGGATGCCGCTGCAAGTCAAAGAGATGCCCCGCCTGCGTCCTTTAACAGTCCTGCTCCCTCCCATTGGCGGGAGTTACTGACCATCCCTCATCACCTGACCAGCAAACTACGGGAGTGCTGTGAATACTACATCTCCCAGGTGACATCTTGCTGGAACCGATGCTGAGAGGGAATGTGTCAGTCCAGTTGAATACTTGCAGAGTAGGAATAGGGCGCAGAGAGTCCGATTTTGAAAATGTCTTTGATATTAAAACAAACTCTCCCTCGAGTCCCCGTAACATCCCAGCCTCAAAAAATAAGTTTACAACAGGCCACGAACAGGAAACCAATGCGACCTGCTCCTCGTAGAATATATATATATATATATATATATATATATATATATATATATGATTCGGTTTTTCCCGTAGGGAAGGTTTGTTCCTCGTGCACTCCCGTGTACTGAGTTCAAAGAAAATACCACCGGGTATTCATTCAAATTTCCATGCGTTTATTGCAGCATCCAGCAAAGCCTTACGCGTTTCAGTCTCTACGGAGACCTTGCTCACAGGTAAAGTGTACGATTGTAATTGTGCTTTTTAATTGAAAAAAAACAAGCGGAAAAACCAAATCGGGTTACATCACTTCCTGTAAATTATACAGGCATTATGGGACATGTAGTTTTTTCAACCAATTACAAAAACTTTACGCAAACATTGATTATATCTTATTAACACACCGAAATCACGAAATACTCTCAATTTGCGAGGTGAACACATTTAACTTAAACATTGATTCTCGACCTCGTTGACATTGAAGAATAGCATTCCAAATCCATCACATACTATCAAGGCCATCCAGTGGGCGTATCCAGTTCACCTTATTCATTTTTCTTGTCAATTAAATTGTTGAGGTGAGCGTTTGCCCAATATATTATCATACAAAGAAAAAATTGGTGTGTGTCGTTGAGAAAATAAATTCAAAATTAAGCCCTCTAGTGGGCAAAACTGTTCCACATCGTGATCTGTGGAATGTCCCACATTAAACAATGAATTCAAACATGTCCCAATTGAAAGGGGGTTTTTGTTGAAATAAAGTTTATAAAAATTCAAGAAAGAGAGAGTCGGCACCATTTACTCTCTGATAGATATCTTTACAGGTGGCAGTGTAATTCTTCATCTTGATTATGGCCATATGGGCTCAAGGTCCGAAAGTTCATGATGTGTTTGGACTCTTTTTGTCTCATTACCAGTTCGCGATCTCCACCTCTTTTGTTTGGTCCAACACTTTCAATGCCATAGAACTTTAGGGATTTCCAATCCCCTTTGTGTTCCTTCTCCATATGTCTTGCAATCGCATTGCTGCGATCAGAATTAATTGTAGCACGGACATGCTCCAAAATTCGTAATTTAAGTTCTTTTTTTGTGCTTCCAATGTATTTCTTAAAGCAAGGGCATTCAAGGGCATACACAACGAACTGAGTTTTGCAGTTAATTAGTTGTTCAATTTTCCATGTTTTATTATTTGCCATTTGTAGTTCCTTCGTTGTTTTCGCGATGCAACAAACTTTGCATCCTGCACATTTATAAAATCCTTTCGGTCTACACCATGCCTCTGGTTTTTTTGATTCCTGAAAATGACTGTGGATCAATTTGTCCTTCAGGTTTTTTGCCCTTCGATACGTCACATTGGGGTGGTCTCCCACAATTTGAGATATTGTGGGGTCCATATGGAGAATGTGCCAGTTCTTTTTAAGAATCTTTGTGATTGCATGGTTGGCCGTTGAGTGGGTGGTGATGAAATGTATTTTGTCTGATTCCTCTTTTGGTGATAGTTGTTTATCCATCAGTAAATCCGTTCTGTTAATCATTGTAGAGCGATTGGAGGCAATTTGTATCCATGCTGGGTTGTATTTTCTTTTTAAGAATCTGTTTATGGACAGTTTCTTTTGTTCTTGCCAATCGTTCTCATTTGAACAGATTCTTTTAATCCGGAGAAATTCTCCATACGGGATGTTTTGTAGGAGGCTGAGTTGATGAAAGCTCTGAGCATGTAAAACCGCATTTGTCGCGGTACTTTTACGGTGTAGGGTAGTATGCAGTACATTATCTTTAACAAAGATCTCAGTGTCCAGAAATACAACCCTCGAATCACTGATTGTGTACGTGAAGTGTAAACCAAAATTTGAATTATTCAAAATTTCAAAATACCTTTCAAATTCTTCATTTGTTCCTTCCCAAATTAGCAATAAGTCGTCTATATACCTTAGCCATCTATGGTTTTTGGACTGCTTGATCATTTTCCGATCTCCACGCCCATGTTTTTTCCCATTGTCCCATTGTTAGGCAGGCGTACGACGGGCTAAAGGAAAAGCCCATGGCGGTACCTTTTGCTTGCCGGTAAATTTCATTGCCAAATAGGAAGATGTTTTGCTCCAGGCACATTGAGATCATCTCCAACAGCATGTTGTTATGGTCAGTTAGCTGTATGCTTCTGTGTTTAAGAAAAGATTTAACTGCTTCAATGCCAATTTTATTTTCAATGTTGGAGTATAGGGATATTACATCCATTGTAATCAGTTTATACGTTGGTTGCCATGGAGTATCCTGTAATCTTCTTAACATATCACCTGTGTCTTTTATATAAGATGTTAGACCCTTTACATATGGTAGCAGAAATACATCAATATAATTGGCAATAGGTTCTAGCAATGCCCCTTTGGCAGAAATTATTGGTCTTCCTGGCGGTCTAGTGGCATGTTTATGAATTTTGGGCAAGAAGTAGATTGTAGCCATTTTGGGGAATTTGGTTCGAAGATATTTAAGTTCATCAATGTCTAAAAGTTTTTGTGAGAACCAAAAATCCAACTTTGTATCCAAATCTTGTTTTAATTTTTGTAGAGGGTTATATAATATATTGGGCAAACGCTCACCTCAACAATTTAATTGACAAGAAAAATGAATAAGGTGAACTGGATACGCCCACTGGATGGCCTTGATAGTATGTGATGGATTTGGAATGCTATTCTTCAATGTCAACGAGGTCGAGAATCAATGTTTAAGTTAAATGTGTTCACCTCGCAAATTGAGAGTATTTCGTGATTTCGGTGTGTTAATAAGATATAATCAATGTTTGCGTAAAGTTTTTGTAATTGGTTGAAAAAACTACATGTCCCATAATGCCTGTATAATTTACAGGAAGTGATGTAACCCGATTTGGTTTTTCCGCTTGTTTTTTTTAATTTAAAAAGCACAATTACAATCGTACACTTTACCTGTGAGCAAGGTCTCCGTAGAGACCGAAACGCGTAAGGCTTTGCTGGATGCTGCAATAAACGCATGGAAATTTGAATGAATACCCGGTGGTATTTTCTTTGAACTCAGTACACGGGAGTGCACGAGGAACAAACCTTCCCTACGGGAAAAACCGAATCCTTTATTCCGCAGCGGGTCCTGCTGCGCCTCGCGTGCACCGCCATAGAGAACCCGGAAGCCTCCGACCTTGGGCCAGACTGAATGAATATAAAAGCAGGCTCGGGTGAACGCCGACACTAAACAACGGACAATCAAGCGTGGCGAGGAAACACGAGAGGAAACCTGCCGGCGCAGGCACGAAACGGGAGACGGCGGTTCCGGAGGGGAGCGAGTCTCTCCAAAGTACCCTGCAGCCGGTAAGCGACCTGGGCGTGTCCCGCCTGGATTGTTTATTAACGTTACCTTGTATCGATACAGAAATGTCGGTTGGTCTCCATTCCAGTCATATTCACTGTTTGTAATTGACACGAGTGAGATACTTGGGGAACCAGATCCTGAAAATTATTACAGTGTTATTGAAACTTGCCTTAGTTTCATTGCGACTGAAGGAGCCGTGTATACACGTATGAACTTTCAAATTTTTATTGAAATTAGCTTGAACTTGATCACACCAGCAAATCATGGAAAAAAGAGAGGCATCACGAACCAATCTGATACAAACTTGCTTTGAGGATGATCTAGCTACAACTAGCACTGAAGCCGGCGCACGCAAATCAGATGCCAGAAATTTATTACGTGCATGGGAAAAATTATCCAAGAAAGAAATCAATAAGTGGTGGGAGGTTGCAGCCCTAAAAAAATATTTGGAAGTGAAACGGATTCCGCGTGGATTACGCATTAATCTTATGCCTAGCCACCAGGACACAAGTAATGAACTACTAACAGAATGGGGTGAATTCATTTTAAAATCCTCACTGGGACTAATGGAGATTCTTGTGAAACATGTAGAAATAGCTTTGAACAAAATCACTCATCAGCTAAAAGAAATAGAAAAAGAACTGGCTACAATTGATCTAAATCCCGAAATGAAAAAATTCAAAGAGGACCTGGAAAAATTCATTGATAAACATGAGGAAAGTGTCCGAATCCGGAAACAAACCAAGTTCCAGAGAGACAAGGAAGATTATGAGGATGGTCGTATCTTCACATATGCCAGAAAATACGAAAGATTCGGAAATAATGAATTTGGAAGTATGTCCTCAGTATCCTCCATGGCTTCAACGGAACCAAGCCTCAGTGGGGGGGAAGAAGAGCAAAGAGAAGCCAGAGCAAGGAATTCTTTTTTAGGCGATTTGAAACTGGCTTTCAACCAAAAGACTTGGGAAAAAACAATGGGTCCCCCCAGATACACGAATCCAAGAGGAAGAGGGAGGGGAAGAGGACGGGGAAACATTCCCCAAAACAAACAAGGAGAGGCAAGCGAAAATACGGCACAAGCTTCTGGCGCAGACCGCGTAGGAACCATGACACGCAATATGAGAAAAAAATGGAACGCTTAAATTCGGATCAAGTAAAAAACATGACAAGCCTTGAAACAAACCAACTTGACACATCCACTGATCAAGAATTACAAGTCATCAATTTATCTATGAAACAACTCAGTGAATTGGAATTACAGGTTCTCAAACGAGGCATGAATTTCTGCCCCACCAGTGGCATGAATTTAGCGGAAACCAGAATTGACCTTTACAAGTTTATAAGGAAGATCAAACTTGCAAAACTTTTCATTGACAAACCGGATATGGCTGCATATAGAAGAAATATCGTTCTACCAACCCTTCAAACTCCCATAGAGGATGCAGAACACTTTGTAAACCTTATGGAATTAAGTCAAACGCCACAAGAAGGAGGTGGACAAGTACAAACATATTGTGTACAGCTAGGGGCTGGAATCTCTAATATCAAACCAAAATCTAGATTTTATCCACAACTCCCCCCTGGGAACAAAATTGATTTCTTCCAGGAATGCGTTGTAAAAGATCTTTACCAGCTAAAGATACCATTCACCAAGGACAATCTATCTAGACAAGAACGCCAGGCTCTTAACTCATTGCAAAAAGATGACACCATTGAAATTAAAATTGCAGATAAAGGTGGCAATGTGGTTGTTCTAGATAAGGAGGCATACATGCGGGAAGCTCATTCTCAACTAGACAACAAGGAATATTATGAAAAATTGAAAACCAACCCTCTACAAAAATTAAAACAAGATTTGGATACAAAGTTGGATTTTTGGTTCTCACAAAAACTTTTAGACATTGATGAACTTAAATATCTTCGAACCAAATTCCCCAAAATGGCTACAATCTACTTCTTGCCCAAAATTCATAAACATGCCACTAGACCGCCAGGAAGACCAATAATTTCTGCCAAAGGGGCATTGCTAGAACCTATTGCCAATTATATTGATGTATTTCTGCTACCATATGTAAAGGGTCTAACATCTTATATAAAAGACACAGGTGATATGTTAAGAAGATTACAGGATACTCCATGGCAACCAACGTATAAACTGATTACAATGGATGTAATATCCCTATACTCCAACATTGAAAATAAAATTGGCATTGAAGCAGTTAAATCTTTTCTTAAAGACAGAAGCATACAGCTAACTGACCATAACAACATGCTGTTGGAGATGATCTCAATGTGCCTGGAGCAAAACATCTTCCTATTTGGCAATGAAATTTACCGGCAAGCAAAAGGTACCGCCATGGGCTTTTCCTTTAGCCCGTCGTACGCCTGCCTAACAATGGGACAATGGGAAAAAACATGGGCGTGGAGATCGGAAAATGATCAAGCAGTCCAAAAAACCATAGCATGGCTAAGGTATATAGACGACTTATTGCTAATTTGGGAAGGAACAAATGAAGAATTTGAAAGGTATTTTGAAATTTTGAATAATTCAAATTTTGGTTTACACTTCACGTACACAATCAGTGATTCGAGGGTTGTATTTCTGGACACTGAGATCTTTGTTAAAGATAATGTACTGCATACTACCCTACACCGTAAAAGTACCGCGACAAATGCGGTTTTACATGCTCAGAGCTTTCATCAACTCAGCCTCCTACAAAACACCCCGTATGGAGAATTTCTCTGGATTAAAAGAATCTGTTCAAATGAGAACGATTGGCAAGAACAAAAGAAACTGTCCATAAACAGATTCTTAAAAAGAAAATACAACCCAGCATGGATACAAATTGCCTCCAATCGCTCTACAATGATTAACAGAACGGATTTACTGATGGATAAACAACAATCACCAAAAGAGGAATCAGACAAAATACGTTTCATCACCACCCACTCAACGGCCAACCATGCAATCACAAAGATTCTTAAAAAGAACTGGCACATTCTCCATATGGACCCCACAATATCTCAAATTGTGGGAGACCACCCCAATGTGACGTATCGAAGGGCAAAAAACCTGAAGGACAAATTAATCCACAGTCATTTTCAGGAATCAAAAAAACCAGAGGCATGGTGTAGACCGAAAGGATTTTATAAATGTGCAGGATGCAAAGTTTGTTGCATCGCGAAAACAACGAAGGAACTACAAATGGCAAATAATAAAACATGGAAAATTGAACAACTAATTAACTGCAAAACTCAGTTCGTTGTGTATGCCCTTGAATGCCCTTGCTTTAAGAAATACATTGGAAGCACAAAAAAAGAACTTAAATTACGAATTTTGGAGCATGTCCGTGCTACAATTAATTCTGATCGCAGCAATGCGATGGCAAGACATATGGAGAAGGAACACAAAGGGGATTGGAAATCCCTAAAGTTCTATGGCATTGAAAGTGTTGGACCAAACAAAAGAGGTGGAGATCGCGAACTGGTAATGAGACAAAAAGAGTCCAAACACATCATGAACTTTCGGACCTTGAGCCCATATGGCCATAATCAAGATGAAGAATTACACTGCCACCTGTAAAGATATCTATCAGAGAGTAAATGGTGCCGACTCTCTCTTTCTTGAATTTTTATGAATTTTTATAAACTTTATTTCAACAAAAACCCCCTTTCAATTGGGACATGTTTGAATTCATTGTTTAATGTGGGACATTCCACAGATCACGATGTGGAACAGTTTTGCCCACTAGAGGGCTTAATTTTGAATTTATTTTCTCAACGACACACACCAATTTTTTCTTTGTATGATAATATATTGGGCAAACGCTCACCTCAACAATTTAATTGACAAGAAAAATGAATAAGGTGAACTGGATACGCCCACTGGATGGCCTTGATAGTATGTGATGGATTTGGAATGCTATTCTTCAATGTCAACGAGGTCGAGAATCAATGTTTAAGTTAAATGTGTTCACCTCGCAAATTGAGAGTATTTCGTGATTTCGGTGTGTTAATAAGATATAATCAATGTTTGCGTAAAGTTTTTGTAATTGGTTGAAAAAACTACATGTCCCATAATGCCTGTATAATTTACAGGAAGTGATGTAACCCGATTTGGTTTTTCCGCTTGTTTTTTTTAATTTAAAAAGCACAATTACAATCGTACACTTTACCTGTGAGCAAGGTCTCCGTAGAGACCGAAACGCGTAAGGCTTTGCTGGATGCTGCAATAAACGCATGGAAATTTGAATGAATACCCGGTGGTATTTTCTTTGAACTCAGTACACGGGAGTGCACGAGGAACAAACCTTCCCTACGGGAAAAACCGAATCCTTTATTCCGCAGCGGGTCCTGCTGCGCCTCGCGTGCACCGCCATAGAGAACCCGGAAGCCTCCGACCTTGGGCCAGACTGAATGAATATATATATATATATATATATATATATATATATATATATATATATATTCAAGGTGGGTGCTTCCGTAGATAGCGAGTGTAGGACCCATTTGTGTTCCACAACAACTCGTTTCACGGTTGAGGCACTCACAGATATATATATATATATATATCCACGAGATCTGTGTTCTTGGCATTTAACACTGAATACCAGCGTGGCTTCACTGGAGTTCCTACAGACGGCCCCAGACTTGCAAAATAATCCACATCCATGAAATCCAGAGACCCTGAGCTGTGTGTCACGGTGGTCCTGGTCAGGCTCCGGAAGCCAAATCTACCAACACCACGTTTCCACCAATACTGAAACACGAGGATGACACCAGGATGCTTGAATTTACTTTATTCACAGCGTGCTGCCTCACCAACGTGTTTTGGCCATAGCCTTGTTCACGGTATCGAGACAGAGCTGGTAAAGCCATTTACACTGTTGTGATCATAAAGGTAGGACTACCTTTTGCAGAGAGAAATAATTTCATCGAACAGCAGCTGCCATCTTAAAGTACATCTATCTTAAAGCCTCCAATAGCTAGATTTCATGCAGTTATACATATATTTTGCATTATATATGGCATTCAATATTCCTATCTCAAAAACTTTGGCAAGTAATCCTCAATAAACAATATAATTGATTGCATCTCAGAAAGTACAGCAAATGTAAAATTCATAAACTCCATCAAAGTCACTTGATTACAAATCCATGAGAACTGGTGCGCACATGGTCTTGAGTCCATGCAGCTCAACTGGCAATCCACTTGACCTTATGTTAGTGATCTAACACCTGCAGAGGGCTGAAATCGAACCATCATTCGTATATGTCTATCTTTCAGACATTAATGTGTGGCATCCCATTGCTGCCTTCTAATTCTTGACCCCATCGGGGATAGCTCACCGTTCCCATAGTTGCTACAATATTTAGAATTATTCTATTGTCCTGCCCAAATGGGTGAAATCACTACATGCAGCATATCTTCTAATCGGTAAAGTGATATACTAAGAGAGATAAATAAGTGACTTTGGTGTTCCTCCCCACACGCACCTGTATTTCTGGGTGTGCAGACTGCTACTGAGTTCTATATCCGACCCACAACTAGGCCGGGTGTGTGAAATTCCACTCTGTTTGCAGAGTTTGTGGAGTTTCTCACTATGCGCTCATCGTAGCACGTAGAGTTCTGAAAAAAAGAATCCTCTGCGAGCAAGGGAAATCTTACTCCAGACCAGCTCCTGGTGAGATGTTTCAATGTGGTTGGGCACGGATGGTCACTATCCCTGACGTTAAGAAACCTTCCGTTTGTGTTGAGGAAGCTGCGGCTCAAGTAGAATATCTATTCAAGCAGCAGAAAGAAGCAGCGCCCTCTTGTGCTGCGTGTGGTGCCATTCAAATGCAGAACTCCACCCAGGCCTACCCACAACACCTAAACTCACCCACCCTAAACCCAAAAAATGAACTTGCCACCCAAATACCTTAATCAACCATAAACCCTGAAAATATCCGTGGCACCCAAACACCTTTAACCACCCTAAACCCTAAACATACCCTTGCCACCCAATACCCTCATCCACCCTTAAACCCTAAAGACACCCTTACCCTAAGATATATATATATAAATTAGACATAAGGAGTCAGGGTAGAGGCATCATGTCCCCAGAGATCTGATAGAGGGGTCTGTGAGGCACCCCTCATGGGCAAGAAATTGGCCAAAAATATTTTTGGGTTGATCCTGTGGATCCTAGATCAACTAAGGTGCTCAGTGTGGCCCCGTGTGAATCTTCAGATCCAGAGCCCAATTAAAAAACGAAATACACCCACATCAAAGGCCCATTCACCAACTCTCTCATACCCTCAAAACAGCTCACACACCTACTCGCAGACACTCAGACACCCACTTACACCCCTACTGCTACTGTCACACTCACACCCCCACTCACAGACCTACAAAACCACTCACAGACACACTGTTAGATTTGGGGGTCTCTAGTTGGCACAGGTAGGTACTTGTGACAAATAGGGACCCTTGCCTCTAGTCAGGGTAAGGGGGTACACTCCTAAAATAACCCCTGCTCACCCCCTTAGCTGGGCTTATCTCAGAGGCAGTGTGTGAAGCATTTGTGACCACATACAGTAATCCAGTGACAACACTACAAATGGACACCACACAGGTTTAATATAAAAAATAAGTATACTTTATATAGATTTACCACAAGACCATAAACGACAAAAATATGCAATACTATTACTTTTAGATGGTAGTTTTTTCAGTTCAGTTCTTTAAGATGCGACACTTTGTGTCAATGTACCTTACAATGCGTTGCGCTTCCACAACAAGCAATGTCGCATCAATGGAAATGCGGCAAAGTTCTGGTGCAAAGAAATAAAGACGTGAAGATCTTCCAGATGTGGCACACTTCTCTGGGGATGTGAGAAGTTCTCTGTTCGATGCGTGGACTGCAGCGGTGACACCCTTGTTCAGAAGTGCGACGGCCACAGCTCCAACTGCGACACTCTTCTCCCACGATGCGTGAAGCTTCCGCACGATGCGACAACTACAGCGGCGACATCCTTGTTCAGAAATGCGACGGCAGCAGCTCCGACGGCGGTGTGCTTCTCGGTGATGCGAGGTGCTTTCTCTGATGCGGTGCACTGCGACAGTTCCAGCGGCGACACCCTTGTTCAGAAGTGCGACGGGAGCAACAGCGATGGCGGCATGCTTCTTCCTCGTTGCGAGACCCTTCTCTCAATGTGATGCAGTGCGACAACTCCAGCGGCGACACCCTTGTTCAGAAGTGCGACGGCAGGCAGCAGCGACAGCGACACGCTTCCTCTTCGTTGCGAGATGCTTCTTCTCGATGCGGTGCAGTGCGACAACTCCAGCGGCGACACCCTTGTTCAGAAGTGCGACGGCAGGCAGCAGCGACGGCGACATGCTTCCTCTTCATTGCGAGACACTTCTTCTCGATGCGGTGCAGTGCGACAACTCCAGCAGCGACACCCTTGTTCAGAAGTGCGACGGCAGCAGCAGTGGCGGCGACACACTTTGGCTTCGTTGAGTCGCGCTTCCAGCTCCTTGCGACACGCAGTCCCTCAGAAGGCCCAAAACAGCAGTAGGCACTTCCAAAGAACTCTGGGGAGCTGGGGGTTGAAGTCTGTTGTCCCTGAGACTTCAGCAGGAGGCAAGCTGTGTTCTAAGCCCTTGGAGATCCTTACAAGTTGCAATAAGCACACAATGTCTCTTCTCCTTCCTTTGGCAGTCAGGCAAACCACTGCAGGCCGATCCCCTAAGCAGCACTTCAGCTTAGGGATAGTCTCTCCTCAGTTTCTTCAGGTTCCGCTCCTCAGTAAAGGTTTCTTCTTGTTCCAAAAGTGATCTAATTTCTTGGGATCAGGGTCTCAATACTTATACCCCAAAATCCTTTATTCTCTGAGGGGAGAGGGGCCTTTGCCCAGTCCAAACCAGTTCCTCAGCACTCTGTTTACTAGACTTCTCCTTTCCTTTCACAGTGTAGGACAGAAACATCAGACACCCCACAGGAGGTGGAGCCAGCATTGTGGAAGGCAAGTACAGCCCTGGAGCACTTTGTTGACAGGATTCCTTCTCTCCTTTCACAGTGCAGGGCAGAGACATCAGACGCACCACAGGGAGTGGAGCCAGCACTGTGGGGAGCAGGCACTGTCCTATTCAGGTCCCAGGTGCAACTCTTCCCTCCCATCTAGATGCAGACCTCTCTATTCACCACTGGGCGGACTCACCCTGTCTCCTGGAATCCCCCAGCCCTGTCACTCAAACTCCAGACAAGGAATACACAACCTAGCAGAGGCAGGCTTGAAAGGTTAGGCAAGAAAATACCTACTTTCTAAAAGTGGTATTTTCAAACACAGAATGTTAAAACCACCTTCACTAAAAGATACATTTTATCACTCTGAGTTCAGGCATACTAAACTCGAATTTCTACCATGTTCTCTGAGTCAGTTAAGATTATAAACATGTAATAATCTAACAGCCCATTCTGGCCTATGGAGAACAGGTAGCCTTGCAATAGTGAAAAACAAAAATGGCTGTAATTCACTATTAGGACATGCCACACACATCAGGGCGTGTCCTACTTTATACTTACAATGCACCATGCCCTTGGGCCTACCATAGGGGTGTCTGATATGAAGAAAAGGGAAGGTTTAGGGACTGGCAGTGGGTGCACTTGCCCAGTCAGCATGACAGTACCTGACTGCACGCAGGCTCTGCAATGGCAGACCTTAGACACATTTTACAAGGCTGCTTCTGTGGGTGACACAACCAATGCTGCAAGCCCACCAGCAGCATTTGGATTTATAAGCCCTGGGCACACTCAGTGTACTATACTAGGGTCTGACAAGTAAACCAAATCAGTCAACCATGGAATCACTAATCAAAACATTCATTTACAGTAGGGAGCACTTGCACTGTTGCACTGGACAGCAGTGGCACAGTGCCCAAAGCATCTAACACCAGCAAAAACACCTGAGGCAACAGCAAAAATGGAAGGGAGACTGAAGAACCAGAACCTTTTGGGTCTTGCGGCGCAGGGTACGCCCAAGGTCTCCGGAGTTCTCCTGCTTCGCTACACAGAGACACGGGACACTCTGTCAGCGTTAGAAGATTGGATTTATTTAGCTGCAGCTAGTACAGTTATCCTAGAAGTACACAAAGTAGGTTCTCAGGAGACTGCCCCTTCACTCTGTGGCGCATCATGTTAAATACTATACAATGACACAATTATTAACAAAATACACTCCCAGAGCATACAAGAAAGAGCCAATAAGGAAAGTTGGAAAACAAGGCGGAACCAATAGGAAAGGTTTGAAAACAGAAATATCAGATGACTGGAAGAGACCTCTCCTCTAACTGTGTTTCTCACCCCACCCTCAAGTTAATACATTAACAGATTCATAACTAACTTGCAGGTGGCGAGATACGTTTGTGTGTGTTGGAGGACAGTTGTGAAACGAGAGAATGCTACCAGGAGACAGTGAAGGCCAGTCGATAAGATAAAGTCAGGAAAGAATAGTGTGAGCCGACAGATAGTTGAGACGTGGATTAGAAAAGCCAGACAGGGATCAGTGTACTCGGCTAGTTCTAACACCAGCTTTGCAAATAAAGGCCGAGGGCGTATTTCGACACCGGGCTACAGAAAAAGCAGAATAGACTTTGTTCGCCGTGCTGCCTGAGTGATGGCAACACAAAATGGCGGCGGGACACAAAATGGCGGGTCGATTCGATCGTGTTCGAAAATCGAAGTTCCTCAGACCCTCCTTTTGCCAGAACTCAGGCAAGATAGACTCGTGTTAATCTGAGTCCACATCAATAGCCATGAGGTCATCGAGCTGTTGCTGTAACATCATTCTTATGTTTTCTGTTACTTGTGGTTTGGGTTTTGGGATACACATAGTAGCACAAAGATCACAGATAGCGGGACCACAGGGCATACAAAGGCAACAGGAAAATATAATGGTCAGGATTATACCAAGGAACGTCAATGCTTTCCAACCCCATTTGGACAGTAGTCCCCAAAACCATTCCGTTAAAGACCAATCTCCTTCGTCCTGATGAATAGACTCGGAGATTATGTGCAACTTGGTGATAGCTTGGAATACTGTTGGAGCGTCATTAGGTATGAAAATACAGCAACTTGACCCGATCAATTTGCATACTCCACCACGATCGGCGAGAACAAAGTCTAAGGCAATTCGATTTTGCAAAGTCATAAGACGATCCGCCTGTAGTTCTGCTGTGATGTTACTTAAGGCTCCTACAGTGATGTCTATTGTAGTCTCTACGACACGGACCAATTGCCTTATATTTCTGCTGTTAGCCATTGGACCCCGAAGGGAAGAAAACCTTTAAGGAAATCTCCTCCCTCTTGTCCTGCTGTGTCCTTTGAATCGATAATCCCTCTGCCGTATCGGCTTCGGTGATGATTTGCGGAAGCGGTGTAAGTAGGGGGAAGAAGAAAGGCTATATAACAAGTACCAGAGAAACCCGTTGGTAACCAAGTGTAAGCTCTATTATAGCAGATGAAATAGGTGCCTTGAGACGGCACTAAAGGAGACGAGTTCTGAGAGGAATAAACGTACGTGTAGGAGCAGTTATTCCTTTGTGTAGTGTCAGAAGGGCGATCATTTATCTGTAAGCAGAAGTTACCCTGATGTGGTACAGTCCAAATCGGTGAGGACTTTTCTTTTCCAACCTTAGTACTGAGACTAGACATATATTGGGTGACGTTCCAATTAGTGTATGCTTTTCTTTCGTCAATGGGGATTTTACTATTCTCCATGATTTTAGCCATAACTACCATACCTTTAATCAAAGAACTATGACTAAAATCCGGATAATTAATTTGTGAACTAACAGATCATCTGAATTGGCTTTGATAAGCATTACAGAAAAAATGAAAAAGTAAGCCCAAGCAGAACCCTCATAAGAAAAAGGGAGAACTAGATATGGCATTCCTTTCTCTGTGGTATGTGGCATAAGACCACACACCCAACAATCAGTTGTATTAACCACTAATTGGTGCTGATGTAATAGCTGGATAAAGGAATTGTTATAATACTCAGTTCTTCTGACGAGTTCATGTGAAGGAAGAGTATGAAAGAGGTGTGGAGAGATAGTAGAAGAAGGTAAAGAGGAAGAATGGGAGGCATCTTTTGGCTGCAAAGCATAAATTATCCAACTAATAATCGCCAAAACAATACATAATGATATAATAACACATAAAGATATACTAAAACGACTGTACATTATTTTACAGGATGCTTTCTTCATTTCATCTCTTCTTTCTTTATTACTTAGTGTAGTTTCCATCTTACTAATGGATGCTCACGGCAATCTTCCTCAATCACTCAAGTCACGATGTACTACTGTCCTATGACACTGAAGATCCTGTAGGCCTATTGCCACTACTCAGGTCGTGACCTAGACTCCTACCGTGACCCTGCAACCGGGACAGAAAACTAAACAAGAGAGAAAAGAGTCTTAAATGTTCTTTGGTCTAGGTCTTAAATAATATCGTTCTTTCCCTGGAATATTCTGATCTTGAAACAATGTTCGTGGTTCAGTCGTATCCAAGCGATGATGCGATGGAATTGCTTCCTGTAAAATGTTGTCGTCCTCTTTCTCAGACAGTGTCCCACTCAGGTGTGCATCGCTGAAGGATACAAATCATGGAACTCTTTCGCCTTCACAGTCCCCAACACCTCTGCGTACCCATTGATCATAAGGCAAAGGCAAAGGCACTTTCTTACAATGCACACCGTGAATCCAATTTTTCTTTCCTTCGACTTTAACTGCTGTTCTCGTCGTAAGGAGGACCATTCGAGGCTCCCGCCACCTGGGTTCCAAATTGCTGGACCTCTGAAAATTCTTCACGCATACCCAGTCACCTGGTCGGATGGAATGACCTGGGTCTGTGAAAGCCTCCGGAAGAGCACTCTGAACCTGTTGATGGAGAACACGCAATTTAGTCGTAAGGTCATGCAAATAATCAATCAACATTGGATATGGCAAGTCTGAGAATTTCTTAGAGCGAGGGATTCCCCATACGTTAGCCGGACGGCCAAACACCACCTCGTATGGGCTAACTCCCAAACGAGAGTGTACGGCAGTTCTGGTGGATAGCAGAGCTAACGGCAAAGCATCAGGCCAATTGAGTCCTGTACTTGCTTGAACCTTTGCTAACTTTAATTTCAAGGTTCCGTTGTAACATTCTACTAAACCCACTGACTGTGGGTGATTTGCCGCGTGGAACTTTTGCTTGATACCAAGACCTGCACAAACTTTCTGCATGACTTGGCCAACAAATTCGCTCCCATTATCACTCCAGACAATGCGCGGCAGACCAAACCTGGGGAAGAATTCTTTTAGAAGGATTTTAGCTGTGGATAGGGCTGTGTTATCTTTTAGAGGGTATGCTTCTATCCATCTCGAAAAGGCGCATACTACCACCAGAACATATTTGAGGTTGTTGCATCGCTCCATATGAATGTAATCGATTTGCAACACCTCAAATGGATATGTCGGAGCAGCAAAGTGACCTGCTGGAGTTGGGGTTCCCTTTCCCGGGTTGTACATTAAACAAACAATACAGTGCTTTACTACATTGTCTGCACATTTTGGGATACCTTCATTCTGCCACACTGGAGCCAGAAGTTTACAAATGCCTTTTGCACTTAAGTGGGCTGGACCATGTGCCATAGTAACCACTGGGAGAACATAGGCATCTGGTAACAGCCAACCTTGATGTTCAGATAGTTCCACCCAACAACCCATCTCATCTAACATTCCCGTACTTTCTTTCCACTAGCTCATCTCCCTCTCTGAAGCCTCTTTCTGAATCGCTTTTACACTTTCCACTGTATTCTCACACATTCCTCTCTCTCTAACCCAATTCGCAGGACCTGCCACATACATTCGACTCGTTGAATCTCTCGCTGTCTTCTTTGCTATTTCGTCTGCAAATGCATTTCCTCGACCAACATCGTCCGTAATCTTTTTGTGTGCACTACATTTCACTATCGCTATTTGGGTGGGTAAGGAAAGTGATTCGAGGAGATCAGTCACCAACTGTCCATGTTGTATTTTGGTGCCATGTGAAGTGAGAAAACCCCTCTCCTTCCAGAGACGCCCAAAATTGAACGCTACACCAAAAGCGTATTGGCTGTCAGTGTATACGTTCACTCTTTTCCCTTTTGATAATACACAAGCTCTCGTTAATGGTATCAATTCTGCTGCTTGCGCTGAATTGTGTCTAATGCGTGCAGTTTCCACAATCGTATGTAAAGTAGTTACAGCATAGGCTGAAACCGTATCTCCATTAGGCATTTTAAAGCAAGAACCATCTACCCATAGAGTTCCATCCGGATTCTCTAGCGGTGTGTCTCTCAGGTCAATTCTTCCTTTTGTCTCTTCCTCAGTACGGAAGAAACAATCATGCTGGTCCTCAACATTCTCCTCATTCGGAAGGGGCAACAAAGTAGCTGGGTTTAGGGTATTACATCGTTTGATGTGTATGTGGCTAGCCAACAGCGTCAGCTCGTATCCAGTTAGACGAGCGCTCGTTAGATGCTGTGTTTTCGTTCTGTTTAGCAAAGTATCCACTGCATGTGGCACCATGACAATGAGAGTGTTATCCAACACTATTCTAGCAGACTGTCGAATAGAAATTGCTGCTGTCGCTTTGAGACAACTG
This sequence comes from Triturus cristatus, assembly GCF_964204655.1. NCBI lineage: Eukaryota > Metazoa > Chordata > Amphibia > Caudata > Salamandridae > Triturus > Triturus cristatus. The sequence goes on from NC_140585.1 coordinate 674,877,093, forward strand.
GGCAATGCTTTAGCTACAGGATCCAACGTAGCCGAAAAATAAGCACATGGCCGCTGTTTGTCTCCAAATTGTTGCGCTAAAACTGACAATGCACAACCTTCTCTCTCATGCACGTAAAGCGTAAAAGGCTTAGTGTAATCTGGAGTGCCTAGTACAGGAGCAGAACACAGAGCGGTACGTAAGTCAGTGAAACTCTTTTGGCACTCATCAGTCCATGGAAGGGGCTGAGGCGTATCTTTTAAAGTGAGTGCCAACAAAGGTTTAGCAATTAGAGAGAAGTTAGGGATCCACTGTCTACAATAGGAAGTGATACCCAGAAAGGCACGTACTTCCCTTTGTGTGGATGGTACAGACATTCGCGAAATCGCTTGAATTCGTTCTGGTGTCAATCGCCGTCCCTCCTTTGATAAGAGATGACCCAAGTAGGTAACCTCTCGACAAACATATTGTAGTTTGGAAGGTGAAACCTTGTGATTCAGTTTAAACAAGTGGCGTAACAAAGCAACAGTGACATCTTTGCAGATATCTTCTGAATCAGTGGCGACTAATAAGTCATCCATGTATTGGATAAAAGCAGCACCAGACGGCAAGTGAAAAGTATCAAGATGACATTTTAAAGCTTGGCTGTAAATAGAGGGACTTCCACAGTAGCCCTGGGGTGCGAGCTTAAACCGGAAGCTTTGCCTCCAAGAGAAAAGCCAAAAATGTCCCTACTCTCTTCTGCAATGGGAATACTAAAGAAGGCATTCTTTAGATCGATAACAGAAAACCAAGTCGCTGTAGAAGGTATCATTGTCAACAAAGCAGTGATATCTAGAACAACAGGAAATTGTGGAATCACAATCTTGTTTACTTCTCGCAGATCAATTACAAAACGGTACACAGGAGGCTGAGAAGAATCAGTGTGTTTAAGAACAGGAAGAATAGGACTATTGCATGTATTACCTCTTGTTTCTTCAACCACACCCTTCCGAATCAAGTCATGAATGATTTCCAAAAGCGCTTTCTCACCTTCTGCAGAAATTCTAAATTGTGGGATGCGCGGTAATTCAACATTGGGCTTGAGAGTGACAACATAAGGCGGAATTTCAAGACAACCCACATCGTTCGGACCCGTGGCCCAAAGTGTTGTTGGAAGAGAAAGTAATTCAGGTGGAAACTGATCTTTGGACAAATACATTGGGGAGACCAATTTCTGTCCTAGAGTAAGATGTACGCCAGAAGGAGAACAATATATTGTAGCATGCATCCTTTTCAATAGGTCTAGACCCAACAGATTCTCACCGCAACTATTCGTCAACAGAAGTGGAGCTTCCAAATCATAAGGACCAACCGAAATAGGCAAAGGACAAGAAACTGGATTGCGAACAGGGGCGCCAGAAAATCTTACGGAAACATTCGCTAAGCCAGACAAAGGTGCCCCAGGGAGTTTAGAATGAATGATAGAACTTCTCATTGCTCCAGTATCCAGAAGAAATGGCTCTGAAACACCCATTGTAGTGACGTTAACATAAGGTCCATTTTGATCTACTGGGATTGGCACAACTCCCTTACTTTGTCCATGGCTGTCCTAGTTAGCATGAAGACTCTCATTCTCACCCTCAACATAATGGTCTTCATTGTAATACTGTGTGGATCTCACAGTTTGTTGATCAAAGTGGTTCACAGAATTGGGAGAAGGAAGAGCACGCTGTTCTTGAGTCAACACACCCCGACCTCTACCTCTGTTTGCTGACTGGAGGCCAGCACGACCTCGTGGAGCAGATAACGCTCCATTGCGCTGCAATCAAAACGGACAACTGTTCTTAAAATGACCTTCCTCTCTACAATAGGCACATTGATTAGGACCTAACAAAGGTCGCGGATTGTATGGCTCAGGTTTTTGATACAACCTCTGAAACTGCGGGGTTGCTGAATTTGAGGCTGAGCATAACGTGGCGGAGAAGCTTGTTGCAAGAGAACCTTCGTTTTTAAATCTTTCGTCTTTTTCTCTTGCTTTTCTTTTTCTTCTTTGTCCCTATTCTCATAATATTGTGCAGTAGCCAATATCTGAGCAGAAGAAGATACAGCCCATGAACTTTCTGAATCTTTCAATTTGTGTGACAGCTCGGGAAGCAAATTAAATACGAATTTGTCCACGAATAATCGCTGTCCACCCTCTGTAGCCATATCTTGACCACTGTGGTCGATAAACGTCTCCTCGAAACGAGTAAAGAAGTCAGAGACACTTTCATCTTTCTTTTGTTTGCATGCTGCTAGTTTATCCCAATTAACTCTCAGTGCAGGCATCATAGTTTTCATTAACGTAATGATTCTGCCAGGGATTTCCGAGATCAAAGCGTCAGGCTTTGCGCCACCCACTTGGTATCTATCTGTATTAGCTATAGCATCCCAATTAGCACCTAGTTCCTGTGCGTGATCCTCTCTACGAATCTTAGCCCATATTGTCTGTGGAACTACATTACCCATTAGCATATCAATATCTGCCAAGTTCATAATACAGGCATCAACTGTCTGTGATAGCTCTTTGTAGTAACCTGCAGGGTTCTTACGAGGATCTGGTAGAGTCTGCTTAAGGGCCAAAACTTCAGATCTCTTCCAAGGGACATGTACCCATATACGTTGGAAATGAGCAGGAATAGCTGCATTAGCACCTGCAGCTGGAACCTCTTCCTTCCACACTGGAGGAACCTCTCTCATAGGATAATTTTTCGACGTCAGTTTAACCGACGGATCGGAATCAAGGAGAATCTGAGAAAACAATAAGGATCTATAAGAGATAAGTGTCCTTACAGCTTCCTCAACTTTAGAACCCACAATAAGGCCTTTTTCAAAATAAGTCTGAATATTTAACAGATCTTGTGAGACCGGACTCGAACTCGCATCTTCCCATTCCTTAATGAGAATGTCGCACATTAAATTGAAAGCAAATCTTTGCGTAGGCGCATTCCATTGCAAAAAGGTAGGCATAATATCAAGCACACTGTATTGTGGACCCTTCTTGATCCATTTTCGTGCCAGAGAGTCTAACTTCTCTCGTTCCTCAAAATCTGGGAACTGACTACGAGATTGCCTTCGAACAAAAGCCGAAGACACGTTTAAAGCTCCAAAGAAAGGAGATAGAATACTAGTGACGGAGTCTGTGAGACGCTAACGCACAGACGGAGAATTAGACATAAGAATTGGAGACAGAGTATTAGGGGAACTAACAGGAGAAGAATGGATAACTGCAGGAGGAGCAGAAGGCAAAGGAGATCTAAGATCAGGAGATGAGGGCAAAGAAGTTGAAACTGTCGGTAAAACCGGCAAGGGCGGTAATACTGGAGGAGGCAAATGCGGAAGAGCCGGAACAGGCGGAAGTACCACTGGCGGCTGAACAGGCTGTAACGGCTGAGGTACATTGGCACTATGCGCATAGGGCGGAGGCAATCTTAATAAATGGGACATTAGGGGATCTTCTTCTATATCTTTCTTATTATCAGAAGGAGAAACAGGCAACACCGGATAGCATTTATCTATCGCCATACGATGTTGTCTATCTGAAATTTCAGCCGCATTATCAACTTCATCATTTTTAAACTGTTGGGCAGCCTGCATAATCGTCATACCCTGTGCTTTCCTATTCCGTTTTGCTTGTTTAATTTCTTTCTGTTTGGCTTCCTTACGCCAAAGGCGGAAAGTGTCCAACATTGCCGGCCGGGCTTTTCTTTTGAACAAAACTGCTTCCAAATTATCTAGCACATCAGGATCAAAACTACCATTTTCTGGCCATTTGAGAACACCATCTTTCTTTGTGTATCGAGTCCATGTCTCGTTAAAGGCAATGGGGCCGATACCATGTTTTGAATAGAGCTCATATGTGGGAGTTCCAACCAAAGGAATCGGACAAGGGTCCTCAAGTCGGGAATCCCTATTACAACCAAGACAACAAATTCTTCCAAACTTAGTCAGACAAGGCATTTCGAGATGTCTCTTGTCTGTTCACAAACTTCAAGGGAGTAAAACTCAGTTTACGCAGCACAAATGCACTTACCCTCGGCTTTAACTTTTGCAAAGGTTAAATCTAAGAACCCAAGGAAATTAATCAAAGAACAAAAATTGTGGGCGCGACCAACAAAAATACTTAACTAAAGATGTCTTTTTCCACCAACATCATCAAAGGAAGGGCCAAAGCAGGGCGGCAGTCAGAGCAGCGGTCGTCAGTAGCCGTCAGGAAGGAGTAACCGCGCTGCAAAAGACCTTCGGACCACTTTCGACATACAGGGGTCGCTTAGTGTGGCTCGCGAACCCTCCGGAATTTTCTTGCAGGGTTCCTCACGACCTTCGAGCAGAACCGGTACCACTGAAGCCGCCCCACGTTGGGCGCCAGTTGAAGAACCAGAACCTTTTGGGTCTGGCGGCGCGGGGTACGCCCAAGGACTCCGGAGTTCTCCTGCTTCGCTACACAGAGACACGGGACACTCTGTCGGCATTAGAAGATTGGATTTATTTAGCTGCAGCTAGTACAGTTATCCTAGAAGTACACAAAGTAGGTTCTCAGGAGACTGCCCCTTCACTCTGTGGCGCATTATGTTAAATACTATACAATGACACAATCATTAACAAAATACACTCCCAGAGCATACAAGAAAGAGCCAATAAGGAAAGTTGGAAAACAAGGCGGAACCAATAGGAGAGGTTTGAATACAGAAATATCAGATGACTCGAAGAGACCTCTCCTCTAACTGTGTTTGTCACCCCACCCTCAAGCTAATACATTAACAGATTCATAACTAACTTGCAGGTGGCGAGATACGTTTGTGTGTGTTGGAGGACAGGTGTGAAACGAGAGAATGCTAGCAGGAGACAGTGAAGGCCAGCCGATAAAATAAAGTCAGTTAAGAATAGTGTGAGCCAACAGATAGTTGAGACGTGGATTAGAAAAGCCAGACAGGGATTAGTGTACTCGGCTAGTTCTAACACCAGCTTTGCAAATAGAGGCCGAGGGCGTATTTCGACACCGGGCTACAGAAAAAGCAGAATAGACTTTGTTCGCCGTGCTGCCTGAGTGATGGCAACACAAAATGGCGGCGGGCCACAAAATGGCGGGTCGATTCGATCGTGATCGAAAATCGAAGTTCCTCAGACCCTCCTTTTGCCAGAACTCAGGCAAGATAGACCCATGTTAATCTGAGTCCACGTCAATAGCCATGAGGTCATCGAGCTGTTGCTGTAACATCATTCTTGTGTTTTCTGTTACTTGTGGTTTGGGTTTTGGGATGCACATAGTAGCACAAAGATCACAGATAGCGGGACCACAGTGCATGCAAACGCAACAGGAAAATATAATGGTCAGGATTATACCAAGGAACGTCAATGCTTTCCAACCCCATTTGGACAGTAGTCCCCAAAACCATTCCGTTAAAGACCAATCTCCTTCGTCCTGATGAATAGACTCAGAGATTATGTGCAACTTGGAGATAGCTTGGTATACTGTCGGAGCGTCATTAGGTATGAAAATACAGCAACTTGACCCGATCAATTTGCATACTCCACCACGATCAGCAAGAACAAAGTCTAAGGCAATTCGATTTTGCAATGTCAGAAGACGATCCGCCTGTAGTTCTGCCGTGATGTTACTTAAGGCTCCTACAGTGATGTCTATTGTAGTCTCTACAACACGGACCAATTGCCTTATATTTCTGCTGTTAGCCATTGGACCCCAGAAGGGAAGAAAACCTTTAAGGAAATCTCCTCCCTCTTGTCCTGCTGTGTCCTTTGAATCAATAATCCCTCTTCCGTATCGGGCTCGGTGATGATTTGCGGAAGCGGTGTAAGTAGGGGGAAGAAGAAAGGCTATATAACAAGTACCAGAGAAACCCGTTGGTAACCAAGTATAAGCTCTATTATACCAGATGAAATAAGTGCCTTGAGACGGCACTAGAGGAGGCGAGTTCTGAGAGGAATAAACGTACGTGTAGGAGCAGTTATTCCTTTGTGTAGTGTCAGAAGGGCGATCATTTATCTGTAAGCAGAAGTTACCCTGATGTGGTATAGTCCAAATCGGCGAGGACTTTCCTTTTCCAACCTTACTACTGAGACTAGACATATATTGGGTGACGTTCCAATTAGTGTATGCTTTTCTTTCGTCAATGGGGATTTTACTATTCTCCATGATTTTAGCCATAACTACCATACCTTTAATCAAAGAACTATGACTAATATCTGGATAATTAATATGTGAACTAACAGATCGTCTGAATTTGCTTTGATAAGCATTAGAGAAAATGACGAAGTAAGCCCAAGCAGAACCCTCATAAGAAAAAGGGAGAACTAGATATGGCATTCCTTTCTCTGTGGTATGTGGCATAAGACCACACACCCAACAATCAGTTGTATTAACCACTAATTGGTGCTGATATAATAGCTGGATAAAGGAATTGTTATAATACTCGGTTCTTCTGACGAGTTCATGTGAAGTAAGAGTATGAAAGAGGTGTGGAGAGATAGTAGAAGAAGGCAAAGAGGAAGAAGGGGAGGCATCTTTTGGCTGCAAAGCATAAATTATCCAACTAATAATCGCCAAAACAATACATAATGATATAATAACACATAAAGTTATACTAAAACGACTGTACATTATTTTACAGGATGCTTTCTTCATTTCATCTCTTCTTTCTTTATTACCTAGAGTAGTTTCCATCTTACTAATGGATGCTCACGGCAATCTTCCTCAATCACTCAAGTCACGATGTACCACCGTCCTATGACACTGAAGATCCTGCAGGCCTATTGCCACAACTCAGGTCGTGACCTAGACTCCTACCGTGACCCTGCAACCGGGACAGAATACTACACAAGAGAGGAAAGAGTCTTAAATGTTCTTTGGTCTAGGTCTTAAATTATATCGTTCTTTCCCTGGAACATTCTGATCTTGGAACAATGTTCGTGGTTCAGTCGTATCCAAGCGATGATGCGATGTAATTGCTTCCTGTAAAATGTCGTCGTCCTCTTTCTCAGACGGTGTCCCACTCAGGTGTGCATCGCTGAAGGGTACAAATCGTGAACTCTTTCACTTTCACAGTCACCAACACCTCTGCGTACCCATTGATCGTAAGGCAAAGGCAAAGGCACTTTCTTACAATGTACACCGTGAATCCAATTTTTCTTTCCTTCGACTTTAACTGCTGTTCTCGTTGTAAGAAGGACCATTCGAGGCGCCCACCATCTGGGTTCCAAATTGCTGGACCTCTGAAAATTCTTCACGCACACCCAGTCACCTGGTCGGATGGAGTGACCTGGGTCTGTGGAAGCCTCCGGCAGAGCACTCTGAACCTGTTGATGAAGAACACGCAATTTAGTCGTAAGGTCATGCAGATAGTCAATCAACATTGGATATAGCAAGTCTGAGAATTTCTTAGGGCGAGGGATTCCCCAAACGTTAGCCGGACGGCCAAACACCACCTCGTATGGGCTAACTCCCAAACGAGAGTGTACGGCAGTTCTGGTGAATAGCAGAGCTAACGGCAAAGCATCGGGCCAATCAATTGAGTCCTGTACTTGCTTGAACCTTTGCTAACTTTAATTTCAAGCTTCCGCTGTAACATTCTACTAAACCCGCTGACTGTGGATGATTTGCCGCGTGGAACTTTTGCTTGATACCAAGACCTGCACAAACTTTCTGCATGACTTGGCCAACAAATTCGCTCCCATTGTCACTCCAGACAATGCGCTGCAAACCAAACCTGGGGAAGAATTCTTTTAGAAGGATTTTAGCTGTGGATAGGGCTGTGTTATCTTTTAGAGGGTATGCTTCTATCCATCTCGAAAAGGCGCATACTACCACCAGAACATATTTGAGGTTGTTGCATCGCTCCATATGAATGTAATCGATTTGCAACACCTCAAATGGATATGTTGGAGGAGCAAAGTGACCTGCTGGAGTTGGGGTTCCCTTTCCCGGGTTGTACATTAAACAAACAATACAGTGCTTTACTACATTGTCTGCACATTTTGGGATACTTTCATTCTGCCACACTGGAGCCAGAAGTTTACAAATGCCTTTTGCACTTAAGTGGGCTGGCCCATGTGCCATAGTAACCACTGGGAGAACATAGGCATCTGGTAACAGCCAACGTTGATGTTCAGATAGTTCCACCCTACAACCCATCTCATCTAACATTCCCGTACTTTCTTTCCACTTGCTCATCTCCCTCTCTGATGCCTCTTTCTGAATCGGTTTTACACTTTCCACTGTATTCTCACACATTCCTCTCTCTCTGACCCAATTCGCAGGACCTGCCACATACATTCGACTCGTTGAATCTCTCGCTGTCTTCTTTGCTATTTCGTCTGTAAATGCATTTCCTCGACCAACATCATCCGTAATCTTTTTGTGTGCACTACATTTCACTATCGCTATTTGGGTGGGTAAGGCAAGTGATTCGAAGAGATCAGTCACCAACTGACCATGTTTTATTTTGGTGCCATGTGAAGTGAGAAAACCCCTTTCCTTCCAGAGACGCCCAAAATTGAACGCTACACCAAAAGCGTATTGGCTGTCAGTGTATACGTTCACTCTTTTCCCTTTTGATAATACACAAGCTCTTGTTAATGCTATCAATTCTGCTGCTTGCGCTGAATTGTGTCTAATACGTGCAGTTTCCTCAATCGTATGTAAAGTAGTTACAGCATAGGCTGAAACTGTATCTCCATTAGGCATTTTAAAGCAAGAACCATCTACCCATAGAGTTCCATCCGGATTCTCTAGTGGTGTGTCTCTCAGGTCAATTCTTCCTTTTGTCTCTTCCTCAGTACGGAAGAAACAATCATGTTGGTCCTCAACATTCTCCTCATTTGGAAGGGGCAACAAAGTAGCTGGGTTTAGGGTATTACATCGTTTGATGTGTATGTGACTAGCCAACAGCGTCAGCTCATATCCAGTTAGACGAGCGCTCGTAAGATGCTGTGTTTTCGTTCTGTTTAGCAAAGTATCCACTGCATGTGGCACCATGACAATGAGAGTGTTATCCAACACTATTCCAGCAGACTGTCGGATAGAAATTGCTGCTGCTGCTGTCGCTTTGAGACAACTGGGCAATGCTTTAGCTACAGGATCTAAGGTAGCCGAAAAATAAGCACATGGCCGCTGTTTGTCTCCAAATTGTTGCGCTAAAACTGACAATGCACAACCTTCTCTCTCATGCACATAAAGCGTAAAAGGCTTAGTGTAATCTGGAGTACCTAGTACAGGAGCAGAACACAGAGCGGTACGTAAGTCAGTGAAACTCTTTTGGCACTCATCAGTCCATGGAAGGGGCTGAGGCGTATCTTTTAAAGGTTTGGCAATTAGAGAGAAGTTAGGGATCCACTGTCTACAATAGGAAGTAATACCCAGAAAGGCACGTACTTCCCTTTGTGTGGATGTAACAGACATTCGCGAAATCGCCTGAATTCGTTCTGGTGTCAATCGTCGTCCCTCCTTTGATAGGAGATGACCCAAGTAGGTAACCTCTCGACAAACATATTGTAGTTTGGAAGGTGAAACCTTGTGATTCAGTTTAAACAAGTGGCGTAACAATGCAACAGTGACATCTTTGCAGATATCTTGTGAATCAGCAGCAACTAATAAGTCATCCATATATTGGATAAGAGCAGCACCAGACGGCAAGTGAAAAGTATCAAGATGACATTTTAAAGCTTGGCTGTAAATAGAGGGACTTTCACAATAACCCTGAGGTGCGCGCTTAAACCGGAAGCTTCGGCCTCCAAGAGAGAAGCCAAAAATGTCCCTACTCTCTTCTGCAATGGGAATACTAAAGAAGGCATTCTTTAGATTGATAACAGAAAACCAAGTCGCTGTGGAAGGTATCATTGTCAACAAAGCAGTGATATCTGGAACAACAGGAAATTGTGGAATCACAATTTTGTTTACTTCTCGAAGATCAATTACAAAACGGTACACAGGAGGCTGAGAAGGATCAGTGCGTTTAAGAACAGGAAGAATAGGACTATTGCATGTATTACCTCTTGTTTCTTCAACCACACCCTTCCGAATCAAGTCATGAATGATTCCCAAAAGCGCTTTCTCACCTTCTGTAGAAATTCTATATTGTGGGATGCGCGGTAATTCAACATTGGGCTTGAGAGTGACAACATAAGGCGGAATCTCAAGACAACCCACATCGTTCGGACCCGTGGCCCAAAGTGCTGTTGGAAGAGAAAGTAATTCAGGTGGAAACTGATCTTTGGACAAATACATTGGGGAGACCAATTTCTGTCCTAGAGTAAGATGTACGCCAGAAGGAGAACAATATATGGTAGCATGCATTCTTTTCAATAGGTCTAGACCCAACAGATTCTCACCGCAACCATTCGTCAACAGAAGTGGAGCTTCCAAATCATAAGGACCAACTGAAATAGGCAAAGGGCAAGAAACTGGATTGCGAACAGGGGCGCCAGAAAATCCTACGGAAACATTTGTTAAGCCAGACAAAGGTGCCCAGGGAGTTTAGAATGAATGATAGAACTTCTCATTGCTCCAGTATCCAGAAGAAATGGCTCTGAAACACCCATTGTAGTGACGTTAACATAAGGTCCATTTTGATCTACTGGGATTGGCACAACTCCCTTACTTTGTCCATGGCTGTCCTAGTTATCATGAAGACTCTCATTCTCACCCTCGACATAATGGTCTTCATTGTAATACTGTGTAGATCTCACAGTTTGCTGATCAAAGTGGTTCACAGAATTGGGAGAAGGAAGGGCACGCTGTTCTTGAGTCAACACACCCCGACCTCTACCTGTGTTTGCTGACTGGAGGCCAGCACGACCTCTTGGAGCAGATAACGCTCCATTGCGCTGCAATAAAACCGGACAACTATTCTTAAAATGACCTTCCTCTCTACAATAGGCACATTGATTAGGACCTAACAAAGGTCGCGGATTGTATGGCTCAGGTTTTTGATACAACCTCTGAAACTGCGGGGGCTGCTGAATTTGAGGCTGAGCATAACGTGGCGCAAAGGCTTGTTGCAAGAGAACCTACGTTTTTAAATCTTTCGTCTTTTTCTCTTGCTTTTCTTTTTCTTCTTTGTCCCTATTCTCATAATATTGCGCAGTAGCCAATATCTGAGCAGAAGAAGAAACAGCCCATGAACTTTCTGAATCTTTTAATTTGTGTGACAGCTCGGGAAGCAAATTGAATACAAATTTGTCCACGAATAATCGCTGTCCACCCTCTGTAGCCATATCTTGACCACTGTGGTCTATAAATGTCTCCTCGAAACGAGTAACGAAGTCAGAGACACTTTCATCTTTCTTTTGTTTGCATCCTGCTAGTTTATCCCAATTAACTCTCAGTGCAGGCATCATAGTTTTCATTAACGTAATGATTCTACCAGGGAGTTCCGAGATCAAAGCGTCAGGCTTTGCGCCACCCACTTTGTCTCTATCTGTATTAGTTATAGCATCCCAAGTAGCACCTAATTCCTGTGCGTGTTCCTCTCTACGAATCTTAGCCCATATTGTCTGTGGGCCTACATTACCCATTAGCATGTCAATGTCTGCTAGCATCATAATACAAGCATCAACTGTCTGTGATAGCTCTTTGTAGTAACCTGCAGGGTTCTTTCGAGGATCTGTTAGAGTCTGCTTAAGGGCCAAAACTTCAGATCTCTTCCAAGGGACATGTACCCATATACGTTGGAAATGAGCAGGAATAGGTACATTACCACCTACTCCCGCAACCTCTTCTTTCCATACTGGGGGAACTTCTCTCATAGGATAATTTTTCGACGTCAGTTTAACCAACGGATCGGAATCAAGGAAAATCTGAGAAAACAATAAGGATCTATAAGAGATAAGCGTCCTTACAGCTTCCTCAACCTTAGAACCCACAATAAGTCCTTTTTCAAAATCAGTCTGAATATTTAACAGATCTTGTGAGACCGGACTCAAACTCACATCTTCCCATTCCTTAATGAGAATGTCGCACATTACATTGAAAGCATATCTTTGCGTAGGCGCATTCCATTGCAAAAAGGTAGGCATAATATCAAGCACACTGTATTGCGGACCCTTCTTGATCCATTTTCGTGCCAGAGAGTCTAACTTCTCTCGTTCCTCAAAATCTGGGAACTGACTACGAGATTGTCTTCGAACAAAAGCCGGAGACACATTTAAAGCTCCAAAGAAAGGAGATAGAATACTAGTGATAGAGTCTGTGAGACGCTTATGCACAGACGGAGAATTAGACATAAGAATTGGAGACAGAGTATTAGGGGAACTGACAGGAGAAGAATGGATAACTGCAGGAGGAGCAGAAGGCAAAGAGGATCTAAGATCAGGAGATGAGGGCAAAGAAGTTGAGACTATCGGTAAAACCGGCAAGGGCGGTAATACTGGAGGAGGTAAATGCGGAAGAGCCAGAACAGGCGGAAGTACCACTGGCGGCTGAACAGGCTGTAACGGCTGAGGTACATTGGCACTTTGTGCATAGGGCGGAGGCAACCTTAATAAATGGGACATTAGGGGATCTTCTTCTATATCTTTCTTATTATCAGAAGGAGAAACAGGCAACACCGGATAGCATTTATCTATCGCCATACGATGTTGTCTTTCTGAATTTTCAGCCGCATTATCAACTTCATCAATTTTGAACTGTTGGGCAGCCTGTATAATTGTCATACCCTGTGCTTTCCTATTTCGTTTTGCTTGTTTAATTTCTTTCTGTTTGGCTTCCTTACGCCAAAGGCGGAAAGAGTCAAACATTGCCGGCCGGGCTTTTCTTTTGAATAAAACTGCTTCCAAATGATCTAGCACATTAGGATCAAAACTACCATTTTCTGGCCCTTTGAGAACACCATCTTTCTTCGTGTATCGGGTCCATGTCTCGTTAAAGGCAATGGGGCCGATACCATGTTTTGAATAGAGCTCATATGTGGGAGTTCCAACCGAAGGAATAGGACAAGAGTCCTCAAGTCGGTAATCCCTATTACAACCAAGACAACAAATTCTTCCAAACTTAGTCAGACCAGGCATCTCAAGATGTCTCTTGTCTGTTCACAAACTTCAAGAGAGTAAAACTCAGTTTACGCAGCACAAATGCACTTACCCTTGGCTTTATCTTTTGCAAAAGTTAAATCTAAGAACCCAAAGAAATCAATCAAAGAACAAAAAATTGTGGGCGCGACCCACGAAAATACTTAACTAAGGATGTCTTCTTCCACCAACAGAGGCCCGTCTATCGTCTCGCCTTACCATACATCATCAAAGGAAGGGCCAAAGCAGGGCGGCAGTCAGGGCAGCGGTCGTCAGTAGCCGTCAGGAAGGAGTAACCGCGCTGCAAAAGACCTTTGGACCACTTTTGACATACAGGGGTCGCTTAGTGTGGCTCGCGAACCCTCTGGAATTTTCTTGTGGGCTTTGTCACGACCTTCGAGCAGAACCGGTACCACTGAAGCCGCCCCACGTTGGGCGCCAGTTGAAGAACCAGAACCTTTTGGGCCTGGCGGTGCAGGGTACGCCCAAAGTCTCCGGAGTTCTCCTGCTTCGCTACACAGAGACACGGGACACTCTGTCGGCATTAGAAGATTGGATTTATTTAGCTGCAGCTAGTACAGTTATCCTAGAAGTACACAAAGTAGGTTCTCAGGAGTCTGCCACTTCACTCTGTGGCGCATCGTGTTAAATACTATAAAATGACACAATCATTGATAAAATGCACTCCCAGAGCATACAAGGAAGAGCCAATAAGGAAAGTTGGAAAACAAGGCGGAACCAATAGGAAAGGTTTGAAAACAGAAATATCAGATGACTTGAAGAGACCTCTCCTCTAACTGTGTTTGTCACCCCACCCTCAAGCTAATACATTAACAGATTCATAACTAACTTGCAGGTGGCGAGATACGTTTGTGTGTGTTGGAGGACAGTTGTGAAACGAGAGAATGCTAGCAGGAGACAGTGAAGGCCAGCCAATAAGATAAAGTCAGGAAAGAATAGTGTGAGCCAACAGATAGTTGAGACGCGGATTAGAAAAGCCAGACAGGGATTAGTGTACTCGGCTCGTTCTAACACCAGCTTTGCAAATAGAGGCCGAGGGCGTATTTCGACACCGGGCTACAGAAAAAGCAGAATAGACTTTGTTCGCCGTGCTGTCTGAGTGATGGCAACACAAAATGGCGGCGGGCCACAAAATGGCGGGTCGATTCGATCGTGATCGAAAATCGAAGTTCCTCACAGCCAGGCCTTCCGTACTATTATTTCTGAAAAAATTACTTCTGCTGGGCGTATCAGACGGGCCAAGGCCGTGAAGCTTTTCTGCATATTTTCTAGGAGGACCTGCCTACCCAATGCAGCCAAGTTGTTTCCTCCCAGGTGGACCACCACCGCATCTGGTCTGCCACCTTGCCTCCTCGCTTCCCGCACTGAGGGTAGCAGTTGGTCCCATTTCATTCCTGGACGCCCCAACCATGCTAAGTCGATGTCTTGCAGCCATATCCTGCCGAAGTCGGGTCTGGCCACCACCCATTTTTGGGACCGCGTCATGTAGGAGTGACCCACGATCCACACCTTCTTCGGTGGTTGGTTCGGACCTAGACGGGGGAGGAGAAATTGGACTCAGTACATTGTTGGGCATACATAATGCTTAAATGCGCTGGGCCAGCACCCTATCCCCTTGATTTTCTTGGTATTCATTACCCTGTGGCTGTACAGGCTGCCCTATTCTGAAAGAGTGGGAACCAAACTCTTTAGCATAGTCTTCCTTATCACTCACAGCTATGAATTGAAAGCGGCTGAGGAACGACCCGTCCCTGTGCCTGAAAAGAGGCCCATGGCAGCCTTTCCCAGGTCCCAACTATTCCTTCAATAAGCACCCTGGGCAGCAGGCTATGTCCCTAATGCAGTTTATTCTGGTCCATTTTCCTCTGCCTACCTGGTCTGTTTTTGACCTTGGCAGCAGTATGTCCATGTACCCTTCCCCCATTTTTACGTCCCCCCTGTTAATGCATGCTGTCCCTGGGTCACCGACTGATGGGGCTACCAACTCGCTGATCCTGTAAGCCCCAAAACATGCCAGTGCAAACGCTGCTCCAAAGAGCGTGGTCTCTTGTACTGAGAAGCATACCACTGCCAGGGCCCCCAACATCCGCTGCAGTATACTAAAGTAGATGGGACGCCTTGCATCTTTCTTTGCTTGCTGTAACCTGCCCCAGCCTCTCATTGCCATCCTGCATTGGAAAGCCCTGGTTGGAGCCTCCCCTGCTGCCATTTTTGTGTAATATGCCACCGTGTTCAAGTGCATCTGGGCCCAAGTTTTGGTCTTGCCTGACACGAAGGCTCTCTTGATGAAGTCTAAGACTTCCTCCTGACTTGCCCGCCGGTCGCCCTATAGTCCTGTCCTGGCCATGAAAGTCCGCAACACTTACGGTACGGGTGTCCTTTTTTGGGGCCAGTGCATTGTCCAGCAATTTCTTCAACACTGGTCTACCCATGACCACGCCTCTTCTGGCACTTGGGTCATCCCTTTGTCCGTGTCTGGGGCAAGCTCTCGGAATTTTGCCCACTGAAAATGAGAAATGGCATCAGCAACTGAGTTGTCTACCCCAGGGAAGTGTTCGCCCTAAGCACGATGTTAGCCTTCAGCTGGCAGCCAACCAGTTTCCACAGCAGGTTGACCACTGCTGGGTATTTCGCTGACCCTGTGTTAATTGCTTGCACCACTGCATGGTTGTCAGACCATACCCTTATCTGCCTATTAGCCAGCCATTGGGCCCAAACGTGGAAAGCCACCACATTTGGGAACAATTCCAATTCTTCTGCTTTCTGCGAGGGGGGGTTGTGCCTCTCCTGGGCCTGTTGCCCATATTTACCCCCCCTCACCCTACTTGGCTCGCCCCCTGATTGGGGGGGCCCGAGCTCCCCCTGTGGTGACCAATCCTGGTTGCCCCCTTTCTACCGGGCATGTAAATGGGGCGGGCAGGGGCTTCCTGCCTTCGGAAGGCATTCGTCCCGGGCCCCCGTTTGGTCCGGCTTTGCCTTCCCGGCCCGGGTTCCATCTAATGTGTTTAGTAGAAAAATAGCTAGGAAGCATTTAAAATATTCAAGGCAATTGTCTATTCAATGGATCAAAGCTTCACCCTCAGTCAGTTGGAGCATCTAATGCCAAAATCCATTCATTTTAGTGGTACATTAGTGCCCTTTTTTCAAGGCAAGTAAAATGGAAGCGAGACCGTGTGATACAATCAAAACATTCAGATAGACTCTAATGAGCAGGTGCCAGGCACTTCTTATTTGAAGAATGCAGGAAGATATTGATGGGACAGATACAGCAAACAACTGCTTTCTTAAATTCTTGCTTTGATGCTAATTTCAGAACTAGCCTTCACTTATTAAAAGGGTTCAGCTAAAATGTGCAATATACAAAAAATGATAATAAAATGAAAGTGGATTAAAATGAGTGAAAGTGAACAATAAAACTAAGGTTTTAGTGGGCTTCAAGCAGGTACAAAAACAAAATAGCAATTTATTAATCGAATGCATCTGCACACATTAAGGCACATATATGCATTGGCATTTCCCAGTATGTTAGATCCGCATCCTTGGCGTGGATCCCCCTGTCTTTTTACCCCTACTTTCTGTATTTTTGATTGTATGCTGGACTTTGTTTTTGCTGGTTTGTGTACTCTGGGCACTTTACCACTGCTGATAAGTGCTAAACGGCAAGTGCTCCCTGTGTATATTGTGATTATGATTGGTTATCCATGTTTGGCATATTTGATTTACTGGTAAGTCCTTGGTGAAGTGCACTATGTGTGTCCAGGGCCTGTGAATTAAATGCTACTAGTGGGCATGCAGCACTGATTGTGCCACTCATATGAGTAGCCCTGTAACCATATCTCAGGCCTGCCACTTTAGTG
Organism: Triturus cristatus; assembly: GCF_964204655.1. Lineage (NCBI taxonomy): Eukaryota > Metazoa > Chordata > Amphibia > Caudata > Salamandridae > Triturus > Triturus cristatus. Next base: position 674,893,991 of record NC_140585.1, read on the forward strand.
TCTGCTACTGAAGTTATAAACTGCCATTTCACAAATACTGCCAACTATCACTGTTGCAAGGGCTATCTCTCCCATAGGTTAACATTGGACCTACCCTGTAACATCTTACAAGTGTAACTTTCAATGAGGAAGAGATGGAGATTTGGAGTTCAGAAATTAAAAATACATCTTTTAGTGCAGTTGGTTTTTAAATTGTGTGTTTGAAAAGGCCACTTTTAGAAAGTGGAGGTCTTCTTGCTTTACCATTCTGTGTCCCGCCTGCCTGTCAAATCAACATCGGGTTTAGACTGACTGGGGCTGTTTGTGCATTGACTCTAGACAGTCAGACAAAGGGAGCTGAGGTGTGCCATGCATATTCTGATGGCCCATCACCAAGCTGATTGACTTCCTGAGCTAGAGTGGTGGGAAGAGTTGTCACTGACACCTGAATATGGCTGTGCCTGTCCTCTCACAATGCTGTCTCCACCCCCCTGTATTGTGTCTGGAGCCAAGATAGGGCAAGACAGGATCTTGTGGATAACAAAGACTTTCTTTTGAAGTGTATCTACTTCAAAGGCCAAAAGGGGTATAAGTGCTGGACCTTTAACCCGACATTGGGAAAACACTTCCGGATCAACGGGAGACTCTGTCAAGAGGAAGAACTGGAGAGCTGTCAGGAGGAGTACTGCTCCTTTGCTGTGTTGCTCTGCTGGGTTGGCCTTCAGTTGCTGCTTCTGTCTTGGAGAGGACAAGGACTGGACTTTGCTTTTGTATCCTGCCTGAGAAGATTCTCCAAGGGCTTGTGTGTGCTTGCCTCCTGTTAAGAAGTCTCAGGGCAATCAAAGACTTCATCTGCAGCCCGTCTGCACTCCCCTGCTGGGAGTTCTGACCTGCTAAGTGGTGCCATTCCAGTTCTGGGCCCTTGGAGGTGGTTTGGCTGTATCAAAGACACAAAATCCACCCACTGCCCTACCAGTGCTATTTTCCCCGGTGTAAGCTCACCGTGCAGTTGAAAAACAAATGCATTGCTGCAGTGCAGTTGAAAAATCAATGAATCTCCTGTTCGCAGGCTGAGGAACCGCTGCAGCTCGAGTCCAACTCCGACGGAGGCCTTGCTGTGCTGCTGAAGGATTCGATGCATCACCGGTCCATGGCTGGAAGAATCAATGCAGAACCTGCTTCGCTACCACAGCATCGTTTTCAGCGCATCTGGATTTTCAGGCATTGCCCCGCAGAAAGGAACAGTCTTTGGATTTCGACGCATCGCTTTTCCTCGCAGTACGGAATTGATGCAACACTTCTCCTGCATACAGCAGAACTGGTGCCTCCATTCCGCTGGGACTCCGGAATTGACGCATCACTGTGTTTTCTTATGTCTCCCTCCTCTGCTGCCTTTTTTTGGCTTGGATTTTGATGCATCTAAGGTACTTTGTGCTAAAATCACCGCATCCATAGAGTTCCATGGACAGAATTGCTTAAACCTTTACCAAGGTATATCTTGAGTCCTGTATATTGGATTTTTGTCATTTTTAATTTAGATAAAGATTGTTTATTTCTCTAAACTGCTGTGGTGGCAATGTGTAGTGTTTGCACTGTGTTAATGTGTGTGTTTTGTACAAATGCTTTACACATTGCCTCTGAGATAGGTCAGACTGCTCATGCCAAGCTACCAAGGGGGTGATCAGGGGTTATCTTGGATATGTAACTCCCATACCCTGACTAGAAGGAAAGGTTCCCACTTGGACAGGGTTTAAGCCACTGCCAACAAGAGACCCCATTTATAACACAGTATATATGGTATTAAGTAAGTATGGGTGAGTGGTAAATTCTGCTCTGATGGTGGAGTTCACAGAATTTTGCCACTCTATGTTACGCTTGTAACATGGAGTTCTGGCAAAACTCTGCAACCCGTGTTTTTCCTCACACACAGCTCACCAAATTTAAGTTGGTGAGCAAGAATTTGCGTCCCCCAGCCTGATTTTCTGGCACTAGAATGGCACCCAATGAGATTTTCTCAACTCAGGCAGTTGCAGCAGGTCCTGACCATTTGCTGTGAGAAAGCTTCCGCTCGAATAGAAAATCTACTGTAGCTGCAAAAAAGAAGTAACGCCCTCTGGCACACCACGTGGTGCTTCTCGTGTTGATTTTGCAGTGCGGAACAAGCTCCAGGCGCTAAAAATCAGCACAAACAGCGCAACATGCTGAATGTTGCCTGGTCGCGGAACTCCTGTAATCACACAGAGTATTCACGTAACTCTGCAGGTTCAGCTCCATCGAATACAGAACATTTATTTCAGTTTTTCATTCTTCATTATCATACTCCTCAACATTCTCAAGTGCAGAACGTGGATTTGCTGGGAAAATGCCTTTATTACTGCAAGTATGTTGAATGATACTCATACTCAATTTTATTAAAACATATAGTGTTATTATTATGACAAATATGTTCGCAATCGCACTCTCCAAAATCTTCATTCCCCAGAACCAGAATTTCCCTGACAACCAAGACCAGATGCTGCTTACATTGAATCAAAGCCATTTTTGATCTTGTATCATTTCTTATAACTACCCTTAATGTGATCCATCTGCATGTGTATGTAGGGGTGTATTGGGGGGGGGGGGGTACAACACTCTGAACTTACTATTGCCCAGACCTCCTCTTTGACTGCTGGGGTTTAGGCTAAGGCGCTTCAATTCTGCAAGAGCAGATGCTCTTCTGAACAACTAACTGATCTGTTATCAAACCTAGGGCGATGGGGATGACCTGTTTTAATTCTTCCAAGTTCTTAGCATTGTGTCTAGGCTCTCCAATTGCCTATCTTACTCCATAGTTGGTTAAGAAAATGGAGAAGAGCATTCATTTTAGAGACCTTTGAGCGTCCCTGCTACTGTTAGAGAGGATGTTCAACAGAGCAGGAGAATATAGCCAGTGTAAATTCTGCCCACTCTTGAGGCAACCAGGGCAAGGCTTTCTTGCCACAGATAAAATGTGCATACCCTTCTTGACATTGACACTTATGTTAAACTTTATGTCAGTGGGGAGAAGGCATTACAAGGGGGTTGCTTCATGATGTATAATCTCTGCAACAATGCCACATACAGTGGCGGCTGGTGACATCTGAAAGTGGTGGGGCGTAAAAGTTCATCAGGAATGCCATGTGGTGAGCAAGTGAAGAGACCATGCCCGACTGCCTTTAGAGAGGCCTGGTGGGGGATCTCCCCCAGGCAATTGTTTTTAAAAAGAGTGGGCAAATGGTGCATTTTCAAGCAAATTTGAGAAATCAAGACGGTTAATTAATCCATTGTGAAAGTGTAGTTATGACATCAAAGAATAGATTTCATATGATAATGACGTAGGTAGCTGCTTATTCAGTATTACCATTCTTAACATACCTGCTCAGTGCTAGCTCAGTGCAGTGGCCTGTTCACAAGAGCACAGTGCACCAAAGGCAAGTGCGATCTCCTGGGAGCTCCATTCTCAAAGATTAGATTAGAAAGGAGTACAACCTAAGGCAACATGTCTGTGCCAACCCATGGAATCTGTTACCACCAGGCCCTGTGTTTTTTGTTTATTTCCAGACAAATGGCTTGCATTTGAAAGTGCTTACTTTCAGCAAACCTGTTTATGTAGGCTGCATGAAATCCATTTGTCAGGCCATAAAGATATCACACAGCAGGGTTGAGGGCTCAGGAGGAGTCAGATGGGCTGGGAACTGTTTTGCTGGCAAAGGAAATCGAGAACAGGACAGCCTGAGTCCACTGTGAAAAGTAAAACGAGATTTATTTACATGGGAGTATGCAAGCATTTGTACAGTTTTATCAAGCTTCCTATGGAGAGAGACGGCTGTGTGACCTGGTGCTGGAATTGGGACCAGTTAGGGGTGATATATGTCACTTTTCCAAATTAAGCTGTTCAGCACAAACAAAACATCCTGTACGAGCGGTGCTGCTTATAAATGTTTGTGTTGGTCCCCGTTACGTGCGAACAGATCGCGATCCTAAATGCCGTCCTTTAAATGGCAGTGGTTTGATGAACAGGGACATTCAAAGATGCATCGAGCTACACAAATAATAAAAAATGTGCATCTTTCGCATGGCGCTGCCGAACAAAAGCTGATCCGCAAAGTGTCACTCTGAATGCCATTTGGCCTGGAAAGTGAATTCTTATAGCGCTGCCATAAGTGTAGGAATTGACTATTGCTGCTGTATCTGCATTTAAATTGGCAAGGCAACATCACTGAATGATATATTTCACATGCATTTCACAAAAACGTGTCTAATAATACAACATTCATCTGGCTTGTCACAAAGCTTGTGTTTAAAAAAAAAAAAAAAGTCTATTTCACTGTTGTAACCTTACTAGACACAGTGGTGTTCCAAATACACTTTCCAAGCACCACACACACTCTACATGGAGTTTCATACACATCACGTGGGCAAGCGCTTCAACGTCTGGCCTGTTGTGGGAAGCACTATCTAAATGTTATTGTACAATGCAAACGTATAATGCAGTCAAGACCAAAGAGTGTATGGCTCATTCCACCATCTGAGAAAATAATTTTTAGTAGATTCAATATAAGGTATTACAGCCTGGTGAGTTCACTGTGTTCAAACACTGATAATATGTCATTATTATTACCAAATTCAACAGTATTCTTTATCGACAACTGAAGGATGAAAAGCTATGACTGGCTCAGTGACTCTGCCGAAACTTGAATTGGGCCTGGTGTTCGCACACAGGTCTCTGATTGCTAGTGGTTCCTCTAGCCTTTCGGAAACATGTGGAGTAAATCACGTGCGTTTCAGGAATGTGTGTGGCTCAGTTTCTGCCACTGACGTCCTGGTAAAAGAGTTTGGAGATGTGAAAGGGAATATGTTGTTGTCCCTTTAGTCACCATCGCCATTTGAGGCACCGCTGTTCACAGGCACATGTACTCGCAATTTTTAAACATTTTTCAAAAGTATGAACGGGTGTTGAAAATGATATGCAGATCAAATGGTGATACAATAACATTGTGTACTGAATACACCATGTATATAGTACTATTTTTTGCCTCATTTTCCAAAGCTCTTTTGTATTTGATAATTGATTGCAGCAAAGGAGACCCCGGAGCGCAATGACTCATATTGTCAAAATACACTAACATGTTCAGGACAAGCAAAACATCCTGCACGGGCGGAGGTGCTCATTTAAATTTCTGTTGGTGTCTGACCCTTTCATTCACGTGCACACATACATATCGAGGTCCTGGCAACCGAAAATTACATTCAATCAAATACTGTACTCACATTTCAAAGCTCTTTTTGTGTTTGATTAGTAAATGTTCCATTGGAGCGATTTTTGCGCCTACAGGAAAGAAAACCCCGGAGCTCAATTGCTCGAATCCTTAAAATAAAGGAACATGTTAAGCACAAACAAAACATCCTGTACGAGCAGAGCTGCTCTCGCGAGCCAGGGGTTCTAGGTAAAAAACACACAAAGTGCTGTGTGAGTCTCAGCGCTCGGCCCAAGTATATCCTGTGATTCTGGACAAATCACTAAGCCTTAAAAAATCTGACCTTGAGTAATGTATCCCGGGCGCTCCTTTAATGCGCGCCAATACCGTTGAGTTGTGTTTAACTACAAACTCTCCTGTGTGGACACCGCATGGCTGCTTAACTGCGCGCACATAAAAAAATCCACAAAAAGTGAAGTATATTTACAGCTTAAAGTAAAAATAGGCACCTACCAGCCTGTATTCTTTTGAGCCTACGTTGTAACAAACACAACAAGACATGGCTTAGCTTCAGCTGCATAACGCTTTTCAAAAGTGAAAGCACACTCGACTACACGTGAGGAAAGGAATGAGCTGCACCCCTCCTACAGCCCGGCCCCTCTCGTGATGACTGGTAATTGTTGCCACCCACTATTCCTTCTCCCTCTCAGCCTGCCCCGCCCCCTGCCATTGAAATGAATAGAGTTCTTCCAACTCCTCCCAGGGCCATTTAGTAAACGCCCGATAAGCAGCCTTATCCATGGCATTCTAACTGGGCACCGGCACGATGATGTCACTGCTGTAGCTTGTGCCTGCAGGTCGAAAGATGACCTCGCCCTGGCAGGCACATGTGCAGCAGGACGTCTGCAGTTTATCACAGCTGCCCCATTAAAAGTAATAGAGCAGCCAGCAAGTGGAAATTTCTTTTGGCTGCTTGGTTTTTTAAATTAATTTCTTACGTCTCCCCTCAGGCTCTGGATGGCAGGGGGGGGCGACGCCCCTTTTGCCCCTATACACCAGCCGCCCCTGGCCACATAAACTTTGGCCCACATTACTCTCCAGTTATTTGCTTTAAGTTGCTCCTACCTCTTTTCAGAAAAGGCAAGATGAGTACCACCAACTCTGTAGTGAACGTTGAGTTTGTCATATTTTACAAAGCCTTGGACAGACCACGAGGAGGTGCATATTTTTATTGTGCATTTTGCTGTTTTAACTATTAACAACAATTAGGGCACATATTGCAAATGGAGGTAGATACAACGTATCTAAATTATTTTCACAGAACAACTTTCTGCTCAGCATATCATTCGAAGAAAAGAGTTATGTTGGTGCACTCTGTTATATTTTAATAAACGGGTACAGTTTTGTAGTTTCGCCCACCATAATCAATCAGGAACCTCTTAGGCAGCATATCTGTTCATACCATGGATCTTCACTGAATAGCAAAAAGGGATATCCAACAGTGATCATCGATTGATTAAACCGTAATCAAGAATTAAAAAAAACTCCGTCATCATGCTTGGTAAAGTAATGAAAATATAGTTGGGCAGCTGGACCATGATCAATAAAAGAAAATGGGGTTGGGTAATCGCAGCATGCAGCGCGGAACCTAGATCCCATGCACTAGCCCTCTCCCAGCACTCCCAGCAAGAGAGGAACAACAAACAAGTTGGTTCAATACACCCCATGTTATGGGCTCTGAGGAGGAGAGCATGAGGATTGTGTCATAGGGTGGGCCACCCCAAGGGCCATTAGCTTACCGCGGAAGAGTGTCATCTCCACTTTGGTCAAAAAGGTCATGAGAAGCACATCCAAACTCAATGACTAGGGGTATTTTCTCAGTTCTCTGGCCTCATCATACCAAAGCAGCGCGCCTTCCGAATCAACCCAAAAAAGGAACCTTTGGTGCCAGGCAACTGCTTTTTTGGAGGAGTACGGGCTTCCCAAAGCCATGTTATGGAGCTCTGTGCTAGTAGGAGGGCAAGATCAAAGAAGCGGGATGGGCACGTGCAGAATATATAATGCATGTCAGCCCCTGAAAGATGACATTAAAGGCACAAGGAGTCAGCCCCCGGGGTTAGGTGTGCTCTGTGCAGGAGACAGAACTGTATTAGTTTAAAGTGAGCATTGTGGGATACTGTAATGGGGTGATATAGGGCTTTGTCCCAGTCTGCATCATTGAGCTCACTCCCCAGGTCAACTTGTCAGTGTTCATGACAGAACAGATCAGGCATGTCTCACTTCTGCTTATGGGTGTCTCAATGAAAGACACAGCCACAGGACGTCAGCAACTGTGTGCAAATACTGCAGGAAGAAAGAATAATGGGCAATATTTTTCAAGTAACAGAATTTAGGAACTATTTCATACAGAGAGCAGCAGTGCGGCTCAAGGACAAGAAAAGTATAGTTAAGCTTCGTGATAACCCCCCCTTCATTCCATAGCAATGAGGTATGATGTCCAGGCCACCCTTAGCAGTCTGTCTCCTTGTCACAGTCCCTCTGCCTCGCAGGCCTCATCCTCCTCTTATCCACCCACCTGCCCTTGGCAGTCCTTCTGTTTTTTCTCAAACCCCCCCCCCATAATGTTTATTTTTCTGCCCTTTCCCATTTCCCCATGGCTTTATATTTTTCCCCTCCTCCCCACACTTCCTGCATCACAGAGCACAGTGAAACAAATGCTGCTGCTGCAGGGGGCCATTACAGTAGCCCCTTCCACCCTACCTTACATTGAGATAGAAGGAGGGTGAAGAAGGGCACATTATCGGCCCCCTCAAGCAGCATATGTGACTTACTGGGAAAAGTATCAGAATAGTGCCGGAAAGAATGCAGATTTTGAACTGTATTCTGCACTTTCTGGCATCAGACATTCCGTTCCCCAATTCTCGCTGGCTGTGCAGTGATGGTTTGCTGGCCGGGCCAGAGTATTTTTGAGACAGGCACATAATATGCTTCTCGCAAAAATGCAGCAAATGTTACTTTTTGTGGCCGCAATTTTCTTACTTTGCGGCCTACATCAAGCCGTGATTTCCTGGGGGGGGTTCTGTTCTGGGTCCCTTCATTTAGGATTTCCTGCCTCGGCCATGCTGACTTCCCCACCTATCATCTCTCACTTCACTGGGTACCACCAAATGTAACAAATGATTCACATCCAACCAGTTTAGTCCATACTCTTCAAGCACACTCTACAATTCTTCACCGGACTGGTCTGGGTTTTCTCTAACAATGATGAGTTGTTTCTTAATGCTGATCATGTGAGGAGGAGTCCAAGGAATGTGACCAGAGATTCTACCACTGGCTGGTGGGTAGTCTCTCAATGGAAGGAGGGGTTTACAGATGGATAGGATTCTCATTGTATGTGTTGCTGGAATGAGGGAAGAGGAAGCATCTCTTAATCAGTCTGCTGTCCTTCTTAAGCTTTTTCTAGTAATTGTGTGGCTGCGCTTTTGGAGATCTCATTGACCAGCTGCGAGAGACCTTACGGATCCACAGTAGTGTCGCCTGCATCTTGACTTCTCACTCGCATGCCCCTGCCAGGAGTTTTGCTGTCAGCCAGTCTCATTGCACAACTTGTTTGCGCGTTACCGCCTTGTGCTCCATCCACCGGTGATCCCACAGGTACTCTTCCATTTTCAGGTGCATCAACAATTGCACCCACTGTCCCTTTGGCCAGCAAGAGGCAGGCATCTGTGAAAACATAATCATGTATTTCTGTTGATTTAATGGTAATGTTCCCTGCGTATGTATATCACACAGTGCACTGATATATTTTATAATGAATATGTTTTTTATAAATCTGAAGTGCCCATTAGCCTCAAAATGCATGTTACGTTTTGTGCTCAAGTAGGCCTAGAAGCCATTTTATTAAAATGTTGGAGCTCTATAACCCTTTTTAAGTCTTTTTTATTGTGTTTTAGTTTACTTAGTTATGTGCAACTCAAATAGGCAGAGTTTTTGAGCTATAATTTCATGGTACCAACGATAAAATTAACAACCTTAATTCTTTTTTTTGTAGGTTGAATCTGTCGGTGCACCTACACTATGAAGAGTCATGACAATAAGTTGAGTGTGACCGGAAAAGCAAAGGTCCAGTTTTTTCAGGTAAGTGAACGTGGGAGCTTGAGGCAACCTTTCTCCTTGGTTTTGGAAAGCCAAGCACCTGCATGTGTGCAGGGGGTGGCTTATATAGCTAGAGGAATCCAAAATGGCTAGTGACCTGGACAAATCTCGTTTTTAATACCGCGAAAACTCCAAGACTACGTACTCCCTCAATAACCGTCAAACACACAATTTGAAAGCGTTGTGGTCAAAAAGATCAGTGTTGGGTTATCTGGAGTAACTGAAAAGTAAGCGTAAATGCCAAAACCTTAATCCAGGGAATCATGAGTAGGTTTCTGGGGGGCCTCTTTACCTATTAGCTTCTGCAGATCCATTAAACTGCAACAATAAGCAAGCATTAAGGCTCATAAACAAGTAAATTTACTTTCTTATCCCTTTTCAATGGTTTCATTCATGCCTGTTTCTCAGATTCTGATACACACATGTAATTCAGAAACATCTTTGAGTGTAGGTACAAGCGATTTAGCATTACTCCATCACACTTAATCCTGATAGGATTAATGACCAGCACCTTTAAAAGGTAAATAAATAAATTTTTATAGGAATTCATGCAGAGGTGAGTAAATCCCATTGTAGCTACAGAATACCAAAGTCATGAGTGTAGGAAAGTGCCCCTTTTTGCATTGTTACCCCCCACTTTTTGCCTGACACCTGATGCAACCTGACTTGAAGTGCACTGGGCCTGTGTTCTTTCCCAAGACTGTACCTTTGTATCGACAATTGGCATCTCTCTGGCCACATGTAAGCCCCTTTTAAAAGGTACCATGTGTACCAAGGGCACTGTGACCAGAGAAGGGCTGCAGCACCTATTGTGCCACCCAAGATGGGCTGGGTCCACAAAGGGGAAGCTTCAAAGTCCTGCCACTTTTGGAAGCTATCCCTGCCTTTTGCTGCCCCCAGCAACTGGTTCCCACTGGTTCTGCCAACACTTTGGGGGTGGGGGTGAATCGGCAGAAAAACCAAGCTAGGAAGAGAAGTGGTGCCCACCTTTGCAAACCCCACCCCTCACGCGGGGGAGGGATTGTGAAGCACACATCTAAGTCCCATCCATCTTGGATATGAGGGGACTCATCTAATTCGGGTGAGGCTCATGCCCCCTCCCACTGGCCCACCCCAAGGAAGGGGCCCATTGGTCCCGACCTGCACACCACTTTAAACACCCCTAAATCTAGTATTTAGGGGCAACCCTGAACCTTGCCTCCTCAGATTCGAGTAAGAATGACCGAAGAGCCATGCTGACCCAGGAAGAAGAAGAGGACACCAACTGTTTTGGGCCCAGCCCTACCAGCCTGTCCCGCCTACAGCAAGAACCCCGGAGAGTCCAGCAGTCAGCAACCCCCAGAGCCTGGCGGACATGCTCCGCAACCATAGTTCAAACTCTGCTTCCCATGAGCACCTGATTTGTTCAACCAAAGACTCCCCCACAGAATCCCAATTTTGACGACTCTGAGATTCTGCACCACTCTGCACCCGATGCCCATAACCCGAGATTGTGTAGCCAAACACCACAAGGAGATCTCAGCAGCAATGCTGACCTGGGATCTGGTGATCCCCGACCTCCTCAAGCTTCGGGACAACACCTGCAGCCTCAAGCTGAAGGGTCCCCCCCACCGCAACTGGAGCTGGTAAGAAAGCCCGACGCTAGAAGACACCCCTGCACCTGATGCCTCATGGCCCTGGGTGGCCCAACCAACAATGTCCAGGCATCCTCAAAGATTCCAACTTAACTTTTCAGCCAGTGGTCACCTTCAGGAATTCACCCTACCTGAGCCTGCAGTGTCTTTGCTGAACCGAAGATCTCCATTGACATTAATTGGGTCCCCGATGTCGTCTTGGCACTCTGCACCCGGCTGCCCCTGTAGCGCTGGTGGTGCAGCTTCTGCGCTGGCCCCTCCAGTGCTAATCTTAACCCCAGGAGCTTGGCTCCCACACCTCAGTGGCCTGCTCGTAAGCAGTCCCTAACCTAAGGCCCCCTTAGCCCCGTTGGCTAACATTGGGCCCATGCACTCTGCCCCCGGCGCCCTAGTGCCACTTGTGGTGCGAATTGAGTGCCCACCCAGACCTTGGGAAACCTTGGCCTTAACCTCCAAAACTCTCACTTGTAAGTTGTGTACTTACCTGAGAAACAGCTAACCCTTTTTATCCCCTAGGAACCATGTTGTGAGATTTTGGGCCTAAAAGTTCTGCGTTGAATTGGTGTTTGTATGGAGAAAAGAGAACAAAACTGCAAAGTCTAAAAAGACTTTCTTACTGTGAATTGTGAGATCCTTAGTTGTGGTGTCTGGTCATACCACCCCCAAACACTCAATGTAATCTGAAAGTAATCCAAAAGTATCCTAAACTAATTACTGAGTAATTTAAACTGCTTTTTAAAGATATAACAACCTGTAACAATTGCAAATCCATTCCAAAGTGTATTTGTACTTGGTTCTGGAAAAAAAAAATACCTTTATTTATACTTACCCAATTGGTCTTGATTCTGTCTCTGGGTGTATGCAATCAGTCTTTGAGTGAATGAATACAATAAATGCTTAACACACCCTCTGGATAAGCCTAACTGCTCACCCACACAACCACAAAGAGAGCTGACAGTACTTACCTAATTTAGCCTCTTCTGCACCTCTGAGGACTCCCTGGACTCTGTGCACTCTATACCTTACTTTGATATAGTATATGCAGAGCCAGCTTCCTACCATTTGCCACTCCAAAAGTGTACTTTGAATAATTAAAAATGGTAAAACTTTTTGTATAGATAAGCACAGGTTAGAACAATCGTTTCGGCAACTTGAGCACAGTGCACTTGGCATAAAAGATGACACTCATAAACTTCAAATAGTTTACTTAGAGCAAAAACATGTAACAATCATTTCCGAGACATGAACCATCAACAAAGAATAGGAGTTCACAACTGAATATTGGTGCATCAAAGACACCAAGATGGGCTTAGTTGGTTGGTATCTAGTGAGCATTCATGGGGCTCCTCATCTTGGTCGCTGGGTAACACGAAAGCTGAGTTTGAGACATGACAGCGGACTAGGATAATATAAGTCGTAGACAATTTCATACTTGGACAATCAGGCTGTGAATAGATTTGGAGTTTTAGTGGTGAGCAGATTAGCATCTACAGCATGGGTCAGAGTCTCAATTCGAGTAGAGCCGGGGACAATATTTTCAGAGTCCTATAATATAGGTGACAGTTCTACACCTGTTAAACCAGCGGAAGACCCACCTCAACTGTGTCAAAGGCAGAAAAGTAATAAGCTACGGGCTTCATTTGATCTCTGTGATCTTGTACTAATTAGGAAATATTAATTTCACCAGCAGAATCTGAGTAATTTTGTATTTCCATGTTACACTTGTAACGCCGAATTATTAATAAATTCTGCCACTCCACCGGGGGAATTAGTCTGCAGTGTTTGGTTCTTAAACAGGGTTGGAAGAGGGAGCAGTCCCTCTATGTTTAAAAAACACTCCAGGTTAAAGTTTAGCCTGCAGAGACTTTGAAACATAGAGGGAAAGCTCCCTCTTCTGGCCCTGTTTGGTAACCTCTGTATGCACTCGAGGGGCATGCGCTGCAGTGCGTACCCCTTGGTGCCCTTACATATACTGCAGTGATTACTGCAGAGTATGTAAAGGCGCAGAGGGGTATGTAGGGTGCATACCCCTCAGGGTCCTTACATACTCTGTAGTATCAGTGCAGAGTATGTGAGGGAGCTTAGGGGTATGCACTGCAGTGCACACCCCTTGACACCCTTACATATTCTGCAGTCAGGGGCGTCTCCTCCATTAGGTTTCTGCTTCTCACGCGGTGGAAGAGCAGAAGGCAGGGTATGCCTGGTTGGGGGCAGGCTGGAGGGTATGCCTGGTTGGGGGGTCCGGTAGAATGTGGCTTGCCCACTGTTGTGGGCCCTGACTGTTTACCAAACCAGTCATGCGCACTCTACATTTTCTCTATCGAGGCTACATGCAGCCTACATAGAGAAAATGGCCTCCCTACAGGCGCCTGGCTGGGCGTTGTCTGCACCAATCACAACGCTGCCATTGCAGCATTGTGATTAGTTTAGGGGAGGAGAGGGAGGATGCATGCTTCCTGTTACTGCTGAACGCCGGACCCGACCAGGAGCAGGGGTGGCGCGGGACCCGGTAAGGTAAGTTTATTTATTTATTTTTTAACCGCCCATCCCGTGCAACATCCCTGCGTGATTCCCCCACCTCCCCCACTCACGAGTCATGTGAGCCACAACTGTCTGCAGTGATTACTGCAGAGTATGTAGTGCACACCCCTCGGTGCACACACATATTCTGCAGTGATTTACTGTAGAGTATGTACGGGCACCAATGGGTATGAACAGCAGTGCATTTGGAATTTGGCAGTGCTATTTCCTAGTGCAAATCACATCCTAGCATCCATTTTTGGATGAAATTGTTCATTTTGCTCCAATGAAATAGCACCAAATGCCCACTCTGCTCAAATGCAGATTTCTAGGGAATCTTGAAGAATTTGAATGTAATTCTGTGGAATTCCGGGGAATCAAATCACACCATTTCCACCAACCCCTAATGTTAGGTTTGGCAAGGGATTTATTTCAGCAAGTCGAATGGACAGTTTAAATCTGCATACAGGCTGCAATGGTAGGCCTTATGCATGTTTAAGAGGCTACGTAAGTTGGTGACACAATTAGTGCTGCAAGCAAACCAGCATTTAATTTATATGGTTTACTACTTTCTTAGGGACTTAAAAGTAAAATAAATATGCCAATCAGGTGTAAGCCAAGGTCACCATGTTTTAGGGTGTGAACAAAAGCACTTTAGCAGTGGTCTGCAGTGATAAAGTGCCAAGTACTAACGCCAACCAAAACAAATTCAGTAAAACAGGAGGGTAGAAGGCACAGTATTGTGAGCAACAGCACCCTACGGATGACAAGTCTAACAGGAGTACACACATCATATTCATAAAAGTTGCCCAAAATCATCAGATGTTTACTAACAATACATGAATAAAATGAAGCTGCATTTTAATCATCCCATCATCCTCTTGGTCTATGTTAGAAAGGGGGTTTCTGGTTTGCTAGGGTATGCACCTAAGACAGGCAGAACCCACCACTCTCGTCAAGGTAAGGGAGTATCTGATAGAGACTTCTAGCTGCAGATTCCTTACCTTAGAATTTCCCAAGCGGCAGGTTGGATTAGGAAACCTCTGCTGGAGCAATACTCCTTGCGCCTGCTGTCAAGTTGCTCCATTCAGCTCGGCGTAACGTCGTCGGTAGCATCAGTTATGATGTTGTGGTCACATATACAGGCGCCACCCAGGTGCACGGACATAAGTTCTTTTCTTTCCTGCCATTTAAGCATCGATCTGGGGCTAGCTACCCCTACTGTTGCCTTTTGACAGGCCTTTTTCCGCTTTTTGTCGACTTTGGAAGTTTTTTCGATTGTGTGTCGAGGATGTCTTAGAGGAAGACAAGATTCAAACTGTGTGGCGCATGTCTTCGCGCAATGTCGGTTACCGATCCCAACCTTTTCAGCCTTTGGTGTCTCGAGCGAGACCACGACTCAAAGTCGTGCTTGAACTCTTGAGCTATGAAGTTCCTTGTGGCCCTGTCAGTCAACACCATTCAGCAAAACTCCACGGAGATCCCGGTTCCGATCGAAGAAGAGGAAGCCCCAAGTTCTCTTCCTCCCACTTGAACTCCATGGAACACTCTGGGAAGAGGCACAAGAAGATGAAGAAGCCCAAGCAGACTTCGTCTTCGCCTCGACTGCCATCCGTCGATGAATGAGGTAAGGAGCACCAGTGCTCTAGGCACGGTTCTGTGGATTGGAGCCAGATTTGACTTCACGCCTCCCTCCCTTTCTGGGAGCCAGAGTGACCTCCGCTCAGATCAAAGAGTTTTACGAGGCCATGCACCGGGTATTTGAGTGGGCCGACCCTTCTGGTGAGCCTTTGGGCCCACAGGATTAGAAGGGGCCCGATGCGATTCAATGCCATTGGCTCTGGCCATGGTGCCAGTGGGACCCAGGGGATAGGATTCTGTATCCGGGACGGCGCAGGTCATGCCAACACGACCTTCTGCGGCATCAGACCCGAAGTCGGTGCCTACGTAGCTGCCGGCGCCCAGCAACAGCTCCAGCCCCATCCTTATCCCTGACGACATGGAGTCTAATCGATGTTGCCCGATGCCAATGCCAGTGCTGGTAGAGCCAAGGGATTCTATATTTTGCCCTGAGCATTTTCTTTATGTTTCAGGCATGGGAGAAGACTGGGAGGAGTCTATGGACCCTTTAGAGCACCAGAGTACTGGTAAGAGGAATTTGGAGAGGCCAGTGGACTGGACACATATCCAGATGCTGGCATGCTCTATATGCCAACCGTGGCTCTGGAGAAGGGCGCTTCTTATGCCATGGTGGTAAGGAGGGCAGCTGAGGTTCTTTGACTGGAGTTGCCCTCTGTGCAGGTCAGGACTAATCTCCTGACCTAAATGCTTTAGCCTGAGGGTTCTGATCCCTATTGCCCTTTAATGAGGCACTTACTGATGTCCTATTAGGCATGTGGTCCAAGCATGGCACAGGAGCTCCTGTGAATAGGACAATTGCACGCCACCATCGCCCGGCTCTAGTTGACCCAAAGTTCCTCAGCCAACACCCCATCCCCAAAAGCTTGGGAGTGCAGGCTTCTACCTCCCAAGGCACGTTCCCTTCAACCCTCTAGATAGGGAATCGAAGAGAATGGAATCACTTGGGAAGAAGAGGTTTTCTTCATCCGGCCTAGCATTGCGGTCAGTGAATGCGGCATTCTTATTGGGTCGTTTCTTCCATTTCCTTTGGGAGATGGTTGCCCAAGTGCTGTCACAAGTCCCGGAGGAAGCCTTGGCTGTGCTCTCCCAGGCAGTTAGGGATAGGAGAGATGCAGCAAAATTCCCCATCAGCTGTGGACTTGACACTGCTTAGAACATCTGGCTTCTTGGGTGATGTCCAGGCTAATTTGATGGACATGCACTTTTATGGTTTCCATCTGTTTGGTGAGAAGGAAGACTCGGCCCTATCCTAGCCACCGTCCTGTGCAGACTTCCCAAGTTGTGCAGGAACGTGGACGTGGCTCATTCCGTCCTAGAAATGGTAGCCAGAAGTCATCAGCCACCCTGCCCTTGGGGCAGCCGCAGCATCCAAGCACTCCTAGTCTAACTCTGCAAAACCACACCACTCCAGTGGGAGGGAGAATCCATCATCATCTACCCCACTGGAGGTCCATAACATCGGACAAGTGGGTCTTGCAGATAATTCAGAATGGCCATTCTCTGCCTTTCCTTTCTTTTCCTCTTCCTATTCCACAAAATCGAGAATGGCTGGTGGAGGGTCATTTAAAATTGCTCCAAGAAAAGGTTACAGCTCTCATGGCCAAAGGGGCTATAGAGAGGGTCTGGTTTCAGAAGTAAACCGTGTCTGTTATTCCCGCTACTTTCTGATACAGAAGAAGAACAAAGGGTAAAGGCCCATTTTGTATCTTTGGACCTTCAATCTCTTCCTCAAAAAGGAAAAGTTCAAGATGCTTACTTTAGTTCAGGTCTTGTCTGCCCTAGACTAAGAAATCTGGATGTTAGCATTGGACCTGCAAGATGCGTATTTCTACATTCCGGTCCTGCAGGCCACAGGCTTTACCATCAGTTCAAGGTAGGCCATGAACACTTTCAGTTTACCATGTTCCCCTTCTGCCTTACCAGTGCCCCTCGGTATTGACCAAGGTGATGGTGGTGGTTACCACTAATCTACGCAGGTTAGGGTTTTCAGTCTTCCCCTATCTCGACGACTGGCTGTTGAAGGCGTCCTAACTCCAGGCTGTCGTCTCCCACCTTCAGACTACAGCGAACCTCCTGCATTCCCTAGGGTTCTCTATAACCATGCTGAAATCACACCTGGCTCTATCTCATATGCTCCCTTTCATAGGAGCCGTTCTGGACACAGTGCAGTTTCGGATCTATCCGCCCAAGCAGCAAGTTCAAGATATTAAGGTTATGATTTCGATGTTTCATCCTCTATCCTGGATTTTGGTGAGACTGACTCCAAGGCTGTTGGGCCTCATGGCCTCCTGCATCCTGTTGGTAAAGCATGCCAGGTGTCAGATAGGGGCTCAGCAGTGGGACCTGAAGTTCCAGTGGACACTGAATTGAGTAAATCTCACAGACATGGTCCAGATCTCGGCAGGAACTGCAAGAGATCTGCAGTGGAGGATGATTAACCGCGATTGAGTTGAGGGCAGACTCCTCTCCCTCCCCCAACTAGATCACACAATGGTGACAGATACGTCACTCCTGGTATGCGGTGGTCACCTGTTAGAGGTAAAGATCAGGGGACACTGGTCTCCAGCGCTTTGGAGCTTCGAGCCATTCAGTTGGCATTTAAAGCATTTCTTCCCTCTGTCAAGGGGAAGTTAGTGCAGGTGTTCGTGGACAACACCACCGCCATGTGGTACTGTAACAAACAGGGTGGGGTTGGGTTGTCAACCTTTTGTCGGGAGGCCCTGTGTCTCTGGACGTAGCTGGAACACAAGGGCATAACCGTGGCGCTTCAACACATAGCAGGTTTTCTAAACCCCAGGGCGGATGAACTCAGCCATCAATGCCATCGGATTAAGAATGGCGTCTCCAGTTGGAGGTAGTGCAAAGTCTCTTTCCGCAGTGGGGAGAGCCTTGGTTAGATTTGTTTACCTCTGAAGAGAATGCACATTGTCAGCAGTTTTGTGCACTGGAGTTTCCAAGGCGGCTATCCCTCTGTGACGCTTTTTTGATCGCTAGTGGAGTTCAGGTCTGTTGTACGCCTTATCACCCATACCACTTCTGATTCATATTATATGCACATGCAAGAAGCTAGATGACATACGGAAACGTCTGTTAGAACCACTATTTTAACGGCATGGAGTGAGGTTCTGCAGGCAGGCAGTGATGCTGTGTTTTAATCCCTCCCTAGTGCAGCTAAACTGTCACCTAACAAAATTCTTTGATCTGATAGCACTGAGACTGAAAAACTCTTGCTCCTCACAGTAGAGACATACTAAAGACTACAGTAGATACTGAACTGGACCACTCTATCGGTTTCAAATTACGCAGTTTATTAATAACTTCAAACAGGCCTGCAAACCTGAGTCAGCAGTGCTATTATAATTGGACCAATTTTACGTCTCTATATTCTAAAACAAAGGTTTTTTTTAAATCTTGTATCTATTTTTTAACTGTTTTATCTAATGCTATTCCTTTTGATATCAGCGTGTAATGTTTTGAATGCAACGGTTTTAATTAATCATGATTAATAAAATTACTTACTTACTTCTGCCCAGGGTTCTGAAGAAGATTATGAGTGAACGGGTGCAAGCTATTCTTGTGGCTCCGGACTACGCAAGGAGAGTCTGGTATCCGGTGCTTCTGAAAATTAGCATTTATCCTCCGATCAGGCAGCCACTTCGGGAGGATCTTTTGTCGCAGCAGCAGGGGACGGTTCTCCACTCGAACCTTTAAACTCTCCGTCTCCATGTGTGGAGATTGATCAGCAGCAGTTTATGGCTTTTGACCTTTATCCCAAAGTATGCAATGTTATATTGGTGGCCAGGTGGCCCTCCACTAAGACAGTATACGTCTGCCATTGGCAAACGTTTGTATCATATTGTACAGAAAGGTCTATTGACCCACTTTTTGCTTCTCTGTCTACTGTTCTTCTTTTTATTCTTACCCTTGCCTAGCAGGCCTCTGCTTTGGATACTCTAAAGGGTTATCTTTCTACTCTATTTGCAGCTGCCAGACCAACCCTATATCTTTAAGTCTCCAATTGTAAATGGGTTCCTGTTTCTACCCACGCCTTTTTTCATGCCACAGTAGGACCTTAATTTGGTCCTCACTTTTCTTAAGTGTGCTCCCTTCGAGCCTTTGCACAACTGTCCCCTTCGGCTGTTTACCATCAAGACAGCCTTTCTGGTGGCAATAACATCTGCGGGAGGGTGAGTGAGTTGCAGGCGTTATCATGTAGCCCCTCTACATGATGACTTTGACAGATAAAGTGGTGCTTTGTTTCTTCTAAAGGTGGTGAACCCATTCCATCTGGGCCAATCTATCTCGCTGCCCACCTTTTTTGCTTCTCTGCATCCCTCTAATGAAGAGGAGTGTTTCCACCATCTGGACCTAAAAAGCGCATAGTCATGCTACCTTGATGCACAAAAGGCTTCCGGGTGGACTACCAACACTTTGTGGGGTATGTGGGAGCTAAGAAAGGTTGGATAGTGCAGAAGAGGACCAATTCTCACTGGGTCATTCTCTGCATAATGATTGGCTATGCTTTAGCTAAGATGCATGCACCCAGAGGGATTAAGAGCTCAGTTCCACCAGGGGAAAGGCTGCAACTATGGCCTTGGCTCGGGGTGTTTCAGTCCTGGACATCTGTCAGGCAGTAATATGGACGTCTTTACACATGTCTGCTGGGACAGTCAGGTCTGCAGGGACAGGCATTTTGCCCGTTCAGTCCTGAAGGAATTTTTAGTGGGAAGAATTCATCCGCAGCCCACTGCCTGTAGGGTATGGCTTGGATTTCTATTCCAAGGTAAGGAATCTGTAGCTAGAAGTCTCTATAAGGTTAACAAGTTACTTACCTTCGGTAACGCATTATCTGGTCCAAACAATATCAAGCTACAGATTCCTTACAGACCCGCCCATGCCTCCTCGCTCTGCTGACTTATTCGTTAGGGCAAGGGTTACTCCCTTTTTCAGGGCCCTAGTTTTGGCAGACACTTATGTCAGTCACTTCATGGCTCTGTGCTTCTGGCGTGGAAAAGTAAAAAGTACTAACGTCCACCCACATGTGTGTTGCCTATATAGGTAAACGTGACGTCATAACCAACGCTAACGTTGCCGAGGACATCACGCGGTGCTGAATCGAGCCACCCGACAAGACAAGGGGTATTGCTTGAGCAAAAGTTTCCAGATCCAGCCTGACGCCTGGGAAATTCTAAGGTAAAGAATCTGTAGCTAGATATTGTCTCTACCAGATATTTTGTTACCAAAGGTAAGTAACTTGTTCTACAAAACCAAGATAACACCTGCTCACCCCCTTGGTAGCTTAGCAGAGCCCCTCATACATGTTAACCATGCTACCCTTCACCTCAGCATCCAATACCTTGCAAACGTACCTCACATCCCCCTCCTGAGACTCGTAAGACAGTGTCTGACTATTTCTGTCACTCTGTGGAAAACTAGCTGCGAGCATCTGCTGAAGCCATTTTGTTTGTGGCAGCCGTTTTAGTTAGCTATGTGCGCGCCATGTGCTTTCTCCCTCGTCACTGTTTTTTTTGTTTTTTTTTTTGAAACCGTTTATTACAAGTCTTAAAAGTATACAAGTATGGGCCCACAACCTTCCGGCCGGCCGCTAGCAATGGTAGGAACATACGATATACATTTATGGAACACGTGGTACTACAGGAGGAGCATTTCTCAGTAGGTAACAGTGTCAAAAGCCACATCATCCAGGCCCCATTATGCGGTTTCATTTTAAATTAAGAACAACAAAAATTAAAACCACACCCACAAGGCAACCCACAATCAAAAATAGCAGCACGTGCTCCCCAAGAGGGGGGATCCCAACTATACACAGAAGTGTGAGGAGGGGGAAGAGAACAAAGCGAGGACTGGGGGAACCCGATGCCCGGCTGCGGGGGAATGAGTCGGCTAAGGAGATGGGGCTGGCGAGGCATCAGGCAGCAGCGGTGGTGCGCAGATACCCCCTCGGTAGGCGTTCCAGGGGCCCCATACTTTCACCCATGTCCCAGGCTTACCCCTCGCCACATACACCACCTTTTCGCGAAACATGCACCAGTCCATGTGTTCTTTCCAGGCCGAGACCGTCGGGGGCCTCTGGGATCCCCACAGTTGAGCAATATCACGCTTGGCTATCATATATCCCAGAGTCACCCACCACGTCTGCGGCTCCCTCTTCACTGTTGACTGCCCTTGTATTCTGCTTGTGTCATGTGATATAGTTAACTCTTTCAGCACTGAGCCAGAACCTTGCATATGCTCAGAAGAGTCTGTAGCTGCTCCTGCACCTGCCTCAGACTGTAACTGTCAGGCTGTTCTAACTGATGTCAGCAACTCATTACTCCTCCTACTTGTTGACTGTACATTTTCTGTATGACCATCTATGTGTGTAACTCTTCTCATGTGTACTTGTACCGCCTCCTTTTGAGCCCCTGATAAAAGGCCCTTGTTCTGTGCACTCCTTAGACTGTCTCCTACAGTGGCCTGAGGGTACTGTATGACGCAGTCTCCCTCATGTGAGGTTAATAAATATTTATTTTTGATATTACAGCTTCCGTGCCAATCTCTTCTTTGTTGGTTTAAAGGACCAGGTGTATCAGTGAACCCCTAAAAAGGTTTTTATTTCTTCAAATGGTGCCCGAACGTGGAACCTCATCGGAGAAGCAGCTATCCAAGGGAGTGGTCTTGACAGGAGACAGGAATCTACTGAGGAGGTACCCTGCGCACGGATTCTTTGTGTTTGCAGACCCATGTGGTTCTGGTTTCCCTGATCTGGTCCTCCAGGTGTTACCCGCTCCCGACTGAGACCTTCTTTGGCGTGAGTATTCTACCGTTAGGTCACTCAGAACTTGGCAGTGAGAGGCCGAAGATTTGTGCTTGGTAAGGTCATCGACATTTGTTTGCTTGTTTGGCCCAAAAAATGTGATTTATGTGATTTGTCTGGATATATGCACATAGTGCAATTTGTGTAGGCAGGTAATGAGGAGATTTTTCTCTTAATTGTAAGAACTTGAATGGCACACTTTGAGCTAAGTGCCACTTCATATATAATATTGTATATCTTACAATATTCTTGGCATGCCTGTTTCAAGCGCACTTCGTAGAATGTGCTGCTTTCTTGGAGGTACCAATGTGAATCTTGAAAGTACTCAGTTGACTCCCCTCAGAGGAGATACCTAAATAGGTTTAGGTATATTAAAAAATGGTATTTCTTCCCTGGTGACTAGTACACCACAGAATCAAATATATATATATATATCTTCAGCAGTTATTGACAAGGCCATGTCCAAAACCAGATCCCTGGCTAGAGATCTAGTTCTGAGTTCAAAATCTGAAAAATCTGATTCTTCTGTTGCTTCTAGCCCAGCATCCATTCAAGGGGATGCATCCAGATTGATTTTAACATACAGCCGCCAACAACATACATTGCGGAGAATTTTTAAGAAAAACTGGTGTCTCTTACGCAATGATCCTGTTATTGGTGGAAATGTACCGAACGCCCCTGCCATTACATTTCGGAAGGCTCGTTCAATGAGCAACATGTTAGTAAAAAGCAGTCCCGAGATAGGTGGCAATACTAGTAATTGGCTACAGGCTAGCAAAGGATTCATCAAATGTTCCTCTTGCAAAGCTTGCAGTTTGGGCAAAAGTACGACAACCTATGCTTCTCCGTTTTTTGAAACACCCTGCAAAATCACCAAGAAACTAACGTGCAGGACAGACTTTGCAGTTTATGTGCTGGAGTGTATTTGTGGCCTGCAATACATTGGTAGCACCAAATTGCAGGCACACAAACGTATACTCCAGCACATGAGGGCTATCACTAAACATGACGCATCATATCCAGTAGCAAGACACTTTAAAGAAAAACACAAAAGTAGTCTTGAACACCTCAGCTACTTCGTCATTGATTCAGTGCCACCACTCAGACGGGGTGGAGACCGAGAAGCCCTTCTCAGGAAACTGGAAACACGGTATATCTTGGAGCTGGACTCCAAAATGCCGAATGGATTAAATTCCAGTGAAGACTTCTTCACGTGGCTTTGAAATCTACAGCCACTGTTTACCTGGCCCCTGACACACCATGTTAGTTTAATCAGCTTTTGATCCTCCAGAAACTGTAGATGTGATGAAATTGGTAGTCACGCTTGTTAAATTTTCCTTATTTTTCTCCCCTCCTCCCTTTTTCCCTTCCCTTTTTTTTAGAAATCACGACAATGAATGTTTCATTGTTTCAATCACTTCAGCACGAGCACTTTTTGAACATAGTCAGATTCAGGAGGCCTCAGTAACAGCAGCAGCCAACCTATTTCAGGCAGTATTTAGTATAGTCACATTGGATTAAACCTTTCTGGCGCAGGGATTAAAACATGTTAAAGCAAAGAGATATCACACATTGGTATTTAACGTTTTAACCTAAGCATAATTAACTATGTGTTTGTATTTCACATGTATATGTGCCAGCTGCGTGAAACAATAGACAATATGTCACTTACATTTGTTTTTGTGTTTTGCAATGCATATGAATTTTAATTCAGTTATTAGCTGCTACCATGATTTGCCATGTTTCCGCAGTATGCCTAAACGGGCGCGGATACCTGATTTACATGTTCCTGTGGCCCGTATGCGCTTGTTCTTTCCTGGTGTCAATAACGTATTTAACAGTTATTATATATTTTTTATACATTGTACACTTGTATTCCATATCAGCGATACAGTCTGTTGTCTATGTTCATTGATAGGATGGGACACATGATCTTGCACTGGCACTTTAAAAATTCAGGCTTCTGACGACAGCGCCATTTGATCAAGGCCTTTGGTAGGCCGAAACGTGTCATGGCGGTGGTGCAGTTTTGGACTGAATAAATGAAAATCAGCACTTACTACTGGGTCCGTGTTCGTCTCTTTGTACGTTTATGGAGTGCATCTCATGAGGCGATTCCTTGTGGCATATATATATATATATATATATATATATATATATATATATATATATATATATATATATATATATATATATATATATATATATATATATTACCTACTGGCGGTCGCCAGTAGGTAGTTATAGTTAGGACCCCTTTTCCATAGGAAATCCGCAACACTCTATTTTGAATAACTTTGGCGCCGGTTGACGAATCCTCGCGAATTTCTCAAAATAGGTGGGGCGCTACGCTCCGCTCCTACCCTGAAAGTCTCGGGGGGATTCGTCAAGCGGGGGCTGAGATAAAAGGGGGGTCCCAAAACGCGTTTTTCCCATGCATTTTTCCATAGGACCTTTAGACAGGGCTACAGCCCGAACGGCTGAACAGAATTACTAGAAATTTGGCAGAGAGGTAGTCCCTAGGTCAAGGAAGTGCCTTTTGTAGGTTTGGTGTAAATCTGTTCAGTAGATTCTGAGAAAATAGCCTTTAAATCAATATATATATCTGAGCCAGCTTACGGTACGCTTACCGTAAGCTTACCGTACGCGTACGGTGGCGTGCGCGAGCGCGATTCTGATTGGCTCTTAGATCTTAGTAAACATTCGAATCGGCCGAAACCAGGAAGCGGCGGCCGCCATTTTGTGTGTTTCTCTCAGAAAAAAAAGAGTGAAAACAAGAAAAGGGGGCAAGGAGGAGAGTTACAGACCCCCTTACATTTGTGAGGGGGTCAAAGAAGGACAGAAAAGTACAAAGAAAACATTTATTGATTTTTAAAAAAATCACGGGGTACGCGTACGGTAAGCTTACGGTAAGCGTACGGAAGAAAAAAAAAATTAAAAAAGAAATGAAATGCAGATTTAAGAGTTTAGATATTAGGGGGCTCTAAAAAGAGCCGTTGTGTTTATGAAGTGATTTTTTAAGTGGTACCTACAAGTAAGTACCGATGCAGAGTCTAAGGTTCAAGAGGAAGACTCTGTTCCCTTCATCATTGAAGTGCACACCATCTCCTCTATAAATGTCTTGCATGTCATAACGCAAGTTGTTGTGGTAAATGGCACCCATACCATAGTCACGGAGGAAAGCAGAAACAGATTTGTTGACGTGCTTCCTTGCTTTGTCAATTTGCGGACAGAAATGATTGGACCAGTTCCATTTTTGCCTTTGGCATATGTTGGAAAACACAAAGGCAGTTTTAGGGAAAAGAGAAAACAGTTGTGCAAAGGTGTCCTTCATAAGCATTTCCAGACCTACCCCAGTCAAAGTGCCTAGGTCATTGCCACCACAGTGCACTATTATGAGGTCAGGGTGTTGGTTTTGCATGAAGGATTTCACCAATGGCATCAATCGGTGCCACTTTAACCCTCTCTGACCAATCCATTTAATGTCTACATTTGGCAAAGCAACGTCTCTCACCATACCTGTTTTCTCTGCAAACTTTTCACTCCAGAAGACATAGCTGTGCCCTACAATCCACACTGTGAACATCTTCAAAGGAGATCTGGATGCACTCAGGAGGTGTAATTCAGTAGAATGGGAAAAAGAAATGAAAAACAGTTTGGAAATGGAGGCATACATATTTTTTTTTTTTTTAAAAGAACTGATTGGCTGTTTCATACCATTCTACACTAAAAACTAGGCTGTATGTGTAAATTGATAGAAGCATGTTTTGTATTGGTACAGAAAAATGTGTTACCAAAGAACAGTACTATGGATTTGCTGTAAGGTTTGAAAAGTCAAGCACTCTTGCTCTGTGGAATTGAAACATTGTTTGGCGAACTTCTGACCTAACTCCACACAGCAGTGTTCCATGAGGTGTTGCTATGGTAGCAGGCAGAAGTCAAGTTGGGGGAAGGGTACTTTAAGAAAAGGGTTGGTTTTCAACCAATAGAAATGTGTGATTACATTTGAAAAAAAGGGGGAAGCACTGAGATTTGAAACTTACATGTATATGTGTGGAAAAATAGAGGGAAACTTTGCCATTTTCTGGTTCTGCTGAGAGGAGAGAGGTGTAGAGAACAGAGATCCTGGCTCTGATAATCTGCGGTTTGAGTGCCACATTTCTTTCACAACTAACTAATTTTAAAGGTGAGTTATGAGTTTGAGAGGGGATGTATATGGTAAATTAAGAAATGAATAATAGAATTGGAATTCCTTTTGTAGAAGTTGTGTTTATTATTTTCTGTTTTGGGAGAAATTTAAATGTGAGGAACATGTAAAATAATATGGACTATTTTTTCATGATAAATTAAGGTGTACTGGTAAAAATAAGGAATACTTTAAGGGTTTGAGGTTGCAGTCAGTAATGCAAATACATTCAGCATCACTAAGGCTGGTTGCCCTTTCTGGAGTGTAGGCAGTCACCGAGGATACACATGGTGGTGGTCTGAAAAAGCAGTTTGGACATGGGCTTTTTAAAAAAATCTAAAAAGTGGATTCATAATGTGTCAGTCTGTAAAAGTGATTTTCACTTGCCAAAAAAAAGAGCAGTAAGTGTGCATTTAAATTGGCAAAGAAATTTCGTTTTGTGACTAATGTGAAAACATGACTCTGTGTGCAAATAGGAATTACAGGCAGAGATTTATTGCGTTTTGCTCTGGTGATTTCACAGTTGCATTAGTAGGAAAAAGGGGGAACGATTTTTTGGGGGAAGAAGCAGACTCTTAGCACACACCCAGCTCCTTTCCATGTATAATCATGCACAGTATTTAGAAGCGAGTGGGGTTTTGAGGTTTCAGTCTGTAATGCAAATACATTCAGCATCACTAAGGCTGGTTCCCCTTGCTGGAGTGTAGGCAGTCACCGAGGATACACATGGTGGTGGTCTGAAAAAGCAGTCTGGACATGTGCAATTAAAAAAATCTAAAAAGTGGATTCATAATATTTTTTGGAGTGGGTATGGTAAGTCAATAATAATAATTGTAGTGTTTCAAAGTCCTTGTAATGTGATTATTGATTTTTAGTGTTTTTAAAAAAAAAAAAATAAATTACGCGCACCGTACGCGTACGGTAAAAAAAAAAAAAAAAAGTTTTTAAAAACATCTATAAAAAAAAGATGAAAGATAAGGTTGGCTCTTAAAAGAGCCGTTGTGTTCATGCAGGGAGAGAGGAAAGAAAGAATGGGAAAATTAGTCTCTGTGACAAGTGTGCTGATCTATTTTGGGGTTCACTAGGGAAACACTGGTCTCCCTATGACAAATTAGATCATGACAAGAGGCACATCGAATATCAACCCTCAGAAATCAAGGGTTAATTTCCAGAGGGCCAGCAAAAGGAGATGCTCCCCCCACAGATGAAGGGCTCACCTGACCTGCAGAAGAAGGAGTCAGCCCTGCAGATGATGGTCCAGGCTGAGCTGCTGTGGATGTGCTTGGTTGACTTTCTGAAGGGTTACCTCCAAAAAGTCGAGCATGTGTCCTTCTGTGTACATCCCTGAGGTGCCTCATCATGGTATGATTTCCAAAGGAATACTTCCTGTCAGGATTACCTCTTGAAAGTACACGCTGACACAGCTTGCAAGTCACTAAGGGTGCATTTACCTTTAGCTGGCCTTCAGGAAAAGTAAAATAATCCCATACATAAGAGGTCTTTTGTTTCCTCGCTCTCTGCCTCAAGGTAGTGCTGCTAGTGCTAGCCTCACTCTCAGAAGAGCTCTGCTGTTCTGCCATCGTATCACAAAGACAACCCAGCTCCTTCTCCTAAGGGATCACAAGCAGAAATGAGGTGAATGGGTGTGGTGTAGGAGAGTTCTAGAACTGAAAGTAGTTTCAACCAATCAAAAGTTGTGTTTCATGATCACATGACCTACCGTACGCTTACGGTACGCTTACGGTACGCTTACGGCAAAAGTGCGCATGCGCGTAAAAAAGACACGCGCTTGCGCGCATGCGCATAACAGTCACTACCCGACACTTCCGCGTAACGTGCGCGTGTAGCGTACACGCGTACGCGTCCCACGCGGAGTACGCGCGGCTACGCAAATTGCGTAACTATACGCAAACAGCGTAGATAAATTACGGGCGTTGCGTAAACCGTACGCTTACCGTAAGCTTACGGTACGCGTACTAAAAAAAAAGGAAAAAAATGTACTGCAAAAAATTATAACATGTTTATTTTATGAAATATATTTAAAAAAACATATTAAAGAATTTTAAAAATTTAACCATAGTCTTTATAAAAGGTTAGAACATTAAATTAAAAATATGTTTAAAAAAATAGAAGAAAAAAAAAAAATAGCATTTAAAAAACCTTGCAAATTCACTGAAAAAACCATGGGTTTCACACACGTTATAGTTAGGAATTAGCATTTAAAAAACCTTGCTAATTCAATGAAAAAACCATAGGTTTCACACACGTTATAGTTAGGAATTAGCATTTTAAAAACCTTAGAAATTCAATGAAAAACCAAAGGTTTCACACACGTTATAGTTAGCTGGACATTTTACTCGTAAAAAACCATTGAAATTCCCCCGTTATAGTTAGTTAAGCTAACTATAACTCGCGCGCCCGCAATGCACTGCTGATGACGTCACATATTACATCACTCATGACATGGTCAGTGACATCACTCATGACATCACTGATGACATCTCAAATGACATCACTGATGACATCACTGATGACATCATCCTTGTGATAGAGTGGCAGACCTCCTCTCACCCTAATATAACCTTTGATACACACATTTATAAATAGAAACTAAACTTTTCAAAACAATGGACATACCAATACCAGTTACAACAACCTCTTCAGTAATTCTAAGATCCACATACACATCCACTCATTCACCAACAGTCCTATACAGTCACTCATACATGTACTCACTCATCATATGTACTCATACACCTATACATCCTGTTACACAATGCCACTCATCCGTAGAGTTACTCACACACATAGTCACTCATGCTAATAAAGAATCAAACATCCGTTTACTTGCATATAGTTATACACACACCACCACACTTACTTCTACAAAAACTTACACATACTTAGTCTTTTAAACAATCACTTATAGAAACACATACTTATTCATACAGGAACTCTTTCAATCTCTCACTCTCACATATACTCACTTATATACACCAATAGTCACATATACTAGTTAAAAACATATGTAGTTACTCATAAAGACACTGTAGAGACAGTCATTCACTCACTAACACACCCATACACACACTCATCCACCCATGCAGTCCTGCACACATACTATCTTCAACACATACAAACAGTGAGTCACTCATTCATGCACCTATGCACTACGTAATACCCCCCACCGAACCATGCAGACACTCAGACTGATAATCAAAAAACCAACTAATAACCTATATAGACACTCATGTAGGTACTCACCAACCCTTATAGCCACTTATACACAAAGTGAAAGACTGATACAGATATATACATATTTAAACATTACTCACTAAGCCATGTATTCACTATGATACACCTAATCAGTCAGTTACACAATCAATTTTTCAAAAACAAATCATCCATTTAGACACTTATATACCCATTTATTCTTCCATCGACCTTGAGATATACATATATAAAACATATTTAATTTTCAGAAAAACACACATTCACGGGATGATGTCATCAGTGATGTCATCAGTGATGTCATTTGAGATGTCATCAGTGATGTCATGAGTGATGTCACTGACCATGTCATGAGTGATGTAATATGTGACGTCATCAGCAGTGCATTGCGGGCGCGCGAGTTATAGTTAGCTTAACTAACTATAACGGGGGAATTTCAATGGTTTTTTACGAGTAAAATGTCCAGATAACTATAACGTGTGTGAAACCTTTGGTTTTTTCATTGAATATATATATATATATATATATATATATATATATATATATATATATATATATATATATATATATATATATATATTCACTGAAAAAACCATAGGTTTCACACATGTTATAGTTAGCTGGACATTTCACTCGTACAAAACCATTGAAATTCCCCCGTTATAGTTAGTTCAGCTAACTATAACTCGCGCGCCCGCAATCCACTGCTGATGACGTCACATATTACATCACTCATGACATGGTCAGTGACATCACTCATGACATCACTGATGACATCTCAAATGACATCACTGATGACATCACTGATGACGTCATCCATGTGATAAATTACCACATCTTCTCACACCCTAATATAACCTTTGATACACCGACTCAAAATTTAAGAGTTCCATTCTCAAAACCATACATACTCAAATACCAATAACTACATACCCACTCATTGACTCTTAGGTCTACATACACCTCCACTCATTCACCTGTACAGTCACTCATACTTACAGTCACTCCATACAAGACTAAAATAAACATTTATACACCTATCTAGACACTCACACACTACCAATCATCCATAGACATACTCTCACACCTACTCAGTCATGCAAAAAATCACACTCCCATTAACTCACCTATGCGGTTATACAAACTCAAGTTCACTTACTCATAAAAATAGTATCACATTCTTACGCTCTTATAGAATCATTGATACAAGCACACACTCAGCCATACAGTCACTCTCACAATCACACACTCTCACATATACCCACCTATATACTCTTACACACATATATGCTGCCTTTCACATATGTAGTTAGTCACAAATGTACCACTGAGATATACATTCAATCCCTAACACACCCATACATACACTCACTCAACCATACAGTCCATCACAGATGCACTCTTAAAACCATGCACACATAGAATCACCCACTCACACATCTATGCATAGAGTCACACACACCCTACCCACACAAACACTCAGGAACCCATACAGATACTGAGACAAGCAATCAATAACTCATATAGACACTTATATAGGTATTCACAAAACCATGCCACCACTTATACACCAACATACAGACACATACAGACATTTACACAGTTTAGTCACTAGTCTGCAGTAAGATACATTTAATGACTCACTTATAGAGTCAGTTACGCACCAAAGAAAATCATCCATTTACACACTTGTACAGCCACTCATTCTTCAACAGGCCTTTCCCTATATATATTAAACAAATTAAAATTGTTCAGAAACACATATTCAATGGATGATGTCATCAGTGATGTCATAAGTGATGTCATTTGAGATGTCATCAGTGATGTCATGAGTGATGTCACTGACCATGTCATGAGTGATGTAATATGTGACGTCATCAGCAGTGGATTGCGGGCGCGCGAGTTATAGTTAGCTGAACTAACTATAACAGGGGAATTTCAATGGTTTTGTACGAGTGAAATATCCAGCTATCTATAACATGTGTGAAACCTATGGTTTTTTCAGTGAATTTGCAAGGTTTTTTAAATGCAAATTCCTAACTATAACGTGTGTGAAACTTATGGTTTTTTCAGTGAATATATATATATATATATATATGAGCTCCACACAATCTCGTCGTAAAAGTGTATAAAGTACATGTGTTTGAAACCAGTGTAACTATATACAGTATTGCATATACGCTAGCATCAGGTTGTATTCTATTACCTATTATGTTACATGAATCTTACTCGATCATGATTATACATGTTTATATAATTTAATAACATGCTGTCATTCACTGTGCATCTTACAATATTTGATCTCTATTTTACTGCACTGTATATAGTTACACTGGTTTCAAACACATGTACTTTATACACTCCACCATTACAAGATGGCCGCGACAGCGACATCAAGTCCTTTTGTTGTGATAAGTCCGTCCTTTAATGAACTTGTATATTTACCATGGTGATTTCTTGTGTATTCGAGCGTGACCAAGCCGTAATGGCGAAACGCGTCGTTTTGCACTTGTGCGAATAAACGAAACTGCATGCAACTTTGGAGTCCGAGTTTCTTTCCCGTTACGACGAGATTGTGCGGAGCTCATAAATTAGGAATTCCGGTTTCCATGCTCGGACCGCCCGCTGACAGACCGATCTTTTACCGGAACTGGTGGTTTAATATATATATATATATATTAAACCACCAGTTCCGGTAAAAGATCGGTCTGTCATATATATATATATATATTCACTGAAAAAACCATAGGTTTCACACATGTTATAGTTAGTGGAAATTTTACTGATAAAAAACCAATGAAATTGCCCCGTTATAGTTAGCGCAGGCAACTATAACTCACGCGACCGCAATCCTCTGCTGATGCTAATACTGTATTTAGACACTTATTTGCCCATGTCTTCTTCCATACATTTTTAGCTATACATATATTACAAATATTTTTTTTTCATAAAGACACATATGTCATCAGCAGAGGATTGCGGTCGCGTGAGTTATAGATGCCTGCGCTAACTATAACGGGGCAATTTCATTGGTTTTTTATCAGTAAAATTTCCACTAACTATAACATGTGTGAAACCTATGGTTTTTTCAGTGAATTTGCAAGGTTTTTTAAATGCTAATTCCTAACTATAACGTGTGTGAAACCTATGGTTTTTTCAGTGAATTAGTACGGTTTTTTAAATGCTAAGTTTTTTTCCCTTATAATAAGCCCTGTACATTTGGTGGCCTACGGCCACCAAAAGCACAGGGGGTGGGGTAAGTGTGGATAGTGTTTTTTTCCATTGTAATAAGCCCAGCACATTTGGTGGCCTTCGGCCACCAAAAGCACAGGGGGTGGGGTAAGTGTGGATAGTGGTTTTTTTATTTTTATTTTTTTACCGTACGCTTACCGTAAGCGTACGGTAAGCGTACCCCGCGAAATTGCCGAAAAAAAAATAAAACCGTTTTTGCACTTGGGGGATGTTTGGGGACTCCCTCAACATGACTATGTGGGAGGGAGTTGTCAAAACAGCCCCTTTACATGTTTTTGGGCTTCCGATTTTAAAAATCTCTCTCAGTGCGAGAGACAAAATGGCGGCCGCCGCTTCCTGGTTTCGGCCGATTCGAATGTTTACTAAGATCTAAGAGCCAATCAGAATCGCGCTCGCGCACGCCACCGTACGCTTACCGTAAGCGTACGGTAAGCGTACCGTAAGCTGGCTCAGATATATATATTGATTTAAAGGCTATTTTCTCAGAATCTACTGAACAGATTTACACCAAACCTACAAAAGGCACTTCCTTGACCTAGGGACTACCTCTCTGCCAAATTTTGAGTAATTCTGTTCAGCCATTCGGGCTGTAGCTCGTTCTAAAGGTCCTATGGAAAAATGCATGGGAAAAACGCGTTTTGGGACCCCCCTTTTATCTCAGCCCCCGCTTGACGAATCCCCCCGAGACTTTCAGGGTAGGAGCGGAGCGTAGCGCCCCACCTATTTTGAGAAATTCGCGAGGATTCGTCGACCGGCGCTAAAGTTATTCAAAATAGAATGTTGAGGTTTTCCTATGGAAACGTGGTCCTAACTATAACTACCTACTGGCTATCGCCAGTAGGTAATTACCTACTGGCGGTCGCCAGTAGGTAGTTATAGTTAGGACCACGTTTCCATAGGAAAACCTCAACATTCTATTTTGAATAACTTTGGCGCCGGTCGACGAATCCTCGCGAATTTCTCAAAATAGGTGGGGAGCTACGCTCCGCTCCTACCCTGAAAGTCTCGGGGGGATCCGTCAAGCGGGGGCTGAGATAAAAGGGGGGTCCCAAAATGCGTTTTTCCCATGCATTTTTCCATAGGACCTTTAGAACGAGCTACAGCCCGAACGGCTGAACAGAATTACTCAAAATTTGGCAGAGAGGTAGTCCCTAGGTCAAGGAAGTGCCTTTTGTAGGTTTGGTGTAAATCTGTTCAGTAGATTCTGAGAAAATAGCCTTTAAATCAATATATATATCTGAGCCCGCTTACGGTACGCTTACCGTACGCTTACGGTAAGCGTACGGTGGCGTGCGCGAGCGCGATTCTGATTGGCTCTTAGATCTTAGTAAACATTCGAATCGGCCGAAACCAGGAAGCGGCGGCCGCCATTTTGTGTATTTCACTCTGAAAAAAAAGAGTGAAAACAAGGAAAGGGGGCAATGAGGAGAGTTACTGACCCCCTAACATTTGTAAGGGGGTCAAAGAAGGACAGAAAAGTACAAAAAAAACATTTATTGATTTTAAAAAAAATCACGGGGTACGCGTACGGTAAGCTTACGGTAAGCGTACGGTAGAAAAAAAAAAAAAAAATAATTGAAAATCAGATTTAAGTGTTTAGATATTAGGGGGCTCTAAAAAGAGCCGTTGTGTTTATGAAATGATTTTTTAGTGGTACCTACAAGTAAGTACCGATGCAGAGTCTAAGGTTCAAGAGCAAGACTCTGTTCCCTTCATCATTGAAGTGCACACCATCTCCTCTATAAATGTCTTGCATGTCATAACGCAAGTTTTTGTGGTAAATGGCACCCATACCATAGTCACGGAGGAAAGCAGAAACAGATTTGTTGACGTGCTTTCTTGCTTTGTCATCGCACCGCGTGCCCACCGTGCGTGCACGGCACTAACTGCGTAAAGTGGGCGCGCGGTGCGCGAAGCGCACCGTGTGCTCACTGTGCGCGCACGGTGCGCGAAGCGCACCGTGCGCGCACGGAACGAACTGCGTTAAGTGGGCGCGCACGCCACGAATGGCGTAAAGTAACTTAGCATTTAAAAAACCGTACAAATTCACTGAAAAAACCATAGGTTTCACACACGTTATAGTTAGGAATTAGCATTTAAAAAACCTTGCAAATTCACTGAAAAAACCATAGGTTTCACACATGTTATAGTTAGCGGAAATTTTACTGATAAAAAACCAATGAAATTCCCCCGTTATAGTTAGTGCAGGCAACTATAACTCACGCGACCGCAATCTTCTGCTGATGACATATGTGTCTTTATGAAAAAAAAATATTTGTAATATATGTATAGCTAAAAATGTATGGAAGAAGACATGGGCAAATAAGTGTCTAAATACAGTATTAGCATCAGCAGAGGATTGCGGTCGCGTGAGTTATAGTTGCCTGCACTAACTATAACGGGGGAATTTCATTGGTTTTTTATCAGTAAAATTTCCGCTAACTATAACATGTGTGAAACCTATGGTTTTTTCAGTGAATATATATATATATATATTCAGGCTACAGGATGCGAAGCACTCACGGGACAGTTTTCAAGTTGATTTAATGATGCAAATGCATTTCGGCATATCAGCCTTCCTCAGTGCATATCAACTGACACTTTCACATAATGTCTGTTTAAATACATTAAAGAATGAATTTCATTGGAGGGATGTATATTCACAGCAAGTAACGAAGGACTACGATAGTTCAAGGTCCAAATGCCTTTTCCTTAGCTGCCATGTCTGTGTGTGCTCGTTTGGATGAAAAACAGATCGTTTTTAACTCTGAATGAGTCTTGTTCTTTCATAGACGATTTTGAAAGCAAATGCAGTTACACTCACATGGCGCATGATTCAGCCCTTCGAAGTTAGTCAGTTGATATGCACTGAGGAAGGCTCAGCCCCACGAACAGCGGTTAAAACCCTGGCTGGCTGTTGTTTTCTTGTGATCCTTAATCTTCAAGTATATATATATATATATATATATATATATATATATATATATATATATATATATATATATATATATATATATATATATATATATATATATATATATATATATATATATATATATATATATATATATATATATATATATATATATATATATATATATATATATATATATATATATATATATTACCTACTGGCGGTCGCCAGTAGGTAGTTATAGTTAGGACCACGTTTCCATAGGAAATCCGCAACATTCTATTTTGAATAACTTTGGCGCCGGTCGACGAATCCTCGCGAATTTTTCAAAATAGGTGGGGCGCTACGCTCCGCTCCTACCCTGAAAGTCTCGGGGGGATTCGTCAAGCGGGGGCTGAGATAAAAGGGGGGTCCCAAAACG
The DNA here is from genome assembly GCF_964204655.1 of Triturus cristatus. Classification (NCBI taxonomy): domain Eukaryota; kingdom Metazoa; phylum Chordata; class Amphibia; order Caudata; family Salamandridae; genus Triturus; species Triturus cristatus. The sequence goes on from NC_140585.1 coordinate 674,929,957, forward strand.
CGTTTTTCCCATGCATTTTTCCATAGGACCTTTAGACACAGCTACAGCCCGAACGGCTGAACAGAATTACTTGAAATTTGGCAGAGAGGTAGTCCTCAGGTCAAGGAAGTGCCTTTTCTAGGTTTGGTGTAAATCTGTTCAGTAGATTCAGAGAAAATAGCCTTTAAATCAATATATATATCTGAGCCAGCTTACGGTGCGCTTACCGTACGCGTACGGTGGCGTGCGCGAGCGCGATTTTGATTGGCTGTTAGATCTTAGTAAACATTCGAATCGGTCGAAACCAGGAAGCGGCGGCCGCCATTTTCTCTCTCGCTCTCTGAGTTGGGCAGCAAAAACGATGCCAAAAAATGTCTAAAGAGGCAGTTTCTTGAGATCCTAACCACCCAGCATTGATATAGGGGTCCCCAAACAACCCCCAAGCCCAAATAAAAAAAAAAAAAAAATTCGGAAAATCGCCGATTACGCGTACGGTAAAAAAATTAAAAAAAAAAAATTATTCACACCCTCCCCACCCCGTGTGTAAATGGTGCCCGAAGGGCACCATTTGTGCATGGCTTATTATAGGTAAGAAATAAACAAAGAATAAATTTCACAAAGATGCGCATAATATGTCCCCCATGTGCGCACGGTGCGCGAAGCGCATCGTGCGTTCATGGCCCATCCCGCATAACTGCGTAAAGTGGGCGCGCGGTGCGCAAAGCGCACCGCGTGCTCACTGTGCGCGCACGGTGCGCGAAGCGCACCGTGCGCGCACGGAACGAACTGCGTTAACTGGGCGCGCACGCCACGAATGGCGTAAAGTAACTTAGCATTTAAAAAACCGTACAAATTCACTGAAACAACCATAGGTTTCACACACGTTATAGTTAGGAATTAGCATTTTAAAAACCTTGCAAATTCACTGAAAAAACCATAGGTTTCACACATGTTATAGTTAGCTGTACATTTCACTCGTAAAAAAACAATGAAATTCCCCCGTTATAGTTAGTGCAGGCAACTATAACTCACGCGACCGCAATCTTCTGCTGATGACATATGTGTCTTTATGAAAAAAAAATATTTGTAATATATGTATAGCTAAAATTTAATGGAAGAAGACATGGGCAAATAAGTGTCTAAATACAGTATTAGCATCAGCAGAGGATTGCGGTCGCGTGAGTTATAGTTGCCTGCACTAACTATAACGGGGGAATTTCATTGGTTTTTTACGAGTGAAATGTACAGCTAACTATAACATGTGTGAAACCTATGGTTTTTCAGTGAATATATATATATATATATATATATATATATATTCACTGAAAAACCATAGGTTTCACACATGTTATAGTTAGCTGGACATTTCACTCGTAAAAAACCAATGAAATTCCCCCGTTATAGTTAGTTCAGCTAACTATAACTCGCGCACCCGCGATCCACTGCTGATGACGTCACATATTACATCACTCATATTTATGTGCTTTTAACTGCAATTTTCTCAGGAACTACTGAACAGATTGACACCATATATGCAAAAGGCACATCCCTGACCTGAGGACTACCTCTTTGCCAAATTTCAAGTAATTCTGTTCAGCCGTTTGGGCTGTACCTTCGACTAAAGGTCCTATGGGAAAATGCATGGGGAAAACGCGTTTTGGGACCCCCCTTTTTTCTCAGCCCCCGCTTGACGAATCACCCCGAGACTTCCAGGGTAGGAGCTGAGCGGAGCGCCCCATTAGTTTTGAAAATTTCGCAAGGATCCGTCAACCGGCGCCAAAGTTATTCAAAATAGAGTTTTCAGATTCCCTATGGAAACACGGTCCTAACTATAACTATCTACTGGCGACCGCCAGTAGATAATATACAAAGGATCCGGGTCTGTGCACTTCATAAGTGGTGATATGCAGAGCGCTTTTGAGTATTCTGCCAGCCAAACTAGAAATTTGGTGTATTTCTGAAAAAGGTCTGAGGCTTGCGCCTGGGTTTTTAATATGGCAGTCTTTTGGCTGTCTGTTTCTCTTGGTGTAATTTCTGTACTTTTTTTTTTTTTTTTTAGAGCTCTGTTTGTAAATATGACTTACAATTGGTATTTACAAATGGTCTGACTGGAGTATAGTCTGTGGGCTGTCTCTTGCTTTGTCCTAAGTGTTGATTTGTGGGTTGATTGTGTTTTTTTTGTTGTATGTGGTTGTGGACTGACATGCTTGAAAGTACTTGTTTCAGTAAGCAGACTATGTTTTTTTGTGTGAGAATGGCTTGCTTTAAACAAGCAGTGTTGTGTGTTCTGAGTGTATGACCCGCTTGTTGAAAATGTTTGGAATGAGCTCAATTTGGTTTGTTGTTGTCATTCTGTTATGCAAATATCATTGAAAGTATTACATTTTAAAATTCAAGAAATAATTTATCTAACATATGCTAAATAGCACATTGGAAGTAAAATAGTAACAACAAAGTCTGGATGTGCAAATTGCCACAATGGTAAAGATAAATTAGAATTCACAATCAATAGGAATAAAATAGGCCTCATAGAAAGAAAGAAAAAACGAAATTGTGTGCTTTACACACCTAGGACTCAATATAAAATGTTACAGCATTCTCATTAGATACCTTGTATTAGATATTAAAAGTAATTCACATTATCTGAGTAATTAGTTGCTAGTTAAATTAAAGCGCCTCTTTTGTACAAACATTCAAAAGGATAGATTTTGACTGGCTTGCAATGTCTGACTTTTAAATAGATTGAACCGTGCTCAAATTTCCTGCACCAGAAAAAGAGCCTCAAACAGCTGTGTTTAAGCTGTCTCACTGAGAAGAAGCTGTCTGACACACCAAAATTAGATTAAACTTTTTTAGGACATTTCAATACAGCAAAGGGGTTTTTTCCTGAGAAAGGCGTAGAAATTGACGCCTGCTGATCAGAGCACAGCTGAGTAATTAACACATGGCTATTTCTAGCCACTAAGTTACAGATTAAGCCATGGGAAGCATTGTATGAATGATGTGCAAAGAGGTACAGAGTTCCTCTAACAAAGAAAAGAAGGGGAAAGATGTATTGTCATGTGTCAAAGAAAATGGGGCCTAGTCGTCAGTGAAGCAGGTCGAGAACAGAAGGGGTAAATCCCTTGTTGGAACTAGGGCTCTCACACACCCAGCAAGCTAGGTGTCATGCTTCATCATTAGAGCCTGCCCCTCGTCAGGTCGGCGCTGCAATACCTGACGGGCACCCAATATTGGGGCTCTTTGGCGGGGATCTTTTATTCCTGCCGAAGGGTGCAGTGGGGGTAAGGGGCCCTAGAGTGTGTAGATGTGAGTGAAATGTAAAATAGGTGCTGTTAGTCCACACATGAATTTTATTAAACTGGTAAACAGCCTAAGTAAAAGCAATAGGAGTTGAGGTGGGTATAGAAACTTGTGATTATGTAACTAGTTATGCATCCCCTACTCTCAAAAATATCGACATGTTTCGTGCCATGGTAGCCGGAATGGTCAGGGCACTTCCTCAGGATCAGTAATAGGAACTATCTACAACAATAGGTACGTGAGCAGGCTACATACCTAACAGGTTCTGTAAGGTAACCTAAAACAAAAAGACGAAAAAAGTGACAATGAACAACACATCGAGATGCACTCATATGATGAAACAGAATCTTGTCCTCAAGAGGCAAAAGGTGTTATTAAAGATAATAAGGGGAACAAAAAGGGGGGAAATTGGTTAAAAACAGGAAAGGCGGTGCGCAGATGTACCAGCCAAAAAGGGAGAGGGTATAAGGTATCTCACAATAAAAGGTGTAGTCAATGCAGTTGTAGGAACACTCACCTAAACTGCTATCAAGGGATTCTTGCAGCATTGACCGGCGGGTATGCAAGGACTCCGATGTGGGTCCTGAAGACTCTTCAATCACCATTAAACAGGCAGATAAGGGTGGAGCCATTGTGATCCAGTCTACCACTGACTATGATAAAGAGTGCAGACGCCAACTCTCTAATGAGAGATACTACACTCCTATAGCGTCTGACCCCCACCCCTCGCCTCAAGACTACTATTGCCACTTTGGTACATGAGGCGGAATCCAACTGTTGGATTACCCACAAAGAAGCAGAGTTCCTGATGACTCGAGAACCCAGGACCCCGTTCTTTTATACCCTACCTAAAATTCACAAGGGGACTACCCCGGTACCAGGCCGGCCGATTGTATCTGGCATTGGCTCGCTTCTCGAGCCCCTTTCTAAGTTCTGTGATCATTTCTTGCAACCCTTGGTACGAGACATCCCCTCTTTTATAAAAGACACTACTGATGTCCTTAAGATCATTGACCATTTCACAGATACAGGTGATGTTGACTATCTTGTCACCCTGGACGTGGAGGCCCTCTACACTAATATTCCTCAGAGGGCCACCCTGGCTGTTATTGAGTCAGCCCTACGAGCACTCAACTGGTCGTCATCCACACCCATACCATTTATTGTTGATTGTGCTACCCTGGCTTTGACTGAGAATTTCTTTGAATTTAATAAACAACTCTATCATCAAAGCCAGGGCACTTCGATGGGGAGCACCTCCGCTCCTAGTGTAGCGTGTCTCTATATGGCAGCTTTTGAAAAGGACGTGATTTTCAACACCTCGAATCCTTTCCATGGTAACATTACAATTTGGAAACGATTTATTGACGACATACTGATCTTTTGGCATGGTACACGCACTAACTGTGTAGACTTCATCAAATGGATCAATGAGCAGAATGAATTTCTCAGATTTTCCCACACAATATCAGAACGTTCAATACCATTCCTAGACCTGAACATCACATTACTTGATGGTACTCTTAGCACAACTCTATATAAAAAACCCACCGATCGCAACAGTCTATTGCGTTATGATAGCCATCATCCCAAAATGTTGAGGGACAATCTACCGTTTGGCCAGTTTCTACGCATTAGACGTAATTGCACAAGGCTGTCTGATTATAACACAGAGGCTAGAGTTTTATCATCTAATCTGAAGGCCAGGGGATATCCCGAAAGACAAGTTCATAACTCTATGAAAAGAGCTAGGAACAACCCACGAGAAGCACTCCTTGAAACACGAACAAAACCCAACACTAACATACTCACCTGTGTCACTTCTTTTACACCGGACTCTACTAGAATTAAGAAGATTATTTTGAGAAACTGGAACATTCTAGAGACGGGCAGTTTGAGCATACCGAAGCCTAGGTTTGCTTATGAAAGAACACAAAATCTCAAGGACCTACTGGTCCACACAAGACCAAAGACTAATATGACCAACAAACAACGCACTATGTGGGACCTACCCACAGTAACTGGTCACTTCCCCTTTGGCTCATGTGTGGCCTGTAACTCGACCACTATTACCAAGGACATCACTTTGAAGAATGATTTCCACTGGGTCCTGACCAGACACACTAACTGCAACACTAAAACTGTATTTACATGATTACATGTCCATGTGACCTACATTACGTAGGTATGACCACGCGCACGATTAAGACCAGGATAACGGAACATAGAAGTAATATACGCTGTCAGAGAGTTACTACTAGACTTTACACACATTTTAAGGAAGCGCAACATCACGCTGATTCGATGAGCTGGGTAGTTTTAGAGGCTCATCCGCAGATTTCTAAACATGCACTGTTCAGGCTTCAGCAGAGATGGGTCCTTAGATTATCTTCACACCTGATGGGCTTGAACGACGACATCCCATGGGGTGCACTCACTGGATGAGATCCTCCCGCCCTTAGCTTTATTTTCATCCTCCATTCTCTACTGCATGACAACCCTCTCCGTGTTTAACTTTGGCGGGGTTGGGATATACTACCACCTCCCACACACGTACTGTGTCCTTTGTCATATACTACTTTCAGATACCTTTTGGAGGGTTTCCCCATCAGGCGCCTAATTGGCTTCATTCATTCCCTCCTTCCCCTTTACATAGCCCTCCAGGGTATGTTATGCGCGTTCCCACGCCTTTTTGACCTGATCCTTTATTTATTAATTTTTATTATTGTGGACATTTATTATCAGTCCCCTCTGTATTGATTTTCCAAGTTTCATTGTACTCTCCATGATCGGTTCTGTGCCGGTACGGATCCATCCGGTCCTGTTTATTACTTTTTTTAACTTCTACCCCGTTCCAATATGGCCGCCGCGACCAGAGCAGCACTGCCGTGCATTGGGATACGCGCATTTGGTCACATGACGCCATACACGTCATCAGCCTGCAACATATCAGGCTTGTACCATGTCCTACCTCTAACCATCCCAGGTCCGGCGGCAGGGGTAGGTTCAGGAATATACGCGTTTTACGACGCTGGTGAGTACCATATGCTTCCCTTACATCAATCCGGATCCCCATTGAGGGGAGACTTTTATTGAGGAGCGGCCTTGAACTCACTCCATGTCCGATACTACTTGGGCACCACCGTCCATGATTTTGCTTGCTGCCTGGAGGGGGGACGGCGCTGGTGCTTGACAACAGGAGGAGAGCCCGGTCATGTTACCACACCTCCTCCCTTGCACTCGGCCACAGGACTGTCCGCCTCTGGTCGCCGGGTAACCATGGCTGCACACCACACCGCCCTTGATAGTGTATAACTGGTTGGTGGTTTGCCCTGACTCTCTTTGGTCTTTCTCTCCCCCTAGGGGTTCGCTGATTAGCCACATACAGTTTTTTATTTGCCGTACTCTGTACCGCGCAACTTTTAACCAATTTTTTAACCCATGTTCTCACCCCACCGGCATCTGCCTTCAGGACCCACATCAGAGTCCTTGCATACCCACTGGTCACTGCTGCAAGAATCCCTTGATAGCAGTTTAGGTGAGTGTTCCTACAACTGCATTGACTACACCTTTTATTGTGAGATACCTTATACCCTCACCCTTTTTGGCTGGTACATCTGCGCACCGCCTTTCCTGTTTTTAACCAATTTCCCCCCTTTTTGTTCCCCTTATTATCTTTAATGACACCTTTTGCCTCTTGAGGACAAGATTCTGTTTCATCATATGAGTGCATCTCGATGTGTTGTTCATTGTCACTTTTTTGGTCTTTTTATTTTAGGTTACCTTACTGAACCTGTTAGGTATGTAGCCTGCTCACGTACCTATTGTTGTAGATAGTTCCTATTACTGATCCTGAGGAAGTGCCCTGACCATTCTGGCTACCATGGCACGAAACATGTCGATCTTTTTGAGAGTACGGCATGCATAACTAGTTACAGAATCACTAGTTTCTATACCCACCTCAACTCCTATTGCTTTTACTTAGGCTGTTTACCACTTTAATAAAATTCACGTGTGGACTAACAGCACCTATTTTACATTTCACTCACATCTACACACTCTAGGGCCCCTTACCCCCACTGCACCCTTCGGCAGGAATAAAAGATCCCCGCCAAAGAGCCCCAATATTGGGTGCCCATCAGGTATTGCAGCGCCGACCTGACGAGGGGCAGGCTCAAATGATGAAGCATGACACCTAGCTTGCTGGATGTGTGAGAGCCCTAGTTCCAACAAGGGATTTCCCCCTTCTGTTCTCGACCTGCTTCACTGACGACTAGGCCCCATTTTCTTTGACACATGACAATACATCTTTCCCCTTCTTTTCTTTGTTAGAGGAACTCTGTACCTTTTTGCATCACTAGTTGATGGGGTATGTACACTGGACCTCATTAAACTTACCCCTGTGTCCCTACTTTGTTGATGTAACCATTGTATGAAGGCACGTGCGTTAACAACTACTGATTTTAAAAGTTAAGAAAAGACAGTTTAATTATTTTGGATAACAGTGAAAGGATCAAAAGTAGGGATTTTCTTTCTTGTTGCTTTTTATATAAGTACATCTGTGGATCTGATGGTAAAATAATCACTGCTCTTTAAAAAGTGGCGCAGGCTAATTCATGTTTCAGTAAAGCTTCTGTGCTTAGTGTTATAAATAAATGTATTTGAAGGCAAAAGGGAAGGAATGAGGCTTGCTTTTCATATGTGGAAACATCCAAAGGGTTGGTGATAATTATATACATTTTTTTGTTTTTTAAATGTGACTATCTGAAAAAAATATTTTTAAAGATAATTGCACTAAAATCGGTTTTTGAATCTTTGTAATGTCAAACAATCATACTGTGAAAAATATAAGCTCCTAGCATCAAAGTTGAATTTATGTAGCACTTAACAACAATGTAGGGAGTGAAATTTCACTTTACCCAGGCATATAAAAACTAATTTTTTTAGGGTGTACCTTATACATTTCTGATCTCCCACCCCTGGGATATTTAGGGAAGACCCTGGGGGTCCCTAATATGCTAAAACATTGTAGGTTATCCATTTTTAAGTGCCCCTACCTCCATAGTCGAATTTGGGCACAATTTAGTTTTTAAAAGCTGTCCTGCCACCCAAGAACTGTTTTCAAACTGATCTCAGGCTTCAGTAATGCACACATGCAAGTATAGAACAAGCAGATGACCTCTAAACTGCTATAAAGCACACCACACACTGCACACAAATGAAAATAAGTATAAAGTAATCAGCAGAAGTTATTATCCTACCTTTAAAATTATTAGACCACAGGTACGGAACGGGACTGCCTTTCAGCTGTGATTCTTCAAGAGTTGCTTTGAATTGGAAAGCCTGCATGGAATAGCCTTACTGACAGGGGACAACAGGTTTAAGGGTCAAAGGCCAAGGTCTGTTTTTAGAGCTGACCAACCCTACTGAACGTGAAATTTCCACGCAGGGAGCCACTGTGACAGTCCTGATTCTCACATTGTAGCTACAGGAAATATTGCATATACTGTTAGGAGCACATGGGGATATCACTGTTTTCTTGAGACATAATACAAGTGTAGGAGATATGCAGGTGGGGTTTATCCTATTGAATAACATTATCAAGGGATAGCAGCGTTTGTATGTCATATGCAGAGAATAGCTCTGCCATGCATATAGCACTAATGCTTTTAGTTTAGAGATTACTGTGCAAGGGCTGAGATAAGGAGGCAATAGTGTTCAGTTTGCATTTCATGCGCCCTCATGTTACACTAGTACAATTGCTAAAGGAATTGGTAGTTGGTTATTAATGTTTTCTAGCTAGGTCAATGTGCTATTTACCTCCTACAAGTTTGTTTGTGCTCAGCTGGCAAAAATAGGGATAGATGGTGTCGACAGAAGTTCACCTGTTTCAGGTTTCCTCTGTCGAAATGGGGGAAAGGAGGTTAGCCCGTGGGCAAATTAAGGATAATCAAATTTATGTTTTCTCTCTCTTTTTCTCACTCTCTTTTGAGCCTGTCTAAGCTGTCTACGAAACGGCCATGAGACATTTAATTGGCTATTCAGTAATACTGTTTTAAAATTGTTAGAATTATTAAAATGAATAAAAAATACGTCATGTTACTGCCCATCCTATCTGATGAAATTATGAAAGGATGAGTAGTCTAGATTGCTGTTCCCTTATTTGACCATTAAGGGGAAACTATATGTTATTCTCATGCTACATACAGTTCTGCAAGGGCATGGCTAGTCTTTTATTAGTTAGTCTGTGTAAATAAGCTGACAGCCCTTATAAGAGCTGGTGAATAGGGTTTTTCTTTGAAAATTATGTTGCATAGTCTGGATCTTGAATAGTAGAATGCAGGAAAGACGCCCATGTGATCCTCAGCAAACATTTTTGAAGGAAAATATTGTTTTATAGGAGTTTGTTTGTAGCAACATGTTCTGCTGGAGAAATGTATGTACCCACTACGTTGGGTTTTTTAGTTCTTTATGTAAAAAGAATCCCTGTTAAATTAGCAGTTTTAGATTTTCCCGCTACGCCTATAACATGTGAGCATGGGCCTAAGCGTACAATGTTAGATAGATGAAATGGTTCTTGGGTGCCTTGCTAATGCATGGGGTGCCCCAAGACTGAGAAGGTATTCTGAGACTATCCTCTCTGTTGATAGATTAATTGTATGCCTTGTCTTAAGACCTTTTGTTCTGTCCACCAATAGATATTTGTTGCCGAACAACCATTACCAGAGGGGCCCGGACATCAGCCTGAGGAGACCAGTCCAGCTTGAAGCCAAGGTAAAGGTAATCAGCACAGGCATTGCTGCCAACTAGGACCTCAATGAAGATAGTAAGCAGGAAGCACTTGGATGTGAAGTGTGTACCCCTGCCACTGTCTTAGGCAAAAGACGGGGTCACAAATCAGAATGGAGAATTGATCCTTTGTGTATCCAGTTTTTGGTGCCCAGCTGAGAGAGTCACAGACCAACCAGGACGGCAAGGAGGCTTTTGCTTGAGGTGACCCCCTTTTGAAATAAGGATTGCTTCAGGTACTTCAGCATCCCGCCCCTGAATCCTGGATGAAAAGTAAATGAAAGTTTGCACCTTTGTTTGTTGATCAAGAGATACCTGGACATACTGGGTACAATCTGTGGCCCCAACAAAAGAGCTGTGTGCCAGAGGAGCAATACAGGAGTTAGGGAAGGACTTGAGTTCAGGGTACAGGTGCTGTGCCTTTGGTGCCTGTTAGATTAAAGTGAAGAAAACTGGTGCACTGCCTGAGACACTGGACAGGATTGCTGAGGGCATTTGCCCCAGAAGGTGATTGCCCTATCCTGAAAGAAGAAACTTTTCCCTTGAAACTGGGCCATGATTGTTTGCTTGAGTTGCGAGATGTGCAGCTCCCCCGTGGGAACAACAATAGCCTGCTTGTGAGGCTCAAACGGACACAGGGAGAAGATTCCCCTCTGGCTGGTTGTACAGCAAGGACTTCTTTTTGTTAGCAATGTACCCCTTGGGTCGTCCCATTTTTGACAAGGAGCAGCCCTTTGCGGCTCCTCGTCCTAATCCCTACAGCCCCGTTTGGTCCTCCTGGTCCCCTCAAGCAAAGATTGTTTTTGTAATGATCCTTGTATTTTCTTTAATATTTGCATTAGTAATGTTTATTCTGCAAGTGAAACATTTTGCTAAACAATCGGTAAATTCTTCTTTGCCCTCTTCCTAAGTATGTTAAGTGATACTCTAGCCCTCATAAAAAGAACATTGGAAAAGTCTATTGAAAAGGTTATTATTAGATATGTGTTAACCTGATATCTGTGTGTTAATTATGACCCAATGCTCTGTTCCCTTTGTACTCCTGCTTATACCTTATATATACCCGCTTAATTAAATGTTTAGAAATGAAAATGCCCACCTAGCAATGGATCAGAATATTAAAGAATTTATGAGAATAAATGAGCAAAATATTTCCTATATTCCTTCTAGATCATAGTGGATGTCTTCAGCTGATGCTAAAACGGCCATCTGCGGAAAACTAGCTGCAATAGCTGTGAGCATCTGTTGAAGCCATTTTGTTTGTGGCAGCCATTTTAGTTAGCTATGTGCTCGCCATGTGCTTTCTCCCTCTTCACTGTTGACTGCCCTTGTATTCTGCTTGTGTCATGTGATATAGTTAACTCTTTCAGCACTGAGTCAGAGCCTTGCACATGCTCTGAAGAGTCTGTAGCTGCTCATCCACCTGCCTTAGACTGTAACTGTCAGGCTGTTCTAACTGATGTCAGCAACTCATTACTCCTCCTACTTGTTGACTGTGCATTTTCTGTATGACCATCTATGTGTGTAATTCTTCTCATGTGTACTTGTACCGCCTCCTTTTGAGCCCGTGTGTGGGTATAAAAGGCCCCTGTTCTCTGCACTCCTTAGACTGTCTCCTGCAGTGGCCTGAGAGTACTGTATGATGCAGTCTCCCTCATGTGAGGTTAATAAATATTTATTTGTTATATTACAGCTTCCGTGCCAATCTCTTCTTTGTTGGTTTAAAGGACCAGGTGTATCAGTGAACCCCTAAAAAGGTTGTCATTTCTTCAACTCAACCCACACTTTTCTAGGCAGTCTCCACACACACGTACCAGGGCAACTACCATGGGTAAACCCCTCTCCCTGCCCCTCTCATCTAGAGTCAGTAGAGTGTCCCTCCCACTATTAGGAATATGATCCCCAGTGTCAGTTCCCCAATCCACCTCGGCATCCTTCGCATCCTTCGCACCACTGGCGCTACCTCTAAACCTGAATCCCCTGATGTATGTCAACTCCCTCCTTCAAGTCAGGTGCCACATTTCTGGGTGTATGTACTCTCTCAGCACTAGATATAACATTTTAGCTGCCATCATCTAAGCTGGACTCCGCCATCATTGCTTCCATCTCCAACCAAGCTCAGGTCGTGAGCAAAACACATTTCCTTTTGATTGGCTAAGACACTCATGGCCTCAAGAGTCTCGAGTTACTCATCCAGTGCTCTCATTGTCCTCTCATGCGCCAGAATCATTTGCTTTTCTTCTCTCTTGAGCTCCTCATCACTCTTTCTCATTCTCATCTCATGAACCATAATCATTTTCTTTTCTTCTATTTTGAGCTTATCAAACTCCTACTCATTATCCCTGACCCTCTGCCTGTCCACCAGCTCCTCTGGGGACACACTTCTAGGGGATCCGTTGCTGCCAGGTCTGGAGGACCCTCTCGCTGCAGGCACATTCTGAGCTACAAATCCCCCTGACTAGTTTTCCTCTCCTCGTTACCATACTCCTCATCCTCCCCAGTGTGTATGGCTACAACAACTACTGAGTCACCCAGGTAAGACATGACTGACTTTCAAGGGGTGTCACAAAAAATAGAACAACAAGAAAGCAGTATGTGGTCACTTAAGTCAAGATGCAGAGTTTGTAGTGCAACAGTGAGTCACTGTGGTACTGCACAAACGCAAGTCCTATCCTCACCGTTCAAACCAATCTTTAGAAATGGGGTTTCTGGCTGGCTAGGATATGCACCAAAGCCAGGCAGAACCCACCACTCTAGTTAGGGTAGGGGATTTACTCAACATAGATAAACTCTGTTTGCCCCTTTGATGGCTTGGCAGAGCAATCAGCCTTATTCCAGAGGCAATCTATAAAGCATTTACTCAAAACTCACACACACACCAGTGGCAAACTAGACACACCACAAACATAGACTCCAAGCAAGATTATATAAAAAAATATCCTTTGTATTATACATAAAACACATTACACTGCAATCACATAAATTACTTTGACAACTTAGTATAACCAATATCCCGGGCACACATCAAAATATAGTACAATTTATGTAAAAAGTTCAGTGCACATGAGTTTCTTCTGTGTTCTTTATTTCTCTACTTCGTATGCTCCTCCAACAAGTGTTTTGTCATATAGTGGGTTCCCCATGACTTCTTCAGGGCTTTAAGATACAATGAAATGAACATTGTGGTTGTAGTGTGCAAACTGCCTACCACATTGTAGTGCACCCGTACATTTGGTGCTTTGTGACAAATTGATGTTTTATTTTTACAATTCTTATGTGACTTGAGTGGAACACAAATTATTTTTCTTATGATCATTCTATACATTCTTATACAATATATCACTCTTTTACTTCTGTGCTTACAAGTGCATCATATTCTTATTTATATTAATAAGCTGTATCACTTAAAAGCGTGGGACGTGGTGCAAATCTGAGAAATGCATTGAAGTGTACTGATTATCCCCATCATAGTGTTGGGTTCGAATATTCATTGACCAAACACACTGTGTGACCCGATGTATAATGATATGCAAAGCACATACCTGTCTTCCTTTCTTTAACAGCTGTATATGATTATCTAAATGACAATTATTCAAATCAATATCTCTCCCTCCATACACAGGACACTATATTCTTGTATCATGTCCCAAAAACCATTTATATAATTCCTACCTGGTGACGGGTTGGCGCGGAAGTAGAAAAGTGATATACTGTATAAGAATGTATAGAATGATCATAAGAAAAATAATTTGGGTTCCACTCAAGTCACATAAGAATTGTAAAAATAAAACATCAATTTGACGCAAAGACCCAAATGCACAGGTGCACTACAATATGGTAGGTAGTTTGCACACAATAAACACAATGTTAATTTCATTGTACCTTATGGCCCTGAAGAAGTCGTGGGAAACCCCCATACGACAAAACACGTGTTTGCTAGGAGTAAGAAGTTGTGAATTAAAGAACACAGAAGAAACTCATGTGCACTGAACTTTGTACATAAATTGTACTATATTTTGATGTGTGCTCTGAATATGGTTATTCTATGTTTATGATCTTTTGGATCTACAATTAAGGAGGTAGGGTGATTCCCTTTTCCCTTGAAGCACCATTACTAGGTCTGTTACAATAACCTGGGATTAGTGAGCTCCACAGTCAATCCAACAAAACAGTCACCCAGTCATTTTTTCACTTCCCACTTTGCCAACTTGCTAATTGTCATAATGACACATAAATCAGAAATCACTTTGCCAACTAGGCAATTGTCTTAACACCACATTTAGTGCAATAAAACAAAGACTTATAAGTTGCACATGCCATAAAAACTGTTTAAAATCATCAGGCATAACAACCCTTACACAATCACAACAAATGTTATGCATTTTCAAAAAAGGAAAGTTGTTATCCTATCATGGCCAGGTGTGAAACATCATAATTCATAGTATTAGGGCATCAAATTAAGTTAGGTAACGCATGGATCACCAGATAATCATGGTGCCCAAATCAGAACTTTGCACTTCAAATCTGCAGCCACCACACTTCTGTGCTTCTCGTATGGGCTGCATGGTAATTGCCTGTCAGCCTGTAGGGCATGGGTACAACTGTGCTCCTAGTACAGGCTCTGCGATAACTGCGGGGTAGGTGCAGGAACAAGACGTCCTTCCAGGGTTTCTCTCCCGTCGTGTGGCGAAGGTTAGAAATGGGGTTTCCAAATCCTCAAGGCCCCTGTGGTATGTGTGCACCACCACAGAGACAAAAAGAAATGATGGGAAGATCTCACTGGGGCCCCCCCGCAGGCTGAAGGACCCCAATGTCAGCTGTCTGCGAGTGTGGTGCAGCTGCGACGTACACCAGGCCGCAGGGCAACATCCCCGATTCACATGGCTTCCTTCGATCTCCTCCATGAGGCCCACCGCTGATGGGCACCCTCCTCTTGCCCTGCCTGAGGTGAGAGGTGGCCGGCGCGAGACCCGTGAGGCTCCTACTTCTTCCGAGGCAGCTGGCTTCTGTTGCGTCTCCCTCGTTGCTAAGTCAACCGGCAGGGGCCACGACCAGGCTTCCTTCCTCAGTGCAGCCTTCCTGGCTGATGCTTTGGTGAACTCTTGGGTTGCTCCGGCAACCCGGGGGTGGGGCCAGTTTCCTTTGACGCTCCCTTGTTGCTGCAGCAACCTGCTGGGGGTGCCGTGAGTCACGACGGCATGGTGGCACCTTGGATTGCCAAACCCTGATCATGGCTCTGCCAGCAGCAGGGGGGACTCATCCCGGAGATGGGCCGGTGAGCCTACTGCTCATGGAAGCTTGGTTTGGGAAGCCCAAATACACAGAGGCTTTCAGCAATTTAAAGCCCCGGGTACTTCTTATAGCCAAGTAAACCACATAAAGAAACTTCCACTCAGGGAAGCACACAGGAGCTTCTCCCAGGATAAGGCATAGGGAGGCTTTCAGCAAATAACGCCCCAAGTAATCCTTTAGCAAAGGGGAAAGCATAAGGGAAGACTTTGATGTGCCTGAGTCTTCCAAAGCAAGAGGCCAGCACACCCAAGCCCTGGAGATTCTTCCCAAGCTGGATACCAGAGCTGGGTAAAAAGAGTCAGTCCTTTTTCTCCACCACAGACAGAGGCAGCAACTGCAGACCAACCCACCCCACACACAGAAAAGGCAGCGCTCCTCATACAGTTCTTCCGCTCTTCTTCTTGGCAGGGTCCTTTTGTGTCGTGATCCCAGTGCTTCTTCTCCTCAGGATCACGTTGATGCTATGTGTGGGCCCCCCGCCCATCCGTCCCCTGTCCGGTGCACGTGTAATACCCTCGGACGAGGAGAAAGGTGGGCGAGGGAAGGTCGGGAAGGGACAGCAGGGGAGAGACCTGGAAGAAACAAGAAGACGGGTTAAGCCACAGGCTCTTCTCTACCTCCCCCACACCCCCAACTCATTCTTCCCCCTACCTGGGGTTTCTGTCTTCCCTATGGCAGCTCTCTGTGAGTCCCTCTCCGTTGCTTCACGGACGGGACGAAGAGAGAGAGAAGGTCTCGCTCGCGCTCCTCGTTCCTTCACGGGGAGGCGCAGGGAGAGGCTCAAGGCAGCCTGCGGGCTCAGGCGCTGCTACTCACGCCCAGGAACTCCGGGGGCGGAGGAGCGCAGGAGCCGCTGCTGCTTGAGGTTAGCGTCGACAGTGTCGGGGGCGCTGCCACTCACGCCTGGGAATCCGGGAGGTGGAGGAGCGCCTGGAGGTCAGTGGGTGCGGGTGGCGCTGCCACTCACGCCCCGAGGTTCGGGGGCGGAGGAGCGCCGGAGGTCCGCAGATATAGGTGGCGCTGCCACTCACGCCTGGGAAATCCAGGGGCGGAGGAGCGCCGGGAAGTCTGGAGGAGCAGATAGCGCCTAAGGAAATGCAGAGGCGCGCCGGGAAAACCGCAGCCTGCTTGCCTCCTCTGGGTCGTCGAGAGATCCGATGCTGAGATATCCACGTCGGGTCACCGGCTGGATTGTAGACAGGGATTTGCGTGGCGATGCGGGGGTTTGGTTGTAGCCGTTAGGATCCTCTTGTTCGAACGGGAATCATTGGCCCCGCCTACCAGGTTGCCGCGCCTCTTATACTTGACCGGGGTGCGATGACGTGTCTTCCGGCGGGTGGCCGCGGGGGCCGCTGGGATTTGGAGTCCTCATCCTCGGAACAGCGCCGTCGGTCCCCGGATCATGACAGCACACCCCTCTTCACCCCGGCCACCGGACCGCCGGAGCCCCCGGGCTTGGAGGGCGAACGGCGGTGGAAGGCTGCCACCAGACGGGCCGCGTGTACCGCCGTCGCCGGCTCCCATGAGTTCTCCTCGGGGCCGTAACCCTTCCAGGCCAAAAGGTACCAGAGCTTGCCCCTCACCAGCTTGGAATCCAGAACACGGCGAACGACATACTCCTGCTCGTGGTGTACCCAAATAGGCGCAGGGGGCTTCTTCACCGGGCACAGAGAGGGTTTCAGCAACGACACGTGGAACACTGGATGGATGCGCAGATGCGGGGGCAACCGCAGTAGCACCGCCACCGGGTTCACATGTCGCACCACCGGGTACGGTCCTATGTACTTCGGGTGAAAAACACTGGGATAGCGGAAGCGAATGTTTTTTGTGGACAACCACACCTTCTCCCCCTTGCGATACACCGGTGCGGGTCTCCGCCGTTTGTCGGCTTGGGCTTTATAGCGAGTCTTTGCTATCATCAAGCTGGCCCTGGCCTGTTTGAGAGCGGCGTGTATGGTGTTGAGTCTTGTTTGCAAATCAGGAAGGGACACCGCCTCCCTGGGGAGAAGGAAGGGAACAAACCGGGGGTGGAACCCGGAAGCAAGAAAGAAGGGAGTGTGGTGTGTTGAGGAATGTTGTGCATTATTATACGCCACCTCGGCCACCCAGAGCAAATCAACCCAAGAGTCCGCCGCTCTAGCGGCGTAGCAACGCAGGTATTGCTTCAGGGTTTGGTTGAGTCGCTCCGTCTGCCCATCCGTCTGGGGGTGGAAGCTCGTGGACAGGGAGGAATGGATGCCGAGCTGTTCACACCACACCCTCCAGAACTGTGCAGTAAACTGCGACCCCCTATCCGAGACGATCCCCACCGGGAGTCCATGAAGACGCACCACGTGTCTCAACAGGAGGGACGCCAATACCCCTGCCGAGGGGACTTGTTTACAGGCGATGAAGTGGCCCATCTTTGTGAGATAGTCAATGACAACAATGATGGCGGTACATCCCTGGTCCTTCGGCAGCCCCACCACGAAGTCTATGGAAATCCGTTCCCAGGGATTCATCGGGGTAGGAAGCGGCATCAGCAGTCCTTGTTGTCGTTGATGGTCGGGTTTCATCTGGGCACACACTGCACATCTCTTCACCCATAGCAATACATCAGGTCGGACAGTAGGCCACCAAAACTGTCTCAACACCCTCTCCAGGGTTTTTGTCCCTCCCATGTGCCCCGCGCTGGGTACTTCATGGCACCATGAGAAGACGAGCTTTCGGAGCCGTAATGTGGGGACTAATACCCGGGACCCCCACAATGGGATACCCTGGAAAAGACGCCACTCCTTGTGGCTTCGTAACCACGATGACCAGGTGAAGGTTTGGATTCCTTTCTTTACCCCCTGCAGAAAGGATTCGGTCTTCAGACTACCTATGACCTGATCCGGAGCGAGAATGGATTGCTCGGGAGACACCGTAGGGAGACATGGAGGATTTTGGCGTGAGAGAGCGTCGGCTTTTCTGTTCAATGCCCCGGGACGATAGGTTACCACGAAATGATACTCAGCAAAGAAGAGCGTCCATCTCTTTTGCCTTGGCGACAGGTGGCGGGCGGACCGTAGGAATTGCAGATTGCGATGGTCCGTGTAGACGGTCACCTGATGACGCGCCCCCATCAACCAATGCCGCCACTCCAAGAAGGCTTCGCGTATGGCGAGCAGATCTTTCTCCGCGATGGTGTAGTTGAGTTCTGCCGGGCTCAGTTTCCTGGACATAAAGGCCACTGGATGGAGCAGCCCTGTACCCTGCTGGCGCTGGGAAAGAACTGCTCCCACCGCTTCGTCTGACGCGTCGGCTTCCACCAGGAACGGTAGCTCCGGTTGGGCATGGCGAAGGACGGGCGCGGAGGTAAACGCTGTCTTGAGCTGCTCGAATGCCGTCTGGGCTTCTGATGACCACAGGAAGGGCGTTCCCTTGCGGGTAAGCTTGGTTAGTGGGGTTACCGTGTGGGAGAAATGTTGGATAAACCTCCGGTAAAAGTTCGCGAAGCCGAGGAAGCTCTGCACATCTTTCACTGAGGTCGGTTGTGGCCAATCGGCCACGGCTTTAACCTTCTGGTCGGTCATGATCTGCCCTTCGGGGGTGAGCAGAACGCCAAGGAACTCCACGGTGGTTACGTGGAACTCACATTTTGTGAGTTTGCAGAATAGTCGGTGTCGTTACAGGGCTCCCAGCACGGATCGTACGTGCTCTTCGTGGTCCTTGGGATCCGACGAAAAGATCAAAATATCGTCGATATAGACCACGACGTATTTGTCCAGATAGTCCCTCAATACTTCGTTGAGGAAGTATTGGAAGGCGGCCGGGGCGTTGCAGAGGCCGAACGGCATCACTAAGTACTCGAATAAGCCGAATCGGGTCTTGAACGCTGTTTTCCACTCATCCCCCTCGCGTACCCGAACCAAATGGTACGCCCCTCGCAGGTCCAACTTTGTGTAAATCCGTGCTCCCCGGACCTGTTCTAAGAGGACGGGAATGAGTGGTAGGGGATACTGATTCCTGATGGTTATTGCATCGAGGGAACGGTAGTCGATGCAGCAACGTAACTCCCCCTTGGCCTTCGGAATAAAAAACAGGGGGGACGCCGCCGGAGAGCTGGAGGGGCCTATAAATCCCAGTTTCAAGTACTTGTCTATGTACTCCTTTAGATGACAGGTTTCTGGACCGGTAAGAGCATACACCTGGCTGCACGGAACGCTGGCTCCTGGGACCAGGTCAATGCGGCAATCGAATTCCCGATGGGGTGGTAGTTCTTCGGCTTGCTGCTTATCAAAGACCCCGATATAGGGTGCATAGCAGTCGGGGAGGACCACCTCCTTCTCCGCTGCAGTGGCCACATGGTGCGTGGTTCCGTCACCCTTCCCCTGAGGTTCCTTCATGAGACGGCAACGGGTTTGACAGAACGGAGAGACGAACGTCACCGTGTTCGTCGCCCAATGTATATGTGGTTCATGCAGCCGCAACCAAGGCAACCCTAGGATGATCCTGCATCGAGGGGCTTGTATGATATTCAGGGTGAGCCATTCTCAGTGTTCTTTCCCTATTGTCACCCACAGGGGCGGAGTGACCTGTCGAATGGGACCGGATTCCAACTCCTTGCCGTCGACAGCATACACCATTTCGGGGACGTCTTTGGAACGGAGGGGGATTTGCAGTCTCTCTGCTTCCTCGATATCCATGAAACATCCCGTGGCCCCGGAGTCGATCATGGCTCTAACCTCCAGAGGGCAGTTGTCAACCATCACTTGAGCGGCGATAAACACATGGTCAGGTTCCTGGGTGACGTCGGCTTCCAGCGAAGGGATGAACAGACAGCTTGAAGGCGTCCCTCCTCTTTCCTTCAAGCACGGGGGTTTTCCGCCGGTTCCTCAACGAGGCTGGCCGTGGTTTGACCCGTTCGGGGCCTACCGGTCTTCGGGCGCACCGGGCATTCGCGCAGGAAATGGCCCTTCTTCCCGCAGTATAGGCAGAGGCCCTGCTTTCGTCGGTGGTCCCGCTCCGAAAGGGTCAGAGAAGCTCTCACCGTCCCTACCTCCATGGGGACGGGCCCGGATGCTGTAGCGTCCGACAAGCGGGGTGGCTCGTATGGTGAGGATGGCTTGTCCTTTCGTTTATGATCGCCTTTTCGTACCCGGAGGTGATATTCGAGCCTGGACGCCAATTCTATCATGGCCGAGCAGGTGAGTGGCTGGGGGTCGATCTGGGCGATCACGTCCTTCAGCTCCTCCGTGAGCCCTCTATAAAAGATCGCTGTCTGCTTCATCTCTGGCCAATCGGTTTCTGCCACCAAACGGCGAAAGCTGTTGATGTACCCTAGGAAATCGGAGGGGATCTGCCGTAGGTCTAGAAGATCATGGTCGGCAGAAAAGGTGTCGGCTCTACGGTCGAACGTTCGCTCGAATTCCTGCCGAAAGGAGTCCCAATCGTATAGAAGGGCGTCGTCTCGCCTTACTAAGGGGACCGCCCATTGTGCTGCTTCCCCGGTTAGGTAAGAGATTAGAAAGGCTACTCGGGCCTGGTTCGTGATAAACAGTTTAGGTTTGCAGTGAAAATGGAGTTGCACTTGGGTGAGGAAGACCTGTACTTTCTGGATATCCCCGTGGAACCTCTCCGGAGGGGCCAAGGGGACGTGAGCTGGCATCTCCACTACAACCTGCGGAGTGGTCACAGGAGATGACATCCCTGCGTCGAAGGGATTGCGTTGTAGGCGATCCAAACGGCCGTGCAGGGCGACTGAGTCCGCTCTGGACGCCGTTAGTTCTAGCTGGATCTGGGTCAATAGGGCCATTACATTGTCGAGTGATGCCATGTTTTTGCGTCAACGAGATCAGGAGGAGAAATATTCGTGGGCCAATGATTCTGTCGTGATCCCAGTGCTTCTTCTCCTCAGGATCACGTTGATGCTATGTGTGGGCCCCCCGCCCATCCGTCCCCTGTCCGGTGCACGTGTAATACCCTCGGACGAGGAGAAAGGTGGGCGAGGGAAGGTCGGGAAGGGACAGCAGGGGAGAGACCTGGAAGAAACAAGAAGACGGGTTAAGCCACAGGCTCTTCTCTATGTCCCCCACACCCCCAACTCGTTCTTCCCCCTACCTGGGGTTTCTGTCTTCCCTATGGCAGCTCTCTGTGAGTCCCTCTCCGTTGCTTCACGGACGGGACGAAGAGAGAGAGAAGGTCTCGCTCGCGCTCCTCGTTCCTTCACGGGGAGGCGCAGGGAGAGGCTCAAGGCAGCCTGCGGGCTCAGGCGCTGCTACTCACGCCCAGGAACTCCGGGGGCGGAGGAGCGCAGGAGCCGCTGCTGCTTGAGGTTAGCGTCGACAGTGTCGGGGGCGCTGCCACTCACGCCTGGGAATCCGGGAGGTGGAGGAGCGCCTGGAGGTCAGTGGGTGCGGGTGGCGCTGCCACTCACGCCCCGAGGTTCGGGGGCTGAGGAGCGCCGGGAGGTCCGCAGATATAGGTGGCGCTGCCACTCACGCCCGGGAAATCCAGGGGCGGAGGAGCGCCGGTAAGTCTGGAGGAGCAGATAGCGCCTAAGGAAATGCAGAGGCGCGCCGGGAAAACCGCAGCCTGCTTGCCTCCGCTGGGTCGTCGAGAGATCCGATGCTGAGATATCCACGTCGGGTCACCGGCTGGATTGAAGACAGGGATTTGCGTGGCGATGCGGGGTTTGGTTGTAGCCGTTAGGATCCTCTTGTTCGAACGGGAATCATTGGCCCCGCCTACCAGGTTGCCGCGCCTCTTATACTGGACCGGGGTGCGATGACGTGTCTTCCGGCGGGTGGCCGCGGGGGCCGCTGGGATTTGGAGTCCTCATCCTCGGAACAGCGCCGTCGGTCCCCGGATCATGACATTTTGTTTCTTTAAGTAATCTAAAGTCCTGGGGTTTTAGGTCTAATACTTATACCCCATGTTGTCATTATTCTCTTTGTGGCAAGGGTCTTGTAGCCCAGTCCAAACCAGTCCTGTCCTCCCTGGTCCAGCATGACCACAGGAGGGGTGGAGACAGCAGTGTGCAAAGGAGACACAGCCTATTCAGGTACTAGTGAAACTGCTCCCACCACTCTGAATGCAGACCAGTTCTATTCAGCCCAGTGATGAGTCACTCAGGTAAGGAAGGACACACCTCAATCCCCCAGTGACTGTCTATAGTGACTGCACATCCTCAGCACCTGTCACTCCAAAACCAGATGCTCAATACAGAGGCAGTCAGAGGCACACAGAATAGTAAAGCAAGAGAATGCCCACTTTCTAAAAGTGTAAATCAAACAAAAAATCTAGCTGCCTAGTTAGAATGATAATAATTCAACGAGAGGGTCCAATAATTACATTTTCTTAAATCATTATCATTGTAATTAGGCAGCTAGAGCCTTTGTTTGGTTTACACATTAGAGACGATGCACACTAGATGTCCAGAAGGGCCCAATCCCTTTAAATACGTAACACTTTCTAAAACTGCCAATTTCAAACACAATTTTAAAACCACCTTTCCCAAAAGGTACGTTAATAAATTCTGAGTTCAGAGGGCCTAAACTACCTTTTTCTATCTTATCTCTATGGAGAGTTACACTTGTAAGATGTTTCAGTGCACCTCCCATGCTATTCTAAGGGACAGACAATCTTTCAACAGTGAAAAATGAAATAGGCAGTATTTCACTGTCATGACATGCAAAACACACTAGTACATGTCCTACCTTTCACATATACTGCACCCTGCCCATGGGGGTAGATTGGGACTACCTGAGGGGTGCCTTACATGTAAGAAAAGGCAAGGTTTGGGTCTGGCAGGTTTGTGCACTTGCCAGATTAACATGGCAGTTACAAACTGCATGCATAGACACTGCAGTGGTAGGTCTGAGACCGATTCACAGGGATACTCATGTGGGTGGCACAATCAGTGCTGCAAGCCCACTGGTAGCGTTTGATTTACAGGCCCTGGCACACTCAGTACACTCTACTAGGGACTTACCAGTACTTCAAATGTGCCACTCAGGGATAACCAATCACATTTACAATTTAAACAGAGAGCATATGCACTTTAGTACTGATCAGCAGTGGTAAAGTGCTCAGAATCATATGGCCAACAAAGAAAAATAGGAGGAAAAAGGCAAAAAGTTTGGGGATAAACCTGCAAAAATGGCCAGGTACTAGTGATAACATCAAAAGGACCCCATGCTATTGTTCGGGTGTTCAAATAGAAGATACATTTTTATGATTATAGCTAACCATAGAAACAGTTGTGTTAAATGTCTCATGGTTGTTGTTCTCCCTACCACGGATGACCAACAGATAAACAACAATCCGCCAACCGATCTCTATCATTATATAGTTTAAGAATGACCTGCTAGTTTCTCTTTGAAATATTGTTTTTTTCTGAAAGATCAGATGCAAACCTCAGATGCAGTGACCTAAGCACTAATTTGAGAGTGTTTGACATTAATTGTTACATGTCTTAAAGGGACAGGCTTTATTTTTAATGCCCGTTTAGGGATAGGGAATTCAAAATGCCTCGCTACAAGCACCTGTGGAAGATGTAGAAGCAATATTTATTTTTGTCCCAAATATTCTTTTTAGAAGGTGTTTTTTGCATTTACCATCCATTCTGCTACTCTAGTCCAGAGATCCCCTATGAAGTCAAATGTCATTAGTCCTTGTTCATGTGCCGAACATCCCGCAAAATATGCGAAGTGGTGTTTATTCTCAAGTAGTAGTGCCAGGGCTTTATTTATTCATTGAAGATTTAGTGAAGGGTGTTTAGTTTCAGGAGTGCACACTGACGGGCTAGCTAGTGAAGGGTTGTGTTTATTCTTATATAAACTACATCAATGATGTTATATTTATTGTCAGGCTTTGACAGCCTAAATCTATTGTCAGTCAGGGATTATTTTGGGCTCTGTTAATTCCTGGCCAACATAATCTGGTGTTGTTCATTTGCAAGAAAGATGATTAGGTGCAAGTTGTCCCCCTTTGGCAGGCATTTACTTTGCCCTTTGTTTATTTTGAAAATGTAAACTGAGATCAGAACTATTTAGGCTGGCTTTCAACTGAACTCCATACAGAACAATGGTTCTGACTCCAGATTACCAGACTTGATTTCTCACTGTACCTGAACCGACTCTAACAGCTGCTCCTATTTGTTTTCTAATATATGTCTTCACTATCAGTGCTCCGGTGTAACTGAAACATGAGTGCATAACATTTTACAAATCCTTTCAATAAATATATAAATATATTGAATAAACAAACCCTTTTATATAGGCTTGTTCAGAGTTAATGTCTTGAACTCTGATAAGTCTTTGATTTGTATAGTCCTTTGCTTTGTTTATTATAAATGAAATATATAATTAAATGAACAAATAAATAGGTATTTGGTTGCACTGGTACTGGGATGTGGTTATCCTCTGAGATGTTATTGGGTGTGTTTATTACCAGGAAGGGGTTTGGTATGGCTGGGTTTATTCTCTAATAGCAGTATTCCCAGGACCTGTATTTTCTATATAGTGTGC
The DNA here is from genome assembly GCF_964204655.1 of Triturus cristatus. Classification (NCBI taxonomy): domain Eukaryota; kingdom Metazoa; phylum Chordata; class Amphibia; order Caudata; family Salamandridae; genus Triturus; species Triturus cristatus. The sequence goes on from NC_140585.1 coordinate 674,954,811, forward strand.
ATTTTACTGACCATCAAGAGTTTTCCATTTTTGCCGATGTTAGTTGTGAGCCGGAGATGTTCTTCAACATGTGTTGTCCTGGGTTGTATGTATTTTGTGGTTAGCCTTATCACTGGGACGTGCTTCATCACAGCAAAGATTGTTTTGAGTTGTGTTCTTTTGTTGTTGACCTAGCTATGTCCAGGGCATGTTTATTCCCAGGAAGGCTTCAGTGCTGGTTACAATAATTCTGAAGTAGAGTTAATCCTCGCTAATGTTTATTCTCTACTAGGGTTAGGTCAGGGCTTTCCTTAGTGACAAAATACTCGTTTTGTTCATTGTGCTTTTTTTCTCTAGGTGTGTTAGTCTTGTGTATGTGTTTATTCAGCTGTAGGGTTACCCTTGTGCTGGTTTTAAATATAAACCTGATTGGTTGGGGCTGCATTTTTTTCCCAAATGGTTAGTCTTGGCACTTAGCTACCTTTACTCTTTAGTGTATTTATTTCTGGGATTTGTTCTTTATCAGGAAGGGTTCCGTATTCGCTGCATTCATTAGCAAGTAGATGTGCTCCTGCGCAGGGTTAGTCCGGCTGCATTTATTATTAAAAATTGCCTTGGTTCTGCGTGAATTTATTTTCTATAAAGATAGCCTTGGTCTGTGTTTATTCTATGGCTAGCCTGGTCCTGAACATTGTCTCTTTTAAGCCAGGGTTTCTTCTGTGCTTCGTCAAGTTTATTCATTGGCCTGTTTAGCTCTCTGCAGTCTTCATTTTCCGGAAAGTACAGCACAGGTTATGATTGCTGTCTGGCAGGGGCAGTCCTGGGTGGTAATAACTAAGTATGGCTTGGTACTGGTTTTGTGAAGTCTCTAGTAAGGTTAGCCTTGGTTTGTGTTTGATTATGGCTAGCCCTGGTCCGGCGGAGTGTTTCTTATCATTTAGAGTTGTTCCTGAGCAGTGTTTGTTTCCGACGCCCAGCCCCGGCGTGTATTTATGACCGGCGAGAGTTCGGTTCTGGCTGTGTTTATTCTCAGACTCTCCTCGCGCGCGCGTGTGCTTGGTTCCGTCAGGGATAGTGCAGCCTGGGTCGCTGCTGGCAGTGAGCGGGTTACTCCTCCTCCTCCTCTCTGCGGCGGGGGTGTGCTTCTCCCTGCCTCTCTACCCTTCTCCTGTTCGCAGACCCTCTACAGCAGGAAGATGGCGACGGACGGTGCGAGCGCCGCCGGGGAAGGAGCTCTCTCCCCTGAGCCGGGGGAAGCAGCCGAGAAGGTAAGCGGCCGTTCTTGGCTTGGCTGCGATCTGGTGAAAGCGGACCCTCGTGCCTAGTATGGCTTGGGCCCCTGAACACACCCTCTGTGGTCCCCGGGGATCCAGCATAAAAAGAAGCGGAGCCCGAGGTGGCCGTAGATCCATCTCCGGGGATGGCTCCCGGCTGGGCAGGTGCTCGCTGGAGCCCCAGGCAGCGGTGCCTCCTCTCTGCCGGAGGTGCAAGGAGACCCCGGGCAGCCTTTGTCCTGGTGCTCGGCTTCATAATAGTGCGTTTGTTGTGCACGGCTCGCAATCCGTGCAGATCACTGTGCGGGGACTGCAACAGCGCCGGGACTCAGCTCCAGTCTCGCTGAGAGGAAGTCTGAGCACAAATGCAGACGCCGAAGGCTGGACGTGGAAAAAACATGTGTCGCTTTGTTGAAAAATAATCTCCTTTCCGGCAACGTTGTTTCTTTGCATTAGAGATACTGTATCTTCTAGTTAAAAACGCAGTACCTCTTTACTTGAGTATTTCCTTTTCTGACACACTGCGCGTGCTGTTCTATTTGACACACACTAGCCCTTTCCCTGAAACAATGTCTCTCCTTTCAGGATGCACTATCTATATTCCAGCCATGTCCACGGCCCCCCTCCAATGTTTTAAACCGGCATATTTTTATCGGTGTAACTTGACTCGGTGCTTTGCCGTGTCGGTGTAACGTGACCACCCCCCGAGGGCTAATTTCTATTTATTGCTTCAAAACGTCCCTTTCGATGGCGAGGTGCGTCAGGCTCCGAGCAGCGTCTGCCTCCCCGGACCCTGCTGCGGCCTCTGACGCGGCTTATTGTGGCTCAGCCTGTACTGAGTGATGGTTCTTAGCGCCGGCCTGTTGACATTCAGGTTAACTATTGGCCTGCTGGGGGATACCATTTCAGAGCCTCCCCCCGCCCGCCCATCGCTCCCTCGGTGTCACCTCGCGGCCGGAGTCACCACCGGCAGAGGGGTGCTTAGGTTACAGAGAATGTCGGTGACGCGTAAATACATTTTTCTTTATTTATGTATTGTTTAGGGCTTTGTACCGCATGCGCCGGCCCCATGGTAATCGGAGCACTGTACAGCAATCCGCATGTATTTTTTATTTTTACAGACAACAGTTCGTTGGTAAAGCGAACGAGATTACAGTGTTCCATACAGCGCGTGTGACGGCCTTTTTACAAGTACCCGTCCAGCAAGCAACCGTGCACGTCAGTGCACCGGGGCTGTTGCTTTGCTTGTGTGTCTGGAAGTTTAAACTGGGGACGGGTTCGTAAAGTGACCTTTCGGTGCACCTGCAGCTAATACGTTTTTAAGTCGAGTCCATCGGTCTGTCCTCCCTCCAGCGGTCTGTGCGCCTTTGATTTGTTTGTACGATTAAACCGACTTCAAAATGGGAAGGTGTGTGTACTTCAAATGATTGTGCACGAATCACTAAAAGACACGGGCAAGCAGGTGGGTCCGTAACCTAGACAATATATGTGCGGGTGCACCGTGAAATATCCCATTTATGTTGGCGACGGCGCGCCAGTGATTCATCTACGGCTCATTCTTTACAACAATAAGTGAAATAAGTGTAATATCGCGCTTCCTGCTGGTGAATATATTGTGCAGGTATTCATGTTTTTATATAGAGTCACACGTTACTCTGTGGTTAGTCTGAATATTAGTGGTTCTTTTTATAGCGCCGCTTTCCACAGTGAGCTCACTTCAGAGCGCTGCAGAGTGCATGCTTACACTGCAATGTTACAGCCTTACCACGAGATTAAGCAAGGTATAATGGAGTAAGCTCAAATGTTCTTTGTATTAACTGCGGTGGGAAGGTCTCTCGCACAGGGTCACTGCTTTTAAAGTATATCTATGACATATAAATTAAATAATGTTCAGGATGTATTCATTGAAATTGTTTATTTCATTTTGTCGCATTAAATGTGATAGACATATACATGAATCTGCATGACCTCGCATACCATGGAATATGTAATCTGTTTGGTTATATTCAATATCACATAGCGGACATTAGTGTGCCTGAAGTCAGATACTTGAATAGAATGTACTTTGGTTGCCAGGCTTAGGAAAAGCAAACATGAATGGTGTCAGTCAAACATTTCACTGCTCCTTTCAGATTTATTGCTAGTGATGGCTCTCCTTGGCCGCGGTTTGGCTAGAGGCCCTGGCTGTGTGTTTGACCCACTGCACTTGCTCTTCCATTGCTACTCCCACCACCAACCACCCTTGGTGCCCAATGGACATTAACCAGAGAGAGAAAAAGATTGGCGTCCATCTTTACCAAGCCATGTCTAGCTTAAAAACGATTCAGGTCCAGATCATACATTTGTCAGTAACTGCACAGAATGGAGGTAATGGCTAGCAAAACCGTTGTGAAAACTACTTGGGTTTTTTCCGATGCTGCGGTTATAATTCCAGGATGTACTCACTTCACCTGGCAATTAAGAGAGCTATCTTCGACAGAGTTTTGCTGGAAGGTTAGGTGGCTGAATTCCTAGGGGCAACAGTGTTTCTGCCAGTGACTCCAATCTACCATGGCAAACTCTAAATAAGGTGAACTGGGCTGCCAGAAATGTCTTTACCCACTCAGTCCTTCATGCCGTTTTTACCAACATAGTTCCTAATTCAGCCCTAAGTCCTATTTTGTGTAAATGTCCCTTCTCAACAACATTGTCCCTGTTTCTAAGCACGCCCAGCCAGTACTTAACAAATATTTTAAATGAGACTTGGATAAGCGATGTGGATGCCCAATATCAAATAAAAGGGATATGTGGTGAAGCCCAGATTAGCAGAACTGACTTTATAGGGCATTGCCAGAGGTCTCAATTTCAACTAATATGGATTGGCTAATGGCTGCAATGACCCAGAGACAGCCACCCTTCAGATGGGCCATTTTCTTTGTTTCTAACCGCTCAGCAGCAGAGATGTGGTCACTTTACTGATTCTCCCACCCACATTAATTGTCAGTCACAGTAATTAGTCAATTGAGTCATTTAGGCTATTCCACCGATTGCAAAATTGAGCCAAATGTCCCTCCCTTGAACACTTTCATTTCTAACCTTTAACTTCATTTGTGAATTTCAAAATGTACTCACATTTCTACGCTTACTGAAAGGATACTTTAATTTCACATTTTGTGATTTCTCGTGGCTACGTTTTGTAACAATACCAAGAGGTTTGGGGCGAAGGGATCGAGGTGGCTCAAAGGACATTTAAGTGTCACCTGCTGCCTCTGTGATCTTGTTCATGATCACAGTGTAGGGCACCTCTCCTCTCTTTGCACTTTATATCCCTGAAATTGATTGAGCAGAAAAAATGGTCAAAAGATCAAACTTATTACTACCAATGGCGTGACCTCTGTATTTTACACATTTGAGATTAGCTTCAACTCCATCCAATAACTTTTGAATTTCAGAGACTTCCAGCTCTCCTACTTCAAAAAAGAGAAGTCACAATATTTTGTAATTCAGTACCCAGGCCTTCTTACATCTGGCAAAGAATGATTGAAGGTACATGTTGTCATAACAAACTTAATGTGCGAATGCATAGGCATGTCTGTAACTTAAAGCGCATCTTCATGATAGAGATCAAAGCCCTTTCTACTAGCTCGGAAATTGTGATTTCAGCCTACATAGTGTTTCTCCATTTTCATTTTGTAATTACATTTAGATAATCCTATTAATTTCAAGAACTCTAAAATTATTTTCTATGCAGTTGCAACAAATTGATTGATGACTGAGCATCCAGATCGATATTAAGCATGACTATGGGCTACTCAAATTAAGAAACTAGGCTTAATCAGTGACCTTTCTCTCCACGTTAGTGTGCCAGGTCCTGCAGAACACCTATCAGATGTCTTACTTCTGTAGTATATTTAAAAAAAAAAAAAAACCCAAGCAAAAAAAAAAAAAAGACCTCTGTCCAGAACTATTTTTTTGCTACCCGTGGCTAGTGGAACTCTGTACAGGAGCGTATGCACAACAAATTAAGTAATTTCAGCCACTAAAACACACCGACATATAAAGTGAACAAGAGCAACCCAAATGTCCATGCGAACCTGAGAATTACAAGAACAATTCTCACAACTGTACACATTGAACTCATTTCAAAGACTTTTTGAATGAGACCTTAAAATGACTGTAAAATAACTTGACAAACAATCCTAGGTTGCCAGTAAAACATGCATTTATTCACCTTATAAATCCCATCTTAAAATGAATATTGGAACACTACAAGTGCAAAGTGACCAGTGTGAGTATTCTTGTAATTTCCAGTTTCTTGTAAAACACACCAAGACTCGTTGTGGCACTTGTAAAAACACATGACATTGCCACAACCCTTAACAATGTCAGCTGGCTTCCAGTACAGAAACACAAAATCACTGGGATTAGGTAAAGGACAGAGCATCACCACCTCCTTAACCTCTATTTTATAGGAAAGAAACATCCACTCACTCAATTGGAGTCTTTTGCCACAAGTGTGCTTCAGCTAAGCCTCTGCTTTAATTAAATAAACAATTTCACCATCTTGCTTTGGTGCTTAGATAGGCAAAGAACGAAGTCAAGAACAAAAATGTGTTCCAAGGAGAGCTTTTGCTGATTGACTTGAGCAGTATCTTTTCCAGTTGTACAGAGAAGGGGCCTTGTTAATATAAGGCAAAAAGATGCAGTTTTGGAGTTTTGATATTGGTTCTGGTCAGGGAAGGAGGTCTCCTCCATGACAAAAAGGTTTGTTACACTTTACACATTTGCATACTTTGTCTTCCTATTCCTTGGGGTTCTTAGTTCAATTCCTTTCGTAAGAAGACCTCTCTCGCCAGTGGTGGATCCTCCGCTAAGGCAGAAGAACGTTGCCCCACTGCGCAAAAAGGAAAAATAAAATGACAATAAGGTATTGTTATTATCATTTTATTTTTCCTATTCCATGCAGTCAGTGGCCTTGTTCAATGTGGGGCGGGGCTGGCCAGAGCAGGGGAGGAGTGGTTTGCACTCCCTAAGTGCGTATGAACTATTTGGCCGGCCCTCTTGGGCCGACCAAACCGTTCCTGAGCACTTTGCTTGTTTCCCACCAGGCTGCATTACACAGCCTGCTGAGGAACACGTACAGGCTCCCTGTTCCCGTCTGAGCACCGTACCACGGCACTCCTGGTAGCTGATTTAAAGTTGGATTTTATTCCAGAATAGCGGACACACTTAAAAAATCATCAGACATGTTTCGCCAGTAAGCTTTTCTCCCGACGCCCAAGCATAGTGAACATTATGCATATAACGTCATGCATATAGGGAAATTGGAGAAGGATAATACAGATCATTGTTAATATACGGCCATCTTGTAACATGTTTGTCTTATATGCTCTATTTACATTTTTTTTTTACATTTCCCCATTGGGTTCAAATATTAAGTTATAAACAGATACACTGTGTACCTTTTTGCACGACGTGTATAGAATTAAATGAAAGAAATGACAAACATAAAATTGAAATTAAATATAGACCTAAATAAACTCTGTAAAAAGAAACCTCTATCATTCTGCCCAAAGGGGCTAACATTTTAGGTGTTGGGTGTCAAATTCATAAACATTTCCAGTATCCTTTGTGGATCAAAATTAATTGAAATATACACGAGATCAGTATCAGAAGAACTCTATTCGACAATTATCCCAAAAATTCAGTCACGCCCCAATGGGCAAATGATAAACATAAGATCAGTGTCACAAATAGGCTATTCAACGATAATCTATGAAACTCAATCACGCCCCATTGGGCAACTGATAAACATGAATTGTAACTAGTACAAACATCATACTCAAAAATAAGAAAAAAGCAAATTTAGATAAACTTTGAATTCTTAGCTCTTTTGCATTCAAATGAAACCAATCTTGTGCAGTTTAAAAAATCCACATCCCAAAACATTGTTTTCTCGAATACTGTGCCTGCAAACAAACCAAAATCAACTTTACCTTATTGACTAATAAATAGTCATAAATATTTCATATTACATATTCCTTAATGCGTGCTCTCACTGTGCAAAATTAAAAACAATATCAGTATCTAAGAGGTCAAAGGCTGATCCAGTGGCTCATTCCTATAAATATGTGTACAATTCTTCATCCACATTCAAATCTGTCACTCCCTTAGTATTCCGATGTAAAATGTACCTACATTCTAGCTTCCTCAGTATCTTTTCTGTGGCTCCTCCCCGAGGTGATTTTTATACCTGATCAACCACACTATAGGTCAGATGTTGTGGGTTACAGTCATGATGTTGTTGAAAATGTCTTGCTACAGGATAAGACTCATCCACGTTCCTTAGTGCCTGTATATGCTGCAGGATGCTTTTGAGTACCTGTAGAATAGTACTCCCAATGTATCTTTTCTTACAGGGACATGCCAATAAATAGATCGCAAAATCAGTTTTACAGTTAAGGGATTTTTTATTGTAATTTTTCTCCAAAATCAGGATAGGACTCTGTAATATTTAGCCCTTGTACACATGCTTTGCATCTGCTGCATTTCCTGAACCCATTTTGTGGTCTGAGCCAAGTGCTATGATTGGTAACTTGGTTCCTAACTAAAGTGTCCTTAATCAACAGTGATCTCCTGTAGGTGATCAGGGGTCTTTTCTCAAAATCTTTTCTCACCACCGGGTCCTGTTGAATCAAGTGGCAATGTTTATGTAAGGCTTGTCTCACTTTAATATGTACTTTATTGAATGTCGTGATAAATCTACACTCTTGTTGTACATTTTTGCCTGATTTTGGTGTCTTCCCTGTTGTCTGCCTTCCTCAAATCTTCTTTTTTTAAATTTTTTTTTTTAATCAGTTAAAAAAAAAAACAGATCTATCCTAGTTTCGTGGACACCTTTTGTTTAGCTTGTCTTGGGTCTAATTCGCTATATCTTCTTTTGCTCAATCTATTTACCATCTCATCTTCTGTCTGTATGAAAAGATTCTGTGTACTGCAAATTCTCTTTCCTCTTAATAGTTCACCATATGGTATGCTTTGCTTAAGAGCAACCAGATGTGAACTTGTTGCATTGCCAGAGGTTTCTTTTCTCTATATTCTTGATGCAATAGTGCAGTCTACTACCTCTAGTCTTCCATCTAAAAAATCACTACTTTTGTCACTTACACGACTAGTGAAAGATAGATTTAAGTCATTGTTGTTAATCTCAGTGACAAATGCAGTAACAGACCTATGGTCACTTTTCCATAGTACATAGAGGTCATCAATATAACTAAGCCATATGATGAGGTTGAATGACCAATCATTCATTCCTGTATTGCGGAGCACATGTTCCTCCCACCAGCCCATATGCAAATTTGCATAACTGGGGACGAAGCATGTGCCCATTGCAGTTCCTTGTAGTTGCTGAACCAAATCATTATTAAAAAGAAATATGTTACTTTTTAAACACCATTCAATCATACTCAACAACATTTCATTGTGTTTGAAGAAGTGTATTGGTCTAGTTTTCAAAAAGTGTTGTACTGCATTCATCCTGTCAGTGTGACTATTGCTAGTGTAGGTGTAGAGGGAGCTGAAGTCTAGGCATACCATCAAATAATCAAGTTCCTAATGAACATCATTTTTTTTTTTTTACAAAAATTAGTACTTTCCCTAATGTAAGAGGGTAGGTCTCACACACAAGGTTGTAAAAAATAGTTTACAAATTTGGAGACATTTTCCAATAAGCTACCAATAGCCGAAATAATCGATCTACCAGGAGGACATTCCTTATCTTTGTGTATTTTAGGCAGAAGATACAGTGTGGGCAATTGGGCAATTGTGGGTGTACGTTTTGCAAAAAATTGTTCTCATCAAAGCTGTGTAAAACGGCTTCTCTCCACCCTTAAAGATCACTATAAAATTTGTCCTTCAGATTTTCAAAATCTTTTCTCAAAATCTAACAATATCAGTTTTAATCATTTAATTGAGTGTATGCTTCTTGTAAATTAATTTCTTTGGGCCAGATGACTATATTACTACCCTTATAAGAACCACAAATAACATATTTGTCACTATGAGACCATTTGTTTATTACTCTATTGAACTTCAAGTTCCAAGGCATATTGTATTTATCTTTACGGATTTGTTGTTCTCATATTTTCTTGAGCTCTAGGACTACACTGTCACTGAAGTCATCTATGTTGTTGTATGGCATAATTGGATTGACTTTAGACTTAGGTTTGAATGGAGTCACCAACCTCTCCCTGCATAGTAAATTCTGATCCGATATAATTTCAACCTCTAAGATGTTTCCCTCCCCCCCCCTCTCAGTGGTTTCTAATTCAAGATCTCTATGTTCTCTCATAAGATCAATGTTAGCTACAGAGAGATTACTCCAAATTGTCATTTCTGATGTCTTTGTGGCAATTTTATGTTGTGTTTTAAAAAAAATGTCTTGAGTTTCAACTTGTGTGTGAGCAGATAAAGATCTAAGCGGCTTTGTACATAATTTAAAGGTGCGCTGGGGCAATATACTTTTATTAATAATTAAACAGCATATGCAATAAATCAATAACAGATTAGCAGAATGATAAAAAACCAAGAAAATCATCAAAAGAAATAAAATAGATGAAAAATATATATGTTTCCAACTCCAAAAGTAACATTACCCTAATCAAAATGCATATATGTATTTATTTAGGATTTTTCTAAAGTGCTTTCAGTAACTACAGAGCACTACCCAAAAATAATTTTTAAATACTTTACGTCTTCTTAATCATTTCAAAACATTTTCACACTTCCATATCAAAAAGTAAGACCCGTATTTGTGAACTATCTGTCCAATCCTTCTAGATTCATCAGACCCTGCCCACACAGTCGAATATTTATTTTTGATTTCTTCTTCCAGTTCTTGGGCATTACTTCTGTACGTATCTTCTGGCTTTGTAAGACCTGGGACCTTTTCTGACATCCCTAACTCAATGTAGCTGGTAAGCTATTTAGAATTATTTTCTTCTCTACAGACAATTTCTATTTCATGACATTGTTGCTACTGAAAGGGGTGCCCTCTCAGAAGACCATTGCCATTGTTCAATCCACCAGTAAAACACGATGGCCCTCTTTACCACACCACCAACAACTACACCAATCTGCTGCAGTTTAATATGTTTACATTAAGACCAGTGAAATCTCAGCAAAATCTTCTGTTGAACTAGACATAGTGTAAGCCAGGCCAAAACATCTTGAACACTTTCAACTATTCCTCATTTTTTGTAGTCTCTGAGGTACAGCCACTATAAAAGACATTTTTGTATCTTGAAGACCTGCCTACTGACACTAGCTCCTATGGAGTTCAAATTAATCTGCAAAATGCTTCCTTCATTCCTTCATCTCTAAAGTCCTGAACCTGTGTGCCTTCCCAGTCAAGTAATTCCATATCTCCCCTGCTTCACCCTTTCAAGTCATGCTTTAGTCCACTAGCATATTATTAGTAAACAGGCAATTTCACAGTTACCAATTTTTGGACATGGGGGTTCTAAGCACATAAAATAGGCTCTCTAAATTTTACTAGATTCTCATTGATTTTCAACTACAATAAACAATGTAACATCAAACCATGAATCATGCACTCATTCCGTCTTTCACCCCATTGCCCCTTTCACCCATCCTCCACTCCCTAGACCTTCACTATTTTTCAAAGGGTGGCACTTTGCCATAAATCGAGACCACAGAAGTTCACGTCTGCTACCTTTTTCTCTCAGTAGCTGTGTTCATGTACCACCTTTTTAATGCCCTCACTTCTTGCCTTCCCACTTGGAAATATTTAGAATTAGTATTCTTATTGGGTATGTGAGTTCCTTAAATGTCTGCATAATATATCTCCGTGGGGGTGTCTTCATGTCCCAAAACCAGACAGTTTATCCTGCACCTCATAAGAACATGCCTTGGTAAATAAGAAACCAATTGTTTTTATGGAGAATTTCTTTCCATAAACACATATGTACCTCAGCATTCCTATTATACTATACTTTTCATTTTGACATCAGTATATTCTGTGAAAGGCCCCCATCTTGGGGCTGAGGGAGCTCTACTCACTATTGTGAATTGTCACCGCAGTTTGGGTGTGGCCCATGCTCTCTTATGGAGCTGAAGAAAGGATCTATAGTACTTCAGATTGCACATTATTAGCTAGAAGGGCCACTAAATCTTCATGTTAGCATCTGCTAATTACAGGTCTGCATGCCTCTAGTGCACATGCCAGTACATTAATGCACAGATGTTATCAGCAGTCACAGTCCAATAGAGTCATTAGTCTGCTCTTTAAGTCTTTTCTGTAATGCCGTCAATTCTACGTTGTCTCTAGGTTTTGGGTGATTTCATAATGTCTTCCATGGGCAATTGAAAAACAAAAAAAATACAGCTTAAACACGATCACTTTGAGAGACATCCAGCAGTATCTGTATCAGATGCCTTAAGTCTTCTCTCAAAAGATCTGTGCGCTTGAACTCTGAGCTATGAGCAAGGGTCTCGTTTATGGTTTGCCATTGGTCCCAGTGCTGCTTCTTCCATTCTGTTTGATAATGAGTCTGGCCAGCGATCATATAAAAATTAAAGTCAGCTGTTGCTATGTTTTTTTAGCTGACAGCAGCCTCGATTATTCGGTAAGGATTGTTTAAAAGAAAATTACAATGGGCCTCCATTGAGGTCATAGTTTGAGCAACATCATTTCCAATGATGGGATTGAGGGTTAAAAGGAGTGTGACACATTTGATACACACATAATTTTGTTGTAGAATTACCACTAAATATAATCTATAGCAGCCTTGAATATTGTTACATTTTATGTCCAGCTATTCATCTACTAGCTTGTGCTAAAATCTGCCTCTTCATTGCTTTGTGGATTTAATATTTCCATCCGAATCTTTGCCTTGCGAGTCCATCTCATACTAGTCCTGGTCTAGTAAGTAAAAAGGTTGTCCCACGGCTGAACTCAGCATTTTGTGGCTACTGATACAGTGACAGGCGTGTACACGTTCCTTTTGGAACACTTTAGCAGGCCTTGTCATCTCCTGGTTCCAGTATAGTCTCATGAAGGTCCTAGTGTGGTCCAGTAAACATGATGGTTAGCCCATCACAGTGGGGCGTCCCACATCTGCCCAGCTGCCTCTGATGGAATTATTAATTCAATTTATGGTCTATCAACCTAGTTAATAAATCCCAATACTTTTAACATGGGCACTGCATGTAAGGGTTGTGATTAAGCTACTGTGCTACCCTTATATACTGTCTGCAAGAGAATCCCCATTTACCTGAGAGAAGAGCAGTGAAAGGAAAAGCCCCTCGCTAAGGCAACGTCCCCCTTTCATCCTCCGTTCACTGCTAGCTGGCAGGAGATACGTCCCAGAATCGAATGAGCAAAGCAATTAATCATGAAAGCTTTAACTTCTCTCTACTGCTGCTCCTAATCATAAGTGAAGAGCCCTGCCAGCAGGAAAGTTTTGATGGGGTGATGAAGAACCTGCATGTGTGTGAATGAATGTATGGATTTGTAAAGCGCAAGGCTACTATTGGAGTGTCCAGGTACTAGGCAAAGGCAGATCAGGAGGATGACCAGTTTAATCTTTGAACAGGTGTGTTTTCAGTTGTTTGCAGAAGGATTTTTTGTCAGGGTTGCGTCTAATGGCCAAAGGGAGATCGTTTCAGTATTTGGGATTTTGGTGTTTAATAAATGCGTGGCGTGTCCACTGCCACAAGGGAGGCACCCGTTCTATGGTGTTCGGCAGTAAGTGGCAATTGGTGGAATATATATATATATATATATATACCGCAGCAAACCATTCTTACACGCGATCATCTTTACCATCGATCAAGAAGGGGACGGACTCCACTTGATTGTTCCCAATTCGTTTTATTTTATTCGTGTGCTATGCCGCCATATATATATATATATTAAAGTGTGGGACGCAGGGCTGATCACTGAGGCACACCATATTTCAGTTTTTTGGCTGGGGTCTATTGTAAACTTGATGGAATCTGTAATTTCCATCAGAGCGGACTCTGTGCTATGGAGAGCCCTAAAGCCTGATTGCGAGGGGTGTGAGAGATGATTAGTGTCTAGGAATTGCATATATTGAGAGTTAACTAATTTTTCAATAAGCTTAGAGGCCTCTGGGGGCAGCGCAAAAGGTCTAACATTTGATAGAATATTAGGATCCACATTGGGTTTTTTAGGAAGGGGATGACATTTGCCTTTTTCCAGGAACTGGGCACCATCCCAGAGTGTATGGAAGGTGGGTATCCCTTAAAAGGCTCATGATTTGAGGGGGAATCTGATCCAGGGGCGAGCGGTTTACTTTTAGAGAGAAGATCGGTCACCTGAAAGTGTTGGGGGTGAGAACTGAGTTTGTCCTGGGCCTGTGGCATTGAATGGTGTATAATATTTAATGGCTCTTCAAGCTGTATTTCCACAAGTTTGTTCTGGATTTTCTGAATCTTGGCTTCAAAGAAAGTGCTTAACTAGAAGCATTGGACAGTACTATCATCAATAGGGGGTGCAGTGTTTTTGGGATCTGTAAAGTCAGATGCAATTAAAAAAATCGTTTGCATCATTATTTGCTTTATTAATCACATTGGTGTAGAAGGTGCAGCGTGCTACCTTTAGGTTTGTGTGATAGGTGCTAAGTACAGTTTTATAATGTATTTTTCAGACACATTGTAGTGTTTCCTCCAGGCACATTATAGCAGTTTAGAGCACTTTCTCTCCTCCATTAAATTACTGGTGAACTAAGGGGCTGAAGATTTCCTTCTTGGAGTCTGATTAGTTACTGATGCAGATGAGAGATCCCATATTAAAATGGGTTTGGTAGCTGCAAGGGATTCCTTCAATAGGGGATTTCAACTTTATTCCATGCACGATTTCTAGTATTAGAACCTAATTTACTCAAGTTTCGGGGGCGAGACCAGGCCCAGGAGAAGGGTATGTCGAAATGGTCAGACCATGGAACATCTTTGGGCCTGTCTAGTTCAAGTCTTATATTGGAGAAAATGTCATCAATAGTACGGCCCGCTATGTGAGTAGGCGCTATTAGAGTAGTGGAAAGGTTGACCTCAGCTAATACCTCAGTCAGTTTCCCTGGAGCATTATCGGAGAGTTATCAAAGTGAATATTAAAATCACCCAAAACTGTGAAATCAGCGTAGTGGAGGGTATTGTAGTCCAGTGCTAGAGTGATGGTGTTAATGGAGTCTCCTGTATACCCTGGGGGATGATTTAACCAAACTCCTGCGAAAGAGCATTGGGCAGAGGGTGAAATGATGAAGCCGAGGATCCTCCTCCTGGAAGGTGTTGCATTTAAGTGTGTTTCTAAAAGCAATGAACACTCCATCCTCCCTCTTTTCAATCCTTTCTACATGTAAACATGTGTATGTTCGTACATGTTTTCAGTTGGTTATTCAATGGTTAATGGGATGTTGATGGGTGCATTTATATATGTATGCATTTGTTGTTAGGGTGCATTCACCTGGGTCTATTATTGGACATTCTGGATACTCTTGGCAACATTCTGTCTATACTTGACATGCTGACTTGGTAGTGGCCCTACCTTCACATATAGTAGCCATTCATTATGTCCTGGCTATCGATGGCATGAGAGAGGAGTCATTGACACATTGTGGCAGTTTTTGGTAACATTCTGGCTATCCTTGATCTGTGAGAGACTTGCTCTTGACATATAGTGGGCATTCTTGACAACATTCTGTTAGTCTCTCTTGTATTATAGTTGTTATCTTGTCCTATTTTTGAAATCTCTGGCAATAGTTGTGGAAATGTACCTTTTTAGGGGTACACTGGTGCAGGGTCACTCTCTCGTCCATGTGTCCGCAGACCAACAAATTAGAGATCGGCACTGGAGTTGAAGTAAAATAAATCAAGTTTATTAGTCACTTATGATTGGGACCGCATCCAAGCAACACTCTTGAGTGCTGCAAAAGGAAGTAGACTGGATTCACACACCATCGTCCTTTTATACATTTTTGTTGCAATGTAAGCATGTGGACAGAAATGGAAAGAAGAAGTTTAGAAATAGCTATCAGCAAACAAGGGCAGATAGATGACTACGTGATCAGCAAATAGGGAGGGGGAGCAGGAATGCTTATGGCAGCAGTAAACAGTCAACATCTAAGACCAGGTGCACTGGCAGCTACAAACCCCCAGCACGTACATTGCTTAACCATGTCAGGAGGTCAACTAAAATAGATGGCACAAGCAGAGTGAAAAGGCTAACAGCAGAGGACAAAAGAATTACGAAGGAAACGAAACGGACACCACAGCCAAAATGGCTGTTGCTTATGCTAATGAAAATATTACACGTTTCCACATAGTCTGGCTATTTCTGGAACATATATTGTGGGCATTTTTGATAAACTTCCTGCTATGCCTGGCATAATGTAGGTTCATCCTTGAGATATTGTGGGATTTATTGATATTCTGCTTGTCCCTAGCATAAAATTCACCTTGACATATTGCCAGTGTTCCGGACATAATTGGGGCTGCTCGTTGCATAGTGGTGGTGGTACTGGCACAATGGTGTTGATTCTTAACTTGTGCCCCATTTTTCACATAAACCGGGCACAGTGGTGATAAAAATCTTTTACGTATATTGCACATCCATGGCAAATAATGCTTATGATGATAAAAAGGAGCATAAGGTAGAATCTCTCTGCGTGACCGTAGTGTATATTTGTGCTTGTCGAACATTTATAGCTTTTGTTTCGGCGCCAAACTTATATTTACTAGCATTGCAACACAAAAATACTGTTCATAATAACTTGAAGTGTCTATTAGTTGGACTTCGGGTTAATTGTGCAACATAGATTTTTTTTTTGTATTACATTGTGAAATGTCTGAGTTTTCAGAAACTTGCAGATTGATTTTCAGAGAAAAGAAAAATATTTCCGAAATATATTTAAAACTGATACTTGAGGAATAATTAACACCAAAATATTAAAACACATTGCTTCCGTTGTATAAGAGGGTATATGCTAGGGGTGTACAAAATGTGTCCGATTTGCTTTTATCTAATTACGTGAAATCTTGGCAAAATTATGTGAAATTATGAGTATTTTCGTGAAATGCAAACCCATCATTTTGTGTTTAAAATTTTGTGTGAAATTCATCCCTGTGCGAAATGTTTGATGTAAAGACACATTTCGCACAGAAAAAAGTGCAAAATAATATCACCATAAACATCAGCCACTCGTGCTCTATTCCTATGCGTTTGTGGAGCATTTTTACCATGATTCTTGCATTGTTGTAAATATTTACCCCAAATGGCGCATAATGATAATGTA
Organism: Triturus cristatus; assembly: GCF_964204655.1. Lineage (NCBI taxonomy): Eukaryota > Metazoa > Chordata > Amphibia > Caudata > Salamandridae > Triturus > Triturus cristatus. Next base: position 674,971,375 of record NC_140585.1, read on the forward strand.
GGAATTTCACATAACAAGCCTTACTGAAAATTGAGCAAATTACACAAATTATACCAGTGCAATTTAAATTTCGCCCAGGCCTAGTACTTAGTGGTATGGCTCTTACTTTATGACTTGTGTGGAGTTACTTCATCACCCACATAGATACAGCTTTCTATGATGATTTTCTTTGCTGCGAACTGATGCCTGACTAGGAGACTGACATAACATGTCCAGTTTATGATCATGTAAACTCTATGTAATTGAGGATTAGCATGCCATATAAACCCCTAGTCTTGATCTTACCTCTTCCATTTTACGACCTGCAACACAACAATTTCTATAACACTTCATTTTCCCAACATGGCTTTTCTGATATGATTTAAAGGCATAATCTATATCCGACAATCCTTTTTTGAAGAGGCAGTATGGAAACTAATTAAAGAAGATGCAGTATACATTTAAAATGTAATAGGCTGCGTGGCATTGTATATTCAAATCATTATAGCAACCTAAATACCGACAGCTTTTTAGCCAATTTTACTGAAATTATGTAGAAAATTCTATTGTTTTACTGCCATTCTTTGCAAAGTTTATTCAAGTAAAGTACGTCCCAAACCCATAGTAACAGAAAAATTGCCATTTGCCTGGTACAGCACAATTATTTAAATATTGTATTTCTGCCTCTTTGGAACATCTACACCTTTAGTACATATATGTGAATCTCTTGCTACAAAATGCACCACATGGCCCTGTTATTTCATAATTATCTCGGGTGAAAGAATCTTACCACCTCAAGAACTTCCTTGCTTGGCTGGCCGTGTCATATGTGACATCATTGCCGCCACTTTACATGCGGACAGTGGCCTATATATTCCATTTCTGCTTTACTATATTAGGGCTACCATGGTGATCTGCACTGGCATCAGCACAGCCAATTAGAAACCGATCCAGCATCTGTGATGTGATGCAGTATGGCTGCTAGTAACATCTGAAAAGGCACGTGCATTATTTCAGTTGTTATGGGAGGGTTACTGACCATTATTACCAAAATCCGTTTTAAATGCTGTGCATTGAAACAGTCATGATTCCAGTGTATGCGTAGCACCATTGTTACTATATATCCAATGCTGCATTACTGAATATCATGAAAACAGAAACCATGACTGCATTTTACAGTAAGTGGGAAAGATGTTGGAAAGTCCATTTTCAACTAGTATGCTCATAATTAAAATCCGAAGACGGCATACTGCTGCTGTGAATAAGCATATGAAAAGATTGTGGGAAAATCTAGACGTCAACTGTATTTGTATTTTACTCCTAATTGCCAAATCGCTGGTTCGAGACTACATCTTGGATGTTGCTAAGCAACGGATCACTAACGACAGTGGCATGATCCGCAGCGCGGAAATACTTTGTTACAGAGTTTCTGATTTTATTGATTTTATTTTTTGGGAAATATTCTGTACCGGAAAGTCTGTTCCATTTATATTTTTCTAACATTGGTATCCTGTGAGGGTGCAATGGAGGTTGGCAGAACATATAATGCTTTCAGTTCATAACTCTTCTCCAAACAGAAAGTAAATAATTATTGATAAATATAAAACTTAATACTGATTCAATAGACAAAACTAAACTATTTCAACAGCATTCTCATATTGTTGCTGATGTCTAGTTAATGTTTGAAACTCTTGGCATTGGACACCTGTCAAGCAGTGAGGCAGCCTTTAATAGAATCCAATCTTCTAGTGATAAATGTCCTTATTACTCCTAAAGACCTTCAGTGCATTGCATTATCTGTACAGGTTTTAGCCCAGGCTTCTTCAACAGTAGCTTGTGAGCTACTGATAGCTCTCCAGCTTCTTAGAAGTGGCTCTCCAGTGTGCAGCCAAGCCTGAGAAATTAGAAGCTTCTGCTTCTCTGAATTTATATGTAAACCAAAATTTAGACTTTGTATTTCAGACAACTCGAGTATTTTCAGAACTCATAAAGCAATGTTCAAAAGCTGATATTTGAGGGATAAATCGTGTGGCGTTTATTGCTAATGCTATTATTACCTTGGTGTCTGGGGTATTGCAACTATGGCTGTTATGCATTACAGATGCAGAGACATTCCAAATTGACGAAGCGTGTTTTACACTAATGCTGGCAACCATGCCTGATGCACCGAGGTGATCACGGCTAGTATATGGTGGCCACTACTGTAATCTGTCTGATGTGGTCGCTGTTACAACACTAATAATAGTAGTAGCTCAGGATGCCTTTCTTTGAACATAAGTGGCCCTTACTACAGAAATGGTTGGAGACCAATGTTTTAGCCAAACCGAGGTTAAGAAAAGGATGTTTTCGGGAGACGAGCATGCATTTATGAAAATAGATTGATTTCCATCTTTCCCGAGAATTTTGGTGAGTTTTCTTGGAGAACATACCATTTAATAAAGTACTTGCCTTTTTATAAGAGCTACATTGGCAAATGTATTATCTCTGCTCCCCTGTAATCAACTACCCAGAAGAAACTGCCTTGCTCCACATCATGTAACTCGCTTTTCTAGGTTACACCTGGAAGTGCTCCACCTCATGCATTCTGATGTGTGGTCATCCTGTGTCCAAAAAGCAAAGTTGTCAGTAGTGCACTGGCTTGCTAGGGTTTATGAATGACTTGTGGAAGAGATCGTTATAGCCTTGGGCTAGGCGGTGATCCATGGTGTTAAAAATTAAGAGCCAAATATCAGTGAAAGTTCTGGAAATGCACAACTTGCATTAACCGGTGTCTTTATCCTAGCTTTATATTGGGTGCAGGGAAATACAGCACCTCACCAAGGTATTATTTCATTAAATATGATCACAGTTCTTTCCTACCATTTGTAGGTAATATGGGTTAATATACTCATTGGAAAAGCTGTAAAGAGATTTTAACTATGTAACAAAAATGATGGCCTGAAAGTCAAGTACTCTTAAATCAATGACATACTTGATACCTTGACACCACCAGTGAGATCATCTACACAGCATCTTTAAAGTTACCTCAAATGCCACTATTTCAGTTGATGGTATGCATAACTGGGTTGCAGGCTAGAATATTTATTGGCATATGAAGGTACAGTTAGGGATTTATGACTGGACCCTTGGATACATGATTATACAATTTATGCATACGCGCGGGTGCTTTTCGGAACATATGGCACATTAGGGCCATGATTTCATATTCAGGCCACAATATGACATGGTATATGATGATACATTTGGGCACATGAATGCACCTTATAATAAATTATATTTCTGAGGTATATGATTACCTATTCTGCCCATATAAAACCTTTTCTTTTTTGTGCAGATCATGTCACTTCTCGTCCATTCACTACCCTTTCACTCATTCATTCACCCCACTCTTTAGGACTCTCAGAAGCTTAGTCAACCCATTGACTCACAAACTCGACTACTCATCTACCCATTCATTTACACATGTATCTGTGAAGTTTTCCACTCACCCACTCATCTGCTTATAAGTTATTTGTTCACTCACTTAAACAACTTTCTCATCTCTGATATATTAGAGTTGACATCTGACTTTTCCCTTGATAGCTAACAACTACTGAAGATTATAGCAATGACATTTAATCGATATCTTGAATTGCCAAGTACAGGATTAATCATTTAGGGAACTGAGAACTATACTTTTACGATTTATTGCATTATGTCTTTTGTAATGAACATAATTCATGTTGTCTTCTTTGATGTTTAATTGCCTGTTGTGTATGTTGCTGTATGAGGCAAAATTATTAACATGGGAGTGTGGGAACAATGCAGACAAGTAGAACACTAAAGATTGTTGGTTCTGGCAATGTGTGTGTTGTGCTCTTGTGTTAGTGCAAAATAGATTCTCACATAAAAAAATTCACATGAGGATGCCTTTCACAGTAAACTGGTGGATTTGTACACGCCTAGTAATAATTTTCTGAAGTATACAAACCCTCGAGCTATCCATAAATGTCTAGTGTTGTTAAACAGTGGAGATCACAAGCCTGGTGAGCAATAGTACAAAATAATTTCTTCTTCTTTTTTTCATCCAACTAGGTGAAATGCAGTGTTAAAAGTGCCAAATAGTGGAAATAAATCGGTCATTGAATAAGCCACTGGTTCACCAACATTTCACTTAAATCCATAAGCTCTTTCTAGATCCACACATAATGCATGGCCCTAGACAAACTGAGTAGCAGTTAATGCACAACGAATAGCCTACAACCATGAAGTGTATGTATTTTTTCATAGTCTGCTTCTGTAGCTTAAGTACAATTTGCTCAGGGTATAGACTAGCACATGTGCTCAGCATATTAAAAGAAGCATTAGCAAAGCCACCATGTCTGCCTTGGCAACTTGGTTTTATGGTTAATGTTAGAATTTGTTTAGCAAAATATGCCATAAAAATATAAGGAACACAATGCCGCTGCCTGAACCTGCAATAAAGTTTGTAAAAAAAAAATAACTTGCCAATATTAGTTTGAGAATAATGCTGGTGCTCCCTATTAGGCAAGTGTACTTCAAACAGGTGTGGAAATTTTATTTGACAAGTCCCTGTATGCTGCTTGCTTAACCTAATACACACTGCCCTCCATTACTGTACACATTAGAAAGCTTCCAGCATTTACTGAACAGTTAGTTAACTAGTCATTTGCCAGTTTTAATGTGGTGGGTATAGGTTCAAGTTCAGCAGGCGAGACACAGTTGGTCCAGATTGAAAATCATCTCTCTATAATTGATCTCAATTTGTGGACATTCAGCACTTGAAACCCACTAAGCGATGGCTTCCTTTATGGAGGCATTGATTCAGAATAGTAATTGCAGATCAAAAGAATAAATCTGCCTAGAAAGAAATTGAACATAAATATTAAAACGGTCAAGAGAAAATGCTAATCCCAGAGTTCCCTACAGGTAACCAAAAAGATCTTGGAGATAAAGTTGCCAAAGTTAACTCTTTGAGAACAATTTTCCAAAAAAGAGGAAACCGTTCAGTAGCTGTCCAGTAATGCTGATATCAAACAGCCTTTTTAAAAGTAGGTTATTTTCCATTGCGCTGAATGCTACCAAGAGGTCTTATATTATGAGACTGTTGACATCGTCCTCATCTGCAGGCATACAGAGGTTATCAATGTCTGCTATTAATGCCGATTGTGTGCATTAACCTGCGTGAAAATGTCGTTGGGCATTGTCAAGGATATCTTGTGAATTGAGGTGTATGGCAATATGAAGTTCTATACATTTTGGCAACATCTGGCAATAAGGTGATGGGCCTGTAATTACCTCGAAAGAAGGCTTCGAAATTGTATTTCTACATCAAAGGCTGACCATTCATTTCTTAAGCTCCAGGAGGCCTAAGCCCTGTGTCAATGATGAATTGATCATCTTGTATAAGAGTTATGGAATATTTGATGCTACTCTGGGAAAATGCTTAATTGGAAGTAGTCTAAAGGAGACCCATATGTACATTTTAGTATAGTCAAATGCATTTTGCTCTCTGAAATAGATGTAAATTGATTGCAGTTGTTAGTTACTGATTCAGTTTTGGAAATTTTCAGGAGTCAGAACAGAAGTACAATTGAGGGATTTTGCATTTCTTATTAAATTGAGTATTTCTTTTGGAAAAAAAGCAATCTGATAACAATCTTGGAAAGGAGGCATTGTGATCGATCAGAACACGCCTCCAAAGTTGTGAATATTTATTTCTGTTTATTTTCTGATTGAAGTAATTTTGCTGAATAGGAAGTAGTACACTCTTGTTTAATGGGTGCATTAGAACTATTTCAGTTGCACCATATTCTTGTTTCAGAGAATAGGGTAATAATTCTTCGCAATCATCTTTTGGCTACCTTTGTAGGCCATTTCAAATTATGGAGCGAGTCGGTCAATCAAGGTGCATAGCAGAAAGTTTTGGAAAAATACTTTATAAAGCCTGGGACAATTTTATCTAATATTTTAGAAATACAAATTTTAAAGGTTGAATGATCTTATGCAGGCATGATATGGATGCCATTAGGATAACCAACATTTTTAAATTTGTCCATAGAAATTTGGTTTCAATTTTAAAATAATTTTCGGAGGATTTTTGGGCTTTTTTTCCAGGGTGATGAAGATGGTTTTTAGAAATAAGACAATGAGCAGACCATAATAGAGGATGCATTAATTTTGATATTGTTAATTGTCTGTTCAGGCAAAAACAGGGTCTTAATTACAGCCTGCTTTGTGGGTGGGTTCTTGAACTAATTGCAAAATATCAGTTTTTACTAATTAGTTTACTCAATTGGTGAATACTTTATTATTGGTGTCTGGTAAATGCAAGTTGAAAGCACCTAAGACAGGCTTCTCCAACAAGTAGCTTACTGGCTACTGGTTATTCTCCTGCTCCCTTTAAGTAGCTCTCCTGTGTTCAGCCCAGCCCAGAAAATTGTGTATTCAAGACGAAAATGTGTGCATTTTCAGAACTCATTAGCTGGTATTTGAAGAAAAATGGTTGAATTTCCAAATTATTTAATGCTTACTAATAAAATTCCTTGTTACCAGGGACATTCAAGCTATAGCTTTAATGTATAACCTATGCAAAGGTCTTCCAGACCTACAAAGCCTTTTCTTTTTTTCTTTTCATTTTTTTTTTTTTTTACATCACTGCTGGCTAGCCTTCCTGATGAAATGAGGTGATCATGGCTAGAACATTTGAATGGTTTGGCTACTAATGTAATCTTGTCTTATATGGTCACTATTAGAACATTAATACTATTCGTAGCTCGGTACACTTTTCATTGATCATACGTAGCCTTATTACAGAAAAGGTTGGAGATGCTTGACGTAAAAGCAGAGTTTAAAACTGTGAGTTTTTGTGTGTGTTAATGATTTCATTATGATCCTAACAATAAAGACACGTTCTAACTTTCCTCATGACCTGGTCACATTCCGCAAGGCACGTAATGCTCTCTAATTGTAGTGTGCGAGTGCAATGTTGCCTATGTGGAAGTGCTTTGGTGTGGTGTCTGTATTTAGTGACCCTGTCAGAACAAGTGAATAGCTGTGCCTAATAATGGATGAGAGCAAAAAGTGAAAAAATGATGTACCTGTCCAATGCAAGCAGCCCGTACCACTGAATCGACCACTTTGGAAACTCCTGTCTCCCTATTCCTCGTTGTAGTTAAAAACCAAGATAAATACGGAAGAGAAGACCAAAATATTTGATTCGCCGTTGATCTTGCTGACAAATAAACAATCCATCTGCAGACAGGAGAGAAAATGTAGAAAAACCAGAATTCCTTAGAACTCCTTGATACTGAAGTTTCTCTGCCCAACACATAGCTTATCACATTAGACAAAGTAAAGCATTATACCAACACCATCAATGATGTTGCCAACAGAAACAGACACTGTTCAAGACAATCAAGCACTGCATCAAACCTCTGTACCCACATATTCCTCACTTTACAGAAAATTGCAATGTCTTTAACCCCTTCTTCAGTGGAAAAATGCAGAACATCCAACCGCACATCGATGACACCAAGCTGGCTTCAACTTTTACACCCACCCCTTCCTGCACAATCCCACATTGGTCAGCCCGATCTTTCCTTGACTTCACTGGCATACTCTACTCCTCAACACCACTTGTTATGAAGATGATCTCTTACCATCGTCCTTCATCAAAGCTCTCCCTGGGTATGCTCTCTTACCCCTTCTTACCATTGTCAATTCTTCTCTCACTCAAGATATCTTCTCAGAAGCTCTCAAGACTGGCCAGATCATTCCTCTCGAAAAGAAACCTACACTAGGCCCTGATGAGCTCAGTAACTACAGATGCATCACTCCCCTACCATTCATTTACTGTTCATTGAAAAAGCAGTCCATATTCAACTCCAAGATTATATCGGTGCAAACCATCTCATCCACAACTACCTGTCTGGCTTCAGATCATGCTGCAGCAGGGAGATCTCTTCCTTACACATAACTGACAGTGCCCTCTTCACCACGGATGAGCCTTTTCGTATAGTAAAGTCTCTGATGGATCTTGCCCACCTGACTTGGTGACCTCGTCTTTCACAAGTTAATTGTAAAAAACTTGCTGAGCTTTTCTTTAGGAAGGTAGCTGACATCTATGCCTCCTTTGATGGTGATGTCTTTCAACTTCACTCATTATTTGGGGGTCGAAACGTTGACGTAAACAGGTGTTCCATGCCTGATAAGTCATATCCATGCCAGAATGAATAACAAATGTCTTCCTATGGATAATTAGTTAATCTGGTCGGCCAATCAAGTTTTTATTTATGTCATTATTGTCAAGTGTATTCATTGTTTGCTGTGTTATTTTTGTATGTAATGTATCTGGCACTAATGTATGTGTGTAAAGCAGTCCTGTGTTTTTGAATATTGTTGTGTATCATCGTATACAATATATGATTTTATCATATATATCGGTCACACTTTTGCATTTAACAGTCTTGGTGTTATTTGTTTTGTCATTTATGGTCAGTATTACATTTCTGTGACTCATTGATTGATAGCCCTAAATCAATGTGGGAAAACGTAGTTGTAAAGCAATTGTCTCTTCCATTTTAGAACCTTTGTCTGCACACTGTCACCCAGGTACAGCTTGATACTGGGATACCCCATTGATATGAATGTCCTTTGATGGTCTGACAGAGGAGGGTATGTCTGGTGTTCCAATCTCTTGTCTGGAGCAAACACTATCCACTTTTAACCTTATTGATGGAGCAAACTCCGAGGCTGTTTTGAGAGCCACAAATTCTAGTTCCTGAACCGACCCGGCGCCTCTGTGAATTCTCAAAACGGGCATCTTATTTTTTTCTCCTGTTTTGATCAATCTTTTTCATATGTCCATTGTGAATGCCACTGTTCTTTCAGAAACATGCTATGATTGTTCCTCTGCTTAAAAAGCCTTCTTTGGATGTATCAAAGCTTGAAAACTATCAGCCAATCTCGTTTCAGCCTATGCTAGTGAAGATTCTTTAAAACCACATTAACTTTCAACTATCTGAACCTCCAGAATCTTTCAACCTTCTTAATGCATCTCACAGTACAAACTTTTCACTCCTTGGTATTTCAGAGAATCTCTGAATGATCTTGGACAGGGTAGGGACAGCTGCTTATGGAAAGCTGGATCCATAGTACAGGCCTTCATTTATTCCGCTCCTTTTTGCAAATTTGCTCTTCAAGTTCTTTCAAAACAACATTCTGCTAATGTATGACAGATGCCTTTCATGGTCTCACATGGATCCTCTCTGAGTCCTAAGCTTTTCAACATATAAGTTCACCCTTAAGCATACATAGTGGTGGCATTTTGGTCTTATTTATTTTCTATTACATTTTTTGGGACCTGCAAAGGTGGCTGGAAGAGCTGTGGCCACTTCCTTCCCAAAAACAGGATATTAAACCTCTTGGAATATGGCTGGAAAGCAAGCCACTGATGGACTATCAAATCAATAGAGTATCAGCTGTCTGTTTCGGCCTTTCTTAAAAGTCTGATGATTGGCACCTCCCCATTTCCACCCAAAGAATGGCTGTCCAAGCACTCATCATTTTTCTTCTAGACTCTGGCCATTTGCGCTACCTGACCTTCTAGGTCATCTCTGAAGAGGCTTCAGATTATTCAGAATGCTACCTCTCTTCCACTCTGTCATCTTCTGAAGCATGTCTCCTTTCCGACCCACTTTGGGAATCTATGCATCCATCCCTTCCCAATCGTTATCTATGCTCAGGTAGCCAGAACCAAGCGGTGATCCCACAAGTCAATTTGGTAAGACAAGGAAGGTGCTCTTTTCAAATTTCTTGGGCCTAACTTTGGAACTCCCTGCCCTTTTAATTAAGGCTTTGTACATCTATTGAGAGTGCCTGCAAGCAGCTGAAGACCTGAGTATTCTAATCCTGCTGGTTCTGCCATGTTCTGTTATGCTAGCACTTGGGAAGCCCTTTGGGGTATCCATGGTCTTTAATAAATCACAATAACATAACAAAGATGACCCCTTCCTCCTGATATTACAGACCCTTTCCGCTGCCTTCAACATAGTCAACCATGCCTCCTCATATGTACCCTGGTGTCTTGAATGGGATTCACCATCAATGTCCTTCACTGGTTCTCCTGCTATACTTACAACCAACAGCAGTCTGTTCACATAGGCACCTCAAAGCTACAAAAGATTCCTATCACTTGTAAAGTCCTCCAGGGTTCCAAATGTTCCCGTTATCTTCAGCCTTTACCTGGATCTACTTGGTGCTCTGCTCACAGATAACCACATTAAGATTCAGCAATATGCCGATAATGCACAACTCTATTTGAAAGTCTCCTCTTACACATGATCCAGACCTGGATGTCCAAAGCCTACCTAAAGTTCAACCCAGCCAAGGCAGGATTCCTGTTATTTGCAAAGAACAGCAAACAAGATACTGAACAAACCGGGCTTATTGACATGAACCTTGATGGCTTCTAACCTTATGGCATGGGCAAAGTCGGCTATTGACCAGAGTACCCACCCTCTAGGAGGATCTTTGGGAAAATGTTCTTTCTCTCTCTATCTCTTTCTATGTCACCTCTCTGTTTCTCGGTCTTAACTTCTCTACCTCTACCTCTCACTCTGCCTCTCTCTACCCATTGTTTGAAAACCTGAAGCACACCTTTCCTTTGAATTCAATCCTTATTCGTCCATATTTAACAACTTTAGCGTGCATACACTCTGAATGCGCTCCGTCCCGTGTGCGCATTCGAAAAGTTAACATGAAAGAATGACAAGCGATTTGCGAGTCGAAGAGTTGCACAGCTGCATTCACATTTGTGTTTTAAATAATCCACGTATTCAGCTAGTAATTCAATGTTCATCCATTTTATTTCAAAAGTAATCCAATCCTTATTCGTCACGTCAAAGGTACATAGTTACATGGTTTTGTGCGTTTAACTGCTCCAGAATTGCCCATCCGGGCCTATTCATAGGCACATACTGCAACTTAGTTCCTCAATCACATAAAATCCACCCAATGCATTTCGGTCCGCCTGGACCTTCGTCAGGGGTATCTGTGATGTTTAAAAAATACGCGTCAATTACATGCTCTGAGAATGTGTGGTTAATACATAACAAATGAATAAGTGACATGTCCTATTGATTACAACCAAGCTGCATCCCCATTAAATCAGTGCCTTTGTATCTGCCTTCTGTGCCCAACAATCATGATTCCCACCAATAACGTGCCCTTTGATTTAGACAAATCCATGCTCTCATTAAATGTGCCGGAGTCTTGCGACCTCCACTGACAGTAACATATAACCCCCTCTGTTTAAAGTTCGCCTGAATGTTAATACTCTAACCCCTCTTTACTATCCTATTTTCCAATGACAATACCGCTCTCTTCATCGTACCTGTGTATGTAAAAACAAGTCTTTAGCAGCATAAAACACCTCACTCCTCCTTCGGGGCCAGTTTCCTTTGCGTCTTCCCGCGCTTTAAACTACGCATCTAGTTACCCACCTGTGGACCTTGTATAACACGTGACTTTATCCCCGTGACTTTATCCCGGGCGGGGATAAAGTCACGTGCTAAAGACAGGTTCCATCATGCTCTGGCTGGAACATAAGAGGAGAAGTTGATCATCATGTCATTGTTGGCATATGAGGAGGCAGAGAAACATCATGGCAGGGCAAGTCTACTGGGGATAATTAAAGCATGTAATTTCATTGGCTGTAATATGATGACGTACCTGAGCACATGATGGCACTGACTAAAAAGAACAAGTTCTCGTTCACAGCTTAGGGGACAGTGGGATTTAGACAATAAGCGGGACTGAAAGCGACCGCGAAAGTGATCGCTATTAGAAAAAACCCCAGGACCGCGAGTGGTGGGTGCGCACGCGCCACAGCAAACATATGTTTTCGATTATCGCACCCGTGTCTGGGCACGATAATTGAAACCACATGTCATTTGGTGCGCGTAATAGACACCAATAGGCCATGGGCGCAGTAATGCGTCCGCCTTTGGCCATCATTGTTAAAGCGGTAATAACACATAGAAAATTCCTCATTTAATTGCACTTCTGCAAATCGGGTCCATTAACACCCGAGGTCCACCACGTGTTTTGTATTGTGGTGCATGTATCTCTGAGTTGTGTTTTTCCCTGTTGGTTTTGTAATAAAAGCTCCATCTTCCAGATGACTACACACAATACATCTGCTAGCCCTTCTGATGGGATCAAGAACTGATAATGGTTTGGTTTAATTTTGTATGCATAAGCAGTCTACCAAGAACCAGATTCAGGTGAATAGCTGTGATTGACTGTTTCTTAATTGGTTTTTGCTGTTTCCTCTAATAGATTATTAAGTGGGCAGGCTTCTTTAATTTTGTGTTAAGAGTTAAATGGTGATGGGTGAGGAGTGCCAGGAATGAGATTTGAAGTACTTTGCCAATATTCATGTTTATGGTATAGCTTTAGGCTTCGAGTTTGCATTACATGTGTATGTAATGAGAGGTCATCTTTTGTGAGTGTGCCATCTTCATATTGAAAACCTCAAAATAAACTGGGCCGATCAACTCTTCAGAAGACCCCTGCTGAAAACATGCTACACTTACCATCGAGTGAGGGTCACATTAAAATCAGGGTCAGTTGAAGGCTGCCACTTAAACTTTTGTAGAAATTACACTGAAGAACGCAGATGACTTCATGAAGCCTTTTAGTGCCATTTCCCCAGGGTAAATCACCTCTCGTTACAGATGATAAGATCTTGATCTTCACAAATTGGGGTGTTTTTCTTGACTGGTCTGCATTGTTTTTACAAAACAGGACTTACACATATTGTGGGACTGTTTGTAATCCTTCATGTTTGATGGTCTTGTCTGTATGTTGAATGTCTACTCCACCACAAGCATGCGATCCCTAAAAAAAAAAATAATAATAACCTTTCTAGATGATGGTGTAGTGCTGGTCCAATGCCAGTGTCTGCAGCTGTGGAGTTCTCATCTTCTGCATGTGTCTACTGCGCTATGCAGGCACATCTAGGTGTGGTCTACTGCTTGAGTGGGTTCCTACTGCTCCGCACATGGGTGCTGCAGTGATGTGTTATGACCCTTCATGTTGAACCCCTGATTTGATAATGCAGGAACATCAAATCATCTGTTAACTGGATATACAAGACTAGCTTTTAGTAGACATTTAAAAGGAAATCTACCCATGTGCTGTATCAAAATAAGTCTTTGACCAGCATTGAAGAGGACCCACTGAGCTTCAGCGTATGCATTTGACATCTCATTCACTTACATCAAGGCTTCATAGAGCACCAATATAGCTTTAGGGAGCTAACGCTCTCACCTGCACTCCTCTGAATTTCGTGACTCTCAGGAACTGCTACTTCTCGTTTGGCGAGAGCCTGGTGAGTCAAATTAGTCTAAAGTGCTCTCGGTTCCCCTTGCCAGAAACCACACCTGTGGTGTGTGTTGATGAACAATCTACAGACTTGGGCCAGTAGACTCCTGGCAAAAAGGACAGAGAGAAGTTGCTTTTCAGGGAGATTGCAACTTGGCTGCATTTGCCATTTAGTCGTCTTATCAATTTGAACTGCTGTAGGCATTAATGTACACATATATGACTGTGCTGCTCCTTACCCCAGAGTTTTACACTCTTTCTATCTGCCTTTGTATTGCAAACACACAAATCATGGAAATTAGTAAGCATGTAAGAGGCCTATATGTTGAGCTGTTCTGTTATGGTTAGGGCTTTATTAATGGTAACGCTTTTAGCCACATTTAGATACTCTTTGCCTCTGACCATGTTTGCCTTTTTTTGTGCTGCTTTATTTAAATCATACAAACATAGGAAACAAATGTTACAGTGCAGCAAGTATCAAACACATGCCTTTTACCATGCATTCCTTCACAACCAATGGCAAGTAGTTATCAGGTAAGTGTGTGTGCATATATACGTATATAGCAAACACAAGGAGATGATGGACAGAGAGCTGAAACGTTTCAGACACTCACCCCCAGTCACTCCGTCCATCATCTTATTGCGTTTGCTATATACGTATACACACAAACACATATATGTATACATACATATGTGTGTGTGTGTATATATAAGTGTGTATGTGTATATATATGCTTCACCGTCTCTGTTCCACTTCTCTGACGAGGACACATGGCACCACAGACATCAGTATGTTTTTGTTCCTTCTTTATTGATTCAACACCATAGTGCAACCACACAGTCAGACGGACGTTCTGTGCGTTTTGGCTCCCAGATATATATATATATATATATATATATATATAATCAAAATGCGTGGAAAGTCCGTCTGACTGTGTCGTTGCACTATGGTGTTGAATCAATAAAGAAGGAATGAAAACATACTGATGTCTGTGGTGCTATATATAAATATATATATATATATTACCTACTGGCGGTCGCCAGTAGGTAGTTAAAGTTAGAACCTAGTTTCAATAGGAAAAGCATTTTTTGATTTCTAATAACTTTGGCATAGTTTGATGAATGTTCGCAAAATTCTCCCAAAAAAAAGGTCTATCCAGGTCAGCTCCTATCCTGAAAGTTTGGGGGTGATTTGTCAAGCGGGGGCTGAGAAAAAAGGAGGGTCCCAAAAAGTGTTTTCTCCATGTTAATTTCCATATGAAATTTTATTACAGGCTACAGCCCGAACTGCTGAACGGAATTGCACCAAATTTGGCAACAAGGTAGAGCTTGGTTCAGAAAGCGACCATTTTTTTAAATGTTGTAAATCTGTTCAGTAGTTGCTGAGAACTTCAAAAAATAAAAGTCAAAAAATCTATTTCCCATAGGAAACTTTAGCCAAGGCTACATCCCGAACTGCTGAACGGAATTACACCAAATTTGGCACAATGGTAGTGCTTGATTCAGAAAGCAACTTGTTTTTTAAATGGTATAAATCCGTTCAGTAGTTGCTGAGAAATTCAAAAAATAAAAGAATCGATATCTGGGGCAGCGGTGGGTTCGCGCACCCTCCCTACCACCCGCTTCACTGTGATTGGCTGCCAACACTCCAAACCAGCAAGTGTTGGCAGCCATCTTGTGACTCGATAGAACCAAGTCACAAGAAAACAGATGAAAAAAGATTAAAAAAGTAAAGGGGGCAGGGTAGAAACACCCTGACTCCCCAGTCCTGCTCAGGGGGGGGGGGGTCCCATAAGGCCCCCCAGGCCCAAAAATTATAAAAAATGTTTAAACTTCCGTATGCACGCTGGGTGTGCGCATCCGGACAAACTTTTTTTTTTTTTTTTTTAAATGAAGCGGGGGGCTCGACCACTTCATTTAAATTATCCCCCTGGTGGGTCAGGTTCCAGGGGCAATCCGAAAATTATATTGCGGGGGCCTGCGGGGCATCCACTGCCTTGGGGACCGCCACTTCCCTGGGGCTATGTAAATTAGGCGCGGGAGGGCACATGGCCCTTCTGCTGCCCCGAGGACGGCCACATCCCCGGTGCTTGTTTTCTAATTGTTGTGGGGCCTCCAAGGCCCCCCTAGTCCCTGGGTTCGCCACCCTCCAGGGCTTTAATTTAATATGCGGGGGGGCTTGCAGGCCCCCCGAAGCCCCAGGGACCACCACCTCCCAAGGGCTTTGAAAATAGAGAGAGGGGGGCCATGCGGCCCCCCCTCCTGGAGTGCTTGATGGCCCTGGGGACCGCCACCACACAGGGCTGGCTCCTGCAATGTCCCATGGAGCCCACCCCCAGGACATTGTTGTTTGCTATGACAGAGTGGAAGCATGCCTCGCACACTGTCACTATATATTAATATTTAAGAAAACAGAAGACATTATATTATTTTAATAACAAAGAAATACAAAAAATATATTTGGGATATTGAAGTTACACAATATCACACAAAAGAATCAAAATGACTGAAAAACCATAGCTTTAATGAACATTATAATTCAAAATTAGCATTTTAAAAACCTTTGAAATTCACTGAAAAAACCATAGGTTTCAGGCACGTTATAGTTAGAAATTAGCATTTGAAAAACCTTAGAAATTCACTGAAAAAAACCATAGGTTTCAGGGATGTTATAGTTAGTTGGACATTTCACTCATACAAACCAGAGAAATTCCCCCGTTATAGTTAGTTTGGCTAACCTTAACTCGCGCCCCCGCAATGCACTGCTGATGACGTCACATATTACATCATTCATGACAAGTCAGTGACATCACTGATGACATCTCAAATGACATCACTGATGACATCATCCACATGAAAATCTGATCCACCTCCTCGCACTTTAATATAACCTTTGATACACCCACTGTAAAATACAGACTACCATTTTTGAAACCATCGACGCACAAATACCAGTTACTACATATGCACTCACTGATTCCTAGGTCTCCAAACATATCCACTCATTCACCCATACAATCACTCATGCATGCAGTCACTCATCAATACAACACTATCATATGCACTCATAAACCTGTAACGACACTCACACACCTCCACTCATCCAGAGATACTCATACACCTAGTCAGTCGTGCAAAGAATCAATCACACATCCATTTACTGACCTATACAGTTACACACACACCACATCACTTATTTAATCTGAAACAAATGCATACTTACTCTCTTCTACAATCACTGATGCAAGTACACACTCATCCATACAGACACTCTCACAATCACTGACTCTCACGTATAGTCATTTATATACTTCAACTTTCACATACAATGCTTTTTAGGTCTCGCCTGGCGTTAGCAGCGCACAGCGCTGCCCTCCCCTTGCGAGGGCTTTTTGTAATCAATTCAACATGTGCACGCGTATGGAGGGACAAAGATGGCGTCGGGCTCTCCACATGCGCATGCTGAATTGATTACGGCTGCGCTTGTTTTAATTAGCAGGGCACTGGATTGCTTTCACAGAATAATGCAACGCATGCGCCGGTCAACAGTTTTGCTCGAAGCCGTGCACATGTTGAATCGATTACGGCCACGCTTGTTTTAATTAGCAGGGAACTGGATTGCTTTAACAGAATAATGCAACGCACGCGCCGGTCAACAGTTTTGCTCGAACAAAAACACACTCTTCTCTGTCGTTCTGGGAAAATACGATACTAAGTTGCAGATATGAAATTATATTTCAAACGCTTCACCAGTTTTCTCATTTTGACCTCACTGAAATAACACTTCACAGACCGAGTCTGTTCATCACTCTGACCTAGTCTCCGATGTCAGCGTGGCTCCTGCAGCTGACAGAAAGCCCGGCAAACTGCAGACGAAAGATGGGTTCAAACCCGCAGACTCTCTGCTAATTGATGAAGAAGCCAACGCACGAGACTGAACTGTGGAAGGGCGAAGCACGTGCGGCCTGTGATGGG
Organism: Triturus cristatus; assembly: GCF_964204655.1. Taxonomy (NCBI): domain Eukaryota; kingdom Metazoa; phylum Chordata; class Amphibia; order Caudata; family Salamandridae; genus Triturus; species Triturus cristatus. The sequence goes on from NC_140585.1 coordinate 674,988,718, forward strand.
TGTTTGACAGGGAGCCGTTACAGGTCACGTGATGACCTCTGTTGTGCTTGTGTACCATTCTAGCGTTCTTTATTAGTGAGAACCTAACCGGCATTGCATTTAGGAACAAGGATTTGCAATGCAATAGGTCTCGCATTTATGCGAGTTTGAGATACTGACATCGCAAATAACAATGGCTTTTATTTTTGTTTTTGTTTTAAAAACATAAATAAAAGGCATTGTCATTTACAATGCCATTAGCTTAAACTCAAGTAACTGTGAGACCTATTGCATTGCAAATGCTTGTTACATATGTAGTTTCTTGGACATGTACCATTGAGACATCCATTCACTCACCAACACACCCATACACATACTTACCCACCCATACAGCTGTTTCCACATGCACTCCTGAACCCATACACACAGTGAATCAACCACTCAAACATCTATGCGCACACATACGCACACGCACAGGTACACACACACAGGCACACACATACAGGCACCCAGGCACCCATACAAATACTCAGGCAACCAATCGATAACCCATATAGACACTACTAAATCTTCCATTCAGACACTTATACACCCACTCATTCTTCAATACACTTTGGCATATATAATACATATTTCAACTTTAAAGAAAAACAGTCACTGGATGATGTCATCAGTGATGTCGTATGTATGTATGTGTGTGTATATATATATATATATGTATATATACTACCTTCCACCTAAACTTGGGGACCACCCAGAGTTCTCTGCTTCTTTTTTACATAATGTGTATCACTCTATGCCTGCAAGGGTACTGTTTTGATATATCATACTAGCTTGTGGGGGATGACCCTAGGTAGTTCTAGTTAGGTCTTCTTTTCCATAGAGCGTTTTTTGATTTCCTAATAACTTTGGCCACATTTGACGAAACGTCTCCACCCTACCCCCACCCCCCCCCCCCCGGGTGATCTGTCAAGTGGGGGAAGAGAAAAAAGAAGGGGTCCCAAAACACAAAATTCCCATGCTTTTTACATATACTATTTAGACAAGGCTACAGCTAAAACGTCTTAACAGAATTACACCAAATATGGCTGGAAATTAGATCTTGGTCCGTAGATTAGGCTTTGTGATTTGGTGTAAATCCGTTCAGTAGTTTATGAGAAATATAGGGCCAAAAATAATTGTATATTTTGGTATTTGAGTCAGCAAGAATCTCAAGACCCTCATCAGGGTGCCATTTAAAAAAATAGAGTGTTGTGATTGGCCCAGGAAGCTTTATTTCTCGTTGGCTATCTCGCTTCCGTGGGACTTAGACTCCCCAAAGAGCGAGCGCTGTGACTGGCTGCCAGCATGATGAGAAAAATATTGCTGGCAGCCATTACAAGACTCAAGGGACTTAGTCCTCTGTCCTGACATAAAAAAAAATAATAATACTATAAGGAGAGAGGGTAGGGATTCCCTGAAGCCCTAGGCTTCATGGGAGGACCCAAAAGGACACCCCTGGGGCCAAAAGAAAAAATTACAAAAAATGCACCGATCCTGTGACTCCTGCAGGATAGGAAAAATAAAATGGCATCAATGTTGCATTTATTTACTATAATCCCTGGGGCTGTATTCTTAAAGGGGAGGGGGACTGCATAGCCAGGCTTCTGAGCCTCAAGAGGCCATGGGGAGCACACCACAGGGCCAAAAACAATGTTTATGGGCAGGGACAAGCGGCTCCCCTCCCTGTGTCATCAGAGGCCCAGGGGAACTGAACATATTATAGATGGGGAGGGGGAACTCGCGGTCCATGAGGGAGCCCACCTCTGGGGCAGAAATCATTAAAGAAGTGGAGAGGGACCTCGCGCACCCCTCCCTTGAGAGGTCCGGGGGAGCCAAAATTGTTGAGAATGGGGAGAAGGGCCACCTGGCCCTCTTACCCGAGCCTTCAAAGGCCCAGGAGAGCAAACCCCTGGGGCCAAAATTCTTGAAAGTGGGGAGGGAAAGCTGCATAACCCCCACCCCCGGACATAGCGGTTTCCTTGCTTGCACCAGCATAGGCAGGAAAACATGTGTTCGCTCGTGCTCGGTGGAAGAATTTTTGAAACTCCCACCTAGTGGGAGCACACACCAAGTCCGCTCCCAGCTGTCAGGAGCTTTGAAAATGCTCCTGCCTGCTTGGAAGAGACTTTTGATCTGTTTCCCTGCCTGCAGTGATGTGGGCCAGGAAACAGATCAAAATATTGCTCCCACCTGCAGGGAACAGCATCAGTAGCTGCTCCCTGTGGGCGGGAGCAATGCCAGCTCCCAGGAGCAGCCTCCAACGAGACTAAGGTGGGTGCCCGGGGGGGGCACCAGGACATCCACCTTTAAGTTGGGGATTAAATCACATGTTGCTGGGGCCCGGGAAGGGGGGCTGTGTGCCACCTCCCCATGAAAATGATGCTGTGCTTGGAGGATGGGGTCCCCAGGGCCAAAATAGGCCCAGGGAGAAGGGCCATGCACGCTCCCCTCCACCTCAAAAGAATGCCTGGCCCCTGGGGATAGGGGCCCCTGGGGGCGATAGAGGTTTGGCAAGGGGGGCGCATGACCTCCCCCCTGTTAAACAAATGCACTGCTCTGGGGGATGGGTTCACCAGGGCCTGCCCTATGGCTGATAGGTGGAAGTGTTTACAAAACACGTGTAGTCCAAATGCACCATAGGTGTGTAGAGGTATTGAACACATTATACACATTTGTATTCAAGAGTAGCTCTGTGTGCAGGTCACAGTTGACTTGTGTTGATTACGTTCCACACACGTTTTTGATTGAAGTAAGATTCTAGGTAGTAGATAATAACTTTTGTAGCAGCTTTGACTTATTAGACAGAATTGTGTCAGCGTGACAATTTCTACATAACCTAGTATACGGCATGCATCGGGTACAAACCTACGTACATGTGCCTGTTTTGCTTGAGAAAAGAGGCTATCTGTAAAGTTTTCACCACAGTACGAAGTTTGCAATTAGTATGATGTTTAGCACCTTTTAGATTTTGGTTATTTTTAGCAAATAGTGTCTTTTTTTCCAACTGGTGCATAGAGTGCACACTGTCCTTAGTAGGTACTTCGGAATACTCTGCACTGTATTTCTCATGAAAATGTCACTACTTGCAAACAGTGTGGTATGGAGAAAACTCTCTCCTTAGAGTAAGCACTGTTTATAGGACCCAGTTCTCTACTGGTATCAACTTCATTTCACAGTTTAGATTTGGTGAGTTTGTGGTTTGATACAGATAAAAGCGGTCTGTAGTAGGTCATTTGTTTGCAACTAAGATTCACTATTTTTAGGAACTTAGCTTTTTGTGAACAATTGTATACAGATTGAAAACCACACTCAATGAGGGTTTCCTATATATCTGTCGTTGAAGGTTAATGTAAACTATTGTAGCTATAAAGTATATGGTAAAGATCCAATATTGCACATAATGCATGCTTTCTACACCTAAGGGAGCTGTACCTAGTGGCAGTAATGATGGCTGATATTCTCCTAAGCTATTCTGTAGTTCCTGTCAGGTCTTTAATGCCGTAGTAATTTATAGAGCAACATGCGTAAAAACAAAGCTTGGACGATGTCATCAGTGATGTTATCAATTATGTTATTTGATATGCCATCACTGTCAAAAAGGATGTCATAGAACATGTCATGAGTGATGTTATATGTGAGGTCACAAAAAGTGCATGGTGGTGGCACAAGTTATTGCTAGTGCTGCGAACTATAACTGGTGAATTTCTATTTTTTCCTTCAATTCAAAACGTTAATATTGTCATTGACAAATTAACTTAACTATAATGTTACTTTAACCTTTGTTTTTTTCAAAATATATATATATCTTAGTTTCTGACCAAACTCTGCTGCACTCTATCCCAAGGGGTGCTGTGGTATGTGAGGGCGGACTCACAGGCAATGTTTTTTCACTGCAAGGAACATCACACACTCCTGGAATCAATTGCAAGGTAATTGATTTGTATTCAGCCATACAAAAAACCTCCTGAACTTGGTCAATGTCCGTGCCCTCTCGTCATTATACCCTTAAATACACCAACAATTCATACAATTGGACGGCAGTGACAGACCTGGAAATAGACGATGGGGTTAGGAGCATCCCAGTGCGACGTGCATTCACAGGACGGCCATCTTATACTAGCTTTGAGATGTGTTGTGAGGCATGGCCAATATAATTTTATATTGTTCAGATTTATTAAATAACTATGCGATTAAAAAAATATTTGCCAGAATACATGGAAAAATATGAATACCAATAAAATAGGCTATCTTAAATGCTGAGATGTACAGCACTTGGTTATTAGGCCCTGAATGTGCTTGTGTAATTTCCTACCCCAAACTCCTTATCCTAAGACCCATCCTTAACCTTCAAGTGACTATGTGCTGGAAGATAAAAATGTACATCTCTGAATACATTGGTCTAGATAAAATAATGTGCTGAAAAAAGTCCTTGTGCTCAAGTTAACTTATTGCTATACAATGCGTGTCCACAGCTCCTCATTACAATTCAACCTGCCCCCCCTCCCGGGCTCTTGTCCTTATCTTAATGATACTCCAACTGTCTAAACGTCCTCATCCTGTCACCCTCATTCTTTCTGGGGTACCTGATGCACGCAGAAAGCGTAACCGTTTACTGTCACTATTATGTTCTGCAGCCAAATGTCTGGCCACTGGATATGACTCATCTTTGTTTGTTAATGCCCGGATATGTTCTGCACCCTTTTCTCGGGTGCACCGTGCAGCCTATGTATCTCTTACTGCATGGGCATACCAAGCAGTAAATCACAAAACTTGAACTACAATTCAAACGTTTGGTAATCTGTTTCAAACCTTTATTCCCTGGGTCCTCATATTCTTTAGTTTTGCTGCTGCTTTTGCTTTCTCTTTCTGTTTAAGGATAAGCAATGTATGCCTGTCAACTAAATGCATCTTTCTTGTTGATTCTTCCAAGACCTGTTTTCTTATCTGGCAATAGCTGCTTGTTCTGCCTGTTTGTAGCTTTACATTGTGGAGCAATTGTGTTTAAGACGCAACAGCTCCCCATATGGGATGCTGTTTACCAGGCTCTGTGGGTGTTGCCTCTTGGCATGTAAAGTAGAATTGCCAGCTCTCTGTTTTCCATACAACCATGTTGGCAGATGATTGTTTTTTACGTATACAAAAAGATCTAAGAAAGAAACTTCTGTACTACTAATGCAGCTAGTGAATTGCAAATTAAAACTAATATTCAGAATAACCGTTTCTGCTTCCTCCTGTGTTCTCTCCACACAATGAACAAATTATCTATGTACCTTGCCCATATGGCCACCATATCCACCCACTGATCTTTGCAATCTGCCCAGGCCGCGTGCTTCTCCCACCAGCCCACAAATATATTTGTGTAGCTGTGGGCAAAGCACATGCCCATATCGGTATCTTGCGTTTGTTAATTACCCAGAAAATAGAAAAATATTGGTATTAAGTCAGAAGGAAATCAGTTGTGATGCCACCATATTATGTTCTTTGAATTTCAGCAGTTTCTCTTTAAGGAAACATTCGACTTCTTTTTATCCCTGCTGTTGCAAAATGCAAGTGTACAGGCTTGCAGTGTCAATTGTAACTAGTGGGAAGTTCTCTTCCCATACAGTATTCTGAATTATTCTGATCAAATCAGTGGTATCCTTAACATACAAACTCAAATCCTTCACAAAAGGAAAAAGTAAGAAATCCACAAAGATTAAAGCATTCTCTTGGAGGCTACCCTTGGATGATATAATTGGACATCTCAAGGGTCCCTCACTGTTTTTGTGCATCTTTGCAATGTGATCAAATGTGGGAACCACTTAACGTTCTATCTTTTATGAACTAATATTCATCATAGTCTAAGACTCCTTTGTCTCTTCAGATCAGAGAATGCTTGTACACTTTTATTGTTGTCCTCCTTAGTGATGGGCTTGTTGCATTGTTTATCTCTCATGTTGCCTCAATACTTCTTCGTGATACTTTTTTCCCCTGAGTTTTATATATTTCGAACTAGACCCGAACATCTCAGAGCGCTTTACATAAGCACCAGTTGCATTACAGATGAACATTCATTTTTTTGTTAGGCACGGGGAGATTAAGTGATTTGCCCAGAATCACAGGATGTTGAGTGTCCCTCCTGAGACACGAACCCGGTTCCCCAGCTTCGAGGTCGACCACTCTAGCCGTTAGGTCACAATATCTTACTTTGTAGCACTATGTTTCCTCTCTTGTCCGAGGGTTATATAATCGGAGATGTATCGTTCTTGAGGGCCAACACTGCTTGCTATTGTTCCTTAGTTAGGTTTTGGCTTCTCTTGGTTGTCCATGGTCTTGTAGTTATTAGTTTGTCCAAATCTCTTATCTCATGTAAGCAATCAAATGGTGTTTGTGGCACATATCTAGATTTTGCTCTTAAATTACTTTTGCCTCTGCTTTGTACCATCCCTGCCTGATTCTGGAACTGTAGTAGTTATTTATTTGCTCTCTCCGGTGTAGAGGCTATTTAATTGAACTCCTGCAACATTCATAGTGTCTTTACATCCTGGCCTATTAGAATATCAGTAGGTTCCGTCTCCATCATTGTTTCAACTACTCTTCTGCTAGGATGTAACATGTGGACCTTTTTTTATTTAAATTTTCTGATGAACTGATAAAAATCAATACGGGCTGTGTAAAATCCCACTCTGATGTGGGGGGTGGGGGGGAAAGCAAGTCTCATTTGTAGCACCAAAATTTCAATTGCTGTGAGTGATCTGTCTGAGAGATTCACTATGGTTAGATTTTCTTGCCTCATTTGCGGCAACCCCTCTTTTGCTCCTAGCCATTCGTTGTGAGGCTGATTGTTTTGTTCCCTTTGGCCCCTCTTTGAATTTTTCTTCAGCCTGATCTGGTGGGCATGATCATTGAGGGGTTATTTTCCACGACTCCTTATTACTTGATATTCCTGTTGAAAATTTACTACATCACTTGTACTCTGCCTGGGAAGCTCCCTTCAAGTCTGGACCTCAGATTAATCTGTTTACAACTCTGATTCTAAGGTGTCTCTTGTGCTTACTGTACACTGATTTCTGGATTGTTGCAGCACTTTTCTTGAAATGTCAAATTTTGGGGCAAAGGTTGGAACCCGTCTAAATTGGTAATCTCTGGTCACTCGCAAATTTGTTTTGTTTGTGGTATTTTATACTATTTTCATAGGGCACCAACCGAACTGTCATAGCCTGTATTAGACACTCAGAATGTTTTTGCCAGATCTTGAACAATAGCTTCCTCCAAGTTTTTAATTTCCTCTAATAATCAGCTCCTGTCACTTTCGGTGTACTAAACTAACATCTCAGTCCTACCTCTGACTGAGGCCGTAGTATACTCCACCAATTCCTGGAGTACAGGATTCTCGTATGATGGATCATATAGATTCTTAATCCTCTTAGTAACCTATTTACATCAAGATATTTATGGCAACATGTTTATTTTTTCACCCTTTACGTAACTACAATAAAAGATAAAATTCCTCTGCATGATTGTACAAAATCTGAGCTATAGCATTTAATTTCACGCGTTTCGACCACTCGAACTTCTTCAGGGCAAAAGAAGTGTAACTATACTTCTATTTTGAATATTAGGTGTGTTATTTTTAATCCATTTCCTGAGCGCATTTCACAGTAATGGGAGCAGTAATCTCACATGGCGATACACTTCCTCAAATTAGCATCTATTCATGATGGATATTTAAGTGATTGGTCTTGTATTTAGACCTTAGACCAGGGCGTGACACTATAGTCCATGTTGCCCCATCCACTAACTTTTGGTATGCGGTCGCTAGTAACAAACGTAGTCCTGGTAAGTCACACAACTGTTTGTTTACACTGTTAATTATTTTTATATTGTTTGTTGTGTAATTGAGAGTGCCATTTTCTTCAGATTTTATACTACTGTTTTCTTAAATTTTGTACATATTTGAACTTGTGTAGGGGTATTACTTGGCAATATTTTTATGTCTTGTCTAGTTTGTCTTGCTTTATCTGATGCGTACTTTATATATATATTTTTAGTTTATGTTGTATGTATTACCTGAACCTTTGTTAGGATTCTAGTCTTTACCTTGCCCCTGGTTCAAGTAATAGGGCTGCTCCTGTTGGTGGTAACAACCTTCTTACTTGTCCAGGCACCCTTCTTATTCACATCAGCCCTACTTTTTAGAGCAAAGTGATCTGTTGTGGAGAAAAGGGTATTAAACATGAGTATTCATCCTCAGCCCCATGAATTGCAATGGAAGTTGGGGGTGGACAGAAGTCATGGTGTTCATTCCGTGTAGTTACATAAAAACACTGTGAGATTTGGCAAAGTTACGCCAATGGGCAAATCTATCCATATCACGCTGCAATTTAGCCCCAGTAGCAAGAGCAGTGCTGAAAAATTGGTGCGAATGGCACCATGTTGTGCCCAAGAGCGTGTGTGCAGTCGATTTGCTTTTGCTGCAGCTCGAGTAGAAAATCTATTTGAGTGGCAGCAAATCTACTCAAGAAGCAGCCCTCTGACCACCCGTGACCTCCTGCGTGAGAAAATGGTGCCAGGGAGCGCCAAATCTCACCCACATTCCTGAACGCTTGCAGGAAAACATTCTGCCATGCAACGAATGGTGGAATTTGACTGGAACTCTGTGTTACAAGAGTAACGCAGAGTTCTTAAATTCCACCAATTCTGTTGGAGAATGAAATATTCTGCCCACCCATCGTCAAATTCTTATTGGCTTTAGTCTTGCACAAGTCTTGATTGTAGGGTCAGTTACTGGGTAATGAGAGGAGTGGCTGGCCACCCTTTGGGTGCTCAATCGATGCACCCCAGAGACTGACTTAGTCATTGAATATTTGAAGGCGTCAGGGTTTGGCCTCTGCATTGCCCCTCTCTCCTTCTCTTCCTCTCTAACTCTGTGACCCTGTAGCATATTTCCCAGTACTGGTAGCAGGTCAGCCCTCTGCTTTTATGAACACCAAAGTCCTCTGGCGCTTGCAGCAGTGAAGACTACTATCATTACAAGTGATACCTTTGTGGCGATGGCACACTTTGACTTTTAGTTCTATGGTGAGCACCAGGGTTTCTAGAGCCCCCTCAACCTAGTCTACATGTAAGCCCCACTTTTTGGCGCTGTGCTGTAAGTCTGATTAGTAATTGGTATTGTATTAGCCATTTTTTTTTTACAAATATTTCGTGCAAAAAACCATATCAGCTAGCATGCTTTTTAACTTTTAATTGAGAGCTTTTGCTTGGTTTGGGCATTTTGTTTGTCTGTAAAGTACACATTAGATAATGAAAAGGAAACCTTAAATAAGAGTATTTTATTTGTGACTTTGCCGCTGCTATGTGTCTTAGTGAGCTGAACACTCAGCTGCCAATAGGTGGTGTTCCTGGGGTCGGGGTATGGCAGACTCGGCCTTTCGTTCTAAAGAAGTATGTACACTCGATAAATAAATATATACATTTGGTAAAATCTGGTATTTGCAGTGCTTAGAAGCCGCTGCAGTGTGGTGAGCAAAGCTATATAAAAGGATGTTAATATTATTATTATGGTGCCAGTGACCAGCAACTCACAAAATATAACCAGTAACTGCTCTAAGCGATTGTTTCGTGTCTTTTTCTCAGCTGCCACTTTTCAGTGCTCTTGCGTTGCTGTGTTCATTTCCACTGCGCATAAGTCGATGCTTGCATCAGGAATTGATTGACACCAGGAATGTCCCTGCTTTGTTGGAACCTTCTGAATGTCTGACTGCTCTTCATTGCCTGGTAACCTCTGTTTACGGTGCCATAACACAGTGGAGAAAAAGATCTAATCTTGGGTCCCATACCTAGAAAACACACACACACTCTCCCCTTCTTATCAAGTTAGTGTATGCATGCTTCCAATTGTTTCCTTGGCGACATTGCCCAGAAAAGTATATATTTTTAGCTGATGTGTTTTATCTTCAGTTTTTGAGTCTTGCTTAGAGAGTTAAAACGTGCTTTGTAAGCAAATCGTCTGGTTTGTGGGATTTGTAAGGACAGTGTGCATAGCATTCTGTTCCGTCACTGAAATGCTATCGGCTGCTGTCATCGCCGAATTCAGCAGACTCCACTCTTGAAAGGTCTCTTTCTAATGACATTCCTGGATAAGAACTGGCGTGAAAGCCCTTAAACATGTTCAGCTTATTGAAAAACGACAGAATGTTGCATTTTCATTGTGGCGACTCAGAATGTGTGCCTGTTCAGTAAGAGTGGAGCAGTGTTCAGGTGCGAGTGTGCGCGCGCAGCCAACTTTCAGGTCGTTTTAGGGTTTTTCCAAACAAAGAGCAGTCATTGCTTGGTATGTGAGAATATAGAAACATAATAAATACTGGACAGAAATACAGTGCTGTTGCCACGGAAGCGGATGGACGTCAGTAGCCAAGATTCATCAATCCTGAAGGTGTTGAATGCAAAAGAATGTGTTTTTTTTCACCAGTGCTGGCAAATCTGAAGTATTTTATTTGCAGAACTCACAAGCAGTCCAAGATGAGGTCAAACATTAACAACCATTTGCAGCTGGGCACAGATCTGTGAGATTCATGTGCTTTGCCCCTCGTTCTGTACCTTTGCTGCTTTGTGTGTTTTTGTTTTTTATGTGATCAACCTGTTTGAGATAAAACAAAATCTAAATCTTTTTCGTTGTGATCATGAGCATTGGTTCCGGTATATAGAGGTTTGCTAATTGTTTGACATCAACCTGAAAGAGACAAAGCAATATCTTTTAATATTTATTTATTTGTAGTATTTATATAGCGCAGACCGAGCCACACGGGCAACAGAGTGTTTTCCATACAACTGTAAAGAGAACCGGTATCTATCTCCCTGCTGAACCTAAAATGAGAAGGCTCCACCGAATAGGCGGTCAGTCTTCCACAGCATGTAAGTGGATATAGTTTCACTTGCTTTTGAGTGGCTCCTGTAGTATTCTTTCACAAGGTTAGTTTTGAAGCATCACTCATGGCCAGTAAACTCAGTCAAGCACCCTATACAGTAATGATGAATCATTACTTCGGTCATTGAAGAGTCCGGCTGGACTAAGTTATTCAAGTTCAGCATTCAAACAGTATACCATGACAAGCTCGTGCGATGGCTACATATTTTTTGATTTCTTATTGCAAGCATATGCAGTACAAGCATTGGCATAGCCAATAGGTCTCGCCTTTGGGACCTTATAAGTGGACTACTGTTAACAAGTAGGCAGTAGTGCTTGTGAAAAGCACAGCGCTCTAAAACATTTTTATTATTGTAACATGAAAACAGTGTAAAGACACAATGACGGCTACAAAATAAAAAAGATAAAAGGGAAAAAAAACACATTGACAAAGTAAAACATTTGCCCACTAGCCATAGCATTGAAATGCACAACCTTTTGGTTGGATGAGAACATGTAATCCGGAACAAGCTTTGGCAAAGTCAATAGGTCTTGGCAATCTAAGTGCTATAGGCGTTGTCAATGTTAATGTCTATAGCCGTTGTCCATGCTAATGACACATCAATGCAGCCATGCACACTCTGTGCCAGGTGAGGCCTGCCCTCCCCGCAGTGTCACCAGCGCAGTGTGTAATGTGCCCTCGCCCCTCAGGGGGCCGTACCACTGAAAAGAGCGCAGCAGACATGCATCGCCATACAGTGGCGACGCCTACACAGCAGTTCTCCTCTTACAAATGGCATCATGTAATAACAATGTTATTTTCATTAGTTTGGCATAATGTAAGCAATTGGTTTTGTTATTGTGGTCTCCCTGCATGCATGGAACAATATATAGGTTCCTACTACATATGTTTATTTCTACTATATAGTTCTTGTTCCATCACGTGAAAGGGATTAATAAAAATGGTATATAAAGGGAATGTATGTTGGTAAATATAACTTGGTCAGTATTGTTTCCATGCGATGGTCAGCATTAAATTTGATGGATGTGACAATTCAAAATCAAGCACACAGGTATGATAAAATAATACATCCAGGGAAATGTCAATATGAACTCGCACTTGTAGGGATTTCATTGAGGCTTTATGTGAATGCATACCTGAAATGGCCTCAGGAGCTTCCCCTCCCCTCCCCTCGTCTGAGGGTCGGCCTACCAAGAACTTGGGTGTCTGGTTTGAGGAGAATCTGCTGTTTTCCACCCAGGTTAAGAAAACGGCTGGCTGCTGCTTTGGACTTATTAAAACGCTGAGAAAGTTCTTTCCTCTCCTTCCGCAGGCAGCCAGAGTCAGTCACCTGCGCTCTGATACTTTCCCGGCTGGACTACGCTAACTCCCTCTATATTGGCTCTCCGGGATACCTCATTAAGAAATTGCAGGTAGTCCAGAACTGACTGCTACTGGGTCTCTCCTCTAGGCTGAGTGTTTACTCTCATCTGTTAGCCCTTCATTGGTTACCAGTAGCGGCCAGAATCAAATACAAAGCTTTGGTTCTGGCTCACCGCGCCCTCCATGGTCAGGGTCCTCTTTGCCTCCAGAAACGTTTTTCTTTTTATGCCCCCGCACAGGCCTTGCGCTCGGCTTCTCTGGGCTTGTCCCTGGTTCCCAGATTCAGACTTCAGAGGATGGGAGGTTGTTCTCTGGTGGTCAGAGCTAGCAAGGCCTGGGATGCCCTCCCCCCTGATCTTCGTCTCACTCAGGAGCTCGCTGCCTTTAAAAGGAAGCTGAAAACATTTCTCTTTGTCTGATTTCCTCTGTCTGCCTCAGGTTTCGCGCCGGGATACTCCTGAGTAGCCGAGCGTGCTATAAATGGAATATAACATAACATAACAAATGTGAAACCAAATCATTGCGTTTATTTGTACCCTGATTTGCTGGTGAAATATTTTTAATTGTAATTGCGCCCAAAACACACACTTAATAACCCTTCTATCACTGAAATGGAAAAAGCTTATTTAGGTATGTGTTTACAAAGAAATCATGCGATTTAAAAGCGTTTAAGTGTATGTTCTGCAATTAAATCAGATGCACTCAGAATTAAGAGTAAAGTGGCACCTGCGAATCAAAAATAATCCCAGTAAGTTGAAAGTTTTTAACTTTGATTTGCTAGTGCAACATTACATTTAATTATGAATGCAGGTGAATCACTTTTACAAAATCCGTCTAAACAAAGGCTTTGTATCACTTAAGTTTGTAAACACTCACCCAAAAAAGTCTTTAAATTGAAGTGATAGAAGTATGATTTAGCCATGTGTTTTGAAAGTCAATCACGGGCGCACAAATTTACAAGAATGTCATACTGATGCTGGACCAGAGTGTTTACACACACCAATCGTGTACAATAGGTAAACGGTCACCCTTGTAAAGCAGCATCTGGCATTGGACCTCGGTCATTGAATGCACAGCAAATGTGACACGCTAAGAACAAGATTTACAGTCATGTTTACATAGGAGCTTGGAGCAGCGAGTGAAAACATGAGCGCTCATGTTAAGTACTCTTTAACAAAGAAAAAAGTAGCACCTGAAACAGATCCTAAAATAGAAGCAGTGGAGGGATAGGGTAATTGGTGCATGCTCTTGGCGAGGGCTAAAAAGAGTCATGACAAATGCATCCCATTGGCAAGTGGGGAGAAAGAATGAGAGTGACGATGGAGTGAGCAAATGGGAACAGTATGGTCTGGCTGAAGCCCACAAAATGTATACATGTTTCTTTGAATCGAGACAGCACATGCTCTGTCTAGCCAAGACCTAAAAAATGCTGTCCCTTTACAGTTAATAAAACTAAAAAAAGAAGATGCTGTCCCTCACAGTGAAAGAGAGCCATTGGCTGAAGGGAGCTGACTCTTTGTCTCTAGACTGTGTTGTGTGGAAGCAGAGAGAGAGAGAGAGAGAGAAAATGGGAGGGAGAGAGAGAGAAAATGGGAGGGAGAGAGAGAGAAAATGGGAGGGAGAGAGAGAGAAAATGGGAGAGAGGGAGAAAATGGGAGGCAGAGAGAGAGAAAATGGGAGAGGAAGAGAGAGAGAGAGAGAGAGAGAGAGAATGGGAGAGAGAGAGAATGGGAGAGAGAGAATGGGAATGAGAGAGAGAGAGAGAGAATGGGAGAGAGAGAATTAGAGAGAGAGCGAGAATGAGAGAGAGAGAGAGAGAGAGAATGGGAGGGAGAGCGAGAGAATGGGAGGGAGAGAGAGAGAATGGGAGAGAGAGAATGGGAGAGGGAGAGAATGGGAGAGGGAGAGAATGGGAGAGACAGAGAGAGAGAATGGGAGAGAGAGAATGGGAGAGAGAGAATGGGAGAGAGAGAATGGGAGAGAGAGAATGGGAGAGAGAGAATGGGAGAGAGTGGGAGAGAGAATGAGAATGAATGAATTTTGCTTGCATGAGGCTGGCAAGACATATAAAGTTGTCTCTGGGCCAGACCTAACCAGGCTGCAATAATGAACACTCAAAAACTGAATAGAATGGACACATGTCTAATGAATATAACTACAACATTCCAACCTGCGTACATTGAGACACGGAGATTGGCTTTATAAACAAACTGCTAAATCATGGCCTGCTTTGGGATGAATATTTCAGTCTTGTTGGTCACATGCAAAAGTTGTTCTTTGATAATTGTATCGCAGTTCGGAAAGAGTTACTGCAGTTTGGAGACAAACCAAATGTAAAAATAGTAAAATCAACAATGTTTTTGCTATCTGTGAAGTTTGATATTCACTACTTTGAGATTTTTTTTTTAACTTTGCCAATTTGAGCAAGTTTGCAACGTTCTAAAAAAGAAAAGAGAAATAAACCTGCAAAATCTTAAAGTGCATATGTCTTGGTTAATGGAAATATAATTAATCCGGCAAATTTTTGCATGGATTTATCATCAGCAGAAATCTAGATGACATTGCCTAGTGTGCTGCTTAAGGCTGCCTCCATCCTGTATACTCTCTTACATGGTGCTGCTTAAGCTTAAGTGGTGTGCGGGAGGCCAATGACCAGCCAGGTTTGTGGTCCAGAAGTGAAGCTGATGTTGCCTAAAGAGCGTGAAAGAAATTATGTGAAATATAGTGCCCAAGCCACTGTCACTATTAGAACTTGTTCTCTTAGATTTGTTTGTGGACCTCCATTAGCATGCTGTTTTTCCCCTTCCACCCCCTGTGTATCCTGTTGCTTCCTGTCGATGAAGATGACGGCCATCTTTACCTTTCTTGACGGCTTCTCTGTGGTCTGTCTGTTCTTCGGCTCGGCGAGCAAAACCATCCCGCTGCGGTGCTGTGCCTCCTCCACAAACCCTCCTGTGCTTTTTTTTGTACACCTAATCCATTTTGGTCTGCCTTTGCTTCTGATCCAGTAGTGATGGACTGGTCCCAGGCGTGCCCTGCTTGAAGAGGTCTGCTGGACTTGAACTTACTTCCACCGCCATTTTGCCTGGTTCCCGATCCCCCTCTGCTCCTTGCGGCATTTGCCTGTGTTTATCCCTTGCTCCGCTTAACCCCTCTAATGTTGGACATTGAGGTGTGTATCTACTTTTATGTAAACTGTGTTGCACATTCTCAACCTATGTAAAGTGCTCCGATACCTCTGGGTCTAGCCAGGGCTACATAAAACTCCAAAAATAAATAAATATGACGGGCAGTGATTTAGAACTATATTTCTAGCTTGCATTTGTGAAATGTGGGCATTCGGCGTAAAGGGTTTATTAAATTGGGTTTTTAAAACTCAAGGAACATAGACATATTTGCCCCCCAAGCCAGCCTAAGATTATGAATATTTACTGCTGTTACTTACTCAGTTACTGGAAATCCTATATATTAAATCTTTTCCACAAGCAGTGGCTGATATATAATGTATTACTTTGTGTAAGACACGGTATTTAATACTTGTGTGATGATCTGCAAACGCAATGAAGCCCTAGCGCATGCACATCTGATTTGTTATAGAAGCAGAGAGCAAAAGGCTAATTGTAGACCAGGCAGAATCTGGCAGTGTTAGGAAATAGGACACGAAAATTGCAATTTGACGTCAAAATTGAATCCTTCTGTGATCTTTTAAAACGTTTCTGAAAGGCTTAAATTAGTAAATTAATGAAGGAGTTGTATATCATGGCTCTGCAGACTAAATCTCCCTAAACTACTTCCTGACTGATGCACATTGAATTGAGAAACTATGTGTTATAGGTTTTTTTGGGCAAGCTAGATGCTTAGCAGTGTTTTGGGTTGTGATAAGTAGCACAATCAACAGCCGGGGTCCTTGAATTGTGGAACCGAGTCCTCATTTTGTGCTGCTGCTGTCTTTGGATCTACAGCTGGTTCAAGTAAGGTAGAGAGCATCCAAAGATGTGGTGCTGTATTTTTTGTGCAGACCTACTAAGAGGCCTTAATGTGGGTGCATTTGCGCCTGAAACTAATTTGTGTGTTTTTCTTTGAGCCGCTGCAGTGACTTAAGAGACATAGAATTTAGGATTCTCTTGGCTTCCATTTACCAAATAGCCTGGATGTGCCACTCTGGACCTCCGGGAGGTATGGAATCTGTTGTTCTCGGCAGGCTGA
Organism: Triturus cristatus; assembly: GCF_964204655.1. NCBI lineage: Eukaryota > Metazoa > Chordata > Amphibia > Caudata > Salamandridae > Triturus > Triturus cristatus. Next base: position 675,005,217 of record NC_140585.1, read on the forward strand.
CCTAGAATAAAGGCAGATTTTATGTAGTTCCAACTACTACTGAGTGCCTCTCTGCAGAGAGAAAGGGGAGGATACATCTGAGTACACTAGTTTCATGATGGAATGCTGACCAAATATAGCCAGCAGTGACTTTTGGGATTTTGGATTTGGTTCTGTTTTTCAAGGTCTGGGTTTTGACAGTGCCACTATATATTATGTATAATATTGTATAATAATGTTTACAGACTGGATGGCCTTTGGTTCCATCCCTTTTAACTACTGAGTTTCTTCAACGTGCCTCTTTCAGCCACTGGCTTGACTTTGTCAATGATAAATTGGCTCAGTCCAGTGGGGTATTTGTAAGAAAATAGATTTTTAGTTGGAGAGGATGTGAGTCCTTCCCAAATAGATAAGTCTAAAATCTTGACCGGTCCAACCCACAAGTTCAGTAAATAAACCTGGCCCCTCCCCTTGTAGCTATGAACTTGAACTTAAGGAAAAGTATGTAAAGTATTTCATAGGATCAAAACCAATTGAAAAGCCAAAACAAAGCATAAAAATATTACCCACCCAGTTTCCAAAAAGAGGAATATTTAATTAGAAATACCAAAACAACTAAAATCCAGTAAGGGGAACCAGAGATACACATTTTTTTTTAAGTTTTCGACCACAAAGCGCCAAGATAGGTAAGGCACCAATCAGTTGACCACAATAAAGCAGAGGTTGGATAGCCAAAGTAAGTTGTCCCAGTCAATGATTTTACCTTCTGACTAAGGGCCTGAATTAGATCTCGATGGGTGGGTTACTCGTCACAGCGGTGACTGACATCCCGTCCGCCGAAATATAAATCCTATTGGATATATTGGGAAATCTATTTTGTTGAACGGGATATCCGTCACTGTTGTGATGAAGTAACCCGTCCGTCGAGATTTAAATCAGGCCCTTAGTCTATGTAATGGAAGTTTAAATCTTCCAGCATGCAAAGTTGCAAGATGTATCTGGCATAGTCCTCTCGAAGCAAGATAGCTGATGGGCGAGGTCCTGCTGACACCATTGTTTTTCATGGGGGAACCGCCAGGCTGAGAAAAATTCAAACTTCATGGCTGTCGAAGTCCTCTCATTGTGCAAATTCTTTTTGTACCTTCGTCCAGTCAAGAGTTAAACTTTCTGATTTTAATGATTTTTAGCTCCACTATCCGAGCAAGCCTAGAAGTTGTATCTGATGAAGTTGGACACCTTTGCCACAAGGTCCTGCTGATGCTCCAGAGTCCTTGGAATTCTTTCTAAGCCCCAATTTTTCAGACGTTGTAGTGCAGCACTTCCTGGCCACTTCTAAGGCTCCAGGCCCTCAGGGACGAAATTTAGGGGCAATGACTCACTCCAGCAGAGGCCACCAGCAGTGTCCAATCGTGAGACAACTTGTTTCGTCACTGTAGCCACACAGGAGGTCATCTAATCAACCTCTTGAATCCCCTTGAATCCAGTTCTCAGTGCTAGGTACAAGTGGGAACATGTCTCCGTACAAGTCACAAACAACAGGTCCAGGCCTCTTCTGTTCTTCTGCATGTCTATATGTGTTCCAAGAAGCTCTGAGTTATAGGTCACTTTTATAAGAATTACTGCCCAGTGAGTGTAGGGGTGGTCATTAACACTCCCAAACAAATGAGAAAAACCCTGCCTGGGGCAACCCTTCCCACTTTTGCAGGACACCATGTTTGCCTTACTGCCAACTATCCCACAGTGTGTAGTACTGAGGGAGATCCAAAATGGCAGCACCTTTATGCCCTTGTGGATTTCTGGTGTCTCAGCAAGAGGCGTGTGTTAAACCTGGCATCCTTGGCACAGTTTCCTCCTAACGTTTTGCCTTCAACTCTCCTGTTTTGCTGACTTCATTTTTAGTGGCTTTCGGACTCTGCACGCTTTACCATTGCTAACCAGTGCTAACGTGCTTGAGCTCTCTCCCTAAAACATGGTGGAATTGGCTTATACCTAACTGGCATACTTAATTTACTTGTAACTCCCTAGTAAAGTGGCACTACTTGTGCCTAGGGCCTGTAAATTAAATGCTACTTATGGGCCTGCAGCACTGATTGTGCCACCCACTTAAGTAGCACTTTAAACATGTCTCAGGTTTGACATTACAGCCTGTGTGTGCAGTATTTTAAGTGCCATGTCGACCTGCCAAAATTAACCTTTGGCCAGGCCCAAACCTTCCTTTTCAATGCATGCAAGTCACCCCTAGGGTAGGCCCTGGACAGCCCAGAGGGACGGGTGTATGTATCTAAAACGGGCATGTACTTTTTATTTAAACATATCCTGGTAGTGAAAAGCTCTTAAATTTGTTTTTCACTACTGCAAGGCCTACCTCCCCCATAGGCTAAAATTGGAGTTACCTTAATACCTTTAATAAGTGATCATTCCAAAATGGGAATGTGTAACCAGTTCATGTTTGGTGTCTTTGGAATTGTAATGAAAAATCCTATCATAAGGTGAAGTCAGATTGTTTGTTACAGTTCTGAAAATGCCACTTTTAGAAAAGTTGGCATTCTCATGTCTTAGCCATTTAGTGTCGGCAGCCTGTCTGTGGGTCACAATACTGGGTGTAGTTGACAGTTGAGCTTTGTGTATTCCTCCTAAACAACCACACACAATAGATAGCTTGGGTGTGCCTGGATGGGCCATCGCTGACTGGATGGGAGGGGAGAGCGGGGAAGAGCCCTACTTGTACTTAAATAGACTGTGCCCTGCCTCCACACATAGGGCTCCATACCCCTTGTAGTTTGTCTGTAGCCAGGACAGCTAAGGCAGGATGCCTAGGGACTTCAAAGGAAAAACTTTAGAAGCTTTCCCCACAGCAAAGGAAGGTCCAGGTGTAGATATTGGACCCCCCAACACCAAGTCTTCAGTACACTTGAAGACCTGTTGATTCTCTGCCAGGAAGAAGGGCTGCTGTGCTGCTTAATGGAATGCCACTCTGAAAGAACTGCTGCCCTTCTGTGCTTACCTGCTGCCTCTTGCCTTGGTGAGAAAAATTGGACCTGCATCTGCTGAACTCAAGGGCTAGTTGGCTGGCTCTTGATTAGAGCCTTGGGGACAGAAGGCTCCTAGAACCTTGAACCTAGCACCTGGATTCTGCTATCTGTGAGTCCTACCCTGCCTAATGGTGTCACCCAAGTCATGGACCCTTAAAAGAAGGCCTGATGGTGCTCTGCCAGCCCTTTTGTTGATCCAGCAGAACCAACGCATTTTCTCTGCATCATGGCGCAACCCCGAGCAGAATCAACACATCGCCCCTGTTGCTGGGGTACTCCTGACGCAAGGACTCTGCATCAACCGCGCAGCCCACATCAGAACCACTGCCTGTGCAAAGCTTTCCCGTTGCATGCCCGCGCATCGCAAATCTCTTGTTGACAGCCTCTACGACTACGTAGGTTCTTGCATCATAGTCTCGCAGCTCTTTGGAACCGACTCATCACCTCGACTGCGGGACACATCCTTGACACCAGACTTTGCATCCCAAGCCCTCATCGACAGAATCCTCGACAACAAAGGACCTTGCATCGTAGCTCCAGGGCCTTGGCTGCATGAGGCAGTGCCTCAGCCGCACCGACACATCTTCTGTGCCGGCCCACACAATGCTCCACAAGAAGAACTTAAGGTACTTTTGTTCAGCGGCCCTAACTGGGTCCCTGTAGTCACTCCATGGTGTTTGGCCTGAACTTGTGACTTTGTCCCAGTCCAGAGTGGCCAGTTATCCACAGCTGGTGTTTTGTGCTTTATGGCACTATATTTTACTTAAAGCTTTAAACTTGCATATCTCTGCTTCTCCTGGTTGGATTTGTGTCATTTTTGTATTTTTTCTTTTATTAAAATGTAAGCTATTCTATATTGATGAGGGAACTTATTCATGTTGTACTTTCACTTTATTGCTGTTTAAAGTGCTGCATAAATACCTTAGACATTGCCTCTAAATTAAGCATGATTGAACTGTTCAAAGCTACCAGAGGGTTGAGCACAGCTTAACTTGGGGTTTGCTTTTGCCTCACTCTGACAAGGGTTGTGGTTGCTTATTGAGTAGAGTTTCACCTTCCCCACCCCCGGACCGGTAGCCCAATTTCTTACAGCATGTTTAGGGAAATGAGCAGTCTCCTCAACTACACCCGACTGGTTCTAGGACAAGCTCCCCCTCTCACTGGGCTGTATCAGGCTGGCAACAGATATCTATTGGAACAAAGGTTTCTCTTCTCCAGGCCTCCTTTTATTCTTTACTTCAAATGGGCTTGTCTCCACCTAGTCCCTTTCAAGTTATTGACGTTTCTGAAACCCACCCAACTGCCCTTTCTGAGTTGAGAGGAGGCACATACCTCACAACCAGGTCTTCCTGCCAAAAGGCCTAAGTCCTTTTTTCAGCTCTGACAGCAGTTTTTACACCTCATTAAGGGGAAGTACAGATAGGGCGCAGTTGCTGGAGGTTCAGCCAGAAAAAGTCTACATTTTTAGAAGTTACTTTCTCTATGTATTTATTAAACATTCAACTTGACCAGTGAATTTTATTTTTAATAGTCAATAAAAATAGTGTTTAAAACATGTCTGTAGCTTAACTCAAACCAAATATATCAGAGTTATGTTATATGAACTTTCATTTTTCACATAGGAGCAGGTGCATCCTTGCACACTGAATTAGCTTTTCGCGGCTAGTCACTGTAGTCGTATGCCAATTCTAAATTCTTGAACGTTAAGATTTCTAAAAAGAGTTATTTTGACAGGTTTGCCCGTAGGTTTGAAAGCTACAACAGTCAGGCTCCACAAATGACATTTAACTTTCCACACCATTGGTTTGTTCTCCTCCACTTTACACTATAGCCTTACTGGAAAGTTAAATATGCCATTTAGGAGTTGCCCAATTATTTTTAATAGGAATAGATTAGAGAACATACACTGGACAACAATGTTTGTGTGTAGCATTTAAAAACCAGCACCGTCCGTCCACAAGTTATTGGGTGAACCTGCAAAAAGTGGTACTTTCTCACTGTAATAATCACTCATTTAATGGTCTTTCCACCTCCACATTGAACTGCGTAACAGACTATTTTACAACTATTTCCATCTCTGCTGTCTGCCTTTCAAGGGTTTTGCTGGAATATGCCAGCGCTTCATGCATTGGCACAGTCCGTGTGCGATCGATTGGTTTTGCCAATGCTTATGTGGAATATTATTCTCTCCTTGACCCTGTCTAAGCAAGTTTCACCTGACGCACATAGAGTCGCTCCTTACAGCCAAGCTGTACATGATCTTCGATGTCAGTGGTTAGGCTACCCTTATTAGTATTGACTTCTCAACATCCTTTGATTTAGTCGCCCATCCCGTATTACTCACCAGACTACAGGACATTAAGATCGCAGGCCTGGAACATGGCTGCCTAACTTCCTTTCTGTCTAGTCAGGAATAAGATGTGTTGTTTCCTACTTCCAGCTATGTAGTTGTGTTCCTCAGGGTCTTTGCCTAAATTCTATAATTTTGGCTGGCAACCCTTATAAGATGGTTTCGTCTCTAGTTCTGTTGCTATCCTGGCAGCTCCAGCTGGTTGTGAAACTAGAACTCTCATCTCTCCAGCTGCATCTTCATAATTGTCTTCTAGCAGTGTCCTGTGGATGTTCCGTAGACCCCTCCACTCAGTCTTCATTGCAATAACTAGTTCCAAGCTCTAGGCTGTTCTGTTGCGGAAGAAAATCATTCTCTGTTCTAGCTCTGATGTTATGGAATCAACTCATGTTTAATCTTTGGGTAATCCCATACCAGGAACCTTTTCATATAACTTAAAAAAAATATATATATATATATTTAATTTTGAGAGTGTAATCTGTTTTGTGAAGCGTGCCAGTTACGTGGTTTATTAAGATGAAGATGCCATTCGGTGAATGTGCACTTACAAATGGTCTATTCAGTTATATTCTATTCATGTAATTATGTTCTACACTACAGTATTTCAGTAGTTCTACAGTACTTTCAGGGTCTTATGGTGCTCTCGGAAGCTTTGCAGGAGAAAAAAGTTTGATTTGACTAGCCCTTCACAATATGCTTACAGTTCGATACATTTGTAATCGAAATTTGAAGCTCTTTAATATATGTACGTTTTGTCTAAAAATATAGATTCAAATATTTATACTTGTGTCCAACGCTTTTAATCTGCGGTTGATAAATATTATGATAAACTCGCCACAGGATTGTACTCTGCAGACGTTGCCTAACATGCTGGTAGGCATTCCTAATGATAGCCTTTTCCAAAAGCTTATAGGCATTATGCCAAGAAATGGTTGGCCAGCAACCTTTTTGCCACTAGTGCCTGACTTCTTATGGCAGTGCACAGTGTGCCAAAGAAAGCTTCTCTATGTTTTGGGAGTTGATATTAAATATGTTTTTGTTGTCTTTGGAACAGAGCTTTATTATTATTTCACAAGAGCTTCGGTTCTTTTGAAATGCTCGGAGGATCTGATCTTGGGCACAGGGGATCAAGTCCTACACCTACAGTAGCTGGGAATGAATAATACACTTTCAAATCGACATCAGGAATGGGATAAAAAAAACTAGAACATAACCTGGAATTTGAAGATATTGGTTTCAGAGTGGGGACATCACAGGCATCCCTGGACAGAAGTTCAAATCGACATACAGATACTGGCAAGACGCTTGCCATTGTGTTCACGGCTTCTACTTTTCCCCTTGATCGCGAAGTGAAAATCCTTACGAGGGGACCACAAGTGGGGGCCATGTTGCTTTGTGTACATTATCCCCTGAAAAATAGTGTTCCTATAGTTATCCTCACAACAAATGAAGTAGGCTCAGTAGGAGGAGTGAGCATGTGGTACTTATTTTGCATTGTTTCCACAGCCAGTTGTTTTTTGTCCATGTAATGCAAGAAGTCCAGCTTTTTTGACGATTGATTTTCTTCAAACATATATTCCGCTCTGCACGTGCCATAGTGTGCATTTTTACTTCTCCTGACTTTTCCATGCCATTCATATTCTTCAGGCGATGAAATATTCTGCTGCCTTAATTGGCATTTAAACTGCATTATTTTTACAGATTAAGGGCATGTTTTCATTGTTTGTCCTTCATTTTTCAGAAAAAGGGGTTTGACGTGGACAGCCTAACCCAGTCTGAATTACGGTTTCTTCTAAGTATCCTAGAAGGGGAACTGGAAGCAAGGGATCTTGTGATTGAAGCTTTAAGGGTAAGTCTCATTTTCAGACGACATTGATACTCTGTTATATTGGTCTATAGTTGCAGTGTTGGAATGATGAGGGCAGGCTGGCCATGCCTCAATAGGTCTGTGATTAGAATACGGCTAACTAGACTATGAAGTGCTTGAACAATTCCTTGCACCTGGTACTTAGTGTAAAGACTCCATAGAACTGTCACACTTTCTCCAACCTGGGTATTACTTTCTCTTACAAGCTTTTCATTAACAGCAAATGAACCAGTCGTTTTACGCAATGCAATTGACTTCTGAAATTGGCCTGTAATATCACCATGTTGTTTACCACCTAGCAGAGAAAATAACTCCTCAATGTTCTTATTAGGACCAGGCTTACTAACCTCCTGAAACTCAGAACTGTCACTCATGTTACTAAACATAGTCCAAATTCCATGAAAAATGGGGTTGCTAGCCCGATCTTCCAATTCAAGCCAGGAACCACCTATTTCAGCCTTTTACATTTCCTCCTGGGTGGCTGGTGAAGAGGCAAGTTCCATCACAGTTGCTGATGTTCCTGCAAAGGGTTATAATGTCACCAGACAGAACTATCTAACTTTACCATATCATGATATCAAAAGCATCAGTTCTGTTGCCATGATGCATTCAAGGTGCATTAACTCAGATCTTCAGAGTGCAGGATGTTATTTTCTGAAATGCACCTCCGGTATGGTAACGGACGCCTTGATAATAGCACCCATAAAAACGAAGAAAACGACTCTTCTTCCGGCAGACCTTTACTTAACTTGTTCCTTCCCTCTCCCTTGATCTTTCATGCTTCATAGAATGAACATCTTGATTCTTTCCCAACCATTTATTATGCACAATGCACCACAAGGAACATATAACACATTGAAAAAATGTGTATGCATGCTTGTATAATGTTGTATGTGGCATATGTTGCTCGATATAAAAGGCTCATTTCAGTGGAAAATCTTTGCCTCGGATTTAAAAAATAAATAAATGAAGATTTGAAAGATGTGCAGAATAATTTTCAAATACAAAGTTTTAATCTAGCTATACTATTGCACTGATTATCAATGCTCATATAGTTTAAGGCATATTTTTACAGGCCCACTGCTGTAACTTGTTACAAAGATGGAAATGAAATAAAATGTAGAACTGATGCATAGAATCTTTGTTTGCCAACGTGCATTACATTCTTTAAGATTATGAAATTAAATGAGTAGGAAACAAATTACCCAATAAGAGAGAACAGAAGCACAGTGAAAATAATTCAATATGTTGTAGAGTTGGCTTGCATAACTGTTAAACCATGGTTACATTGTTTTGCTCATTGTTAAGCAGTACCTCCTTTCAGATGTAAAGGGAGTACAATTTCAACTGGGGCTGCAAACCCAAGAAATAGTGGTTGAAGAAAATCTTCCAATACATTCATAAACCTTTGCAGATTTGGTTAAAAGCAAAGTACTGAGAACCATTACTAACTACCTCAGAAGAAAGCGTGTATCAAGAAGATTTGTATGAATTTTAGCAGATTCATTTGCTGATTACGCACATTATCTAGGAATATGGCTTGTACGAACTTGATTACCATTGTTTTTATTAATGATGAGCAATATCTAGTTTGCTTTATAATTCACTTGATGAAATCAAAAATGCACAAGTTTTCTAAACAGAAAAACCATTAGGACCAGGCAAGACCCAAGCATGTGGCCAAATTCTGCAAAAGATCTGGTTTCCCCTTACTCAGTCAAGATATTTTAAAATGCGTATATTTTTCAAGATAGTTGAACATTTGTGAATAGCCACTGACCTATTTTTACAGTAACAGCACCCGCCCTTGTTCACTCTGTCTCTCAAAGAACAGCGAAACAGTACCGAATTAAGTGCTACAGGCGACATTTAATGTGGTGACTAAAACAAATGTTTATACTTATATACTTAATGTTTCTGGAATTATATGAATGGACATTGTGTAGTATCTTCATATCTTAGTTATAGCAGTTTGCTGTTCCATTATGATGTATGGGAAGAACCTAGAATGTTGAGGGTTTCAGATGATCCTAAGGGAGTGTGGAGAAGCTTGCTCTTGGGAGCACATAAATGCCTGTGTGGTAGTATTATAATGGATTACATTTGTTTTATTTACATCCCAACTTGCAGTGAGACCATACTTTTACGTTCGTAATGGGCATAAGCCTGGAGTAAATGTCACTTCATTACGGGATATTGCTGAAGGTACCCTATGGAGAACTCCAATTTGTAAATACATGAATTGAAGTACAAGTTGAATATGTTGTGCAAGTTTTATAGTGGCTTTTTAGGATGCATGGGTTTTAACTTAATTATTTAGTTATTATATCAGTGTCTCGTTCAGATACCGTCATACGGTCTAATTGTTTGTGTTCTCTCTTCTAAAACATGTCGTAAGCTGGAGGCATTTGAATAAGCGTGTGGCATTTGTTCCCCCTTTTTCAATGGGCATGCCTTATTTATGACAAGTTTAAATGTTCATATAATTACCCATTATTCATGTGGGATGTCTCATGGGGTCATTGTTGTTGGCTAATGTACAAAGAGCCATTGGTAAGAACACATCACAGAAGAAGCCCTCGCTTCTCACTTTCACAGCAAGCCCGATTGGAGACTTGAATCTGCTGTGAGTGATTTTGACAACATGGTTTTCCAGTGGTGGTTAAATGGGGGGATGCCGGCAAACAAGTGGATCTACTTTCGGCTTCACACTGTAATGGACTAAAACACTGTTTAAGGTTGCTTAATGAACATCTTAAAACAGATTATAACTAGAGTTCCCAGTGTTATATATATTTATTTTTTTACATGTTTGTTTGTATTTATCCATATTTATTTTTTAGCTATCCTGTTGGTATTTATACATTTTTATTTTTTGCTTTCTGAATAAATGATACCTAGAATTGTATATTTCCACATGTATTTAACTGATAAACACACACTCATACTTGGATGCCTTTTGTGTTTGAGCTAATTAAGCAGTATAAAAAAACAATACACCCACAGGTAAATATTAGCATTATACTTTAAATATATGTTGACGTATGCATTCATTTAAGGATATCGCATCCTCCTTTTTTTTTTAAATTTTTTTTTTTTTTTTTTTACTTCCCATGCTATGTATCTACTCGGCTGTTGGCCTGGAATTTATCTAAGAGACCTTGGAGAGTCACTTAAAAAAGAAGCCTAATATTCTGTATTTTTCTGATTTTAAAAAGTAAATGCAGACAGGAAACAAATTGTTTCTTGTGTCTATTTATCTGTAAAAATCAGTAGAAACAGAAATCTTGGAGCCTTAATTATAACATAGCTGAGGATTGGCTACCAGTGGATTACTTCGGTGTACAGTGTAGTGTGAATTTCATCACCAATACTCCATTTCAAGGTATAATCCAATGAGGATTGCCCACCAGTGTATTCTGGACATTTAGAGTGGTTCAGGCAACATCATTGTTGGACATTAACACTGCAAGTTTTGATAAAAGTTGTATTTAAAGTGAATACTGTGTGCCCGGCATCTGTCAAAGACTGTTGCAAAGTTCACCGCAATCAATAACTTGGACTTTGTCCAGTACATTCATATATAGGTATGTAGTACGTTGCATATGGCTCTTGTCCTATTTGATTACCTTGAAAGATAATAGGTTCTAAAGTCATGTGAACTTTGGTATTTTCGTTTGTTATTTATTAATTTTGTTACATGGACTCAGGCATTGAGCTGAATGCCAGTAGAATGTACTAGTATAGTGTCCAATGCTGGTGTCAAATTTTACATCGGGTCTAGAACATCATTACATTATTCTATGATGCATTAGTTTCTCAAATGATTATAACATTCCATTCAGGAAATGTATTCACATACTTTATTACCATGCAGAATGTAATGACTCCACCATTTGTTCTACATCTTCTAGTGGTCCTAGTATAACATGGGAGAAGTGTCTTGGCCCAGAGGATCAAGAGGTCTTTGATCACTTAAGTTGAATGTTCAAGTGAAAAAGATAATGCTTTGAAGGAATATGAGTTGTGCATGAAAAAATTAGGCAACTATCACTTATCTAAAGTAACCACAATTTAAGAAAGATTTAATTTTGGTGAAAGGTGAATCTGTGGAGGACTGCATAACAGATCTAAGGAGATTAGCCTTGTTGGATAAGTTTGGTTCTAGTGTTGATGAGCATATTATATTAGAGTGTAATTATGATAAAGCCAGAGAAGAATTATGGTTATTTGATGATCCTTCTTTGACAGAATGTATTGCATTGGTGAAGACAGTGGGTCATAGATTAGCATGTGTGGATGGAGTTAAGAAAAAAAGGTACAAAGATAGTATGAGTGTGGTAGACCATAGGAGAAAGAGCGTGTACAAAAGCACATGTCAGCAGTGATTTAATGTCATGCTAGTGTCAAGCAATTTGTGGGAAGATGTTAAAGGTGTGGTATGCTTAGTCATATAGCTAACAACAAAATGTGCTCAGGGCGGAAAGGCACATGCAAAATATGTGGAAGCAAAGCAAGTATTGTTGAAATAAGGGCAACAAAGGGAAGATAAACAACATTGAAAATGTGGAAGCTGATTGTACTGAGATAATTATACAAATAACAGGAAGAAATTATCAACGACTCTATGATGAAGTGATTGTTGCAGTGAAGAAGGTTAATATTTAGTTTAAATTCAAGAGCAAAATTAACTATCATTTTGTAAGATTTGTTCAGAAACGGAATATGAAAATGGGCAAATGTTTTAAACTGGATATACAACCAACTGGTTATGGAGGTGAACTCATAAAATTCATGGGTGAATTGGAATATAAATGAAGATTTGCAACAGGTAAAAATTATGTCATGCTAAAAGGTGATGCTCTAAAGAATTTCCAAAGGTTTTCAGTGGGACTGTTTAAAAGATTACACACATAAGATTAAACTGAAAGAAGGTGCATTTCTATTCGTAAGTACAGAGAGGAATATACCAATAGAAGTGAGGAATGCAGCATCAGAAGAGTTGACGATACTAGAATCATCAAAAGTTGCGAGGGTGGAAGGATCAAAATGGCTGACTCCTGGTGTCTCTGCACTCAAACAGAATAGGGATGTGAGATTGTGTGCAGATTTAAAAGGGTTAAACATATTTGTGGCGGTTGACAGATTTTCCATCCTTGGTTTTAACAAATTGTTAGGTATGTTGAGTGATGAAAATTGGTTTTCTACCCTTGATCTATCGCTGGCGTACCATCAGATTAGATTGCATCAAAGTTCAATGGCTTGCGCATCATTTGCCACACCAAAACAGACATTTAGATTCAAAAGGATGCCATTTAGACTAATCTTAGCCCCCCAAATTTTTCTAGAGGGTGATGAACAATATCCTAGGAGAATTAAAAGGTTTTAAAGTATGTCAGGATGACATCTTAGTGCGTTGCAGTTATATTGAAGAACATGATGTAAGGGTGTGAGCTATTTTGAGTAGGCTGAATAAGAAAGAGTTAACTTTGAAAGTGGAGAAATGTAGATTTTACAGAGAGGAACTTGACTTTTTGGGTCATACTTTGTTTAAAACATAAAAAGAAACTTATTAAACATATTGATCAAATGCAGCCATCTGAAAATAAGGATGAACTTGCATCTTTTGGGATTAGCGAAGTTTAAAAGTATATTTTTACCTAGGTTCTCTGATAAAACTGCTTGGATGAGACTGTTAAAGATAAGGTGGAATTTGTGGGGATGATGAATGTGAATGGGAGTGTTTGAGGTTAGAGAAAGAGATGGAAGGAGCACAAAGATTGCAGAACTATTGTCCAGCATATGGGAATATAATATGAACAGATGCAACTACCAAAGGTTTAGGTGTTACCCTTAGAAAGGAGTGGGAGTAATCAAAACATGTTTACAAAGGAGTGGGATCAAAGAAACACAATTATGTTTACTAAGGAGTGGGGGTAATGAAAAGGCAATTATGTTTATTTCTTGATTTTTGAAGGATGCTGAAAGAAGATATTAGATAATAGAGAAACATTTGGTGGTGTTATGGGCAATTTAGAAATTGAATGCTTTGTTTTGCTAGAAAATTTATAGAAAGAACTGACAACAAGCCACAAATCATGAAAGGTCAGATGTATGCAGGAAAGTGTTTGCGATTACTAAATAACGATTCTTTTGACGATTTGCTATTTGGTAATCACAAACAGCAATGCACAAATGTGTGTTTAACACAGTTGCAGTGGGTCGCAAATAGACCTACCTCATTAATATTCATGAGGTAGGTCTCGGTATGACACCCATTGAGAATCGCAAAAATGACAAGGATGGTGGCCTGCTGTGTTCAGCAGACCACCATGCCCGTGATTTTGTTTTTCAGTAAAGCATTTTTGTTGTTGTTGTTGAAATGCAGCCTTAAAGAAAAATGGATGTGTTTTAAAAATGAAAAGTTTTCCTTTACATTTTTTTAAGATTAGGCAGTGGTCCGTGGAACCACTGCCTGCTCTTAAAAAATATTTTTACAAACATTCACAAAGGGGAAGGGGTCCCTTAGAAAACCCTTCCCATTTTCAAATGGGTTACCACCAACTTGAAGTTGATGGTAAAATGCAAATCTTTTGCAACCGCATTTTGGTTGCTTACCATTAGTGCATAACCTTGAGATTCGGTATTAGGGAGGGACGCCTTATACACGCCCCTTCCTAATACCGAATCGGAAACCCAATTTGTGATTCAGTTAAAGGTTACTGAAAAATAGGGCTATGTAAATAAAATTTTGCAGTTGCAAATGGCTCTCTATATGGGCAGTTTGCGACCTTGAAAAAGCATTGTACATCTGGCTCGAAGTTCAATTCGTATCTAAGTAGATCACTCAATTTTTGAGTGAGAGGGGCAAAAGTCATTGAAACAAAATCCAGTAGCGCATGGTTTGTTGTAGAGATTAAACAAAACATTGAAAGAAGCTATTCAAGTTGCTAAATATTGTGCAGAGTTTGGAAGTGAAGAAATGCGTGGATGCATATTGAATCACACAACATGGCACTACTAGGCAAGATACCTTTTAGTTGTTCGGAGGTAGTAAAGAAAATATTATGTTGCGTCCTGCTTGCTTGAACGAAGGAAAGTAGGATGAGGATGTCAGGTACTTGTTAAAGCGCGACAACTCACCCGTGGGGGGTCTCAAGGCACTGGGGAGGAGGGTGCGGTGCAGGTTCCAGTCCATCATGGAGGAGGTCTATTGAAGAGCCAAGTTTTGCGGTTTCTCGTGAAGATGGGGAGTAATGTAATCTATCTGAGGCGGAGCGGTGGGGTGTTCCAGGCTCTGGCCGCGAGGAAGGAGAAGGAGCAGCCTCCCGATCTGGTCTTTCTGGCATGGGGGACCGCTGCGTAGGCAAGCTGGGCTGATCGTAGGGTCCTTTGGGGTGTGTGGAAAGCGAGTCAGCTGTTCAGGTATTGCTGGTCTGGCGTTGTGGAGGGCTTTGTGTGCATGGGTGAGGATCTTGAAGGTGATTCTAGCCTCGATGGGGAGCCAGTGGAGTGTGCACAGGTTCTGGGAGATATGGCAGTGTCTTAGCAGGTTGAGGACCAGTCTTCCGGTGGAGTTCTTGGTGTTTTGTAGCTTGCGGGTGAGGTTTTTGTATATTCTGGCATAGAGTGGATGTTGTTGAAGATGATGATTGATTGTAGGAAAGCAGTGAAGAAACTTAAAAATGATAGTTGGTCATAAGGTTAAGTTAAAATATCTTGTTATTCATGGGAAGTCAATGAACTTTACTGATGCTATGAGGGTGTTCAAAATCTTCAGAAATGCCATCAAGATGGATGACTAATGTATTTGGAACATGAACAATTTTGTGAAATTCCAGTATAAGGACTATGAATGCGAACTTCATCATCTTAAAGAAGATCACTAGATTCACAGGGTATAAAAATCAAGGGTATTGAAAAGATGTTAAAAGCGTTAAAAGACTAAATAGGTTTGAGAACTCAGTGACATTAATATTCTGTACGTAGGGTTCTGTAATTTTAATGCTGTTTTGGTACAGTTTCCACTTGTATAGTGTATTCAGAGAAGTTCAAATATTTGAACTTGATCATTCACTATTTATGGTTCACTGTACATAACAATTGAAAGAAATTGTGTTATCACATTGCCCCTTTTGGTTTTAGAACTGTGCACAGTTGTTTGAGACCAGTGGATTGAGAGAGTACTACCATTCCCAGATGTTAAAAATGGTCATCTCTCCTAAAAAGAAAAATGTAATATCTAAAACGGCCAACCGAGTTTAGGAAGTGTGATTTATAGTATGTTACAAAGCTTTGATTCGGATATTGCTCATCCACACTAACCTGTGGTTGACACCAGAGGAACCTGGGGAAAGGCTGTGTTTGATGATAATGTTTTTAATAAAATAACGAATATCCATTTTAATAACTGGAAACACCTTTACATAATAGTGCTACGTAACGTCCTAGGAGGTTTACATTGCTGCAGTATGGTTACACCCGAAGGAATTGTCATAATACAGAATAACTTTTTTGTCACCATATTATGTACATTGATCTTTCCTGAATACATTAACACCGCTGAATCTACTGTCCTGAAGTACAGGAGCCAATACATTTTGTAAAATGTTTATGAAACCAAACTATGTAATACATAATGCTCATTTCTTCTTCTGCCACGACTGCCGTGGTTTTTATTTCACATCTGTTACTTCTTCCAGGCTATTTCTTCATCTTTATGGTGGGTACGTTTATAATGTTGGGGTGGTTCAATGGAGCTTGAATATTTTGGGATTAAGGAATGTAATATATGTAAAAATACTTCACTAATGAGAAAATTGCTCTTTGAGGAACCCTGAATGTAGAGTACTGGCAGATAAATACAAAGGAATTCACTTAGACCTCATGAGACCTCATTGGATTCCAGGTGGCAGCAGAGTTGGTTTCCTGGGGCAATCTCCTTCGATCATGTTTTAGAAGGGGGCCAAAGCAAAACTGAAGGTCTCTAAGACTTGTTAGTACCAGGGTTTTAGGGGAAAGAAGTCCAGGGCTATATGTACTATGTAATGGTCGCAAAATACTAGTATTTTGTGCCTAATTTAGGTTTTAAAGTACTTACCTATGTACCTAATAGTCTGTTTTTTAAAATTCAAATCATAGTGGGTCAGTGTGCAACCTACCTAATCCATGTTAATGAGGTAGGTGGCAAATTGTGACACTATGATTAGTTGCCATCACAGGGATGGTGGCCTGCTGAGATTAGCTGGCCCCCATGTTTGCGATTGCTTTTAAATGAAGCAAATTTTTGTTTTCCCTAAAACAGCTAATTTTTCTTAAAGGAAAACGAGTTGTGTCAAAAAATATTCATCCGTGTTAAACTCTTTTTCAGAGTAGGCAGTGGTCAAATGGACCATTGCCTACTCCCACAAAAAGTGTAAAAAACTCTGTTTTTGACCATGCATAATACAAATACAAAATTAATTTCAGTGTTGCTATGACCACATGTATATCACATACAGATAGGTGTACACATGTGATGTCCATGTTACACATGGATGGGCAAAAGACCCAGTTGGTGGAGAATAGCAGACCATTTTAAAATGGAGGCAGAGGTCTGTAAGAGATTCTCTCTGGAATGGACGGTTACAAAAGGCCTGATTTGCCACTATAACTATGTTACTGACTTCACTGCGAGTCCACTACTGCAGAGGGAGCTGATGAGAGAAGGGTGAATGTTGTGTTGGGGAACAGAAACCTATAGCTTGCTATAGTGAACACAAAGCAGGGTCACATATTCTTTGTAGTCACACAGGCAACCTTTCTTCTTTGCAACAAAGCTAGCATCCAGAATTTGTCCAAGATTTAGAACACCATCCATCCTCCTTAAATCCAGTCCACAATGGATATTTTGGTATGCACACAATTGTTCAGTGTTTGGCCTGCAGGATCTAACTTACAACTTTAGCTGAATTGCTGCCACCACTCTCAGACCTCTACAGCCAGGTGAGCTAACAGGAGAGTGCTCACTGTGTACCCCTCCAGACCACAAATACCCACTCTGCGTCTCAATCCCTGTCACAAATACCTGCAGTCCACACACAAGATCATTCTGTTTGTTGAGGTGTGGATCAAAAATATACAGCGTGCTATAATGATCGTATGGCAGGGGCACATTCTATTCACAGCCACACAGGGGACCTTTTTCTGTCCTATCACAAGCAGTATTCAGAATTTCCTACTACGTAAGCCACCATTTTCAGGCCTGCATCTGCCATGCCTACACTCCACCATCAGTTGTTGGTGCGCTATATGACAATGATTATACCTTAGAAACTTTGGTATGCATGCCATTACTCTGTAATAGGTATGTGTAGAGTACAATCTTCATGGAAGACTAGTGGAAAGTGTTCAAAACAATTCCTCATGCCTGAGGTGTTCTGGCTGTCGAAAAAGTGTTAACTGGGAAAATAAAAATGTTGAGTATGTACATCCCTGAAAGAGGCTGTGGGATTCCTTGGTTACTCTCCTTTACTAAATTGCCCTTGCCTGGCACTGTCCAGCTTGCCTGCATTCCCATGCTTCACAACAAAATCTTCAGAAATCACGGGTTAACCAGGTTCTGAATATCACTACTGTCGTATCACATATGTTGTTAAGGCCTACCTATGTTGGATAATAGTGACATTTTCAGGTCGAGCCTAGCGCAGCGCGCATGCGCTGCCCTAGGAGAGGACCTTTAGAAATCGGTCAGCTCTTTACAAGCACTCATGCTTGTGTTAGCATCCACCTCACGGGAGCGAGCAGCGGTGCGCGGGGGGCCATCTGTTTCTAAAAAGCGTGGCTGCGCGCGCTTGTTGACATTGCTCTACTCTTGCTCCCCTGCCTGTATCACCCAGCTATTTGTGCATGTTATGAGATTCTCAATGTCTTCTGAGCTAGGACTTCAGTACAATTTTATCTAAATTCCTCTGTAACCTCGTTTACATGGCTATCCTGGATCCGTTTGCTTTAATAACAGCTTAAAAACCTTACAGGCTACTTCAATATGCCTCTGATGTCTTTTCTATCCACATTTGCTTTTTTATGTTTATATTTGAAAGACAGAAAAATACCAGCTTTTGCCGCTTTATTCAATAATTTTACCGGCCTTGTCCTAAAAACACCGGCCAGTTGGCAACGCTAGTTCCCAAACATGGTCATGTTGGCACTAGGGTATATTTACTTGTCACTGTGCAGTGAACTGATCTTTTTGCTTGAAAGTAGGGTGGATGGAGAAGAAGGCACTGCTGCGAGGTCACACCTTTAATTACTAGCTTTCATCTTCCAGTACTGACCAGCGTCTCTTCAAGGGTTTAGGTGACCGGCCTGCTGCGTGGGGCTGAACTCGCCCGAGGCCGGTGGAGTCACGTCAAGGGTGCAAACTGGATGAATTCCCACTCACTAGGGGTGCTGCAGCAGTGGGGGGCAGCCCAGGTGGGAAGAGGGGCTATGGGGGGGGTCACTGAACCGGGAAGCAGCGGAGGCCAGCGAAGCCCTGGCACAAGCTTCTCCTTTGTCAGCCTTATTACCCACTTCATTGCTACTGGTGCCTACGTCACATCCTCTTTCCTGTGGCGCAGTTCTAGGCATGATGACGACACAGCTCTTCGCTTGCCATCTGTTAGCTATGCTGGTGGGGCAGGAAGTGATGCGGCCTAGACATGGTGACGAGTCAGCTCTCCCCTTCCTGTCTGTTAGCTGGCCTGGTGGCACGATTGTGCTTTAGTCGACGTTATATCGCTGAGTATGGCCCACAACTATGGATTCGGAAGGTTCGTAAAGTTGAGTGCATTTGTCATGTATTGCATAGGTGAAATGTGTCCAAAAAAATGTGTCCCAGCGTTTGGGTTCAGTTTACTCTTGTCCAAGGCGCTCACACCCTGAAATATGTTTGAGTCACTACTAAAATTACAAACGTTAATTAAATGTATTTCTTTTTTTCAATATCTGTCAAAGGCCGTTGTCAGCATTTTCACCTGACTAACCCCATGAGGAGAACAGCTGGCTCGTGTATGCTTCTGGGGTGGGCTCCATCTTCAGTTTCTGTGCAGCAAGTTTCTGTCTGTGCGGTAGGGTAATAATTGGCGATCAATCATGTTATTAGAAACTCACCCTGCGCCAGAACCCCTTTTATCAAAGGTGATATGTGATCCCTGACTCTAGCTTCGATACACAGTATTTGGTAACAGTAAAAATTCATCTGTCAGCCCGCAGTTCTACAAATGTAAATAAACAGTGTTTAGAAGGATGACAGTAGTGACGACAAAGCCAAATCTTAGATACTCCTATGGGAAGGTTAATTGGTGAAACGGCATTAAATGCGCACAAAACGCCTCCGTTTTCATCAAATAACACAAGAAAAAGTTGGCACAGGCTAAACCAATAAGACATCAACAGCGTTGGAATGCATTTTTGTTTCAATGTCTGCCTAATGCTAGCTAGGAAAACGTAAATGTTTTAAAAACATGGTCATTGTTTATTTATTCTCCGGCTAGTACGGCAGGATCGCCCTTCAACAGATGAACTATATTTTACTCACGCTGTGGGTAAAGATTTGTCAGAAATCGTAGGCTGTCTGATGGATGTATAGTGCCTTGTAAGTGTGCCCATCTAGCTGCAGGCACAGATGACTGGCCCAGAAATAGAGAAGTGCTGATTGGTGCTTGCTTGAAAGAAGTTTGACCGTGAAGCAACCAGAGGCTGCAGTTTGTCACGATATCATACTTGAGGAGTTAAAACACTGACCTAACAATGACCCTTGAGCAGACTGTGACCTTTTGCTGGTAATAAAGCACACTTCTTCCATTCCATGGCAGCTTGAGTTCGACCTTGTGCTGTTAAAGCACACTTTACTTCTTCCATCACAGCACGGTGACTTATGCATTTGAAGAAGTTTTGAGGTCGAGTCCAGCGCAGTGTGCAGCTCTGCTCTAGGAGATGACCCTTAGAAATCTGTCTGCACTTTTCAGCACAGTACCACCTCAGTATCACTCAGCACCAGGGCAGCACCACTTTAGCAGCATTTGAGCACCACTGCAACACCAATGCATCAGTGCAGCACTACCTCAGAACTATGTCCGCATCAGCGCAGCACCACTTCAGCACCAGTCAGCGTCACTCAGCAGCACCACCGCAGCGCCACCTTAGCATCGCTCAGCAGCACCTGAGCACTACCACAAACATCAGCACAACACCACCTCAACATTATTCAGCCCGCAGCACTACCTCAGCACTAGCACAACTCCAGTGCAGCACCACCTGAGTACTAAGTCAGCACAACCTCAACATTAGTGCAGCACCACCACCTCTGCAACAGTAAAGCATCACTCAGCACCAGCATCTCCTCAGCATCACTCAACACCACCACAGTACCACCTCAGCATCACTCTGCACCACCTGAGCACTATCACAGCATTATGAAAGCACCACCAAAGCATCACTCCGCATCATTGAACAACACCTCAGAATCTCACAGCACCACCAGAGCACCACCTCCAATAGCACTACTTCAGTTTAACTCCGCTTGATCTGAGAACCTGCGCAGCACCACCTTGGCACTACCGCAGCACCACATCAGCACCACCCCTCTACCAGTGTAGCACTACCTTGGCATCAGCATAGCACCGGCACAGCATCACTCAGCACCGCCACAGCATCACTCAGCACCACATCAGCACTAGTGCAACACCACCTCATCAGTGCACCACCGCCAGCTAAACACCAACTCACACCAGCGCAGCCCCATCAAAGCATCAGCGAATCATCAGCTCAGCACCAATGCAGCATCACTTCAGCATTAGCGCAGCATCAGAACAGCACCAACTCAGCATCACTCAGCACCACCTCTGCGCAAGCACACCACCACCTCAGCACCATGGCAGTATAACTCCGCATCACCTGAGCATCAACACAGCATTACCTCAGCACCAGGATAGACATACTGGAAGACATTGTATATGTGATTTTTTTTTTTTTTAATAGGGTCGGTCATTTGTACATAATGTTTACTTATTTATATATAAGGTAACACCAATGCTTATAACACTTTATTATAACTTTTCAACATGCTGCACAGCAGCCACACTGCTCTACAACATAGTCTAAACACATTGGCAAAACCAATAGCTCTGGCAGAACACTTATAAGATCCCAAAGGCGAGACCTATTGGCTATGCCAATGCTTGTTGTTTTTGGAGTTAAGGGAGGCTCATGCTATTTTACAACGAGTAGTTGTCATGTGCCTTGTAATGCACTACTCCCTCATCCTGCATGCAGACAGAGCAGGGCAATGAGCGCTTCTGCAGAAGTTATGAGTGTCCTAAAAGAATACCCAAAAGATCTATCACCCCATCAGTCAGTTTTTAAGAGTAAACCGTTTTACTTTTTATACATAATTAGTATCAATAGGTTTCTTAATTGCTGCAGGAAATAAGGTGGTGAACACCTTCTGTCCATACTGCAAACGATTGTACATTACCCAACCTGTCTTAGACAAATCAAATTTTCGTATGAATTAACCAGTGTCTAATTGGCTGGTTTTAGTATTTTCCTTCCATGCACTCAAAGACCCTTTTGAAGTAATTAGCGTACATAATGCATGTTGCACTGCAGGCCTTCTGTCAGTTAAGAATTCTATGAGCGAGGAAAATACGTTACAGTCCCGTGTACTGTTTTGACATTCTCAGTTTCAACCAAAGTGATGCAATTATCTGTACCCTTTTGTTTACATTTCCAAATATTTCCCATGATTATCATTTTAACCAGGTGATAATCCTGACTGTTTATAGTACTAGGACATGTGCCTCATCTTTGTAATGGTTACTTCATAAATCCCTTCTGCTGGACTGCGTTTACATGAAAACTGCATTTTGATTATTAGTGTTCAGAAACCAGCAGGGGCGTAACACAGGCCACTGCTGCGGGGAGGGGGGGCAAATCCTTCAGGGGGCCCACTCCTTCAGAGTGACCCATTCATCCCAAGGCCAATGCATAAATATGAGATATAGGAGACTCGGGAGCCCCTCGTCACATTCTGCAGGGGGGAGGGACATAATATTTAGTTACGCCACTACAAACCTTGGCTTTAAAACTGCTTTCTCTGGCTATTTCTGCTAATGAATAGTACAACCTGGCATTTTTGGCAATCCCATTACATATGCATCTTGTTCTGTACATGTCTGCCCTACTACTACGACATTTTTTATACACTGTCCTTTTAGAGAGTTCTGTAGTACTACGACAAGACAACATTAGTATGGTGCCACTAATGCAAGGGCTGAAGTTATGTGTGGAAAGGTAGCATTGAAGCACTTGTGTGTCTGTTGAATATTGTCTTTTAAACTGCCTCTTCATTGGATACTTATTATTTTGTTCAAGATTGTAGTTTTGCTGATAACAGATCATAGAAAAAATGTAACTTTCCTGTAACACCAGTTCTCCAACTCACCAGTTCTCCAACTAGTGGGTATTCTGTTTGGATTCACACAACACATCCAAACACCTGGGCTGGGCTGTAGGGGCATATTGGCTCTAACAACACTGAAACAAAAGAAAGAAACCTCTCCTTTCAGAAAATAAACTGTTAAGTTAGAGTGAACAGCCAATCAATCAATAAAAACTTTATTCAAATCTTTGTTGGATTCATTAAAGTACATACAGTTTAAAATTTATATTCACATTTATAAAAATATACAATAATCTTTAGTTAAGAACTTCATCAGTCCACATCATTAAGTAATCCCACTTAATCATGAAGTACCTTCTATCCAGAACCAGCCTTCATTCTGCTTCATAAACAAGTTGGTCTAAAAATGTTAAGGATTTCCGTCTTTGTATGGCCCGAATTATAAAACTAACAGCAGCACTACAGATTAATTCATTTTCAAGGGTACATATAAATTTCATCGGATCCTTATAGAAAAATAATTTCTGTGAGATAAAAATTGGACGTCAAAATTGTTTTCTAATATCTTGGTAAAACTTACAAAACATAAAATGCATCGTTGTTTGGTTGGATTTTCCCTTACATGGGCATTTGTGTTCTATTTTTTGCCATTTGCCACTGATATAACCATGTTTTCAGAGGTTTTCTGAAAGTAGCAAGGTTGGCAGTTTGTTTTAGAGTGAACAGAAGATTTTTCAGTGCCTTTGCTTCGAGAACTGATCTAGGTCTGCCCCCCTAGTTTGTAACCTGAACTTAGGTGACAGCTAGAAGAATATTACAGGCATATCTCAACGTTCTTGTTGGCTAGTAGGGAACAAAACGATCAGAGAGGAATTTGGGACCAGTTTGATAATAAGCCCGATACACAATAGTCAAATCTGCAACAATAATCTATTTACCAACTAGTAACCAATGGAACCCCCACAAATCCTGTGTGACAGAGATTTGATGAAGAAGTTGAAGTTCCAGTGTCATGGCTACATTTTTACCACCTGCATCTTCTTGATCAGATAATTAGGCAGACCCAAGAGACTATTGCATTAGTCCAGTCCTGCAGAGATATTTGGTGTCGTAGCTTGTATCTGTTCCATTTATTTTTTCAGTTACACCCCCTTTTTTGTATACACACTATGCAGTAGCACATAACATCTAGGTCCTCAGGAAGGCTAGACACTTGTCAGGTCATGATAGCCGAAACATGTAGACCAACTTTGCAGTTATGTTAAAACTGCATTAGCACTGTTTTTAATCCTAACAACAAGAGACAACCAATAAAAGTATTTTTTCCTCTCTTGTTAGCTAGTTTTAGTTCACTTTTCGCTTTTCCACAATTGGTTGCACTGCGCTTATCACTCACATAACATATGCAGCTCTTCATCTTGGGTTTTAGGAGACCCTATTTAGCGATAACATCAAAAACATCCCAGTGCTCCTCCCTCACAGTGAGGGGGTTGTAGCCCTCGGCTGTACTAGGAGTTACAGCTGGGAGGAGATCCCAGATGATGAAGCATGTCACTTTGGTGAGTGATGGGATTCCGTCCTTTAGTTATGTCTTCCTGTGTAGGTAGAGTCTTCTTTGTACTATAGGAACACATGCTACTATAGCTCTAGGTAGCTGTTCTAGACCCACGGACATCATTGTTTTGTGTAATTCTACCTTTGCCCTTATGCTTCGTTGTTTGGCCTCAGACTAGGACAATGCTGCTTTGACTGCCGGCTTTCTTGATATAGGTAGCTATGTGTCTAAGATATTATTGGGTACTGTGCAACATAGATTTCCCGACATGGAATGTTTTAAAGTCACATGTAGACTAAATAGGTAGGGGCTTTGAAGGCCATTAAAACTGTGCTAAACTATGGCTCACAATCGGGGTATTTGTTACTACCATGTGGCCTAAAGAGAAAAGTAATACTGATAGAAAGCTGGGAATGAGGGGGACAGACTGAGCTACGTTACATGCTTCCTGTGTTCCTAAAATTCTAGTACTTTCTGGTGACTTGATCCCAGCAATGGCCAGAGGCTAATGGTCATTTTTTTTAAACTTTTTCTTTTTTTTAGAAAGCGCTTTGTCACCATCTGGTATCCTGGTGCTGGCCAAAGCCTAAAGGAGGTACATGAAAAGGAAAAGAACCATAGAACAGGGCAACCCCAAATTACAGGGAAGACACAATTTAGCACAATTACTTAGGAAACAGCCATGTCTTGAGCGCCTTCCTAAACTTTAACAAGTCAGTCATAGGTCTTAGAGAGAAAGGAAGTGAATTCCAGATCTTAGTTGCCAGAACTGGAAGTTTGCTGCCACCTTGCCTTCATTTCCTAAACTTGGTCTTGCAGAACAAGTTAGCAGATGCAGAACAAAGATATGCTGGGAATGTATCTTCTCAGCCTCTTTTGCAAGGGGACAGGGTCTAGGCCATGAAAGGATTTGAAGGCCAGGCAAAGAGATTTAAACTGAATTATTTGCTTAAGTGACAGCCAGTGTAACTCCTTTAGAACCAAAGATGCAGAGGCTCTCCGAGTTTTGTTCAAAGCAAGTCTGGTGGCTCCAGTCTGCACCCTAGACAGACGACGCAAGAGATGATCATGTGCATCCAGAAGAAGAGCATCGAAGTAGTCCAGAATGCTAAGAACAACACCACGGATGACCAAGGCTCTGGGCGAAGCCACAACAGGATCTTCCAAAGAGTTTTCAGAAGCACAAAACAAGTTGGTCATTTATTTACATGGCTTTACACACTAAGTTTATCATCAAAGATAACTTCCAGATTCCGAACTGTATTGACAGGGGCAACAGGCCCCTTGAACAATCCAGGTCAGAAATGGGGCGGGGGGGGGCCTCTGGGATTGTGTGGGCAGCACAGCAGAGTATATCTGTCATATCCCTGTTAAACATCAGTGAATTAAGCCTGAGCCACTGAGTAATATCCCTGACCTGGTGTTATCCAAGGAGAGATGGACAGATTAAATAGCTAAACTGTATTCGTCCTAAAACAAGGACTGCAGTACAGTTGTGGAGGTAAGACTAGATTGTAAAATGGTGCCCTTTACATTGCAGGACATAACCACTGCCATTAAGAGTGGTCCATCATATAAAAGCCCATTCTGTTACGAGTGAATACATTTATTGTCTGATTAATTGAAATCATCACAGAGTGAAACATCACAATACATTTCCAGCAATTTAACATATAATATTCTTGTATCGACCATACAACATTATGGGATGATTCAGCAATTTGATTAGAACTAATACACATAAAATTCACCAAAGTAAAAAATTAAGCTACGTTAGTCCTAGCCCGCAGAAAACCATACAGGTTGCGCCAAAGTGCCAAGTGCTTGCAGACATATGCGTAAAAAATCCTCCGATTTAAACCCTGAATGAAAGTGCCATGTGAAATTGTTCAACAGTCCGATTAAAACCAATACCTAGAGCGTTAATCAGAGTACAAATAAAGCTGCATTTAACCTAGCCCATAGAGAACTATACAGGTTGTTTCAAAGTACCAAGTGATTGTAAACTTTATCTACATAAAATTAATATGTCAAAGTGCCATGTGATTCAATACAATGTATGTGTGTAGGAAGGTGGATATCTGACTATGGTTACCCCCAAATTTTTGCCTAGTGTCTAGCTGGTTTTTCGACTTAGTTGGCCTGAGATCCTGCCATTCAGGCTCTCAGGCTATCTGCTCTCTCTGTAAAATGGACTCCATGTACCCTAGGTACATACCCAATTGGTTGGATCACCCTGTCAGCCCCTGTACCAGTGTACACTAGGTACCCAGGGCATTGGTGTATCCAAGGCCTGCCAGGGGCTGAAGCATGTATTATGCCACCCCAGGCTTGGCCTAACAATCTGACACAACTGGCTGATCACTCAGCTGGGGTAAGTTGGTGTAATCACCTCTTACTTAGGTGTAGTATACCTATACCTAACCTTAAATGGGACACCTGGTAACCTATAAGTCACTCCTATAGCAGGCCTTAACAATCCTGAAGGCAGAGTGCTTGGTTCCATGTGAGATGGTGCTCTGGCATGAGCTGAGCCTGTCTGCAGTGGTCGGAACAACTTCCTTCTACTGTTTCCAGATATCGTCATACCATATACTCTTAAGTGCATTATGAACCTCGCGGTTAAATGCTATCTTTGGTTTGGCTTTATCAAAACATGTCGAGTAAGGTGTCATACGAATTGGAATACTAACCCCTCGCCAATTCTGGCGACGGGGTTAGCATTCCACCCTTCTAGAGGGACACGACATGTACAGTACCTGAAACCCGGGTAAAATCAGACATAGCCTCAGCTCCACAAAATGGATGCTGCCACCACAGACACAAGTCTGCCCTCCTGCTGCTGGGAGTCCTTCCAGCTTGGGAGGTGTGGACAAAGGGTTTCCTGCCAGGGGAGGTGCGTGCACCACCCCAGACAGGATTTTGTGTATTGGTCAGGTAGGGCTTGAAAGAAACCAGACATGCCTGTGGCTCACAAGGAGCCTCGGTGCATATGCCAGTTCAAACCGGTCCTGGGGCACACCAGTCCCGGGCCTGGGGCGAGCTGGACAAAGGATTGGGGGTGTAACCACCCCCCTTCCTGGTCCCACCCATAGGGAGGGACCTAGCAGGTAGTCCGGCCCCTAGAATCCGAATAAAGGTAGGAGCTGTGTCCTAAGACTTTAGACATCCTGGAATCAACTTGAAACTAAGAAGAAGACGGGAACTTCGACATTCTGCTGCACAGAAGACTGAAGAAAATCTCCCCTGTGGTCAGGGAGTGACCACCTTGCTAACGCAAGCACCATCCAGCGAATCACCGTCTGCTTTGCCGCCGCCTCCCGCCGGAGCCCGAGCCCAGAGACTGACAAGACCTGGACCTCCAGACCTCTCACCGCCCGATCCACAGTCCCTGAAAAGAGGAGACCCGTGGAGGCACCGAGACACGTGGAGCCAGCCATCTTGGAACGACTACGACAAGCTGACCAGTGCAACAACCGAGGCTCCCTCCAAGTTGTGCTTTGGGTCCTGAGAAGCCCAACCCTCGAGCAGCATCTGCACCAAAGGTGAGCCCTCCAGCATCTCCACGATCTGCGTGGAGCCCTTCTGCATTTTGCCACTCGACGCGCCTAACCGGTTGCTGGCCCGCTGGCTAGTGGCCATCTTGGCGACGAAATCTACGACAAACACCGCTGGTCTGGTTGCTCCAGACTGGCCCTTGCTCCCCTCCAAAGGAGCAATCCCTCTGACCTTGCTGGTCAGAACCAACAGCTGATTTCCGAATCCTCCTGCAATTGCTTTTGCCAAGGCTTGTTTGCTTCGATCAAGTCGCCGACACCGCCGACAGCGAGAGCCTGCGTGGGACAGCTCGTGAGCCGACTCCTGGACGTCGTCGACCTTCAGGGACCACGTGGCTGCGGAGACAAGCTACCCCTCATCACCTGTTTGCACCCGACATCGCCTGGTACCCACCTGGTGCCACGCTGGTCACTGGCTAGTGACTGTGAACACTGTCCCCTCTGCTTACAGGTCTTCAACATCTCCGATCCACTCTTGGATCCACTGCATCTCTCCCGGACCGACCGCCTGCAGCATCTTTGTCCCAGGCTCAACGGAACAGATAGAAGAAACCCGACGCACTTTGAGGCCTATGCACCCGCTTCCTGTGGGTGAGGTAAAGCTGGTACTCCGGTGCCCATGTGTAGTAATACATCTCTAGTGCCTGTGTTCCAAATCTTAAGTTCCTAGTCAACCCGGAAGATCTCCTTTGCAGTAACTTTGTACTTTTTACGCACCCATTGAAACCTATGGGAGCACGCGTGTGACTATTTGCTCTGCACACGCCACCCGTGGACCTCCTGGTCACTAACTGACGTTAGCTCCTTGTAGGCCCAGCGATTCTAGAGGCCCTAGGCCTTTTCCCTTTTCTGTTCGTGGTACTTATACCACTATTTTAGTATATGGTTTGAGTGGCCACCAGGGCCTATCCATATAACGTGCAACTTCTGTGTATTCTGTGATAATCTTGTTTGACGATTTGTGCTCCTGTGCTCATAAAGAGACTAGGGGTAACTTTGATAAATAAATACATATATATTTTGAATATATATCTGTGTGGTGTCCTTTCATTGGTATAAAAGGGGGTTGCATTTGGTAAAACAGCTGGCTTAACACGCTTCACGAGTTTAGCCTCAAAGACTGCTTAGCCTACGCTACCACTAGGGCAGCTAGTCCAAAAAGGTTGACTTACAACCACACCATAAGGGTTGCTTGGCATGGTACAAGGTGGTCACTAGAACTAGTGAACAGCATATACCAGGCCAACTTCTCACATTGGTGAGCAGCGGTGGGATTTGAGCTTGCTGTGTTTTACCATTGTAATCTCTTGGTTACCAATTGAAAGATCACATAGGTACCTGTAGGTACATATAAAACAAGATTAGATATACTTAAGTTCTACTGAACTTAGTTGTTGTAGAGCAAAGGGAGTAGCACACCCTGACTACAACTACTAGATAGGTTTAGTAGGTAAACCCAAGTGTAGGTAGATTGCAACACATCCACCCACACTTAAGAGCAATGGCCGGGGCAGAGGGGTCCACTGTACCCATCTCTGTCGAGAGTGACCCCCAGAGGGCACCAACCAGCTTTGCTACCCTTAATCAGAATGAGCTCAGGCATTTGGCAACTCTTAGAGGCCTTAAACAGCCCAAGAACCCAAACTCTGCTGAGCTCAGAGAGCTCTTACAGAATGATGAGAATCAGAGAGCACTCAAGAAAGCTTCCCAGTTAGCCCCCTTAGGGACAGGAACAGGAGGCCCCCCTTCTGAAGATGCCACTGAAGTACCCCTTCCCAATAGTCACCCCTTAGATGGGATGCCTACCACAGAGGAAGAAAGTGATGGGGATACAGATGTGAGTGGGGATGAAGGGAGAACTAGCCCAGTGCCAAGTGTTATACTTGGCCCAGCTAAACTAAGGCTATTGGGGACTGACAGTGGGTTCACCCCATTGGATCTCCCCAGTGGACTTAACACAGGGCTTGGAAGGCAAAGGAATCGCTCAGGTGACTCCAATGCTTCCCATGGCTCTAGAGGCTCTCAAGGTCACTCCAGAAGGAGACTGACCACCCCTCAGAGGAGGGAACATGAGGCCAGAATGCAGGAAGCCCAGCTGAGGATCAGGAAGCAGGAGCTAGAAGTAGCCCTGATGGAAGAAAAACTGAGCAAGGCTAGGCAGCATAGAGAGAGTGGGTCTATACCCACTGGTGGCAGCAATGTCCCTAGGGACAAAGATAGGGTCTTTGACAATAGGAACCTGTCCAAGATTGTGCCCCCCTACAAAAGTGGGGATGACATCCACAAATGGATGACTGCTCTTGAGAGAGCCTGCAAAGTGCAGCAGGTTCCTGAAGACCAGTGGGCAGCAATCTTATGGCTCTCCTTTGAGGGGAGAGGCAGAGATAGACTCCTCACTGTTAGAGAAGAGGATGTCAGAAATTACAGAGTCCTGAAGAGTGTCCTAGTTGATGGGTTAGGCTTAACCACTGAACAGTACAGGTTAATGTTCAGAGACACCCAGAAGACACAGACTCAGGACTGGTCTGAATATGTGGAATGTGCCACTAAGGCTTTGGAGGGTTGGTTGCTGGGAAGTAAGGTGTCTGATTATACAGGATTGTACAATTTGATGATGAGAGAGCAGATTTTAAGTAATTGTCAAAGCCAGCTTCTCCATCAACACCTGGTAGACTCAGATTTGACCTCTCCCCAAGAATTGGGAAAGAGGGCAGATAAATGGGTCAGGACCAGGATCAGGCCTAAAAACCAGGGTGGTGACCAAAAGAAAGATACCACCAAGCCTCAAGAGAAGGGTGGGGATAAAGAAAAAGAGAAACCTTCCTCAGGGCCCCAAAACTCCACACAGGGTGGTGGGTCCCAAGCTCCCTCCTCTACCACAGCTAAAAAGCCCTACTGCCATGAGTGTAAAACTCCTGGGCATTGGAAAACTGACAGCGGTTGCCCAAGGGCTAAAAACAAAACTGTTCCTCCAATTACTCCTGTCACACCACCTATTACTGTCAGCAGTAATCCCCCAGGTGGTGGGAGTGCCCCCAGAAATCTGGGTGGGTTTACTTGGGGAACACAGGGGGACCCTGGCTTAGCCAATTCCCCTACAGCAACCACTCTTGTCTGTGATGGTGGCATGGGGTTTGCCAACTTCACTACCTGTCCCAACACTTTGGGTAGGTACAGACAGGAGCCCTACATCAATGGTACAAAAGCTGAGGCCTACAGAGACACTGGGGCTAGCATCACAATGGTGGCCCATTGGCTAGTTCCCTCTGAGCAGCTTTTGCCCGGTTTCTCCTACCAGGTGACTAACATTGATGGCAAACAGAACAGTCATCCCATGGCAGAGGTATGTCTCAGCTGGGGAGGGGTCACTGGCCCTAAAAGGGTAGCAGTGTCCCCAACCTTGCCTGTAGACTGCTTACTGGGGAATGACTTAGAACTCTCAGCTTGGGCTGGAGTTGAACAAGACACCCATTCTAAAATGGTAGGCCTTTCACAAAAGGGTAGGGGGGTTGTGCCATTCACAACCCCTGTCCAAATAGATTTCCTCCCTGAAAAGGTTGGAAGGGCAGTGGTAGCCACAGCCCAGGCACAGACAGACTTCCCTGTAGGGACTGGCAGAGCTGTGACAGTCACAGCTCAAACACAAACTGAGTGCCCCCCTGAAAAGGTTGGCAAGGCTGTAATGGTCTCAGCCTATACTCAGACTGACATAGGTGTAGTGAAGCCTGAAACAATGGATCACTCCACACAAACTGAGAGTAGTGGGGAGGAAGAAAAGTCTCCCTCTCCCCAGACATTAGGAAAAGGTCAGCCTCCTCAGGGATCTGACCTCACCCCTTGTGAAGGAACTGCCCCAGAGGTAGCCAGGCCTGGCCTGGCAGAGCCTCTGATGTCAGTGGCCCCTTCCAAGGTGGGATCCAGTCTGGTGCAGGTAGCCTGCCTCTCTCTACCCTGCCTCAGTCAGCCCAGGGCTGCAGAGGTCAGGGAGGCCAGTGGACCCCCAGAGGGCCCCTGTCCACAAGAACCCCCCCATCAAAAGAATGAGGATTGCCTGGCTAGTAGCCCTAGTCAGGTGATGGGTAAAAACATTCCTGAGGGATCTCCTTTACGGGTAGTTAGGGACCTCCCCCAGGGGGATTCTGTTGGGCACAGGCAAACATGGGACCTTAGGGCCCCAAACCTGACCTGTCCCTCCAGTAAGCCCACAAAAGGGACCCAGCCTCCAGCTTTAGGTAGCCAGAGGCTGACCCTGAGAGCACAGTGCAACTCAGTTAAAGAAAGAAAGGCATCCATGGTGGAGGATGATTGGAGGAAGCTGAGGCCTCACTTTGAGGACACTCACTTCAGTACTCCATCTCAACACCAGCCTTTTACTTTGCCAAGACACACCACAGGTAGAGATTCCCTATGGTGGAGACCCTCTGATACCCTTAGGGTGAGGGATTGCTTAGTGGACCATGAGACAGGGGGTAACCATGCCAGTGCTGGTTCCTCCTTATATGGCCACTTGGGCAATATAGGCTTACCTGGTCAAGGTCAGCCTTATCTCCCTTCGTTTGGGGGGGGGTTGTGTAGGAAGGTGGATATCTGACTATGGTTACCCCCAAATTTTTGCCTAGTGTCTAGCTGGTTTTTCGACTTAGTTGGCCTGAGATCCTGCCATTCAGGCTCTCAGGCTATCTGCTCTCTCTGTAAAATGGACTCCATGTACCCTAGGTACATACCCAATTGGTTGGATCACCCTGTCAGCCCCTGTACCAGTGTACACTAGGTACCCAGGGCATTGGTGTATCCAAGGCCTGCCAGGGGCTGAAGCATGTATTATGCCACCCCAGGCTTGGCCTAACAATCTGACACAACTGGCTGATCACTCAGCTGGGGTAAGTTGGTGTAATCACCTCTTACTTAGGTGTAGTATACCTATACCTAACCTTAAATGGGACACCTGGTAACCTATAAGTCACTCCTATAGCAGGCCTTAACAATCCTGAAGGCAGAGTGCTTGGTTCCATGTGAGATGGTGCTCTGGCATGAGCTGAGCCTGTCTGCAGTGGTCGGAACAACTTCCTTCTACTGTTTCCA
This sequence comes from Triturus cristatus, assembly GCF_964204655.1. Classification (NCBI taxonomy): domain Eukaryota; kingdom Metazoa; phylum Chordata; class Amphibia; order Caudata; family Salamandridae; genus Triturus; species Triturus cristatus. The sequence continues at coordinate 675,038,063 of NC_140585.1, forward strand.
GATATCGTCATACCATATACTCTTAAGTGCATTATGAACCTCGCGGTTAAATGCTATCTTTGGTTTGGCTTTATCAAAACATGTCGAGTAAGGTGTCATACGAATTGGAATACTAACCCCTCGCCAATTCTGGCGACGGGGTTAGCATTCCACCCTTCTAGAGGGACACGACATGTACAGTACCTGAAACCCGGGTAAAATCAGACATAGCCTCAGCTCCACAAAATGGATGCTGCCACCACAGACACAAGTCTGCCCTCCTGCTGCTGGGAGTCCTTCCAGCTTGGGAGGTGTGGACAAAGGGTTTCCTGCCAGGGGAGGTGCGTGCACCACCCCAGACAGGATTTTGTGTATTGGTCAGGTAGGGCTTGAAAGAAACCAGACATGCCTGTGGCTCACAAGGAGCCTCGGTGCATATGCCAGTTCAAACCGGTCCTGGGGCACACCAGTCCCGGGCCTGGGGCGAGCTGGACAAAGGATTGGGGGTGTAACCACCCCCCTTCCTGGTCCCACCCATAGGGAGGGACCTAGCAGGTAGTCCGGCCCCTAGAATCCGAATAAAGGTAGGAGCTGTGTCCTAAGACTTTAGACATCCTGGAATCAACTTGAAACTAAGAAGAAGACGGGAACTTCGACATTCTGCTGCACAGAAGACTGAAGAAAATCTCCCCTGTGGTCAGGGAGTGACCACCTTGCTAACGCAAGCACCATCCAGCGAATCACCGTCTGCTTTGCCGCCGCCTCCCGCCGGAGCCCGAGCCCAGAGACTGACAAGACCTGGACCTCCAGACCTCTCACCGCCCGATCCACAGTCCCTGAAAAGAGGAGACCCGTGGAGGCACCGAGACACGTGGAGCCAGCCATCTTGGAACGACTACGACAAGCTGACCAGTGCAACAACCGAGGCTCCCTCCAAGTTGTGCTTTGGGTCCTGAGAAGCCCAACCCTCGAGCAGCATCTGCACCAAAGGTGAGCCCTCCAGCATCTCCACGATCTGCGTGGGGCCCTTCTGCATTTTGCCACTCGACGCGCCTAACCGGTTGCTGGCCCGCTGGCTAGTGGCCATCTTGGCGACGAAATCTACGACAAACACCGCTGGTCTGGTTGCTCCAGACTGGCCCTTGCTCCCCTCCAAAGGAGCAATCCCTCTGACCTTGCTGGTCAGAACCAACAGCTGATTTCCGAATCCTCCTGCAATTGCTTTTGCCAAGGCTTGTTTGCTTCGATCAAGTCGCCGACACCGCCGACAGCGAGAGCCTGCGTGGGACAGCTCGTGAGCCGACTCCTGGACGTCGTCGACCTTCAGGGACCACGTGGCTGCGGAGACAAGCTACCCCTCATCACCTGTTTGCACCCGACATCGCCTGGTACCCACCTGGTGCCACGCTGGTCACTGGCTAGTGACTGTGAACACTGTCCCCTCTGCTTACAGGTCTTCAACATCTCCGATCCACTCTTGGATCCACTGCATCTCTCCCGGACCGACCGCCTGCAGCATCTTTGTCCCAGGCTCAACGGAACAGATAGAAGAAACCCGACGCACTTTGAGGCCTATGCACCCGCTTCCTGTGGGTGAGGTAAAGCTGGTACTCCGGTGCCCATGTGTAGTAATACATCTCTAGTGCCTGTGTTCCAAATCTTAAGTTCCTAGTCAACCCGGAAGATCTCCTTTGCAGTAACTTTGTACTTTTTACGCACCCATTGAAACCTATGGGAGCACGCGTGTGACTATTTGCTCTGCACACGCCACCCGTGGACCTCCTGGTCACTAACTGACGTTAGCTCCTTGTAGGCCCAGCGATTCTAGAGGCCCTAGGCCTTTTCCCTTTTCTGTTCGTGGTACTTATACCACTATTTTAGTATATGGTTTGAGTGGCCACCAGGGCCTATCCATATAACGTGCAACTTCTGTGTATTCTGTGATAATCTTGTTTGACGATTTGTGCTCCTGTGCTCATAAAGAGACTAGGGGTAACTTTGATAAATAAATACATATATATTTTGAATATATATCTGTGTGGTGTCCTTTCATTGGTATAAAAGGGGGTTGCATTTGGTAAAACAGCTGGCTTAACACGCTTCACGAGTTTAGCCTCAAAGACTGCTTAGCCTACGCTACCACTAGGGCAGCTAGTCCAAAAAGGTTGACTTACAACCACACCATAAGGGTTGCTTGGCATGGTACAAGGTGGTCACTAGAACTAGTGAACAGCATATACCAGGCCAACTTCTCACAATGTCCTTAATTGACAAAACCTGTGACCTATGCATACGGAGACAAGTATGTTTTGGGAAAAGTGCTGAATCCATTATCCTGAAAAAGTACCTCAACCCGACCTAACATAGAAAATAATATAAAAATGGAAATAAAACATATTACAGAAAAATAAACATTCATTGCCTTATACTTAAAACTTTACATAACAACTGTTCAATGGCTCCTATTATTCAAACATTAACGCCCATCCACATTGAGGAAGAAATTAAAATATCAGCCTCACTCAATGAAAAAGAAGAGAGAAATCAAAGTGTCTAGTCCTTATGGCAAAGATACAAACCTTCTTTCTTCCATGGCCAAAAAGCTTATCAACTGACAAGTCAGTGTAATTGAGCCAGCGGATAAGTATAAAATGAGGGCCTGGCGGACAGTTCTCACCTCGGCATCGAGAAATAAAGGCTTTAACAATGAGGCGAGCAGCAAGGTTGTGCAGACACATAAAATATGCAATATAGTTTCTTGCGAAAGCCTGCACAGTCTACACTCTCTAGATGCCAATTGCTGGATCCGTTTTGGAGTGCCATCTTTAGTAGGATTTCTGCCAAATCGCAATTGTTGAAATTTGCCCCACATATGTGATGGAAAATAGGAAGTCGTATAGGTCTGAATTTGCATTCTCTGAATAGAATTGATCACTGGCCAGGCATACGTCTTTGCAGCTAAGGCCTCCTTTTCCGCAATGAACAAGTTAACTTTTATTTTTCTGTTTAAAAACTGTTTAAAATAGGATTTGTTCATTTCGGGAAACCCCAACTGTAAATCAAAGCTTTGGAAGCACTCTGACAGGTAAGATCTCCAAGCACACGTGTATTCAGTATGATTTATTTCGTACCAGCAATTATTTGCTGAAGAGCCAACTTCTGATAGAAACAGAGAATGCATGCATTTCAGGAATGACCCTGACTCACAATGATTTGTCTTCGGAGTCCAAATTCCAAACACATTTCAGCTTGTTCAACAGCTTTTGGAATTTTTTAAAACCGTCTTGCAGGCCTATATTATCAATAAGTCCAATGATTTGGCATCCTTACCCTTGATGGTAGGGGAGCCATCGGAAATTGTCGGGAAAACTTGGCTCCGATAACTTTTAGGAGATGCTCATACAATTGGAATTTTTGGGGTCTATTATAATGGCGGGCAGATCGCCACCGCCCGTATGGCGGTGCGATCCGCCCGCCATTATTCCCCGCCCGCATGCAATTTACCCCCGCCTGATTATGTTGGCGGGGGTACCGCGGCAGACGGGAAGACCGTCCACCGCTTTTCTGCCCAGTCGATAAGTCGACTGGGCGGAAAAGGTTTGAATATGGTGGTGGTGTCTGTTAGACACCGCCATCCATATTACTATGCATGCGGGGATCAGCCAACACCGCCACGGAAAGGCATGCGGATTTCACAGATGGGGGCCCATTGCGGGCCTCCAGGATGGTGGGGAGTGGGGGACACATGGGGGGTACCACTGCATTGGCACGGACAAAGTGGCAGGCACCGCGCGGTGCCTGTCACCTTGTGCATGCCAATGCACGACGTGCATTCCCAGCATTGTGGCGGGCAGTGCTGTGAGCACCGCCCGCCACAATGCTGGGAATAGAGGATGCCACTGTGGTGGTGGTACCCTAATTGCCGGTGCGGGACCGCCGCACCACTGGCGGCCGGTCTCCACACCGCTAGGGTTCGTCCGCCTGCCATCCTAATAGGCCCCTTAGTCTCTATGACGTTCCTATGGTTATATTCAAGAGAAGGCTAGTCTTAATGTGTTGTAAATAGGTTTCTTCCACTCTTGCATGAAAAACTGAAAATGATTTTAATTCTCACTGTAGTGATGTCCCAACTTTATTAATGAAACCCAGTTCACATGACAGTGTAAACTTCTGCTCTCTTTAGAGAGCCCAAGGTCATCTGAACCAGCTCATATATGGCCTTCCCCATGGTGACTACATCAGGCCCATGTTGAAGGTCCTCTTTCAGCTTCCAATCATCGTAAGGTTGCAATTCCAGACTTTACGTGCATTTCTCTAATCCCAACACAGCCATTCTCTAAGATAGTGAGACCATTCATGCTGACACCCTCTAATAGGTCTGCCACTCTTAGCAAGCTAGCTGTGCATTACCCAGATATGCAAAAGGTTGAGAGGGCAGTAACTATATGTGGAAGGCTTCTCTCTCTGGACCTTTCTCGTGCTGAGCACTCATCCCAAAGAAAGAAGAAAACTGTGTGCCTTTACTAAATACACCTTAGTGCTGTTCAGTTTGCCACTGAGTAATTGCCTGTGCCATTAACTCACGGATTGCTATAATAGTTTTTCCAACCTCATTTACGAGTCACATATGTTAGTCTACCCACAGAAACTTGCACATGAATCTTAAATGCAAGACTGGGCACTTTCCTTTACCACCATAAATCAAGCTTTACAATCTTCAGCTAAAATATCACCCTGGAGCTCTTCAGAAGTGTAATCTGCACACTGGAACCCACGGGAGAGTTTGACTTGCCATCCTGGCAGGGGCGGGTCCCAGAGGAGCGTCGCCCCACTAATTAAATTGCCCCCAGAGATGGAAAAATAAAATGGTGGTAACGTGCATTTAGTACATTTTTTTTTTTTAAAGCCTGCATCAAGCCGAGCTTCAGAACTGGGGGGCACGGCTTTCTGATTTCTGATGCTGCCAGTCCGGCGGCAGCAGCAATCCGTGATGGGCAGGGCACCTGGGTTTAAAGTCTGCAGGTCTCTTTAGCCGGCCGTCTTGTGACGGCCAGCTAGACTTGAACAATTTAAACCTCTCTAACTCAGCAGTCTGGGTTAGAGGCAACGTAGGGCAACAGTGTCCTCAGGAGCTCCGAAGGAGGCTGCTCCCTCCAATCCTGGCACTTCTTTCATACTGCATGAGAGCAACGCCAGGATCTGTTACTGCAGTTTCTTGGTTTCCGCGTTGGAGCCTGCCTGGAGAAGATCCGAGCAAGGATGACATCGTCCCAGGAATGTAAGTGTAATTATTTTTTGTACTTATTTTTTGCTTTATTTTGTCCCACCTGCCCCACCACCCTCCATACATGCCAGCAACCACTGCATCCTGCCTATTGTGTGTAACTCTGAATGGCAACCAAAGCACCTTGAAAGAATAGTGCCCTGAGTGCCTTGTATACAATAATTAATTCCTCTAGTAATAGGGCTACAACAAAACAGAAAGAAAAAACTGATCACATGCATGATGGAAAAGCATTTATAAACTATTAAAGACTGACTATTTTTTTTAACTTGAGCATGATTTACTGGCCTGATTGACAATAGTCCTATTCATGCCCAAGATGTACTTAAACATTTTCTTCACACTTTTGTTAAGATCTGTGTCAGAATTAGACTCACTTCTGGATTAGGAAGAGCACTGCATATGCGTTAAAAAATATATTTAATTGGACACCTGCTTGGCGACCTATATTTCAACAGAAAATGTATTTGTTTCGTCTTGGGTAAGGACCAAGATGGTATTAATAACTGTTTGGCTCATTTCTGATGTTAAAGAAGAAGTCTATATATTTCTCAAAGAGTGTACTAGTTTTTACGATTATAATAAAACATTCCCATTGTTTGTAACAAAAATGACTAGTTTTCAATATAATCCTAATGTTTGATTTGAGACAGGTTCAGTGCTTAGTTGGAGCTGGTGGTTGCAGGTGGGGCACATGTGCACTAATTTTTGGGAACCAGCCCTTATTTTAAAAGGAGCTTAGAGCCCGCCTGTTACTTACCTTTACTTACCATTGTTTGGCTCCCACGTCATTCTCATTTCCTTGATTCCTATTGGTCAGTGCTTCCTCCTGTGTTTCAGTTTTAGCCCCTGCCGCAAAGCATTGAACAAGTACAGCTTCTGGTGGGCAGTGTCCTTCAACTTGCCGCAGGCTCCTATAGGTGCTTTTTTTTTTGCATGCACTCTTAGAGAGTGCTTGCCTCTCCAGTCCCTCTCCTTCACCCTTGCCCTCCTCCGGCACTCTGTTGTGTAAACTTCCTCCAAAACCTCTGTGGTGTCAATTGCCCACCCTCTTCCTGCTCTCTGATCTTATAACCTGCCCTCCTCTCGCTGTCCATTCTTTTTAAATCCTCCCTCCTACCGTCGTTCTTTCACTCACCACCTCGTGCTACACATTTTTTGTTTCCCACCAGGACCGGCCTTAGGGCAGTGCGACTGGTGAGGCCGCACTGGGCGCTAACCTGTGGTGGGGGGCGATGTGACCTCAGGGGGTGCTGTGCTTGGCAATATGGGAGATGAGGGGCACTTCTGCAGATGGTAGTAAGAGACTACAAGGAGGCGGTCATGGGACGTGGGGGCACCAAAAGTGATTGTCGCACCGGGCGCCACCAGTGCTAAAGCTGGCCCTGTTTCCCACTCTCCTCCCTCTTTTTGATGCAACTTCCAAATCCCCACACTGTTTTAAGACATACTACACAGCAGTGCGGGCTGCTGTACAACATGGCTCAAAGTAAAGCTGGTGTAGTTAACGCTGGCCACACCATAGAGCTTTCTTTTTATTTACTTTGAGCCATGTTGCACAGCAGCTCACGCTGCTGTGAAACATCTTCAAAAAACTTTGACAACGCAATAGGTCTCATAGGGGAAACCTATTGACTTTCCCAAAACTTGTTTCCCCTCTTCAAACTTTGACCTTGTCAAGAGAGAACACCACAGAAGGGGGAAAGAAGGAAGAAGAGAGTGAATAACAGTGACAAAGAAAGAAAGCGGGGGTGAAGGAAGAACCTGAGAGAGTGAGATGAAAGGGCGTGGAATGTGTGTTGGTGGATGCAAGAAGCATGAGATGGAATCAAGACTTCATAGCTTGGGTATTTGGCACTCTGACACTCAATAGCACCAGCTGTGGGCGTTTGAGCAAACCTTTGAGCCCAGACAAATTTACTAATTTACAAATTAATTATGGAGCAAGCCAGTGATCATGTTTGTGTTTTATTGTGCATAAACCCTGTTAGTCATTCAATCCTGTATGGTCTTGTTGAATTTTAATAGACGCAGAAATAATGGTGTGTCTAGTGCAGGGGCTGGTATGAAGGGCCGGAATATCCTAAGGGGTCTGTTTGATGGAATTAATAAGGGCAGTGGATTGATGTACAATGGGGGAGGGGGTTGGGGCAGTGGGGACGGATTTGTCTGCGGGTATGTACGCGTGTATGAGTGTGTGCTGTTGTTGGTAGGGGGTATTTTTTGGTTGATGGCTGTAAGACCTGCATAGATTCGCCATAGAAAGGGGTGCAGATTTTGTTGTGTGTGGGAGAAAGAGGGCAGGAGGTGTTTTATAACAAAACAAATATATCCGTGTAGGCTGAAGAGCGCTTAGAGATTAGATGGGAATTTGCTGTTTAATTGTTGGCACATAAATTCATTATTTTTCTACTGAGCGTTCCTTTTCAATTGCAGCCCACTGCTAATAAGTTGACAATTATGCTGCCACAGCACGTTAGCGACGCTGTATGGAGTGCACCGGCCTGGAAACAAAGCTGCTGCTGGTAGAAACAGGATTTCGACGGCTTATTATCACGCGCCCTCTAACTGCCCAGATAATCTTTCGACTGATTTCCGTGTACGGCATGCAGTTTAAACATCAAACAATGTCGCAGGATCTTTCCACTTAATGTACTATCATTATAGAAGCAAACCTCTTTCTCATTCGCTTTACTTCATTATCTTCTCCAATTAATTTGCCCCTAATCGTGGTTTCACTTTAACCCTATGGAGTGTAATGGCTGAACTATTACAATCCTGTGATGAAACCTTCAATCAGTAATTTGTGGTGGTTTCTTGGGAATTGTCACAGGTACTAAGGACACTTGCCACTTTAATGGAAAAATGTCTCATCCGAGTTAATGGGAGTAATTTTAACATTTCCATACCACGTCAGAAGGAAACCTCAGTTCAGAGACTAGAATACCATGTCACCTGAAATGTTGGATTGAAGCTTTCATGTTTCTCATTAGGTAGGTTAAGGTCAATGGGTCAATGATGGTTCACTGTGAATGGTTAAAAGTGGAGGGGGCGGCTGGCATAGAAAATGAGGAGACTATCAATTAGTTACCATTTCCTTTCTAACTATAATATTGAATCACTATATTTGGGATGCACGTTTGGAGAAAAGGATATTAGGGAGTGGGAAACAGGACTCCTTGAGATGGTAAGACTAGGCCTTTTTAATTTGCGTGCGAGCCCAGGTGTAATGACTTTAATAAAGAATACATCAATTAAATTTCAATTCTCATCTTTCCGAGGGTGATGCAGTGAGCACCATTGATTTACATGATAGGTTCAGAACTCCAAAAGGGCAACATTCATAACAAGCACTGCATAAACAAGCTTTGGCAAGCAAATAGGTCTGGCCTTGTCATTCTGATGTGATAGTATTTAGTTTACTGCAACCTTTGAATCAAACTTAAATTAAAGAAAGAGAAAAGGAAGACATGGCTCAGCCTAAACGTGCAAGCTCTATTCTGGCAATAATAATGCTAAATTAAAAGAAATAAGTATTGCAAGACACCAATTCATAAGCATAATTTTAGGTCTGCCTATAGACCTCTTTAATGTCTAGACAACGTCTTGCTATCAATTCTCGCAAAATTCATTAACAACTACAAGGTGTGGGCTTTGGGTCAGCACGCAAGAGTGATGCTGTTCATGTTTTTGATGGTTTGCCATTACTTTTACAGACTGTCCATCAAGGCAAAAGCAGTTTGAAGATGTTACATTATCCCATTTGTGTTCCCATTTCGTATTGGTAGTTGGGCTTCCAAGTATTCTTTTTATTAGAATACAGATGTGACGTACCTTGAGGCCCAGTCTATGTTCTTTGATTATTAACTTTGCATGACATGATGGCACATGAATTGCTGATTTATGCCCTTGCTAACTGCTGCTTTTTGGTTGCCTTAAGGCATAATGCTATTCACTAATCACCTTTGTGTGTTCATTTGTTTCACTTTAAAGCTATATATCCACATGCTGGATTTGCAGCATTTCTGTTCACAAAGCAAAGATTTGTGCACTTATTTAGGCTTTCTGAAAGATGTGGCAAAATTACTGATCCTTTGTCTGAAATATCTATTCAGTATTTTGCTGTATACGCATTTCAAGTTCATCAGTTACAATGCAAATTTAATCTGATGACTAATTTTACTAATAATGTTCTGAGTGTGGCACAAGGTGGGGTCACCTTTGTAATTTGAGCTGATGATGTAATTAGGTAACACGAATGATCATAAGTTTAATATATCATAGTAGGGAAATGACCTGACACAAGAGCTGCTAAGGATCTTTTGCCTTCATTTAAATATTTGTAGTGGTGGTAATATCAATTAATGTAAATGGAATGTATGGGTTATAATTTTAACAAGTTTTTTACGATTTTTCTAGAATTTTATCAGAAATTCCTACTCAGCATTTAATAGGGCGAGTTCCAAATAGCATGCTGAAGTTAGAAGAAATCTTTGCAGCCCAGTTATGTTTGCTGATTTTGAGGATTTAAGAGTCCTCAACTTGGGAGGATGGGGTAGGGAGTACAGGATCCTTGAAGAGTACGGTTTAACAATTTTCTGAATTGGTTAGTTTACAAGCATTTCTGTGAATTTCCAAGTGACTCTGGTTGAGATTGAAATCTACCTCACCAACAAGAGTGAGTCAGTACAATGGTTCTTCCTTAAAATGTAACTCACGAGTTGTTTCGGCGGGTCTAAAAATAATCCAAGTGTTGAAATTCTGAACATTCATATTCTCAAAATTTTTACCCTGAAATTTTAGAAATAATTAAATTACCTTACACGTAAAATTAGCAAAATGAAATTCAGGCGATATCTTGAATGAACAGGGATTGTGAGGGCAAACCTTAGTCAAGAGCACTGGCTAGAGGAGAACATTTCTCCAGCAAGGAATTTTCTGCTCATATTCGTCCCCATGGTAAAAAGTGTGAACAATTTTACTCTCATTCAATTCCAGAAAAAATTGGTATTTCATACAATGTATCATTTCTGAAATGTTATGTTCGAAGCATATGAGCTGCAGATTACACACTGTGCATAGATCGCCATCTGGTGTTGGGCCCGGATGTTGCAGTAGTTTTTCTCTTGGAAAGTCTTTGGAAGTCATGAGGTATGTGACTCCTCCTTTGGATCATATTGCGCATGGGCTTCGGCTCCATCCTCAGATTGTTTTTTTCCACCATCGGGCTCGGATGTGTTCTTTGCGCTCCAGTTCGGAACCGTTCCAGTTTTCCTGTTCGGTGCGCAATCCTCCCCCCTTCGATGGTATTCTCTCGATTTGCATTCTCAACACTCGACGCGACTCTCAACAATCAAAGTCTTCAATTCCGGTCGTCGACGAAGGCCTTCAGGCATACTTGGGCTCCGGTCCTGGCTGATGGAAAGGACGCCCTTTAAAAAGTGTCCTCGATGTGGGTCGAAGTTTCCCCACACTGATCTCCATGAAGTGTGCAACCTCTGCCTCTCTCCAGAACACGAGGCAAGGGATTGTCCAGCTTGCGCCTCCTTCCAATTGAAGAAGATGATCCTGGGCTGATGAGCAAGGAGAATAATGGCTCACTCGTCGACTTCGATCCCCGACGACATCTTCGAAGAAGGCGTCGATGTTCCGGAACAACAGCGCACCAAAGAGGGCCTCGTCAGCGCCTCCGAAGCTGATGACTCCGACGTCGAGGACATCACTCCGGCACAGAGGGGCGTGAGTACAGACATCGACCCCGACCCTAAACCCACCTCCACGCATTGAAAAAGGCTTCGTTCACGCCTTTGCATTCAGGCCTAGGTATGCACCAAAAGACTGCTTCCCATACCTCGCTTCCGGGCCCGGTTAAGAAGCCCATCAAGCCTTCAGGCAGCTCGGGCTCGAGACAGCCTACCCTCGGTGCCGAAAAAATCTCAACACCAGCACTGAAAAAGAAAACGCCCCTTTCCTCGTCCGCGCCGAGCTTGACACCGAAGCACTCGGCGCCGAAGACTGGCGCCGGCTCCTCAGCACCGATAACATCCTCGGAGCCGAGCAACAAGCCGAAAAGCCTCGACTCCCAAACCTCGAAGCCGAAACCCACCTCGGAACCGAGGAAGTCAAAAGACATTTCTAAATCCCACGGTTCCAAACCAAGAACCAGTGCCGAATCGACCCCTAAAAAACCCACGGCTCCGACACCATCGGCACCGAAGGATCTGCCCATTACAGAGGAACTGTTTCGACCCGATCCTTACCAGAAAACCCTCACAAAGGACCTAAAGACTGGGCATTTGACGCTTAGCACCAGAAAAAGATCTCTGGACCAGCTCCACCACCAAAAAGGAGAGACTTTGCCACCTCCCCTTTGAGTATTCCTTCACCACCTCCTCCTCCTCCACCCCATTATTCTCCCACACCATCTCCAGATGAGGATGATGATGATATTATATACGACGACGGGGCGGACAACCAACCAACAGGGGACCCTACTCCTACAGGCTCCCCAGAACCACAGGACGATCTTTACCCTTCTAGACCCTCCCCCCCCCCCCCTCCCCCAGAGGACACCATGGGCTTTAACCAGCTACTCCATAGGGCTGCCCACTACCACGGGGTTGATCTTCACACAGACCCCGTAGAGGAGGATTTCCTCTTAGATACATTTGACACTGCACAGCGATCCACCTCAATTCTGCCCAGTTAGGGCTAGGGTCATTAACCCTTGCATTGAGATATAAAATATAAGGCCGCCCCAACAGAGCCTACCTACATTAAGGGCCCCGCACCACTAGACTCCCTGGTGGTTTCCAATGCCAGGAAACGTGCCAACTCCCAGGCATCAGGTGAGGCTCCACCGCCAGATAAGGAGTCTAAACTCCTGGATGCCTCTGGCAAGCGAACAGCGTCCCAAGCAGCCAACTTATGGCGCATTGCTAACACCCAAGCGCTCCTAGCCAGATATGACCGGGCACATTATGATGAGCTGGAGTCAATAATGCAACACCTCCCTGATAAATTCAAACATAGGGCCAACGAATTAATTCAGGAGGGTATAACGATCACTAATACCTCCATCCGTTGTGCCCTCGATGCAGCTGACACCGCCTCCAGGGCAATAAATACTAGCGTCCTTCTGCGTAGGCATGCCTGGCTACGCATTTCAGGGTTCAAACCTGATGTTCAAAGTTCCATCCTCAACCAGCCCTTTGATGAGAAACACCTGTTTGGCCCTAATGTCGATGTAGCCCTCGAAATAATTAAAAAGGACACAGACACGGCAAAATCTATGGGAGCCTTGCAGTCGCAAGCTCCCAGGCACTCCTTTCGCCATTCCTCCTTTAGAAGCACCACCAGAGGATACTCCTCCGACAGCACCTCCACTTCATACAAGACCCCTACCCAATCCACCTTCATTAGGGGTTACCAAAGAGGCAGTTATAGGGGTAACAACAACAAAGGCAAAGGCAAAACTAACACCTCCCGCTCTGCTAGAGGCACCCAGTGACTTCCCTCCACTCCCCCCAGACTATTCCACTCCAGTCGGGGGCAGACTCCAAAATTTCCTTCCTGTCTGGGCTACCATCACCTCAGACAGATGGGTGCAACAGATAATTCAATCAGGCTACTGTCTAGAACTAACATCTACCCCCCCCCAACCATTCCACCCAAACAGCGCCCAATGTCACAGGAACATTTGTCACTTTTAAAGCAGGAGGTGATCTCCCTCCTACAAAAAATGCAATAGAACCAGTTCCTACCCACCAACAAAACAAGGGAGTTTACTCCCTATATTTTCTCATACCAAAAAAGGACGGCTCTCTAAGGCCCATTCTGGACCTCAGACCCCTAAACCAATACATACACACACTCAGACCATTTTCACATGGTCACACTCCAGCAGGTGCTTCCTCTGCTCTCCCAGGATGACTTCCTGACCACCATAGACCTCAAGGACGCCTATTTCCACATTCCCGTGCACAACGCTCACAGGACGTTTCTCAGATCCGTAGTGGACGGTCACCACTACCAATTCAAAGTACTCCCCTTTCGGAATCACCACAGCGCCACAAGTGTTTACCAAGTGCCTAGCGGTAGTGGCAGCACACCTGAGAAGACAACACATCCACGTCTTCCATACCTAGACGACTGGCTCACAAAAGCCAGCTCATACAACCAATGTGTACAACACACTCACGCCACTATCCAACTACTTAATGACCTGGGCTTCACACTAAACTACGCCAAGTCCCATCTGCATCCATCCCACGTACAACAATACCTCGGTGCCACCATAGACACCTCTTCGCTCCAAATTTCAACCACGACACTCTTCCAGCACGAGTGTTTATGCAACTTATAGGGATGATGGCCTTGTGCATATTCATAGTACCTCATGCAAGACTCCAGATGCGTCCTCTCCAAGAGTGCTTAGCACGCCAATGGAACCAGGCTCAGGGTCAATTATCAGATCTGGTGTTGGTAGACGGTCGTGCCAATCGCTCTCTGCAGTGGTGTACTACCAAAAACCTTTCCAAAGGGCGACCATTCCTAGAGCCGGTTCCTCAAATAGTTCTAACTGCGGACGCATCTCTCTCCTACTACATCACACCATGCAGGGCAGTTGGACACCTCAACCAAAGTTACTCCACATCAACCATCTGGAGTTACTGGCCATATTTCCAGCCCTAAAAGCCTTTCAAACACACGTCTCAGGCAAGGCTGTCTTAGTCCGCACAGACAACATGACAGCAATGTACTACATCCAAAAACAGGGCGGCACACACTCTCTGCAGCTCTCTCAGCTAGCACAAACCATATGGAGGTGGGCCATACCTCAAAACATTTTTCTCCTATCCCAACATGTCCCAGGAGTCCAAAACACCATTGCAGATCTGTTGATCCGTCAAACACAACAAATCCATGAGTGAGAACTTCATCCACAAGTTCTCCAACCATTCTTTCAAATGTGGGGGCAACCACAGATAGACCTCTTTGCCACCCACGGAAACACCAAATGCCCAAGCTTCGCCGCCAGGTATCCACACCCATTGTCCAAGGGCAATGCAATATGGATGAACTGGTCAGGCAGATTTGCGTACGCTTTTCCGCCTCTCCCACTCATTCCATTAGTGGTGCACACACTACAGCAACATTCCCTAACTCTCATCCTAGTCGCTCTGACTTGGGCCAGACAACCGTGGTACACCACATTGCTGGAACTCTCCGTAGTTCCGCCCCAAAAGCTTCACCTATCTCCACGCCTCTTAACCCAGAACCATGGAGAGATCAGACACCCGGAACCCAGCTCAGCTCAACCTTGCGATCTGGCTCCTGAAATCCTCGAATTTGGTTACCATAATCTTCCCCCTGACTGTATGAACGTCATTAAAGAAGCTAGGCGACCTACCACTAGAGCTTGCTACGCAGCCAAGTGGAAACGTTTCATGATTTATTGTCACAACAATAATATCAATGCCTTAGATGTGTCTATCCAACACATCATAGGCTACTTACTACACCTACAAAGATGCAACTTAGCCTACACGTCTTTAGACTACACCTTGTTGCCATAGCAGCGTATCTACAAAAAAGGCAGCATCTATCACTCTTCAGAGTACCTGCCATAAAAGCCTTCATGGAAGGCCTTAAAAGAATAATTCCCCCCAGAGTGCCACCCTCACTGGTGTGGAACCTAAACATCGTTCTCACAAGACTAATGGGGCCTCCATTTGAACCTCTACATAAATGTGAGCTTCAATTTTTAACATGGAAAACCGCTTTCCTTGTAGCCATCACTTCCCTCAGAAGGGTCAGTGAGATACAAGCACTCACCATTCAAGAACCTTTTCTGCAAATGCATCATAATAAGGGTGTTCTCCGCACTAATCCAAAATTCCTTCCTAAAGTCATTTCTCCCTTTCACCTCAATCAATCTGTGGAACTGCCCGTATTCTTCTCGCAGCCACAAACCATTGCAGAAAGAGCTCTACACACCCTAGACGTCAAAAGAGCTTTACTCTACTACATCGAGAGAACACAACCTTTTTGCAAGACCAAACAACTATTCGTGTCTTTCTCACCACCACACAAAGGCAACCCCATCTCCAAATCTGGGATAGCTAGGTGGATTGTTAAATGCATACAGATTTGCTACCACAAAGCAAAATGAACGCTATCTGCTCCCCCTAAAGCCCACTCTACACGTAAAATAGGGGCTTCCATGGCATTTTTAGGGAACAATTCCTTAGATGATATCTGCAAAGCAGCTACATGGTCTACACCGCACACTTTCACTAAACACTATTGTGTAGATGTGCAAACTAAGCAACAGGCTAGTGTGGGCCAGACTGTTCTCAAAACAGTTTCAAACCACTGCAACAGATACTGGTGGTCGCCGCTAAGAGGGGGTACTGCTACACAATCTATGCACAGTGTGTAATCTGCAACTCGTATGCCTCGAACAGAATATGCTACTTACCAGTATGCATCTGTTCTTGGCATGTAGAGCTGCAGATCTACACACACCCACCCGCCTCCCCGGCTACCTTTTATCTGTTCCAGTTCTATCTTATTTAGATACAGCACACATGGGCATCTTTCCTGTTTCTTACAAACCTCCATCATTTCCCCGCTGGCGAAAAACAATCTGAGGATGGAGCCGAAGCACATGCGTAATATGATCCAAAGGAGGAGTCACATACCTCGTGACCTCCAAAGACTTTCCAAGAGAAAAACAACTGCAACATCCGGGCCCAACACCAGATGGCTATCTATGCACAGTGTGTAGATCTGCAGCTCTACATGCCAAGAACAGATGCATACTGGTAAGTAGCATATTCCTTATGTGAGTGTAATCAAAATCTCACATATCCCTAATAGGGATATTGATAGCAGAACAAAACACCAAGAATTCGTTTCTAAGACAACAGTAACTACGCTGAATCTCACATGAATACCTAGGTCTTCTCCAAGACCATCTTATCTACTCACAAGTGGCTACACAGAAAATCTCCACACTACCTACTTCAACAGCAAACTACAACATAGCAACCCAAAGAGCATTCAGCAAAAACCCACAAACAGAGGGTCTCTTTAACATGGTGCTGCATGAAAGAGGCAAAAATTCAGTGGGATTGCCATGCATTATCCAAACAAACATTTATGACAATATCACCCGTCACACATTCAGGAAAGCATTTGAAATGTAATCTTCAAAAGCGTATTGAGGTGATCTCAATCACAGAGCTTTTGTATTAAAGTATATGCATTCATTCCAATCTTCGTGAGCCAGAAAGAAAGCACATATGCTATTGGCCTAGAGCCAGCAAATAAGTACATTGTTTTGCTCTTCAGGACCATAGAGTTACTTCATTACCACAGTTTCACTGTGTCCATTGTGTCAGAGTTAATTATGAGTTGGTTGCTGTCATGCATAAACACAGTAAATTAATGCAAAACAATATCAGCCTTGCTGAAGCTGAATGCTGTTGAGAGGTTTAACATTGATGTCAACCAGGGTGTGAGAGAATGTTGACAGTTCTGCTTCCTTTGAGCTCAACATACTACTTTGAAGCAGACTTAGTGGTTCCTCCACTTTAAATTATAGATCTGGACAAGAAAGAAGAAAACTATTAAGTGGTCGAGTCGGCATATTCCAGAAAAATGTGTCGAGGGAGTAAAATGTATTTGTATGGATGGGGGCAGAAGAATAAGAAAGGGCATCTTTCCTATTATCATCTCTAGGAAGCACATTGTCTCTTATATTGAGGAATTTTGGGTCTGTTCCTATTGTCAATCTCTTACTAGTATGTAGCATCCACAGACTCTTGTAACAGGCCAGATTGTTTCTGATCAGAATGTTAATTTTTATATGGCAGAGTGAGGTTGAATTGTGTCTTTTTTGAATGGCTCTTTATGGAACAGATATTTTTATTCATTTTAGAAGGCATACCAACACATATACACAGCCCTTCAACCACAGGGGCCAGCGGCAAGGAAAGATGCATAGCGCCTATATATATGTACACAGCTTCAGTGCCTACAACCCAGAGGCTGGCAGAGTTAGAAAACATGCCTGATAAGTAAAAAACAAACCGAAACCATTGAAAGGGCAATACAGATCAGAGAACAGGAACCTACGCAAGAATAGAACAACCCACCCTCCCGCCCTCCCTCCAAAAGGAAAATAAAGAAGAAAGAGAGGCGCCCGTACCATGTTTCTTCAGGTGCTAGACAGTGACCAGATCCCACTCGCCAGGCTCGATCCAAAGCCTCCCGGGAGACCAGCTGGGGAGCACCCTATTCCTGATCCTGAGGGATCAGCTTGAGAAGTTGCAGGAGTTTGGGGCAATCAAGTTCCCGGAGGCCTTTTGATAATAATGCAATGAAATGAGCCCATATTTCTGCATATTTATCACCCTTCTGGTCTTGTACCAGAGAAAGGCGTTCCATAGCTACGGTCATCCAAAGTCTATGAAGCCATGCCGTGTGTTCCGGGACAGTGGCCGTGCCCCCAATGTACCAGAATCACTTGGTGCGCTGCAAGTAGCGCTAATGCTATCTGCCTGCCTACCAGCGACCGCAACAGGAATGTTATCGGGTTCAAAAGTCCTAGGAGAGTGTAGGCCGGGAAGCGAGGAATCTCAGTCTCGAATGCAGTGTCAATGTCATTGAGCACCTGCTCCCAGAATCTCTCCATGCGCGGACCGTGCCAAAGAAGATGTGCAAGGGAACCCGTCAGGCCGCAACCCCACCAGCATTCCTCTGTATGGTTCTTGTCCCATTGATGGATCCGAGCTGGCGTGAGATACCAATTAACCCTGGGCAATGAATTCCGCTCCGCTGCCGGAGTTTGCAGAGATTTGTTAACTACGCATTCCATTAAAAACACAGAATTCAGGCTAAAACTCCGTTCCTCCACGTAGCGGAGTCAGCTACTAAACTGCACCCACAACTGCTTTGATAAAGCAACTTTACATGCTAAAAAGCATATAACCAATTCAAAAAAGTGAACCTTGAAAATGAGTAATACCAGGCAATGAGAGAGGTGGTGACTTTGGGGTCCCCCCTAACCTAGGGGGAGGACCAAGCAGATGCCTTGAACACAAAGAGCATATCATGCTGAACGATTCAGTGGTGGTCCCATCCTCTTAGGACCACCCCAAGCACAGTTCTGGGCAAAAATACAATCCCAACCAAAGGCCCTGCAAAGCATTATGGGACGAGTTTAGCAATGGGCAGTGAATATTAAAGTATCCAATATCAAAATAATTCTACAAAGAGCTGCAGTTCAACTAGTCGTTACTAGGTGTACCTCGCGAGTCAAATGCAAAAGCATTGAAATTATTACATCAAGCTGCAGTTCAACTAGTCATTGCTAGGTGCCCCTCAAGTCAAATGCTTAACTCATAAGGTTAGGGAGGATCGCAAAATCATCACCTCTCTCACTGCTTGTAAATTTTCATTTTCACTTTTGTGAAATGACTATATACATTTAAGCATGTAAAGACAGAGATACTTGTTGTTCTACCAAAAGTATATGGGGTTTCTGTTTTATTTATTGGGAGTCCGACGGAACAGAGCAAAGTTGCGGAATTCATGGAATTTTTGTTCAACTTCTTGGAATTTCACATAGTTGTACTCCACCAATTACGCCCACCCTTAATACCAATAAGATGCTCCCTTAAATGCCGACTCACCTCCAGCGGCATTGTAGGCCATGTGATGGGCTGTATAATGGATATTGTCCCATTCCTTGTCCGTATGAGCCCGTCCCAATTCCACCTCCCAGCGGAGTTGGCCTCTTGAGCGATTCCTTTCTGGCTTGGCACCAGAAGAACATAGAGTTCTGCTATAAGATGTGATCTAGCGCAAGATTGGAAAATGGGGAATAACATTTACCGATACCCTCCCTACGTCGCAGACCCGACGTCACACTAGCTCATTCACATATGCAGTCATTGGTGGGGCCCATAACACCAACACTCATACGTCTCTCTCACGAGTCTGCACACACAGGAGGGATGAGTAATTCAAGCGCTGGACATGGGGGGGAACACCTTATAACCTATAGGGAGAGAAAAGTTATTTTACAAAATATACATTAACATCCTTCGCCTATAGATCCCTAATCCTAAACATCAAGGCACTCCACCTACTTGGTCAACGGACCAATTTAGTTGGATTGGTTGATGGTGATTTAGAACCAGCTAAAACACATTTTAAGACTCTGAATCCTTATTTCCCTTAATGAAAAAACACAAACTCATATCTCTTGTTAATCAATAATTGTTTATCTAAATTTTCATAATGATTTATATTTGCATTTGTCTCGTCAAAGTTTAGAATCTCTAGATCAATTCAAGTAAATCGCAGAACATCATATTTACCTAATCTGGCTATTTGGAGTCCTCTAATTCATTGGCACTGCATAACCAAATTTTGTCGTAAATTGTCCGAAAAAGCAGGCCAAAACTCAAAGTCCTCTGCTCAGCACGTTACAGTCCCCAATTTATCAAAGGACCAGAAATCGTGCAAACATCTATCATAGCCCGTGGATTTAGAAAAAGTTTGCAGTCATCAGGCGGTCGGGCAGCATCTGGACCATCAGGAAAGTCGTCACGAACGAAGGTGGAAAGAGATGAATTACCCCTCCCTATTCAACTACCCTTTTTATAATAAAATCAAGTTAAAGAAGATACAATTTTAAGCTTTAGGACAGTCGTGATTTCCAAATTCTTAGTACAGTTCAAGAGTGAGGTCATTTGTTAGCGAAGTGTCGGCTTGTTTTTGTTTACTGTAAGGTTGATTGTTCCCCTGTCTCGGCGAACCTCCAGATTTTCATCCTTGACCGGGAACATGATGAGCAAAGGTCGCTAAGCGGTTCAGGATATTTCGCGCACATGCGCAGCTCACTCCGCGCCTCATGAGACAGTGGACACTTCTGCGTGCGATGTCAGCGGCCATATTGGATTTAGGCCCAGATGTCAACTTAAGCTAAACAAACACAAAAGAATAATTAATTCATAGAAATGGTGATTCTAATGTTAACCCCTTGCTAATCCCTCTATGTGCTTGTATTTATCTAGCATATAGCGACATTTAAAGCTATTATATTCACCCTTTTTGATCCTCCTCGATGATGCAACATCACAAAGCAACATATATCATGCAGTATTCTATCACCACATATAGTATTCATTAATATGCGTACATATTTTAGTCATAAGAGTTATTTAGCTATGCAAACTAGCAAATCCCATGTGTAATCTTAAATTTTAATAAGGTTGATTAGTATACATGCAATATTCGTTTAATATAGTTAATAGATTATATAATTAGTATTTTCATGCAAGAATAGAGGAGGTATACAAAATTTTGCACTACCTGCTCCATCAGATACTTGTAATCTTTCTTTCTTCGCAATCCACTTCTCGAACGGGGTAAGTTTATGAGAAACGTGTGGTAAGTACGCCGCGGAGATAGCCTAATGCTAATAGAACTCGTCTGTATGGGGAAGGTTGAGGTCCTGACGCACTTGAGTGAAGGGAATAATGCTGTCGAATAGGTGGCCTAAGCGCTTGCAGCCCGCCTCCCTCCATCGCTGAGCAACCACTGACCTACATCCCGGGGGGAAATCAGGGTTATCAACCATCTGTGTCATCGGGGAGGGGAAGGTTGTAAGGCCTCTCGTGACAGCCACAGCTTCCCACACCTTCATTGTTGCTGCAGTGACTGGGGAGGAGTAGAGACCCCACGATCGAGATCGGCAAGGAAGCCAGATTTCTCGCCAGACATTCGCACCGGCTACTGCCTGGTCCATAAAGGTCCATTGTTTTTCGTAAAGGGGGCGATTCCATTCCAATACATACCATAGGTGGGCAGCCTGAAGATACCTGTGGACCAATGACACTCTCCCCGCCTTCGTGTTTGGGGTGCGACAGTTGTGCTACGGAGGGGTGCGCCTTCCTGTTGCCCCAGATAAATGTATTTATGGCCAGCTGTAAAGCCCGCATAGCTTTGGGTGGAGGAACTAGAGCCATGGTCTAGAACAGGTACAGGATCCTCGGCAAGACCGTCATCTTTACCGCGGCAATGCGCCAGGACAGGTTAAGCTTAGTCCATCCGCCCAGCGCCTTCCTAGTCTGGTCTACAGGAGTCTAGTAGTTCAACTCCAAAGTGCGTGGGAGCGAGGGAGCCAGGAGAGGGCACAGGGTCGCTAGACCAGTGCAGGGGGAGACTCAGTTGGAGGGAATCTACCTGAGCTTGGGGGAAAAGACAAGTTGAGCACCTGAGATTTGTTAAAATTTATGGTTAATTTCAAATGTATGCACAGAATGTAATTGTGATGTTTTTTTTTTAATAACTCACATTGGTTATGACACCTTCATTTTTGATAAGCAGGCCAAAGAGCAACACATAACTGAAAGGATGATGTTCTTACCAAATTATAGAGGCACTAAATAAATTGCACAGATTAGGTCATAACAGTGATTTTTCTCAAGTATATTTGTATCCAACACTTTCAACTTCATTTTAAAATTGATCTTTTAGAACAGGCAGATCTATTCATTAAGGATTTAATGCAATGTGGAATTATATTTATGATCAAACATTTTTACTGTATAAAGTCAAAATATCCAGGCGTCCATGCTACCCATGTAAGTGTGAAGCAAACACAAGGAGATGATGGACGGAGCGCTGAAACTTTTCAGACAGCCACCCCCAGTCACAGATTTGGGTTGAATCCATCATCGTTCTTTAGCTCACTTCGCCACCCCAGTTCAGACACAGCTATATGCAAATCAATCTGGACCCTGTGCCTCATGGGAACAGTCCACCCGAACTGCCAAGCCATGTCTTCCCTGGACCGGAAACAAGCATCCTGGGTCGGGTCTCAGGCTTATAGCCCTCATCAGCCAGGCTAGCTTTAATCCAGTGGCAAAGTGAGCAAGGGGCCCACGTCTGGGCATATCCTGCCAACTTAGGGCGAACAAAGCAAACACAAGGAGATGATGGACAGAGCGCTGAAACTTTTCAGACACCCGACCCCAGTTACAGATCTGGGTTGAATCCATCATCGTTCTTTAGCTCACTTCCCCAACCCAGTTCAGACACCGCTATATGCAAATCAGTCTTGACCCTGTGCATCATGGGAACATTGTACTGCATTTTGTCCATCAACTGTTTTTGCATCCTGTGGGACGGGTATGCCCAGACGTGGGTTCCGTGCTCTTCATGCCACTGGAGTCAAGCTATCCTGGCTGATGAGGGGTGAAACCCCGAAACTGGTCCTAGGGCGTGTTTCCAGTTCAGGGAGGACCTGAGCTGGCAGTTTGGGCTGGACTGTTCCCATTGGGCACAGGGTCAAGACTGATTGCATATGGCTGGGTTCAAACTGGATTGGCATGGTGAGCAATAAAACGATGGATTTAAGCCCAGATCTCTGTACTGGGGTGAATGTATGACATTGTTCTGCGTTCTGTCCATCAATTGTTGTTTTTGCATGTAAATGTAGCATTTTAAAAAAACAATGATAAATGTGTATATTTCTATATATATGTGTGTGTGTAACAATGTTATGTGTCAGACATGCAAAGTAGTTGAAGACAGGAATAAAAATGTCCTTAAATATAACAATATCTTATTATAGAATATATGTAAATGACTAAGGATTTGAATTATTGCAACAGCAGACCCCCACAGTATTCAAGGTGAAAAAGTACATAGGAATTTACATTTAATTTGAAATTTTATTGAAGAGAATACATGAAATAAATAATATTTGTGACATAATGAAGTTTCTCTAATATGAACTGCTGGAATGCCAAAATAAGACCTGTTGAAAAGTGATCAAATGTAGTTGAGGCGGAGTTTTTCCCTGTGTAGTTACTTTATTTTAAGAAGGACCTATGGTGACTATTACTTGACTCTTTATTTGTGAAAATGTATTGTCTTGTTTAATTTTTTCAAATCATACTTCCATAATGAAAATTCTTGACATTCTTTTTACTGTCCTTGACTACATATCTTTGAATAAATCAAATGAAGTTGAACAAACACGTCCATATTACAACATCCTTAGTGTGTATGTTCTACCTCATCACCCACTCCAAACCTATGAAGCCCTCATAGAGGTGTTAACAAACTTCCCCATAGGCAATGGTAGAGTACCACAGAGGAAAGAATTGCACTTTATGCCGATGATGTCCAATTTTATTTTTTTCTTTGGCAATCCCTCATTTAATGGGACTGCACTCTCTTCAACTCCTTGAACTTTATAAGGGGACCTGGGGTGTCGAGAAAATATGAGCAAATCCCTGTTTAGTACCAGTTCAAGGAGATAATGAGGCCCTACAATGGCAATTGTCCATACCGACAAAACGCCTGAACTTTAAATACCTGGGAATTCACATTTTGCGCATTTCGCCCGGAGCTGACCTGGAATTTTAGCATGACACCCTCACGTTTGTGATGAAATCTGATCTTCAAAGCTGGGCAGAACTACCATCCAATGCACTGGGCTGCGTGGCCCTCTTTAAAATGATGATGCTACCACAATACTGGTACATGTTTTAGAATTTCCCACTTCAGTACAAAACCTATGCTTCAGATAACACATATACCCTTGCACTATAGTGTAAGGATGTGTGCATTTGCATGTGGCTGCCAAACGTGCACCAGTACACAGAGAGAAAAAAACGCATCTTCTCTTTTCTCTCTTCCCATTGACACAAGGCAGTGCAGCATTTTTGGTGCAGTGTTGCCCTGAATCAAAGAATGGTAAATCTATCCCACTATCTCACTCACTATCTGTCACTCTCACTCACTTTCACTCACATACACATGCTTACACATATAGTCACATGCTCACACGTACACATGCTTTCGCCAATATAAACACACTCTCACCCACAAGTACATGCACAACAAACATTCTTACTTATCACAGCTGCCACCAAAGTTCCCATTCCAGCTAAGTGTGCTCTATTTTTTATTATGCTAATAGTGTAAAATAGAATGTTATTCACTATTTCGCAAAAAGGTTACTTCCTTGCAGTCTCATTGATTCCCTTTTCTCTAGTTTTCTCTGTTGTGTGATGCCCTTTGCAGTGGGAAGAACTGGGAAGCCCCATTGCTGGACCAGTCATGAGCTCTATAAATCGTATTAACATATTACTATAAAGAAAAAAGGGCTAAAAACAAGAAATGTGGAGCTGCTCCCGTGTTATTGGTACTGATTTTGCTACCTCTGAGGCCAGGGGATGGAAAGACAGTGGCAGGGGTTGCCGGTAGGACCCCTGGCGACCCCTGAATGATGCTCCTGCGTATGAGCACAGATGAGAATAAACTACCTTTCACAAAGACTTTATGCATTATTTAAAAACAAATGCACTTAAAGTGTCCTTGTTGATGTAACTTATTTTGCTTAGCCTTTGGAGACACACAGTGGAGGTTGAATGCAGGAACTGTTCTTTAGCTGGGTCCTGTGCTAGCTCATACCGCATAGTCAGCTGCACATGGCCTTTGCCTCGTGCAGCATGTTCTGAGCACAAGGAATTGCCTGAAGCTAAACCCTGCATCAGCACCTCTTCCACCAAACCCACTGTGTATGGCCTTTGTTAGTCTGCAACTGACTCTAGACCTGGGCCTGGCTGATGCCCAGTCCACAAACAAGCATTTGCAATGGAATAGGTTTCACATTTGCGAAAGTTTAAGCCATTAACATTGTAAATGTCAATGCCTTTTATTTATCTGTTTTGCTAATTAACATATACATAAAAGGCATTGTCATTTACAATGCCAATAGCTCAAACTCTTATGAATGCGAAACCTATTTAAAGACGTGGCCGCCATTTACCCGGGCTGCTTGAGAAGTGAAAGCACACATGGCGCGCTGAATGTTGCAGGAAAGCATGTCGGGCCTGCAGTAGGAGAAACTCATTAAAGAAAATAGTGCTTACAGACTAAAAAAGACGTACCGTATAACAACCGAAGTAAAAGGGCCAGTCCTCATGCAAGGTTACAAATAAAGACTAGGTGGTACTAAGGAGGGACTAATAAGCCTATTACCGAATCAGAAGCCAGCATTTACGGAGGGCAATGACAGAAGCCAATGACAAATATGGGCAGAGAGTGGGCGGGGCTTCTATTCATTACTGCCGTAGTTTCGTAGAGAGGGCAGCGCATGCGCTGCCCAGGCTCGACCTAAAAAGTGCTCCCCTTCCGCACAGCTGTGATCATTTTTTTTTATTAACCAGCTGAGGGGCATGAAATTTCAGGGCACGCACATGCCATTTTGATGATATTAAAGACTCTTAGATACCATAATTTATGGCATGTTTTTCTGACAAGAGCACAATTGGGAGGAGGCAGTCACTAACGTACATGAATTTTTAGCTCTGACTTGACAGTCTGTGCATTCATAAGCCAGACCTAATGACATTGCCAATGCTTGTTTTAATTTAATATGTATTCAGGAGTATGCAGAACATTTATTTCTTTAATTCAAACTCACGTTGACGTTGTTGGCTTATTGTTTAAGAAAGACTGGTGGAAAACACAGACGCACACACAGTGCTGTGTCCTGCGCTTTAAAGACCTAACACCCTATCTTGAGCACCTCTCATTAGCTATGGATAAGAACAACTCGTGATATAGAGCTGAGGCTGCGAGGGGGGGGGACAAATATGTCAGCCACAGCACCATTTGTTTCAGTACTTTATGTCCCTCTTCACCACTGAAACATTTTTTAAATTTGGCAATAATATGGTCCCAACAAAACATTTTCAGTAGATAGTGCAGTAGGCGTGAGATTGAAGGACCCGTGGTTCATTAGGAATGTCCTCGTCCACCAGAGCTTCCCTACAGGGTACACCGTGCATAACTCTAAATCAAATGGTCTGAAAAACACACATCAATCTATATGCAATATTCACAGACCATAACACTTCTTCACCACCACAATCACCCACCCAAAATACTGTAGAACAAACTGGGTAGGTGTGCACCTACTAAGAATTGGGTACATGCTAGTTTCCAAATGCGTGACGGGAGTCTAGACGTCCTCCCCATATACACACCTTGTTGGGTGAATAGTAAGAGCAAGTAATAATCCAGTGATTCGCAAAAATAGTTGTAGCCTTACAAGAGCAGTAGTCCAAACAAACTTGCCATTAAACCCAAACACGCCACATCACTGCACTGAGACTAGACCAATCAAAATGACTCTCAGTGCTACAGGAAAGCTAGAGTCATTGCATGACATTATACAAAGACCATGCAAAACGACATCACGACTAAACGTAAATCCACACCGTGGTGGCTTTTCACGGTTTCTGTAACTGATTACCTTCAGCCAGACTTTTACTTACTAGCTGAGCTTGCGTTAGTTGTACTTACATATTACTTTGTTTTGTTCAAGTTAAACGTACTTCTACATCAGGAAGAAACCCTTCTAACGTGTTCCAGGATTAAAGAAGCCAACCAATTTATAGTTATGTTAGTAGATTAAATAATCTTGTTAAATAGCGAATTCCATTTTAAATTTTATTTTAACAGACAGCTGGAATGTGCAATGCCCCACATAATATATGCAATAACGAGCAGGCACGTATTCTTGGAAGTTAAAGAAAAATTAATGGCATCATGTGGTATAAGCCCATCTGTTATATTTCATGTTCAGATGAATAAAGCTGATTTGCTGTCTCACTTGCATAATATTATGGACCTAAATATGTTTGCATTTTTGGCCGTATGCATCAGCAACAACTGTTTTCCCAAAAGGAGAGATTGGAATATAAGATATACATCTACATATGTAATTTGCGTTCTTTTCTCATGTCATAAGAGGCATTAATACATGAACAAAAAACATTATTAATACTTTGTTAAATGCAGGATAGTCGAACAGTTGCTATTTTCCACATTCCAGTTAGTAAAAACAGAATTAATTAGTTCTAGTGCAGAAGGCGTTTATAGCTTTTTTTCCAGGAGCAAAACACACGCTCAGCTTAGTTAATAAGAACTGAGACACACTATTGGCTGTCTGATTCGGACATCTGCTGACCACTGTGGACGAAAAGAAATTCTCTAGCATGCCTAGAAAGACAACAGTTCCTGCAACATTTATGTCGGCAGCTTTTTTAATCTAACTCAGTAATGGGAGGCTGCATCTCCCCTGTCCTACACCTCCTACTGCCTTAATTACCTGATGCTACTTCAACTCAATGCCCAGCTCACTGCATGTGATTTCTAGATCTCCTCAGGTTGCATCTACTCTGTGTTAAACAGTAAGAAATACATGAAGCAAACTTAAATCCGCCTATGTGAAATGTATAGACTTTGTCAAAGTTTTTGTACCTATTGTTTAACATTCATCCATGCTTCACAACAGCCATATGGCTGTACAACATGGTAAAACACACAATGGCTCAGCCTATAACTCGGGTTCAGGACCTTTAACAACCAGTTTAGCTCTTGGCAGTGGGCTATAACTCTATATTCGGCCTCTTATTTGAGGAACACAAGTAAGACTAAAGTAGTGTATCATCTGTCCGTGCTACTTGGTGCAAGAAGTAGGATAGAAAATAGTGACCTGATTCTACTTTTACATGCCAGTGTACAAAGAATTCATGACAGATCAGGCAAATACATATTAAGTGTTTCGCGACTAAGTAACAGTTACTTATCTTGAAAAAAGTTATAGGCACTTTGTCAGGTACCAGCAGTATGGACGTAAAAAAATATCCAGAGATTTTAAAGAATACAAACTATAGAAACGTTGCCCTTAACAGTACAAATGATCACGAGCCAGCTTCAGAAGGGTTTGCAATCCATGCTT
The DNA here is from genome assembly GCF_964204655.1 of Triturus cristatus. Taxonomy (NCBI): domain Eukaryota; kingdom Metazoa; phylum Chordata; class Amphibia; order Caudata; family Salamandridae; genus Triturus; species Triturus cristatus. The sequence continues at coordinate 675,066,172 of NC_140585.1, forward strand.
GCTGTGGGTGACAGAACCTGCCAGTTGAAAGGAGCGAGAGGTAACTACACCAAAGAGCAGGCATTCTATCCAAGATCAACCTCACCAGTGTAAAAGGAAGGATAACCTGCGTTTTACAGGTAAGACACAGGTGGCTCTTTACGCTCTGCAGCCTGTTTTAGCAGCATGGTTCTCTTACCTGCAACATCAGTTATAATCATAGGGATAAAGAGAGCGAAGGGCAGTCAGGACTGTGTTTCAATACAATATTAACGGCAACAATAACAATAACAGCCATCCCTAATGCGCCAGTTAAAGTCGGTCATAGGAAACCTGCATGCAGGTTGAGTTCTTTCGTCAATACCTCTTTACAATCCATTACATTATCATCTGATAAGTGCAGTGCTTAATTTGAGATGGTGATTTCTGGTGCTCAGCACCGGCACTTGATTGTCTGCACTGGGGCTTGCAACTGTCTGCCACATGGCGGCACTGTTCTGCCTAATTTAGAGATTAGCACAACAACAGCTGTTTATTGATTCAATACATAGCAAATGACTATTGACAGCCGCCAAAACCATTCTTATACCTCTGGGGGCCTGGAATTGGCTGAACTGTCACACTTGTTGGAGTGTGATGGTTAGTAATTGTGCTGGTACTGCCATTGGCAGCGCTGGTAGGGCCAATGTCTGGTGCAAGCTGCAGTGGCTTCCTGATGAAGACCCCGGCACACACTTTTAAATTTTTTTTAATTAAGCTGTTAAACAACAAACTATAGACGCTCCTTTTTGTCATTATATTGTCATACTCCGTTCTCTACCAGCCAGCGAGACCTTGTTTATGACGTCAGACCTTGTTTTGTGTACAATAGGAGACACGCTGCTCCTTATAATCGGGTTTGGCTGCACTGAAAGCATTAAACCCACTAGTTGGTTGGCCAACAACAAGTTAGTCCTCAGAGGAATTTTAGGATTTTAGACCTACCCTTTGAAAATAATCTTGAATATTCATTTCACAAGTAAACATGGTTTCATATCGCAATGAAATACATCTGTCTGATAGTTTATCTCTCAGGCTAAAATTAGAGACTCCAGGCTACACATCTCAAGCGGTGATCTGATTTAAACTGAAAGAGTTGGTATATTTTAATTAAATTGGGCAGCATATATCGTGTAAACTTTGGGTTTATTAACCGGCCTGTGATAAGTAATGTTGAGTCAAAAGCGACAAAGTCTGCTCGACGTAGCACTTAGAACATGATATACCAAATCACATTTCCTTCCCAATAGGATGTGCCCTCCACGGGGGAAAAGTTCTGCCTGTCACAATCCTGACAATTAGATCTTCCTAATTATGCAATTATGACACGTTAGAGAGTAATTGGGCAATTACACAATGGCAAGTTGTTGCCAGATAATTTTTCTGCTTGGAACACTTGTCTAAACACGTTTGCAAACTTGAGTGCGGAGCCCCCGAATGAGTTACCAATCACTCTAATCGCATATGCATGTATTAAATAGGTTTACAGTGAATAAAACATGAAATAATGTCGCAGGAAAAGTTGTTAACACAGACCTGAAAATTCTGAATCAACAATTAAGAAATTTACATTTGCCTTTTACTGTAATCATGTATGCGATTACACTGGAACAATAATTAATGCACTTAGGTAGACCTGACACATTGATCAAACCAGAGCAGTCACGTTCAAATCAAGTGTATTGACATGACAAGTTACACTAGTGTTGTCAAAGGTCATAGGTCATCCATAACACCGAAGAACCAGCAGAAGCAGTCCAGTGTTATTCCTCGGTTGTAACGCAGAGGTATGCAAGTTGATGAAGTGGGTTGAACATACATTAATTTACATTTCAGCCTCTAGTCAATGCTAAAGTTAGATTTATATTTTAACTCAGATGCCAGAGATTAAACCTGATTTAGCTCAGGAATGTTATCTATGCAACCAGGAGATCATGGTCCGGGTGACATCTTAGTCACTTGATGAAATTGCGTGAACCTGGGCAATGAGAATAGCTGCCTACGCCTCACCTACTGGCCATTCTCTAGGGTGAATCCAAGTAAACCAATGGCAGGTTGAAGCTTATATTTATAGACCACCCACGGTTCACCTTTGGTTCTTCCTATATTAAGCATGCAATGGAATGACGCGAAGCAACTGAGGCATGGACGCGCTAGTGTTCGGTTACCCTTGGGAACTCCGAGACCAATGCCAGAATAATTAGTTATGTAACTCGAGCAGAGTGGTGCCCACCCATGAAGAACAGATCATTAGAGAGCTCCTTGATGAAATTAAGAACAAATAGCTGGGGAGGCAAAATCCATTCAGTAACTCCACTTCTGGAAGGAATAGGGAGCGGAAGCTTGAACACATTCATGGCATCACCTCACCGCTGTAAAGAGCACCAGCGGCGGAAACAGCATTGCAACCTATTTACGCTTAAACGGACTGATTCTTCTCCATTACAGCAAATGTACCATTGCAGGTAGTCCACACACTCCTTTAAAGGTTCTAATGCTAAGTCATAGCTGCATCATCAGTTCTGGGGTTGTGGAGGCATCTTTACCCTCCAGTACAAACACATTCTTTACCAGCCATTTATGCACAGGTTTAGAAACATCTTTTATTTGCAGTGCTTTGATCTGTTTTTCTGCCATTTTCTTCAGGCCGCAGTGAGGTCATCACATATGTTATTGTTAAATGGTGTTTGTATGGTTCACAATCCACCATTAATATGGCATTGAAAGGTCTTGCGGGAGTCCACCTTATAACTTTAATTTTTTTTTTTTTTATGATTAAACTTACCATCTCCTCCGGTACCACGTCGCGTCTCCTCTCCCCCCTATACAGGCAGCCTACCTCCCCTCCCATCCCCTCGCCTCCTCTCCCCTAAGCCAATCACAGCGCTGCAATGGCCGCTGACCTAACAGGCGTCTTAGGCTGCATGCAGCCTACAGAGAGAAAATGCATTGTGTGCATGACTGGTTTGGTCGGCCCTGGAGCCGACCAAACAGTCAGAGCCCACAACAATGGGCTAGCCACTCTTCCCCTGCCTGGACCAGAACCGCCCGCCTCCAACCTAACCCTGCCTTCTGCTTTCTCGCAGTGTGAGATGCAGAAACTCAAAATGGTATTTAAAATACCATTTTATGTTTCTGCTTCTCACACTGAGAAAGTAGTGGGGCGACGCTCCTCCACCCATGTGAAGGAGCTGCCCCTCCTATGCATGCCTTCCCAAGAGCAGAAATGGTAACATACTATATAGTAGATTCGTGCCATGCAAGCTGGGATAATGACAAGCGGGGTGATATAATGCTTTTCAGCAGTTTTTATAGCTAGCTTAAAGATGTGCTTTTGAATATTTGGTGAGTGGTTGGGCATGTGAGGCAACTGCTTGACAAAGTTTTATAACTGACGATGGGTTTTTGAGTTCCCCCTTGTGCTTTGTTTCATTCCCCTTCCTCCCAGGTCATCTCTTCTTTGCTTGCAGAATGAATGGTGCTGGTTCTATCGGAGTTTTGTGGGTGGATATTATATTTGATAAGTGACTTGAAATGGTTGAATATACCATTAATGAAACATACATCACTGAAACGGATACTGTAGATGCTCGGTCTAGTACTGCTCATGTCGCGATGTGGCATGTTAAAATCAAGCTTCCCTTTTCAACCCTTCAGTCCAAATAATGAGCAGCCCAAAGCTAAGAGGTGGTGGGAAGTGAAGTAAATCTATGAGAAGCACGGCCAAAGTGGAGAACTAGAATTATTGCGTATGAAACATTTTCCCTTTTTCTGTCCCATATTCTCTTTGTATTCACTCGACAATGCGCTCATTGCTCGATAGAGATTCAGTTTGTTGTTTACAATCGGTGTTTCAACAAAAAAGCTTTAAAAAAAAAAATCTAATGTGACAACTAAAGAAATATCATGTTAAATACATTTTATGATCACTTTACATGCAAAAAAATCTTTTGTTTCCTAATTCCTACCTTCTCACATATCACTTGGCTCACAGCGCGGTCATATTCGACTGAAACATATACAATCCACCCAAAACATGCCCACCATCTAGCGAACAATTCATTTTGCTTCTCGAGCCAAATCTGGAATGTATATTTCCTGCCTCATTCTAAATAACAACGGAAGGGAAGGCTTTGTGTGTATATTACACATGTTTAATGCAGTAATGGAACAATAAACACGTGACAACAATGGCAGAGGCAGTCACACCCCTTCCTTGTGCTGTACAGTTACCTCTCTTTATTACTCTGGAAATCAATAACACAGAGATATTTCCATTAGTTCTTGTGAATATATAAGCAATTCGAGATGAAGTGTAACCATAATGAAGATGCAAGGAGTATGAAACGCAGTGGATTAAAAAATAAAAACACACGATTCCACAGCTCTGGGGGTGTCAGACGGCAACAAATATAAAACTTGGAACCTCTGCCTCAGATTTGGCAATGGTTTGCAACATACAAATAGCATAACATCACAAAGGACAGATCCTAGCCAGGTGTCCAGGAGTGGCAGAATTGATAGTTTAGGGCTCATTTGCTAGCAGTAGATGGGGGTATCACACAGGAACCGAGTACTGATGAAAAGAGTAATGTAGTCATTGGGGGCGATTATTATCCAGAAATCTATTGCTCAGCTAACAACTCGCTGCCAGAGGCTGTCATTGTCAAAAGGGTTTGGGGGAGTAAGGAGGGAGAGAGAGCGCGCACACACACACACACACACACACACACACACACACACACACCCCCATTATTACTGTGCACCAGATTCAGTACCTTTTGCCATTCACCCCACATCTGGACCCCATAGTCCAGGATCATTCTAACTCATACATTTCAATTGTGGCACCATGTGATGTGCAGCAGGTCACACAGTTCATCTTGGAAAGCAAGACTCTGTCATGCAAATGAACAGTACTTGAATCACACACTATGAATTGAGGATCATTTTCCATGGAATCTTATTTAACTGGGACATTTGGCTCTTCCGACAACTTGGACTTCTTTTTCCCCAGACGGGTAGGTTTGGCCCCTCCATAGAATGAACCGTGGAGCAGGTAGCACCAGTATTGATTAAAAAAATTATATGGGGTGGCCATTTACCTCGCCATCTATGTAAAGGGCACTCTAGTCTACCTTTAGGACTGCACCAAGCATGCAGTCCTCCTCCCCTCTCGAGCAACATCATTGCAAATTAGTCACATCCATTGAAAAGTGGGGGAAATCATGTCTCAGAATCAATTGATTCTGTTACAATCTTGGGCTGCTCGGCATTTTCCATGTTTTGCTGCAGCACTGGAGCTACAGGCATAATCATATGCAATTGCCCCAGATTCCTGCATAGCAGTCTGTGGGGCTGAGACGGTTAATTGCAACTAAGACTAATTTGCATTCTGCTGCATCCCAGTACAAAACCATTTTGGGTTTGATTTGGGTTCTAAATATACTTGTGCTTCTAGTGCCCAAATTTCCACAGAAATGAAAAACAGTGCTCTTCTTTAGCAAATTTTCATTCATATTCTTTCTAGAATTGTTCTCAAACCCTCTAACCATACCATGGGCTTGTGCCAACACCACATTACCTCTTGTACCAGCTCTTTGCACTCCTTACATCCCACAATTTGAATTGGCACTTACACCAGAATTCACAATTAACATGAAATATGTATCGGACTTCATCACCTTTTTTGCTGCCTCTTTAAATAGGTTTTGTCTGCACAATCATCAACTTCTCATTGATCTTTTTCTGCTTCGCTTCACTACAGTGTTTGGCATGTCTATCTCATCAATACTCTTGGTCTGCCAAAACGTCACACTGAATGTGAGCTAAGTTCAAGCCGCAAAACCAAACTCAAGCCGATTCCAACCCGATACTCCCTCCCTTGCCAGCTCCTCAACTCCACTGTATTTGCTATAAATTTGCACAACTCTCTAATATTATGAATGTATAGACTCTTTCGGTTCTTGTGTGGCTGTCATTAATTTGCCCAATTCCCAATTTCTGGCACTTTCTTTCTTAACTACTTAGTTATTTCCCCATAACTAGAGCGGCCAGGGCATTATTTGGCTGAGCTCTTGCTGGTTAATCTGTCGGCCATGCAACAGCCATGTGCATTCTGTACATAAATCTCAGACAATGGATTCAAATCAACCTAAAGCACTTTCGAAATGGTCACCGATCTATTGACCTCTGTGTATCATTTGTGGATTCCTCTTAACTTCGGAAAATGTGTCCCAAAGGTAAAAAGATCACCCTGGACCAAGAGACATGCACAGAATTCTTAACCTGTAGTTTTCACAAAGAAAACTTGGTCAAAACCGATCCATCTCAGGCTCACTCATGACCTCATCCAACTTGTTTCCAGTACCAATATTTTTCTTTTTAGAACTGGCTTTTTACTTCCACTTATCTTTTTATTTTCAGGAATTTCTTCAGTCTTTCATGTATTCGAATAACTCCTAACTATGAGCTCGCAGAGTGATTAATCCCTTATTTTCTACTTCTGGATCACCCAATTCTCTTTTGTAGTTTTTTACACAAGCTCCTTGTTTAGTATTAATCAATAATGAAATCTTCTGCTAAATCTTCAAACTTCTAATGAGTCTCATTTGCATATCTTGCTGATTTTCTAACTAAAATATCTCAATTCATCTGAATTGTATGTCAGCAATTTATTTATATCAATTGTACCAGGCAAAATTTCTCTATATTCAATATTCAAACGAGGAATATATTAATTTCTCCCTTTTCAGGTGGTGTAGGAACTACAGCCTTAACAACAGAGACCACAGTATCTAGAGCATTTATAATTCCAGGTAAAACTGGCAATGCACACTCAGGCAGAGAACTTACAGTAGTAAGCGCTATTTCTTGTGTACTCACACCTGGTTTTCCTGCACCCATCTTAGATACTGGGCGGTCTCTGTGTTTGTGCACCACCTGTAAAAGGTCTAAAATTCACAGGATTTAGGAAAATATCCTCCTAACTTGAATCAATTTCTTCATCTTTTTTGATTTTCATTTCCCAGAATTGCCAGTTTTTCTGTTGTCTGATTCATTAACTCTCAGGAAAAATTCCCACACCTTGCATTTTATCCTCTCTCAATGCCTTTTTCTGAATGCCATACTTGTGTTCTAACCACTGCCTCATTGAATTTTTAAACTGCTTTTTAATTTTTATGCTCTTTTTCTAGGGCAACTCCGTCCCATTCATTTAATGCATCCAATTGTGTGGGTCTAGCCTTTGGCTTTCTGTAATACATTGCAGGTCTTAAGAAAACACGCGTTCTAGTATTAAAGGTACCCTCCAAAGGAAATTGCAGATCCTTGTAGCAAGAAGTGAATTTATCCCAGTATATATATATATATATCTACCTCTCTCTCTCCCCTTTTTTAATAGCGCACCCATGATTCTCACTCAGAATAAATCCTAAAAACGCACCATATAAACAATCTACCAGTGCAGCTATGGCAAAGGTCAAACAATTATATAACAACTTAGTGGCAACTAACCAATGGCATGCAACTCGTGATGACTTCTCACCAATCGCAGTGAGACTCTCAGAATAATTCAGCCAATGTCAGTGCAACTCTTCCATGAACAGAAATAAACACGCCTTTCCATACATCACGTACATAAATATAAAAACAAAACCTTGTCTGCTCAACCTAAATATAAAAAATTAACAGATTAAAAACAATTTTGAAATTGATCGAAAGCTAACTAGTACATCCGATGCACATGTCAATCACAAAAACTCACACCAATGCATATTACCATTCTGTAGTAATCAATCCCTGATCAATGTGTTTACTCATGTGTACCAAAGACAAAATAAAAACGAATCCAAGTTAAACACATTCAATCTAAAGATTTAAATTCTTATTAATACAGAAACCAAAATAAAGGAAACGGTATGTGTATGCAGCGCCTCACTAAACATAGTGTGTATATATACTGTCTTTGTATTTTTCTGTTTTTAATGTTTACATTATGTTTTATGTTTAGGAATGATTACTAAATCTATTTAACGGAGGACAAATATTGCCAGTCCTGAGGAAGGTGGTCTTTATCATCTTATACCACCGAAACGCGTCGACGCATATGCTTTTGGGTTGAATTTGTTTTGGAACAGAACCTTAAGAAACTAGGGTGCATTGTCACCAGTTTGTTTCTGTCTACCGAAGCTGCAAATTTACACAGCCGAGACACAATTTTGGTGTCTGTTATTGTTCCTCCTACTGTATAAATGTTCAAATGTTTAACTGTCATTCCTGTATGAGATAAGAATTATATTTTTTTATATAAACATTTTTTTCATTTGTTTTTATGCTTTAGGCTTGGTCTATGCCTATTGATCTGTGATTGTCCTGTTTGACCCATTATTATAATGGGACTTTTTAATATGCCAATAAACTTCAATTGATGCTTTTTAACTAATGCAAATCTCCCTACTGATAACTTTCCAACATTTCATCTGGAGTGGTTATAATTGAGTGTGATAGTGTGCAATTGGATGAATGCAATAAGTGGTTTCTATATGGTGTAATTCTCTATACTAGTCCAAAGAGAAAACTCTTGAGTTCTTAGACTACGATGAATACGATTATATTAATCAACCAGGAGTATAAAATTCATCAACTTATTCGATGCATATACAATTCAATTAACCAAAACAGCGAAGCAAACACAGTAACAAATACCAATTCCCCAATTCACAAATATAAACAAAACATTAGAATCACAGAAATTAAGCCACTCTAATGCTTCATCTACGTCCTGCGCTCTTAGTTGCTTGCATTTGTAGGTGAACAACAGGTTGAAGGGGAAGCCCCCCTTTGTACAAGAGGGATTCACAACGTAGTTGTGTGGTGATCTGGACGAACCCCTTGGGGCGTGCTAGGGTTTATGGTGACATGTCCTCAAAGATCATTATGGTGGAGTCTCTGAATGTGATTGGTTCCTGTTTGCAAGCTGTAGATTGAATTGCCTTTATATTTGAAGTATACTGTAGTGAGCACATCTGGGGTTAGGTTTCTCCTATACTGAAACACTGAGAACACCCTGTGCATGTAATCGGGTCAAATTGGGTTAGGTGGCGGAGTTGGAAGAATATGCAGGAAGAGGGCCTGTTTATAATTCTCTAGGTCCGTGGAAGCAATTTCGTTTCAGGACTCTAATGTTAGTTCTTCTAGAGTGGTTTGCCAGGTCCTCCAATTTTTCCTTCAGGTCTTTATGGTGAGCCTCCAGCAATAGGTTTTCCTGGTCACAGGCGTTGTGTTTTTTTACTTTTTGGGTACCGTGGTCAAGGTCTGAGATCTCTTTGCAATGTTCGGATGCCATTCTGCCACATCTTTGCGAAACAAGAAGTGCCTGAATGTCTGCCTTCCTCGCTGGTGCCTATAGGCTAGCATCTGATGAGGGCGCAGTATTGTTAGTGGGGGTTACCATCACAAAATCCTGGCTCTGACTCCACTCCATTCTTTGGGTTTGTAGCATATTTCTTATGGATGAGGCCCTGGCAGACATAGGCTATGATGCAACCATGATTGTAGGAGTTAGAGACAGTGGAGGTCGCCCAGGTCACCATCTAACTGTCTGGGAGGGATGTCTGATGTGGCAATAATCTGGCCTAGGACTCGCTCTGTATCTTGTACCCCTGATTAAGGGGGCATCTTGGGTAGCCATCTAGGGCTCACATGGCAGTAATATTTTCCCAATTAGGTAGGCCCCGGCGCAGTCTGACTGCTCGTCGATCCCACAGCTGTCATTTATACAGTCTCTGTCTTCCAGCACATCGCCCCTTCGCTGACTGTTCAGGTGCTAAAAGGTATCCCGGGAGCTCAAGCAGGCCATGTCTCAGGTGTGGGCCCCGGACACCCCCGTTTTATTGCATCTTTAAGAAAGACTATGTGTGCACTACTTTAGTTTATGGACAAAGGGAATCTGTAATTCCAACAGCATATTATAATAACACCAAAGTGAAACAAATGCCTATTGGCAAACAGTATTTTGTCTTTAGGTAAGACTAAAACTGCACACTCTTCCTAAACAAAAAAGTTATAAATTGCCTTGTCAAAAAGCAAGTACATAAAGAAACTAGCACTGGGACTAGCACTGGGCCTTGAATCCATGCCAAACGTCTGCCTGTTTCACTGCTCTGGATATTCGACTCTTCTTTAGGTGAGACTAAAACATACAAACTGCACACTCTTTCTAACCCAAAAAAGATTTAAATTGTACTTGTCAACAAGCAAATACAAGCACTGCGCCTTAATTTCATATCAAATGTCTGCCTGTTTCACTGCTCCAGATATTCACTATTTTTTCTGATTTCATTCAATTAGAACTGGTGCAGTCTGTCCACCACTTCAGTTGCACAAGATTAGTGGCTGATGTTCGATATTCGAGGGGTGCTCAAGCGGACATTAGTTTCCCACTACCTGGGATGGCAACATCAACTATTTTTTTACTATCCTAATGAAACCCGATTACCTGACTGAAGTGTGTCAATCCAAGGAGAACATAAACCAAAAAATATTTATCATAAATAAATCTTACATCTTTTCACCAAAGTTGAAAATCAGGTAGCTGTCAAATAAGGCTGAGCTCTGTACAGTGTGGAATGTTCACAAATAAGACTTCTGACTGCCATGGTATTGTGGTTGGCTAGTATGAGCCTAGCAAAAGCCACTGCAATGTGAGTGAGTGAGCAGTACCACTAGTGCAGAGATGTAGGCCAAGTGGCCATATGATTAATGAGCAGGTGTGGAGGATTGGTTACAATGGCTGTAAGCAGATGGGGGGGGGGGGGAGAAGAAATTAATTTCTGCCACTACAACTTCTCACAGGTAGGTTGTGGGCACTGGCACTCATTTTTGGGAATCAAATCTTATTTTTCATCATCTGGACCTACTCTTTTTTTATTAGGTCTCGCCTGACCCAGCGCATGTGCTGGTCTGGCGAGACTTATTGAGAGGGCTCCAAAAAGTGCTACCAGGCCAGCCTAGAGCTACAGTGCATGTGCGCAGGCGCACGTGCCGCGCTTGACCGTGATTACTTTCACTTTTGCGGCCACACGGCATAGCACACGGCATAGCCAAAAGGTCTCGCTTTTGGGACCTTATAAGTATTTAGTTATGCAACTGTTGCATGGCTAAACACTTATAAGGTCCCAAAGGCGAGACTTATTGGCTATGCCAATGCTTGTTTAAATTGTAGCACTCCATAAGAGCCCATAGGTGTGTTTGCAGGCTGCCTATGCTTCTTCCATGCCCAGCGTCACTGCTTGCACTTGCTGCTTACATACACTCCCTCTTGTTGCTGCTTACACCTGGCCCCCACCCACCTCCTGTGCTATTTCTGCTTTCACCCCTTCCCTCGTTGCTTTCACTCATCCCGCCCCTTCCCACATCATTGCGCCCTCCCCTGTTGTTGCTCCCCGTACCCTTCATTTCTCCTTGTACCCACCATTGTCCCACATCACTGCTGCTTCCACCCGCCCCTACCTCCTTGTTGCCGCTTTAATCTGCCCCTCTCCCTTCCACATTGTTGCTTGAGCTGTTCCCCATCATTGCTTACCCTGTCATTGCTTGCCCATCCCCCCGCAGTTACTTGCCCCGCACTCCCAGCCTCTTCCCTCATTGTTAATTGCCCCGACTCCCATTGTTGATCGACCCTTACACCCACCAGAAAGAATAAAGTGGTATGATATAGGCAGCCCTGGTCGTGTCAGAGGTTTTTTTACCTAAGCTTTGGTGAAGCTAATAAGTCACACTAATATGAGATCTATTTGCTATGTCAATTTTTTTGCTATGTTGTAAAACATGGTTTGAAGTTTAAAAAATACATTTAAAAAAAATCTTTAACTTTTGGCCCTGCTGAACAGCACCCATGCTGCTATACAATAGGACTGAAAAAACACATTGACATAGCCAATAGATCTCGCATAGGCGAAAATTCTGTCCTTTGCCAATGCTTTTAACTTTTTCAGTGCAGTCAACTTAAAGCTAATTCAAAATCGCCACTAGGGAGGTTGTTAACCCTCTAGGGAGATTCTGTCCAGGTCAGGAAGACTGGGAGCTAGAACTATGAGCGGTGTTTAGGATTACTGGCTTTATGAAGGTGGGCACGTTTCTTCTCCCAGCATCCACACAAGGTGCAGGAAGCTAAAGTCTCCCTCAACTCTAAGCAGTCCCCAAAGTTAGTTAAGAGTCAGAACCAGGGAGAATGCTAGTCAAACAAGATTCCTTTGAATGCCAGGAGACCCGTCTCTGTGTGCATTGCAAGCCGAGAACTCAATATATGATGTGCCTTTTCTAGTGCCACGAAACTACAGCATAGGTTTCAGCGTCCCGATGTCTTCTCGCGTAACAAGACCTAACCACCCCTCATCCCTCCCATCCGACCCTCAACAGCATAACTTTGCAAAATTACTTTCTAAGCATCAGAATCTCTGACAGCTTGACAAAGGGCCTGATTAAGATTTTGGCTGATTCGACACTCCGTCACAAACATGAAGGATATCCCGTCCGCCATATTACAAGTTCCACGGGATATAATGGAATTGTAATACGGTGAACGGAATATCCATCACATTTGTGACAGAGTATCCCATCCGCCACAATGGTAATTGGGCCCAAAGTCTCTGCAGCGCGAGACTAACCGCACATCTTCACAGAAAAGTTAATTACAAATGACTCAGGAATATGTACTTAAGATCCCAAATATAAATGCTTTTTGTTATCGCTTGCTTTTGCAGACATGCTCCTTCAGGGCACTTTAGATCGTATGTATAGCTATTGTCCAACTGAACAATATTTCTTTACATTACTGGTGGCTGGGAAAGTACCGGTACCCCTTGCACCCCATCCCTAGATGTTTGCTGGCCCCCCACCTCCTCCCACTTTTGCTGCTTGCACTGTACCCTCACTCGTCCCTTTAATTGCTTGTCCTGTACACACAGCGACTTCCCCCGTTTTTGCTTGGCCCAACCCCTCCCCTCATTTTTGATTGCCCTTAGTGTGGAGAGGTGTAGTGCAGCGGCCAGGGCAGGTGACTGCGGAGCACAGAGTTCACGGTTCGATCCCCAGCTCCGGCAGCAACTCAGCACCATGTGACTCTGGGCAATAGCTCACTTAATTTCCACGATGGCCCCCAGCGCCTTGAGACCGGTAAGGGTGAGTAGTTCGCACTTTACAAATACGAATTTACATTTTACATTTTTACCCCGTTGCTCCCCATCAGAAAAAAAGTGCTATGACGCAGTCATTGAGCTTTTTTTTTCCTAAGCATTGGCAAAGCCAATAAGTCTCGCCTATGCAAGATCTATTGGCTTTGCTACAATCGAGGGCTTATAACAAGGGAGAGGAACTTTACCAACCAGCATAGCCCGAGGTAGAAGGGCTATAAGGCTATTAGAACATTACACCAACTGAGGGCAGAATGTTCTAAAATATAAAGAGAGAAAAAAGAAGACAGACCTTGGAATGTTGGAGCTCCGAGGTTATACCAGCCATTGCAAGCCCAGAGCAACTCTATTGTCTTTAATGGAGCTCTCAACATTTCATTGTTCTCATTGGGAATAGTTTTTCATAGCACAGTATACTGATTGCTGCCATCTTGAAACCCAGAGTTGGCACACTCATCAAAGTTAGGGTAGAAAAAGCTGCAAGCACCGCTGTTAGTTGCAGCTTTTTTTTGTCTGACCTAGGGACAACGTTAGCTGTTTCTTCAGCCTCCTGTTAAACAAACACACGCAGTGGCTCTTGATTAGCTTTCTTCATCCGCTGGTCTGTTCAAGTTAAATACTTTGTTGCTTCCTGCCACCAAAGCTCACACATGGGTCAATGGGTCAGTACACTTCACTTCATTGGCTTTCTTCAGTGTGTGAGTGACAGCATTTTGCTTGTGCACCTCTGCTTAAAATTATTCCACTTCAGAGCTGGGTCTGATAGATTAATCCCTTCTTTTATTTATGACTTTAGCTAATGTCCTTTCTCTAACTGGTTTTGTGAGTGGTCCTTTTTTACTTTTGTTTTCAAATGTCTCTCTCTCTCTCTCTCTCTCTCTCTCTCTCTCTCTCTCTCTCTCTCTCTCTCTCTCTCTCTCTCTCTCTCTCTCTCTCTCTCTCTCTCTCTCTCTCTCTCTCTCTCTCTCTCTCTCTCTCTCTCTCTCTCTCTCTCTCTCTCTCTCTCTCCCCCTCTCTCTCTCTCCCCCTCTCTCTCTCTCCCCCTCTCTCTCTCTCCCCCTCTCTCTCTCTCCCCCCCTCTCTCTCTCCCCCCCTCTCTCTCTCCCCCCCTCTCTCTCTCCCTCTGAGTGGACTATAACATTGCCCCCACAATGCACTGCTTATGACCTCGCATATAGCATCCCTCGTGGCATCACTGACATCATCCACAGAACCACTCATACAATTGCTCACACACCCACTTACTGATCCATAGAGCTAGCACACACATCCACACAGCCACTCAATTCCCATACACCTACTTACACAGCCACTCACATGCACACTCACTCATCCATGGATCCACTCGCACACAGATACAGTCACACAGCCACTCACATAATGTGTTAGAAATAGTGTCACTCATTAGTATTACACAAACGTATAGTAATCTAACTTTTGTAGTATATGTGTTTAACACTCATAAACTTTTAAAAACAATCACTGGAAGATGTCATCAGTGATGTAATTTGAGATGTCATCAGTGATGTCATGGGTGATGTCACTCACCATTTCGTGAGTGATGTAATATGTGAGGTCATGAGTAGTGCATTGCGGGGCATACATTATTGTTAGCTCAGGTAACTGTAACTGCTGAATTTCACTTGTTTTGTACGAGTGAAATCTGAGCCCTCTAACCTTTGGTTTTTTTCAGTGAATTTTTACGGTTTTTTAATTCTATTTCCTGACTACAACATCCCTGTAACCTTTGTTTTTACAGTGAATTTCTAGGGTTTTGTTTAATGTAAAGTAAGATGCCCATTGTAATGCACGTTGGGGGAGTGGGTGAACGCAGGGCGTGGCCTGGCATTCTGCTGCCGCCATCCAACCTTGCTGCTCCCACCCCTCTCCTCCTTGCCAGCCATTGTCCAAGTCCATGCCCCTGCTCCCGCATTACAGCCCTGTGTGACCGTTATTCTACCACTGCCCTTTCCACCTGCCCTGAACAGTTAGCTTGCTGCCCCATCCACCTACTCCCTACCTTCTATTGTTTGAGTCCATGCACCAGCCCCCTCTCTTCTGCCCTGCATGGCCCGATGTGTTGCCACTGCCCGCCATTTAGCTTGATGTCCCCGCCCAATCCTCCAGCCCTCTGTTACCCAATTCTATGTCCTATCATTGCCCTCTATCTTAGCCTCTGTGCTTAGCTTGCTGCCCCTAATCTACATCCCCCTGCCCTCCAATGTCTGTGTGCATGCCCCTGCTCCTTGATTTTGCCCACCATATTCCTGCCATTGCCCTTCCTATCTACTCTGAGTGTTCTGTTGCACTTCCATTGCCCCTACATAGTAAGGTCAGATGGCTGCTGCCTGTACCGGCCACCTCCACTCTGCTGTCTTAGTTCCATGCGCCTAGCCCCTCCCTTCTCTCATCCATGGTCCATCTTACTGCCAGTCCCTTCTTCCCTCCATGCTCTGTTCTGCTGCCACTGCTCCGCCTGCCTGTCCAGCATGGTCTGTTTCGAAGCCCCTTCCCTCGCCCTCTCTTGTCTGCATCCAGCCCTACCCCTTCTTTCTGTCCTCCTCGGTTCTTTGTGCATGCCCTTACTCTCTCCTTCTTGACGACCATGGCCGTTGAGCTACCAGTCCTCCCGCTTGCCATGCATGGTAGTCTGTGCTGCCACAGTCCCTCCCACCTGCCCTGTGTGGTCAGCTAGCTGCCCCTGATCCCCTCCCACCTTCCCTCCATTGTATGTGTATGCCATTATAGTCTCAATGTTGCCCTCCAGGGTGTGTTGTGCTTCCAGTGCCCATCCTGCCTGCCCTCAATGGTCAGCGTGTTGCTCTTGCCCAGCCCCCTTTCCCCTGCCCTCCATTTTCCATGTGCAGACGTCTATCCTCTCCCTCATGCATTGTCTGCTCCACTGTTGTGACCCTGCCCCCTCCCTCCTGACCTTCATGGTCAGTTATGCTGCAACTGTCCCTCCTGTCGATCTGGTATGGTAAGCTTGCTGCTCTTTCCTCTTCCCCTCTGCTCTCTGTTTTCCATGTGCATGGCCCTGTCCCCTACCTATTGCTTTCCATGGTCAATTGTGCTGCACTGCTCTTCCGCATGCCCTGTGTGGTGTATTGTGCTGCTGCAACCCCTGATGCCTTCCTGTAAGGTCAGTTTGGTGCCACAGCCCATCTCCCTCCTGCCCTCTGTTATTTCAGTCCATGTCCCTACCCCATTCGTTCTGCCATCTGTGATCCAATGTACCATACTTTCCACCATTTTGAACTTGGTAAGAGATATTTCATAAAGAAATCTGTAATTGATTTTCTCCATAGATTTACATTGAAAAAAAGAGATTTTAGGCAAGAGACATATAAAATAAAGCCGTTCAGGCTTAAAAACATCAGGAGTCTCCTGCCTGAATTGGGTCTGTTGGCATGTATGATTGTACTGTCACGGTCTCCTTCTTCTGTCTTCAATGGTCAGTTATATTGCCACAGCCTCTCTTGTCTGTCCTGCATGGTTGGCTTGTTGCCTCTGCCCCCTTTCCACTGCCCTCCGTTGTCTGTTGTGCTGCCACTGCCCCTCCCGCCTGCCCATCACGGTCAACTTATTGCTTCTGCACCCTCCTCCTTCCCCTCCAATATCCAAGTCTGCGCCCCTGATGTCTGCTTCCCAACAGTATTCTAATGAACAACTAGATTGCTAACAAAAGTGTGGCACGCCTGATGTCATGTTGATGTAATCAAAACTGTAATACCTAAAGCATTTCCTTTAGAAGTTATAAAAATGAGAGGGTCTTATTCCCATGGAAATCATGGTTAGTGTTCTGAAAAACTAAAATGAAGTCATATTTTCTGAGATCTCAAATAGCGACAAAGTACTTTAAAAGTATTTGCTAGCTGCATTGTGTTTTTTATCCAGTTGATCACTTGATCATATGCTACACTTAGGGGAGAGGATGTGGTGTTTCGGGCAAATCTGCAGACTTTACAACTGGGGAACCATGTTCAAGTTTGGGCAGCAGCTCAGCATTCTGGGATTTTGGGCAAATCACTTAATCTCCCCATTCTTAAAACCAAAATGAATGGGCCCTTGTGTAATGTACCTGATACACATGTAAAGCCCTCCAATACCTTTGGATCAAGTCTGCACTGTATAAAACGGCAAAAAACAAATAAATTAAGTGCTTTGCCCTGTCATTTGGCTATACTTGGGTTGCATTTAGATATTTGTGCTACATTTGGGCTCTTTTTTTCCTCTGGTGGCCATCTTGGGAGACTTATCTGTTATGAAGCTCCCACTATTCCTCCTTTTATGCAATATCCTCAGTAGAAAATGCTTTCAGTTTCCCACTTCAATTCCATCTAGATGGTGTTCAAATATGCCACACATTTGGCATAAATTCAGAATGATAGCACTCTAGTTGATCATTGGAAAAATGTAATAAAGCTGCTGATCACCAGGGAGTTAACTGGCAGTCTGTTGCTGGTGTTGAAAGTGCATGTTTCAATCTGCATTTCATAATGTTTTAATGAAATAGAAAAGGGAGATATTTGAGAACTCACTAAACTTTTTTTAAGTTTTACCAGTTTGATTTAATCAAGACGGCTTCAGGTGTGCCATACCATTGTCATACTTTAGACTGGTAGAAGTCTAGTTGTTCTGTAGAACTCTGTGGGAGGCTGTAGTAGAACACAAGAGGACAGGCTGCTCATGTTGGAAGTACATGTTTTACTGATAATATCAGACTTAATTCTCATATGGCTGAAAAAGATGGTGTGAATTTACAGAAAATATGCTAATTTTAGCTTCTTGAGCACCTTCCATAGCCTCTAGGGGAAAATCATGAGAAAAGTCTTTTCTCACAGGGCAAAATCACCTTAGAACTTAGCACAATTCTTAAAATTAGTAGGGTACCATCAACACATGATGTATATTGTAACTAAAATCTGTTCTCACCCTTTATGCCTCAAAACCCGTCATTCACTAAATGCATTTCAATGGGGTGCTATCATGTATATTGGTCCCAAGATGGCTGCCAGCACTTCCTGCCAATCAGATCTCACTGTGAGATCTGTGCCTAGGCTCCACCTAGATATACACATTATTTTCCATTATTATCTCAAAAACTGCTGAACGGATTTACACCAAACAAAAAAAAGATCGCTTTCTGAACCAAGACCTACCTTTCTATCAAATTTGGTGTAATTCCGTGCAGCAGTTTGGGCTGTAGTCAGGTCTAAAATCTCTATGGGAATGAACATGGGAAAAGCACTTTTTTGACCCCCTTTTTTCTCAGGCTCCGCTTGATGAATCACTCTGAAACTTTACATGCACAAGTAGAATCAGGAGGGCACTTTTTGTCAAAATTTCATGAAGATTCATCAAACGACAAAGTTGTAAGTAAGTAAGCTTTTTCTATGCAAACTGGATCCTAACTATAACTACCCACTGGCGACTAGCCCTGGGCGTAGTTCGCGAAGTAGCGCTACGTGTAGCTACGCAAAGTGCACTTCGCGAGCTACGTGTAGCACTTCGCGAACTGCGTAGTACCCTGTTCGCACTATGCAGTTTTCAATGATTGCACAGTGCGGACAAGCATCCGGCACTGTGCAATCATTGAAAACGGCATCTTGCACAGTGCGAGCTGTAGTTTTCTGCCGCTCGAGTAGATTTTTACTCGAGCGGCAGCTTTCTCAACGCGAACTGATAGTTTCTCATCGCGAGCGGTCGCTAGCATACGCAACCACTCGCAATGAGAAACCTGACCTCCCCGCATTGAGAATCTCGCCGGGAGGTTTATTTTCCAAGCTCGCGATCGGCAACTTAATGATCGCGAACAAGGAAAAAGTCTCGCCGGAATGTCATTTTGCTTGCTTGCGGTCACCAACTTGACGTTTAGGACCAGGAGCAATCAAAAAATTACCGCTGCACTACGCTACGCATGTTGGCACTGTGCAACGTGCAATTCGCGTGGTGCGAAGTAGCGCAAACTTCGCAAGCGTAGCGTAGTGCTTTGCCCAGGCTTACTGGCGACCCAGATCAAGGCGTAAGCTGAAACGCGTTGGCGTTCTGTGTTAGGTGTTGCTATGTGCTAATATATATATATTTTTTAAATTAATTTAGCATCTGGACTATGTGTGTCACCTTCGTTGGAATTGTGGGGAGCGTGCGGCTGGATTCTCAGAAGATGATGATTGTTTTGGATTTTATATATATATATATATATATATATATATATATATATATATATATATATATATATATATATATATATATATATATCCCACAGTTAAAGTGGCATTATGGTCCCACCTAAAACCCCTGAAATCTGCTAGTTATGGTCCACTACAACAAGCATAATTTTTGCCACAATCATCACGACCATTTTTCACCCAAGGATGTGCTGCCTATGATCTCACACATGATGCATGAGAAATTACATCAGTGACATTTATCACCTTACTTTTGGAAATTGATAGTCTACTTTGTTTACATATGTGTTGCTGTTCACTGATTTTTTTTTTTTTAAGTCAAGTTGATTATTGTTATAAATATTATTGTTATAACTAATATGACTTCTTGAATAGCACATTTGGGGGTGAGGTTCTTATTTTTTTAATGTCCTGGCTGACCCATAATTTTTTACTAGCTTACTTTGTATTTTCCTGTATAGTGATCTCTGTTATGACCCTAGTCATTTTTAGGTCTCGCCTGACCCAGCGCATGCGCTGGTCTGGCGAGACTTATTGAGAGGGCTCCAAGAAAGTGCTACCAGGCCAGCCTAGAGCTACAGTGCATGAGCGCGGGCGCGCGCACCGCGTTTTACCGCAATTACTTTAACTTTCGGCCGCACGGCCGCTTTGATGTTTGATCGTGATCAGATCGCGATCACTTTCACTTTCGCGGCCGCATGGCCGCTTTGCATAGCCAATAGGTCTCGCTTTTGGGACCTTATAAGTATTTAGTTACGCAAATGTTGCATGGCTAAACACTTATAAGGTCCCAAAGGCGAGACCTATTGGCTATGCCAATGCTTGTTGTAATTTGCTGCATGTATGGTCTTCTAATTATCCATTGCGGTATGTTCACCCTGAATTTTCTGATTGCTCTCTCTGGTAGCAATCAATCATTAAGGACATACATTTAGAGTGCGACTTGTCACCCGAGAGGGTACCCAGGCGCTAGCTACTGGTTTATCGAAGAGCCAGGTCCTAAGCCCCTTCCTGAAGTCAGTCAGCGAGGGTGCAGTGCGGAGGTGGAGGGGAGGGTGTTTCAGGTTTAGGTGGTGAGGTGGGAGAATGAACATCCTCCAGCGTGGCAGCCGCGTATGCGGAGGATCTGTGCGATGTGTGCAGACCGGAGGTTCCTGAGGGGTCAGTGGAAATGGAGGCAGTGGTTCATGTAGGCGGGTCCTTGGTCATTAAGGCTTTGTAGATGTGGGTCAGACGTTTGAAGTGGCTGCTCTTCTGGAAAAGGAGCCCGTGGTGGTCTTTCAGTTGTTGGGTGATGTTGGTTCTCTTGGGCAGGTTGAGGATCAGTCTGGCTACTGGATTCTGGATTGTCTGGAGTCTTTGCATGAGTTTGGTGATGGAGCCTGTATAGAGTGCATGCCGTAGTCCAGTCGGCTGATGATGAGGGCTTGCATTACAGTCTTCCGGGGGTTGATGGGGATCCATTGAAGATTTTGTGGCTAGATTTAGGATAGTTATGTTTACTATCCATTTCTCCTTATTTTATTCCCCTGTACATTGACCACTCTATAATGTCTGATATTGTTCTACACTATGGTCCGGTCTGACAGTGCAGATGTCGCCAGACAATTATGTGAGTATCACCATGAATGGGGATTTGGCGACAACCACATGTTCGGAGCCAGGAGTACAAGATTTGATTAAGCAGAAGTTGTGTGCTTCCACCATAAATTGTTTGCCTTTCAAACAGCTGTCCTCATTTTGTTTATTAAGCCAGCTGCCTGAGCTGGAACTTTTAGGGGCACACACATGCAATTGCCATGCTATTAAAGTGTCTTAGTTAAAAAGATAATACATGGAGTTTCTCTCTGGCAGGAGCACAGATGGTTGAAGTGCCGTAATCAAGGTACATGGATTTTTAGGTCTAGCTTGACAGTGCATTCATAAGTCAGATCTATTGGCATTGCCAATGTTTGTTTTATATATCGACTGATCTCTGTAAAGCACTCTGATGCTCTTTTACCTTGTATGTGCTAAAGAAAATATGCTATATAGAAACTTTCAAAGACAAAAATTTACTACAATTTCACTATTATTGAGATTTCATGACTGGTAAGGGTTCTATGTGGAGTGAATAAAGGTTCTGTATGCATCGCAGATTTCCTTATAGATTAATGCCATTATTATTAATTGCCTTTGATAAAACTATGTTAATATAAAATTCAAACTTGAAGTATTGGCTATTTTCCACTACTTTCAATGTCCAAAACTGAAAAATTAATTCGCTTTTTTCCACTTTGTGCTGTATGGGGAAATGCTTTCACTAAAACTGCATTGACCTCATGTTGCCTCGGCCTTCCCAGTGCCTCTGGTAACTCCCCACCTACTGAGCTTTTCTATCTTCGTGGTAGAACTGTTCATTAAAGAATTGCTGTAGATTCTGACGCTCTTGTTTATCAAGGCAGATTCCATCAGAAAACATTTCTCAAAGTTTAATACAAAAACTCGAAAAGACTACATTTTTGGGAGTACTGTGCCCGGGATTTGCAGGTTAGAAATGTGGTCTTCACTATGCACTTTTTACATTCTTTACTGTTTGTATAAGATAAGCTAGGGACTCTGGCATTGTGTGCTCACTCGCTTTTGAAGAATCTTTTAGATTGACCGGTTTTGTTGTGTGCTTGTGTCCCATTACACAAATGTGTAGTTCACTGCAATGGAAATCTGCACGAGGATAGCAAGAAACTTCTTATTACAAACGTCTCTCATGTGATTACATTTCACCCACTTTGATCATTTCCACCACCAATCCTAGCCTTTCAAGTTTCTCCTGTATGGGGATGTCACTCGAGTGACACGCATAGGCTTGATGAATTGGGTGTAGAACATGTGAGGGGTAATAATCCCTAAGCTGCTGCCACTTCAACGTATGCCAATATATTTATGGAAGGAATGACCCAGTTGTGGAAAAAGTCTCAACTCTGGCATTTTGGCTTGAGGATTTGTATTTCAAAAGTCGATCATTTGTAAGGTCTCCCTCAAACATTCAAGCAGCAACCTATTTTGTTTTAATTTGCAGTTGATAAAGATATGTCATTCTCACTTTTCCTGTTGTAAGATAGTTGGAACTACTCAATACGTGTGCAGATGTCACTGTGATAAGAAGTCGGGTAGGTCAACACCTTAAGGTCCATTTGTTTAATCAGAAGTATAGGACACTATCGGCCATAAAACATTCAATCACATTCTCTTTGGAGATTGTTGCTTCTCTTTGACGAAAGTAAAAATGTATTTAGATGCTCTTATTTCTTGACTCTTAATGTTCATTTCACAATTCACATTGTCGAAGAATTACAGTAAACAGCAGATCTGTCAGAAGACTTGTTTGTTTCTGAGCAACTGTAAAGAGACAACTGTCCACAACACCTGACAGCGTGCAGACAAGACGGCTGACAAGACCTAGATTTTGTGGTGCGTTTATAGAGAAGTGCATCTTCAGTTAATTAGAAACCTGTCAATGTACATACAAATTACAGGTAAGAAGTTAGAAGATGTAATATCCTATTCCTATTACAAAGCTAATCTTTCTCTTCTTGTCTCTGGGAACAAGCACTACCAGTAAAACAAACAGTATCCATCTTTCTTGAAAAGTGGAGAAAGGGCCAGGACTGGTTATTCAAAATATTTGTCTCTCTTCCCCTCTGCTTGCTCTTGCTCGAACTCACCCATATGCGTTATTTAAGTAACGGGGTGCACAAGCCGGTTTTGGGACTAGTATATCCTCCGTAATTCCAAATGTTCCCCATTTTGGGCAATGAAATACAATCCATCATCATGGAGTCGTTCATTTCCTTACCTCCCTCCACTCAGGATCCAACTTTGCTTTCAAAGTCCTTTGATTACTTTCCATAAACACAAGTGTGGTCCTGCAACACCGGTAGTCTCTTAGAAGTCATGGTAGTGGTATACTGCAAAACGTGATGAAGATGCATAGTGCTATTGTTACTAGGAACCCCTTATCTACCCCAGGACAGAAAATAATCCCACTATCTGTGTTTAAGCATTTGGTAACTACAGAATGTCCTGCGATGTACAACTCCATGAAATATCTTAACCAAAATTTGTCTTTTGATCTACTACTCAGTCCAGTGTCCTTTCATTGCCTTTAAAGAGTGTCACGTGCTCATACTATTGGAATCACAGTCAAATCTGGAAGTATTTCGATTATCACAATCTCTTAATAAAACTCTTAGGGGAATTCCGGCTTTTAATTGCCCATGTTAAATGCCTGCAGTTTGTTGTGTCTTATGCGTGAGTAAATGCGTATATTTCCAAACATATAGGTTATTTTATGGTTTGGAGGTTGACAGAGATTGCAGGGGAGCTCCTGGAGAGCAATAGGCATATCTAACAAAACTATGAACCTATACTTAAGCACACTACACAATAGCTGATCTACAAGATGGAATATTGAAGTGTATGGATTCAAAACAACTCCTTTGTAGGTTAAAAACCTTATTTTGGCAGAATGCTGAGCATCAGTCACACCTGTGCATGTGGCTATCCAAAGGATTTATGTGACTAGGTGTAGAGAATTGTTTAATTTATTTTTCAGATAAACAATTGTATTAAACCAGGTGTTTCACGTGTTTTGTGGAATTCACATTTAGGGCCTCATTACGAGTCTGGTGGTCCGAGGACTGCCAAATCTGTATTGACGTGGTAGTGGCGGTCCAGCCACCAACTCACCGTCAGTCCGACCACCCTATTACAACCTAAGCGGTCGGACTGTAATTGGACCACCAGCTCAAACCAGGGAACTGTTGTCCGCTGTTGGTGGCGTGTCAGTCAAGGGCTATGTAATATAAAGGTTGTGGCGCCGCAGCACCGCCATGCATATTACAAGTTTCAGGATAGCCAGATGTTTCATGGAGGTCTTTCCTCCATTAAAAGGCTGGAGGTGCTGAAACAAAAGGGGCCCTACATGGTCCCCTGTGCCCCCCTAGCCTAGGGAAGCATCCAGGGGGGCAAAGGATGTGCCCCCTGTGATCATGCACCCAGGTTCTTGCACAGCATGGACTTTTGAGTCCATGCCCTGCAGAAACCCCGTGTGGTGTTCCCATTGCGGTGCCTCTTTCAAAGGCACCGCAGCCTTTGAAAGACAAAGTGCAGCGGGACCACCATGCCCCCTGCCTGCCAGACCACAAAAATGGTAGTAATCTGGCGGCATTTTGCTTCATAGTTTTTATCCCACACCAAAACGAATACCGGACTAATGCAGAAACCTCATAACTGTTCACCTCAAATAACCCCAAATTTTAAATGCTCATAAAACTGTATTAGAGCATGGGTAACCTTGAAAAATTGTTAACATTGAGAAAGATATATTCAAAATATTTGAATGTATCCACACAACAGAGACAACATCAGCATATATTAATTCTGTAAATTGTAAATTTCAGTAAGCGCTATAGTTGAAAATGTCAAACTTTGTTGTTCATTATGGATTTCTTTTCTTTTCTTAACTTGTCTGATTGGTTCCCATTTATTGAAATTCACAAACACAATGTATGACCTAATTTCTATTAATTACAATGGAACTGTGATTGTAAACCGCTAATTTAAGTTATCTGTAATTCCAGTACAATTCATTGCTGACAAATACTCACGAAGAAAGAAATAACATTTATGAAATCAACTATGGCATTTTCAGTGGCCTCATAGAAAAAGCAATTTCAAATGACCATTGTAAACATATGTATAGTTACTATTTCTCGTTTTTTTACTTACTAAGTTGTAGACTGTAAAAGACATTCTTTTTGTGTCCTTTGCTATAGCTTTCTCGTTTGCATACATGAGTAACTCGTCCAATGAAATTCTTTGCACTCTGGTACTCGTAGTCCTTAAGTTCTAATGTGATAAAGCAAGGAAACTTGAGAGCTCTACCACAAGCAAAAATCTGCAAATGTTGGATTCTCACTTTTGCAAGCCAAATCCGTATAGTGCTCCAGAAGAAAAGAGTATATGACCTGTGGTACTAGTGCAAATACAACCTTTCTGCAGTGGCCTCTCCGTTCTGCAATATCAGTTACAGGGTTCATAAGGATTAGGAAAATCCTACCCTCTTTTTAGGTTGAGCCTGGGCTGCGCATGCGCTGCTCTGCAAGGCATGCTGTATCATGGTATGGACTTGAAGCTCCGCCCACTCTCTACCCATATTTTTCATTGGCTTGTGTGATTGTCGTCTGTAAACTAGGGCTTTTCATTGGTCAATAGGCTTAGTAATCCCTCCTTAGTACCGCCTTGTCCAAATTTGTAACCTCCCAGGACGACACGTCCTGTTACATGTCGTCACTAAGTACAGCCTCTGAGCAGTATTTTGCTAAATGTTTTTCTCCTGCCTGCTGTTGCAGGCAAGTCAACCTCCCTTGCAACACTTTTTTTTTTACTTTAAAATGGCGGCTGCGCCCGTTTCTTTAGACGCGACTCATGTAAAGAACGGAGCGTGGCTGACATTATCGTGTAAGCCCGTAATGGGACGCTTTTACAAAAAAAGCATTTCTGTCAACTTGACAAACAAATGCTTAGGGAGACACGCTGAGTGCCCGCAGAAAGGAAAGAAAGTGAAAGGAAAACGTTACTGCCGCGGCAGGTGGCCGATACTATATTATTCACTTCATCAGGGAAACTCGCCCCATAATGCTTTGCGGGCCCTTTCTTCAAAATGCATTTTTTGCCCATAACTCAGCCTGTGGGAGTCCTAGTACGGTGGGTCTACCACAAAATCATTCTGCAAGGCATGCTTTTCCTTTCCAGGTAATCATCGAAGTCCTCACCTTAAGTTGGGGGCTCCAAAATAATCACCTTTCCCACTGTGAGATAAATTTTAAATCCCCTCTGCCATAGTTGGAACTAAGGCTCTACAGCTGGGAGGAAGTATTTAAGGTAACTTCTTTGAAGTCTTACAAGGCATAGGGAAGTGTTAAGTCTTAATAGTGAGATGTTGTTTTCTAGGAGGTGATTGTATGGTTATGGATTATTGCGTTTTATTATGCTGGTGAAATAAAATGAATGCGTTCATTTGCCTACATTCTCATTTACAATGCCAATAGATGTAAAACTCAAATGCGAGACTAATTGCATTTCCAGTGCTTGTTTTTAGAGAGACCAGGCAGTAGAAGTTAAAGTGCAGCGCAGAAGGAATCCTTGTGATGTCTCTCCACACCACTGGCCCAGCCTCTGGTAGGGCACACACCATTAATTTTCCTCATGTCCATATAAGTTAGTGATATTAAACTCAAGGAGAGTCCCAAGCCATGCCATCCCTGTGGATAGCATGGGTGTATGTGCTACTAGCAGCTACCAGGGCCACTTCAAGGTGCGGCCTCTTGGTAAAGTGGTCATTGGTAGGTACACATGCGGCATGTCCCTGGGCCCTTCACAGATCAAGTTAATGTCATGTGATCATTGAGGTAATTGTTACTTATATAAAGTTTATGCATTGATGCCATGTGCTGTATTCCCAGCAGTTCATTGTAGCCTTTTAGTTAAGAAACTGCTTCTTTTCATATTTTGGTAGTGTATGTGCAAATCTCAATGTCATTTAAATAGACCTACTTTATGACTTCTGATTTGTATTAATGAACTCTGCTATCAATGTACATTTTTTATGTGAACATTAAATTATGTTTATACATTTAGCTTCATTTTTTTATAGAGTTTGACATGGTTAATTTACATATATCATTAATCTTATGGTAATGTGTTATGAATCTGTTAAAAAAAATCTTTCCAGAATGACAGCAGAAAATGAGCAGCTCTCAGCAGCTTAATTGCAATTTAACAATAGGGAGCAATGAGTGCTCTCGGCACCGGTGAAAAGGGAAGTTGCTGTAACAAAGAGCAGTGCTTAAACAAAATTCATGGCAGTATTAATAAACAACTGTTGTGATCATCTCTAAGTTAGACAAACAGTGTCACAATGTGGCAGACTGTCATAAATGTTGGTGTTGACAATTAAGTGAGGGTGCTGAGCACTGGAACCCACCGGCTCAAATTGATCACTGACATATAATCTAGTGTTTATCTCTCCTTGTAATGGCAGAGAGTTCGAGGCCTGTGGTTATCTCTTAGGCAGATTATCGCTTGGAGAAGTTAGAGAACTGTCAGACCAATCTGATGCTAATTAAATGCTTCTGTGTTAAGGAACTTCCTCAGTGGATATGTTGCCAATTGCTGCTGCCGCAGGGTGAGTGATTTTAAAAGAAACATGGTCATCAAGACGTACTGTATGAAACTACAGCCTTCTCCTCTGGGCTTTATTGATGACCGCACTTGATGGAAAAGCACTCGAGTGCCTGGGCTGGAGATGTACCAGGGAGAACTCTTCCTAGTTACTCCCCTGTGCTCTGCTTTTTTGTTGATGCAGGGCAATGAGCTGACCACAGGCTTGACTGGACATCTAGTGTCTTCTCAAGTGACACAGAAAGATGAAGCCAGCTGCCTGACTTCCAGTCTCCAGCTAGGAGTTGAGAGAACTCTGCACACCTTTTCATGACTGCAGTTCGCTACTCAGTTTTCTTAATCCGATCTATTAGTGTAAGGTGTTGTACATTTAGCACACCTTGGCCATTGACAGTTGAAGGCATTTCATGTTACTTGCAACTGGGCTCATGGCATAAGTGGCTTCAGAATAATGTGTCAAATTTTTAGACTGGGCTCCAGCTATGGTAGGTTCAGTGGCTCCAGTACACAAGCATTTGAAGGGTTCACCACTATATTGTTTTTACTAGCCAACTTAGGTTTAAGAGGGCCACTTTCCCCGGTTGCACTAAGGCACCTGCCACTTTTATGTATTGGTTTTATATAGCACTAGATACACCCGAAGGTATCCAAGCGCTTTACCAAAACCATGAAAAACAACAGTATAATCAAGTTGCTGAACATATGATGCGAAACACTTAGATTCTAGTACAAACATAAATATATACAAAGATAATCGTTAGGCAATGAGGGTGGTTACCATATGCAGGCAATTAGAACAGTATGAGTTAAGGGAGGGAAAGACAGTTGAAGCAAACAAACAACCGACTGTCACAGAGGGTCTAGTCCTAGAAAGAGAGATATTTGAACAGAGTTCAGTTTGCTCATGTGTTAAATTATTTGTTGAAGAGATGGAGTTTCAGGTCTTTGTTGAAGCAAGAGAAGCATGGGTTGCATCGTAGACTCTA
Organism: Triturus cristatus; assembly: GCF_964204655.1. NCBI lineage: Eukaryota > Metazoa > Chordata > Amphibia > Caudata > Salamandridae > Triturus > Triturus cristatus. The sequence goes on from NC_140585.1 coordinate 675,094,783, forward strand.
GGGAGAGAGTTCCATATGCTGGGTGCATTTCCAGAAACTGAGTGAGTCTGGGTTGATTTCCTTTTTAGTAAGTTGGAGCTTTTCAGAGTTCTGGTGCTTCCTGCTTTCATGAGTTTGTTGTCTAGATAGTTAGGTGCATGTGTGTGAAGGGTTTTGTGGGCGATACAGGCAGTCTTGTAAGTACATCTTCCTTCGATGGGAAGCCAGTTTAGGATCTTGAGGCCTGGTGTGATGTGTTCAAACCGTTATGAGATGGGCTGCCATGTTTAGAACGGATCTGAGTTTTTGGCATCCCTGTGAGGGTGGCATTCCCATAGTCCAGTCTGGAGAGGACACGAGATTTTCCTACCAATTTGAAGTTATCAGAGGGGCTGAATGGTTTCATTTTCTTGAGGTGTTTAGTGTGTAAAGTGTTCCTTTGACTGAGTTTTTGGTGTGATCATTCATTGACCTGTTTTTGTCCACGGTGATGCCTAAGGACTTTGCAGAGTTGAACAGAGTGAGAGAACTATTTAGTGAATTCAGGTCATTGAGCCAGTCCTGGATTGGTAGGTTGTTAGTTTTAGAAGAGAGCAGTATTATTTATGTTATGTTGTTGAGCAACTTTTGGTGGTTGGAATTAAACCAAGATTGTAACTTGCTCAGTGTGGCGTTGAGATGTAGGATGTCACTGGATAATATGATTTCGTAATAGAGTTGAGTGTCATCAGCATGGAAGTGATTTTTGATCCTTGATTGCTTCAGGATGATTTTGCTATATCTGAATTCTTATTCTGCGAGATGCCATTTAAGTATTTCAGTATTGACAATGTGAATACCGTATACAGTGGGCAGTAGAAGCCCTTTTTTTCGACATTTTTAGTCCCCAAGAAATTGCATAAGAATTATTTTATACTATGTAAACACTTCTAGTATATCAGCAATCTTAATATTGTTGAAACAAACGAGCTGGAGGAAAACAGGACTATATTACCTTTCAGACAAGTAACAGATTACCTTTTGTCATGGTCCTGTAATTCCACACAATTTTGTTCAGATATTGTGCTAATAAACTGTAAACCAAAGGTGTATATATGTTATTAAAACCAGCAGATTGCAAAATTGGTCATAAAGCATGGACTATTGTAATTTAGCATTGAATGAAAGAGAATATGAAAGTGTATACTTCTTTCAAACTCCTACAGTCTCATTGAAAGTTTTATGTTTGATACTGTAACATGTGATGTGTTTAATATTTGGTAGTCTGCAATAATAGAAAACCATGTCATTGTTAGTCTCTAGATGGGGTTAAAGTGAACACTTCTGTCCATGGATATTGTCTCTTTCTAAGGCTGGAGGACGGACAGGAGAAAAAGCACGTCTTTTAGTTATCCATATGACATGTTTGGTGATTAATAAAATCAAGAAACCACACAAAAAAACTCATTTTCTAAACATTGGTTGAAATCTGTTATTCACTGAAAAGATCTCCGGTCCATACATTCTGAGAAATAAAAATATAGGGTCTGATTAAGATCTTGGCGGATGGGTTACTCCATCACAACAAGGACTGATATCCTGTCTGCTGAAAAATAATGGGATTTATATTTCGGAGGACGAGATATCCGTCACTGTTGTCCGCCGAGATCTTAATCAGGCCCATAGTAACCTGCCAAGAATGAATGATTTCTACAACCACTGCCGGTTGCCTGATAATTGTAACCAAATATGTAATTTATGGTATTGTTGAATAACACTCTAACAGTGTGCCATACTCGGGGTAATTGGATTTTCAGTGTCAGCTTTGATGGCAAAGCATTGCCATCATGTTCTGAATAGGTCATACCAATGTGAACAAGCCATCAGAGCTTCCTTCAAAGGCGAGACTTTGTCAAATTGAGCATATTGGTGCAGTAATTTCTTTTTTTTTTTTTTATAAAAAACTGTTTTAAGGCAGCCTCCAGATCAAAGATATGGCTTCTTTAAATTTCATTATTCAGATCTGAAAAAAATTGATAAATATATAAATTGATAGTGTAGAATTATATATTTCCCATGAAATACATTAATTGAGTAACGCACAAAGAAGATCATCTGTGGAGATTTAGGGCCTTGTTACGAGTTTGGCAGTTGACCGCCTTAGAACTGCCCTTGCCAGCAGCCCACGGCACTGGCGGTCCAAAGACCGCCATGCTACGAGTTGACCACGGGGCGGTATGGAGGTGGGGATCTTGCGGCAGTGGTGAGTACCTTTTCCAAATATATCGATGCATGTGTGTGCATTTCGACTGCATATGTGTCCGATGCACACATACGCATGATATATGTGGAAAAATACATATACCCATTACCAGGGCTCCGCCCATATGTGGCCATTCCTGGCAATGGGTATATGGTACAAAAAAGACTCCCCTGTATATCCCCGCACACAGGTTGTAATCCTTGGGGTGAAGATCCTGCTGTGAAGAGGGAACCTGGAGACCGAGATCAACTTTGGACTCTGCCTGGTAGAAAAAGAAAGGGGTGAGTACGCACCCCAAATACTTTCACTGCCACCTTGAAGCAGGCGGTCTGCTCATAGGTCAGGTAACTTAGAATATGCACAGCGGTGCAGCTACCCTGTACTAGCCTATGGTGACTGCCTTACCCCGATCGCGAACCCGGTGGTCTGCTGGTGGTCTCAGCGGTCCAGCAGTTGCCTTTCTGAGGCCAATCCACCCAAATCCTAATACGGCACTCGGACCGTCACCACTGATACTGCGGTCCATGGGCCAAACTCGTAATAATGCCCTTAGACTTCAGTAATAACAAATGGATACAAGGTGGATGGCTATTTTTCCTCTGTCCTCTACACAAAACAAATATTATTTACATTTTTCTAAAAGTCAAAGGTACTTGAGCGAAAGAGTAAATTTTTTCTAGATTCCGTGGTATACAATATTTAGTGCTTAATTTGGAAAGGAATAAGTGCAGAGGTCCGCATTTTTCTAAAAAGCCCACTGGTGCTGCTGCCAAACATCTGGGCTGCTAAACACAAAGATTGTATTTTTTCTATTTTACTTTGTGCCTATTTTGTCGTCCAATACAGTATCCCTGCCCCTATTCCTCACTGTTGTAGTTCCTTTTTAGGTTTCGCCTTTTGGAATCTATTGCATTAAATATATCCTAAAAGGGACTTACAGCCCACCTTCACTTCGTTCAATTTCTTGTTATTCCATGTGTTTCTCTTATCAGTTTCCCATTGGCAAAGTACTGTGTTCTTGCGCTTTGGTGGAACTTCCTGTAAGCATCTCAAGCAACAATCAGGAAAACTAAATAAAACCTAACTAGAGCTACACCCTTGCTTTAAAGTTACCCTGCCTTGGGCTCAGCCCACTGTTATCATCTTGGTGGATATCCTCTACGGGCCATTTAATCCTTCTCCACGCTTGTGAAAAATGCATCCACTACCCAGTACCCCTGGGGCACAAGCAGGCATCCAATTCAGTACTTGTTAACCAATGCTTCCCTGTTGCTCGACTTGCTGCCACAGGGAGCCAGAATAATGTGTATCAATCAGAGCATGTGCTGCCCCGAGGGACAATTTGAAGGCAAAAAACATGGCATACCGTCATGGAACAGCCCAATGACCGGGTCGAGTTGTTTGCTCAGAGTTGCACCCGAGGGCTGTGCAGGCGCGGATTTACTCAGATGAGCCTGCTTTCTTCCATCGGTTAGTGATAAAAATATGAGCAGACTCGCAAACACATTTAATGCTTCTCTCATTGGGACACATATTGACATTTCTTATTGTGCAACCTAAAAAGTTTTTTAGTTCCGAGCAATCACACCAACCACCATTTCAGCTACTCAGTGTGACTACCGGCCTGGCACCTACTTGAGCTTCAGCCAATGGGAGAAGGATTAACATGGGCCAATCCCTGTTTACAATTGAAGCTCCAAATGGCTTCTTTCCCACTAACAAAACAGCTGTTTTCCAGCAATGGCCAGATGAAGACTGCCACCTCGAGCCAAATTGTGTTTACTGGGGGCTCCAGCCACTGCCACCATTCATAACTGGTATACATTTGTTGATTTCTGTTGAAGAATCACGAGGGACTGCAGGGTGAGGGGCTTTTAATTTGTGTGATCAAGAGTTATTGCGTACAACTAAATAACTCAATAAATGATTTAAACATGAACGTGTTTTGATGCACTGCTGTTTGAATAAACATTTGCAATATCTTTAGCTTTTTAGTTTTTCTGGTGTGTAATGTTTTTTCATGAACCACAAAATGCACACTTAAACATGATCAGCTTGTTCACAGATACTTGATTCTTCTTCCAGCACCAGCGCCCTCTTCTATGTCTAGACGGAAGTCTATAGCATCAACACAGTAACAACAAATACAGAGATGGCTAAGATGGCTGCAGCACGTGTCCCTCTAGCTCTCTCTTTTTAGGATTAGACAGACTCGTCCTCTTCCTCGGATGACTTCAACTACGTGTTGAATGATTCCTTCTCCTGCTGCGGTACCCGCCGGCTGACCTACCACTGCACTCTTCTCCACCGGTGATCTGTAAACGCCCCTGCCTGATCCACTCTGCGTCCTCACTCCCACAAACCCTCCGGGTGAGAAACTGCGATACCACCCCAACCCCATTTGACGCAGTCTGCAAACATTGTGCTGGCACAAATCTTCATTTTGAGCCTTGGCTTTTGGCATTGGTGGGTTCCATCATTCAGGCGCGTGCAACTGAATGCAGTCGCCGCCACGAGCTCGTTAGAGCCTTTAGGTGCATCCCTCAGCTTGCGCTCATCTAGATACCGTCACCCTCCTTGGAATCACTTTACCCTTCCAAAGTTCGAAATGCTTTCCTTAGACTGGAGTAGGGGACATCTGTTCTCCAAATCTCCCACAACCTCTAAATCTAATATAAAAAAGAAAAAAAAATCATCTATTGACTGTAATCGGATCGTCTGCCACAAATGCTTGATTTCATTTTCTTTGAGTGTTGCGCATTTCGGCCGACAAACCCACTGTAGTTTATTACGGACACCGTATCTCATACATGCCGACATGTTAGAGCATGCAAGAGGGAGATTAAAAAAAAATAGCAGGGCGAATGTGTTTTCCCCATTGAATTAGACCGATAACTGACAGGACTCTGATTACAGATGGAAGGATTATCGGTGTTCCTCAGCGTGACTGCCAGTGCGCCTCCTCTAAGAGCGTGATTAACCACAGGGGGAGAGGCATAGCTGTGCTCGAAGTGACCTATTTTATTTTTGAACTCTTATATAATGCGAACCACATCAATGGCAACAACATTGCCTTACAATGAAGACGCCATACATACAATCATTTTAAAACAAAATGTGTTGGGGTCAGCTTGTATTAAAAATAAAGTGGTAGGTACGATATGTCACAGGGCGCATGCGCAATTTGCTATTCATGTAGCAAAGTCCATACATAGCTATCAAGGTTTCAGCTTGCTTATGTGTGACATTTCTTTCAGTGCAATTATAAGACTTATGAGTGACATTCAACGACTATGAGTGACATTTTCTCGGGAGCAAAATCAAGCACTGAAGATGAAGGAAACCCATAAATATCATAAATTACAACCCATTTGAGCAACAGGAAACTCTACGTTCTTAAAACTGCTGCAAAGCACCAGAAATGGAAGGCCAATTTAGTGGTCAGCAGTGAAGCCCAAAAATAATTTTTTACATTTCTTCAGACCATCCACAAGGCCTGCTGGAATGAAGGCCGCGGCCACTTGTTGGGCCTTAGCCTACGACATTCCTGTCAGAAACGAATGGTCAGACAACCCACATCTGATTCCCATACAACCCTTCAAACATCAGAAACAAAGAGACACATCATTGGGCATAGGGGGGCCAGGCAGTAAACACCCTGCCTTTAGAACAGAACATAGGGCAGTGAATGAAAAATACCAAGCTGCAGTATGTTTTCAGACTTGATATGTTCTTAATTGCACTTTGCATTGTTAATATGCAATTTAACCTACTTAATAGAAGGTTCCAAATAAATAAAGAACTGTCCGGTTTAAAGAATGTGGAGAGGCACAAAAAAAACAGCCGTCTGTTTTTTTTGTTCTGAAGGTTGACTGCACCGTGGACTGCACCACTACCGCTCTTCTTTCTCTGTGAGTAACTACTATTTGAATTCAGATGGGCTGACATTTCGCTTTCAGCCACTCCATTTTCCTCAAAGCTGCTTTGTCATCAATTAAAATTTTTAGCATTGCGATCGGATGACCTCTCTTTACACAGTGTGGCATTTCTCTTTTGCTCTGCTATTCAGTTTTTCCTTTAGTTTTTTTTTAAAATTTATAATGCATCTCTTCCAGTGTCTCAGAGTTTCCTTTATTTCTGCGACATTTACGTTCAAGAAACGCATGTTCCCTTGCATTTGCTTTTACGTATTTATTTTATTTTTTTATAGCAGGGACTCCATCCTTTGGGGTTCTTCACCCCATTGTCCACACTGGCTAGAGGGTTCCCATCTTCAATGCCTCCATAAGCATTGTACAGGTCTTAATACGACACCAACAAGGCAAATAAAAGTAGGGCGGGTCACTGAAAACTACACTTCAACTGTAACACACAGGGCAACCAGCTGATGACCATGTGCTAAACCACTGTTTTTTATAATTTAAAAAAAATAAAATAATGGCAGCAGAGCGAGAGTAGGATCACAAACACCAGGGCACTGACAGACGCACTTACTTTTGGAGTGAACTGCAATTCAGTTTACGGGCCACCTCATGCCGGGACGCAACAACTCCTGCAGCAAACGCGCCATCCGGGCATGAATCTTCAGATTCTCACCTGCAGCACAATGGTGTGCTCTCCTCTGGGCTCTAGCGTCCACCATGGTCCATGGGGTTGGGCCAGGGTCTATCCTGTTGTGGGGATCAACATTGTTTATTTTAAGAATTTACCACGCTGCGGTGTGAGCAGCGCTGCCATTGCCTCAGCCTACCACGCAACTTCTCCTTATGAACTGCAGCCACCTCCATGCGCTGCCGTGGGAGGCGGCAGGCCGTTCGCCTATTGAAGTCTCTTATGTATCAAAACTGTCCAGTGACAAGTCACGTGGCTGATGTCTCGGTTGTAGACTGGCGTCAGTGAATATAATTAAGTTGCCTCTGCACAGGGACGGGAATCCAGGCTATTACATGCCTGCCGGGAGCAGCATGCACTGCACAGCGCATGCCATCAGCTACAGCTTCTCTGTTAGCATTTGGGACTTCGCAGCACTACGGCTTGACAGCTAAGGCAGGCACTATGCCTGTTATGCGTGACTTTGCATTTCAGTGTGGTGATGCGGATCACCACACTGAAAATCGTTAGTATTACACCTGATGCGTGGTACTTGGCAGGGCTGTCAATAGCAATTTGCTATATATAACCAGGCAGTTACAAATAAATAATATAAAATACATTGAACATCTTAAATCACATCCTAGCTGAAGGTCATTATTCATGGTCCCCAGAATTAAGCAGGAGTTTGACTTAATGAGGTGGCAAGAAAAGGCCAATTATGCAGTTAAATTATGCGGAGTAGTGCAGCACATTTCAAGTCTTGAAAGAGCACCATAGTGTTGGTGTCTGTAGATTTTTGGCATGCGTTTAGAGAACTCTGTCTTCGCACCACTAATATATTCGCGTTCGTAGTTGACATTTTGTATGTTTTAGATCTATCACCAGTTCCACAGTAATGTCGCATATGTTCTATAATTCAGTCTTTCAGTGTCACATCTGTTCGGTGGTGTTTATTTGAACCAGCTCAGGGTCACTTTGTGGCAGAATAGGAGGGTAGTATTATTGTGAGCACATGATCCATGAATGTGTTGGGATTTTGGGAAGGCTTTTAAAGTAAATCCAAATTATTTTATTCCACATTTCGTGAAACTGGAATCCCGGCATGCGGATGTTTCTGAAGCATTTTCAGTTAGTCTTTGCAGTTACATTGTACATGTTTAAAACTACTGTTTATATTAAACTTGCCAAGGCCTTTTCCGTGCATGCCTCTAAATCATATACAAGTAACATAGACGAAACCTAATGCATTTACCAATGCTTGTTATTCCTGTTTTGCCTCTTTGCAAATGCTTTGTTTTTCCATGCTTCTGTTCCTTCTCTCTCCTTTTGCGCTTTTCTGTCTGTTGTGTACTGGTTCAAAGCCGATAATTTAAAAAAAAGGTTCGGTTCCCAAAAAAGGCTGCCGGTGATCCCTCACCTGTAACTACCGCCTCGGATTAAACATGGCGGGCATTAACCGGAGGTCACTCCGCCTGTGTCATTGCTGCAGGTTGGTTTGCATTCTTCACCTGGCAGTCCCCCACCTGTAACTACTGCCTCGGATTAAACATGGCGGGCATTAACCGGAGGTCACTCCGCCTGTGTCATTGCTGCAGGTTGGTTTGCATTCTTCACCTGGCAGTCCCCCACCTGTAACTACCGCCTCAGATTAAACATGGCGGGCATTACCCGGAGGTCCCTCCGCCTGTGTTATTGCTGCAGGTTGGTTTGCATTCTTCACCTGGCAGTCCCCCACCTGTAACTACTGCCTCGGATTAAACATGGCGGGCATTAACCGGAGGTCACTCCGCCTGTGTCATTGCTGCAGGTTGGTTTGCATTCTTCACCTGGCAGTCCCCCACCTGTAACTACCGCCTCTGATTAAACATGGCGGGCATTAACCGGAGGTCACTCCGCCTGTGTCATTGCTGCAGGTTGGTTTGCATTCTTCACCTGGCAGTCCCCCACCTGTAACTACTGCCTCGGATTAAACATGGCGGGCATTAACCGGAGGTCACTCCGCCTGTGTCATTGCTGCAGGTTGGTTTGCATTCTTCACCTGGCAGTCCCTCCACCTGTAACTACTGCCTCGGATTAAACATGGCGGGCATTAACCGGAGGTCACTCCGCCTGTGTCATTGCTGCAGGTTGGTTTGCATTCTTCACCTGGCAGTCCCCCCACCTGTAACTACCGCCTCGGATTAAACATGGCGGGCATTAACCGGAGGTCACTCCGCCTGTGTCATTGCTGCAGGTTGGTTTGCATTCTTCACCTGGCAGTCCCCCACCTGTAACTACCGCCTCGGATTAAACATGGCGGGCATTACCCGGAGGTCCCTCCGCCTGTGTCATTGCTGCAGGTTGGTTTGCATTCTTCATCTGGCAGTCCCTCCACCTGTAACTACCGCCTCGGATTAAACATGGCGGGCATTAACCGGAGGTCCCTCCACCTGTGTCCTTGCTGCAGGTTGGTTTGCATTCTTCACCTGGCAGTCCCCCACCTGTAACTACCGCCTCTGATTAAACATGGCGGGCATTAACCGGAGGTCACTCCGCCTGTGTCATTGCTGCAGGTTGGTTTGCATTCTTCACCTGGCAGTCCCCCACCTGTAACTACCGCCTCGGATTAAACATGGCGGGCATTAACCGGAGGTCACTCCGCCTGTGTCATTGCTGCAGGTTGGTTTGCATTCTTCACCTGGCAGTCAGTAGCGCCGAGAACATTCTTCAGAGGGACTCAAACGTGCTCCTTTTTCTCAGTGCAATTTTCTTGCTAACTGCAGGGGAGCCACATCAAAAATCATGAGAAGATGCGAACACTATAATTAGCCCACTCGCTGCTGGCAGAATGAGGGGAAGCCCTGGTGCTCATGCGATCGTTTTCAGTGTTTTTTCAGCTAAACTGTTATGACTCAGACTTGGATCGTGTGTGTTTATAATTGAGGTTCTGCAATGTCAAATGTGTTGGTTACGGTGGTGAATGATTTTCTGTTTGCTGGCTTTTGAGGTAGGAAAGTTATTTTTTTACTAGTTGTTCGTTTTTATAACTTTGTTGTACACTGTACTTTATGTAGCTCAGTCCTGAGTATGAGATGGTAAAGCTGGCAGCAAAGACCTATCAAATGTGTGTGTGCTCTAGAAAGAGATATTTAACTAACATTAATAATAGCTTGTTTTTCTGTAACGTGGAATCAAACACTTGTTGCCACTTTCACAAAAGTGTAAATGTTAGTTGTAACTAGTAACCCATTTATTGGTGCTCGGTTTGCCAACTCCAGAAAGCTGAAAGGCTGAGTTACTTGTACAGGGATTAGAACATGTAATTTACAGCCACAGCAGATGTCAGTTGCAAGCATTTTACTCACTGAGCAATCATGACAGCTGTTGCGAATAAAACATAAACCACTGACTGTTGCTGGAAAAAAAGAGTTCTACAAAATAAACACTTGAACAAGTGCACAGAAATGGTGTAAAGATCTTCATCGCCCTGGCAAGTATTATTTCAGCTTTTTAGCACCTCCCTCTCTACAGCTAAGAGAAAGCAGCATTGGAAAGTAACAACTGAGGATAAAGATTCTGACAAAAGAAAGTTAAAAAAGAAAGTGGCAGTGATTGGATTGGAGTGGAGTGGAGTGGAGTAAAATTGAGTCGCATGAAGTGGATCAGCGTTGTATGGTGTAGCATGGAGTGGCATTGATGGCTTCGTTTGGCATGGCGTGGCCCTGAGTGGAGTGGTATGCCACTGGAGTGACATTGTGTGGCATGAAATAGGGTGGCATTTCATGGAGTGGCATTGTGTGGCGTGGAGTAGAGAGGAATTGTGTGGTGTGGAAGTCAGTGGAGTGGCACTGTGTGTAGTAGAGAGAAGTAGCATGTAGTTGGATGGCATTGTGTGGTGTGGAGTGGCATTGTGTGGTGTGGAGTGGCATTGTGTGGTGTGGAGTGATGGTGTGTGGCATGGAGTGGCACTGTGTGGTGTGGTACTGTATGGCATGGAGTAGCATTGTGTGGCATGGAGTGGCATTGCATGTTGTGGAGTAGCATTGTGTTGAGTTGCATTAAAAATGGATCTATTCTCTATTTAAAGATGAAATAGACTACTGGACTGATATGCTGTGCTTTTTCCTTTTCCTTGAAGGACTTAATAGAAAAAACACACAATTGCAAATTATCATACCCAGAATTGGGAGCTCTGCCTCAAATGTTTTTGAAAATGGAAATTCCATAATCCGGTCCTCAAATATTATCTTCTGTATCTTCACCATTGCGAGAAGTTGGCCTGGTATATGCTGTCCACTAATTAAAGTGGGCACCTTGCACCAGTCCAAACAACACTTATGGTGATTTAATAGGTCAAAGATAACCTTAGAAAGCTATCCAAGTGGTAGCTGTGGAGATTCAGGATTAGTCTTGAAGGAATGTTAAGCAGCTTGTTTTACCAGAATGCAACCTTATTGTATTGGTTAAATGAAAGGAGAACCACACAGTAGTTATAAAAATATGTGTTCATTATTATAACGCACTCTAAATACCTCACAGTATCTGCTAAACGCAGAAACGTAGATAAACACAAAGCACGCATTACTGTAGCACAGAAACATTTGTAAGTAGCAATAATACACAGTGGGCTCCAGGGGGAGACCAAACCATATACTAAAATAGTGATACAAGAACCACGACTCGAGTCAAGACCGTGTCTAGAGGATGTAGAATCGGTGGGACCCAAGGAACCACCCAGGGTGAGTAAGTTGGGACCCCACAGACGTTAGGTGCAGTGTGGGAACATGACAGTGTGCGCTGTACAATTCTATGGGAGAGTTGCGGTTGCAGCTTTAAAGTTTAAGGACCCTTCCCAGTGGATCACGAGGAAGCCCTTTGGATCATAGGAGGTTGGAGAGCCACCTGACCCATGGATACTGTGGTGCCAGAGTTACCTATCCTAGGGAAGCCGGGTGCATAGGGCTGAAGTTTTGTCGGAACCACTGTCTATCTTAATGGAGGACTTCAAGGAAGATCCACTGCTGGGAAGAAGAGAAGTGTCTGTTGGAATCTAAAGGTGGATTTGGGATAAGGGTACCTGAAAGCAAAGGGGACAGAGTCTGGGTCTCTCGAGAGTGACCAGGGGCTCGGTAGACGAATGCCCACTGATGTTGGGTGCTTCAGGTGCATTGAGGGGGTTCTTGACTCTGCAGCCACTGGCACCAGGAGATGTCAGGGTGATCAGAAGCCGGATATGAGCTGTCCCACAAAGGATGTCTAGTGCTGAAGGGTCTGTGTCCGGCTGGAGCACCAAGAAGCCTTGGCAGCAGCAACCCACGAAGATGGTCAAGAAAGGTTACGGTTCAGACCAGCAAGGTCCAGGAGTATCACCAAACACAGGGGAGTCAGGGCAAGCCTGGAGCAACCAGGGGAGCCCAAGAAAAGTAGTGTTGACCCTCAAGGGGACCCACAGTCCGGAGGCACAGGAGTCGCGAGGGGACATCAAACAGATTTACAAAGCAACAGCCCACGGAACAGTCAGTGTGAAAAGGCCAAAGTTCTTTGGTGGAAATGGTGCCAGAGGTCGGGACTACTCGGAGCCCAGTGCACTTGTTTTGGGAACGCCAACAAGCATATGCACTTGCAAAAGTATGCGGTGCACCGGGACATGGGTATTGCAGTCCACACGAGGGATTCTGACCTCAAACTTAGTGAGAGGGCAGCTCAGACCTCGGGGGGCTTGAAAACCCACCTCCTGTGTTGCTGGAGCCTTCGGAGTCTGTAGGAGTTCAGGAGCAGCAAACCGGTCAATCGTGATGTGGTGCCTGCGGTTGCAGGGGAGTGACTCCACTCCAAGGGAGATATCTTTGGTTGTCCTTGATGCTCCACAGGTCATACGGAGCCTGTATGGTACACGGGCACAGAGGATGCTTCAGACTGAGAGGGAGACTAAGTCGGGGCCAAACGAAGTCCAGCGAAGTCCAGAGTATCCAGACGGTCAAATTTCAGTGGTTTCTGGTTCAGAATCTTGTCCATGTTGAATCTAGGGTCCTACAGCCATGTAAGCCCTTTTGTACACATGGGAGAGGGTTGGACAGAATCAGGGGACCCTCCCAGGGGAGGGTCAGGACAGTGGGGAGATTATTCCCATGTCCTTTTTCCAGTTTCATGCTAGAGCAGGAGCCAATGGCTCCCAGGACTGGTGTGAATTGGACTATGCACAGGGACACCAAATGTGCCCCTCATGCAGACTTTCGGTCACTGGCCAGCACATCCACCCAGGCCTAATACACTAAATCTTGACTGAGAGGTGGTCACACTTCCCTGTGACAGGATCCCTATTATTCTGCCTTTCCCTGCTCGAGCTTGGCTCAGCAGCAGGAGGGCAGAAATGTGTCTCTGGTCGGCAGCAACCATTTTGGGCTGCCTGGACTAGAAGGCTGGCCCCGGGAACATCAGGGACCTCACAAAGCTTGTTTCTGAGGGGTGGAATCATACCTCCCACATCGGTTAACGTACCAGTGTGGCGGTATGATTCCACAATGTTTGACACCAAACACTATGGGGTTACTTTCAGCCATTTTAGAGTTGGTAATGCCACTCTATATGTCGTAAATGGCTGCAGCACTAACTACCTGGGAGAATGGACTCCGTAGGCTGTAGGGGTGTCCTGCTCATGCAGTGGCACCCTCTCACTTACAACCAAGCACCCTGCCTTCAGGATTGTCAAGGCCTGCTATTGGGGTGACTTATAGGTTTTAAGTATAGTGACCCTTAGATATATTAAACTTGTATCTTAAGTAAGTGGTGCATGCACCAACTTCCACAGGCTGCAATGGCAGGCCTGTAGATCCATTTTGCATGGCCTCTCATGGGTGGCATAATACATGCTTCAGCCCATAGGATGTGTCTGGGGTATCTATACCCTGGGCACATGGGTACCATATACCAGGGACTGACACGGGTACCCCAGTATCCAATCTGGAGTGTACCCAAGTACACGACACAACATTTTAGGGAGAAAGCAGATAGACTAGGGTTCTGATTAGCAAGAGCCCAGTCAGACTAGTCAAAAACAGTATAACATGAAGCAAAAAAGTGGGGGTAACCATAGGGAGCAGATCCTACTTTCCTACAACCATGTTGTTTGACACCCCAAAGTCCCTAAAAGATTCTAGCATGGCTGTGGTCAATAACACTTATTCCATGTCTACCATTTTTTTTTACCATGAAACAACAATCTCAACGTCCCTTTCCCCATCTCCCCTGTACCACACACACTCTTCTGGGAATAAAACTAGACGGCATAAGGCCAGCATAATTCTAAATGTAATGACATTAACATAGAACACATTTCTGCCTTTATTGAAGCACTCTAAAATACTGGCAAGGCTCAAATCCTCGTCCCTCCCAGTAGGTACATCATCCCTCAAAATGGTCACTCTTTAACAACAAACCTTCCAGTGGAATCCTCACAGCTACACCAAAGCAATGGCCCACCAAGTTACTGTCCATGCTTGTTTCATACTATATTACAGCAGTTATGACAGACCAGACCATACTTTTTTTTATCCACTCCTCAAAACAAACTGTTTGACATCAGTCTGCAAACCACACTCTCTCTCTCCCAGAAGGTCACTCCTCCCATTGAAACTGCTCACCAAACTCCCACTTCTGCTCACAATACATCTACTCAAAACATGCACTCCTGAAGAGATAAACATGCACATTCCTCCAATCACATTATCTCTAATGCAAATTTCATGTCTGGCCTTCCAAGACTGTAACCGTGATGCCACTGCACTCACAGACACCTATGAAGTTCTGCTCATCTTCTATAACGCACCATATAACTAGAATACATTTTTCTCTTCGAAAAAACAAAATACCCTGGACTGGTTGCTTTCATCAACAGGGAGCCCTTAAATGCAAACTGATTTATTCAATAAACGTTACGTTTCAGTCCCTCACTGTGGAGATTACAAACACACACATAAATCCCATGTTATGCCATCCAGCAGTTAGCTAAACTGTTTATTGATGCTATCCTTGAATTCACTTATTTGGCATTTTTGTAAAGCTCTGCTAAGTACCTTGTGGGTGCCTCTCAGTTTTTGGGTATGCGTGTACGAAATTTGGTGCACCGTAGCACAATCTCATATAAGTTTGGCATTTTAGGTTATGCTTGTGATGTGAAATGCCAGCGATAATGCCATTGTGCCACATCACATAATGAGATTTTGTTTGTGTAAAACTCACAGCAGCACAGGTGCAACATGAACAAATAGAACACTAGCAGCTGTTAGCATCACGAGCAATTTTGCACCTTTTTAGTGTGAAATGCATCCTCGCATCTGAAACGAAGCAAAGATGCATTTCACTTTAAAAATTGTGCAACATGTTACACCAGCATTTTCACTTAGTAATTCAGAATGCAGGAAATTATGCAAAGTTCAACCAGTTCTACTTTTGAACAGGGGTATATAAATGAGTAGTATTTGCAACATGGTCCAATTTGCAGGAGCTAAGAGGTAGGAGATCAGATGATCATCCACATTACGAAGAGCAGTTTTGGAAGACGGCTGCGGACAAATATGACCCCAACAGCTCGACAAAGCCTTATAGAAAGCCCTCAGAGTATAGTTGGCCTTAGGCATCTGCATAGGCCGGATATGGGACATGGGCTGCTGCCTCACTGATGATTATCCGATTGACGTTGTGGGTCTATAAGAATCTTCAATTTGAGACAGTTGTTTACCAGTCCCAGTTGTAGTGCTAAAGCATTCCACCTGGAGGATACCTCTGCATGGAAGGATCAGCCACCTTATGTCTTGTATCCTAAGAGTAGGGTAATAGGTCGGGCATTGATTGGAAATCATGAGGATTGTATTAATGAGATTTCCTCACTATTCCTGTGTTTATCTCAATTAGGGCCATCTAGGTCTCAATGTTCTGATTCAATGAGTTTCATCCTTCCACTGCTTTGAGGGCACTCTATTTTATTTTCAATACTCCATCAGCGTGCATGTTTGTACATGCTCTCTCCCAATTTTCCTATTTTTCTTCTGCACACTTTCCCTGCTCCCCAGTGCACCATACCCTGCTCGCCATTCCCTCCACATATACAATGTTAACTCATTCTGTTGATTTTATCTTATTTTGAACACTCCACTGGAGTGCAAGTGTTTCCTTGCTCTCCCCTCATATTTTTCTTGCCCTCCAGTGGTCTCTTTCCCTCCTGCTTCCCAATGCTGTCTTTCATTATGTGGGCCTGCAGGTTCCAAGTGCTTCTGGGCCGCTATAATCCTTTTACACATATTGCACAAATTAATTTTTCATGTCAGAGTGTTACATTAAAACTGGCTACCTGTGTCATGACACAGCATATGCACGTGCCGCAACCCGTGTGTCATAATGCCTGCGTGAGCATCAGCAGCCATCTTGGAAAGAGTTTGTTGAATAAACCCCCATTTCAAGCTGACCAGCCATCTTGACATATGCAGTGGGCAAAAAGCATTGGCAAAGCTAATAGTTGAGCTGAACCAAGACCTGGTGGCTTCCCTAATGCTTATTTCTGCTGGAAGTCAGTGGAGGAACCTCATGACCGTGATGTGATCATGGCACAGCGGCTGTGTCCATACGTCTGAGTGAGGGAATAGTCTTGTCACATAGATTGTTTGTGTTAGTACCTCATTCAGTCGATGCTTTGCTAAATCAAACAGAGACACAGCATCTGACTAGTGCTCGCTTGACAGGATATGAATTGACATTTTTGGCCCCTCATATCACGTTGAAAAGATGTTTGACTCTGAATCCTGCTACATTATTGCCACTTCCAACCTAAGGAAAGCGCTGAAAACCTGGTTGTTTTCCGTGATCTAATAGTTTCGTTCAGAGCTCTCTATTCCCATGTACCTCAATCAGCGCCAAGGCGCCACGACATTTGAACGCTTTACAAGTAACAAATCAAATCAAATGGCAGAAATGTTTTCAACTCTCTTGAATTTTGACAGTGATGTGCTGGGGTGGCTGGTGTATAGTCTGTTGCAGTAGTACAAAGGGGGCATGGCACTCTGAGCTCAGTGTAACAAAAGCAGGACACAGTTTACAGGATGGACGTGGTGAAAATATTTTTCGGACATCACATTGATTTGTGGGGTAAATGATGGTTCACAGTTAATGTGCCCAACCCCTCCATTGATTGGTTTATCATCTGCAGCACGGCAGTGCCCATTTCATTTGCCCATTGAAGGGGAAAGTATTT
This sequence comes from Triturus cristatus, assembly GCF_964204655.1. Classification (NCBI taxonomy): domain Eukaryota; kingdom Metazoa; phylum Chordata; class Amphibia; order Caudata; family Salamandridae; genus Triturus; species Triturus cristatus. The sequence goes on from NC_140585.1 coordinate 675,111,819, forward strand.
ACAGATCTTACTCACGGGACTTCAGTGTTATAGGCATTCAGGTTATAGCCAATTATTGGACATCCAGCAATGGATTTTTAACAGACATCGGCGCAAAATGAGATGGTTTTCAGACTTATCTTCCAGCTTAAGGTGGAGCTGAGTGTCACCGTGTATGTGATATTCAATCCCAATCAATAGGACCATGCTAGCTTCTAGCAGTGGTTGTGGCATGCTGCATTTAATGTTCCCTACATGGAAAATACTGGATGGTCAAATGTATCAAAGGCGACTTAAAGGTCTAATGGGAAAAATGCACAAGCGAGACCCAGGTCCTCTTGTGATAAGATTACAAAACAACACTAAAGACATTTTTTCATAAACGTCATATAAAATCTCCATACTGAACAAAAGGCAAAAATGATCAAAACCAGTGGCCTCAAACACATATGGCAAGGTCTAAACTGGGGTGGCATGGTGAGCAAAAGAATGATGGATTTAACCCAGATCTCTTGGCGGGGGAGAATGTTTTGATTTGTTCTGCATTCCGTCCATCAATTGTGTGTCTTTTGCTTTCTCGCCCTAAGTGCGCTGGTTATGCCTAGACGTAGGTCCCGGGCTCACTGTGCCACTGGAATCGAGCTATCCTGGCTGAAGAGGGGTGAAACCCCGTAACCGGTCCTAGGATACTTGTTTTCAGTCCAGGGAGGACCTGGCTTGGCAGTTCGGTCTGAACTGTTCCCATGAGGCACGGGGTCAAGACTGATTTGCATATGGCCAGGTCTAAACTGGGGTAACATGGTGAGCAAAAGAATGATGGATTTAACCCAGATCTCTTGACTGGGGTAGAAGGTTTTGATTTGTTCTGCATTCCGTCCATCAATTGTGTGTCTTTTGCTTTCTCGCCGTAAGTGCGCCGATTATGCCTAGACGTAGGTCCCGGGCTCACTGTGCCACTGGAATTAAGCTATCCTGGCTGAAGAGGGCTGAAACCCCGAAACCGGTCCTAGGATGCTTGTTTCCCGTCCAGGGAGGACCTGGCTTGGCAGTTCGGCCTGAACTGTTCCCATGAGGCACAGGGTCAAGACTGATTTGCATATGGCCAGGTCTAAACTGGGGTGGCATAGTGAGCAAAAGAATGATGGATTTAACCCAGATCTCTTGACTGGGGGAGAATGTTTTGATTTGTTCTGCATTCCGCCCATCAATTGTGTGTCTGTTGCTCAAATATATAGACAACATGCATTGGCAAAGTCAATAGGCCTAGGTCTGCCTATATTGTGCTAAAGCATGAAAATGCTGGCATGTACAAATGCACTCAAAATATTTGGACTATGTCTCTTTTTCTGGCTCCTCCATCTGTTCTCGATTTGTTTTCAATCCAAGCTTGAGATGCTGTTATATTTTCTTTTCTGAGCTTGCAGAGCTGGTGCAGTACAACCCAGTATGTTTGGGGTGTACAAAATAGGCACTGACATAATAGGGAGAGAAAGAAGCTGCATGGAGGCATGACACATTAAAGCAGGGTCTACTGGCTCTGCTAAAGTATGTATATACATTGTGGATTGTAGTATGCCGTTCACCTGATATCTGTGAAGAGAAACCTACAGTATATTGATTTATAGACCGTTTTATTCACGAACTTGAGTGATCTTAAAACGACTTATTTTGTGACAGTGGTCCACCATACATAATTAGCTTTTTTGCAAAGTAAGGATTTCGCATAATTTACAGCACCTGCCTTTTTCCTGCCAAGGATGTGATCTGGAAATAATTCAAGTGCTCATTCTTCTTGGATAACTGACAGGAAGCAGGTGGTAGAGTCTTAATTCTAAAAATATCAGAATATAAATATTAATAATCGCTTTGATTCACCATCTCTTATTGTTCCTTTACTGTGTTATCATTTTGGTGATGTCAGCTTTGTTGCTACGGTAATGGGTCAAAATATCCAGCGTCAAAAAATGAAGTTCACAAATTAAAGAGTGAAAAACGAGTGACTGAGAGAAAGGTTAACAAAAAATATTAACAAAAGTAAGATGTTATTAATGGTGGTGGTTGGATACGAGGGTGTAGGTTTGGGGCCTATTGATTAGGGACGGGGGTCAGAGATCCTCATATTTACTGACTGTTGTAGATTTAACTTAAATAAGGTGAGAACTATCCAGGTCGAGTGGCGCTAGGAACAATTAGCTTCATTCTTATGAAGGAAGCGCATTTAAGGCTAAAAAGAGGAGAGCTAAACGGTACATAGACTTTGTAAACTTTCTGATGGCACGTGGGCATGGGCGTAGCTATTTCTTATTCTTCCATTCTCAGTAGTGCATTAAAAGCAAACATCAACGGAGCACTATAAAAGCTTGATTTAGATGAAGATTTAGATTTATTGACCTTGAACCAAGTCCTTAGTAAGAAAGTTTAAGATGTTTGCTTGAACCCCATGTGTTAAAATTATGTATCCTTCAAGTGCCTGTTTTAATGTTTAAAAACTTTGGTAATCCGTTTTAACCATTTGCCTTCATTGGAAGTGACAGATGCTCGGCTATGCGTGGCTCCTGGAGCTGGGTGTAGATAATGCATATTTGGTAAAGAGGCATTTGAACACATGCTGTTTTTATGTATTTCACTTAAAAAAAGAAAACTCCCTTTCATTTCCCAAAGATATCATTTATGTATTGCTCTTAATAAAGAAATATCTCTGTAGATTCGACACTAATATCTTCTAAACGTGAATTGGTGTAAACCATTATAATGGAATTTTTCAAGCATGTCTGTGATCTTTTTTATTAATTATAGTTTTATTTCATTCAAGGTGACTGCTTATATGTTGACACTTTTTAATAGTCGGATTAAAGTTGCATGAGATAAAAACCCAAAGAAAATCAAACAGAATGGTCTGAAGCTGTGGAGATGTTGCTGGACTGTTGTTGAAAAGGCCTAAGCTCACTCTCGACTAAAGCTGCTTGTCAGTCATTGCCTCGTGCTCCGGGGACGGACATTTCCGCAACAGTTCCCATCCCTCGTCCAAACCCCATTCTATCCTTCCGGAAGCCACGCTTGAGTAGCAGCTACACAACCACAACTAGCACATCTCTGCAAAGTGCCTTCTTGCTTGTGCAATCCTTCTGCTGGTACGCACGCTCGCGCTACACACTGCCAGCCTCTCCGAGGTGGGGGTACTGAGGAAAGACGGTGCCAAGGCAGAGCCTTCCTGGCAGCCCCTGCTGTATAGTCGGATATCATGGAAACAATTCGATGCCTCCTGCGCGAGATGCCACGCTCGGCTTCATCTATCATGCTGCTGATGCCGTCCTCGAGCCGGGCTCTCTTTCGGGGGCATCACTTCTGATTCCCTCCCGCTGGCAGACGCGCGAGTGAGGCTCCTTTCACAGCAGGGCACGCGCTGCGTTTACTGCAGGCGCAGCACATCCGGCTCGCGCCGACTGCTTCCTTCCCGTTTAAGACAATTAGTTTTGTTCAAGTGGCTTCCCGTATTCGAAGCGACAAAGATGCTTTGTGTTTTGGAGCGTGCAATGTTTCCCTGTTTAACTGTAAGCGGAATAATTGCTCCGAGGGCGCCGAGAAGAGGAAAGGCGAGGCTAACACGATGTAGCTCTGTTTCGGAATTTAACAACTTTACCTTCTCACCTTGCTTTGCGCACCGTGCTCCAGTGATGTAAATCCGATTTAAAGCCAGTACATCTACAACTGATCCTTGTTTGCATCCACATTACATTTCCGCAGATAGCAAGAAGGGCTGCCTCGTGAGATCCAATCTAATTTCATTTCCATCGATGACGAAGATACAGGACTGCTTTTGAAATTCAAATCCTGTAGCTCGACCGTTACCAGGTTCTCAATACCCTGGAAGCCTGTGTCGCGCTTTGTTCAGGTAGTAGGAGCACTAGGCATAATTCTGTCTTTTCATTATATTTGAAACTCAATTTATTGGACATTTGTTTAACTCTTGCGGATGCTTGACTGCTTTCGAGTGTGAGTGGAAAGGGCTTCAACGGAGAAATGGAGAAGTGAAATAAAAGTGCAAACACTGCAGTTTTGAAGCAGAGTTGTGAAAACAGTTACCTCAAAAGACTGGGTGAATCTAGTTCAATGTTTTGTAGAATTGTAAATGGTCTCTTCTTCATGTGAGTTCGAGAGGGCCAGAGCTGAGACTGTTTAGTGTTCCTTGAGGACTCATGGCGCAGAGGAAATGGTTACATTGCAGGATGGAAGCAACCTCTTGATTGAACACCTCATCCTGCGTGTTGATTTGTGGGAGTTTGGCCTTTGCAGGCTATGCAGAGTCCGTATCTGACCTGGGTCTCCGCGTTAACGAGTGCAGATTGTCCAAGGTGTTTATTAGCTCTCATGTTCACAATGAGTCCAGTTGCCTTCTTCCAGATCAGTTATCCAACTCTTTCTGTAGTAAGAGCCACTTATGTTCAATGAACATCGTCCTGAGCTACTAATATTATTAGCGTTGCAACAGCGACCACATCAGACTGCTTATACAAGCCATGATCACCTCGGTGCATCAGCCATGGTTGCCAGCATTAGTGTAAAACATGCTTTGTCAATTCGGAATGTCCGTGCATCTGTAATGCATAACAACCATAGTTGCAATACCCCTGACCTAAAGGCATTAGCAATAAACGCCACATGAGGTATCCCTCAAATATCAGCTTTCGAACATTGGTTTAGGAGTTGTGAAAATACACAAGTTGTCTAAAATACACAGTCTAAATGTTGGTCCACATATTAATTCAGCCAAGCAAAAGCTTCTAATTTACCAGGCTTGGCTGCACACTGGTACTTATTGTAGAAGCCTGGTCTAGATGGTCTACAATTGTGCAGTTTTTAGATAAAGCAGGCCAACTTAAAGGGAGATGGAATAGTCTGCTCAGGAAAGCATTCTGAATCAAAAGAGGACTTGTTTCAGTTTCATTGGTGGAAAGATTTTCAGTTCCTTGCCAGATTGAGAAATGTAAAAAAAATGTAAATTTGATACTTGTATAGCGCACTACTCACCCGCAAGGGTCTCAAGGCGCTTGTACGAATACCACTGTGGAACCCATCCTGGCTTTCCCTGTGAGGCGTCCACTCCTGGGCACCCCCAAGGTGGAGGTCAGGCATCCTTAGCGTTGTGGGGGCCGTTGTGGAGATTAAGCAAGCTATTGCCCAGAGTTGCAGAGTGGGACTCCATGATTGGAATAGGCACCGAGGTGAGAATTATCAGGTCCGTGGAATTTTTGAGCCCAAGACCCGCTGAGGCGGGGAATTGAACCCTGGTCCCGGGCTAGACCTCTGCATCAGGGTCTGCCGCTCTAATCATTGAGCCACACTTCTCCATATTGCCTGGTGTGTTTCTTGAATGAAGGTTTTATGTTGAATAGGACTATGCTGAGTGCTAGAGACTGAGCACTGATAACGTTGATGTTGAACCAATGGAAGCATGGTATGCTGAGTTAGGGGTCAGAAACTAAGAATTATTAGTTTTGTCCCACCAATGAATGTGAATTTTTCTGGGCCATCAAATGTTGTGTGGCTTTGAGGCAGATGTACATAGTTTAAGGTCCCTACACTCCTGCAGCATGGTCCACTCCCAATCTACTTATTGGTGTGTCCAGTCCAACCTGAAGAGCTTAGCTACTTTGTTAGTGGTTCATGTAAGAGTTTAAGAGTAGAGAGGGTAAAGAAGAGCTTGAGGAACTCTGTGGTCTGGTGAGATACAGGGGGAAAGGTAAGGAAGAATATTTACCTACTGAGAATAGTTTATAATGAATCATTATGGTGAGGTGAAGGCTGATAAGAAACATGTTAGCCAATCAAGCCATAAGCATCTAATGGTAAACACTGTCAACGCAGACTGGCCAAAGCAAAGGGACTATGGTATTCGGCTGGCTCTTGTTAAACTCATATGGTAGACAATCTGATTCTGAAGAGGACACATAACTGTGCTTATTCCTGAATCCAAATGAGGGTTGTCAAGGTGGCTAGTATCTCCAGGCTACCCTTAGAATGCCTTTTATATTTTCCATAAGTTTGTTTTCTTGAAATGTCAGGGAAGGTGCATGAGCAAAAGGGAGATAGTTGGATGGCCTATAACAGTTGAAATGTCATATTTTTTGATATTATAGATTTTGTTCATATGAAAATGTCATGGAGCGTACTGCCGTTTGTGAGCGATCACTTTCTATGTGGATGGCATATTTGGACTTTGCTAGGGCGTTGTTTTGACTTCTGCCATGATATTATGTCCTATGTTTTGAATGCCACAGAGAATGTAATGTTGACACACAATCTATTTTTTTTTTTTTTTTTTTTGTCTGCTGATATCCCATTTTGGTACCCCTATACTGCTATAAGTTTCTTTTATATTCTTTCGTCTTATTTTTGGACATCACTAGAAGATATTTTTTTTACACTGGCACTGATGACTGAATTGTTTGGCTCTCTGGGCTTGGGTAGATACATGGAGGGGAACAAAGGGAAAGATTGAGATTGTGGTTCAGTGGTTGCACAAGTGTCCCTAGAAACAACCCGTTTGTTTGGATAACGAAGCAGAGGTTGGCAAATGCTTCAAGGACTTTCCCCTGTGATAGAGGTTTCCACATCCTCTGTTCAGATGTTAGTCACTCAGTACTAGAATTCAAGTGTGCAGTGCAGATGTTTAATCAAGGTTAAAAGATGGATCCCAGTTGAAAGTGACGTTTTTCTCTGGTGTTTATAAAAGTTGGTGTACCCATCAAGAAATAATTTGGCTGCCATATGTTTAAACGTGTAGAAAGAGCTTATTTGGAGTTTTAATTGAGTATTGCATCCAAAAACAGTGAAGGATGTACCATCTGCCTTTTTTCGAGTGCCATTGATAACCATTTGTTCATGATATTGTGGATCGGATATCCACTCCTAAACCCTTTATGGACAGAGTGGAAGGACAGGCAAAATAAGGATTGGTTAAGGCAACTCCACCTCCTCCTTTTAATGTATTACTGTTGTAAAGAATGATAGGTGGGCTGCTTCTTTGAGCATAATGATGTTCTGAATACAAAGAAATTATTTTCGGGATCTTTTTTAAAATCTACAGTTTTTATTCAAAACCAGCATTATAGAGTAAGCATTTTACTAACTAATAACAGTATACAATAACAATAATAATTACATTATGCTCATTGAATTTCTAATTAAATACTCCGGTTGACATGATTCAAAGTTTAAACGAAGAGTTAGCTTGAGTAAACTTCTTTAATTTCTTATTTTGTGCAACATTGTTAACATGCTAATACATGATAATATTGCCTTCAAACCGAGCAATTTTATTTACACAATTCTGGGACTGAAATGGGATTATATCTGTCTGCCCTGAATGTCAGTGCTAAAGGTTCAAAATAAAGTCAAACAGGGGGAAATAATCCAATTTCGGACCCAAAATTACATAAAATTGCATTGTATGCGGGCAACATTATCATTTATCCAGAGGATCCAAACAAGACTGTGGCCTGCCTGGGGAAAAACACAGAGGCATTTTGGAAGTTCTCAGGATATGCAATAAATAAAGATGAGACTGAGGTGATGGTGTGGAATCTGGACAGTACTAGGATCCCTAGCCACACTCAGATTATGTATTTGGGAATCACAATGGCTCAAGAATTAGATGAGGTGTCGAAGTTGAACATACAAAGGGTAATGAAAGATATTTACAGGAGATTAGAAAAATTGAGCAACTCCCACTCACATTTTGTGGCAGCGCAAACATAGTGCTCCTCTCTAAATTGACACACCTATTTGATAAGCTGCCATTGCATTTTCCCAAAGAATAGCCAGGATACAGGATAAGTTTTATCTGGGCTTCTCAAGGGTCCAGGCTCAGCTGGCAGAAAATGAGAAGGAAATTGAAAAAAAAGTCATGGCATTTCCTGACATTTTACTATATTATTACTCCTTCCAATTTAGGAATTGTAGAATGCTCTTGTCAACCCGATGATTCCAGCAGGGGCGTAATATATGGTGAAAAACTGGGTCTGTTGAGGCAGGATAAGTTTATTCACAAACTTGGGAATCCTAGATTCTTTAACAAAATGCGGCTAAAGGCTCTGCAGGATTTAACAGAAGTGTGGTACAACATCAGATGAACCTTCGATATGGGATATAATTTATAGTGCGCCCCCATATGGAATTCACTAGGGACGCTTCCTTTCCTGGAGTACTAGTTCAGGTTCTCTATGATCAGTGCTGGTATCAATACTTGGGAGCAACTAAGAGAGGTCGCCGGGACAATTTTATGGGAATCACTATTAAAGGAAAGTAATGGTGCAGCAACTGGTTTAAGAGGGGTTAACATAAGCATGGGAAATTGGGGAGAGCTGGGAGTTTGAAGAGGGGGGTACCGAATTCTGCCCCTAAAAAATGAAGTTTGTATCTGGGATTGGGGACTAGTAAAGGGAGACACAAAAAGTGTAAAATTCCTCTGCATTCATGGGAAGATTATTTGCAACTGGAGTAGCAGCCAAATTTAAGGCAAGAATCTCTACACCTACTTTACTCCATAGTTAAATCAGCAGACCTTGGGAACAATAATTTTCTTATGTCTCACAGAATTTGTTTGTTGCCAAAGAAGATGGCAAAATTTAATTAAATATCTGTACCTTGCTGTAACCGGGGCTGGGAGGACAAAGCTAGTGACATTCATATGTTTGCCTCCTACATCAAGTTGAACACCTTTTTAGGAGTGTGTAAGCAGGATTTTTTGAGATATTGCATTCTTCCAAATAGAGGTAAGCCCACTGCTGAGTCTGTTTGGAAAGGATACTCGGTTGGATTCGACAGTAACCTTAAGTGTTAAAAGACTCCTCTTCAATACGATGTTGCTTGCTATGAGAGAGATTGTGTAGGTGGCTGAAGGCAGTAGATAAAGTATATGGATTGGGTGTGGACTGCAGCAATAACAATAGGAGTGTGGTGTTGTTATGGTCAAAGTATACAGTATGGAGAGAGGATAATCAAAGTGGCGTAATGAAACTTCAGGAGGCCCCCCTGCAAAGTACACGGAGCGCCCCCCATGCTCCACACCCAGTCAGGAGTTCTCAGATACCGCCCGTGCACAGTGCCAGAGGTGGCCCCCTGGTCTCGCCCACCGCACCGTGGGGGCTGCGGGGTCATTGTTTCACCACTGGGTAATCAAACTCTCAAGCCTGTAATGAGGGTGGATTGGGGGAGACAAAACAGTTGTAGAGGGTTTTCTTTCCTCAGCAGTGGCCTATTCGGCAGCAATCCCTCAGAGGGAAAATAGACACCTCTTAAATTGTGATCCTTTTTATCCGAAGGCGAATGAGGACATATGAAATAATAAAAACATTACCATGCTAATAACGTGGAGATAAACCAGATACAAAATAAAGGAGTGTATTTTAAGGTATCAACTTTGACAATACAAAGTGCTATCTATTTGTCATTTCTAGCTTCTGGAACATCATGCTAAACAAGCATTGGCATAGCCAATAGGTCTCGCTTTTGGGACCCTATAAGTACTTAGTTATGCAGCACAATTTCCTTGGTGCAACAACAGCAACTGTTGCATGGCTAAACACTTATAAGGTCCTAAAGGCTAGACCTATTGTCTATGGCAATGCTTGTTATGGTCTGGTTTGAAAATGCAGCAGTCGCCAGACAATTATGTGAGCATCACTAGAGACGGGCTTTGGCTTTGTGCATATGTTGGAAGTCAGGAGTAGATGTTTTGATTGGGCAGAAGTTGTGAGCTTTCACAAAAAAGTGCCTGCCCTCCACACAGCTGTGATGATTGTGTTTATTTATCCTACTGCATGAGGCTGAACTTTCAAGGGTTCACCCACATTATGAAAGTGTCTTAGATAACTAGATTCTTTACAGTGGTGTTCCCTGGCAGCAGCAAAGATGGGAGGAGGCAGTCATTAACCTACATGCATTTTTAAGTCTGGCTTGACAGCACAACTGTCAAAGACATTTTAACCTCTACCAATATTATTCTACAAAAATACATATCCATTCCCACACTATCTACTTGTAATTCTTCACAGTAGTATAAAATATTCTTTTAAAGTCAGACCTATTGGCATTAGCAATGGTTGTTAAAAATTGGACCACTGCAGATTTTAATCATTTTTGATAATTTCCAGAAGTAAGCAAAACGTTGAAAAGAAATACCTGAAAAGAGAGAACATGAACGGGAGAGCAAGAAGATTTGTTTGGTGTGAAGGATGAAAGGGGTTAGATGGTGTCAAAATTGATTTGTGGCAGTGATAGTTGGCATGAGTTAGTGTTTGTGTTGGGGAATGTTTCAGGTTTTAAAAGGGGAGTAAAAGGATGCAGGTCGTGCGGTGAGTAATGATTGTAGCAAGATTTTTTTTGTCTCAGTTTTGTTAGAAGACATTAGCTGATAAAGATGGGCCATTAATCTGTGATCGTGGTGGCGAGAGAAGGTTGTTGATAGTGCGCACAAGTCATAGTGGGAGAGGCTCAGATGAGTTTTGAATGGTTAAGGATTTAGCATCGTTAAGGGTGCCAGACAGTGTGTTCAAAGTCTGCTTGCGGTTACTTTTGCCTAAGAATGCTCTTGTTTTGGTTTTCAGATTCTGAATGCCCGCTAATATCTAGGGTCTGGACTATGATACGGATGAAGAAAGGAGCGCAGTGGATTTTGTGACTTGGACGCTGCTTTCTCGCTATTATTGAATATATCAAAAGATGTGTTTGTTGGGTGAAACCATTGTGTAGTTGCCCTATAAAACCGATGGTTGGAGTCTGTATGTGCATTTGTAGATGCAGAGGTGCCGCTGGTTGTGTAGGATTTCCTGGTCTGATGGGGAGGGGTTGATGGTACTTGGTGGTTATTCCATAGTCTATTATCACCAATGAGATGCAGGGGTTTCCTAGGCGATGGGTGCGTACTGATAACACGATGAGCAGAAACCCATTGTCTGATCAATACTCTCACCTGCCCCACTGCCTAGGGAAACCCATGATCACCTATTTGTGACAGTGCTGTAACATGTAAAGCGCACTGATACCTTCGGGTCTAGCTAGCGCTATATAAAACTCAAAATAATATGAATCTTACATTCTTCACTCCTCCCATGATGCCCTTGGTGATAACCGGAAAAAAGATCTCTCTGCACCCTTTTCAGGTTTTAGTTGCTATATATGGTTCTGGTGGACAGCCCCATCTCATTGATACTTTTAAACAATGTTGACTGCTTAGAAACAAATAACAATAATTAAAGTTCCACAAGTGATTTTGAAAATGCAGTCTGCAATCTGTGTCCCTGTTAACCAAACCTCACACGTAAAGGTCTGTGCATCCGTGATGTATATATTTCTTGTAGTTTTTCGAACGTGAGTGACCAGTCTGAAAAGAACAGATTTGGACTTTCCGCGAAGTGCAGTGTTGTGTCGTACCTGCACACTCGGAGTCACACCAGCATTATTTTTGAATGTTTGTGTGCTCCTACAAATGCCTTAAGTTCTAAACAAACCCGGTTGCTTTTTAAAGCTCTTGATGCCCAGTTCTTGCAAAACATCCGGCCGAGGCAGGACCAGAGGAAGTTGTTTAAAAGACGCGAGCCCGAGCGTTGCTGAAGACGAGGGCTGGTCTGCCGAATCACGTAGTAAAACGTATTTTTAAAAACACATCTCCTACAACTTCTGCTAAAGAAGGACTTGCTTCTGTTCGAAGTGGCTGCAGTAGTTTATGGGCCCTGCCGTGGAACATTGTGGCACACCCGAGAGCGTGTGAAAACATTCACTATGAGGAAGTTGGCACACTTGTGAAACATGCGGGATAGGGGCTTTTACTAACTAGTTATCTGACCGGGTTGGAGGAGGGCGTGCTCTTACTGCATTTTGTAAATTCAAGACATTTTGTCAAGTAAAAAGTATAGAGCAAAGGTGCAAATCGTTATAACTAGGATTAAACGAGAGCAGGGCACCGCACTTTGCGTAAGGGGTATGAAAGCTCACTGCTTGAACAACATACTCTATGAACAACCCACAGTGCATCGCTGTGGTGCATCTAAGCAGCGCAGGCGCTGTGTGACCCTGCGGTGCATCTAAACGCCACAAGCGCTGTGTGAGCCTACAGTGCATCTGAGCGCCCCAGGCACTGTGTGAGCCTGTGGTGCATCTAAAGTGCCCCAGGCGCTGTGTGAGCCTGCACTGCATGTAAGCGCCTCAGGCGTCATGTGATCCTGCGGTGCATCTAGGCGCCGCAGGCGCTGTGTGACCCTGCGGTGCATCTAAGCGCCCCCAGGTGCTGTGTGACCCTGCGGTGCATCTAAGCACCCCAGGTGTGATGTGATCCTGCGATGCATCTAAACACCCCAGGTGCTGTGTGATCCTGCGGTGCATCTAGGCGCCCCAGGCGTCATGTGATCCTGCGGTGCATCTAGGCGCCGCAGGCGCTGTGTGAGCCTGCGGTGCATCTAAGCGCCACAGGTGCTGTGTGACCCTGCGGTGCATCTAAGCACCCCAGGCGCTGTGTGACCCTGCAGTGCATCTAAACGTCTCAGGCGGTATGCGACCCTGTGGTGCATCTAAACAGCGGCGCTATGCGACCCAGCACTGCCTCCAAGCGCTGCAGGTGCAGTGTGAGCCTGCGGTGCATCGAAGCACTGCAGGCGCTGTGTGAGCCTGCGGTGCATCTAAGTGCCACAGGCATTGTGTGACCCTGCACTGCATCTAAAAGCTGCAGGCTCTATTCGACCCTGCGATGCATCTAAACAGCAGGTGCTATGTGACCCTGCACTGCATCTAAGCACTGCAGGCGCTGTGTGAGCCTGCTGTGCATCTAAGCGCTTCAGACGCGGTGTGAGCTTGCGGTTAATCTTAAGCGCCCCAGATGCTGTGTGAGCCTGCACAGCATCTAAGCACCCTAGGTGTCATGTGATCCTGCGGTGCATCTAAACATCCCAGGGGCTGTGTGAGGCTGCGGTGCATCTAAGCGCTGCAGGCGCTGTGCGAGCCTGCACTGCATCTAAGTGGCCCAGGCATCATGTGATCTTGCGGTGCATCTAAACACGCTGGTCCCAGGCTGCTTAAACCCAATCTCTCTTCCTCCCGGAGAATCTGTTTGTAATTAACTGGAAACAGATGCCGATCTACGCGTAACCGCAAGCCATAGGCTGTGGGCGGTTACATTTGCTGGGAAAGGCGGGACATGCACCCGCCTTTACCCAATTGCGTGCTGTCTTTTAAGGAAGACGCACGCAAACACCCATAGAAATATTGGTGGAAAAAATGCCACAAGCACAAGCTTGTGAAAAATCCTGGTCAGCTGCAAGAGGTCGTTTTCCTAATGCAGCGCATGCACACTGCTATAGGCTCGACCTAAAATATGGGGAAACCCACACCATCCAATGTGCCATGATCAGTGATCAGACAATAAATGTAGTTAAAAAAAAATCACATTTCTATCCCAATTACCATGAAATAAAGTATCCAAAGTAGCCATTTCAGGTCTAAATTACACCCATTTTTATTTGTAATGAAAATAAAAACCCATAAATAAATTATATATCAGTGGCTTATCACATGTCCCTGCAGCCCCCGTGGTTCAGGGGGGTCCGAGCTCCTGGGTGCCCCCTCAGCACAGTACCTTGGCCTGAGAGCTCCTGACTGATTTTGGAGGGGGGGCCCCCTCCATGTACTCTGCAGAGGGGCTCCTCAAGTTTCGTTACACCGCTGATTGTTGGTCTACCTGTTAAGTATGTCTGTCAGTGTTTTATTAAAAATGATGAGCAATTGTTAATTTTATTTTATTTTAAATTTAACTTTTTTTATTGCAAGCATTTGAATGCTACATATAGGTTGCAGGCACATTTTCTTTTTATTTCTTACCACTTATTTGTAGCATACGATAGCGATAAAAAAAAATAACAAAATACCTCTCAGCAGCTTGCCAGGCCCAGAGCTGATGGCTCAGGAGTTGAGAATGATGCAGTTTGAAATACCCTATCGACCTCACAAAGAGAACATTGATGGCATTTCTTTCTAAATAAGGACACGTTGTTTTTGTTGTCATATTTCATGTATCCGAGGTTCGACCCGACTGTCTTACTAGATATTTCTTTATTACTACGTCAATTCCTATCTTGGATGTTCTTTCGTTATGCTAAACCCTCATGGTTTTGATATATTCTTTGTGAAGGTGAAAACATGAGGGGGAAATGCATCTTTTGCTTATTTATTATATTTATTGTTAAAAACACATCTTGTTATCTTGCATCTGCCTGGCGCTCCTCCGACCATCCACATCAAGGCAGGAATGGGCCCTTTGCCCATTTTCAGGTTTTTCAGTCAGGGCGTGATTGTAAATCTAAAGCCATGCTCGTGTGTGTGCTTGACCTCGAGACTGCAGGCAGCCTGGTGGAATAGGTTGTTTCGTTCGTTTTTCAAACATTGGGGAAAAATTGCAGTTTTAAAAACCTAGTTGTAGTTTACAATGCGTTTGCTATGATATTTAAATTGAGAGCATATTTTAAGAAAAGTATACAAACCCTTTTCTCATGCGTTATTGGTAACCCATACTATAACTATTGCTTAATGCACTCTATACTTTGTACTTAACCTACACAATTCTTATAATCTCCGTTTTACCTATTTTTTTTTTATTAGCATAATGTGCATAAAAATACATAAACGCATACAAACATTGTAGTGACTTGATACAGACACTACACTATGGTAGACATTTATTGACGCGTTAGAAAGGGAAGGCATCATTTTAAAATCGTTTTTTGAGCCTCCGCAACATTTGTAATACTCCGCTGATGCACTTTAGTGAGAGCAGAAATGTCGCATTCATATACCGTGCACAAGTCCTGTAAAAGTGGGCCTGTGTGGTTTAAAAGAGTATTTACGTTTCTGGTGTTTGATACAGGAGGCAGGACACAAGAACCCTGTGTTCCGGTGGGGTTGTACCCCGTAGAAAGGGTCTTGAATAGTTCGGATTGCTGAGCAGTTTGGAAGGGAGTGCAAAGGTCACGTGCCTCTTTCCTCCGCCCCTTCCTGTGCCGCCGCGTGCTCTTGGTGCGCGGCGATGCTCCCTACAAGTGTTCATTGTTGATGAACACTTCTCTGTTTGTTCTTATAGAACATATAGCGTTGAATAAATTGTCACACGTGACTGTACTCTGTCTAGGATCCCTTTGGCACTGGACTGGTTGGAATCTCTTTAAAGGTCAGGTGACCACGCAAGTTATTTTTGGACAGTGGGTGTGCTGGTGAATGTTCTCCCAGACGATGATCAATCTTCTGCAGTTTATGGTGTGCATGCGTGCTACTTTTTATTTTACCTAGGTAGCCGTCTCGGTAAGCCGTGGACGCTGCACACTAGTTTACGTGAGTGTCCTGCAGGATCATGAATTTGCAAGTGCCATATATGCATTGTGTGTTTTACATGCTGTGGTAGTTGGTGTACTTGATTACTGGTACCTAGTGTCTTTTGTCAAGAACTCCGCAAAGCTGCTTAAATGTGCTAACTGTAGAATCTGTCTTTTTCTACAACTGACAAAAACTGTACACATATAGTTGTACTGCACTCTGACATTGCACAGACCGTACAAAACACAACCAGCCCGCACATCGAACCCTGAACTGAGCCCTCGTCGCCCACACAATGATTGAGGCTTACCCCATACCGTCCATGCCTCTCCTGCATTCCCTCAGTCTACCTTGTGTTTCGCTCCCTGCTGGTATGAGCAGCTGTTGCCTCTGAAGACTTATGTACATTAGGCCTGATTGTTTACATATCTATATGCCCTCCACTACCTCGGCTGCTCCCGCCTCAGCTCTCCGAGCTGTCCCCATCAGTAGGGCAGCAATCATTATTGATGTCCACAAAAGAGTCCTGAACTACATCGATACGCATGAACATTTGCAGCTTACTTGTACAGCTGCACACAATGCAATGGATACAAGAAAGATTCCATATGGTATGGAAGTACAGATCTTTGAATTGTACTAATGAGCTCTAGTGTACATTATGCCGAGCTGATGCTCTGGCACGCTCTTCGATATGTTAAATTATCCTGTGCGCCTATGTTATATGGGCTTTGCCAAACACATACCCTGCTCTGATGGGCCGGAGTCTGCTTACACTGTGTGTAACCACATAATCAAATGAAGGAACAAATAGCATTGGAACACTTAAAATATTCTTGTGTATGTGTCCTACCTCTAGTAAGGCGAGTTCCTACCTCCTACTGGGGTTGATCCTTTAACACTGTCTGCATTGGAACTCTCCGAGGGGTGGACTCCTCGGGACCATTCACATTGTCGCAGTTTCCTTTACCTCCAGAGAGATCTATGGATTCTGTGGTCAGTCATGCCGTGTCCTGGTGAAGTAAACTGCTCTGTAGGGGATTGCCTAACATATAGGCCTTATCACATTAATGCTCGCGCTCACCGGGATTCCTTCCCGCGCACATCTATATAATGATCATTCGCGCCCTCCCTTCACAAAGCAATCATCCAGCCCTGTGGTGGTGCCTTAATCTGCTCTACTTAGTGGATTCATTAATGGGCTGTAGTGGTGTGCCTCCGTCATCACAGATTATACATGGCTCTTTGAAGGTTCAGTAGTGCTGCACATAACCTGCAAATGCACGACCAATCATCACCACGGTGGCGGTATGTAGATGCTCACACAGAGTGGGCACTGCGGAAGGCTACTGTAGGCATTGGCATCTGGCCACGAGGATCTCTTTACACTGTTTTACCTTCAGAGTGAACACTGCTCACAGCCTCAATCTGCTAGGATTTCACACCTGTCACCCATGTTAGATTTCAGAGACACGCCCGCAAACCCATGGGTGATGATTGTGTACAAAGGGAATTTCTACTCTTATGAAAATGCTCTTTCTTTATTTTCAAGCTGAAACGTTTCATCTTTTCAGAAGAACGGACTCTGATCACACTCCACCTACCCACGTAGCCTCGACAACAACGTTCATAACGTGCTCGTAAACACTACAGAGACAGAGGCGTGTTTAACATTCCAACGCCAGATGTTTGTAAAACATAAACCTCTAATCGCAAATTGGAGATCATATTTGTAAAATGTTTTAAATTAGGAATGATAATATATGCACGGAGAAAGAAAACACCAGATTGCTCTCAACAGCACAATTTACATTAATGGTAAAATGTGATACATCAGTCGGCGCCGTTTGTTACGCGTTATAAATTAATCTCAGCAGATGCTCGCGCTGCCGTTTGTAGCGTTTATCAATGTAAGTTTAAATTCCTTTGAGAGAGACATTGGAGCCAGTCTAAGCATGGGCCCACCTTGCATTGAGCAGTTTTTGGTTTTGTTTAGTTCACTTGGGGTTTGTACTTCGATAATTCCATCGTTTTGTATTCCAAATGTGCCAGATTCACCGGCTGCTAATTTCGCCTCAGGAAAATCCTGATACTACATTTTTGAGTTTGCCACTGGGCGCACTCATAACCCATGCCGAGTTTCCCTCCTTGCAATGCGGGCTAAACTGCTGCACTGGAGTTTATACTGTGAATTATTGAATATATTTTGTTCACTTTCTGATCTGTTTTTAATGAAAGAAGGGAGCTTATAGTGGATATGTGGCCTGTTTGACATTCACATCTTTTTGTAACTAAATAAGCACTCTCTTTCTGCACTCCATTTAGGAGCAGTTTGAGAGAAGACATAATGAAACATCAGGATTAGACATGCAACTCTTAAAGGGGCAGCTAAGACCAGAAAACAAAGCAGCCCCTCCCCCCCCGTCCAGCATCTCTAACAATCCCCAACATTGGGCTATTAAAATTGTTGATATATTTAATGATCTCAGCTGGGATTGTGAGATGTATTGTGACCTCATACACTGGATGGTCCCTTTGAATGCACACCCCTGGTCATTGCTTGAATCCAACCAGTGCAGTCACTCAAAGCTGCATGCCTTGCTTGTATTTTTTTGTGTGATTACAAGAAACGTTTTTTTGTTATTCGGTGTATTATAAAGATCACTGTCCAATATAGCCTTTATTTTAGCATATTACTAAAAAAAATCTTTTCTTGAGATTAGCAAATCTGAAACTATGTTTCCAGCAGATCATAACAGATGGTTGTACGTAGATGGTACACATGGCAGTGCATAGTTTTTAGGTCTCGCCTAGGCAGCACTTGCTCTGTCTCTTCGAGACATGTGTCCAGGATGAGGGCATGAAGCTCTGCCCGCTTTCCGTCCATCTTTTTAATTGGCTGCTGTCACTCTCCTTTGTAAATAGTGGTTTTTCATTGGTTAATAGACTTAGTAGTCCCTCATTAGTATAACCTTTTCTCTTCTTGTAACCTGCCAGAAGGACACCCCTTGTTACATGTTGCTACTCGGTACCTTTTAATTATAACCTCAGCACTATTTTCTTAAATGCCATTCTCCTGTTGCAGGCAGGACACGTTCTCCGTGCAACGCTTTTAAAAAAAAAAAAATGCAACCAGCGCGGCACGCCTCAGCACTAATAATGACGGCCGTGCTTTTCTTTTTGTTTTCTGTTAATTGCGATCGCTGAACCGGCTGCAAGGCTTTTTTTCCTCCCTGTTTATTTACATTTCATACAATGGCGACACCAGCGTTTTAGCTTCAAACATCTTAAGCTAAAGCGCAGGTACCGCAATTGCTTCAAAAATAAAGAAAAAAAAAATGCACAGTTTTAAATCTATTTCTTTACTTTTGAAGCAATCACCGCACCCGCTGTTAAGTCTAAATGCGGGTGCCGTTATTGTAACCAAGGTAAAGAAATAGAGAAAAAAAAAGCATGCGCCTGCCATTTTTTTCTATTTGTTTACTTTTGTTACAATCGCGGCACCCGAGCTTTAGCTTTAAACATCTTAAACTAAAGCGCTGGTGGAGCAATTGATTCAAAAGTAAAGTAATTTAAAAAAATAGTTTTTTCCTATTTCTTTACTTTTGAAGCAATCTTGGCACTCACACTTTAGCCTAAGCGTGAGTGCCGCAATCCATTTGCAATGCAATAGGTCTCGCATTGCTGAAAGTTTGAGCTATTGGTGTTGCATTATTATTAGCAATGCCAATAGCGCAAACTTTCAGCAGTGCGAGACCCATTGTATTGCAAATGCTTCTTGCAGATGATGGAGTTTTTACAGACGGTGTTACATAGTTTTAGTTTCATTTTGTCGGAACATTATTTATCGTATGCTTGGTATCCGTGGAGCCTGGTATGGGTGAAAAGACAGTTTCATAAAACCCACCCCTAAAGAATTCTGAGAGTGGCTGCTCCGCCAGGCTGGGAGGTAAGACCTGCACCTTCCGCCAGTTATGAACTGCCTCATACAGCCACTGCCCTCCACTAGCTCTTCAAGGTAGGACTCTCCCCCTCCTGGAGGAGGGAACAGTTTCACTTTATTATAAACCGGATAGGGGTCACTTAACTCTCTTGGGTGGGCCAGGATCACTAAGTGTTTGGATCTGTTGATTGTGAAGAGGTGTCTGCCTACCACTTGCCCTTTGATCATAGCATTCTGATACCAAAGGGTTGACAGATGCACAGTTATGTTTTGGCTAAATGAAAACAGCACCTGGAGGAAAAAAGCATTACACTTCCCCTGCGAAGAATACAACTGAATAATAATATAACATGGCGCCTTACACAGCACTTTTATTCATAGCTTTTTACAAATAGTGTTTGCACTTGTTGTCCACTCTAATGTAGTGCTCGTTTTGTTGATCAGGGTAAAAGACTGGGATGACCATTTCTTTCTGAAATTTTAATCTACAAATCATCCCGGCATCTCAGCAGTTGGTGTCTAACCTCCCCCTCCCCTGCCGCACGCAGGCTCTGTTGAAACATGGATTCAGGTTTCATCCTAAAATATGACTGACTAGGGTCACAAGAAAAAACTGTATGTGAGATGTGAGAACATTGCCCCATGTAAGCAAGTCGAAATAATGTTGCATAGATCAATACATAGTATATTACACAGTAATAGATTTTAAAGAGGACAACTAAGATTGAAGTCAGGAGTATGATAGGTTTCTGATGCCATTTCTCATGTTGATATTTTCTCTGTGGGGATAAGTTAACAAAATGAACTTGCCCTGGTAATACAAATTTTGTATTGGATCCGCCATGTTATTTAGCTCAAAGCAATGCTTTACCATGCAACACAGATACACCCTCACCTTTTCTCATGTTGCCACTACCAGCAGTTTCACTGCACATTGTCTATGCTAACTAGCACCCACTTATGTTTTTGCAACTTTTACCCTGTCAGCGAGAGTGAATTAATGTGACTCTTGAAATATAGCTGTAACAAGGCATTGCCATTTCCTATGATGCTTGTAGCAGGATGCAATACATCCTATAGTTGCATTCAGAGGGGCAACTAGAGCCAAATTTCGGGGGGGGTGGGGGAGGGGGCTAATAAAAATTACGGGGGGCAAGTCTTCCAGCGATAGGCAGAGTGGAGATGCAGGGGCCCGAAGAAGGGGTGAAACCACAACAAAGCCTCGTTAACAAGTAAATGGTCTTTCAAAGACCTATGAAGTTCTCGGGTGCAGCTGCAACAAGACGGTCGCCAGCCCAGGAAGCTGTCTCATACACGACGGGGGGAGGGGGGGGCGGTGCTGAAGCCCTATGAGCCCAACGGGCGTTGCGCGCCTGGTTGCATTGCAGACTGTAGTATTGAGAAACATCGGCTCCAATCCCTGCTTCACCCGTTGTCAAAATTGTGTAATCCTGGGCAAAGAAATTTAGCTCATTGTATCTCATTTTCGGTGTACTTTCCCCAAGTAACGGCTCCCTGTTTCCAAACTGTGCAAACTGCGCAGTAAAAAATGGTTTCGTAAAGCATAACTACTAAACCATAAATATACATTTATTGATGGGAAGCGTCATCCAGGCTCGGAAATGATTGTGCTGTAATGCAGTTCCTTCAATCATGCAAGTAGTTTGTCAAATTCTGTGTGACCGGGTCATCTAAGTCAGGAGGAAGGGGCTGATTCTGGAGTGTTGCTTGCAATTTTTATCCACATCCGTGACCGGCACTGAGATCTGCGGGCCCTGACGGACTAAATCAAGATGGTGGAGCTGTTGGTGTGAATTTTCTTGGCCCTGGGAAATCTCCAGATCTAGAGGGAGTGAGTGACGGAGAAGTGTAGACAGTAGAAGGCACAACAAGAGGCGAAACTTGTGTACTACCATAGTGGAAATGTACATGTTTGCTTGAATGGTTACTATTTATCACAGCCTGATGAGGCAGAGGGGCTCGGGTGGATTCTTAACACAAAGAAAACTTATTTAACTTCTGGGGTAGGTTGCTTGGTGCCAACTGGCCCACATTGGTTATGTCTGGGTAATATTCATAAATGAATGCTGGCATGCCCTGTTTGACCCACTGTTGCTGCTAGTGGGTCTTGTTTGTTTTTCCCCGAATGTGTCCCACACTAGTCAAATGCTTAACCCCTTCCATGCGGGGCGGATTCCCCCGCGGTGCTGACCGCTGCTTGCGCGGGCGTGGTCATGACGGAACGGTTCCGTCATGAGCACAGCGCAACCGACGCTCATGACGGAACCGTTCCGTCATGAGCGTCGAAGGGGTTAATATGGAAAAGTACAATAAGTTGGGTGGGGGATTTGGCGTTTGTACTAATGAAATGGGAAAGGAATTTGCAGTCGAAACTGGCAGAGGTGCTAAAAAAGACACTAGTATGTTACTGGTCAGTGAGATTGTATTTTCTTAAATGAAAAGCTATGCTTACTAGAATTGTAATCAAGGTATATGGCCCTAAACATGATGGCCTACAATTTTACTCTGCAGTACAGTAGGCTTTCACTGTATTTAACTGTGGAGATGTGATTTGAAGTGGTAGCTTTAATTGCATTGTGGACCGACAACTTGACAGCTCCCAGGGGACTCGAAGACGACTGTCAGCAGAAGCCAGGGAATATACAAATGATGCAATATAAGCAGCTCTTCTCTATATGGAGACACTGGCGTTAGCAAGACATGGATTATGTGGTTTAATCTGCAGTGAATGGCATGTCTTCCCAAATAGAGTACATGTTGCTGTTGTTGGGGGTACCCTTGTGGGTGTTCTCTCGCATGCATCACATACACTCTTACTCAGATCACACTCAACTACAGGTTAATCTAAGTTACCCGACGTACCATCCCACATGCTTCTCATGGTGCTTTGGGGATTCAAGAACCTTTCTAAATTAACTACAGCGGAAAATAGGTTCCTACGGAAAATTACTAACCTCCTGCAAAGTACCCCAGTACACCCGCTGCTTCATGATCTAGGTAGGAAGGCATTGGCCGATATAGCCAGATTGCATCCCTTGCTATATTGGCTGAGAATCTGGTCAACACCGAAATTGGCTGCTGGCCATAAGGATTTAATTAGAGCAGACCGCCACAAAAATAATCAAATGGTAGCAGGAAATTAGACTCCTCTTAATAAGTATTGGCATGGCTACTCTATGGGAGAACCCAGAAAGTACTCCGTTTCCTAATAAAGCTTTGTTGAAGGAAAGATATTGGGGTTGGGTGACTGATAATGTCGCGAGAAGTAGCGACTCCTCAACACTAACGGGGCACTTTCTAGATGTGAAGCCATTACAAAAGCTGGAACCATACTGGGATATTATAACCACTCCACATGATAGAAAGTTATATTTCCAATTTAGAGTTGGCTCATTACCAGTAAGGTTGTTCTCTGCAAAATGGGACTTGTTAGCCGACACCTCTTGTCCCTTTTGCCATGCCCATTCGGAGTCTTTGGCCCACCTGTTATTTGCTTGCCCAGCTTACATAGCCCCACGTCGCATGTGGTTGTTTCCAATTTGCAGATCTCTGGTAACTAGGATAAATGATATAGCGCTTAGACTACTGCGCTCAGAGACAGTGGCACCTTTTGTTATTGTCCAGGCAAAATTCCTAGGATGGGCTTGGACTATTAGATCTCAGGCAATTCTTGCTGTGTAGTGTTCTGTTTCTTCATTTGCTCCACGTTCATTACCATGTAGACAGTTTGCTGTCGACTCGGAGTACTCCCTGGCTTTGTTTGATATTGTACAATGATATTCCTACATGAACAGGGACGGATGGGAGCCCTGTACCTGTGATTATGTTGCTAAATACCACACGTTCAATATGCCTATTATTGGTCCTGCATATCTCTCACATTTAAACTGGAGCAGTATGAGTCTGCACCTACATTACCGTAGATAAGGTTATTTGATCTTTTTACTAAGCTACTCATGTATATTTACCTGGACTGTTCAACTAGGTATGACTGATCTGGTTGCTTTAAACAGCTGGGATGGAAGTGAAATGGTGTGCAGGGCTACCAGTTCTGCTGGAGGCGAATGCTGTTAAACAGCATGAAAAAAAAAATATATATATGTAAAGTGGCTGGACCTATTCTCAGATGACACATTTGCAGCATTAGATCAAGTGTAAGATGCTATGTATAGGGTACATCTTGCACTTAGGGATGCTCTTCCCAACTATCGCAGTGAGCCAAATTATTTTCTGATGGAAATGCATTTAATTCATACTAGAGAATATAAACATATAATCTCCAGGCTGTTCAAGCAGGCTTGGAGCGTTGGGCTAGTGGGAAACAGTCAGGCATCCACACAATGGGAAGAAGCGCTAGAGTGTATTGTCACTGACGCGCATTGGAAGTTCTGTTCCATGATGCAAGGACTCTCACTAAACCGCAGGCACAGACTCACACAGTTTAAATTTTCTCAGTGGTGTCATTACACTCTGTATAGCCTACAGAGGAACGACCTGGTGGAAGTAACCAAATGCCGACGCTCAACCATGAACCACCAAACCTCAGGCATCTGGTTGGTGGTGCCAGGGTATTCAGGCATTCTGGGAAAACATCTCCGTTGAGGTGGAAACATTGATCCATCCTCACTGGTAGCTCTGTTGGGCGATGTAAAAGATGTTATACCGAGGTGAGGAAATGTAGTACAGTAGTTCAGTAAAACGGAGGACGGTGTAGATGAGATGGGGAAGGGGTCCTCTCCAGAGAATCCAAGACTCGGTGTAATATCCGGTATATTATACAACGCAGTGGAGGCTTTCAGATTGCTTCTGCATCTAGACAAAAGGACATGTGGACACCACTTCAGAGTTACCTACTAAAATAGATGCAAGAGGATGATGTAAACACAGGGGTAGGTGGATGTCAGGGGGTACTAGTGAATGAGAGATAATGTACATCTGTACACAACTGGGGATCGTCACTGTGAGCTGTACGTCCAGGACAGATTATGTTCGAGTAAGATGTTGCAAAATACCCTGGACAATACTGTTTTGCCATAATACCGACATCATGTGCCGCCAGAATTCATTAATACTTGAGCATGTTCTTGTTTCTATCAAACTACATAAAAGATGAATAAATAAAATTTAAAAAATGTCAACACAATGGAGGTATTTAGTAGAAGTGTTAGATATTTTGGTGAAAATGGATGTAAGATAGGACAAGTAGAAAAGGACATTTAATAAGAACAAAGATAGCTGAAACACAAATAACACTTCAGGAACAAAGAATAGAGTATCTGCGACAATGGTGATTATTGGAATAATTACAGACATTGAATGAGGTGAAATAGGATAGTGCTCAACAAAGGGGGTGCACTTGAGGGATACAGCAGGAACAATTTTCGAGGTAGACCTTTGTGAAACTGGAAAAAATGCTAAAAAAATCATTAACATCACACTGTATGCAGTCCAAAATACCCCGTACCAGATTCCGGAGTCATTCTTTCAATCCATTGAGTCCGAGCAATGTCTATTGCTATGGGGAGGAGGTAGCCCCAGAATTGCACTGAAGAAACTCCTGAGAGGTGTGTATGAAGGTCTTGCTGTTCCGGACATCAGGAAATACTACTGGGCATTCGAGCTTGTTAATATAAATGGGTGGGCCTTCTCACCATTAGAGGAACCGGCGCACAGGGTAGATCGTTTGGCATTTGGCAACAACAGTTACCTAACGGAACTTTATCGAAAAGAGAGCGGCAATTTGCTCCTCCCGGAACATACCCAAATGGTTTCTGAAGTCTGGCAGAAAGCAACCAAAATGACTGAGTGGGCAAACAAACGTACAGAACAAACTCCTCTCTGGGAGGGTGGTCAATTGGGAGAGCTGACGCGTCTAATGGGCTTTCGGAAATGGAGCCTTATAGGGATTGATCACTTGGGGGATGTCTGGAAGGATGGAAAATTGCTGCACTTTGACACATTGCAGAGACCGTTCCAAATGGGGAGGGGGGAGTATTTACGATATCGACAGATGCGTCATGCACTTCACTGTCAAATACGAGAGGGATCTCTGTTACCAGAATACTCACCGCTGGTGGAGCGCTTGCTCCTAGATCCCATGATTGATAAGGCCATCGCTCTGACGTATCGGAAATTGATTAACAATACCCCAGACTGTTTGGGCCCACTGAGAGAGGCCTGGGAGTCTGATGTGAATCTACTAGAGGATGATGATTGGGCTGAGGCACTACAGACCCCCTGGGAAATAGCTATAAGAGCACGGTTCTGACTGATTCAGCTCCGTATCCTCCACAGATCCCACGCTTCTCGAATAGCTTATGTTTGAATGGGCACTTGTAAGACTGACGAATGTGTATGGCGTTGGGGCGAGGCTGGGTCTTTCTTTCATATACCTTGGTCATGCCCCAGGATTCAAACGTTCTGGGAAGGTATAACCCGAGTGATGACGACAGTGGTGGGGGAGAGCATCCCGCTTGAACCCAGATGGCTCATCCTGGGAGTGACTGGAGAAACGACGTGGCTGCAATGGGCTAAGACTTGGTTGGCAATGGCAGGAGGAGTGGCCAAGAGCAACATTGGAAGAGTTTGGGGGCAGGGACAGCCCCCACACTCATGGCCTGGAAGAAAGACCTAGACCGGTGCTACGGGGCGGAACGGGTGATGTATCAAAGTCGGGGCTACCCATGTAAAGGTGAAAAGATATGGGGTGCCTGGGCCAAGTATAGAGGCCATTGATAACGACCGTTGCAAATGTTATGTATTGAGGTGGGAGAAATGTTACTATGGTTTACGACTAGAGAAAGAGATTACTTGAATAGTAGGTAATCACGACGGGGTGCATATTAAGTATTGTGAACCTTTACCATCTCTCTCTCCCACTATGTAATTTCTGCATTGATCTTGAACTGAAGCTTGTTCTATGTTTAATAAAAAAGATGTTTAAAAAAAATCATGAATGTTTCTAACCTCTTTGTGATTTGTAAATCTGCTGTTTCCCATCACAAGAACAATAAATGCTATGAAATGGTTAAAGGGAGCAATAATCAGTGCTGGCTCTCACTTAACAAGCTAATAATTATTTGGCAAGATTAAGACCATGAGACTTGCTAGCCCCTGCCAGGGAATTTTCTATTAATAAATCCATCCCCTGTGATGATTATTGTTCAATTCAAAACTCTTTGAAGCCTCTTCCAAATGCATTTCATGGTCAAAAAGATAATTAGCACTTAAAACGTTTAGATCACTGTTCCAGATATCTCTTCAAGATTAACAGGCGTTACAGTGAAGAGTGCTGATAGAGCAAAATATGTTAATGAAATTGTTGCAACAATGACATTTTGCTACCATGAAGAGTGAGACGTGGACGGCTAAAGATGCACCACAACGGTGCCAAGAAGTAAACTGAGCACTTCAAATATATTGTTAGTAAGTAAATGTTAAAATCAATTAGAAGAATCAGGTCAGGTTTGCCAACATTAGTGAATTTAAAGTAGGGAGATGTGGAGCGAGCATTAGAGAGATTTCTTAGGCTATTAAAATGCCCTGGATGAATGAATTTCATCAAAGAGAAAAAAATATAACTTAAGGCACAAAACCTAAAGCTTCCCCTTAAGAAATCAAATAAGATAAGGATCAAATAAGATCTAAAGCAGAAAGCCTGATAAAAGAATGACCATGATTTGTAGTGATAAGTAACTATGCATGAACCTATAATGTTGCAGGGAAGTGAATTAGTCTGTTCAAATGAAAATGCATCAAGTCACCATAGACAGAAGAGTTTTTGTAAAAAGAGGCAAGAGAACTGTCAATTAAAAAAATGTAAATGAAGTAAGACACATGAAAGACTTGAC
The DNA here is from genome assembly GCF_964204655.1 of Triturus cristatus. Taxonomy (NCBI): domain Eukaryota; kingdom Metazoa; phylum Chordata; class Amphibia; order Caudata; family Salamandridae; genus Triturus; species Triturus cristatus. Next base: position 675,138,966 of record NC_140585.1, read on the forward strand.
CAGGAAGGAATTGTGCAAATTCATCTGATAAACACAAGAAGCATCAAGTAAACATAAGCGCAAACCATTTTTGTAAAATGTTTTTTGCTCAAGAAACATCCAGGCCCAAATAATAAAATAATAATTAAAAAAAATAAAACAAAAAAAATGTTTTTGGTCTCAGAAAAGCAGACAGTGCCATTCTTTACTCCCTGGCACTGAAGGGAACTATGTTGTGTGTGGCTGTGCTTCTTGTGGCAGCATGATGTAGCTCATAGCAAAGTCAGCTAATGGCTCGAGTAAGCTGACGCATTGCCCCTTGATGCATACTGGAGTGGGTGGAAGAAAAATGTAAATAACACAACCAGAGACTAATGGATGACATCTGGAAGTAAACACTGTATAAGTAATAAGGTTATACACATAATCTTAAAGTCAAATGGTCTTGGCCAGCACACACCTACAAAAGCACATTAGTCTGGCATTTGCTGCCATCCTCTTGCATTTGAGCAAGGAAGAAAGAAGGTAAGAAAGAAAGAAGGCATGAAAGAACGAATGAATGAAGGCAAGAAAGAAAGAAAGGGAAGAAAGAAGGAAGGAAAAACAAAGTACGTAAGAAAGAAAGAGAAATAGCAGTAGTCCGATTTAAAAAAGGCCTTTCCTAAAGGAATTTACAATAGCATTGGCAGGAGACGAGGACTGATTAAAAGTGGACTGTGTCCTGTGCTTACATCTAATGTGTCCTGCTATCACATCGGTCTCTAAACACAAAGGCAACACTAAAGTAATTTGCAAGTAAAAACAAAAATGCAGGCATAGAAGGGAACTACCTTTTGTGCGGATGTGCTATTGGTGTGAGAGCAAACTGCAGTCACTCAAAGTTAAGTTCACCAGTGGCTTATAGTGCCATGCTCTATGCTGTGGAGGGAAGAAGTGAAATGCGAGACACAAACACACCAATGGATGAACAGAGGCGGTTGAATGCCCCCATAAGTAAGTATATTACACAAATAATTCTAGTAAAACGAAAAGATCTTGGCTAACGCCAGAGCTAAAAACAATTTGCAGGCCATTTTCATGAGTCCGAACCAGTTCAACAGCGAGCAGGGATACTTTCCATTGAATGAGCTGCATAATGGAACACAACGAAGTGACTTCAGGAGCAACTTTACACAGTCCGTCAAAACCAACGATGGGGGGAAATGTGTATGCATAGTATTGGGTCTCGCGACAACTTTAAGAATGAGTTGCAAGAATAACGACTATAAGTTTCATGAGGGAATCGGCACCAAGTTGTGAGTGAGTTTGATTCTCACCCATGAACTCATTATGTAGAAATAAACACACAGAGGAATTGGAGAGGTGTGGTTTGCTTCTGTTCTGCTCTACTCTCACTGACTGACTGACAGATGCCTTCTGTGTTTTGTAGCGAAGACATAAATGGCACATAGGCAGAGAGGTGAATGGCACATTGGCAGAGGTGTAATCAAGCATAGCTTCAGTGCTAAACCTATTCAGCAGTGCCTGTGTAACTGTTCTTCATTCTGATTTCTAATTCTCAGCATTAAGATGCATGCGGTTAGTGGATGACTATTTTGTTGATACCCCCGCCCGTTGCCCTTGTCCTGCTTTTGAGTGATCCTCCGAAGAATTTATAGTGTTGAATAAATGTTTTGTTTGATGATAGATGATGCTTGTAAAACATATTGGTTCTTGTTTGGGGATTTGGATGCAATTACCTCCCCCTGAAACAATACCTTGCTGTCCTGAACTCAGATAAGTTCAGGAAAAATTGTGTTTTGCCATAAGGTATAGAAAACAACAGAATCATGTTCTCCACAATTATGAGACGGTTTAAGGGAATTGTAAGTGAAATGCATTGAAAGTGATGTTTTCATGCCCAAACAAAAGATGTCCAACTGGACCTATATCTTTAATGTTTCTGGGTTTGTGTGCATGGGGACTCAGTGTAAACCACACTGTTCTAAAAGACACGGTAAGACAGAGCTCCTAATATACATCTAACATAGCTCAAATATGCCATTTACTACTAAAGTACCCGACAACACTGCCTACCACCAGTTGCTTTACCGCCTTGCGACTGAGGCTTTATGCATGTCACCCAACCTAGTAAAAGTATACTCAATTTGGTACAGCCCTCTGGTTTCACCTGTCAAAGCCCACAACACACACCCACACCTCACTGAATTTAACACAATCACCTCATCAAAGAACACTATTTGATAACATAACTTCACAAGCGGAGTTCAGTTCACAATGAAAATCTTGGAACCATTCGGAAAGTTGCCTCTGTGTAAATAAAAGTGCTGTGATACCATCCAGTTGACAAATTGTGTGTTCTACAAATGGCAATCATATAACATAACCGGACCTAGGCTGTGGAACAACCTCGATGTTAATCTGAGATGCACCCCAATTAATTCCCAAGCTGTTCAGGAACATTTCAGTAACTTGCACCTTTTTACTTTTTCAAAACACGACTTCTGTACAATCTTCAGTGCTATGAAGTAACAGACTGGCTACATACAATGCTGTACAAAACTTCCAAATGAATACATAAATCACATAGCACAACCTATACCAGCATATATAAAATAGCATAGCATAACAAATGGAAAAACAATTATGGGCAATTGTTTTCAAAGTGCACTACCATACATTATATATTCATAACCTTTCTTTGACCAAGACACATTGTCCATACATGTTCCAGAAAGATGTATTGATTTCTCTTGTTTTTAGATCTTCCTAGGCAGCGCTTGCGTTGTCTCTTTGAGACATGCTGTATTCAGGTATTGACTTTAAGCTCCTCCCATTTACCACCCACCTTTACAATCGGCTCCTTTCCTGTCCTTTGTAAATGATGCCTTTTGATTCATGAATAGGCTTAGTAGTCCCTCTCTTCTGTTGTTACTTCCCATAGCCCCTCTTACATGTGGCCTTACACTCTAGCTTTCATTAGCAGGTAAGAAGCACTATTTACTTAATTCATGTCTTGCTGAACTAGGCATGACAGAGCGCATAGCAATGGCGCCCTTCTTGTTGGTATTTGCAACACGCCATGCACGTTTTCACTTTAATAATATCTGTTGCTTATTTTGGATGCAGCCCCACACAGCACTCGCAGGATGCCGGCTTCAGCAATGGTGAGCCACTTGTTTGCATTTGCAGGGCGCCATGCACACTTTCAATTTAACAATAGCTGCCACCCCACACAGCACTCGTGGAAAGCCAACTTAACAGACAGGGAGTGCAAAATAACAGAACTCTTGCTTCGGCAATGACAGCCGCTTGTTTGTATTTTACAATGGCTGCTGCCCCACGCAGCACTCGCGGGACACCGGCTTCGGCAATGGCTGCTGCTTGTTTGTATTTTACAATGGCTGCCACCCCATACAGCACTGGTGGGACGCTGGCTTCAGCAATGGTAGCTGCTTCTTGTTTCATTGTGTAGGAAAATGGCGTCACATCCGTTTTTATTTTGTGCACACTTGGATGTGCTTTTTGGCTACCATGTGGGTGCGAATGGTGGCATCTGCAGCTAGGCAATACCATCCAGGCTAACCCGCACCCTTAAGGCTGCGAAGGACTCGCCTCTCTTAATGCTGTCTGTGCTCACTCCTGCTCTCTTTCTCAAAAGCTCAACCGTTTGGTTCTTGAAAGAGGATGAGCTCAAGTTAGTGGCGTTAAATAATTAGCATTATTTCAAATCCAATTGTGGTATTTCTTTGATAGGTGAAAATTGAGTTTCTATTCCCAGTAGCAATTCATCACCAAATTACTATTGTTTATCAACTTTATTCCATGATTACAGCAATGGGGTGTATTTTCTCCTTCCAAGATGCAATAAAATTAAAAAAAATTGTGGAATCTTTTTCTCACCCAATGGGTGCTCAGGGATTCCAATGTCCCTTCCAAACCTAGCTGGCAAAGAGGTTTGGTACCACTGTGCCTAGCAGCCACATCAGGTGCTTTGGTAACATGCTCAACACGTGCGTGATGAGGCCACCCAGGCTACCACAAAATATTGTCATGTACTCATCTTGTCTTCCGGGCTAAATGCCAATGCATTGCCGCATAGCTTAAAACCCTGGCATTGTAAATGTATGTACTTGTGTCCGAGCTTATGCCTGTAAGTACTGCTGCCCCCTTCAGGTATCTGTCGCTTACGCACTCATCATACACAGAACTGCAAGCCACATAAAGGCCCACTAAAGTTGTACCTGACTGATGTGAATTTTTGAGGTAAAATATAGTGGTCCAATGCCAGTGGGTAGTGTCCGTGCTATAAATTTTCCAAAATAGATGATAGACCCTCACCTTGCATGGTAACACATGGTGCTGACAGGTGAAGAATGCTACAAACGGTGGCTGTGTGCGGGATTGCCCACAATGGAGGTATAAAAGCCATCCCTGGTACCCTTTGCCCTTCTGCTGGACTGTTTCCAGTCCAGGGAGGACCTGGCCTGGCAGTTCGGGCTGGACTGTTCCCACTGGGCACAGTGTCAAGACTGATTTGCATATGGCTGGGTTCAAACTGGAATGGCATGGGGAGCAAAAAAACTATGGATTTAGGCCCAGATTCTGTACTGGGGTGAATGTATGACATTATTCTGCATTCTGTCCATCAATTGTTCTTTTTACATTTGGAATTGGAAACAAGCATTTGCAGTGCAATCGGTCTCACATTTTGCATAAGTTTGAGCTACTGGCATCGTAAATGACAATGCCTTTTATTTATGTGATTTGAAAACCTGCAAGTGATGCGTAAACACGCACTTTGTACTTGTATCACTTGGTTAAGAGAAGCAAGGCGGGCAGTAAAAGAGGCACAGTTACTGCCTGCTATAAGCACAAAGTGTGTGTTTACGCAATGCTTGCAGGTTTTCAAAACACAAAAATAAAAGGCATTACCATTTACAATGCCAATTGCTCAAACTCTCGCAAATGCGAGACCTATTGCATTGCAAATGCTGGTTTAATAAGGGAGAATATTGCTGCATAGATGAGTACCAGGATTCTTCAAAAGCAAATGCCAGGCTAAAGGCACCTACATGAACGTTCTCAATGCCAAATGCATCATTGTTAGACTTGGCATCTTTTGGCGTGTTACCCCTGAGTTTTTTGCTTTCTGACCTACCGGTTCTGACTGTTTGTGCTGGCTTAGTGTTTCTGCGCACTTTTCTCACTGCTAATCAGTGGTAAAGTGCAAGTGCTCCTGTGCTCCTGTGGTAAAATGCGTTATGGATTGGTGTTTCCATGATTGGCCTGTTTGATTTGTGTCAGTCCCTAGTAAAGTGCACTGTGTGTGCCAGGGCCTGTGAATCAAATGCCATTGGTTGGTTGCAGCACAGGATTGTGCCACCCACACAAATGGCCTGTAAAAGGTAATTCAGACCCGCCATTGCGGAGTCTGTGCGCAGTTTGTAACTAACATGTCGACTTGGCCAGTGCACACCCTTGCCAGTCCCTCACCTTCCCTTTTCTTACATGTCAGCCACCTCTAAGGTAGGCCAAAGGTACCCCTATGTATTTGAAAGGTAGGACATGCCCTGGTGTGTGTGGCATGGCCTGATAGCGAACTATGGTCAATTTCGTTTTTCGCTATTGCAAGGCTACCTGTTCCCCATAGGACAGAATGGGGAGTCTGTTAAAAACATCGTATAAACGTAACTGGCCCGGGTAATTAGGCAGGAAAATAAAGTTTAGTATGCCTGAACCTCAGAATCTAAGGATCAGCTTTTAGTGAAGGTGATTTTTACATTCTGTGTTTGAAAATACCACTTTTAGAATGTAGGTATTTTCTTGCTCAGTCATCCCGTGTGCCTCTGCTGGAATGTGGATTGCCTGTCTGGGTTTTGGATGACAGAAGGCTGGGGAGCAGGAGTGGCTCCAGATAGTCTAGGTGGGTCAGGAAAGGGCTGAATAGACCTGGGCTGCAATTGGGGAAGGGGGAGGAAATTTCCTTGCACCTCAAAGGGCCTGGTCTGCCTCTGACAATGCCGTCTCCACCTCCTGCCAGGAAGTCACACCGGAGAAGGCAGAACTGGTTCTGGCTGGGAACAGACACTCTCTGCCTAAGAGATCAAATGATTTTGGGATATACATATTGGGGCCCAGACCCCTGACTTTTAGAACTCTTATGGATCAAGAAGACTGCCAAGAAGAAGAGCTGGAGAAGCTGTGAGGAGGGACTACCACTTTGCGGTGTTCTTTGCTCTGTTGGCCTGCAGTGGCTGCTTCTGTCTTGGGCAGTGAAAGGACTGGACTGAACTTTCTGCAATCTACTTTTGTGAGATTCTCCAAGGGCTTGAGGTAGAGCTTGCCCCCTGTTCAAGAAGTCTCAGGAACAGCAAAGAATTCAAGCTCTTCTGCCCTCAGCACGGGGGACTGTGTGTTTTGTGCTGCAACAGAGGAAAAAGCAACCTGACGCCGTCTACAACACCGCTGCTGACTCTGTGTCCTGAAACCACCGTAGAGGGCACCGCCCCACTGCGACCCTGGTCTCACCGACGACGCCTGCTGACGCTGCCACCGAGCTGCTGCTCGCACCGCGACCTTTGGGCATCGCACTCTGCACTGCCTCACTTCACTATGATGCCTTGGTATCCCCGACGATGCCGCTCCAAGCCAAAATGTACACCGCTGCTTGCACCGTGGTTTGAGGGCACCGCTTGTAAAGTTACATGACGCACCGCCCTCATCCCGCACCGCAGCCTTGGCCTACCCATGCCGGTACCATAGACTTCAGTTCATCAGCCGATGACAGCGCTTCAGCCACCACCACGACGCTGCTTGCACCGTGACCTGCCAGCAAAGCGACGAGCACCGCCTTCATCTCGCACTGCGATTCTGGTCTCACCGACGATGCCATCCGACGCCACCACCGAGCCGCTGCTCGCACTGCGACCTGAGGGCACCGCATGCCTCACCGCTGCACTTCGCACCACAGCACCCGATGCCTGCCGACGCCAGCGCTCCTGACTTCAATATTGGGGAGTTTGACCTGCAACGCGTGTTACTTCAAGGGCCCCGACGACTCCTGCACCGACCTCCCGAACCGACGCCTGCGGACGCTGTGCTGTCGGAACCTCAACAAGAGGTCGCCGATGCCCTAAAGATACTGTTTGCGGGTCTTCCCAACACCGTAGCTGGCACGCGATGCCACGGTCAGCCAGAACTGTTTGGATTTGTTGGCTTACGACGCCGTGATAGCCCCGGACGGAGCTATCGACATCAAGGAACTTTTTTTCAAGCATATTTTGATAATTGAAGATGTTTAAGTACTGTATTGTGGATCATTATCGTTTTTGGTCTTGTCTTAAATATATAAAAATATTTTTCTAAACTGGTGTGGTGTTCTTTTGTAGTGCTTACACTGTATTACTGTTGGTTGTGTGCAAATGCTTTACACACTGCCTTTAAGATAAGCCTGACTGCTTGTGCCAAGATACCAGGGGGGTGAGCAGGGGTTATTTTAAGAGAGTAACTCCCTTATCCTGACTAGAGTGGTGGTTTCTGCCCGACTTTGGCACATGCCCTAGCCGACCAAAAATCCAATTTCTAACAGTCATCCTTTGTGTAACTTCGATCTCAGACTGTAACCTAGACTGACTGAAACAGCATCAGTCATCCTCTTTGACTTCCGCTTACATATTCCTCCTTTTTGTTGTCTTATCTTTGGAGATAGTTCAGATCGAGAAAATTAGTATGTTATGACAAATCAAATGTATTAACCTGAGGCTCGTAGTACCAGATAATTGCCAGTTCTCAAAATCTCTGCTTCCTTCTTATTAACGATGCCTCCAGAGACGGACTCAGCTGTCCGAGATCTAATACCTCAACTAAACTGTCTTGATGGATTTTGTAGAGAAGTATGCCATATGCTCTTATATCTACCTGCTTTCCAATGTCCTGTTGTGTTCTTTAGGAATAGGCACCTTTCTGAAATTACCATGTTCAGTGATGGCTTAAAAAGTGTAAAAAGACACCCGTTTCAAAAACCTATTCAAGATTTTCTTTGTTAGTCTACTATCTAAAAATTAAAGTTAATTCCATTAAAAAATGATAGCTTTTGTTGAGTTTGGAGTTTTGAGCTGAAAAGTTAACCTACAATTTAAGCAGGTCTAACCTGGTCCTGAGCCCCTTGGTATTGGGGAGCTCTTGATGGCGAAAGGCAAGCATTTTTTTATGTTGTGGGGGTGGGGGGGCCTGCAGAGAGTGCTGCAGCCCTCCAGCAACAATAAAAAAAAAAAACAGGATTAGTTTCCTGGGTCATTAAAACCACAGCCTTAGGATCACTTACCATATCTTTTACAGCACTCCTAGCTGGAGCTCTATACTCTTCAGCTGGAGTGCCGTGGAGGGTTGTCCCCCTTGTGGTGGATTCTATGGCTGCACGTCGTAGCATCAAAAATATTTTAAAAGAACTCTCAAACACATTTTGAGGCTTTATTTTTAATGAAACTTTATTACTTTTTATGACAATCCCTTTTATTAAATATTGCACTGTGTGAATGATTGAAATATACATTTCATCATAATTATTGGTCATTTTTGTAATGACTTTAGGCCCTGGGGAATGGGGTTCCCGCGTGCCAGTATTGGCTCTCTGGAGGGCTACACGCCCACTCCCTTTTAAAGGAATGCCGACCCAAGGGCATGGGGTCCCCGGGCCCGTATAGGCTTGCAGAGTTGAGCCGCAGGCCTCCCTCCTCTTTCAAGGGGAATGGGGCACCTAGACTCCGCTCTGTGGGGGGGGGGGGCTCCTCCTCTTATTTTAGAGTATTGACCATTTAGTCATTAATAAAGCAGCCTCTTGTTTTCGGAGTGCTGTTGTAGGGCATGATGTTGATCCCTCCGCTTCCACAAGTGGAATTGTCAAGAGTACTCTATTGACATTTACACAATAATCTCACTGTCTTATTATATGAGTGCTTAAACTTTATGTGCAGGATGCATAACGGTTTCCCATGGGACCGTCGTCCTATGCGCCCATTTTCTTTTTCACATTAATATGCAGAGCAAGTAGGAGCTGGGTAAAAGGCATAATCTTTTTTTCTCCAACTAATTGATCATATGAAACCCCTCAAGACAGGTTACAAAGAACGCTGCAAGGAAATTCCATGATATGCATCGCGGTAAGTGGTGGTGCCGTGAGAACTGCGTTTTGAAGTTGTTGGTATGTTGCAATTACCACACTTTTGTGAAAGATGTGATAACCTTTATATCGTGTAAGTAATATTCCCTCTACTCCATAATAGATGTTGTTAATCAGTGAACCTAGTTTGTATATTTATCCTGCTCTTATAAGTATTTTGAACCTCGAAACAATCACCAGAATGGCAGCTTTGTGTGTAGCCCTATAAAGCGCTGTGTAAATGCAGTGTGTGTTGGCTTCCCTCGGTAGCCTGAAAGAGGAACGATGGTGCTGAAGTCATTCAATGTTGCGAAAATACCGCCCCCCCTCCCCTCCGCCTGACTGCGCAGTGAAAGAAAACCATAATCATGGCGCAGAGGTCGCTCACACCCACAGGCTCTGGTGCCTCTGCGCTTGCTGCTCCCCCAGCTATGCATCCCTTTCATTTGCTGTAGATATCTTTGCAAGTTTGCAGGAGAACCCAGAGGATGGGGATAGATGACACAATTGCCCCAAACCTGTATTTCCATTGCCTTTTCAGTGCACACAGTGAAGAGCCAAGAACAAATCTGTGGAAGCCTCAGAACCATGAATCCATCATGCAATGGGGCTCATCTTCTCATGCCTCACGTATGACCCAGCAGGAGTAGGTTGGGGCTAGGAGAGCATACTCCCTGCTAGTGCTTGTACGGTAATGCCCATCTTTGTTTTCCCTGTCCTCTTGCCTCCTGGTTCTCTAGGGCTGACCATGGATCACATGAGTTGGCACTGCAAGCGCCATGGTTCCTGAGCGTCATACTGTTTCTAATTTGTAGGCGGCTGCAGTGGCGGCTGGTGACATTTGAAAGTGGTGAGGCATCAAATTATTGCCGTTCCGCACTGCGGTGAGCGAGTGTAGCAAGCGTGCCCGAACAACCGACGGTGGCTGGGGGGAGAAAATTTTGAAAAAAGAGTGGACAAATGGTGCATTTTCAAGCAAATTTGAGAAAGCAGGAAGGTTAATAAAGCAATACGATTTAATTATCATTTAAGAAATTGTCAATTTTTATGACCTATAGAGGACAATCTTTGCCAGAAGCGCCAAGGAATGCCCTACACTTCTACTGTTCCTCGTGTCCAGCCTTATGTAAAAACTCCATAGGTATGAGTGAACCTACAGAAACATGATTCAACTGAGACATAGAACTTAGAAAACCAACAGAATTATCTCACTGTGACCCCACGGCACAAAAAGATACCATGTCAGTGTGCAAGCGCCGCAAAAGTGTACAGAAACAACCAGCAGTAAAATCACAGCAGAACAGCATAAACGCACTGTGAATTCAAGTCACAGAATCGAATTCACACTGTGAAATAACAGCACAGCATACCCTTAAAGACATCTCTCTGCACCATCTGAGAAAAGCAAACACGTGGACAGCATAAATACACAACATTTTATACTGTTAGCAGAGGAAATCACAAATATGTAAAACTCTTCCTGGTTTTTTGGTGCATGAAAACATGTACCTAAAAATCTCATTTTCACATCTGCCCGAATGGATCGGACCTAGACAAACATTTCTATGACTTTATAAAAAAGCAAATCAGAGAGGCACACACATTTGACGGGGCAACGACGAAAAAACACAGAGACAACTTGTTGTGACTTCAGAAAAACAGAGGACACAAATGGACGCACCGCCACTGAAATAAAACCGGAGTTGCTGTAGTACATTAGCAACAACAAAAAAACATATGGACAACATCGTTATTTTCGGTCTGTGGTACACCGTTTGACACCCTGTCCACGGAAGGCATACCTATGGAGTCCGCAGCTCACAGCAAGGAAGGCCGGTGCTTGAGGCGCCCCCTGTTGAAGTAGAAACCACGTCACACTTGCCTTTGGCAAAGTACACGGCTGTTGAAAGACCTCCTCCAAGCGCTAAAACGTGTATACACAGTCTGCCGCATTAACTGTGATATCGCGGCCTGCTGCTTGGTCGCTGTACGCAACAGGCCACACAAAACACAAGGGACACAGAATGACACGCACACACGCTGTGATAGTGTGTCGGGAGCTGAACCCCGTGCGGTTCCTCCCCATTTATTATGCACCCTGCAGGCATTGCCTGACCCGCGGATGACGTGACATCCTCATCCGGCCAACACGCCGTAAAGTAAGACTGCTGACCCACTACATTAATAAGGGTAACCATAATAATATGCCGGTCCCATCATAAATGACGCTGTTTACGTCCTGACTTTTCAGTCACCCTACAGCCCGCTTCAGAATTATTCGCCCCCTTGTCTATTAAGGGACATGAGCTATTTTACTTTTGATTGTAATCCTTCCCCAAAAAATATTTTATCGCTGAAACTGGGAATATAAAACGTAAGCCCAGTGATTCTTTTAAAGAGGGAAAATGTTTTGGGGATGGGGATCTAAGATGACGTGTTCGTGTTCTGAATCAAAACAGTGGAGGAAGAGGGGACGATTGGAAAGAACCTCAAATCAGTGTAACATCACAACATACACTGCAATGTCGCTGCAACCCTCTGCTGACCAGCATTCGAATGGACATCCCTCTGCCCTTTCCGAAAGTGTTAGAGAAACGCCGAGGACCAGCAAACCCGACGAGAATTGTACTTTTAACCACATATAAGGAAAATACAACATTACAAATCACTTGCATGAAAACAAAGTGAAAACCAGACCCCAGGGATTTGGAAAGCGCTTGCAGTGTTTGCGCGGCATAACCTGGGAGCAGTACAGGCGGGTTCAGTTCCTAGCACACAGGCACATGCCCGGCAGCCACGGCCTGGCAGGACCCCAGCAGAAAGCCCTGCTCAGACACAGTGCATCCTCTGTAGCGAGAGTCGGGTGCCAGCCGGGGAACAAAGGGATCTTCATTAACACTTTGAAAGCCCTGCAGTGGACCAGGGGCCGCACAGAATCCCTTTGTTGCCCCATCAAGTAAATAAAACCCTCCTGCCAGGGCACGTGAAGCAGCCGTGGCGAATGTATGTGAAGCACACCCCCCGTGAAACGGCATGTGAATAAAACCCTCCTGGCACTCGCATGTAAATCACAAACATTGTATAACGTGATGTGTGTAAACGGATTTGAATAGCTCGCCTGATGAAACCGAACAAATCACACCAGGATTCTGAAAAGTGGTTTCATTAAAACTGAGTGGCACACGCATCTGAAGCACATACTTTAAACCAATGCATCACTTACCACAAAGGGTAACTTAAAGCTCCTAGATTTGCTTCTTGTCACCGTCTGATTTTTAATGCATATACCTGAATAACCTGTTATGCCTTTGGCCTACAACGGCCTTTCCTATGTATTGTACTTTGATGCATATGTCCATAATTTGCAATCAGTCGCGGCTCGCGCGGGGGGGGTCGCGCACGGGGGGGGAATGAAATATATTAAACAAAAAACTTACCTCACAGCCGGTCCACGCCACCTCTCAGACCTCTGCTCCCCTGGGCGCCTTCACGAACGGCACTGGAGGGGCCTGCCAACCCCTCTCAGCCAATCCTGGCGCTGCCAGCAGCGCCAGGATTGGCTGAGGGCACAGCTTGCGCTACGCCCGCCGCCTGCCCATTAGGAGACCGAGGGGCTCCTAATGGGCATGCGCAAGCCAGTGCAAACACAAGTGCGCATGACTGGGCACGGGTGAAAATTCGCTCTCCTTCCCCACTCATGCGCACTTGTGCTGCTGCCTGTTGCCCCTGGTCTAACAATCATGTCAATCAACATGACGCCGAACCGCCCACCCCCTTCAGACTCTGAAGGGGGTGGGCGGTCCGACGTCATGCTGACCAACATGATTGTCAGTTGGTTCTCCCTCGGCGTCTTTGAACTTAAGTAAACTGATTCAGTTTACTTAAGTTTAGAAACGCCGAGGGAGCTACGGGCGGGGGGGCTACGTCCCAATGCCCCCAATGGACGCACCGCCACTGGGCGCGGCTGGCCCTTCATGCGGGGTCTTTGACCATTCTGTCTCACAAGGCTTTCAGGAGATCAGCCTGACTTGGCAAATGCAAGCGTGTGGGACACGAAGACCCCAGGGATGAGAAAATGATTTCCATTCACGGTGCTCTGCATGAATGAATGAACCACACAAATCATTGCATTGTGAATTTACTGGACTGTTGATATGGCAGAAGAGGTCACATAGTGTAAATCATTTTTTATTGAAAGCCGCACCCCAAATTGTGATATTTTTATGCACCATAAGAGGTTTCTTTCCTACATTTTGAATGAGGCATTTCATTAAGTTCTATTAGCTAGTAAACTACCAGTTATTTGTAGAATTAAACTACAGAGATGTTTCAGCCTCGTACGTGATTTCATTTACTAGCATAATCGAACTCGATAACCTTGTGTTGTCATATTTTGACCCGAGGCCAGGCACGCGTCATTAATGCTCTGCATGGACACATTTGCGTTTCTGACAAAACTGGATCTCGATTGTTGAGTGAAATGAAATAGAATTTGTCGTGCTTTGTAAAGAGGAATACAAAATAGTTAATATTGAGAACGTTTAGTTTGGTACACAGCTGGATTGAAATGCACACCCCACAACAAACGTAAGTGAAAGTCAAAGAAAAAATATAAGTGCCATGTTGGTGGGGGTTCAAGGTGACAAGCTTTCATCTTTAATGTTGGGGTCACGTTTAGTCCATCACAATTCACTGCCTCTGGAATGACAGATGTTCATGAAAATGGAATGCATTGGCTCGTCTTCTGGGGCTTGGCTTATCCTTACTGTGTGACTCATGGCTGTGCTTTCGTAGTAAGGTTACTCCTTTCAGAGCCAAGCGATGTGCGTTGTGGATGCCAGAATCTTGGCTGAGGGATGCGGTTTCTATCTTTGTACCGGGAGGCATGTTAAGTGGAAGCTTGCCTTGCTGCTGGCAGGTATGTACTGTATGTCCTGCTGCTATCCGTGTGGCCATTCCCATGCACGGCTACTTTCAATGTCTATGGCCGTCTCCTTGCCATGTTTCGGCACAGTGGAGTGCAGCGCCCTTCCAAGGGGAGTGGTTTGATGCATTGCATCTTACTGCATCTGAGAGAGTCCACCTCTTTACCCACTACCCAATCACAGTGGCTTCATTTACTTTGTGCCCTAACCAAATGTGTTTCAAGCCGCAGACACATCCCATATGCCCATCCTGGTGGAAGAGGTGTGGCGCTGCGGCCAGGGCGACTGACGCTGGGATCACGGTTCGATCCCCGGCGGCAGATTAGCCCAGCACCATGTGACTCTGGGCAATAGCTTGCTTAATCTTCCTGATGGCCCCCAGCGCCTAGAGACCCTTACGGGTGATTGTTCGGGCTTTACAAATGTGGATTATTATCCTGCCTTCATTCAGGGGCGGTCTGCGGGGGTATTCGCTCTAGCTTCAGCTTGTCTTCGTAGGCAGTATTGGGGACTCAAGGGCTCTGGAATGGAAGCCAGGCATGCTACCTCTGAACTTCCCTGCTTTCACACTGATGGGAACCCCGGTTTTAATGGGGGCTATTCTGTGCACTGTTGGGTCGAATGCCCAATGAAAAGGAACCGATGCAGCCTCCACGCACTTGTTCCCAGGCATGCTGGAGGCCACCCAGATGTCGAGGAGCTGAACCTGGCCATGCGGCAAAGTGTTTTAGTGGGGTGAGGTATACTTTACCAACTATCCAGGTCATGCCTACTTGCTTTAATTGTGTGTTACTGGGGGTTTGAATTTTCACAACAGTTCACACTCATGCAATGAAGCAAGACTGCGCCCCCGGTCAAAGACTTTGTTGAATAGTGCATGGGCACCCCTTTTTCAGAATGGAGTTTTAGTGGGGTACAGGAATCCTTTTCTGAGAATCCAAAAATTCAGTTAATCAAGAGTTATTTTGGCAAATATCTTAGCCAGGGAACAAAAGTTAAATAAAATTCAATAATTCAATCAGTTAGCATGACAACAGCTTTTGTATATGAGATGTTTACATTAACAATGCAGTTCAAATTATTGGCATGAATTCGCATTGATTGTGTTTAAATTCTGCTCATCAGGACCACTAGCATTAGTTACTAACTACAGGCGAATTTGATATAATGTAAAGAAAAATGAGTTTTGAATGAATATATGCTTAGGAGATTTTCTTCGCTTTGTTAAAGACAAAGTATTCCTGTGATTTGACCTAGGAGAGTCTTCAGCGCTTGAAGCTGCATCACAGGTGGTGGGGATCTGAGGAGCGCATTGATCCGTTCCAGAACTCCCTCCAGACATTCGAGGCAAAGCCCCACTTACGGACAGTGGATGGTGGTGACGCTTCTTGGTATAGAAAGTTCTGTCCGATAAAACCCACAGCTACTCTATCCTAGTTGTCTGCTATGAGGACAGTGGGCATGAATGACGTCTTCAAAGTGCGACGCACATTTGCATCTTGCTTCTCGCTGCTCTTTCCGGTCAAACGTTTTGCCCTCAATGTGCCACATATCTGCAGATCTGTTGAAAGGACCACACCTGAAGAAATAGGACGTAACGTAGATCACTTGTAATATATAGAAAAACGCATATGTTTATTATGCCCGGCTCCTCCTGTGGAAACCTTAATGCAAGATTTCACTGCATTTAGGTGGATTTTGATTGTGCAGAAATTCCAATACAGGCCCATGGCTTGGGGCTCAGTGCAGGAGAGAGTGCCTGTTCAGTGATCATTCACAAAGGAGGTGCATGCTGGATGTCTAATGTGTTTGATTTCAGTTGAATGCCTTATTGTGAGCTCAGGCCATGTTGACAAGTGAGTCTGTGTCCACCCAATGAGAGTTTGGTTTCTTATCCATGCCCACAGCACATCTCTACAAAGCCTGTTTACTTGGGACACTTCCTAAAATGGGTATAGCATTAGCATGTTCTAAAATAAATATAGGTTTGGCAAATAGACCATCTGGATACAGATGATCTTTATTCATGGATGCAAATCTAACAGGGGCCGCATTTCAAAGCCAGTATGCTGCACTTAATTATATCAGACGAGAGGTATTAAATTGTGCCCTCAGATAGGGATTATGCTAAGGTATTTGATATACTTAAGAGTCCATTCAAATGACTAGGGAATGTCATTAGATGACTTGCTCCATTTGGGGATAGGAAGAACAAATGATTTGTATAAATTCACTTTAGAGCCTGGCAATGAGGGTGGGTTGCCCTCTATCTGCTGTACAAGATCTGGTACAAAGGAAGGAGCATTCAAGCACGCATTAACATATAAGAAGCATACAATAATATTACATCCTTTTTACCTTCAGCAGTTGTACCTTGTACATTTGGGTTTAATATCATTGCATGTAGTAATGATAAACGTGAGATGCTAAAAACAAGCATTGGTAAAGTCGATAGGTCTGAGTTTAATGTGCAAATATATGCAGTGCTAGCGTATAACAGCAAGACACAGGGTAGGCAGCCAACTAGAGAGGACATAGTGCTATTGTTATAAAGTAGTCTAATGCAAGCACCCAAGTGGAGGTGGAAAGATGCATTCAAACAGCTATAGGCTGTAGGTGAGAAATTAATTCCCAAATGAGCTGAGCTAGGACGTGATCAACAAAGTCTCCAACCAATGCCTGAAAGAAGCCGGCTCAATGAAGATCATTGGTTGGAAGTGGCAGACCCAAAACCCACTCCCTGGTTGTTGTTCGTAATTGGCCCGTTGGGACAACGGGCATTGGAACATTGAAGCTCCTAGGAACCTCACCATTTACAAAAAGACATGAATACACACCGTTATCCTCATTGCGGAGATCTGCATGTGTATGGTGTACATGCTAATTTTAACAAACATTGCCAAAGGCAATGAGGCTATGTCTAATGTATTAATTCGTTTGCACATTAAAGCCACATATCTGAAAGAAACTAAGATTGTACTGTATTAGAAATCATTACCTTCATTGCATTAGGTTCTATGATAAATAGGGACAGGTCTAACCTACTGATATTTGGGGGGGGGGAGGAAACGGTATTAGAGGAACATGTGGATTTTTTAAGCTCCAAAATCTGCATGTTATTTCCCAAAAACTTGCAATTGGGTGGTATTTATTGAACACACTAAATTACAAATGGGCAGCCTGATTTTATCAGGTGCTAAAAATATCACACTATTTACCAGGCTGCTCGTAATGAGGCCCTACTTTATAGATTTGAAGAAAGGTTTATAATGAAGGGCCCCCTTGAGTTCACTTAGAAAGAAAACAAGCATTTACAATGCAATGGTCTCGGCATTGGTAAAGTTAGAGCTATTGGCATTGCTCTTGACATTGTTTTTGTTTATGTTTTTGTTTTTAAAACATTTAAAGAAACGGCATTGTCATGAGCAATGCCAATAGCTCTAACTTTAACAATGCCGAGACCACTGCATTGTAAATGGTTTTTTTTGTTTATGTTTTTAGAACATTTAAAGAAACGGCATTGTTATTTACAATGTCAATAGCTTAATCACTCTCAAAAGGGAGATTTATTATGCGAGCATTATTTGGGAAGTTTGGCAAATCCATAAATATGAGGAAAACGCTGCAGCATCGCAAAATGCCAGTGGCCCAGACTAATATGCATGATTAGTATTTGGATCTCATGCCCATTCCTTCTTTGTCCTCTCTGCTGAAACTGCTGCCTGAAGTGTCAAATTTTATTAATACTAAACAAAAATCGCACTACCGTGCCAGGGCCAGACTTGGCGTTGATAATGATTGTTTGAAAAAGGAACTTTGAAAGGATACGAACTTGACCAATTCTGGTTTCAAAATATAAGAGAACACTGTAGAGGCATGCGTCTACCGACTGTTATATATAATTTGAGATATATTTCTTAATCTGTCGAGTTCAGCCACTGCATGATTATATTGTTGTCTCTTTTTGAAACTCATGAGCAGTAACATTGTCGTGGTGTCACTAGGGCTTCAAGTGGATGCTTTCTCAATATTATATACAAGCCACAGTTACTGCTAATTTATCTTATGCAACTAACAACGATTGACAAAGCCAATAGTCCTAACTTGTTGTAGGTATCATGTTACTTGCGGTATCATTATGCCTGGATGCAATGACAAAAGAGACAGCAAAAGGTGAGGAGGGCAGACAGGTGAGGGGGGCAGGCTGAGGACAGTTAGTGACTAGGGCAGGCAGAACCAGGGCAGGCAGAACCAGGGCAGATGTGAGGAGTTAAGAGGTGGGCATAATGAAGCCAAACAGGTGTGCAGGAGAGGAAGAGGTTAGGGCAGGGTTGAGGGAAGTGAGAGGTAGGCAGAGAGAAGGCAAACAAGTGAGTGACATAGGGAGAGGCAAGGTCAGACAGAGGCGAGGACAGGCAGGTGAGAGCTCCAGAGGGCAGAACAGGTGGGCACAGTAAGAGCACGAAGGTGACGGCAGCCTGGGAGTGGGCACCGCGAGGGTAAAAGTGGGGACATGCAGAGGCAAGGACACAGGTGACGCCAGTCTTAGGTGGGCACACGGTAAGAGGACGCACCCCAGGCGAGGACCCTCAAAGGTGGGGACATACATAGGACAGGGCAGAGGTTAGGACAGGGCAGGCAGAGGTCAGCGCAACGAGGGCAGACAGGTAAGACCGACCAGAGGTGAGAACAAACGCGGCACTGGCATGTATGGGCGGGGATGCCACCATGCCATGCTGCACTGGGGATCACGCCGAGGAACTTACCAGGACCAGTCAGGGAGGTCGGGCAGTGCCCAGCTCCGAAAAGCCAGGGCCTCGTGGGGGGTGCGAAGGGTGTGTGTCTGTCCGCAGCCCCGGGCTTCCTGGGGTGTTTACACACAAGGCGCAGTGTGCGCCCAACTGACTCAAACTTCATCACAAGTAAAGCCCAGAGGGGTGTCCGCTTTCAGCCATGATCAGCCCAGAAACTAGAGCCGACGGGGCCCCGCCCCCAAGCCAGCAGAGGGGCAGCATGGGGGGCAAGGCAACACGGGACAAGAAGAGGGGCTCCAGGAAGAAGAGGAGGAGCCGATATAAAGAGAGAAAGAGGGGATGGGGGGGGGGTCAGAGGGTGGCGAGGTAGGGAGGAGGAAACGTGGGCGGGACTTAGGAGAAGGAAATAGGGGGAGAAAGAGGATTGGATGGGAGACGGTGAGGGCAGAGGATGGGGACATGCAGGAAGGATAATAAACGAGGGGAAAGAGACTCGAGTAAGGGGAGAGAAAAGGAGGAGGCGGGAAGTAGAATAGAAGAGAGATGGGAGGATAGAGTTGACGTTGAAATAGAAGGAGAGGCGAGGCGGAAGAAAAAGAAGAAGCAGGGTCAAGGGGAGAAGGGGCAGTGACGTAACATAAGCCAACACAGACAGGGGTCCCCCTCCAGCCCTGGCAGGCCCCTGGAAAGAGAGCTCCCCCACCATGTACCTTGCAGGGGACCAGGCGGGCAAAAAACGCAACAAAAGCCTCGTTAACGAGTAAATGGTCTTTTAAAGACCTGTGAAGTACTCGGGTCCGGCTGCAATTAGACGGACGCCAGCCCGCGAGGCTCTCTCAGCTGGGCTGATACACATGACGGGGGGGGAGGGGGGGCTGAAGCCCGGTGAGGCCAATGGGTGTTGCGCGCCTGCAGGGGACCCACCCTCAAGTTTAGTTACGCCACTGGAGGGGGGGGGAGGGAGATTGGGGGTGGGTAGAGAAACTCTGGTTGCGGGTTATTGTGGGAAGCAGGCCTGGTGAACACTGCTGCGCTGGGGATACAGTCATACATACCATCTGTGCGGTTTATTTTACTCTGGCAAAGCTTATTCGGACTTCAATCCTTCTGAAGTCGGGGACTCGGGTACTGTTACAACGGGTAATGGCAAGTACTAGGAACGCAGGTCATTTACAGTGCTTCAAGATGCATAGGTCTTGTGGTTTAAATTATTGTATCATTTGTGAGACCAACTGGAAAGTCTCCACAGCTTTTTAGAACGGTTCACGGCTGCTATGATTTTCTGACACGAAGGGGGAGCGGACGAGCACACGACTGGATTTAGTGGGTCCCTTTTCTAAATCGACGGATGAGTCTCCGAAGTAGGCTGTACCATGTCCTTTTCGAGAGTGACGCGGCGGGCAGCCTGGAGGTTAACAGCGTCAAACAAGGAGATCAGGTGAGGGAGCAACGCCGGGACACCACCGCCTTTCTCCGAGGCAGAGCAGAAATGCCTCGGAGAAAGGCAGCGTCCTTTTCGGATTCGGGGGCCCCCCGATCCGAAAAGGACGGGGCCTAAATGGAGTGACTGACCTCTTCTCCAGTGGCTGGCCAGCATTCAAGAGGCCAGCCAATGGAGAACAGGGGAGAAGAGGGGCGGGTGCAAGCCCCTCTTCTCCAAGTCATTAATTCTCGCGAGCGAGACTGCGCAAGCGCAGCCTTCGCTAGCCGAGACTGCGCAAGCGCAGCCTTCGCTAGCCGAGACCTAAAAACGGACTGTAATGAAGGTAAGGCAGCATTAATTATACACCAACTTTCCTTATGGCTGCACTACAAAGAAGCCACCGCGAGGGAAGGACACCAGATAAGAATGGAGAGTGACACACCGGAAAGAGGGAGAGGTGGAAGGGAGTGAGGGAGGAGGAACAAAAGGATGGTGCAGGAGTAATGCGTGACACACAGAAAAAAAAGAAGTGACATCCATAAAAGTAGAGAGTGGCACGAGGGAGAACAAGGAGGCAGGGGACAGAAGAATAGCACACAAGGAAAAGAGAGAAAGCTTTGAAGAGGGAGTAATAAAAGGCGGGTGCAGATGTAAAGAAAGGAGATCACGACAGGAAGGAGAATGGGACAAGAAGGAGCAACACCAGGAAGGTGTGGGAGACAGAAGGATCCAGACACAGAACAGAGAGATTGGTGGGAGGAAGCAAACACATGTGGATACAAGTGGAGCAGGCAGTAACCAGGACGGTGGTGCTTACACAGAGGCACATTGCCCCTCAGGCACTTCAATGCAAGTACTCCATTGGAAGTGGAAAGATAGACCAATAGCATCAGGCGAGAGCAATACTCATCTGGGCTTAACCAGGATGTGGTTGACAAAGCCTGAAGCCAATCACTCCTTAAAGAGGTTGTTCAAATGGCCAGTGGTTGAAAGAGGTGGACTCAGAGGCCACTTTACATGTATTAGAAACAATAGGGGTGTGTAACAGTTACACAGTCAAACCTGAGACCAAGAAATCATCCCCAGAAGTCCCATCATCTCATACAAAGTCTTCAGCAATCGACCATCAACAATCCATTGCTGTCCTTCCTTGTCCCACACTGAAAAAGGGCCTAAATATTCTATTCAAATTAAAAATAGAACTGGATGTGTAACGTGTTTAGAAAGCTCTGACAAACTCTGAGCCCAAGTGAGCCTTTAGATACTACACATGCAGTGTTTCTTTTCATGTTAGTGTTCTGCTTCAAGAAGACATATATACATGTTATTTTTCAGGTTTAGGGAGCGGTGCTGCCTACATAGCATTGTTTATGGCGAACTCTTCTGAACCCTCTGCCAAGACCAAGATGTGCCCATATTCTCTCTTTGGTTTAGTCTATTAATAAAGTCCTGCTTCCTCAATATTTCCACATCCAAGACAAACACAAATACATTCACTGAAGGAGCTTTAACAAAGGCAGCAGTGATACTAAAGAGATGCATGTGACCCTCGCATAGAAAAAAAAGTTTTCATTAACTAGCACTGGCACTGTTGTTTTATCCTACAAGTTCCTTTTAATGTAATAATTTCGTTTGCCTAATTAAATTGCAATTTCAAAAAATTGCTTTGATGACAAATAGTAGAATATTGTCTAAATAATGTAAATCAATAATATTTTGCGAAATGACGAAGTTATTATATGCATTGGAAACGGACCATTATTCTATGAAGCCAAACAACTGAATTTTGATGCCCACCTGGAGGTTCAACATTGGCAATGAATGTATTGTTTTGTATTTGTACATCGGTTGACTTGGTTTATGCCCTGATAGCCACAGTTTTTCTGCCCACAAGGAGCCTGGCAAACAAGTAATTTAAACTTAAGTTTTCAAGAAAACAATGCACTCAGCTGTTTCAATTCCTTGTTTAATAGCTAAAGCTTAGAATTACACCTCCCTTTAACTGTATGTATCCCCTCCTTTTGATCTTTCAAAAAGGGGCTAACCATGTTAATTTTCGATTACTACTTTCTCGCTCCCCCTGTTGGAAATTGGATTCCTGGTTGGCTGAGGTATGAACCTATACCAGGCAGGAACCGCCACTCTAATCAGGGTAAGCTAGATACACCCTAAAAGATTACCTGTGCTCACCTTCTGGTAGCTTGGCACAGAGCAGTCAGGCTTATCTAAAGAGGCAATGTGTAAAGTATTTGTGCAACATACACACACACAGTAACACAATGAACACTCCACAAAAAGACTCCACACAGGTTTAGAAAAACAGAGAATGTTTATCTGAACAAAATGAGGCAAAAAAAAATTCCAATCGGAAGTTGAGATATGAATTTCTAAAGATTAAATGCAAAAACAGTACTTAGAAGTCAGGCTGACCGTGATGGAGTGCCAGCCGGCTACAGGACCCATGCAGGGCCTGCCAGGGCCAGACTGGGAACCCAAAGCAGCCCTGGCAATTTTGTTGGACCAGCCACTCTGTGGGGGAGGGGGTTGGTGGGGTGAAATTGTGAAGCATCGATCCTTTTGTTACTGGGACCAATAATGCTGCACCATTGCAAAACTGCTCCCTAGTAACAAAACCGACCCCAACCACAGTAAAACCAGCCCCCACCCTTCCAGCCTCCTTGAGAAACGCCCTATGTCTGCTACAGCCAGTCGGGCCCTGGAGCCCACTAAGAAATTACCTTTAATGGAGCAAAGCGTTGATGCTGAGGGCAGGATCTTTTCCACGCATTTAGGTTGTCATCGAGCTTTGCTTCGGTGAAGCCAATGTGTCATCGAAAAGCCACGTAGAACCGCTGTCGTCGAACAGCCTCTGTGTTGATGTTCAAGAGCAATGCATCAAATCCGATCGGCACTAAGATGACGATGCAACGGTTTTGCAGCAAAACCACTGCAGAACCCACTCCTGAGGCCCAGAACTTAGAGAGGGCACCTCAGGCAAGGGTAGGACTCACAGAAGGTAATGTCCAGCAGAACCAGCAGAATTGTATTAAGTCTTTTGAGTCACTGAGACTTCAGAGAACATGAGGCAAGCCAACAAGGCCTTGGAGATTACTTGGAGGGAAGGCAGAGTCCAGCTCTCCTTCAGCAGAGCCAGGGAGCAGCAAGCGGCTGGGCAACAAGTAGTACAAGCATTCCTTCCACAATAGCAGTCCAGTTGAGTCCTTTCAGCAGCACATCAGTCCTTCTGACAGAGGTTCAGTTCAAGATACATTGATTTTTGGGGGTCAGAGACACAGAACATATTACCAAAAGTTCCTTTGATGTAGGGGGTTACCTTAAAGCACGTATATCAAGTGCACAAGGATCCCTTTCAACCCAGTCCTGTCTGCCAGGCTATCTGTGGGGGGTAAATCAGTGATTTGTGTGTGGACAGGGCACTACCTATTAAAGTGTGTCAGCCCGTTTCATTATTCTCTGCCCATGAAGACCCATCAGAATGCAGATGAGTGCTCAGAATGCAGCTGAGCCTCACCTTCCCAGTAAAAAGGATTTGACATTACCATTCCAAACATATAAAACATGAAAAAGCTACTCTTGTCTGATCAGGAATTGCAGCTCAAAAGTGTATTAAGGACATGAAAAACATACAGGTAAATGTCCTACCTTTCACTTACAGAGCACCGTGCCCTTAGGGGTATTCAATGTCCACTTTAGGGGGGAATGTAGGTGCAATAAAATGGAAGTTTCAGGCTTGGCAAGTTGTTTTAAATGCCAAGTCGAAGTGTCAGTAAACTGTACACGCAGTCTGTGCAGTGGCAGGCTTGAGACAGGTTTAAAAGGCTACTTCTGTGGGTGAAACAATCAGTGCTGCAGGCCCACTAGTAGCATTTAATTTTCAGGCTCTAGGTATATGGTATACCACCTTACAAGAGACTTACAAGTAAATCAAATATGCCAACCGGTGTAAACCAATCATAAAACGTTTAGAGAGGAGAGCACATGCATTTTAGCGCTGGGCAGAAGTTGTGAAGCGCCCAAAGTCCTAAACCCAACAAAATGGAGGTCAGAAAAAGAGGAGGAGGAAGGCCAAAGGTTTGGGGTGATCCTTCAGAGAGGGGAAATGTCCCAACACCCCCTCTCACTCTTAGCTACTCCTCTGTGTCTCCGTAATCCCATTGTCCACCTTAATATCACATCAGCTGCGATAATTATTTGTTACTCCCACTTCCTGCTCCTCTGGGACTGTAATTTACACATGGATACTTTGGATCGGAATGATACGCGTGATTTCTTAGCCTTGATGCACTCGACCGAACTTAAACAATATGTCTCCTCTCTGACTCATAGTGGAGGCCATATGTTAGACATAGTCTGTTCCATTCTGCCACTGCTGGTGAGCCCCCTGCAGCCAATTGTCTGGTCAGATCACTATTTAATCTCCTTTTCCTGGAATATTGCCAAGTGCCCCTCCTCTTTTAGGCCGCGCTGTGCTGTTGCACGTAGCACTCCCCACAAAATCGATCCTGTGGCTCTTTGCATAGCCCTGGACAATTGTCAGCCACAGCTCCATGAGGATCTGGACTCGGCCTTGGTGCAGTTCAATAATTGGATTGAGAAGGTGGTCTGTGACCTATCGCTGCTAGTCACTTCTAGATGCCTTAATACTCCTCTGTCCAAACACTGGTTTAAGCCTTTGCTTAAATGCCAGAAACAGCAGTGTAAAAGGCTGGAAAGAAAATGGAGACAGAACTATAGCATAGATGACAAGACTGAATTAAAAAAAGCTCAAAATTCCTACTACACGGCAATTGTTGCAGCGAAACGTTTCTACGCCAATCTTATCGCTTTGTCGGGCAATAATGCAAAGGAACTGTTTAACATTGTTAAAAGTTATGTCACCCCAAAAGCCATGAACAATGCCCACACACCCTCTCTCGCCTGGTGCAAAAAGCTTTTAGGACTTTTTTATGAATAAAGTTAGATTGCTCCAATCAATTTTTAACATACCAGTAGCCCAGACCATGCAGATGCTCGCTGATTCTAATTCCGCTTCTGACACCGAAACTGTTTTCTCCTCTTTTTCCATCATGCCCCTTGCTGATTCCCTTGCTGCCTTGACCTCTTTAAAATCTGGTTCTCCTCTCGATCCTTGTCCCGCCAAACTCATGGCTCGCGCAGCTGTAGCCATCAATCCTCTGGTGTACCAGTTGATTAACGCATCTTTGGGTTCGGCCTCGGTCCCTGCCGCTTGGAAGCAGGCCCTGCTGGTTCTTCAAAAAAAAAAGACTACTCTGGATCCCCACACCCCATCCAGCTATTGCCCTATCTCTTTACTTCCTGGCGTGGCCAAAGTATGTGAGAAACTGGTTAATAAACAACTGACCTCCTACATTGAAAAGCAGGGTTTGCTGTATCCAGCTCAATCTGGATTCCGTGCCTCATACAGCACAGAGTCTGCTTTGGTGGGAACTACGGAGGCCATCCGGGAGATGTTAGATGCTGGGGGCAGGGCAGTTCTGGTCCTATTGGACCTGTCTGCTGCCTTCGATACTGTCCCCCTACGCTCTTCTCCTGGCTCAATTACAGAGGCTAGGTATCGTTGGTGCCGCATGGAAATGGTTAAAGTCCTTCCTCAACGGTAGAACCCAGCAAGTTTGGATCCCCCCTTTTGCATCTACAACACAAGCTGTGCAAACGAGTCCCTCAGGGATCCATACCGACTCCTTTGTTATTCAACTTGTATATGACCCCTCTAATCCAGCTAGACTAGGATCTTGACGCTAAAGTGGTAGCTTACGCGGATGATACTCCACTTTTATTCACCTGGAAAAAGCATGAGACTTCTACGTCTCACGTCAGAATCTGCCTGTCTGCTGGGTTCAATTGGTTTACCTCTGCCCAGTTGAAATGCAATGAAGATAAAACAGAGATACTGTTCTTTGGGGAATTCCCTTCGTTGTTCTGGCATGACTGCTGGCCTACTGATGCCCCTCGACCATCCCCTTCGGGTCTTCTAGTGAAAAATCTTGGGATCTGGTTTGACAAAAAACTCAGCTTTGTCAACCAGATCCGTAAACTGACTGGCAACTGCTTCGGTATTCTGAAGCTTCTTAGAAAATTCTTGGCCCTGCTGCCTTTCCCCCACCAAAGAAACGGTAGTCCGGGCCTTGGTCACCTCCCGTCTCGATTATACGAATGCATTGTATGTGGGTCTTCCGGGCTACCTAATGGATACGTTGCAGGTTGTGCAGAATGGCGCCGTGCGGCTGCTGCTTAACTTACCCAAACATACTAGCATGAGGCAGCATCTTTGCAACTTGCGTTGGCTGCCAATAAAAGCTAGGGTCATGTTCAAGGCCGTAGTCACGGCCCATGCAGCGCTCTACGAGTATTGCCAGGCGTATCTGAGGAAACGTTTCTCGTTTTATGTTCCGGGCAGACTCTTAGGCTCATCGAACATGGGCCTGGCCTCCATACCCAGAATTTGTCTGAAAAGAAAGGGGGGCAGCTCCCTGTCCTATCTGGCTGCTAAGTCTTGGAACTCTCTTCCCCCTGAGCTCTGTAGCCTTCAAAACCCTACTCAGCTCAGGAAAAAACTCAAAACTTTCCTATTCAATTAAGCTTGTTTCTTTCTGCCTCTATCTTCTTACTCTGTTCATGTTCTCTCTGGGCTCGCGCCGGGACACTCCTCAGAGTAACCGCGCGCGTTCTAAATCACCACTAACATAACATTATCCTTAATGGCGCAAATGTATTTTGGAAGATAATGCTCACTACACCTCATTTGGTCTATCCTTTGATTTGGGTGCCAAGAGAGTTATCTGTTTTGAGCTATTCACAGAATGCGCGTAAGTAAACAATATTACACTTCCCACCTCACATTACTTTGATTAATAGATGCACTGACTACACGAGCACACGTCTGGTGAGACTCTGCTGTTTATCTCTGAAATATTAGTGCAATGTTTTACGTTCAGTTTGTAAACTCATGTTCCACTATACCCTCATTATTTTTGTTAAATCGGGCGACTACTCGATATCTGGTTCAAGTCCCACTGTACAATATATATGTCCTATTACTTTATAACTGATTTACTACACACAGCTCTCTCTCCCTGTCTCCTGGCCTTGAGGGCGCTATACCAGCTGCAAAGTATAGAAATAAAGGTGATGGATGTTTCACCAGGTCTGGCGGCTGTGCTGTTCTAGCTAGACTTACATAAAACAGAGGTCAAAAAAGCAATGTCCTCCTCAAAGCAGACACGTTTTCCCCATTAGTACAATAAACACAAATATTGTTAATGCCAATAGTGATTTGCAAGAGCCACTCATATCTACTGACTTTTGGTTACTGTCACTATATCTGAAAGCATGTAAGTGTCTATGCTCATGAAAGCGTGTTTCCTCCGTGCTTATGTCAGTAACATGTTCTCGCTTCTTTTTTTGGTATTCTAGGCACGGACGAGGGAGGCTTTCGTCCAGGATCGCTATGGGAAGTTCAACCTGAGCGACCCCTTTCTGGCTCTCCAGCGAGACTATGAGGCAGGTGGTGAAAAACAGAAAAGGCCCATCTGTACCAACCCCATCTCCATTTTGGAAATAGTCATGGCTCACTGTAGGAAGATGCAGGAGAGAATGTCTTTACAATTGGCTGCTGCTGAACGAAGGCAAAGGAAGGTACTGAATTCGAAAGTCACATAATTGTTTTGATTGCTTTACATGAAACAATAACTTTAATTAGCATCGTTTTGTGTTCTCCAGATGAATCTATTTATCAAATTGCTAACATTTCGATGTTAGCAGTTTCTTTTGTGAGCATCCCACTGCTAATAAGTCACGAAGTTTGATGCCATTCTCTTCGCTGTGGAATTCTGAATATTGTTTTTCTGGCAGTACCATCTTTCTGCTGAGACTTTAAAAGTGTGATGGAAAGTATGGCTATTCCTACCTTCTCTCATAGTCCCGTTCTCATTGATGTGGATTGTTCCTTATGACTACATGTCACACCGTTGCTGCATACGTCATGGAGCCACAATGATTTTCTTTTTTTGTAGGATACACTGAAGCCCTGTTTCCAGCCACGGCCCGTATAGGGCGTGCCACAGGGCGGTGACGTGGGGTGGGGGAGGGGCAGGGTGGGGGGGTTGTAAAATTTAGCAAACGGACGATTTCAGGTAAGTAACGGAAAAAATAAATAAAACGAATTATGTTACGCGCGATGCACCGCGCGCAACGAAATTCGTTATATTGATTTTTTCCGTTACTTAGCTGAAATCGTCCGTTTGCCGAATTTTACAACCTCCCACCCTGCCCTTCCCCCGCCCACGTCACCGCCCGATGGCACGCCCTATACGGGCCGTGGCTGCCTGTTTCGGTTAAAAAACTCGGATTTCGAGGTTGTAAGGTAAATGAGTAATTATGAAGCGAAAGAGGCGCTAACAGCTTTAAGTTTAAGGTACATTCACCCCCAGTACGTTTCGCGTATTTGATTTGACGAAAATTGAGTGTCCTACTGTTTTTACATCAAACTCTGGAGTTCTAGTCTATTTGCAAACCCCTATAGATCCAGAGCTGTAAATTACACAATTACTGTACACTTTACATGGTACCCCTTACATTTTGCATTTTTACATTTGTGGTAGGTATAGGGATATCAAGCAGTTGTACAGAATCATCCAATTTTCAGTCATTTGCCGAAGAAAACTAGATTAGACACAAATCACCAGGTTCCAAAGTTGGCAACTTAGACCTAGAGTCAGAAGATGCGCTCCAGAGGCTATGTATCTCCTCCTTGCAGATTATCAATCGACTGCAGTCACAAAAATGCTGCTTTTTGGTATCTCTTCTTGTTGTTCTACTTCTCACCCCAGCCTCTGACCCACGGTTAATTTGGAAGTAAGTCTCAGGATTGTCAGATTTTTGAAAGCGTACTTTGGTCATCGGCATCCAACAGTACATGTTTTTTTTCTCTCGTAAGAGCCGTTAGTATTCCTCATTTTATAGATGACCACGTAATCGAAATAATTGACTTCAAAAAGAGTTGTGTATAAAAAGCAGTTTTGAATCCCAGCCAAGCAGCTCTTGTGCTGAGTGCTTTATGAATATGCACGTCTCATGTTAAATAGCACCAAAGATGAGACATATGTACTCCTCCCACCCTTCATTTTATTTATTCAAACATATTAGTGCTAACAAGTAGTGCTAACTGTGCCTCAAGTGTCAGCTGGAGAGTTTAAAACACACACAAGGCTGATCACATTTATTATAATATTTTCTTTTTATAAAACGGGAATGTTTCAAATGCCTCCTTAAAAGTTGGAAAACGGGAAGTATCTTAAATCCCCGATCAGTGCATCGCCTAGGAAAATGTAATTGAAGAAAATGGGGTGTGTAGGGAAGAAGAATGCATGAGACAGAGGTGTGGATGAAAATACATACTGTTATTCGAAAATAGGTCAATTTGATTGTTAGCTTATGACTTCAACACACACACTTCAGACTTTAAAGCAAATGCTTGGAAACCCCCTTTGTTTCTTTCCAGATATCTCCTCAAGAACTATATCATCATCATTTGCATATACCTTTACATGGAAGGCTGCAATCAGTAACAAGCATTGGCAAAGCCAATAAGTGTCGCTGTACAACATCCATGCTGTGTGGCGTGGCTAAACTTAAAAAAAGCCTTTGATATTGGCTAACTCAAGGGTCACAATAATAAATGGAAAGGAGGAGTTTGTTGTGAAACTGAGTATTACTGCATATGTGTGAGAGAGAATATAGTAGAGAGGAAAGAAATGAATGCAACAAGAAAAGAGGGAGAATGAAGGAGAAAAGGAGAGAGAGGAAGGGGAAACAGAAAGACGAGGTCAACGACAGGAGAGGGGAAAAGAGAAAGGTAAGATTGAAACAGAAATGAGACATATATTAGAAAGAAAACACGAAGGCAAATCAGAGAGAAAGAACAGGAAGAAAAAATAAATGGGAGATTGGACAGTGTGAGAGTGAGAGAAGAGAAATTAAGAGTGGTATGCAGAAAGAAAGCTAGGGTGAGATTAGGAGAGCGAAAATGGGAGTAAAAGACAGTGTATGAGCGAAAGATAGAGAGGAGAGGCATAGGTGGATAGAATATAAAAAGAGAAAGAGAAGTCTTATTCTATGAGTAGCACTGTACTCAACAAAGTTTCATCTATTTAACACAATGGAAACTTGAATGTGTATTAGGTATACATTCATGATACAGAAACACAGTGGAAATACATCAAACTGCATAAACATGGGTCACAAGTAGACTTTGTGCTGACATCTGTTTACTTTTGGGGACGCTTTAATTAAGAGAGAGAAGCCTTCGGTGAGTAAGGGGGTGTTGAAGATCTTGTGGGAAACCTTTAGGGATCGTTGATAGCACAGAAAACCTACTGAGATGACCCCCACTATCGGTAGGGACGATACTGGGGACTCTAAGGGTTTCTGGGTTTGGGATTTGAAAGGTATATCTATGCTGTTGGACGTGCTGTAGGGGACCCGGATGGTAATGTCCGATCGACTGCAGTCTCCTTGCTCTTGCACAAACACCACAATTTTTGCTACCTTCAGTTGCACCATTCCTTGCATCCACATATTGCACATTTGTCTGACGTTCCCGAGTTTAACTCCTTAGAACCCTGGCTACTGGTGTGCAAAATAGGAAGGAAACACATTTCCATGATCAACTCAACCATCGTTGAGTTGATCCATAATATCTTTATTATCATATCCTCGTGTAATAAAACTTTTCTCTTGGCACATGCTAGGTGAAAATCCAGACTTCATTTATTTCTGATTTAAATAATTTCCCCATAAGGGATAGATTTGATTTGAAATCTAAGATGTGCACTTGTAGCGTGCATTAAATTCTATTCGAGTATTTTTAGAGTACAGTTCCACATCCGAAAATGCAATTCTATTTTTATCACATGACATAGTAAGCGGTATATTATAGTTATGTCAGCACCTACATATATCTTTAGCACATCCTTATTTATATCCTCTAATAGAAGATCATATCCAAGAGTTCTTAATGGACCCATGAATTGATCTTCGAAGAAGCAGTGGTTAACAATTTAACCAAACTGGGTTTCTGGTTGCCAAAGGATTGCACCCTGTCCAAGCAGGAACCACAATCCTAGTCAGGGTAAGCTAGATAAACACTAAAAGATAGCCTGTGCTCACCCTCTGGTAGCTTGGCACAGAGAAGTTTGGCGTATCCATAGAGGCAATTTGTAAAGTATTTGTGCAACACACATACACAGTAATGCAAGGAAAATACCACAAAATTACTCCACACATGTTTAGTAAAATAGACAATTTTATAAGTAAATCGAGAACAAAACAACAAAATTCCAATGAGTAGGAGTCGGTATGAATTTTTAAAGATTAAAAAGCGTTCCAGTGCTTTGAAGCAATAAGCACCAATGCGGGTTATCTGGTCGCGCTAGACTGTGAAAATGTCAATAGTTCGTGCCAACCACAATAGAGCACAGGCTGTCAACAACGAGATGCGATAACGTCGAGGAAGGAGTCAAACAATGCATCTATGTCGATTACACAGTAGATCATGCATTGATTTTTTTTTTACGCAGTGATGGCAATGCGTCGGTTCTGAAGATGAAGCACCGAGCCGAGATGCGTTGGTTCCGAAGTGCAATGCACTGGGTTTCTCAACGCAGTCGAGGGTATATGTCGATCTCTCCACACTTCAGCAGTGGCAATGCGTGGTTCCTATGCGTCGGGCTCTCAAGGATTTGCATTGGTTCTGAGAGCCATGTACAAATTCTACTCCCACAACAGGGTCCTGCACACTGCTTAATTAAGAGTTTATGGCCTGAACGATAAAAGATGGAACAGGTATCATGCTCATTAGACATTTGATGTCAATATGAAAAGAACAGGAAGGCAATAGATAAAGGACAGTGACACTAGATGGCCACTAATGAAGTGACTTACATAAAACAAATGGAAAAGGAGATTGTTCTTGCTAATTTAATGTGAAAAACCTACACGAAAACTGTATCCCCATATTGACAATTGCACAGTTTTAGTTTAAGTTGGTGTTTTACATACCAACATTATTTCAAAAGAATAATGCGCAGACTGTTCGTTTAAGAATAGGTTTGCACTACAATCTCCACTGTGCACTGAACTTTGATTTCCAAAGTCATGAAGATGGAATCGAAATCAGAGACGCAGGGCAGAGATATATTTCTGCATTTGAACTCCTGGCTGAGAATCGAAGCGCATTGATTTTGTTCTGCCGTGTAACAGTAGAAAATAAATCAATTCCTGAATCCAGTCCAGAATGTTGAAACTATTTTTCCTACCGGAGAAGATCTTGGTGCAGAGGGTGGTAAGTGTGCATGTAGTATATTTATAAACTCCGAGTAAACAGCAAGGATTTGTAAAGGATAAAAAGATGCATGTCCTGCCAGACAACAAGGTCATACTAAATAAAGTCAATAAAACATTACAAGCAGCTGTGGGAACGTCATTGAGCTTCACAGCACTCGTCAGTAATCCCCTATCAAAACACAGGGTAGCCAGCAGCCTAACTAGGAGTGTGGCAGAGTGATGACCATTGAATGAGTGAACAAGAGTGGCAAGGCAACATGGTTTCTGGTATATGGCTAGCATGCTGGCCTGTTAGAGGAAACGTGCCAAGTGCCCACGAGCCTTGTGCTCAGAGATGGCCCAGAGCCAGGCAGATAGGGTGTTAGGACAGTACGCTGAAAGATCTGTAGTTTGGACAGGACACACGTTCTTCCACAGATATCAACAACACAAACAACTGTAAATGTTTAAAACATACACGTGGTAGGTAAATTGTATGATAGGAGTATAAATAAATAAAGGAGGGCAGATATGTGACTTACGTGTTGACAAGAATGCATCAAGACACCATATCCCGTCCAGGTTTTTTTTCTTTCAATTTTGGGCCATGTCCTGTTTTATAATGGAATAACAAAGACTGCATTCCCAGAGTTCAAAGAACAAGCATTGGCATAGCCAATAGTTCTCGCCTTTGGGACCTTATAAGTGGTTTGCCAGAGCTATTGGCTTTGCCAATGTGTTTAAGCAATGTTGTAGAGCAGTGTGGCTGCTGTGCAGCATGTTGAAAAGTTATATTAAAGTGTTATAAGCATTTTTATTACCTTATATATAACCAAGTAAACATTATGTACAAACAAACAACCTTATCAGTGATGTGGAGGTGGTGCTGAGTGATGCTGAGTTGGTGCGGTGCTGGTGCTGCACTAATGCTGGATTGATGCTGCATTGGGGCTGTACTGATGCTGTGATGGGGCTGTGCTGGTACTGAGTTGGCACTTTGCTGATGGTGGTGCACTGATGCGGAGGTGGTGCTGTGCTGATACAGAGGCGGTGGTGTTGAGTGATGCTGAGATTCTGCACTGGTGCTGATGTGGTGCTGAATGATGCTGTGCTGGTGCTACTCTGATGCAGAGGTGGTGCTGCACTGATGCCGAGGTAGTGCTGCACTCATAGTGAGGTGGTGCAGCACTGGTACTCCGATCATGCTGGGTCAAACTGAAGTAGTGCTAAGGTGGTCGTGTGCTTGTGCGGAGGTGGTGCTCAGGTGGTGCTGAGTGATGCTTTGGTGGTGCTTTGGTAATGATGTGATGGTGCTTAGGTGGTGACGAGTGATGCTGAGGTGGTGTGGTGGTGTTGATGCTGAGGAGATGCTGGTGCTGAGTGATGTTGTGCTGGTGCTGAGGTGGTGGTGCTGCACTAATGTTAACGTTGTGCTGTGGTAGTAGTCAGGGGTGCTGCACTGGTGTTGTACTAGTGCTAAGGTAGTGCTGCGCTCGTACTGAGGTGGTGCTGCGCTGGGACTGAATAATATTAAGGTGGTGTGCTGATTGTGGTAGAGCTCAGGTGCTGCTGAGTGATTCTCAGGTGTCGCTGAGTTCCTCGTTTAAAGTCAAAAGCACTACAACATTCTGTGTGGTGCAACTGTAAGAGTAATGAAAATCAGCCTATAAAAACCAATACAAATTTGGACTGTTGAGATCTGGTTACATTGATATGCCTATCATGAAGTGTATGCAGAACATGGAGATGGCTGGAAAGGTTAGTCTGCCTCAGCTCACACGTTCTGTTTATCTCCCAGAAAGCTGATTTATGAGGGAGGGAATAAACAGCAAGAAACGTAACCCGCTGGCAGCAGCTGTGTGTGGAGGAGGGGACAGACATCTGACCCAAACCTGTGGTGGCTTCAAATCTTCGATCCTTGGCATGTATCACCCCATAATATTAAAATCTATGACTGAATTGGTGCGGATGGGGAAGGGGGATATTAATAGCAGGAAGAGGGCAGTAACATGGGGAACAGCGGGATACAGACATCGGACTTGTAACACTCGCACTGTGCCCATTCCCTGATCGCATGCAAATCTTACATATATATATATATATTACCAATGATAGCAACACTTTTTGTGGTTTTTGTTGGCTGCAGTTTATTATCTTTACATACCTACACATTGGTCATTCCCCTGGACATATTTTTATGGACAGGGTCATAAATCATCATCATGAGCCGTCATAAAAACAGGTGTCATACATCATTTTGTAGCTCATCATAAATCATGTGTCATAAATTATTGGTGTATCGTAAATCATTGTGTTACGAGCAGTTATAAATTTGCTGCCGTAAATCATTCTGCGTTATAGTTCTAAATAATCAGCCATAAATCAATTGTTGGTCATAAATCACTTGCTTGTCATAACTCATTTACATATCACAGTTGTAAATCACCCTGACAGTTTGTAGTTTGTTCTGTTGGTTTCCACGCCCCTTTGAGTGGGGGGTAGCCTCTCCCCGGAGTTAGACCCCAACTCGCTACCTTGTTAGTCTCTTTTGTGCCATGCCGTATGGCACGGTCTGGGCTGTGAGCGCCATCTGTTTGCTACCACCTTTTGTCAGGCCTACTCACACTGCCGTAAGCCAACCCAAAGTGAGCGGCCGTTCTTCTACACACCGCCCTGTTGGTGTGCTTCCAAAACCAACAAAAGGTACCCTTCGAATTCGCCATGCCACCAGGGAGGCTCCCGTCTTCCTGCGGCTCCCCCACCTGTGTAGTCAGTTTACATTTTCGTCCTCTGTTATGTGCAGCCTGCCAAAAACATCGCCCCCCCCCAGGTTGCTCCAGAATATGCGCATCCCTTTCTCCGATAGATGAACCCCATCCCATACGAGAGTTCTGGGCGACCTGGGTGGATGAGCCCATGTCTAATGCTCTCCAAGCCGTTGGTCATGCAGAATTTGCTTACAGCGATGTTCAGTTTCCTTTTACAGTTCTCAATCGCTGTATGTGACGCCGCCTCACACCACACCAGCCTGCTAATCAGTTCTTACCAAATGATGACGGTGCTCCCGAAGCACCACGCTGCCTCTGTTGGTTCCGCCTGGATGGCGAGGAGTAGCTCTTTTCTCCCCCGCCGGGCTAGATCGTTCCTACCCAGATGAATTATTAGCATGTCTGGGTGCCAGGCTGCGTCTGTCGACACTTCCTTGAGCACTGCTGATAGTTGGTCCCATCTCATGCCCGGGCGACCCCACCATCGGATGCATGTGTTGACTGGCCCACCTCTCTGCTTGTGGCCTCTCCACTGCCACCATGAATTAATCCGGAAAACAAAAGTGACTCACCAACCATAGCTGCCAAGGCTGCCGCCATCCTGCTGAGGCAATAATCACATTGTCAGGAGAATGTTAGGCGACCACGTTCTCATGTGCGCTGCCTGGGTTGCTTACAGCAGCTGGGGCCTTACATAGGTCCTATATACCTTGGACCGCCATCTGCCGATGGTTTTGATCCCTTTCTCAGACATCCCATGCTGGGCTGCTGTCGTCACCACCCCAATCCTGAATTAATGTGAACCAAAGGCCGCTGGCGGGAGGCCCGCTCTGCACGGGGACCAGCGCATCACTGCTGAGAACAGGAATTTACTTAAGAGGTTACCATCCTTATGCTTGAACGGGGGGCCCTCCGGCCTTGATGCCATGTAGGTTAGGAGGCAGCATACTGCGCAGTATTTGGGGTCCATGATGCACTCTAGCCTTATTATCGTGCCTTTGCTGGCCTGACACGTCTTTGACTGTCTCAGCCGCAGCTCAACCTCCGCCACTCTGGGCCTGACCTTGTCTACCTGTAGGCAGTGCTCTGCAGGGCCTGTCCTAGCTGGGGCCACTAGCTTGCCAAGTCTAAATGCCCCAAAGAATGCGGTCGCAAAGGCTGCTTTGAACAGGTTCAGCTCATGTTTCTTTTGCTATTTCCCCCAATGCATCCATGAGTAAAATCAATCTAGTGAAGTCTATGGGCCTATGGCTGTCCACTTTTAAACCCTCTGAGTGCCTCCAACCCTTCATTGCTGCTTTGATGTAATAGGAGGCGGTGGGGTCCTGTCCCGTGATTAGCTTGGAGAAGTGTGCTACTGCTAATAGGTGAGCCTGTGCCCAGGACTTGGTCCCTGTGTTCATGAATGCCCATTGAATGAATTGCTCCTCAGCCTTTCTTGACCTACCTGCATCGCCCTGGGTCTTGATATTTCCTATTCGCATCACTGTCCCTGCGTATTTCTTGTAGCGCTTGGCTGCCTGGTGGGTGAGGGCTTGATTCACTAGTTTTTACAAATCCGTTCCACCAGAGACCATAAGTCTTCTGGGAAGGGCGTAGTGCCCTTCTCTGCCCCTGGTGCCAGCTCCTTGAATCTGCTAATCTGTGCGTGGGAGAGGGCATCCGCCACTTCGCTCTCCGCCCCCGGTACATGGCATGCTCTCAGCTCTATGTTCCCTTCCAACTGTAATTGAACAAAGCGACACATTAGCCTCAATGTGTCAGGGCACCTGGCTGTCCCTCTGTTGATTGCCTGCACTACTCCTTTGTTATTGGACCACAGCGTCCGCTTCATGTCCGACAATTATTTCTTCCAGACCAGCAGGGCGACTATGATGGGGAACAGTTCTAGAAATGTGATCTTGCTAGTGACTCCCAGTTTATGCCAGCTGCCGGGTCAAATCCCTGTGCACCATTTGTCCCCTAGAATTGCCCCAAAACCTGTGCTGCCTGATGCGTCTGTAAACAGGACGATATGGCTGGCTGTCACCCAACCTGCTCTCGAAATTAACCGTCCGTTCAACTTCACTAGAAATGTGTCCCACATGATGAGGTCATGCTTGACCCCTGCCCTCAACCTAATACGGTGGTGTTTGTGTGTGAGCCCGGCAGTTAACTGAGTTAGGCGTTTTGCAAAGACCCGACTGGCAGGGATGATTTTGGCTGCAAAGTTGAGCTTCCCAATAAGCTGCTGTAACTCACGAAGGGTTGTCATCTCCCTACCGCTTAAGTTTCTAATGTCGTCTCTGAATTCTCTTACTTTTGCCTCTGGTAGTCTGGACGTTCCAGCGACTGAGTCTAGCTCAATCCCTAAAAATGGTGCTAAATAGCTCAAAATATGCGCAGGACACTGAACATCCCATGGGCATTGCTTTATCAAAGTATGTAGAAGTTACAGACAACATCAGATTAGCACTGGCTAGAGGGCAGTCATCCATTCTTGTCCTGCTAGATCTATCAGCTGTCTTTGACGCCATACCCCATAGCATTCTTGAACAACGGCTCTGGGAGATTGGTGTCAGGGAGAAGGCCCTGAAATGGCTCAAGAGTTATCTAACAGATCGAGTTACTGCAGTACAGATATGCGATTTAGTTTCATGCAGTAGGCCTGTCAAGATGGGAGTGCCACAGGGCTCTATTCTGAGCCCTACATTGTTTAATCTTTATATGACCCCACTGACCACGGTAATCAGATCTTATGGCTTTGACGTAGTGTCATATGCCGATGACACTCAGATTCTGATCACTCTTGGTCCTGACCCTATGGACACAAAATCACGCTTTAAGAATTGCATGGCCCACGTAAATAGGTGGATGAACATCAACCACCTACAACTAGATGGAAGCAAAACCGAGATAGTACTCTTTGGTAAGGCCCATGAGCACTGGTCTGATGACTGGTGGCCCCAAAACCTCAGTTCTTGCCCAGCCCCAAAGCCGACAGTGAGGAATCAAAGAATCCAAATTGATAACCAATTATCAATGAAAACACAGGTTAACCATATAATTGACTCCTGTTTTGGCATTATGCGCAATCTGCGCAAAGTGTTTAAATGGATCCCGCTAGAAGGCAGGAAACCATTAGTACAGGGATTGATTATCAACCGTATGGATTACGGCATTGCTCTGCTGACAGCAATAAATGTAGATCTCCTCTCCAGGCTTCAGGTCCTGCAAAACACAACAGCCAGGCTGGTGCTAAATCTTCCATCTGGATCCCCCTCAGCGCCCAGCCTAAGACATCTTCACTGGCTGCCAGTGAAGAAGAGAACCTGCTTTAAGACCTTATGCCTAACACATAAAAACATGTATGGTAGAGGTCCTAGTTACTGGACTAAAAAACTCAGCTAGTACCAGTCTAACAGGCCTTTAAGGTCCAGTAACATATCCCTCCTCACTCCTTTCAGAGTGCGCACTGTCAAAAACGGGGTTTTTCCTTTCTTGCGCCCACCCCTCTGGAACAAACTGCCCTTATACCTACGCATCACCTCTGACCATAACTACTTTCGCCGGGAATTAATAACATGGCTGTTCGACCATCAGTCCGGCTTCAACCCTGTGCATGCTGACAATTCCGAGTCGTCCGCCAGCGCCATGAGACTTTCGGGTGATTTGTGCGCTCAATAAATGTTCCTGGTTTGATGACTTGATTAAGTTTCCCCCTCCCATTGGAAGCCCATCAGGTGATAACTCACCAGGTGAACCGGGAGGTGACGGAATGGAGACTCAATGTCGGTTTTAGCCTTAAGGGCACCATGGTCCCCTGCCCTTACTAGATCAATGGCATCGTCGCATATCCCACTGAGCATACCTCTGATCTAATGCCATCATTGACTGACTCCCCCTCTGGGAAGGAGAGGTAGTGAATGAGTCTGAACTGACCTGCTTACTTCTTGGGCGCCACCCCCAATGGAGATATCACTAGTCCCTTTGGTACCGGGGGAGGGGCCCTTCGACCCTACCTAGGGCTATCTCTTTTTCTATTTTCTGCCTCACTATCTCTGGGTCCTGCAGCGCTGACTTTAGGTTGTGGGGGTTGCCCGTGTGCAAGGGGCCCTCACATGGTATGACAAATCCTTCTTCAAAACCTTTAACTAACATTCTTGCGCACTCTTTGTTATGATACTTGTTAGCTAGCCAGCTGAGGTGGTGCATGTCAATGGGGAATGCGTCTAGCTGGTAACTGCTCATGTTTTCTAGTCCCCCAGCAACCAGTGTCGTTTTTTTCTCTTTCTTGTACCCTTGCTGCTCTTTCTTGCATCTGCATCCAGCTGCTGGGTTCCCCCACGCAGGTGGAACATATGTGTTGAAACTTACAAGAGGCCCCCTAAGTGCACTTGTTGGCCTCGTATTTCCAGCAGATGATGGGCGACCCGCTGGTGGGCAGGGATTTCCAATTATTATATGTTTTGGGCCTGTGAAATGACCTGCCTTTGTGAAAGGAACCCTGAAAGGGCTGCTCACCCTTACCTGCCCATGTTTTGACCTCTTTTGCCACCATTATTTTATGTATAAAACCAGACACGTCCTCCTCATTCCATTGCACCTCACGGTGGGTCTGTATTTTTAATGTAAAACCTTTATCGTATTCTAACCCCTGGGAATCGCCTGTGTGCCCTGTGGATATTGGCCTCATACAGCCACAGATACGCTGCTTTCTGTGGAAATTTCTCAACTATAATACAGGCCATGATTCTGAAGGCATCCAACCAATTATCAAAGTTCCTTTCCTTCCTCTCCTTTGTCTCCTGTCCTCCTCCTTCTTGTCACACATCGTTAAGTCTAGCCCCTCCAGTTGGATCTCCAGCAATGAAAAAATATCTTTAAACTCCTTTCTCCATATCCTCTCCTTCACCGCTAAAGGGATGAGGCTTGCTAAACCGGTGGCCCTCGTAACCAAGGATGCAGGACCTGGTGATGGCCTAGTGTATGCCTCAGGGGGTCGGCCTGCTCTATCTGTGTTGTTCGCTCTGTTTGCACTATCCCATGCCTCTATGGGGGATGCCATCCCCACCCCTGCTTCCTGTGCTTGGGTGCTGGGCTGAGTTGGCCCAGCCGGCTGGTTCCTTAAGCATTCTTGTGCGCTGCCTGGGTCAATAAGGTGCCATGACAGCCCTGGAACCCGCCCTTGCGGTGGAGTGCTTGCCTTCCCCAACCCCTATGTGCCCGGGCCACTAAATAACAATGAGGCAATTGACTTCAAGCATTGCTGCACAATTACACCAATACGCTCAACGCTTGTTGTGTTGTCATCTCCGCTCTGACGGGATGGCTGCAGGTGGCAGGTCATCTCCCTTGGAACTCCTCTTTGCTGCCGGCTTCCTTGTTGCCTTTGATGGGGCCCTTTGCCTCTTCTGGGGCTCTGGACAACCCGTGGACTCTGATTGTTGACTAGCTCCTTTCTCAGCTTGCTCCTCCATGTGTGTCTGCAGCCAACTGGTCCCATGCGCTTCCGATGCTACCCTGATTTGATGCAATAATTACCCTAGCTCAGCTGGCTGGTGCCCTTTGTTGTGGTTTGCCATTCTGACCTGCTTCCTTTGGTTGAAATGCTGTTGTTCCTTGTAACGCGGCGGGGGGCTGCCACCCTATTTATGCACCAAACTTGCTGCAAGTGTTATACCACGGTTATTGCTTCTGTAGGCAAATTACTGAGACAAAAAACTCCAGACTGATGTACAAGTAACCAAGGAGGACGACCGATGCCCTTGTGCCTGGGTTGGAAAACCCCCGTGCAGCACCCTCTTAATCTTGCTCAATGGAACCCCTTCCCTAGGGGGAGTGCCATAAGTTGTGCGTTTTTAAAATTATTTTCTCCACAGCCCCCGCTTTCGTTTCAAAAAGTGAACAAACCCTCAGAGTGACCCAATGGGACATAAGCAAAGTAGCCTTCCGCGAACAAGGTTATTTGGATGTACTTAACTCGGCCTCCTTGCGGCTGAGGTGCACGAGCAAAGCTGGTGGGAGAAACCAGGGCAGCGCACTCCTCACCTCAGCCCCGACGAGCTCGACCTATGCCGTCGGAGGTGCAGTGCACTCCTCACCTCTGCCCCGATGCCAGGCTCACCCTCTTTTACTGGCTGGCCCTACCAACGACTTT
Organism: Triturus cristatus; assembly: GCF_964204655.1. NCBI lineage: Eukaryota > Metazoa > Chordata > Amphibia > Caudata > Salamandridae > Triturus > Triturus cristatus. The sequence continues at coordinate 675,180,477 of NC_140585.1, forward strand.
CGCCACAACTCCGTCGACTCCGCTGGACCCCCACCGCTCCTCGGTCATCTGCTCTGAGTAAGCCTATCGAAAAACCTTTGGCCCCCCTCCCCAACTCCACGATGCAATAGTGAACTGAAGTGCGGGGAGCGGCGCCCTATATCTCCCCCCTTCTCAATCATCCAGTCGATCTTGAGGGGTGCACCCTGATTGGGGGGGATTCGAATCATCACCTGACCCCCAATTGGCCAGGTGACCCGGTGCCTTTCTGGCACGAGCTTGCCACACGGGAAGCACCCCCTCTGCTTCGGGGCACTTCTAGGAAATCAAAACCGGCTCCTTGCAGGGTTCTTGAGTCTGTTATGGCGCCAGCCCTCGTGGCCCCCATCGGTTTTGTCCTCTGTGAAAAGAGTCAAAAACAAGAGCCAGCAAGAGGAGGCCAGGAGGGGGCAGCAAGACTAACCTTTTAAATATTGTTTTGTCTTAAAATGTGAAGTCAGGCTATTGTTTTATATTTAAATCCTGGGTCTTTATTCTGCTGTTTGTGATAACAGGCCAGTGCCAGTGCGGTTATAAAGGGGAGCGCATGAACATGCGTGAACAGCTGTCCAAAACAACGAACCAAAGCCGACAGAACAAGCATTTGGAATGCAATAGGTCTTGCATTTATGCAAGTTTAAGCTATTGGCATTGCAAATAACAATGAGTTTCATTTATGTTTTAAAGACCAAAACATAAATAAAAGGCATTGTCATTTACAATGCCAATAGCTCAAACTCGCGTGAATGCGAGACCTATTGCATATTGCAAATGGTAGGCATCACAAACGGGAGGGGGGGAGAAGCATGGACAACAGGAGGGAGGGCAGGGGGTAAAGGAGGCATGGACAGCGGGAGGGAGGGAGGGTGGGGTTGGGGCAACTGCAACACACAAAGGCTGCAGCCACACAGGTGATACATCTGACGCACAAACATCAATGCGACTTCAAATACATTTACTATGAAATATTTTACTTTCAAAACAGATAAGATCTTTTTTTTCTTTCCTAACTTTCCAAAGCAAAAGTTTCAAGTCTGCCCTTGTCAGAAATATATTTTTAACCTTTCCCAGTGTGGGAAAAGCGGACAAAGCCAAATCTTGAAGAGGTCTTGTTGGCCTAGAGCAGGGGTCTTCAACCTTTTCTGTAACAAGAGCTACTTGTGTTCAGTGAAATTCATCCCGAGCTACAAATGCTAGTGAACACCCAATCCACTAATATCAGCAGTGATCACTCGGGGGGCATTAGACAGGGTTTCCAGCAGTAATGTAAAAAATGTTTTGACAATTTGAATTCAAATATTGACTGAGGACTACATACAAATCAAAGCTGCAATCCCCGCTGGCACCAAAGGATCAATAGGACTAATACACCTCTACAACTCATATAATGGCTTTAAACACATTTTGAAAATTCGATATTTTCCTCCAAACATCAGTTTGAGTTCTGAAAATACACACATTATTAGTCTTGAATACATGATTTTTATTTTTTGTATACATATAAGCAACAAAGCAAAAGCTTCCATAGTATTAGGAATGAATGCATGCAGGAGAGCTACTCACAGGTAGATGGAGAGCTACTGGTAGCTCACAAGCTACTCTTTGGAGACTCTTGGCCTAGAGACTCTATTAAGTATTAACATGACTCACACTGACAGAGGTCTGTCTATTCTTAAAATCCATACATCCTACGTTCCTATGTATAACTTGCAACTCTTTCCCTTCTTCTTCTCACATACTTTTCATACAAATACTTTGTTTTTCGTTAATGTATTTTTTGCCAAGGTGTAGTTTGGGAGCGTTTTTTTGTCACCGAGTTTCAGAGTGATTTGTTCAATTGTGACTTTTTTGTTACGTTTATTGAGTTTAGGAGTCTTGGCTGTGAATGTGTCAGAATTCAAGGCACAGTGTCAGTGAGTTATTGCGACTTTCAGTGAGTCTTTCACTGTTTGTACAAGTGACTCGCAGTGATTGTGGGAGTAGATGATTCGCAGTTTTGGGGACCTGTGTGTTGTGGGGACGCAATTCTGAGAGTGACTGTCTAATTCAGTGCGGGGGGATTCTGTGTCAGTGACTGTGCGGGTAGGGTTCTCAGTCCTAGAGTTTCTGAAGTGGATTTTCAGTCACTCTGGAGTAATCAAGTCAGCGAGTGTGACAGTGAGCGTGTTAATTGTCGGTTTTTGAGAAGTAAATTTGAAGCAACTGTCAGTGAATTTGAGGGTGAAAAATTGAGTGACAGCGTTACACCAGTGAGCCTGTATTTATCCAGCAATGGAAGTCTGCATGGTGAAGTGCGACTGGCAGTGATTTTGGAGGGGTCTTCTAGATATGTTAAAAAGCGGTGCAGTGATCTTTCATCAGTGAAAAGTGCTGTGGATGTCACGGCAAGTGTGCGGCAGTGATCTCTGGAGTGACTGTGAGTCTTGATCGAATTGCCGGTGAAAACGTGAGGGTGAATCCACGAGTGCGCTGGTTCTGTGTGCGGGGGCATGCATGGGTTCATAAAACATTGTACTCTGGGTGTGAGTGTTCACAAGGACTCACCGTCCGGCAGCTGCCAATGATTCAGACGAGTAGAAGGTTCGAACTGAGTCGCAACGTGGAGTGGAAAGCCCTCTGGTGACCCATCCCTGGCAGCGCCTTGAAGATTCTCAGTCAGTGCTCCCAACTCCTTCTGCTCTACACTCCGTCCCGGCGAAGCTCACACCCATTTCTTAACTACCTCTGAGGCTGTATGAGAAGCCTTGCCTCACAGTGCACATGCAAAGTTCCACAAAGCTCTCCCACTTCACAGCCACTCATCACACAAAGAAAGTGAGTCACTGCCAGGAAGGAGGCGGGCCAGCTAGTGAGGTCAGAGCCAGACACAGGAAGGCTAAAGGTGGTGGAAGGGGCTGGGGTGCTTGTTAAAGCTACCCTAGCCGAGGCCATACACTGAAGGTGTTAGCTAATTTAAACGCAGGTTCGGCAGCTCCAGCGCTTGAAGTGCATTTAAAAAAAGCATTTGAAATGCAATAGGTCTCGTATTTACGCGGGACCTATTGCATTGCAAATGGTAGTCATCAAAGATAACGGGAGGGGGGAGAAGGCACTGACAACGGGCGGGCAGAGGCGAGAAGGCACGGACAACGGAAGTGCGGTCTGGGGGAGGAGAAGGCATGGACAACGGGAGGGAGGGTGGGAGTAAAGAAGGCAGCAGGAGAACCTCATTAAAGAAAATAGTGCTCACAGTCTAAAGACGTATGGTGTAGCACTCGAGGTAAAGGGGCCAGTCACCATGGGAGATGACAAATGAGGAGGCGGTACTTAGGAGGGACTAACAAGCCTTTCGACGAATCAGAAGCCAGCATTTAGGACAGACAATGACACAAGCCAATGGCAAACATGGGCGGAGAGTGAGCGGGGCTTCTATTGGCTGCTCGTCTACAATAAGTCTCGCAGAGCAGCGCATGCGGGCTGGCTCATGCTCGGCCTAAAAAGGAGTGCAAGGAAACAAAGAGAAATAAACTAGCACTCATTAAAGTAACAGGGCCAGCCGCCAACGGCAAGAACCACCCACGGGAAGGAGGGACAAATGTGAGCAAATAGCCACAGAAAGGCAAGGAATTTTAAAAAGCACACACAAGAAAAAATTGCAAGTGAGAGGTGTGTTATAAGCCACTCAGAAAAAATACATCAGGTCTTCAGTGCGAGACCTAAAATACTGGACTGGAGCAGCACATCACGCATGGACCTGGGAAACTTGACAGGGCTGCTGTAACTGGTTAGCTATGGCATCGTGTATAAACTTTGACCTTGGATTTCTCTCAGATAACATATTTATAAAATTATGCTGTTGCTAATTCCATAAAAAATAAACATTAGTGCATACAAAGGGCCGCTGGTTTAGCGGACCATCCTGGGACTTATTTTAGGCTGTAAATGAGAAATCCGTGTGAAAGAGAAGGCAAGCACTGGCCAGAAACCATAAAGGAATCGTGACTATGTTTATTGGCGAGACACAGTGATACTAAAGGAGGGACTTTTCATCTTCCCTTACTCTCAGAAGTTGAAAGAATGCACCTCTGGTATTTACATGTGCTTAGGTGATGCACCAGCACTCCCAGCAGAAACAACAATGGGTTTTACAAACAATACATAGCACATGAGTAAATTCTTGAAGGCGTTACTCGTAGCTAAAATATATCTACATAACCCAACAGACAGTCCATTTTGAATTCAAAAATGACTGCTTCGGACATTTGCAGTTAGTGTATGTCCTTGGTAAATACAAAGCACAGTGGGCCACACAGACCCGGCCCATTGCAGCCGCCTCGTGAGTGCACGTCCCTCATTAGAGTTAATGAAAACCCGGTCGACTTTCCCTTCCTCTGTTTGCCCTTAAGTATAGCTCAAAAAAATCTAATTTCAGTTGAAAGTAGGGGGAGTTTTAGTAAGATTATTCAATTTTGAAAGCCACGCTGTTTCCTTCTCTGAGTCGTGACTGAGAAAAATCTAAGATCAGCTGGCGCTGCAGTTTCTCTGGCTTCAGCCCCAGGAACCAGGCCTCTGGATTACTTCTGGACACATTATTAATTCGAAAATCATGAATATTTCACAGGGGCAGTTTTGCATTGGAATGACATGACTCTGGTAACTTTGAGTCGTGGGCGAGCTCACGCTGTGTGCTGAAAAGGCAAAGCTAACAATAGCCCAGTGTGGCGGCCACGGTTTCTCCTGGCTGATAACTGCGCAACCCGATCCTCTGTGAAACATGACCCCGGCATTTCCTCTCGCGCGCTCTGCTCAAATGCCTCCAAGGCTTTACAATAATCATGCGGTGTTTATTGGCGCGACCCTGCAGTGTGCAGGTAATCCTACCAGGCAGGCAGCCTTGGTAAAAGTCTCCTTTTAGGAAATGTCCAATACGGGGATTTTTGTGGAATTTTTCTTCGGTTTTTTCTGTCAAGGTTAAACTGACAAGGACTGTGTCATACAGTTCTACTTCTATTATTTTTAAAACAATATGGTTACATGGGAGTTCAGTTTGCGTTTCTATTGCGTTTCTATATGTGTGACTGTGTTGCTCCAATCGTTAACTTTCAAAAACAAAACCCACAACAACCCCCCCCCCCACTCGAAAAACACATTTTTCCCCATTATTTGCAAAAGTCTGTATGACTAATTTGTGTTTTTCACGGCAATTTCCGCTATTAAAATGATTTAAACTTGAACAGAAGACATTATATGACTACCCAGCAGCCAGGTAGCCCGTGGGCTTCCAATTACTTAGCTGCCATTTTTTAACTTCACTTGTATTTTTCTTTCTTGGAAATTCTATGGTAGTCAGAATGATTTTCTTTATTTGCAACTAAATGTTCAGTAACGCAAATGTTTTAATATAAAATAGAAACTGGCTGGAGCAAATGATTTCCCGTACTTAACATATTAACAGATAACATCGTGGATTATACTTGGCACTGACATTTTTATTCGAGATAGTTATGATTTAGAGATCTACTCTTCAGCGCTGTAGAAAGTCCTTTGTGTGCATCAGTGATGAACGCAGTCCATATAACTGCATAAACGTTTTAGTTATTTACATGAGTGTCTTGTAAGTAATTAATGTAAATAGGGATTTAAATGTCATGAGGGTGAACCTCTTTTTCCTCAAAGATTTTAACCATTTTATGCAATCTCACAAGCAGGCTAAAAAATCATATCCAGACATTTACTTTTTCTTACCAGTGACAAGAGCTACTTTTTTTCTTTAAATGAACACCCCTGCCTATAGGTTTACAGTTGCAAAACGTTTGTAAATGATAATGGTAATAAAGCTGTGCTTATTTTGATCCGGTGGTTGCCGGTGGGGCCCACCGACACTCATTGAGCGTCTGGCAGCAGATGGAGGCATGCGGTGGATTCCATACTATTCAGCCTTGGTAGTTGGACAGTGCTTAATTTGTGGAAAGAAAAGGCCATGGCCTTTCCCAGGACACCAATGCAGCTTGCACCACCCATTGCCCCTGCCACCACTGCCAATGACAGTACCAAGAGAGCTATTAAGCATCATATGCCTCCAAATGTGACAATTCCGACTATTCCAGGTGCCTAAAGCTATAAGAATGGCTTGGGAGGCAGGTATTAGTCATTTTACGGTACATTAAATTAACAAACCACTGTTGCTGTGCTGTCTCTAAACTAGACAACCATCGCCCCCATGTGGCAGACTATCAAAAGTGCCCGTGTTGTCAGTGTTGACAATTAAGTTCGTGTGCTGAGCACTGTAAACCACTGGCTCAAATTAAGCACTATATTTGCGTGCTGACATGTGGTGATGTCCAAGGGTTTCTCAGCAGAACTCCTGGCCCCGTCACTCATTCTTTTCAAATTAAGCACTGTCAAAAACATAATGAAAATAGTAGTCTAGGAGTCTGGTGATGTCAAACGAGTTCTATTGTAGACAAAGTTCTGTTTTCTCAGAATTGCATTTTTATAATATATTTGAAGTGAGGGTGATAGACAAAGCGACTTTTTAGAGTGGTCGCTGCTTGCTCAGCAGACTCTTCCATGGTTACACTTTTGTGAATACAAGCCATCGATGTCCTATTTTGTGAGTGCCAGTTTTCTAAGTTACTAAAATCCCTTTTTAAATATTCAATATTTTTTACAAGTGACAGTGTAAATCTTGGCTTAGAGTGAGTTGAGTTTGAGTAGTCGATGTAAGCGTTTTGACATCCGGTGAGGGATTTCAGGGTGTCAACTTTCAGGTTTGTCATTTTAAGGCATATGTGTTTTTGAGAGAGAAAGAACACGGCTGATGACACAGATAACGAGGCACTCAGAAGAATATAAGACTCGTTGTCTTCAGTGCAACTTCCTCAGTCATGAGCCGCAACTGTTCTTTTTTGCCCGAATTAAATCACCATCACAAACGCGACATATGAGCTTTCCTGTAGCTTCCATGTAAGGCTCCATGACCCTTTGGGCATACTTGATTTTTATAGTCCACTCTTTGCAGCTTGAACTTTAATACATTGTTGACGTACTGAATCCGGGAAATGCTACAGTATAAAGGGCAAAGCCTAACATAGAAGGTGAGGCATGCCTGTTGTACAGTATAAATGAAGAGACATACCTCCCTTCCCTCTGATGGTACACAAGTACTTAGGGAGAAGACGGGTCTAGTCACTCTTTTGAGGTGCACTGAATGCTTCTTATTCTAGCATACTTAGAAAAATGCAGACTCCATACACACGACACATACACATGACGATAAATAGATTGGAGGATTGGATGGAGGAGAGGAAAGGCCTAACAAAAGCTCAGTACAGGTTCAGGAAGGGCAAAGGGACCATCGACCAATGTCTCAACCGAAGCATGGTGGTCGGCAAGTATACGGTGGCGAAGAAGGGCCATCTCTACGTGGCATTTATGGACCTCGCAGCCAGACTTGATTGCATGGTCCATAGCAAGCTATGGAAAATTTTGGGGAGCATGGGAGTGGACCCTATAATAATTAATTTTATACAACCACTTTAGGCAGGGGCAACAGCTTGTCAGTTTTGGCAGAGAGGGGTAATGTACCAAACCCTTTGGTATTCAGCGTGGTGTAAGACAGGCGTGCATCCTCTCCCCATTCCTGTTCTCCCATTATACCAATAGGGTGGAAGCAGCTTTGGACAAGTGCACTAAGGATGTCCAAAATAGTGAGGCAGCCCCCTCCTGATACTCCTGTATGCAGATGATACAGTGCTTTTAGCTAGAACCCCCAGGGCACTGCAGAGACTCGTAGAGGAGTATACTAGATTTATGGACGCCCTGGCCCTACATGTGAACCAAATGAAATCTACATTTTAATTACAGGGACACATCGGAAGAAACTCCCGGTCTTCCATTTAGCCCACCGCAGGATAGAGGTGATGGATACGTTCTTATACCTTGGGATACTTTTTGATGGAAAATTCCTATCTAAAGATGTGGTTTTAAATAGAGCTCTTCCCTTCGAAAGGACTATTCCAACGCTATTTAATTTCTCAAAGAAACTGGGGAACAAGCCCATCCCTGAAATTGTACACATTTATGCAGCAAAGGCTATAGCCTCATGCGGGGTGGCAGAGTGGGATATGGGAGATATTGAACCCCTGCTACACGTGGAAGATGCTTTTGTCAAAAGACTGCTCTCTTTGCTCGTAGTTGTACAAATGCTATCCGTCACAGTGAGTCGGGTCGCCCATATATCGGTGGTGCAATTAGTTTGGCTCCTCTGCTATTGTGGCACTCGATATGGAAGAGAGAGATGGTCGCTTTGAATCAAGTAGTGTTAAGGGTCTGTCTAAAATTGGACCTTGCCAAAAAGAGACCGTGGTTGTGTTATGTAGGTTCTACTCTGACAAGAGTGGGCTTGGGAGAATTATTTGATTTCCTTGCAAAGTGCACCACCTTTCCTAAGTATGAGCTGAAACAGATTTTCCTGGCAGACGCAGCTGCTATTAGATGGGAGCAAAATAAAAGCAGTGTTGCTTTATATAATCTGTCCCCCCCAGCAAAGTATGACACGTAATCTTACCTGGCTTTTGTGCATGATTTGCAACATTGTTTTATTCTGGTAAGGTTTTGTTAGACCTGTCAGCCCTTTGGGTGGTCCCTCCTCATTATTATTTATTTTGTCCCACTTCTGCCTCAAACCCTGTTATAATTTTTCCTTTTTGGGAACCATAAAGACTTTTTAGTGTTGATGCAGGGTCAGGGAGCCATTTTCCCTACCCCTGGAACTTCTGTCTGAGGGCCTGAGACACAAAATGGTGGCCACCCATTGTCACCTGTGACATCACCAGAACCCACTGGAGGTTTCTAGAACCTTCTGTAACCTTCTAGAATCCTGTGATAGGGAGAGGCAGTTTAGAATGTTGGGAGGCCATCTCAGTGGGGCAGTTGGCAACTGACTGGAGAAGAGAGAGAACAGATATAGAAGGAGGTCGGAGTAAGGCAGCAGGGGTGGAAACCAGTGCTTGGAGTGGGGTCCAGAAACCCACCCTTGATGCTAGTCCCTACTGACCAAGCCCAGCCTAAAGCCCTGTGTGGGACCAAGACCAGAAGAACCATCTTAAGGAACTGAACATTTGAAACAGGCCTTAAAGAGGAAGAACAGCAAGTTCCTGACCTGTTCAGTGGTGTCCTCCTGGAGTCCTGACGTCGAGAAGCCTGGAGACCTGGGGCCTGAGGTAGAGAAGCGGCGCTGACAGAAAGCAGACGTCGTACCCGGAGCCGCCAGAGGTCGAGTGAGGGCGCCGACGGAGGTCGTGGAGAGGCGCCGGAGGTCGAGTGGAGATTCACCCGAGGTCGAGTGAGGGCGCCGACGGATGTCGTGGGGAGGCGCCGGAGGTCGAGTGGAGATTCACCCGAGGTCGAGGTGAGGGCGCCGCCGGAGGTCGTGGAGAGGCGCCGGAGGTCGTGTGGAGATTCACCAGAGGTCGAGGTGAGGGCGCCGACGGAGGTCGTGGAGAGGCGCCGGAGGTCGAGTGGAGATTCCCCCGAGGTCGGGGTGAGGCGTCGACGGGGGAGTGAAGTCCGCCCACCGGAGTCGCCGGAAACTGAGGTGAAGCGCGCCGGAGGTCGGGAGTGGAGATCGCACTCCGGAGACACCCGGAAGCGGGGAGGCCGTGTCCCTGCGACGCCGGAGGGCGACATCGAGTCGAGACCGTCCAGCGACGTTGAGACGAGGCCGCCCAGCGACGTTGAGACGAGGCCGCCCAGCGACATCGAGTCGGGACCGCCCAGCGACATCGAGACGAGGCCGCCCAGCGACATCGAGCCGGAGCCACCTCACGACATCGACATGGCGCCGAGCGGAGCCGATCATCGTGAAAAGGGCAGTAAGTGGTAGAGGGGGGCGTCTGAGGCCCCGTGGAGCCCTAAAAGACCATTCTAGGGGCTAGAGGGGTGTTAGAACCAGCCTGGGAGTGCCAGGGGTGAACTAAGACTGGTGCAGTGACATCTGTGAGGGACTGTGTAGTTTGGAGGGCCAGATCTTTAGGTTACCCTTGTTCTGCCTCAGCTTAGGCCCCAGCCTTGACCAACTTAGGTGGGACACCCCCATGCCATCCAAATGACCACAAGCTGTGTATGGGCAAAGTAAGACCAAGTTACCTCATGAAAGTGATCTGATCTATACTGTCATTGATTGCTTTTCCTTATTTATTGAAGGTGCTTTATTTATTGTCTTCCACTAATTTATTCCTGCACTGTATTTATTGTCTGACTGTATTTATTTGCCGTCTGTATTTATTGCACAACTATTTATTCTTTGCTTAATGAGGATCTGAACCTATTTATTGAAATTCCAAAGTAGCATTGTTTATTTGACCTGCTCTTTTAAAGGAAAATCCTATTGTATTGTATTTATGTTATGAAACCTGCAACTAAGAGAAAATAAGATAAAGACATATATATTTTCAACTTGTCTTCCATAATTTTTACGGTGTAGTGTCGTTTTTGGAACGGATGAACGCATGGTTATTGTGAGGGTGTGACGTACGCTTAACACGGTGCCTGACCCCCAACCGCTCGAGCCAAGCTACCACTGTGCTGGGAACCTGGTGACTGCTAACCCGGTTGCCCGGTTTCCAACAGGTTTCATTTAAATTTCATCCCACTTATGTAGGGTTTCCCGTCAAAAACCTACTCACTTAAAAACCTATCCTTATGCACTTGCGATGGAGTATGTGACCAGTCCGCTCTGCACATATTATTCTTTTGTTTATTTTACTCCCCAACAAAGGTAAAGAATAATAGTCCCTTTTTTGTGTAGCGCTAACTTTACACAATGCATGCCAGCTTTTTTTATACTTCCAACAGCTTGAGGATAAACTGATGAGCCATGTACTGGCTACTTCTCGTTGGTCAGCTCTGAAACTTAGACAAGTATTCTAGGTCTATGGAAAGGGAATGCAGACTTTAAGAATCTGATCTGCCAAGGTTTGCTGGGTTGTTGAATTAGCCATGACTGAGTGAATATCATTTCTCTTCATGCATTATAACTAGGTTAGAATAGTGCATATAAAGTTGCACCAGACACATGCGTATAACTTGTTGGGACAAAATGTTTTTAACTGTAATTTATTTGGACTTTGGTTATAACTGCCCTGAATGTAAGGTTAAGGTTTATACGAGGGTCATTTCGCTGGATTAACCAACCTGATATGAACTGTGAAATTAACCGAATTGTGTTTTAAATATGTTTTAAAAGTTTTGTATATATTTTTATTCCGACTGCATCATATGCTTAAAGAGTTATGGATGTATTTTGCAACATGATTCCATGGTTTGTAATGTATGTACTTTTTATGCATCAGAAACGTTGCAAAATAAAGTTTTGATGATGACAATAAAGGATACCTATTACAAATATATGTTTTAGTATACGTTGTAGATGACCAGATTTAATGTGGTATTCCCCTAGATTTTTGCTGAACCCATTTTTGTAGGCCATTGCACTCTATCCCAGTCAACCAGAAGGAAAGTGCTTGTGACCTCCCTTCTAATCATTGGTAAATTTGCATACACCTAATTTGCACCTTTTATTTACTTAGACATCCCTTGTATATGGTACTACATGTACATAGTGCCTATAAATAAAATGCAACAAGAGGGTTGCACCATATATTGTGGCACCCACTACAGTATGCAGTTTTAAACTGCAATTTCAACCTGGCAAAATAAATTGTTCACTAGGCCTAAACCTACCATTTGAATACTTACAAATCACCCCCAAGGTAGGTCCTAAATGCCCATAGGCTAGGGTGCATGGTATTGTAAAAGCGAAGATGTGTATTTGACGTTTTACATGTCTTGGCAGCCAAAAACCTCCAAAGTTATTTTTAATTGTAGCAAGACTAGCTCTCCCGCCAAGGAAACACTGGGTTACATTACAACAATTAATTAATGATTGATTTTGATTTGGAAGCAGTTAAAAAAATGACTCGAGGGTTATTGAATAGTAATTTAAAATCCAACCTAATGACAAAGTCTGATTTTATATTACGTTTTTATAAATTGCATTTTTATAAATTTGACATTTTCTACTCTAAGTCAAATGTGCCTTTATATCAGTGTACAGTGTTACATGACTGGTGAATGGTTTCCCTGTGGTGAGTTAGGGATTGCTCCCAGAAAGTTCATTGGGTGTGGAGAGACGTTTTTCTCCCTAGAGCATGATGGCACATCAAAAGGTGTCTACCATCTCACTGGCATATGTAGCCCACTCCTAGGCCTGCTTGCTTCCTTTGCCTTCCTAGTCAGCTTATCTCCAAACCCACTACGAGAGGGGAGCTGCCCCAGAACTGGTTTGGAAAGACCACAAGGAAGGGTTTGCTCATTATCATAGCCGACCCCTTAAGGTGGGCACAGGGAGTTAAAACAAGAGGAAGAAGGATTTTGCTGTGTTGGATTTAGAGAAAGATGGGCACCATGGGATAGATTACAGTAAAACACAATTAAAGTGCTGCAAAAGTGGGTTGGGTCACTCCTGGGAACTTTTACCCTTTTGATTAGGGAGTGGCCAGGAGTTTTCCCCACCCACAGGCTGGCACTATGCATAAAAGTGGCATCCCCAGTACCTCTCTCAAATTCTATCAGGACCTGTGGAAGAACAGAAGAGGAATGGAACTGTTCTCTGTGACCTGAAAGACTGGACTTGCTCTCCCTCTTGTACCCAGGACAAAGAAGTTGTCTCCGAGGGTCATAAGGCTGACCTCCTGTTTGGGTTACAGTGACTCCAAAATGTCCAAGAGGCCATTTCCTGCATTCTCATCTGACTAGTTCCAATGGACCTGCCCAGGACCCTGATGGTGGGCCTGTGCTGGAGTGAGTCGTGACCTCCAAGTGCTGCTCCCAAAGGTCCTGGACCTGTGGCTGATGTCATAATGTACTGCTCCTGAAGTTTCCTCAAACCTGGGATTTAGAAACATTTTGCTAACTTATTGCTCTAGGAACTGACGGAGTACCTGAGCAAGCCTGCCTATCTGATCCAATGAAGTTGTATTGCCCATGGGTCAAAGATTCAGGTTGCTCCCCTGCGTTTTTCTCCACAGTACACATCCTTGCCAAATAAACCTTGCAGAAAAGGTGCTAACCACGTACAGCCTTCTTCACCAAGTCGGAAGGAGAACATCTTCACTGGCAAAGGTGAGAAAAGTATCCGGGCAGCGAGGGACCTTCTCTAGGCTTGAAATTCAAATGTCTCCTGCTCTGTGCTTTCTCATCAAAACGTTATGACTCCAATGAAGACCTCATCTTGCAGCTATCCAATGACGTGGAGCGCTCTTCTACTACAGCCTGCTGCCTTGCCTCACTGAGGATTTTAGACTTCCAGTTCGAAGGTAAAACCTATCAGTGGGACGAACTCGGTTCTTTTATCCGAATTATCTTCTATTGTAGTCAGCCTTAAGTTTTGACTATGTCCCAGTCAAGCTCAATAAGATGACTGTGGTAGATGCTTAACGCTTGTTGGCGCTATTTTGAATCCTAAACTTTAAAAATTGATAACTCTGGCTCTACTTATCGGACATTTATCATTTTATTGTCATTTTATTTATTAATACTCTATTTGTATGAATTGGTTTGGGATTTTTCTTGCATTTTGTTTCACTTTATTACTGTTTGAGTACTGCATACATACTTTACACTTTGCCTCTATGTTAAGCCTGACTGTTTTTGTGCCAAGCTATCAGATGGTTAAGCACATTTATTGAGTGACATTTATAGGTCACCCTGACAAGGGTTCTGATTATTATTTGAGGTGGGTTTTCACCCCTCCCCCTCCAAACTAACATACCAATCTGTTTCAGTGGTGTCCCGAAGAGGGATCTAGTACATGTGTTTTTGTAGTAGAACTCGGTGTTATATGGAAAACCAAAAATACAGTCATGACCAAGGATCACAATCAATTTCTGATTTTTAAATTCTCCTTTATTTTAAATGTGGGCATTTTTTTCTATTTCATAAATTTCTCTCATCTTGTATTTTTAAATTGTGCATGTACCAGATAGCCATCAGAGCCTGAGGGGAGGGATGCATGCTGCAGTCTGAAGTATAGGAGTAAGGGGATGATGAAGAGGAGGATGAAGAGGTTGAGGAGAAGATGACTTGACATTGGCCCCAGAGCTAGAGGAAGAGAAGTATACTTCTGTAGTGGTCCTCGAGCCAAAAGAGGAAAGGGGCCCCTCAAAAGTGAGGTTCCCTGCTCCATCTAGAGCTGGGAGCAGTGTGTCCTCGCACAGTCTGACCCCTGCAGAGTTGGAGTATAGGAAGGAAGAAAGGGCCCTGAAATTACAGCTGGCTACTCTAGCCCTGGAGGAGAAAAAGTTTGCCTTGGAGGACTAGGAGGCCCTGCTGGCTCACCAGAGGGACCAGAGAGAACTAGACCTGAGAGCAAAATGGGCTTCTGAGTCCAGTGAAGATGGTGGCCATGACACTGAAATATCTAGGAGAAGTAAAAGAGTCCACATCCCCAAATACCTGGTTCCTATCTCTGTGGAGGGCGTGAAATTCATATGTGGTTTGCAGCATTTGAGGTGACCTTGCGTATGCAGAAGAGAACTAGGGCTAATCTATAGAAGCACATGTCAATTGTTGGGAGAGATACCCTGCTGACCTTAGAGGTAGCCTACCAGATGGCCTATGACTTCATGGAAGAAGCCCTTATCACCAGGTTTGGCCTGACCCCTGTGAGTTATCGTCTGAAATTCAGGGATAGACAGAATCAGTCACACCACTCCAGGGTTGACTTTGTGGACTTATAAAGTAAGGTTCTGGATGGTTGGATGAAGGGCAGCAAAGTGAATGATCACAATGGGTTTTATAATTTGATTATGAATGAGCAATTACTCTGGGTCACTACCAGAGTGTCCCAGAAGGTACCTGGGGGGAAGAAAAGTGTGGATCAGGTCTCCTCAACAGAAGGATGGGGGAACAGAAAAAATCACAAGGAGTTCACAGAAGGCCGCCAAAAGAAATTTCAGGGAAAGGAGTCCCAGTCGTCCTCTGACCTTAAGAAGGGAGATGGCTTTAGAAAGAGGTCCCAAAAGCCCTTCCAGCTCAAGTGCTATCAGTCATGGCACAAGAAAGGGGATGCCATCTGCTCCTGCAGGAAACAGGCCCCCACTGATGGACCAACCCCGGGTACTGCTATTGTAGTGCTTGGGAAGGAAGTGGCCCCATTCGGTTTCAGGGGAGAGGACAGAGGTTACCCTAGCATCCCTGGGTGACGGAGACGGTGCCCAGAGCTCACATGCCTGAAAACACACAAAAAATAAAGGAAGCAGTTCAACATCAATGGGCAGAGGGTGGAAGCTCTATAGACACAGGAGTCAGCATGACTACTGTGAGGTTCCTTCTAGTGTATTAAGAGCAGGTTATTCCTTTTATAGTTCTGCAGATTATGACAACAAGGTAATTAATCTTTGGTTCTCGTATAGAGTGGGCGCGGAGCCAAGGGTACACTGGAAGTAACTGAAAGTCCAGCAATGCCTGCTGATTGTCTGCTGGGGAATCACCAAGAGTGCACTATCTGGAAGGAAGTGGAGCTCAGCTCTCATCTGGAGATGTTGGGTTGCCTGAGTGTATGATGATGATCACACAGTCCATTGCAGGCCATCAAGTAAGTCAGAAGGACCTGGAGCAGGAAACCTTGGCCCAAGTGCGTGCCATGAAGAGGAGGGGTTATAGGAAACTTTCCTTAGATGTTTCCACTGTCCAGGACCAACCCAGGCAGAGTTCTGAATGGCACAGAGGGAGTGTTCCACTATTTGGTGCCTAGAGTGGCAGGCTGAGGCCTAGGCCAAAGGCAACACCTCTGTTGATCGCCACATCTATTGGGAGAATGGCTTACTGTATAGTGAGCCTATGATTCCTGGGGTAACCTGATTGTTGGTGAATCCCCAAAGCTATAGGAGATTCTTACTGGAGCTGGTTCATGAGATACCTTTAGCAGGACATCTGGGACAGGACAAAACCTTTGGCTGCCTTGTCATCCACTTCTAGCCCAGATGAGGGCCAAGCTAGATGCTTTCTGCCGATCCTAAGAAACCTGCCAAGCTCCCCTGCAACCTTTCCCACGGTAGAAACCCCCTTTGAGAGGGTGAGGATTGATATTGTTGGTCCTCTATACCCCAAGACAAGCCTAGGCAACAGGTTCATCCTGGTCTTAGAGGACCATGCCACTCGGTACCCTTAGGCTACCACTCTGAAGTTGGTGACTGCACCCGTGGTGACCAGGGCAATGATGAGGAACTTACCGGAGTGGGTTTCCCCAAGGAGGTGTTATCTGACAGGATCTCCAACTTCATGTATGCATACATGAAGGCCATGAATGATGAGTTTGGAGTCACCTCAAAGTTCTCCAGGCCACACCACCCCAAACCAATGGGTTTGTTGGAACATTCAACAAGACCCTGAAATGCATGATTATAGACCTACCAGAACCCATGAGTTTTAAGTGTCTTGTTTCCATGCCTGTTTGTCTACAGGGAGGTACTTCATAAGGAAGTGGGCTTTAGCTCCTTCAAGCTACTGTTTGGCCACCCTGTAAGAGGACTTCATTCTTGTAAAGGAGGGGTGGGAGCAAGTTCCCAAGAAGCCCCGCAAGATGTAGTGAAATACATTTTAGCTATCCAGTCTCAATTAAGTGCTTCTGGGAAGAGGTCAATGAGAACCTGGAGGCAAACAAGGAGGGGAGGAATCAGTGTTATGATTGGAAGGCCACTCTGGTAAAATCCCAACCTAGCTAAAAAGTGTAGATCAGAGACTGTGGTGCCCCAGGCTTTACAGGACCATGGTACAGGGTCCTATGAAAACAAAGTTTTTCCTAAGTCAAATGTGCCTTTCTGCCAGGGTCACATGACAGGTGAATGGTTACCCAGTGGTGAGGTGTGGATGATTTTGCGAACCTGTTTAGCAGATACAATCAAACCACACGCAAATGGAAACGAACTTCAGAATTCTTAAACCATATCTTCAAAGGTGGACTACACCAAACAGCTCTGTTTCCACTGTTTCACTGATGCCAGTACTGATGTGCCAAATGTGTCAGAAGTCAATGACAATTATCTTAGTTGCTCCAATATGGGTCAGACAAGTATAGTACTCACTGTTTCTGGGAATGTTAATGCATTTGCATTTCAAGCACCAGTTATGCCCAGACTTGTTAACAACAGGGGTAAATGGTGTTCATGGGTAAAAGGGGTGTTGCCCTGCCACCCTCGGGGAAGCGGCAAGAACAGGGAAAATAAACAAAGCAGCTGAAAAGAAATTACTGCTCTGAGGCAGTGTGCTTAATCTCCTGGTTGAACTCTAGTGAACTTTGCAGATGTCCTATTGTGCAACAGCCAGCCAGGTGAGGTTTTCTTCGGCCTGCAGGCACAAGCTACAGCAGTGGCATCTCATGAGAGGGAGTGCTGAAGTAGAATGCCATGGATCTGTTTGCCTTTGGGTGCGAACGAACAGAGACCCTGGGAGGATTTACAAAACTCCATGCATTTCACTGGCTGGGGGTGGGACAGGCCTATGAGGACAAGGACAGTGGCATAACATAGGACCCCGCAGCCCCGCTGTGAAGGGACCCTTCAGCACAGTACCCTGGCCTGAGAGCTCCTGATCAAGGCAGAGGTGGCCCCTCCATGTACCTTGCAGGTGGCCCCTCTCAAGATTCCTTATGCCACTGGATAAGGAGGGAGTGGGTGGCAACAATTTGTTCATTATCACAGAGGGGCAGACTGTAGGAGGGGCACAGGGGGCTGCTCTCCTGACAGTAACAGGTTGAGTACTGCATTTGGTTTCATTTTGAAAAAAAACATTATGAAGCTGAGCACACAGAGTGCTCCGTATCTCGACTATGTAGAGGCACAAGAGAAGAAAGAACCAGCTGTGCACAACAATTGCACTAATGGACTAAGAGGTAAGTGTGCAGTTAAGCCTCTGCATCAGTGGATTTGCCACCCCTTGCCCCTCCGACTCCCTGCTTCAGTACCTACAGAGGGAGTGGTATTCTTGATGGGCCTCTTCTGTCTGCAGCATGGCAAACAATGGCTCATAATGATCTTGGGAGGGTGAGTGAGTGAATGGATGGATGGACGGATGGAATGGTGGATGGATAGATGCATGGATGAATGAGTGAAAGGATGGATGTAAGAATGGAAGAGTGAAAGGGAAAGAGGGTGTATGAGTGAAAGGGAGGATGGATGGTTGTAGGGATGAATGGATAGTTGAAAGGGTGAATAGATAGAGTGAAAGGATGAATGATGAGAAGATGGATGGATGGAAGAATGAGTGAAAGGATGGATGAATGAATGTGTGAAAGGATGGATGGATCAGTGGAAGTGGAAAAGAATGAATGTGTAGATGGATGGAATGGAAATATGGATGGATAAGCGAAAGGGCATATGTAAAGATGGATGAGTAACACAATGGATGGATGAGAGAAAGGCAGGGTAGATGGATGTCTAGATGAAAGGATGGATGAGTGAAAGGGTGAATTGGTAAATAGATGGATGACGGAATGAAAGGATGGATGGAGTGAAAATGAAAATAGTGATGGATGGAATGATGGATGGATGGGCCAAAGGGAGGAGGATGAATGGATGGAGTGAATGGATGGAGTGAGTGAATGGATGGAGTGAAAGGATGGATAGATGGAGTGAAAGGGTGGATGGATAAGTGAAAGGATGATTGAAAGGATGAATGAATGGATGGATGGATGGATGAAAGGGGTTGGATAAGTGAATGGATGTCTGATTGGGTGGATCAATTGGTTTGATGGATGGGTGTCCCTGGACCAGTGGCAGCTCTCCTTTATGGACTCCAGAGCTACACTACACCCTCTTTGTTTTGTGGTCTATTTCTATTGTGTCAAGAGTGAATAATTATTCACTCTTGAAACAATAAAATTAGAATGCAAACTGCTTCGGGTCCAGCAACAAACTGCGACAGCTAGTGACATTGTTTGATTGCTGACACAGGTGCATGGAAGTGCCTGTGCCATTCCAACACTGTGAGCATGTCTGTGTGACTGTGTGTGATTTGAAGTGAGAGAGAGTCCGTGAAGGAGAAAGTCAAAGTGAGTGAGAACGAGTGACAATAAGGATGTATATGTGTGAGAATGAATTTGAGTGAGTGAGGGTGAATGATGGTGAGTGTAACTGAGTGTTACTGTGTTTGAGGCACAGTAAGACTTAGTAATTCTGAATGAGTGGGACTGAGAAAGACAGAGTGGGTCAGAGTAGAATGAGTGATACAGAGTGAATTAGTGAGACTTGAGGGACTGAGTGAGACAGAGTGAGACCGTAAACTTAGGGGGTTATTTACCAGAGGCTATATTTTTAGATGCTTCAGTGGCGAAGGCCTCTCAATCATATTTATGAGGCGACGCAAAGCCACCCTGCGTGGTTTTGCATGGCCTCATATATATGGAGCAAAACAAGGCAGCACAATGCACTGCATGCCTTACTCTGTGTCAAGAAGACATTCCATGGGCATTGCGGTGGGTGTTCCCACACAACACCCATGGATTTTGATGCGCCCTCAGATTTACAAAGTCACGTAAACCTGGGACAGCACCAAAATATTACGCCTCCCCAGAGCAGGTGTACCAAGGAGAAATATTTTCTTTTTTCCACGTTTTTCCTCTTTTCCTCTGCAGCACACATAGAACTATGGGTGTCCCTTCCTGCACAAAAGCAATCTTCCAACAACAAAGAAGAATGGTGCCTGCGTTGGTGCTAGGCACCAAATTGTGCACAGGCACTGGCTGAAAGGACAAGAATGCACTGTATCTCGTATATATGGTGCATTCCTGCCCTTTTGATTTGGTGTAGGGTAGTGCAGCAGAAAGACATGCGGCACTGCCCTACACCAAATCTTTGTAAATCATGCCCTTCGTGCAAGAACGTGTGAGAGAACCTCTCAACAAGAAGCTCAATGGATCCTGTGGCCCGGTATACGCAGAATCTACTTCCCCCTCTCCGGCGTCTGAAGACGGATGTGGCGCGTTGGCGGCAGTTGCAGCTCTCGCCGCTTGGCCGGGCGGCGCTGTTTAAAATGATGTCGCTACCGCGGTTTTTATATGCCTTACAAAACACGATGGATGTCGTGCCTGCTAGTTTTTTTCGGGAGGTTGAGGGTCTCCAGCGCCGATTGTTCTGGGATGGGAGGCCGCGAATTGCTCTCGCCAAGCTAACGCTCCCGTGGTATGACGGGGGGGTTGCCCTCCCTGACATCAAACGGTATTATTGGGCCTCCCAGTTGGCGGCGATAAATCACGGGCTTTACGGGCCGGCCCTCAACCCGGTCTTTGAGATGGACAAACTGTTATTGCCGGGCGGCGACTATAATCGGGCGCTCTATTCCAGGTCGATTGACGCGCGCTTGACAGGCCCGACTCGGGTTGCGGTCCGGGTGAGGCATGCGGCGAGCGCGGCGATGGGGTGGAGGGATCGGCTGACCCGGGCGACGCCATTATATGCCTCCGAGCGGTTGGGTGGTTTGTGGTCGACGAAAGGCTTCGAGAAGTGGGACATGATCGGCATCAGTAGAGTGGGTGATCTCTGGACGAAAGAGGGATTTAAAACGTTTGATGCGCTGAAAGCTGAGTACCACTTGCACGATAGGGAGTACTTCCGATATGTACAGATTCGGCACGCGTTGCGTTCCGTATTCCCGGAGGTTGCGTCTATCCCGGTGTGTTCCCCATTGGAAGATAGAGTGCTTGACGGGTACGTGCCGGATAGCACTATCTCCTTGATCTACAAGAAGCTAATTAACGACCGATCGGGGCTGTTAACCGCCCTTCGGGATGCTTGGGTTGCTGATGGACTGGAGCTGGATGACGAGGATTGGGTGTCGGCGGTGGCCTCCCCGTAAAGAGGTGGCCATACCGGCCCGACTTCGCTTCGTCCAGCTTAAGATACTTCATAGAGTGTATGTCACGGGACCTGGCCTGATGCGTATGGGTTGTGCGGTGGATGGGATGTGTAAGCGTGGGTGTGGTATGGCGGGGGGGACTTTTCTCCATGTTCTGTGGGAGTGTCCGGAGGTGACTCGGTTCTGGCGTGGTGTGCATGCTGTGTTGCAGGCAGTCACGCATGTTGCGTTGCTCCCAGAGGCGAGGAGGTGTCTGTTGAATGTATGGGAACCAAATGATTATACGGTGGCGCAAATGTGGTGGGTGACACTGGGATATATGGTGGCCAAGCGTGACATTGCACGGTTGTGGGGCTCCCAGAGGCCACCCACGGTCTTGGCCTGGAAGGAAAATATGGACTGGTGCATGTTTCGAGAGAAGACTGTGTATGTGGCGAGAGGCAAGCCTGGGAAATGGAAAACGGTGTGGGGTCCCTGGAACTCCTATCGCGGAGGAATTTGCACCCCACCCCTCACGCGGGACCTGGATGATGCCTTGTCCCCTTAGTCTGCACATTCCCGCGATCCTGTTCTACTGTAATAATTTTGTCTCTGCCACCTGCCCTCCTTCCCCCCTCTTGGTACTGTCCTTCTATGGATCCCTCCCTGCTGTGATGAGCACCTTTTGCCACTTCGAATTTTGCTGCCTTGTGGGTTTGTTCGTTGTTTGTTTGTTCTTCATCACTTAAAATGAAACCGATATATGTGATGTTGCGACCTCTCAACGCCGCCAGTGACACTACTCTGCAACTTGGTTATTTATTGTTGTTGCTTGTATTAGTGTGGTTATGATTGTCATTTGTTGGCGGCCGGCCTGGAGGTTGTAGGCCCGTGTCTGTATATTTTTTGAAATTTGCAATAAAGGTTTAAAAAAAAAAAAAAAAAAAGCTCAATGGAATTAGAACCAAGGATTACACCCACAACTTCTAAAGGCCATCAGCCGCCACTGGTTAACAATACACAATGGCCAAATTTGACATCCAAACCGAAGTTGCTAAATCTTGTGATTTGGCTCCTGAAGTCATAGAATTTGGTGACCTTCACATACCATCAGAGTGTATGACTATTCTTAACAAGGCACATTCTCTCACTACATGGCATGCTATGCAGCAAAGTGGAAATGGTTTGTCCATTACTATAAATTCAATTATTTACCTCCATTTACACAAAGTCCTTCTCACATTGTAAAATAACTATTTTTCTCTAAAATAAGCAGTCGATCATTCACTTCCATTTGAGTACATTCGTCTGAAATAGCAGCCTACATAAAAAGTGGCAATCCATTACAGTATGGGAAATTTCTTTTATCAAAGCATTATTGGAAGGGTTGACAAAGGTTATTCTGCTAGCAGCGCCTTGTGTGCCCAATTAAAATCTTAATGCTGTTTTACGAAGAGTTAGCTTCACTTCAATCCTTAATTTGGAAAGTTGCATTTCGGTCTTTGTTTTATGTGGAGTTATCAAACCACCAGCGTTATCAGTAGATCAACCTTCCATTCAAGTTTACAAACACAAAATAGTATTTTGTACAACCTCAATTTCTCCATAGATAACATCCCCATTTCTCTTTAATCAAACAATTAAACGTACAATATTCCTTCAAAATCCTTCAACCAGGAGAAAAACAGCACTGCACTCTCTTGATGTCTAATGTGCACTCATGTTCTACATTGACAGAACCAAACCCTTACACAAAACCGTTGTTTCCTTTGCACTCGCACTAATGGGTAAAGTCATTTGAAAAGGGAATTTAGCCAGATCGATTATGTGATGCAGGTCAATTTTGTAATGAAAGCGCAAACAGAAAACTCATGAAAAATATACAGGCTCTTTCTGCAAGGAAAAAAGTGCCACTATCGCTTTCCATCGCTTTCCTAGTTACTGGTAAATATTTAAAAGCTAGAAAAATGTTCATCAGTGAACACATTCACAAAATGTTATTGTGTTGATATTCATAGAAGGAAAGAAGCCCAAATGAGCCAACCGGTTCTAAAAAACCTAATTTTTTCTACAAATAACTTTACTTTCCATCATTTCTATACTTGCTCAACCTTATCTAAATGGATCACTCATTTTATGTTGGAGCAAATCAAGGGGTGTTCAAGAAATATGGCTGGACTGGCCATACCAAGCATCGGACGTTTTCCCCTGTCGGCTGGAAGGGTGTGGGACGCTTTTATTGGATGGGGGGGTTGGGGGGGATGGCGGTTTGTAGTATTGCAGCAGTTTTAAAAGCACTGCAGTGTTCCTTGTATACACAACAGATCTCAGGCAACAATAAAGGTGGCAAGATAACTCTGGTGATTAATATATCTGCTGGAGAGAGATCAGAGTTTCTCTAGTGGCAGTTTTGACAAATCTAAGGTAGCGCAGAGGGTTAATATGCCTGCTGCAAAGTGTGTACTATGCAGATCACAGAACAGTATTTTTTTTGTATAGCTATGGGTTACTGCTTTTGTCACAGCAATCTTTTTGTTACTGTGCACTTCATAAATTACAACTGTAATCTAGAATAGAAAGTTATGTTTTATTCCCAGTCTTTCTTTATACTAATTTTGCTAAAAAGGTTTTGTTTGGGTAGAAAACAATTTTTATTAGTAAAGTCAGTCGTAACCACTGTGTTACATTAAGAATCTGAGTTTGTGCTTCCCCAGACCAAGGACTCTTAAAAAATGCAGGCCAGTATGGATGACGTGCATCCTACACCTTATAATGCCTTTGTTTGATGTAACATTTTCTATTCACTGATTTACACACTTATGATTCATTTTGTCTGTATGTATGTATGTGTGTGTGATATACAATGTTCTGACACCCTACACTGGTTTGAGAGGTGCTATAAACCGAATGAAATACATTTGGGAGAGGGACTATGGAGAGCTGAGAGGTACTGTTGGAGGATGTTAGTGAGGGAGTCATTGAGGAGCCCCAATAAAGATTGCTGTATTTTTGTGCACTGTAAAGACATCATTTACTATGCTTTAAGAATTAATACAATTGAACATATAACAAACAAGCATTGAACATGCAATAGGTCTCGCCTTTTATTAAGTTAAAGCCATTTGCTTTGCTATACAATACCATTGGCAAAGCAAATGGCTTTAACTTAATCAAAGGCGAGACCTATTGCATTTTCAATGCTTGTTTAGCCTTGAAAAAGCCCCAGCCTCACAAGGCACATATGAGGTGAAATTCGTGTTGGCTAACAAAATGAAAAGCTTCTAAGAAATATACCACTGGAAATAATAATCTGTAAAGATGATATTTCTGGAGAACTTTGCAAAATAAATACAAAAGTGTCAAAACATAGGAAAACAAATTCCTCTCCAGAAACATCAGTTAAAAGGAGTCTTTGCTCTGTCTAAAGCAAACAAAAAAAAGTAATTAGAAATACATGACTGTCACAGACTAAAAGATAAGGATAACAGGGCAACTGTTGCTTTGCGGTGTTCTGGACTCCTAAAAGGGGGACCTTTTAATAAATTGTTTTTTTAGTTTTATATATAGCGTGAACTCCACCCCAAGGTATCTGGTATCTGAGCACTCTACATGAGCTCCTTTTGACTTACAGACGGACACATTCATTTTTATTAGGCACAGAGAGATTAGGTGATTTGCCAAAAATCACAGGATGTTGAGTGTCCCTGAAGAGACACAAAACCAGTTCCCCCCACTTCGAGGTCGACCGCTCCAGCCATTAGGTCATATCCTCTATTTAACTGAGTACTGCTGAGTGTTTCCATCTTTCTTTGCACAACAAATCATTGTAAATGGGATCATTAACTCTCATGCCTTGTTTCTTGTTAATAGTCTAGATTTCATGAAATTGTGGGCAATTACCACTCTGGGAATCCAATGCTTTTGGTGGTTATTTTGCCAGTAGTGTATTCTGTATGTAGTAACTATACCTAAACTGCACTTCAGTTAGTGACAGCTGGTTGTGGATTTAACACTAATTAAAGCAGCTCCGCGCTGAACTAGTTTTCGTCCATAAATGCTACTACTTTTAGAAGGTGGTGTTTTCTACAAGAAAGAGTCGTTTGTAATGCTCTTTGCTACTAATTTTAATATTGCACTAATCCTGTAAACGATTGCCATTGCCCAAAAAAGGGAGGCCCCCTGGACTCCTGTTGGCGCGCTCGCGGGGACTCCACGGATTCGGGGAGCTCCTATCAGCGGGCTTGCGTAATCCTACTGGCCACCCCGTCTTGTTGTGAAGGAATCAGCAGCAGGATCTCTTTCACCAAGATTTGGAATAGTTTACCACACACACCCCTCCCCCTCAATTGACGTCTCGTCTTTGTCTCTTCACCCATCCCCCTTTACCCTCCCTTCTGGATTAAGCGTCTAAGTTCAAAGGCACGCTAGAGAGGAATCTTTATTTCTCCGGCGCAAGAAAAAGAAACAGAGAATACAAGGAAGCAACAACACACAAGTGGCCTGGTCAGTGTACGTCACTGTACTAATCTCGGCGCAGATGTAACCAGTGCTAAAGTAAATAATTTAAAGCCGATTTCACGGGATGAAGCTTTCTCTACAGCTGTGAAGCAGGCTCCTTTTATTAGGACCCTGGCAGCAGGGGAGCGCGCCGACTGGCGGCCTCTGGTTGATATTCTTTGTGAAGGGTGGTGCTGCCCGCGAGGGTCTCCGCGAGCTATTCTTGAAGGAGCAGGCATGAGCGGTGCGCGTGCTTTTCAGCAGCGCTTCTCCCTTCCCGCGTGCCTTGCTGTAGAAGTCTTTTCTCGACTGTGCTCCTCAGTGAGGCAATGCGTTTCCTCGTGTGTCGTGTCGCCAAACAGAGTGGCTCCATTTTCTAATTAACTCGCATGGGTTTTTTTATTTTTATAAATAACGACCCAGGCCTAGCAGGATGGGATTCTGAGTGCTTGTACAGTACAAGCGTAGATTTCATAAATTATGGCTTCGAGCTATACGTTGCTGTTGCCGTGCATATAAATACAAATCTAGCTTCCTGAACGCTGAACAGCTGTTCTAGGTACAATAAAGCTAGAGATATACTATACACAGTGTTGGTTTAACATGGCACTGTTGGCATAATTAGTACAATACACTTTGTGTAAATCTGATAGGGGTTGGATCACCAGTCGACTGGGCAACATTGTACAATATAACTGACCATGCTTAGTTTGTTGCACTTTCGAAGGACCAAGGTTGGCATTTGAGGAGTCCAAGGAAACAGAGTGTCACATGTGAAACTATTCAACAAATGAAACCACATGGTAGGAAATGCTCAACAACCTGAACGACAAACGCAGATGTAGTAACATTGGATCTTTGGAGAGAACTGTTAGAGAGTTAGAGGAGAAACAACCAATGCTCACGGGAAGCCTCGCGCCAGCTTCTGGGGTTGAGCGGTGGCTGCGTGCGCCGTGGCGGATTCCTCAGCACTGCCGCCGGGCCCTTCAGCCTGTCTGTGAAAGCGAAAGCACGCCGCCATGCACGCGTAGGGACACAAAAATGCGCACGCATGTGCACAAAGATGGCGTTGGGCTGTCCACACGTGCGTGCCTTTTTTTGTCCCTACGCATGCATGTTTAGCTTTGCCGATGGTGAGAGCAGCCATCTTTGTCCATTTGGACGCGTGTGCATTTAGCTTTGGCTTGAATCGATTACAAAAGGTTCTCTTCATGGCGAGAGCAGCGTATGCGCTGCTTTCGCCATGCGAGACCTAAAATGTGTTGTAGAATGCACCATTTTTTCCACATTTTCTTAGGGGATAACCCCCTCCCCTCCAAATCCATTTGTAATGGTCAGGCTCGCTCGCTATGCAGCCTATGGGGGCTAGTCTGATAACATTTGCCATGGGTGCTTTAGGTTCCCAGTTCCCTGTCAAGAATACATGATGCAAATGACAATGTGACTCAACTATGACCAAATATTTAAGCTTTTCATGTTGTGGCTTCACATGTATTAACCACCTCCCATGCAGTTAAAAAGTATAGATTTTGTTGGCTGCTTAACTAAAGAGTTTCATTTTTATACTATGCACAGACAAGCAGACACACCTACTCAGATGGGTAAAAATACAATAATCTAAGGTTGAGTCTGCGTGCTGATGCATTGTGAGTTTCGGTTTGTGAAACTGAAACTCAATCTTTGAAGTAAACAAGTTGTAATATTCAGAATTTGAAAGCGGATGTCGCAATAGTGAAAAGGATGTGTTCAACAGCACAGCAAGCTTGTTATAGGCAGTGGCGGCTGGCACCGATCGGGGGTATAAAAAGAAAAAAAGCACCTGATTGCCACGTTTCTCCTCTGTCATCCGTCCGTCATGTCACAAGGCCAGGACAAGAAGAAGGAAGCCTCAGGCTCCCCACAGCTAATAACGCTGCAATGCAGCATTGTGATTGGTCTGAGTGCCGTGGTTCTGCACTAAGACAGGCAGTGGGCATGTTCTCCACCCTGGCTGTGATGCAGCCCAGGTAGAGAACATGCAAAGTGTGCACGACTGTTTGGTTTGCCCGAGACTAAGTGTTCACTACCAACATTACAAGTTAAAGAGCTGGTCCAAAGTGCATTTGGTAATTTACCTGATAAATAGCAAGGTGCTTATATATAGACAGGATACCTTACTATATTTTGAGGCCAGTACACAGAAACATGCTTGCCCAAAAGATCTAAAAGAAACCCTGGTCTGGAATGTAGTAGACTCTGTGGCCTAGGCACAACAATTTACATTTTGTTTTTTTTTGACAATGAAGACTGGTCAACAGTAGCGAAGTGCCTTGTATAGCAAGCTTGCAGCTTCTTCCTGAAACCATTTTAGGATCCATGGAATGTACTTCAGAAGCCTCAAATACAAGTTATTCCATAAACAGTTCATGAAAAGATCAACACACTCAACGTCTGAACCTGATGAGTTCAGGAAAAAACCTCACAGTCCTGCTAATGATCTTGGCTAATATAGCCGAGTTTTATCATCCTGTAAGATCTGAAGAAGGCCTAGAAAATCTTGTCTGCGAGATAAACGGGGATGTGGGTTGTGATGGATTTGTAAATGTTGCAGCTGGCCTTCAAGATGGTATGGGCCGGCAAGGGGAGCCAATGGAGTTACATCAGGATCGGGGCGATATGATACTTTTTCTTCAGGTACT